>NC_056758.1:1348125-2696250 GCF_018687715.1 Carya illinoinensis | reverse complement strand
ATCAACTTTACATGATGTTTCCAGCATATATATTTCTAGAATCTAAATCCACTTTACTCCATGTCATAAACATCTTCTTCCTAGTTTAATTTCTTATGGCTTTAAATCATGCACCTTATTTCATGCCTTGGCCTTTTAATGATGTTTCCAACATAACATGGTTGAGATTAACTTCGAGTTCCAAACACACTAGTAATAAAAAAAAAAATACGGTGGTCCTTGTGGCACACCTTTTCTGAAAGCGAATGGGGTAAACATCAACTGCCTCTTTTCCCTTACAGTTTGGCTCAAAACCACTTTGTATGCAACTTTTATGGAGACATGTTTTCTTAATAATATTAACATGTTAATTTCCTATTCTTGGACTCTAGCAAAACTTCCATTTTTTTAAGGTATGAATCTTTTACTTTATAATAAAAAATAATAATAATATTAGGTAGATGTACTAAGCCAGTTGGTTAATCTCTTATTACTCAGCATGCTTAAGATGATTGCATCGTTGTTATTTGTCATAATTGCGGTCATTGTCGTCATGATTAGCACCACTTTACCTTAAAATTGTTAAGTTTGTGATTAATTAAATATAATCACTTTTATATACTTTATGTCAAAACAATTAGTTTATATTAAAAAAATGACATGAAGAATCACATTAATAAAATATACAAAAATAATTATATATAAAATTTTTGTATTTTTTATATTTTTCTAAAATACAGGTTATTTATCTTTCCTAAACTATCGAAGACAGGCATGTTTTCAGTAATTGAGACAACCCTCCCTAATGGAGGGGATTATAAAAATCAGGGAATGTCATTTATAAGTGTCTCACTCGTTAGATGAAGTTCTAGGGGAACAAAACAAAAAATTCAATGGGGATGTTTCATTTGAAAAGGCTTTGAGAGCAATGACATGGTTATTTTTGTATTATTTGTCATTGTCCGTAGATAAAATATACATATACAGTTCGGGTTACCACTCATATTATTATGAAATCCATATCTAACAGCGTTAGGAGTAATTATTATGTACTTTCATAGTGTCAAACTACCGATACGTGATGTTCACATTGTATTATAGTATTTCATATTGATTAAATTTAATATATATATATATATATATATATATATGTATATTAACGATTTGGATTATATGAACATGTTGTGACAAGATAAAAGTACTGTGTCATTCATATTATCAGGATATCTAATAATTTTTTCAGGGTTAGGCACTTTAACCAAAGAATAACGCAACTCTTCATTTTAAATTTGTTATTTTAAATTATACTTATTATAAAATAAATTCTAAATGGCTTCATGTATTAATAAGTATGGTTGTGCATCCGAATAGGATATCCGAAAATATCAGGATTCATATCCGAATTTTAAAAATTAGGCAAATATCCGCTCCGGTAAAACTGGCTATAGTCCAAAATCCAGATGGGTATCTTAGAATTAGATACCCAGATTGTAATCAATATTTGGTTTTAACAACTCCACTTTTATTTAATTCTATTTTTTTTTTTAACTCTACTTTTTTTGCATGCAAAACAAGTACAAAAACAACATCGTTTTGAAACAAAAAATTCTGTTTAAAAAAAATGGCGGGTTACAGAAAACAAATTAAATAATCAAATCCGTTGCTCACCCGAATCTAATTTGGTTGAATAACAACTTGGATTCACCCAAATTTCCAAGTTTCAGGCTAAATATATTAAAAAATAAATTAAAAAAAAATCCGATCTAAATACACACCCTTAATAATACGACTTTAAACAAATCAAATGGACCTAAGGGATTGTTTAGATATTGAGATTAGATGAAATAGTTTTAAATGAAAGTTAAATAAAATATTGTTGTAATATTATTTTTTAATATTATTATTATTTTGTTATTTGAAAAAGTTAAATTATCTATTATATTTTATGTGATCCAATTTGGATGAATTACTACTCAGATTCACCCAAAATTCCAAGTTTCAGGCTAAACCGAAAAAATTCCAATCTGAATACACACTCAGCATTCTTATTGGATTATCCAAATGCAAATATAAAATTTACATAATATGATATGATTTTATATTTGACTATTTTACTCAAAACTTATTTTCACATTGAATTATCAATCTATTAGTCAAAATAATAATAAAATATTATAAATTTAATAATATATTTTTTTATTAATTTTTTCTAAATTAAGAGTTTATATAAAAATACATTATTATTTTTTATTGAATAATACGGATAAATAATGCCGGAAGAAGAGTGATAATGGGAATGGAGAAAAGAGGGAGAGATAGTGCACAAAAATTATTTTTTATACATTTGAATTTGAGATGGTAACAACTAAATTTAATTGTAAACCTTATTTTATTGTAATTAAAAGTTAAAAGTTTTGAATTTAAATAATCCAATGTAAAATATTTTTAAATTCTATTAATTAAATTTTTGATTAAATTTATATTTATATAATCCAACGAGGATGTTCGATAAGATAAGACCATAAAAGCTGCTCCTAATACTCATAAGCACAAGAAAAGAGAAGTGCGACTGCACCGACCTTCCCATGACTTGAGAGTGAGGTTTACAAGCCAGGGGCCAGGGCCTAGTCGTTTCGGCACCAGTTTCATTGGTCAGAGAGACAGAGAGACAGAGAGCGGCTTGACAAGCAAGGAAGGAACTTCAAGGAACATGATGGGGGTGGATTGAAGGAATCAGGTTCTTGATAAGGGAAAATTGCTCAGAAAATAATCGACAGGAATGTGCAAATGATGACAGAAGTTGCACATGATTGACTTGAATACTGTATTTACATGTATGTTTCTTGATTTAAGATTCTCTCATGAATCATTTCGTCCCCTGCCATATTACACACTTTTTATACCACTTTTATGATTTGGATCGTACCCCTCCAGGATGACCCTTTTTCTTTCCCTTCTTTTACATGTAAAAGGAACTTCAAATTTTTCTCGTTTCATATTCGCTCTCTGTTATTCCTCTGTCCTGCATTTAGCATGCAATTAATGCTAACCATCCTAAGTTAGCCAAATTACACGAGCATCGCTCTAGCAGTTATTTCGGACATGTGGGTCCCATATCGATTCCAAGCAGCTTTAGAAATTAAAATTATTTATTTACAAATCGATTTGTAAATATCGCATACCCTGTTAAAAAATATAAAACATTTTTTATGTGAGTCTTAAAGTTCTTATTTTTTTTAAAAGAATAAATCTTTTACTTATCATCTCTTACACCTGACACTAACATTTATTTGTTTAAATAAAAAGATAAAAATGACAAATTATATATTGATATAGTGTGAAGATGATAAATAGTATTTCTCTACACAAAATATGTAAGATTTACATAATTTAAGACTATACAATCATTTTACTAAAAGTTTTATTACGTACAAGCAAAATCGCATACTAATTTTCGTACTAATACTGATTTTTTTATATTTAAAATTTAAATTAATATTATTTTTAATAAAAATTATTTTTTGATCAATCACATTAAATTAATACATATATTAATGACAGTTATATTTGTAACTAGATTTTTTCTTTTCCTAAAGCACCTTTTTAAATCACGTATACATAAATGTTGTTTTCTAGTTGAGATTGCCTTTTAAAAACTGTATGGGGTACAATTATGGCGCCTCAATGAAGAATAAAGAAGAAAAGAAAGGTTCTCCATGCTTGGAATGTCAAAGGAAAGTCAAGTAGCCAAGGGAATAAAAACCCACAAAGAGCTTTCTAGCTCTAGAGATTGAAAGAATATTACTATTATAATAATAATTATTATTATTAAATTGAGGCGTTCGTTGTTTTTGGAGTTGCTTCCTCAAATTGTGTTGATCATATCATTGAAAAAATGAACTCAAAAATTCCCTCCAAGATTTTTTTTTTCTTTGTATAATTAAAACTATTCTCTTCTGGGTTTAAGAAAGGAAAATATACTCTTTTAAAGAAAAGCTGGGCTGATATGCAGGACCCATTAAATTCTGATTTTTGTTCTTTTACCAATATGACCCTAACGAAACCATTTTGAAAGGCCAAAAAATCCGCCTTATACAAAAATCAGAGAAATATTTTAATAATTTCATTAGAAAGTGGAGTTTGGCCCAGATTAATCCTACTTTTTGAGGAATATTTTTGGGTAGTTAGTTAATTGAAGGTTCAAAACTTCAATGGCAAACTGTGGTGTCAGTTTTATCTCCATTTTGAAGTTTGACATTAAGGCCCTTTGAAATTAGTATAGTTTAATATCTAAATATTTAATTATTAAATTTATTTTAATTTAAAATCTTTTTATATATAAAATTTATAATTTTTTTAACTTAATATATCTTTACACGTCATATTCATAATTTTTTTTAAATTTTCATAAATATATTTAAACTCATGAATAACTTATTTTCATATTTAAATATATTTAAACTCATTGGATAACTCGTCTTTACATTTAAATACATCTAAACTCATTTTAAGTGAATCTTATAAAATTTATTTTACTATCTCAATTCATTATTATTCATAAAAAATTCAATTCACTTTAATATTTAAACGAGACCTGATGAGATTTTGACCGTGTGTTAATATGAGATGAGATAAAAGTTAAAATTTGAATAAAATATTATTCTTTAATATTGTTAAAATATTATGTTTTAATATTATTATTATTTGAGATTTAAAAAATTAAATTATTTATTAAAATATTATTTTTTAATATTGTTAAAATATCATATTTTAATATTATTATTGTTTGAGATATAAAAAATTAAATTATTTATTATATTTTATATAAAAATTTAAAAAATTATAAAAATTGAATCAAATGAATTGAGATAATATTCTCAATCCGTTTAGACAAATCATACTCGTTAAATTATTTAAAATGTGATATATTTAGAAGTTTAATTAAAAATAATAAAAGCATTTAAAATTAAAATAAATTAAATAGGCCCACAAGCCCGCCTTCTTTCGTTATAGGTTCCTTCCCTAGAGAGAAAGGTGGGGCTAGTCTGCAATCGTACACATGCCTTTAAATCCAAGGCGTGAGCTGGCAAAGTCTCGCATTAATCCAAGGCAAAAAGGAAGTTATATCAATTTTTTTTAAAAAAAAAAAAGAGTAATAACTCTGTAAAAGTGACGATCTATCACACAGTCCAAAGGCAGTTTTAATCAGAAAAAGAGACTGCTTTTCGAAAGAAAAGGGAGAAAATAAAGAAACTCATCGAAATTGAGGCCAAGTAATTTAAAGCCTATTTAAAGCAAGAATCGATCCTCTAATTTTTTAGAAGGAACAAAAAAAAAAATTATGACCTTTCACTTAGCAAAGGGAAGGTTACGTTTAGAGCATCCACATTCGGTTCTTTAAAGTTTTATATTTTTCATAATTTGGAATTTATTTTAGAGTTTTGGTCAAAATACTTTCCACATCTAGATCCTTATTTTAGGGAAAAGGTTTAGGGAATAAACAGTAAGTCCCCATATTTGGAGACTCATTATTCATTCCCTAAATCATTTTTATTAATATTTTATTCTAATATATAAAATAAATAATTTTTCAATCATCTACACTTTCTTTTATACTCATATTTATTATAGTTTTAAATAATAATATTAAAAATAATTTAAATAATTACGAAAAAATAAAAAAATTAATTTTAAAAATATTATTATATTCACAAAAAAATAATTTAAATTTTTGTTTAAAATATTGGCTAGAGTAATAGTTCAAAAAATAAGAAAAAATATTGAGTAGTTAAATTTGTAAATAGAAGTGAAATAAAAAAGTAATAAAAAAAGAATAGAAAAATATTATTTAATAGAATAGAGATAGGGATAGGGAATGGGATGTAGGAGGTTTTTGAAAGATAAATAAAATTTAGGGAAAATTTTGAGGAAAGGTAATTTTGAGTTAAATTATAGGGATGGGGATGAGGAATGGGATGAGGATGCTCTTAGTTGGTTGAGCGATCCATTTATTTTATGTCGTAAGATTTAATTGGGATTAATTTAATTTAATCTAATTTTAAGTTAAAAGTTCGAGTTTAATATTAAAATATTTAATTTTTAAATTATTAAAATTATTTCAACTTAAAATCTGTTTACACGTGTAATTTATAATTTTTTTTAACTCAATTCGTCTTTATATATAGGACTTATAATTTTTTTTAACTTTCTAGAAAGAAAAATATTTTAGTCATAAATAGATTATACAAAAATAAATTTACAAATTAATGTGTTACATCAAATTATAAAGTTATTTTTATTATAAAACAGATCTAATAGATTCCATGAAATCATATCAATTTACAGATTTATTTTGTATAATTTCTTAATAATTCTCTTCTAAAAATAATACTAAACTCATCTTAATATCTAAACACATCTAAATTTATTTTAAATAGACCTTACATAACTCACTCTACTAATTCAACTCATTATTATTCATAAAGAATTCAACTTAACTCAGCTAAATATCCAACACAACCTAAATCAATCAAAGATAGAATTTATTATTTTTTTCAAATTTTTCATAAAAATATATTTGCATCTTAACTTATATTATACATTTAAATACATTTAACTACATTTAATAATTAATTCTATCTTAATAAAATTTATAGAACACTACTATTCATCTATCAACTTAAATAATCACAGCATCACTATTCATATATCAACTTAAATGATCACAGCATCAAAACTCGGCCTGCTTGTCTTCGATTCATAATCACTATCTTTTTTAAAAATGGATCCTATATAATTAAACATCCCACCTAATTCCTTTACACATCAGAAAGTAAAAGATTTTAAAGGTCCTACAAACCCCCAGCCATTTACAACCAAGAGAACCACACAGCAAAGCAAAGCTTGGTATGAGGTGCAGCAAAAAGTCATGGGGCCTCAAGCTTACATGGCCATGACCCCCTAGGTTTCTTGGACCCATCCATGGCAATTATGCACCAAAAAGCGTACTTCGAAGCATATGAGAGAGAGAGAGAGAGAGAGAGAGAGAGAGAGAGAGAGAGAGAGAGAGAGAGAGAGAGAGAGAGAGAGAGAGAGATTGGGTTGAAGCATACGAACAACTCAGCATTACAAGGCTAGTAACTTTTAAACTAACCTTAAAATAGAGTCAAAACATCACTAAATAAAGCTAAGAACAGATAACAACCAAAACCCACTGAAACAAACACCATTTATTTCCCCCCCAACTAGAAGTCTCAAACTACTACTTTCTCTTTTCATATTATCTACATACATTACAAAAATTATACCCCCATTCGCTTATACGAGTGGTATAAGCTACCTATGCCCTAGATTTTCAATATCATCCATCGAGCACAACATATATATGTCACAGGATTGTGCACCCATTTGGATTTTCATCACTAAATAGCTCAAACGAATCGGCCGTCGGATGTGATGAATACGACGAATACACGTCATAGTTGGCCGGTGGACGGCCCCGCTCCGTATCGGTCTCAAGCCCTAGACCCGGGTGCATGTACACGTATGAATGCGGTGGTGGTGAGGTATAGTATGATGTGGTGCTAGGGTATGCCACATTGTAGTTCGTTGCGTGCACTGAATGCGCATGGTAATGTGGTGGGTATTGATGGTGTAACTCCTGACGTGGAGGGCTGTAATTGGCTGGTGGGTATTGATGGTACACATGCTGAAGTGGAGGGCTGTGATTGGCTGGAACTGGAATTGGCATTGGACCTTGACCATGATTTGCTGATCCAGTGCTTTGCGGTGCATCACCAGAACGTTCGGCCTCATCAATGGTGTCGCTGCTGTTGTTATTCGCTTGTTGCCCCTTCTTCTTCTTCTTTTTACCACCACCGCCACCACCACTTTTCTGATCACCCCCATTAACCTCACCGTCAACACCCTTCTTCTCAGTCGCCGGAGACTGGATACCGGCCGGTACGGTCACAGTTTGCTTCACCTCATGCTTTGGCTCGGTCGTTTGTCCGCCGTTTTTACTAGTCGCAGCACTCCCTTCACCGACTTTGACGTTACAACCCTCACCACCTTCACCATTTTTAGCAGGATCGTGGCCTTGAACTTCAACTTTCGCCGTCTGTTTTTCCTTGTCATCGACTTTGTTGCTTTCTTCAGAGCTTTCTTGCTCGCTTTGTTTCTCTTTGTTCTTCGATTTGCCTTGCTTTTTCTCTTTCGGGCCAGCTTTCTCGGGCCAAAGCTCTGCATGTTTCCCTGTCTTTACCAGTTTCTTGATCAAAGTCTCTGAGTTCACATTCCCTGTTACTGTGACTTTCTGTTGCTTCAAATCAATGTCTGTCTTAAAAACGCCTGAGAATCCAACAGCAAGTTCCAAATTTTTTAGGTGAAAGAGCAAAACAGAGGAAAAAAGAAAGACCCAGATGGGAAGAAGAGGGGAACTGAAGATGAAATAAACCAAAAATGGAGGAGAAAAGAGAAAACTCGGGGAAAAAAATGGATATACTAACATGATTAAGCAAAAATACAAATAGCCCAGATGAGAAATGCTCGTAACCCATAAGATTATAACCCACAAAATAAAGAAAAATATTAAAAAGAAAGGTATAACTAAATAGAAGGAATGAAACTTCAAACTAGAGTAAATGAACGAGAACCTTTTTTCTTGGGTAAACAAGACCCATGTGAGAACATAAATATAACTTTGAAACTCAATCGGCAACCAAAATGAAGAAATATCTAAAAGAATATATGATTTTGGAGTTACCTTCAATGTTTGTTAGAATCTTTTTTACTTTTCTTTTGCAGCCTTCACAGTGGATGGAGACTTTCAAGACCCATGTCTAAAGAAAAGAGTGGAAGTAGAAGGGGTTCAGAAATATGTGAGTTCAAACTATTGGAAAAAAAAAAATAGAAGTGAGGGTCGATAGGATCATAGAAACCATGTTTTATCATACCTTGTATTTGAGAGGTTCTGGGCTTTCTGCTACCACTTCTTTGGGTACTTCTTTAGCTTCTGTCTTTGCTTCTGTAGCTGCCATTGGAAGAAGGAAAAAAAAGCAGTTCGGGAGAGAGAGAGAGAGAGAGAGAGAGAAGGCTTATTTAAGAAGAAGGAATAAGAAGCCTTTTAAGAGAGGGGGTGGGGACAGAGAGTGTGGGGGTGGGAACAGTGCTGTTGATGATAATTAATATAAATCTTATTAGATTTGTTATGATACGATGGAAGCTACAATATTGTTACCGCCTACGCAATAATGCGTATTTATTATTAATATTTATTATGTCCAATGATATTATGACAATTAATAACTAAGTTTTATTATTTGTAAATAAATGGCATGGATTTTTATTTTTATTTACTTTTTAGAAGTTGATATTAAGGATAAGTTTGGGAGTGAAATAAGATAAGAATTTTATAAATAATAATAAGATAATTTGTAAATAATAGTTAAATAATTTAAGTTATTTTATGGGATTTTAAAAAAAAAGAAAAAATTAAATAAAAAATATTATAAAATTAAAATATAATTTTTATTTTTATTTTTAAAAAAATTGAATTATTTTTTATTTTTTATTTAAAAATTTAGAAAATTTGTAATTATTAATTTGAAAGTATTTTTATTTGAATGATATTTAAGAATGAAATGAGATAAAAATTTTAAGATTAAAACCCCCTAAAAGCATTTTTTTTTTTTTTTATCATTTAAGAATACACATGTTAAGCAACTTTGTTGGAGGAAGTATGATCTTATCTAGGGTTAGGAAAATTTACGTTCTCCATACAACGACCCCAACTAACAAAGTTGTATTTTCGAAGAATGATAAATTAAGCCTCGTTTGAATAGCAGAAGTGTTTTATTTTATTTAATTATTATAATTTTTTTTAAAATTTTTATATAAAATATAATAAATAATTTAATTTTTTTAAATTTTAAAATAATAATAATATATAAAAATAATATTTTAATTATATTTATTCAATTTTTATCTCATCTCATCTCATTATCTAAACGATACATGAGATATTTAATTTAAATCCCTTTTAAATTTTGTAAAGGAGATATAATTTTTTTTTTTTTTTTTTTTTTTGAAATCTGCTCGAAAGATGCCATGAAATATTTAAATATATTAAGAAAGAGAAATTTTTGTAGATGTGGTTTTTTTTTTTTTTTTTTTGTTAATATTTATGAGAGCAATGGGATTTACTTTAAAAAATGATTTTGCCAAAGAAATCTGTTTAAGCGATAAGAATTTATTCCTGTAAAAACATGTTTTGATGGAAAATAAAAGATTAAAAATAATAAAACAAAGATCTACTTTCCTAAGATAATAAGTTTGAGAAATGATAGTTGTAATCGTAAGTATGTAAGCGACATGCAATCATATTCAAAAAAATGAATAAATACAAAATTTATATGAAAATAAATTAATTTTTTAATAATAAATCTTACTTTTTGTTTAAAATGGCTACACGACACTTGCATACTTTATAATTATATGTAGTATTACTCATAAGTTTTATAAAATTATTATCAAAATGAAGTCGAAAAATATTATTATATTATTATTCTTTGACGTGGCATTAAATGATATCATATTAAAAAAACAAATAATTAAAAAAAAATTAGCAGGGATTGTTTATAAGTGGCAAATGTAAGAAAAATTAAATCAGTGGGATGGAATAATGGTGGAGTAATGCATACGTGATAAGGGTGTATGGCAGAAAATTAAGATCTGAAGCATTCTTCAAAGCTATCAAGTTCTAGTGGGCTAATATAAATGAAATAAAGATCTTTCTATGAAATCTCCATCCCTTCCTTCCCAAGTATAACAACTTGCTTAGCAAGATAGAATTATAACCACTCTAGCAATATCAAATACATGAGGGATCCCGACAAGGCGATAAAGGAAAAAAAAATTAGTGTATTGTTTTAATACTTTTAAATATTTTTTTATAAAAATTATAATATTATTAAAAAATATACTACCTTAATCATTAAGTAAAAAAAAAAAAGATTTGCTACACATAAGACTATACCCAACACATCACACCTTTTTTTTTTTAATTTTCTTTTGGATTTATTTTTTTAAAACTAATTGAATTCTTGTACTCATTATTCATATACCAAATATTTGGTAAAATGAAGAAAAAATATAATGTGTTGTGTTTAGACTTATGTTTAAAAATTTTCAAAAAATAAAAATACTATTGTCGAGATTGCCGATTGTGACTATAGTATTTCTGTAAAGAGCGGTGCTACTTTGCTGCCCAGAGTGCACCGCTCATTTTGACCGCACGGTCACTTTTTTTTGCATTTTTCTTTTTATATTTTTTTAATATATTTAAATATTTTTAAAAAATATAAAAAATATCAATACACTTAAAATCATTTTTTTAATCACTAAGTAAAAAAAAAAAACTAAAAAAAAAATTGTGACCAACGGTCACTTTGAGGGGGCACAGGTAGAGGGCATCACAGCATTTTCCTTCTGCAAATATATTCACCCCAGTTCTAAACAGATAAATTTTCAGCCCCTCCCCGCGTTTTCACAAGAATATTGAATCCGGTTTGGTTTGATCCAAAAAATAGTCAAAACAGTTTGAACGGTTCATCAATTTTTCCTTGCACCCCTGGTTCTCACCCCCACAAGTAAGCAAATGGGGGCCTAAGCTTGAAACACACAACAAATCTAAATATTAAAAATGTTGAACCCAAGATTTCAAGTTTTGTATAAATATATAATTACACAAAACTTGAAATCTTGGGTTCTTTCTTTTTCAAAGCAGTATACTTGATACCCAATTTTTCAAATTCCTCATAAATCTCTTCTAAAATATTTTACAATTTTTCATATGAAAGATTTTTAATATTATCAAGATTTGTTACCTTAATGTCATCTTTAGTCATAAGACAAAGATTTGCTGATTCTTCATTGCTTGCTTCACTATCTGAACTACTTGAATCATCATCCCATGTAGCTTTCATTGCTTTCTTGCCCTTGTTTCGATCTTTCTTTAGCAGAGGACAATCTGGCTTGATATGACCAGGTTTATTGCATTTATAACAAATTAAAGTGTCATTTTGAAAGATGAAAATCTTGAATTGAATAAGAAGAAAACCGATTTAGAAAATATTGTTGAAAACTTTACGAATGGAAAAAGAAATTTTAAAAAACTTCTTGGTAGTCAAAGATGTGTTTTTGACAGGACAGGTTTGGGATATATGCCAAAACAAAAATACAAACTTTATAAAAATTTCTTTAATAATCATTTTACATCAAAGACTAATATTCAAAATTCTTTTCATAAAAATAATTTTGTCAAAAAAGGATATTATTATAATCATTTAAGTTTTTCATATATGTCACATGCTATTTGTAATTTTTGTAATAGAAATGGTCATAATTATCGTACTTGTTGTAACAGCCCGCTAGAAATTCAATTGTGAAATTTCTATTAACTTTAAGAACCTCATGAAAACCCCATAAGTTTTCACGAATCCATTAATCATATAGGTTTTTGTCTAATTACATAGTTAGTGTTATTATTTACTATGGTATCAGAAGTGTGTTTTTGATTATTGGAGATAGTTAGAAGTGTCAAAATGTATTATGGTTTGTGCCATTAGACTCGGAGGGTTATTTAAAGTCTTATGGCGCAATAACATTTTTTCATATTTTCGGTCAAAACGTCTGTTTAAAACTGTAGATATTATTGGATAAAAAGAAATATCTTGAGGTAATTTTCATGAATATTATTGGGTAAAAATATTTTGAGTTGATTTTTATAGATATTATTAGATAAAATATTATGAGATAATCTTTTATAGATATTTTGGGTAGGAGAAAACTACACTCAACTCTCAACTCCAGCCTCATCTCTTCCATATCTCATCCATAATTATCTCCAGCCACCTCTCCCCACGAAATTATCTAATTACACCTTCCAATAAAAGATTATCAAACACTCTCTCTCGGACAGCTTTTAGGAGGTCTTTTGCACGCCCATTTCGAAGCTGTTGTAAGTGTTTTATCATAAAGTCTCCTTCATATAAGTTGTTCCTTTTTGAGTCTAGTTTACATGGATATCTTATTTGCCCCATTTGAAGATCATTTGGTCAGTCAAATATTGTATAAACTATAGAAAGGTCATTCTGGGAGATAAACTGGAGAATATGTTATAGTTTGGAGTTTTTGACCAAGCTAATGGATAGATATTGGTCCGAAATTTTTATGGAGTATTGTTAACATGTATATGTGACTATTGGTTGAGGATTTTTGCATGATTAAAGGTTTTGATGAAAGATTTAGTAATTAACGTAAATTACTACTTGTACGATTGAGTTGCATCTCTACTACTTTTTGGATCATAACCATTTTGGACTAGTGTTGTGATCTTAGTTGTTCAATGGATTTTTATTAATGAAGTATGTTTTAAGCATTTGGGATATTTTCAATTTGGTGCATAGTATTGCTAAAGAAAAAAATTTATCCGCTGCGAATATTGCATATTATTAGATGCATGTTAGGAATATTGCATCTTATATGTCATGAACGGGGGCAGGTAACCTTGTGTTGCATGTCTCGACGCTTCAAATGTCCGTCCGATCCCAAACGGAATTTGGGGGCGTCACAGGGTGGTATCAGAGCAATACGTCTCTGGGCAGTAAATCCACATGTCCTTAGGAAATGCACCAAACATTAGGCTTGAAATTTTAGTCGTCAGTAGGCTTGAATTTCTTAAGGTACGAAGGGTAGTATGTGGTTTTAATATATATGCTCGTGTGTTTCAAGAAGGGACACATGACTCGTGATAGAATACCTCGGAATCCTAAGGGAGATAACAATCAAGAGGATCAGAATTTCCCCGATGGATGAAGAATTAGTTGAGGTAAACATAGTTAACTTTGATCTGATTGCAATTGATGGTAGTATTGCATTATTGTTATTTTGGAGTAGGTCAAGTCATTGGAGTTGGTAAATTGTACATTATTTGATTCAAACGAGTCATTGTTTCTATTAATTGTGGTGCTTGAGAATTCAGCTTGGAAGTTAAATTGTTACCCTAGTGGTAAGAGTAACAATTTTCATTAGAAGTATTATTGTTCATACCAATGTAGATATAGAATACATTTTAGTAATATGAGAAAGGATATGTAGGATTGATGAATGGTATTCCACATATTTGGAGAATTGTTTTGATTCTAAAAATACAATAGAAATTGTGTTTGGAAGAGTAATTTGATTAGGAGAAGCTTTAGCCTTAGTAGGATTCATTTATGATAATAGTATTACCACACCGCCAGTAAATGATTTCTGGCAAAGCACTATCTTTATGGATACATAGATCGATCTTCTTTTGAAGACTATTATATGGAGAGTAAAATATTGGTCTTGAGGATTTATGTGAACATTAGGAACAAATTATTTAGAGTTAGAATAATTGATAACTTATGATGGATAGAAGAGTTATGACAATCATAAGAGAGAAAGTTTTAAATTTAAGTTATTAACTGGTCAGTTATCAAAGTACCACCTAGGAAGATGACTGATTGTTGCGATTATAAAGAAGTAAGTTAGTCCTAGACCAGTAGAACTCCTTGAGGTTTTTATTAACTTGAAGATTACTGAGAGTTTGGATATGCATGATTAAATGCATATTTATATGAGTCATTGGATCATGTCATATATATGAAAAGCCCTGAAAGAAATAAAATGGAGTACATAAAACATATACCAGAAGATAGAAACACAAATATGAATATTTGTGAAGTATTATTTTATTATCATAAAGCAAAATTACAGAAATTTGAGGCTCTTTGCCTCAATCTTTAAACGTTCTTGCTCTTCAAAAATCTGCATGCCTCTCCTATCTAAAGGAGTAGCCACTCGAAAAGAAGAGTTAAGCAAAGATTTTAAATCTCTGTTCTCTCGCTTTACTGCTTCTATCTTCATGTTGGATTCCATAAGAAGCCTCTGAAGCAGAGAAATACTCTCGTGGAGTTTGTCAACCCCACCAGTCCTGGATTGCAGTCTCTGAGAATATGCGACAATGGCTGATGAGTATCGAGTACCGAGACTCACAAGCTCGTAGATAAGTTCATTTTCTGACTTATTAGTCAGATCATTATTTGATTGCATAATAGCACCTATGGAAGAAGCAGAAACAACTGGGGAACGAGGTGCAGAATACCTCATGTTTTGGCAATGAGAAGATTGCTGAGCCATTGCAAAGTGAGTAAGCAGAAAGAGATTGCAGAGTAAGAATGCAGATTAATTTCAGAAAAGTGAAGAAGATGAGATGAGAAAGAAGATGAACTGAATAATTCTTTTATAGAGAAAATTATGACGAATCACCTCTCGTGAATCATTTCTCTACAAGAGACAAGAGCAATGTAGTATCATAGCTGCGGTGCCTGACAATTACAGAAGAACAAAGTAGTGTCGTAGCTATGCGGCGCCTGATAACTACAGAAGACCTATAAAAATCATGCGCATCAGAGTTATCTGGTCTAAAACAGAGGGCCACCGAAAAAAAAAAAAAAACAGAGAGAGAGAGAGAGAGAGAGAGAGGATAACAGCTTAATTTTGATGAATTCTCTACTAACTTTGGTATTTACAAGAACACTTAAAGTATATCGCCTATGTTTTTCTAAAAAAAAAAGTTTCGAAAGATTATTTACTTGAAATTTTAAGTTTGGAGAGTGTGTCGATACAACTTGGCCAACCTTGTGCAAAGAAGTATAATATAATTGTTGATTAAAATTAGAGAGTTAAGAAATGACATAATTTCAAAGGTAAATATATACGGGATAGACACCAGGTTGGTAAGCAACACATATTTCTTAACTTGTTATTTCTTACTTACTTCGATTTCGAGGACGAAATCTTTTTTTTAGGAGGGGAGATTGTAACAGCCCGCTAGAAATTCAATTGTGAAATTTCTATTAACTTTAAGAACCTCATGAAAACCCCATAAGTTTTCACGAATCCATTAATCATATAGGTTTTTGTCTAATTACATAGTTAGTGTTATTATTTACTATGGTATCAGAAGTGTGTTTTTGATTATTGGAGATAGTTAGAAGTGTCAAAATGTATTATGGTTTGTGCCATTAGACTCGGAGGGTTATTTAAAGTCTTATGGCGCAATAACATTTTTTCATATTTTCGGTCAAAACGTCTGTTTAAAACTGTAGATATTATTGGATAAAAAGAAATATCTTGAGGTAATTTTCATGAATATTATTGGGTAAAAATATTTTGAGTTGATTTTTATAGATATTATTAGATAAAATATTATGAGATAATCTTTTATAGATATTTTGGGTAGGAGAAAACTACACTCAACTCTCAACTCCAGCCTCATCTCTTCCATATCTCATCCATAATTATCTCCAGCCACCTCTCCCCACGAAATTATCTAATTACACCTTCCAATAAAAGATTATCAAACACTCTCTCTCGGACAGCTTTTAGGAGGTCTTTTGCACGCCCATTTCGAAGCTGTTGTAAGTGTTTTATCATAAAGTCTCCTTCATATAAGTTGTTCCTTTTTGAGTCTAGTTTACATGGATATCTTATTTGCCCCATTTGAAGATCATTTGGTCAGTCAAATATTGTATAAACTATAGAAAGGTCATTCTGGGAGATAAACTGGAGAATATGTTATAGTTTGGAGTTTTTGACCAAGCTAATGGATAGATATTGGTCCGAAATTTTTATGGAGTATTGTTAACATGTATATGTGACTATTGGTTGAGGATTTTTGCATGATTAAAGGTTTTGATGAAAGATTTACTTAGATTTAGAAACTTAGAAACTGGAAGAAGAAAAACAGTTTCTGTTTTGAGAAAGTTTAACTCTTTGGTGGTCTAAACCTATTCTAATGACTTTAATAATTTTATTGGAGGATCCTAAGTATCTTATATACATGTTATATTATTATTTTGAAGATATTTGATGTTAGTTTCAAAGATATGAAATTTTATGCAAAGAGATATTCAAACAAGCCAAAGTGTGGATATTCTTGGCTAAATTTATGTTTTGGTTAATTTCTAACCATGTGATCTTGAATTAGAAGCTTATATATGTTTTAGAACATCTTTTTAAACCATGTGATGGTTTGGTTTGAAGATCATATATTTATAAGTCATAGATCAAGATATTTATCAAAACTAGTTGAGGAAAAAGTTTCTGTTTTTGGATTAAGTGTAAAACCAAAAACTCCAAATGTTATTTTGTGATTTTGGTGACTTTGGTTTGATGATTTAAAGCATGGTTGATGTTAGGATGATATTATGAATATGTTAGAAGTAAGATTTGATTTTTTGAAACTCTTGGAGATGTTTTGATTTAATGTCAAAACTTGTGATTCAAGTGCTTGGATCTTTTTACAAAAAAAGTTTGGTGTTGATTATTAGCTTTTTCTAAATGGATGTTTTAAGTATGGTTTTGAACTTAGGATTGGAAGATGTTTGTTGCAAAATTTTGGTTTAAGCATGAGTTTTGAAGTTGGAAGGAATTGCAACAAAAATAAAGGGAAATGGCCTATGGATGTTTCAACCATAGTGTGTTCTTCATAGTTGTGTTTTGTTTTAAATTTTTCTGAGTTGATATTTAAGTTTAGGATAAAATTTACATGAGGAATGTAAATTTTAGAAACTTTTAGAGTTAGTATGCAAAATCCTTAAGTTATGGGTAAAACAGTCATTTTTCCACATGTAGAGAGTAAAATAAAAATTTTACTCTTTAAGTTAGTATTTTCCATATTTCAAATTATTAGTGATTTAGTTCTAACTTTTAGAATTACTAATTACAGTTCCTCGTGATCACACTTGAAGTTTTATAAGAAACGCGGAGATCGAGGTAAGTTAGCTTTTAACTTACTAGCAGTCTACTGTGTATGTGTGCTAAGTAAAGGAACTACAGTATATGTATATGTGTTATTATATATGTCATGCCATGCTAAGTTATCACGTAATTGTCTGTTATACAGAATTTATTCTGTCATCAGTTTTTATCTGTTACATAATATATTCTGTCATGTATTATTGTACGTTACAAGTACGTCATGCTAAGTATGCCATCTATTACATGTATGTCAAGTCATGTAATATTCACTGTTGCAAGTATGTCATGTTAAATATGTTGTCTATTATATGTTATGCCATGTTACGAAATGTTTCTATCTCAAGTTGGTCATGTATTTCAAGTTATGTTCAAGTCACGTTTCATCTTGAGTACATTATGTTTGTGGAGAATACATGGGGCCACAACAACTGTGGAGTATGTATTTTACTACAATTGTGATGCGTAGAATACATGGGGCCACAACAACTGTGGAGTATGTATTTACACGTAGAATACATGGGGCCACAACAACTGTGGAGTATGTATTTTTCATGTTAAGTCAAGTTTGTGTAGAATACATGGGGCCACAACAACTGTGGAGTATGTATTTACACGTAGAATACATGGGGCCACAACAACTGTGGAATATGTATTTTTCATGTTAAGTCAAGTTTATGTCGAATACATGGGGCCACAACAATTGTGGAGTATGTATTTTTAATGTTAAGTCAAGTTTGTGTAGAATACATGGGGCCACAACAACTGTGGAGTATGTATTTTTCATGTTAATTCAAGTTTCAGAGCAAGTTCATGCTAAGTCAAGTTTCAGATCAAGTTCATGTCAAGTCAAGTTCAGTTCATGATTCAATTTAAGCTATGTCAATTATGCTATGTTGTACGCTAAGTTATGCTTTAATTACTTATGAATTTGATTATGCATTTATGCTTTTACTGTCATATATGTATCATTAGTCTGTATGGAAGTTTTTTATTAACTTGCTGAGATTTGTAATCAAATCTCACTTTGGTAGTCCCAACTACCATTCCCCCCGAATGGTAGATCTTGTTACAGGACCTGAAGGAGAATCAGGAGCTGATCAACTAGACACAGTTGACTAAGTGACGGTGCGACATAAATGTTGATATAGTAATTAACGTAAATTACTACTTGTACGATTGAGTTGCATCTCTACTACTTTTTGGATCATAACCATTTTGGACTAGTGTTGTGATCTTAGTTGTTCAATGGATTTTTATTAATGAAGTATGTTTTAAGCATTTGGGATATTTTCAATTTGGTGCATAGTATTGCTAAAGAAAAAAATTTATCCGCTGCGAATATTGCATATTATTAGATGCATGTTAGGAATATTGCATCTTATATGTCATGAACGGGGGCAGGTAACCTTGTGTTGCATGTCTCGACGCTTCAAATGTCCGTCCGATCCCAAACGGAATTTGGGGGCGTCACAGGGTGGTATCAGAGCAATACGTCTCTGGGCAGTAAATCCACATGTCCTTAGGAAATGCACCAAACATTAGGCTTGAAATTTTAGTCGTCAGTAGGCTTGAATTTCTTAAGGTACGAAGGGTAGTATGTGGTTTTAATATATATGCTCGTGTGTTTCAAGAAGGGACACATGACTCGTGATAGAATACCTCGGAATCCTAAGGGAGATAACAATCAAGAGGATCAGAATTTCCCCGATGGATGAAGAATTAGTTGAGGTAAACATAGTTAACTTTGATCTGATTGCAATTGATGGTAGTATTGCATTATTGTTATTTTGGAGTAGGTCAAGTCATTGGAGTTGGTAAATTGTACATTATTTGATTCAAACGAGTCATTGTTTCTATTAATTGTGGTGCTTGAGAATTCAGCTTGGAAGTTAAATTGTTACCCTAGTGGTAAGAGTAACAATTTTCATTAGAAGTATTATTGTTCATACCAATGTAGATATAGAATACATTTTAGTAATATGAGAAAGGATATGTAGGATTGATGAATGGTATTCCACATATTTGGAGAATTGTTTTGATTCTAAAAATACAATAGAAATTGTGTTTGGAAGAGTAATTTGATTAGGAGAAGCTTTAGCCTTAGTAGGATTCATTTATGATAATAGTATTACCACACCGCCAGTAAATGATTTCTGGCAAAGCACTATCTTTATGGATACATAGATCGATCTTCTTTTGAAGACTATTATATGGAGAGTAAAATATTGGTCTTGAGGATTTATGTGAACATTAGGAACAAATTATTTAGAGTTAGAATAATTGATAACTTATGATGGATAGAAGAGTTATGACAATCATAAGAGAGAAAGTTTTAAATTTAAGTTATTAACTGGTCAGTTATCAAAGTACCACCTAGGAAGATGACTGATTGTTGCGATTATAAAGAAGTAAGTTAGTCCTAGACCAGTAGAACTCCTTGAGGTTTTTATTAACTTGAAGATTACTGAGAGTTTGGATATGCATGATTAAATGCATATTTATATGAGTCATTGGATCATGTCATATATATGAAAAGCCCTGAAAGAAATAAAATGGAGTACATAAAACATATACCAGAAGATAGAAACACAAATATGAATATTTGTGAAGTATTATTTTATTATCATAAAGCAAAATTACAGAAATTTGAGGCTCTTTGCCTCAATCTTTAAACGTTCTTGCTCTTCAAAAATCTGCATGCCTCTCCTATCTAAAGGAGTAGCCACTCGAAAAGAAGAGTTAAGCAAAGATTTTAAATCTCTGTTCTCTCGCTTTACTGCTTCTATCTTCATGTTGGATTCCATAAGAAGCCTCTGAAGCAGAGAAATACTCTCGTGGAGTTTGTCAACCCCACCAGTCCTGGATTGCAGTCTCTGAGAATATGCGACAATGGCTGATGAGTATCGAGTACCGAGACTCACAAGCTCGTAGATAAGTTCATTTTCTGACTTATTAGTCAGATCATTATTTGATTGCATAATAGCACCTATGGAAGAAGCAGAAACAACTGGGGAACGAGGTGCAGAATACCTCATGTTTTGGCAATGAGAAGATTGCTGAGCCATTGCAAAGTGAGTAAGCAGAAAGAGATTGCAGAGTAAGAATGCAGATTAATTTCAGAAAAGTGAAGAAGATGAGATGAGAAAGAAGATGAACTGAATAATTCTTTTATAGAGAAAATTATGACGAATCACCTCTCGTGAATCATTTCTCTACAAGAGACAAGAGCAATGTAGTATCATAGCTGCGGTGCCTGACAATTACAGAAGAACAAAGTAGTGTCGTAGCTATGCGGCGCCTGATAACTACAGAAGACCTATAAAAATCATGCGCATCAGAGTTATCTGGTCTAAAACAGAGGGCCACCGAAAAAAAAAAAAAAACAGAGAGAGAGAGAGAGAGAGAGAGGATAACAGCTTAATTTTGATGAATTCTCTACTAACTTTGGTATTTACAAGAACACTTAAAGTATATCGCCTATGTTTTTCTAAAAAAAAAAGTTTCGAAAGATTATTTACTTGAAATTTTAAGTTTGGAGAGTGTGTCGATACAACTTGGCCAACCTTGTGCAAAGAAGTATAATATAATTGTTGATTAAAATTAGAGAGTTAAGAAATGACATAATTTCAAAGGTAAATATATACGGGATAGACACCAGGTTGGTAAGCAACACATATTTCTTAACTTGTTATTTCTTACTTACTTCGATTTCGAGGACGAAATCTTTTTTTTAGGAGGGGAGATTGTAACAGCCCGCTAGAAATTCAATTGTGAAATTTCTATTAACTTTAAGAACCTCATGAAAACCCCATAAGTTTTCACGAATCCATTAATCATATAGGTTTTTGTCTAATTACATAGTTAGTGTTATTATTTACTATGGTATCAGAAGTGTGTTTTTGATTATTGGAGATAGTTAGAAGTGTCAAAATGTATTATGGTTTGTGCCATTAGACTCGGAGGGTTATTTAAAGTCTTATGGCGCAATAACATTTTTTCATATTTTCGGTCAAAACGTCTGTTTAAAACTGTAGATATTATTGGATAAAAAGAAATATCTTGAGGTAATTTTCATGAATATTATTGGGTAAAAATATTTTGAGTTGATTTTTATAGATATTATTAGATAAAATATTATGAGATAATCTTTTATAGATATTTTGGGTAGGAGAAAACTACACTCAACTCTCAACTCCAGCCTCATCTCTTCCATATCTCATCCATAATTATCTCCAGCCACCTCTCCCCACGAAATTATCTAATTACACCTTCCAATAAAAGATTATCAAACACTCTCTCTCGGACAGCTTTTAGGAGGTCTTTTGCACGCCCATTTCGAAGCTGTTGTAAGTGTTTTATCATAAAGTCTCCTTCATATAAGTTGTTCCTTTTTGAGTCTAGTTTACATGGATATCTTATTTGCCCCATTTGAAGATCATTTGGTCAGTCAAATATTGTATAAACTATAGAAAGGTCATTCTGGGAGATAAACTGGAGAATATGTTATAGTTTGGAGTTTTTGACCAAGCTAATGGATAGATATTGGTCCGAAATTTTTATGGAGTATTGTTAACATGTATATGTGACTATTGGTTGAGGATTTTTGCATGATTAAAGGTTTTGATGAAAGATTTACTTAGATTTAGAAACTTAGAAACTGGAAGAAGAAAAACAGTTTCTGTTTTGAGAAAGTTTAACTCTTTGGTGGTCTAAACCTATTCTAATGACTTTAATAATTTTATTGGAGGATCCTAAGTATCTTATATACATGTTATATTATTATTTTGAAGATATTTGATGTTAGTTTCAAAGATATGAAATTTTATGCAAAGAGATATTCAAACAAGCCAAAGTGTGGATATTCTTGGCTAAATTTATGTTTTGGTTAATTTCTAACCATGTGATCTTGAATTAGAAGCTTATATATGTTTTAGAACATCTTTTTAAACCATGTGATGGTTTGGTTTGAAGATCATATATTTATAAGTCATAGATCAAGATATTTATCAAAACTAGTTGAGGAAAAAGTTTCTGTTTTTGGATTAAGTGTAAAACCAAAAACTCCAAATGTTATTTTGTGATTTTGGTGACTTTGGTTTGATGATTTAAAGCATGGTTGATGTTAGGATGATATTATGAATATGTTAGAAGTAAGATTTGATTTTTTGAAACTCTTGGAGATGTTTTGATTTAATGTCAAAACTTGTGATTCAAGTGCTTGGATCTTTTTACAAAAAAAGTTTGGTGTTGATTATTAGCTTTTTCTAAATGGATGTTTTAAGTATGGTTTTGAACTTAGGATTGGAAGATGTTTGTTGCAAAATTTTGGTTTAAGCATGAGTTTTGAAGTTGGAAGGAATTGCAACAAAAATAAAGGGAAATGGCCTATGGATGTTTCAACCATAGTGTGTTCTTCATAGTTGTGTTTTGTTTTAAATTTTTCTGAGTTGATATTTAAGTTTAGGATAAAATTTACATGAGGAATGTAAATTTTAGAAACTTTTAGAGTTAGTATGCAAAATCCTTAAGTTATGGGTAAAACAGTCATTTTTCCACATGTAGAGAGTAAAATAAAAATTTTACTCTTTAAGTTAGTATTTTCCATATTTCAAATTATTAGTGATTTAGTTCTAACTTTTAGAATTACTAATTACAGTTCCTCGTGATCACACTTGAAGTTTTATAAGAAACGCGGAGATCGAGGTAAGTTAGCTTTTAACTTACTAGCAGTCTACTGTGTATGTGTGCTAAGTAAAGGAACTACAGTATATGTATATGTGTTATTATATATGTCATGCCATGCTAAGTTATCACGTAATTGTCTGTTATACAGAATTTATTCTGTCATCAGTTTTTATCTGTTACATAATATATTCTGTCATGTATTATTGTACGTTACAAGTACGTCATGCTAAGTATGCCATCTATTACATGTATGTCAAGTCATGTAATATTCACTGTTGCAAGTATGTCATGTTAAATATGTTGTCTATTATATGTTATGCCATGTTACGAAATGTTTCTATCTCAAGTTGGTCATGTATTTCAAGTTATGTTCAAGTCACGTTTCATCTTGAGTACATTATGTTTGTGGAGAATACATGGGGCCACAACAACTGTGGAGTATGTATTTTACTACAATTGTGATGCGTAGAATACATGGGGCCACAACAACTGTGGAGTATGTATTTACACGTAGAATACATGGGGCCACAACAACTGTGGAGTATGTATTTTTCATGTTAAGTCAAGTTTGTGTAGAATACATGGGGCCACAACAACTGTGGAGTATGTATTTACACGTAGAATACATGGGGCCACAACAACTGTGGAATATGTATTTTTCATGTTAAGTCAAGTTTATGTCGAATACATGGGGCCACAACAATTGTGGAGTATGTATTTTTAATGTTAAGTCAAGTTTGTGTAGAATACATGGGGCCACAACAACTGTGGAGTATGTATTTTTCATGTTAATTCAAGTTTCAGAGCAAGTTCATGCTAAGTCAAGTTTCAGATCAAGTTCATGTCAAGTCAAGTTCAGTTCATGATTCAATTTAAGCTATGTCAATTATGCTATGTTGTACGCTAAGTTATGCTTTAATTACTTATGAATTTGATTATGCATTTATGCTTTTACTGTCATATATGTATCATTAGTCTGTATGGAAGTTTTTTATTAACTTGCTGAGATTTGTAATCAAATCTCACTTTGGTAGTCCCAACTACCATTCCCCCCGAATGGTAGATCTTGTTACAGGACCTGAAGGAGAATCAGGAGCTGATCAACTAGACACAGTTGACTAAGTGACGGTGCGACATAAATGTTGATATAGTAATTAACGTAAATTACTACTTGTACGATTGAGTTGCATCTCTACTACTTTTTGGATCATAACCATTTTGGACTAGTGTTGTGATCTTAGTTGTTCAATGGATTTTTATTAATGAAGTATGTTTTAAGCATTTGGGATATTTTCAATTTGGTGCATAGTATTGCTAAAGAAAAAAATTTATCCGCTGCGAATATTGCATATTATTAGATGCATGTTAGGAATATTGCATCTTATATGTCATGAACGGGGGCAGGTAACCTTGTGTTGCATGTCTCGACGCTTCAAATGTCCGTCCGATCCCAAACGGAATTTGGGGGCGTCACAGGGTGGTATCAGAGCAATACGTCTCTGGGCAGTAAATCCACATGTCCTTAGGAAATGCACCAAACATTAGGCTTGAAATTTTAGTCGTCAGTAGGCTTGAATTTCTTAAGGTACGAAGGGTAGTATGTGGTTTTAATATATATGCTCGTGTGTTTCAAGAAGGGACACATGACTCGTGATAGAATACCTCGGAATCCTAAGGGAGATAACAATCAAGAGGATCAGAATTTCCCCGATGGATGAAGAATTAGTTGAGGTAAACATAGTTAACTTTGATCTGATTGCAATTGATGGTAGTATTGCATTATTGTTATTTTGGAGTAGGTCAAGTCATTGGAGTTGGTAAATTGTACATTATTTGATTCAAACGAGTCATTGTTTCTATTAATTGTGGTGCTTGAGAATTCAGCTTGGAAGTTAAATTGTTACCCTAGTGGTAAGAGTAACAATTTTCATTAGAAGTATTATTGTTCATACCAATGTAGATATAGAATACATTTTAGTAATATGAGAAAGGATATGTAGGATTGATGAATGGTATTCCACATATTTGGAGAATTGTTTTGATTCTAAAAATACAATAGAAATTGTGTTTGGAAGAGTAATTTGATTAGGAGAAGCTTTAGCCTTAGTAGGATTCATTTATGATAATAGTATTACCACACCGCCAGTAAATGATTTCTGGCAAAGCACTATCTTTATGGATACATAGATCGATCTTCTTTTGAAGACTATTATATGGAGAGTAAAATATTGGTCTTGAGGATTTATGTGAACATTAGGAACAAATTATTTAGAGTTAGAATAATTGATAACTTATGATGGATAGAAGAGTTATGACAATCATAAGAGAGAAAGTTTTAAATTTAAGTTATTAACTGGTCAGTTATCAAAGTACCACCTAGGAAGATGACTGATTGTTGCGATTATAAAGAAGTAAGTTAGTCCTAGACCAGTAGAACTCCTTGAGGTTTTTATTAACTTGAAGATTACTGAGAGTTTGGATATGCATGATTAAATGCATATTTATATGAGTCATTGGATCATGTCATATATATGAAAAGCCCTGAAAGAAATAAAATGGAGTACATAAAACATATACCAGAAGATAGAAACACAAATATGAATATTTGTGAAGTATTATTTTATTATCATAAAGCAAAATTACAGAAATTTGAGGCTCTTTGCCTCAATCTTTAAACGTTCTTGCTCTTCAAAAATCTGCATGCCTCTCCTATCTAAAGGAGTAGCCACTCGAAAAGAAGAGTTAAGCAAAGATTTTAAATCTCTGTTCTCTCGCTTTACTGCTTCTATCTTCATGTTGGATTCCATAAGAAGCCTCTGAAGCAGAGAAATACTCTCGTGGAGTTTGTCAACCCCACCAGTCCTGGATTGCAGTCTCTGAGAATATGCGACAATGGCTGATGAGTATCGAGTACCGAGACTCACAAGCTCGTAGATAAGTTCATTTTCTGACTTATTAGTCAGATCATTATTTGATTGCATAATAGCACCTATGGAAGAAGCAGAAACAACTGGGGAACGAGGTGCAGAATACCTCATGTTTTGGCAATGAGAAGATTGCTGAGCCATTGCAAAGTGAGTAAGCAGAAAGAGATTGCAGAGTAAGAATGCAGATTAATTTCAGAAAAGTGAAGAAGATGAGATGAGAAAGAAGATGAACTGAATAATTCTTTTATAGAGAAAATTATGACGAATCACCTCTCGTGAATCATTTCTCTACAAGAGACAAGAGCAATGTAGTATCATAGCTGCGGTGCCTGACAATTACAGAAGAACAAAGTAGTGTCGTAGCTATGCGGCGCCTGATAACTACAGAAGACCTATAAAAATCATGCGCATCAGAGTTATCTGGTCTAAAACAGAGGGCCACCGAAAAAAAAAAAAAAACAGAGAGAGAGAGAGAGAGAGAGAGGATAACAGCTTAATTTTGATGAATTCTCTACTAACTTTGGTATTTACAAGAACACTTAAAGTATATCGCCTATGTTTTTCTAAAAAAAAAAGTTTCGAAAGATTATTTACTTGAAATTTTAAGTTTGGAGAGTGTGTCGATACAACTTGGCCAACCTTGTGCAAAGAAGTATAATATAATTGTTGATTAAAATTAGAGAGTTAAGAAATGACATAATTTCAAAGGTAAATATATACGGGATAGACACCAGGTTGGTAAGCAACACATATTTCTTAACTTGTTATTTCTTACTTACTTCGATTTCGAGGACGAAATCTTTTTTTTAGGAGGGGAGATTGTAACAGCCCGCTAGAAATTCAATTGTGAAATTTCTATTAACTTTAAGAACCTCATGAAAACCCCATAAGTTTTCACGAATCCATTAATCATATAGGTTTTTGTCTAATTACATAGTTAGTGTTATTATTTACTATGGTATCAGAAGTGTGTTTTTGATTATTGGAGATAGTTAGAAGTGTCAAAATGTATTATGGTTTGTGCCATTAGACTCGGAGGGTTATTTAAAGTCTTATGGCGCAATAACATTTTTTCATATTTTCGGTCAAAACGTCTGTTTAAAACTGTAGATATTATTGGATAAAAAGAAATATCTTGAGGTAATTTTCATGAATATTATTGGGTAAAAATATTTTGAGTTGATTTTTATAGATATTATTAGATAAAATATTATGAGATAATCTTTTATAGATATTTTGGGTAGGAGAAAACTACACTCAACTCTCAACTCCAGCCTCATCTCTTCCATATCTCATCCATAATTATCTCCAGCCACCTCTCCCCACGAAATTATCTAATTACACCTTCCAATAAAAGATTATCAAACACTCTCTCTCGGACAGCTTTTAGGAGGTCTTTTGCACGCCCATTTCGAAGCTGTTGTAAGTGTTTTATCATAAAGTCTCCTTCATATAAGTTGTTCCTTTTTGAGTCTAGTTTACATGGATATCTTATTTGCCCCATTTGAAGATCATTTGGTCAGTCAAATATTGTATAAACTATAGAAAGGTCATTCTGGGAGATAAACTGGAGAATATGTTATAGTTTGGAGTTTTTGACCAAGCTAATGGATAGATATTGGTCCGAAATTTTTATGGAGTATTGTTAACATGTATATGTGACTATTGGTTGAGGATTTTTGCATGATTAAAGGTTTTGATGAAAGATTTACTTAGATTTAGAAACTTAGAAACTGGAAGAAGAAAAACAGTTTCTGTTTTGAGAAAGTTTAACTCTTTGGTGGTCTAAACCTATTCTAATGACTTTAATAATTTTATTGGAGGATCCTAAGTATCTTATATACATGTTATATTATTATTTTGAAGATATTTGATGTTAGTTTCAAAGATATGAAATTTTATGCAAAGAGATATTCAAACAAGCCAAAGTGTGGATATTCTTGGCTAAATTTATGTTTTGGTTAATTTCTAACCATGTGATCTTGAATTAGAAGCTTATATATGTTTTAGAACATCTTTTTAAACCATGTGATGGTTTGGTTTGAAGATCATATATTTATAAGTCATAGATCAAGATATTTATCAAAACTAGTTGAGGAAAAAGTTTCTGTTTTTGGATTAAGTGTAAAACCAAAAACTCCAAATGTTATTTTGTGATTTTGGTGACTTTGGTTTGATGATTTAAAGCATGGTTGATGTTAGGATGATATTATGAATATGTTAGAAGTAAGATTTGATTTTTTGAAACTCTTGGAGATGTTTTGATTTAATGTCAAAACTTGTGATTCAAGTGCTTGGATCTTTTTACAAAAAAAGTTTGGTGTTGATTATTAGCTTTTTCTAAATGGATGTTTTAAGTATGGTTTTGAACTTAGGATTGGAAGATGTTTGTTGCAAAATTTTGGTTTAAGCATGAGTTTTGAAGTTGGAAGGAATTGCAACAAAAATAAAGGGAAATGACCTATGGATGTTTCAACCATAGTGTGTTCTTCATAGTTGTGTTTTGTTTTAAATTTTTCTGAGTTGATATTTAAGTTTAGGATAAAATTTACATGAGGAATGTAAATTTTAGAAACTTTTAGAGTTAGTATGCAAAATCCTTAAGTTATGGGTAAAACAGTCATTTTTCCACATGTAGAGAGTAAAATAAAAATTTTACTCTTTAAGTTAGTATTTTCCATATTTCAAATTATTAGTGATTTAGTTCTAACTTTTAGAATTACTAATTACAGTTCCTCGTGATCACACTTGAAGTTTTATAAGAAACGCGGAGATCGAGGTAAGTTAGCTTTTAACTTACTAGCAGTCTACTGTGTATGTGTGCTAAGTAAAGGAACTACAGTATATGTATATGTGTTATTATATATGTCATGCCATGCTAAGTTATCACGTAATTGTCTGTTATACAGAATTTATTCTGTCATCAGTTTTTATCTGTTACATAATATATTCTGTCATGTATTATTGTACGTTACAAGTACGTCATGCTAAGTATGCCATCTATTACATGTATGTCAAGTCATGTAATATTCACTGTTGCAAGTATGTCATGTTAAATATGTTGTCTATTATATGTTATGCCATGTTACGAAATGTTTCTATCTCAAGTTGGTCATGTATTTCAAGTTATGTTCAAGTCACGTTTCATCTTGAGTACATTATGTTTGTGGAGAATACATGGGGCCACAACAACTGTGGAGTATGTATTTTACTACAATTGTGATGCGTAGAATACATGGGGCCACAACAACTGTGGAGTATGTATTTACACGTAGAATACATGGGGCCACAACAACTGTGGAGTATGTATTTTTCATGTTAAGTCAAGTTTGTGTAGAATACATGGGGCCACAACAACTGTGGAGTATGTATTTACACGTAGAATACATGGGGCCACAACAACTGTGGAGTATGTATTTTTCATGTTAAGTCAAGTTTATGTCGAATACATGGGGCCACAACAATTGTGGAGTATGTATTTTTAATGTTAAGTCAAGTTTGTGTAGAATACATGGGGCCACAACAACTGTGGAGTATGTATTTTTCATGTTAATTCAAGTTTCAGAGCAAGTTCATGCTAAGTCAAGTTTCAGATCAAGTTCATGTCAAGTCAAGTTCAGTTCATGATTCAATTTAAGCTATGTCAATTATGCTATGTTGTACGCTAAGTTATGCTTTAATTACTTATGAATTTGATTATGCATTTATGCTTTTACTGTCATATATGTATCATTAGTCTGTATGGAAGTTTTTTATTAACTTGCTGAGATTTGTAATCAAATCTCACTTTGGTAGTCCCAACTACCATTCCCCCCGAATGGTAGATCTTGTTACAGGACCTGAAGGAGAATCAGGAGCTGATCAACTAGACACAGTTGACTAAGTGACGGTGCGACATAAATGTTGATATAGTAATTAACGTAAATTACTACTTGTACGATTGAGTTGCATCTCTACTACTTTTTGGATCATAACCATTTTGGACTAGTGTTGTGATCTTAGTTGTTCAATGGATTTTTATTAATGAAGTATGTTTTAAGCATTTGGGATATTTTCAATTTGGTGCATAGTATTGCTAAAGAAAAAAATTTATCCGCTGCGAATATTGCATATTATTAGATGCATGTTAGGAATATTGCATCTTATATGTCATGAACGGGGGCAGGTAACCTTGTGTTGCATGTCTCGACGCTTCAAATGTCCGTCCGATCCCAAACGGAATTTGGGGGCGTCACACTTGTCCTATTAGAAGAAATCATACAATGACTATTAGGGCCATATGGGTACCTAAAAATCATGTTTCTTCTAATACTAATAAATAAATGACCCAAAGAACTTGGGTACCAAGAAAAATCATTTTAATTGTTTTTATAGGTATGCATGAAGTCATCCACAAGCAAAAATAAGTGGTTTTTAGATAGTGGATGTTCAAGACACATGACGGGAGACAAGACTAAGTTCTTTGATCTTAGATCTAAAGAAAAAGAACACGTGACATTTGGAAACAACTCGAAATGGAAGATCGTGGGAATATGTAAAATTGGTAATGAATCTTCTCTCATAATTGAAGATGTTCTACTTGTTGAAGGTTTAAAACATAATCTTTTGAGCATAAGTCAATTATGTGATAAAGGATTTACAGTTACTTTCAAAATGGATAAATGCATTATTTTGAATGATCATGATTGTAATATTTGTTTTATTGCTTTTAGAAACAATAATGTTTATACAATCGATTTTGAAGAAATTACCTCACAAGATGCTATTTGCTTTTTAGTTCAAAATGAAACTAGTTGGCTATGACATAGAAGATTAGGTCATACCAATATGGAACTTATTTCCAAACTTTCAAAAAATGATCTTGTGAGAGATTTACCAAAAATAAATTTTCTTAAAGACAAAATTTGTGATGTATGTCAATTTGGTAAACAAACAAAAACTTATTTTAAAACTAAGAAACATATTTCCACTACTAGACCATTGCAACTGATACACATGGATCTTTTTGGACCAAATAGAGTTGCAAGTCTAGGAGGAAAATATTATGCATTTGTTATTGTTGATGATTTCTCTAGATATACTTGGGTCATCTTTCTTGCTCATAAAGATGAGGCACATAATGCCTTTACCAAGTTATGCAAGAGAATTCAAAATGAAAAGGGCTATACTATTTCAAGTATCCGAAGTGATAGGGGAAAAGAGTTTGTTAATAAAAATATTGAAACTTTTTGTGATGAAAACAGTTTTGTGCATAATTTTTCTGCTCCTCGAACTCCTTAACAAAATGGGGTAGTAGAGAGGAAAAATAGATCTCTTCAAGAGATGGCAAGAACAATGCTCAATGAGAACAACTTGCCTAGTTATTTTTGGGCCAAAGCGGTAAGTACTGCATGTTATGTTATAAATAGAGTTATGTTAAGGTCTAAGTTAGATAAAACCCCCTATGAGCTTTTGAATGAGAAAAAGTCCAACATTGGTTATTTTCATGTATTTGAATGCAAATGTTTTATTTTGAATGACAGGGATAATTTAGGCAAGGTTGATGCAAAATCTGATGAAGGTATCTTTCTCGAGTATTCTACTAATAGTAAAACTTATAGAGTATTCAATAAAAAGACTTTGACTGTACAAGAATCTATGCATGTAGTATTTGATGAATCTAATTCTCCACTCTCCAAGAAATCTATTGATGACGAAACAGGAGGTATAAATAACACAGAAAGTCTCAATCTCAACAAAGAGAAAACAATAGAGGAAGTTCAACATGGAGCCATCAGGAAAGATAATCAAAATTTAATACAAGATGCAACCAAACAGTGAAAATTTGTGAAAGATCATCCAGTGGAACAAATTTTGGGAGAACCTTCACAAGGTGTAAGTATTCGATCATCTCTTAGAAATATTTGCAATCATACTGCTTTTCTATCTCAAATTGAACCCAAAAATATTAATGACGCACTTCTTGATGAATCTTGGATTCTAGCTATGCAAGAAGAGTTGAATCAATTTGAAAGAAATGATGTTTGGACACTTGTTCCTAGACCCAAAAATCATACTATTATTGGAACAAAATGGATTTTTAGAAACAAGAAAGATGAGTCCGGAGTCATTACTAGAAATAAGGCTCGACTTGTAGCTCAAGGTTTTAATCAAGAAGAAGGAATCGATTATGATGAGACATATGCACCTGTCGCAAGATTAGAAGCTATTCGAATGCTACTTGCATATACTTGTTATAAAGATTTCAAACTTTTTCAAATGGATGTTAAAAGTGATTTCTTAAATGGTTTTATAAATGAAGAGGTATATGTTGAGCAACCTCCAGGTTTTGAAAATCATATTTCCCCAAATCATGTTTTCAAACTCACAAAAGTACTATATGGACTTAAACAAGCTCCTAGAACTTGGTACGAGAGACTTAGTGGTTTCTTGATTGAAAAAGGTTTTTCAAGAGGAAAAATCGACACAACTCTTTTCATTAAATATGAAAATGATGATATTCTTTTGATTCAGATTTATATTGATGATATAATATTCGGTGCTACTAATGAAAATATGTGTCAAGTTTTTGCTAAGACTATGCAGGAAAAATTTGAAATGAGTATGATGGGAGAACTTACATTCTTTCTCGGATTACAAATTAAGCAAGCAAAAAGTGGGACATTCATCAATCAATCAAAATATATTAAGGAATTACTAAAGAAATTGGAACACCAATGAGCCCATCAACTAAACTTGATAAAGATGAATCTGGTAAACTAGTTGACTCGAAGATATATCGAAGTATGATTGGTAGCTTATTATATTTAACAGTCAGTAGACCAGATATTATGTTTAGTGTGTGCTTATGTGCACTCTTTCAATCATCTCCAAAAGAATCACATTTAATTGCAGTTAAGCACATTCTTAGATATCTTAGTGGTACAATTAACCTAGGCTTATGGTACCCTAAACACACATCTTTCGATCTAATCAGCTACACAGATGCAGATTATGCTGGCTGTAAAATAGATCGAAAAAGCACTAGTGGAGCATGTCATTTCTTAGGTCATGCATTAGTTTCCTGGTTTAGTAAAAAATAAAATTCTGTTGCACTATCTACTGCTGAGGCAGAATATATTGCTGCGGGTAGTTGTTGTGCTCAAGTTCTCTACATGAAGCAACAACTTGAAGATTTTAAACTCAAGTATAATCACATTCCAATCAAATGTGATAATACAAGTGCTATAAATCTTTCAAAGAACCCAATACAACATTCTAGAACTAAACATATTAAAATAAGGTATCATTTTCTTCGAGATCATATGCAGAAAGGCGATATAATATTAGAGTTCACAAACACACACGATCAGTTTGCAGATATTTTTACAAAACCTTTACCAGAAGATAGATTATGTATGATCAGAAGAGAAATAGGTATGATGCATGCTATGAATATCTCTTAAAAGATAGACCAGAGTCAATAAAAATAGAGATAGATTTTTAAATACTTTTACATAAACTTGAGATTCTTAGCCTCATGTTTGAGACGCTCATTTTCTTCATACAATATCATGTCATTCTTATCCATGGGAACCGGCAAGCAGAATGAAGAATCTAATAAAGATTTCAACTATTTATTCTCCTGCCGAATGATTCCTTCCCTTGTATGAGACTCTTGAACAATTCGTTGAAGTATAACAATTTGTTCTTTGAGCTTTTCAACTTCATGATTTTTGGCTTGTAGCCGCTGAGAAAAAGCAACAATAGAGGAAGAGTAGCGAGTCCCAAGACTCACCAAGTCATAAATAGCATCAGAATCTGACTTATTAGTCAGATTATTATTTTCCTGCTGCAACATGGCACCAATGGCAGCTGCAGAAAGGACAGGAGGTTGAGATGCAGAATGCCTCATGGATGGATCTAGAGAAATGTTAGAAGAATGAGCCATTGAGAAAATAATAGAAAGCTTAAAACGAGAATGTTGAAGGAATGCAGATGAGTTATAGAGATGAGATGAAAACTTGATGCGGATTGGATGAACTTCAGGATTGATTTTATAGAGATAGCATAAAGAATAAGACAAGCTATCATCCAAGTCAAAGAGCAATGTATTTTTTTTCCGATCGGTGAAAATGACATTTTTTAGAAACTCGGAACCTTCAATCTCGTTTGTCAACAACATCAGACGATTTTTTCAAATCTCTAGCCGCACTTGTCGGGTCACGGACGGAAGAAATTTATTTATTTATTTACAGTGTCTACTAACGCACCGTTTTCTTCAGGTCCATTTACTTGTTGCGGATCCTTTTTAATGATGCCAAAAGGGGGAGAAGTGTCAGACTAGAACATTAACATTGTTTGAATTGCTAAACTTATTATATATATTTGGAATTATATTTATACTTTTGCTTGAAAAACTAACGCACATTCTCAGGGGGAGCTTAAGTATTAATACAGGTTTCAGGTTCTATCAAGTATTTGTCATCATCAAAAAGGGGGAGATTGTTGAACCCAAGATTTCAAGTTTTGTGTAATTATATATTTACACATGGATTTTGATGATAACAAATGAATTCAAAGAATAAAGAAGTCTCAAACTCAAGTTGTCTACACAATGGAGTCAAGCACATCAAGGAAACAAGCATGAGTAAGAAGGGAACAAGTTCACATTAAAATTATAGAGTAATGTTGTAAATATCTTCAAAATTCGAAATTAGGATTAATGTTCAAAATTAATATTTTATCATAAAGCATTAAAATACATTTTCCACATGTGCATGAATATTTTTGAAAATTAAATTTGAAAATTTTGAAAGATGATTGATTGTCATCTTTTGCATGTGCATGCCTTGATTAAAGGGTTGAACTTTGAAAATATTAAAGATGATTGATTGTCATCTTTCACATGTGCATATTTTATTTGAATATTTTCAAAAGTGATTGATACTTTTTTAGACTTATACAAAAGGTAGATGATTTTGTTTGAAAAAATTGAAAAGTAAAGTGTGCTCATTTTGTCATATATAAAAAGTAAAAGATTAGATTTGAATTTTTTGAAAAGGAAAGTGTGCTCATTTTGTCATATGTCAAAAGTAAAAGATTAGATTTGATTTTTTTGAAAAAGTGAATGATGTTATCTTTGACAATTGAAAAAGAAGAACCTTTTATTTGAATTTTTTGAAAAAGTGAATGATGTTGTCTTTGACATGTGAATCTTTTTAAATTTGAAGATGAAGTCTTATATGTCTATAAATAGATCATTTGAGAGCTTCACATTTACAACACCAAGAGCATACAACATTCATTCAAAGCTTTCATTCTCTCTTCTCTAAGCATTGAGCCTTAATCCTTGTTCATTTTAAGAGATATAGTTTGCACTGTATTGTTCTTATTTCACTCATTGAGGAGTGTTTTCTGATAACCTACCCACTATCAGCTCTTGTATCAGAAAAAGGGTGTGTATAACCCTTGTGTGTGTAGAAAGTATTCTACACGGAGAATAGTTGAATCACCACGTGTAAGGTGATTGCAACTGTAGAGGGTGTTCTACACGGATCCTTTGTAGCGGTGTTATTCAAAGGTGTAATAGGTTTCTATCTCCACCTGAAAGAGGTTGAATAGTGAATTTGGAAATACTCAAGGGGTAGCTTGAGGCGAGGACGTAGGCAGTGGGGCCGAACCTCGTTAACATACTGAGTTTGCTTCTCTCTTACCCTTACTCTTTATATTTATTGTTATTTCATATTTTGTTTATATTTTATATTATATATTTGATTTATAATTGTTATTTTTTTTAATACAAATCAATTCACCCCCCCTCTTGTGTTAGTCATCTGGGCAACAAAAACCTACTAGAGTTCAAAGAATAAATATTGATGAGAGGGAGGGGAAAAAACAGAGGAAAGAAGAAGAAAATTAGGAGAAAATAAAAGAAGTTAGGATTTTAGTAATTCACTAGGCATCGTTTGGGAAATGTGATAAGATGAAAAATTTGTAAATAGTAATTAAATATTTTATGAATAGTAATAAAATAATTTGAGTTAAAATATTTGATTGGATTTTGATAAAAGATAGAGAAAAAGTTGAATAAAAATATTATAAAATTAAAATATAATTTTCTAATATAATTTTTATTTTAAAATTTGAAAAGATTGAATTATTTTTTGTATTTTTTTTATGTTTAGGAAAATCGTAACGATTAAGTAATGGTTAAATAAAAAATAAAAACTTAAAATTAAAAAATATTCATGTTTAAGTAATATTTGAGAAATAGATAAAATAAGATTAATTCTTAAACGATGAAGACACCAAGAGGTCTTTCTTTATTACATATTCGGGTTATCTTAAGGAGATTTGAGTTTTCTCTAATTTGAAAAACAATCTCATTCTCTAAAAATCCTCCTTTTGTCTTCTACACTAGATGATTTGTTATTTTAGACACATGACATGCTTTTATCAGGTGGTAGGCAATTTTAAGGACACATAAATAGTGTGTAATGTAAAAACGTTCAAATAGAACTGTTATTTCCTCAAATACGTAAGGTGCATTTGATTGATAAAAAGTCCAAATCGAAGAAATAATAAGATAAGATAAAAATATAGTCATCTAATTATTTTTTTTTAATTTAAAGATAATTTTAATACTTGACCCAATAACATGAAAATTAGAGGTTTTTGTCTGTGTAAGAAAGAAAGTTGTTGGTTTTTATAATAATTATCTTCTTCTTTTTTTTTTTAATAAAGATGTGATTTTGTTTTTTCTTTTAAAGTTTAATTTATAGGCTAGAAGTGCATGCACTGCATCAATAAAAGAGTAAATTCTACAAGTTAAAAGAGTACCATGTCCTTCGCCATTTCATTCATGGCCAAGATAGTTTCATTAATGAAAGAAGGAAAATTACATCAATATTCAACAAACACGCGTACCAATAGGTACAATAATTGCGCTCTTTTTCATTTGAGAAATTATCTGTAGTCTTCAAGCGGAGTACTGGATATATAAGTCCTTTATTAAATTCAAAAAATATTATTTTGAAATGAATATTTTTATAACGAAAATTCTATATGTAACCATATTTGTGTACTATTTATACACTATACTAATATTATTTGTTGCATTATTTTTTTAATATAAAATAATTATTTTAAACAATCACATCAATAAAATATATAAAGAGTACGTAAAACTGATTATACGTAATAGAATTATTTTTGTAATTTTAAAAAGTTTTAAAAATAAAATTGCCTAAACTTATATTGCAATATCTAAATAGAATATTGTATGTAACATTGCTCTTTTCATTTTTCCCCTTCAAAGTTAACTCTGTTAAGAGTGTGCATCTAGATCCAGATCCAGATCCAGATTTTAAAAATGGAGTGGTTATCCGCCCGAATTAATCTGGATTCAATTCAAATATCCAAATTATAATTTTTTTTGGGCTTAAATCCGGATTGAACCCATAATTTTTTTTTTAAATAAGACTTATAACCTAAAACAATATTTTATAGCACTTTAAAAAAATTAAAAAAAAAACCTGGTATCATCCTTAAATTGCCCAAATTTCTTTAAAAAATAATTTAAACACTTTTTTAAAAAACAATTATAAAAAAAATAAATTAAAGAACAAAATAAATAAAAATATAAAATAAATAATATTGTTGTTAAATCACAATACAAAACATAAATTTATAAGAATAAAATAAATAATAATACATCACAACTAATTAAACTAATACATAGTAATGCAAAATAAATAATATTGTTGAATATTTTCTTGATCATTCTAACATTGAATATTTCTCCTTCCTATCAAGTATCGAGTACTTTCTTCTTAGTACATGAATTTAGATGATTAAAAAAAAAAAAACTATGAGAAAAGTCAAGAAATGAATAAGAGAATCAGAATCATTTAAATCCACCTGCTCTCGAACTACAGTCAGCCTGGTAAAACATTATTGTAACTATGTGATGCTTGCAATCCAAGGTAACAAAAAAAATAAACGCCCTCGATCTATAGTCCTCAATGAGCCAAAAATGACAATCAAATTATACATGGGCCCAAACACATGGCACCATCTTTCAAGATGCTGAGTGATTTGAGAGAGTCACAAGTTACAACCCCCTAGAAGTTGGAAGTCATTTTCACATTATCGAGAGCTTTCCTCCGTTGACCCATCTAGTAATTTCCCACACTGTACAAAAATAGAAAGAACCATAACATAAATATCTCAGATCTATTAAAAAGTTATGAGAAACCCATTAACTTCACACATGGCTAACCCAAAAGAAAGCAATGGCAAAGAAAAAAGGTTGGCCAAAAAAACCTAAATCTGTTAAAAAGTTGAGAGAAACTTAGATCTATGCAAAACAATCTAGTAAAAAAAACCCCAGATCTAGCCAAGACAAATCCAAATATGTGAAAAATAATGAAAACATGACCACTGAGATTTCTATCAACCATTTAAAAATGAACATCTTCCAGTACAAAACGATGTAATAATGTATTATAGACTAGATTATAAGAGCATATGTCCTGGATGAACAAAATCTTAAGGCTTATACAAACCAAACCACATATGCTGATACGCATAGTCAAAATGAGAGAGAGGGAGAAAAAGAGTCATACCATCGATTTTATTTATAATTGAAATTGTCATTGACGGCGACTCAGAATTCGAGTTAAGGTTTCAGTGTGGCAACGAGAGAGAGAGAGAGAGAGAGAGAGAGAGAGATGGGATGAGGGATCTAGGATTTTCTTAGTTCAGAGTTCAGAGCAAGCGAGAGAGAAGAGAGTAATTTTTTTTTCAGAACAAAGAGTGAGCAAGAGAGTAATTGATATTTGATGTAGGCATGCAGCTATAACCTGTCAGCCTAAAACATTTTAAAACATAGTCGATCCGGGCGGATAATTGCTCGGATCCACCCAAATTTTCGAGTTTCGGACCGGATAAAAATAAAAAATCGGTCTAAATGCACAGCCCTAAACTCTATCAAAAAGAAAAAAAAGAAAAAAAAAAGGGCGTAATGTGCATTGGCAATGCCCAAAATTAAAAGCTACAAAGTTACAAATCCTTAAAAAGATGCCATGGTCTTGCCGTTTGTAACTTTGCGTCTGTTGCGTAAAATTAAAGTCGAAGGAATTGATGAACACAGTTTAATGTTTAGAGTGGAAAGGGGACGGCTATGAACTAAATTTAATTCATTTTAAATTAATTATAGATAGAATCTATTACTTTTTAAAATTTTTCATAAAAAAAAAATTAAAACCAACTTAACATATTTTCGTACATTTTAACTTAAAAAGTTAAACACATTTCAATTTAAAAAAGTTAAAATTCATTTTAATGAGACTAATAAAATATTACTATTCACAACTCAACTCGATAGATAATGTTAGGGTGACTATCAATTGTGCACACCAAATATGCACACTAGTACAAATAAATTTTTTTATTTTTCTTTAATCATTTTTTAAATATCCTAAACCATTAAGAAACAAATAAATATATATATAAATTCACTAATAATCACTTTCTTAACAATTAAGAAAAAATAAAAATATATGAGTGGACACATTTAATAGACATATTTAATGATCATTCTATCATTTTTCTAACTTAATTCATTTTAACATTTAAATACAATCTAGTTTAATGGTTTTTCAGCTTCCTCCCCCTAAAAACATTTTTAAAAAATTGATATTAGTTGCAACACTTCATATCTTGAAATATCCCAAACTTTTCATCTTTTATTTTACTTGTTTTGTATTTTTAAAGATCAATCTGTCCATGAGACAAATCTTATATGCCCTCAATCTTGTGCACTAAGGAACTAAGGATTAAGGATTAAGGGTATTTCATAAGAAAAATTTAGTCATCAATTTTATATCATATATCACACATAATTTTTTATTTATTTACTAAATGTGTGGTATATAGATGATGAATAGATGAACTCAATTAATTTAAGAAAAATAAAATCCAAGAAAAATTTTAACAAAATTTAAAAAATGTAAAAATAAGTATGGTATGTACTGTGTAACTATATACCATTATAATAATAATTGTACTCGTAAATAATCACATTTCTCATGGTACAAAACAATTAATTATGTATAAGTTGCAACATAAAATCAAACTTTAGACCACGTACATGTATATATATCCACCATAACCTATAAAAATAAAATAAAAATTAGAAGTTTTCCTTGTGGAAATCAAACTTGGTGGTTGTTTTCCTGGAAAAGTCTTGAGCTAGCCGTCTTAGCTGCCCATCCAGTCCATGTACCCCACAGTAAAACACCCCTGCCACAATTCAAAAACACACAATCAACCTCAACTATAAACGAATACTAAGGTCTGGTTTGGAATCTGGATAGAGAGATGTTTTCATTTCATTCTATCTATCTCGTCTCATCTCATCTCATTTTATATTCTTAACATGATAGATTTTGATCCGTAAATGTTAATTTTTTTTTATTATCGATTCATTTAATCGAGTTGAATATTAAAAATCAAGGCTAGGTGGCTTACCAACTCGTTCATTGTCGTGCTTGAGGGCTACATGCTTGAAAACGTTACGCCAATTCGGCCTGGCAAAATGTGTCTTAACCCTTGTCCCCGACACAATATCCACACCACTCTTAGCATGTTGCAGCGACTGAAGCATGGTGATCAAAGCAGATCGAGCATCTCCTTCTTCATAGACACTTGTGCAGTAGTTGTGAAGTTCTATCACTCCGTCCCTATCATTTTCAGCTACCTCATCCATCACACCCTTGAACCATTCAAACGACCCTTGCTCTCGAGTGACCCAATAAAAGTAGGCTCTTTTTGTGGCGAAATGTCTCCTTTGCTCATTCTTTGCGCCACTCTCTGCCAACCCTTCTTCTATCTCCTTCTGTTGCTTGATGTTATTCAGCACATCTTTAATTATGCTGATTATTGGGGTGGCGCCGATGCCAAGCCCGACAAGAAGGAGTACGTCGTAATTTTTGTAATCTTGCGACGGAGCTCCGTAGGGGCCGTCAATTAAGAGTCTTGGCATCCTGGTAAGTACATGTTCCAACAAAACAATGCATTAATCAAACAAAAAGTAAACCTTTAAAACTCAGTCTTCTAAGTTTTATTCTTCAAGGAGACCGTTTGTTCACAAGAATGAGTAAAACTAGATGTAGCATTTCCCATAAATCACCTTGGTTTTGCAGTGTTAGCTCTTAGAAGGCCACTTTGGTCACCAGAAGGAGGCTGACATACCTATATTAATCACATGTAATATTTCCATTAGAGAGATTAAAGAAATAAAATGCTTATGCTTATAAAACAAAATTTTATTTAAAGAAGAGTATTAATGATGTTAATTGGTGCAAGTTATGAAAAATCATACCTTAGAGAAAATGACTTTGAGTTTTGATGTCCAGTCACCTAAGGTGCGTATGTGGATGCTAAGATAATCGTCCCCGGGAGCAGAAGTAATCGAAAATGGATGCCTGAGATGCAACACATTGTCGTTATCAATAAAATAACAATAATAATAATAATAATAATAATAATAATCGCAATAATAATAATACAAAATTATTTGTACAATTCTAGAGTGTATAATCCTCACACTTTTTAAAAAAAAAAAAGTGGATAAATCTAAAACTCACATTAAAAATGAGCCCGACTATTTTTTAGAAAGAATGCTCGAAACTTGCACGTGAGTTTATATATAACTGTATCTAGCATTACTATGTAGTAATAATAATAAGAGTTAGTGATATTCAATATTCAAATTTCAAATTACCATTGGAAGGGAGAGACTTCCGAGCAGTTCACAAATATATACTGCCCGCTAGTGTATTTAAACCCTTGAGGTTTAGACATCTGAAGAGCCAAAACATTTCCAGGGTACACTGCAACCTGAAAAATTCAACACAAGATTAATTAATTCCTTGAATATTTAGCCATAAATCTTTTTTTTTTTTTAATTTTCTTTCTGCTTGTGATTTTGAAGTATACCTTTAATATTCGCACGGTTTTATAGCCGGACCTAAATGCACGAATCAGGCGCTCACATGCATATAGCAAAACTGGAACAGCCAAATACATCCATGTCTGTGACAATGTAGCACAAAAAAAAGTTAGGAAAATGATCCTACAGCCTGGGTAACAACTCTGTTCTTGGCTATTCATAGATCGGAATCAAACGATACCGATTTGGGATCGTTTGATTCTTGGCGTTAATTAGTCACCTATAAGATAGAATATAAATTTATTAAACTTTTTAAATAAGTGGTGATTTACAATAATGCATGATACTTGTTTTTTTAACAGAGTTGCAACCCTGCCTAGATCAAACACCAAAAAATTAATGTTGCCTATTTCCAAACAGAAACAAGATTTTGAGTTGCTTACCGTCTTTTTGTACCAGTCCTTGGAGAGGTAGAGGAAGTATCCATGAATTATGAACAGAACATAGACAATAACGAATAAGTGGTGGGAATACCAAAAGGCATTGAACCCTGTGAACTTCTTAAGGGTTTTAGGAAGGTTGAGCAGACTCCGGCGGAACCATGGTTGGGCTAATGTGTATGCTATGGCCATAAGCACCACCATGACCACGCCGGTCCAACCCTCGGTTCCTTTCACGAACCACCAGTAATTATCCGGCCGCTCATCACCAAAATATGGCTCCATTGGCTCGTATTCATCATCCGTCGCATGTAACAGCCTAGGGAAGTCACATGTTAGATGTGCACCAGCATGTAACCCCACTCCGATTGCAATTCCAAAAGCAATTACCTAAAGAATTTGATTCAACAATGAACAAAAATCACAACTCAGCATGCATAAACTACAGTACTTTTGATTCACATTAAGTTAAGCAACAAATTTTCAGTAAGTAAGCACCTTATGGAAATTAATATTGTCATCAAAAGGAACAGCCACTCCCAACTTCGTCTTGGTTCTGAGCCAAGTAATGGTATTTCTGCACACTGGTAGAAGAATTAGGGCCATGTTGAACTTAAGGGTCTCGGCTGCACCCTTAGCAGTTGTGACACAATAGCCCATGACATCAAACACAGCCCTATGTTTATACTGTATGAATTTCCAAGTGAAAAGGCCTGCACAGATCGAAAGCCACAGCGCCATGACCCAAACCCGCTTCCAATTGTCCTCGACGAAGTACCGGAACCCCCTGTAGCACCGCTTGATGGGGTTGTACTCTTTGGTCGGGACTAGCTTTTGGCTCAGTAGCCGGCTTAGAACCCGGCTATCGCCTGCTAGGTTGGTTGATTTGTATGGTGCTTGGAGAAGTAGCATTTCCAAGTTGAACAACTGCAAGATGCAAAACTTTGATTAGTTTCGGCATGGCCCATGGGATACTAAACTGTATATTGGGCCATTTTAGAGGGTGAGCTAAGTCCATCTGTTTGAAATTTGAGTAGGCAACTATGGCCCATATATTTCTAAATTGGTGGACTATTTTTGAGCCGGCAGGCAAATGTGGGCTGAACAGACAAATCCGGCCTGATATTAAAAAAATATTTATCTCCTGATAATTTTTATTATAACCGTAATTAGCTCTATAAAAAGTAGTGTTTAACGTGTTAATTATTTGTAAGTAGCTGAATTTACATGCATTGAAAAAAAATAAAATGAAGAAGTTAAAAAAAATATACAAACCTCAACGTGTCCGAGGTTGTCTGGATCCAGCTCTTCCATGATCATAGCAGCATACTCTTGTGCACGTTCTTGGATTTTTGACAACTTATTTGCTGAAGCACTCAAGGCAATAATCTGAAACATTTAAATTAAATTAACGAAGTACTCTATTTAATTAAACGATGAATTTTCACTTAATTTCATTTATAAATTTTACAAGTAATATTACATATAATCGTTTTAACGAAATACTCTATTACATACAATCGTTTAAAAAAAAAAATTAATATTAAATTTTTTTATACATTTTATATTTATTTATTTATTTCAAAATAAATAACTTTATATTCACAATTAAAAATATCATTTATGAAATTTTACCTCTTGCACCTCTTCTTGGGTAATCCTCCCATCTGCATCTTTGTCCACCCTGCAATATTAATGGGAATTTGTTTTACACAGAAAATATGATAAAAATGTAATTTAGTTTTTTTTAAAAAAAGAGGGTCCCTCATTCAGATCTGAATGATTTACTCACCACATGTTTTTGTCCGATTGTTAATTATTTTGTACAAATAAGTCAAAGCCATCCTCAACTTCAACTTTTCCTTTTAGGCTTTTGGCGCCAACCCTAACTACCTTTGTCCAGATTTCCAGCGGAAAACAACATTATTAAACTGCTAAGAGCATTGTTATTAAATTATGTATATGTAAAAGAAATTTTTAATAAATATAAAATAAATTTAAATATTAACTATTTTATTTATATAAATTTCTATATTGAAATAATTATTTTTTATTATATAATAATAAAATAATATAAATTGAATTTGACTTTAATTATTTATATCAAATTTTTATATTAGATTATCTATTTATTTATTATATAATAATAAATATTTAATAAATTAATAAATATTTAATTTTTTTAATTATTATTTTATTTTATTTTATCATATTTTACTATTTTACATGTTATATGTTAATTAGTAATCCTATTCTAATTAAATTATGGATTAAAAAAATAAAGATTTAAAAAATAATAACTATCAAATGAGAGAGATTTAAAAAATAATAAAATAAAAATTTACTTGTAGAATAGTAACTATTAGATTTGATTTTACCTACTATAGCTAAAAGCTAAGAAATTTGATTATAGATAATCCATTGCAAGTGATTTTTATGTCTAATAGGTAAAAAAAGGGCTTTAGTTTTGGATATAGATAATCCAATGAGAGTGCTTTAAAGCATAGTTTAAATAAAGATTAATAATATAAATATTGCGTAGTTATTTTAAAAAAGAATAATATCTATTATTAAAAAACTAATTTTTTTTAATATAGATCTTATACTTTTTTTAAAATAATTACACGACACTAAATATCATTTCTCTTAAATAAACAATAAACTTTCCAATACTTTTGTCACTTTCACTGAAAACTCCATAATATATTATTTAAATTGTCATGTACTCAAATGGATAATGTAAAGAATGTTATCCCCCATTAGGTCACGCATGCAAGGGTGGAAATGATCATTATTTCAAGACACACACACACTATATATATATATATATATAATATAATTTGCATGAATGATGGTGAAAGAATGAGATATTGCATAAAAATCTTACATGTCAAAGAAGGTTTGTAGCCTCGAATCAAAGCTCTGATCAGTAATTTGTTCCCAGAATCCATGCAACTCATCCACAGTTATGGAAGCTGATGTTATTCCTCTCCGACGAGCTAATGCATCAAATAATTCGCCTGCAAACTCGCTTGTCTCCTTCATCCCTAATCATACGGAAGCTGTCTATATTAGATATATAAAAAAAAATACTATTTATCATTTTTTTGACTATTATTCTTTTTTCATTATAATTATCTTGATGTATCATGTGATGATGTCAAATAATTAATAGATAAGTAAAATATAATAACTATATAAGAAGTATTACACAACGAAATGTCACAAAAATAAATTTACAGATTAATATTATTTTATATTTATTTTATAATAAAAATAATTTTAGAGTTGGGATAGAATTTTTAAAACCCAAGGCATTTCTTTAAACTAGCATTTCTTCAACTATATTTTCACATTCTAAATGAGTTGTAAGTCTGTCTTTTCAGAGTTGGGCTAATTTTCAAAAGTTTTATTTATTTTTCAACCAAAAAGAACACACTTCAAAAGTTGCTTTAGCTATGTGTCTACCCTTGTCTCTTACTGTCTTGCATCAAAGTTCAAACAGCAACCAAAATTACAGCGTACCTATACATTGGCCAAACTGAGATTTGGGAAGCATCCCATTAACAGCCAATTCATTAAAGCGAGCTTCAACCTCGGTCCAGCCTTCACTTCCCACATTCTTTGTCATAAACTTGAGGCCTTTGAGGGCACGAGCTGCCCCGGATTTAGTTCTGTCAAATTTATCAAACCTCTTGGAAGATGTCATCCGCTTTAGCTCCTGAGAGACTTGCTTTAGTTTGAAGGAGAGCTGGGAACCAAACGAATGTCTTTTCTCAAGCTGGCTGGCTAAGTATGCAGTCTCCGAGTCGCCTCCCCTGATGTTCTGTACTGAAACCAAGTCATCACGTACGTCCAGTGTGATTTCTACGTAGCATTCGTCTTCGTCTTTGAATCTTGCACTCTTCTTGCTGCTGTTTCTTTTGCCGGAGATTAGCGGACCACTTAAGGGACCGCTATAGCCAACTCGACTAGTAGTACTGCCGCCGCTTTCCGACTCAGAAAATGAATCCTTCTGCTTTTCTTGAATCTCCATTTTTGTTGTGAATTCTGTACTCTCTTGGGTTGCCTTCGTGAAGTTGGCCTTGAACTGTTGATGATCTGGGAAGAAAATTAGTAAGAGATCAGGAAGGCAAATCGTATGGATAGTGATACCAGGTGAAGAATTTATGAAAAGAAAAATATTGAAAACTCTAAGAGTTAGACAGATAATGATGAGCTAGAATAAATCATAAACGCACAGAATTTGAAAACGTTTTCCCGGAAAGCTGGATGTGCCAAAGACTTGATCGTTACCAGGTAAATGTTTTAGAGAGTTCGATCTAATGGCTGGAATATGATTGTCTGGTCTGCAACTTTGGAAGAAAATTGAGAAAGATGGGTAAGAAATTGTGGATGGATGGGGAAGATTTTATATTGGTGAGGAGGAGGAGGAGAAGGTCAAAAAGATGAGAGAAACCAAGGGGCGCATTTGGGTTGTGCGAGTGTTAGTTGAATGGGAGTGGTTAGGGTAGAAACCACTTCAAATGTTCAAAACAGAACAACGACCCATGATATTCATGTTTGAGATCTAGAATTGCCAGTACTAACCTTCGAGATGTCTTGTCTACCATTCGTATTATTGCTTTAATAATTATTTGAAACCTGTTGCAACTTTTACAGTGGAGTAAGACTATTCATTAATTGTTGAAAAAACAAAAAAAAGGAAAATGATAAAGCTGCCGAGGATGTGTATTGAGATCAGTTTCTACCGAATTTTGTTTGTTTGTTTGGTTTTTTTTTTTCAGTTAACGGTTAAGAAATATTTTTTATTGAGTTTGAGATTTTTTAAAAATGTTTAAAGAAATTGAAGGAATGATTGAAAAAATAGATAAAAAACAAAGTGCACAACTCGAGTAATGATATACACACAATACATTTTTATAATATATTTCACAATAATATTATAAGATGAGGTTATTTTTATAAGATGTTTTACAAAAATATCCTTCATTTAAAATATAATTATGTAAAGTGTTGTAAAAAATATTGTGTATAAATCATTTTCCTATTGAAAAAGTTTATTTGAAGGATGTAACTAGAGATTAATCAATAAATTACACTATCAAATGATTAAAAATTATTTATTTTTTTCTTATCTTTCACTCATTTGATATCATATTAAAAAATAACGAAGCAATGATAAATAACATTTCTTTTATTGAAAAACCGTAACAATAATATAGTTAGTAAGATATGTTTTATTTTTATAGAAGTTGGGTAGAGGTGAGAACTTAATTTCTAATATGACGGCTTGATATAATTTGGGATTCATGCACCACTTATTCAAATGGTAATAATGGAACAAATCTCGTTCACTTTCATAAAAGTTTTTTATTTTATCTCATTTAATAATTATAATATTTTTAAATTTTTATATAAAATAAAATAAAATATTTAAATTTTTCAAATTTTAAAATAAAAATAATATTAAAATAATATATTTTAATAATATTTTATTTAACTTTAAATTTTAATCTCATCTCATCTTTAAAAATAAATTATTATTATATACATATTTTGAAGATATTTCAATTTGCATATCTGACAAAGGGCCCCGATCCGATATTATTCCACAGATAGAGAATTAAATATTTCAAGATCAAATCATTGCTTCGTCTTATCCATAACATCAAGATCGTACATTGGTTTTTTTTTTTTTTTTTTTTTTTAAATTATTGGAATGGGCCATCGGTGTCTAGGAATAATGTCTCGATTAATTATGAAGGTTTACGTAAGTGCAGCTCAATGAATTTTCCATGGCAATGAATTTTCAGTACGTAAGTGCAGCTCAAATAATTTAAAAAAAAAAAATTTCTCAATCCGATAATATTTTAAAATTATTTACACTCAAGTAAATTTGAACCTTGAACTTAGAAGAGCAGACCCCAAGTTCAAGGCCTTTACAAACTGCAGTACCAACTACCATATATATAATCACCAAGATATGGTGGAAACGATCATGTCATCTTTTCAAATCTAATACAAATGTGACTGAAAAAATGTGCACTCTTTTAAGCTTAATGTTGAAGTTATAATTAGTAAACCATTAACAAACTCCATCATGATGATGTTGAGCAATAAGATGAGTAAATTTAGCTAGTGGGCTCATGTTCATCCCATTCCAAGTATATTAATCATGTATTACAGCAGATCGTTAGTGCCTGACTCAACCCAATTCGTCTAAACCTCGACTTTGGAGTAGTGCAGAATAATTAGGAATTAATCCAAAATAAAAAAGTCAAAGAAAAAGATGGGCCAACGACTTTCGTATATGCATCGATCTAAAATCTCGGTGGTCAATGATGAAGGTACGTAATTCAACATTTATCTTCATTGATTTACGTACGTACCCATCAAGTGGCATTAATGGACATATCCCTTTATTAATTTCAATGTGGTTGTAGTTAAAAAATATAGGAGACCTTTGAATTATGGACCAATTTTAGTTTGGTCAATTGTACGTGCTTGCATGTGAGCATTCTAATTATACTAATTAATTAAGCCCCAATTATTTTTCCGTATACATGAAAATAGGAATCTCAAATTTCTCTACTTTTTTTTAAAGAGTTTTGTTCATCATCATCCTCACAGACCACACTTTTTTTAAGATCTTTTTAATTTTTTTAATTTATTATTTTTAAACTAATTGAATTCTTTTACTCATTATTAATATACCAAATATTTGGTAAAAAGAAAAAAAAAATATGACGTGTAGTGTTTGAGAATGATGAATAGATCAAATTTTTCTTTTTTAAATGGAATCTGCATGAAAGAGTTATACAGTACTTTAAAACGGTACAAATCATTTTCCAACTCATACGTGTCTTTTAAAGACTTATGCATTCAAGAAGAAATATTCTTGGCCCAAAGTTCTGACTTTTATGTTAGAAATCAAGAAGATGAAGACAATAATATAAGCCAAGGAAATGTAATGGAAGCTACGGTTTTGGATTCCATATGATCTAAAGTTAAAAGACCCACCAACTAATTTATCAATTAAATATCAACCCATGTTTTTCCAAAATCCGCCGATCGAACTGCATCTTGGTTTCACTAAAAAACCAGTCAAGATTATGAGGCAGTGGCAGGCACTGTTTGGTGAAACAATATTGATCATGTCCCAATTAATTAAAGACTGAAGATCGATCAGCCATCAGAGAAGAACATGTCAAAATTAACAAATTAATAAAAGCAACCTTAGTTGATGATCTGCATCATCCTGTGTTTTATTAATTTCTTCAAGAAAATGTCAAGAAAAGTGAATGGTGATTATAATGTGTATGGTTGGTTTTCAAACGTGCGTGTTGTCGTGGACAATCAGAATTGCTTATGTATGGGTTGTCAAATTAGGGTCGTTGGTTGTTTCCACTTTATACTTACCCAACGCCGACCTTCATATAGAGTCAGAGACAATTCTAAATTGGATAGCATGATTCTCATTGACTGATGTGGATGTGGTGCATGCATGGGTATTTTGGGTAACGATGACTCAGAAGCGCGCGCGTTATGAATGGTAGTATGACACACTACGCTTGCTGCGAACATACAATTAATATCAATTGGTCATGCTGTGAAGACTTTTTAAGCTAGCCTAAATATAATAATATTTATTACTTTTTTATTTCAAGCCTTTGGCATCGACAGTTAAGGGTATGACAACCATACGCAGTTCGAGGAATGGGTAAGTTTTTGCAAGAACGTATGGGCTGGGTTATTAATTGGGCTCCCATAGACACAAGGTTTCGAAAGATGATGGTTGGACGCCATGACATCGCTCCCAACACCCATCATTAATGTTGTCCAAAGGTAATAGATTGCATGTGGGAATCAGCATGGCCACACGTACATGTGCTTGTAGACAGTATTCTTCTTGTGCTCGATGTTGTGATATATGGATTTGGCCGAGCCATTCGATCTCGGAGTTGGGAGAGGCAAGATGGGTCGAACATATGAAAAATGAGGAAAAGAAAAATCAGAAAAAAGAAAGAAGGAAAGTAGTTAAAACTTAAAAGAACTCAGTCGGCCGCCAAGGCTACTTTTGTGTTTTTGTTTTCTTTTTTATACATTAAGTTAGGGGTCGAACATATGATCTCTGTTTTAGAGATTGAGATCTTGTGCCATTAGGTCACACATGCTTGTCTCTTTTGTGTTTTTGTTGATTTGCTAGAAAGTAAGGTTTGGTAACAATAAAAAGCCAAAAAAACTTTTTTAAGAGGTTTCATGGAGGCGACATTTTGTTTTCCCTTTTGTCAATTTTAGGACAGTCATTCAAGATGTAAAGGTAAATTGAAACCACTCATGTTGTGAGCTAAAACGATTCCATGGAATATAGATTACATGACAAAAATTTAATTGATTCCAGGGGACACCAAATTAAGTAAAGTAGGGATAAAGGTGCACAACTTGGTCCTTGTTCATTTCCCATCGGTAAAAAAAAAAAAAAAAAAAAAAAAAAAAAAAAAAAAAAAGTAGGTCTCAACTATATATCAATCTTTTCGAAGAATATATGTGTATGGAAAGCTGTAATAGCTGAGTCGCGTCGAGGTAGATGTTTCTTAGTATGTGTATGATTCTCAATGGATTAATAAAACATGAGTGTGGTCCAGTCAGTTAGTGTTGCAGAAAAACCAAACTCCAATATCATCTGGTTCTTCACCAAATAATGTAATTTTCTTTCGATTCCAAGCTAAAAAAATGAGGCACGTACAACAGTGGGCCTAGTTCTGAGTGGAGACGATAATAGTCACATGGGAAAGAGATTTGCACTATCTTAATAACTTCCCATGAATATTCAACCATCAACATCGATCGATCTTGCTTTTATATTGGATATACTGCATGCGTTTATCCCTCTAGATGTGATGCTTATTAACTATGGTTTACACTAGAAGAATTTATGAAGGTATATGGGTAGTGCTAGGGTCACCGCTGGGGTTCCCGCTAGGCCAAAATTTTTTTTTTTTTTTTTTTTTCACATCATTTTTTTAATGTTTTTAAATATTTAAAAAAATATAAAAAATTCATAATAATATTAAACAATTTTTACTTAATCACTAAGAAAAAAAAAAAAAAAAATTGAGAGCGGTAGCTCCCAGCGGGGGATCTAGCATTTTCCGAAGGTATATATATATATATAAGTTGGTTAGGATTTTTTCAAAAATTACTTACAAGAAAAAAAAAAAAAAAAAAAAAAGAGAACAAGAAGAAGATAAACATCTCCCATGTGACCACGTAATCTAGAGGAGGTAAACACGTCATTCATTATGAGACTCTTTATAGTTAACCTTACAAAAAATGTTAAAATACAAATCTTTTAATATTTTAAATGATTGAGTATATCAATAAGCAGTAGGGGTGTAGCGTGTAATAGCCTGCTAGAAATTCAATTGTGAAATTTCTATTAACTTTAGGAACCTCGTGAAAACCCCATAAGTTTTCACGAATCTATTAATCGTATAGGTTTTTGTCTAACTATATAGTTAGTGTTATTATTTACTATGGTATCAGAAGTGTGTTTTTGATTATTGGAAATAGTTAGAAGTGTCAAAATGTATTATGGTTTGTGCCATTAGACTCGGAGGGTTATTTAAAGTCTTATGGCGCAATAACATTTTTTCATATTTTCAGTCAAAACGTCTGTTCAAAACTGTAGATATTATTGGATAAAAAGAAATATTTTGAGGTAATTTTCATGAATATTATTGGGTAAAAATATTTTGAGTTGATTTTTATAGATATTATTAGATAAAAATATCTTAAGTTGATTTTTTGTAGATACTATTGGATAGAATATTATGAGATAATCTTTTATAGATATTTTGGTAGGAGAAAACTACACTCAACTCTCAACTCCAGCCTCATATCTGCCATATCTCATCCATAAGTATCTCCAGCCACCTCTCCCCACGAAATTATCTTCATTTACACTTTCCATTGAAAGAATATCAAACACTCTCTCTCGGACAGCTTTTAGGAGATCTTTTGCACGCCCATTTCGAAGTTGTTGTAAGTGTTTTATCATAAAGTCTCCTTCACATAAGTTGTTCCTTTTTTAGTCTAGTTTACATGGATATCTTATTTGCCCCATTTGAAGATCATTTGGTCAGTCAAATATTGTGTAAACTATAGAAAGGTCATTCTGGGAGATAAACTGGAAAATATGTTATAGTTTGGAACTTTTGACCAAGCTAATGGATAGATATTGGTCCGAAATTTTTATGAAGTATTTTTAACATGTATATATGACTATTGGTTGAGGATTTTTGCATGATTAAAGGTTTTGATGAAAGATTTTCTTAGATTTAGAAACTTAGAAACTGGAAGAGGAAAAACAGTTTCTGTTTTGAGAAAGTTTAACTCTTTGGTGGTCTAAACCTATTCTAATGACTTTGATAATTTTATTGGATGATCCTAAACATCTTATATACATGTTATATTATTATTTTGAAGATATTTGATGTTAGTTTCAAAGATATGAAATTTTATGCAAAGAGATATTCAGATAAGCCAAAGTGTGGATATTCTTGGCTAAATTTATGTTTTGGTTAATTTCTAACCATGTGATCTTGAATTAAAAGCTTATATATGTTTTAGGACATCTTTTTAAACCATATAATGGTTTAGTTTGAAGATCATATATTTATAAGTCATAGATCAAGAGATTTATCAAAACTAGTTGAGGAAAAAGTTTCTGTTTTTGGACTAAGTGTAAAACCAAAAACTCCAAATGTTATTTTGTGATTTTGGTGACTTTAGTTTGATGATTTAAAGCATGGTTGATGTTAGGATGATATTATGAATATGTTAGAAGTAAGATTTGATTTTTGAAATTCTTGGAGATGTTTTGATTTAAGGTCAAAACTTGTGATTCAAGTGCTTAGATCTTTTTACAAAAAAGTTTGGTGTTAATTATTAGCTTTTTCTAAATAGATGTTTTAAGTATGGTTTTGAACTTAGGATTGGAAGATGTTTGTTGTAAAATTTTGGTTTAAGCATGAGTTTTGAAGTTGGAAGGAATTGTAACAAAAATCAAGGGAAATAGCCTATGGATGTTTCGGCCATAGTGTGTTCTTCATAGTTGTGTTTTGTTTTAAATTTTTCTGAGTTGATATTTAAGTTTAGGACAAAATTTACATGAGGAATGTAAATTTTGGAAACTTTTGGAGTTAGTATACAAAATCCTTAAGTTATGGGTAAAACGGTCATTTTTCCACATGTAGAGAGTAAAATGAAAATTTTACTCTTTAAATTAGTATTTTCCATATTTCAAATTATTAGTGATTTAGTTCTAACTTTTAGAATCACTAATTACAGTTCCTCGTGATCGCACTTGAAGTTTTATAAGAAACGCGGAGATCGAGGTAAGTTATCTTTTAACTTACTAGCAGTCTACTGTGTATGTATGCTAAGTAAAGGGACTACAGTGTATGTATGTATGTTATCATATATGTCATGCCATGCCAAGTTATCACGTAATTGTCTATTATACAGAATTTATTCTGTCGTCAATTTTTATCTGTTACATAATATATTCTGTCATCTATTACTGTACCTTACAAGTACGTCATGCTAAGTATGCCATCTATTACATGTATGTCAAGTCATGTAATATTCACTGTTGCAAGTATGTCATGTTAAATATGTTGTCTATTATATGTTATGCAATGTTACGAAATATTTCTATCTCAAGTTGGTCATGTATTTCAAGTTATATTCAAGTCACGTTATGTTATGTCAGGACTTCAGTCATTTCGTATTTCAGTCACGTTTCATATTGAGTTTGTGTAGAATACATAGGGCCACAACAACTGTGGAGTATGTATTTACACGTAGAATACATGGGGCCACAACAACTGTGGAGTATGTATTTTTCATGTTAAGTCAAGTTTGTGTAGAATACATGGGGCCACAACAACTGTGGAGTATGTATTTACACGTAAAATACATGGGGCCACAACAACTGTGGAGTATGTATTTAAGCAGTTAAAGAATAAGTTTCCGTAGAATATATGGGGCCACAACAACTGTGAAGTATGTATTTACACGTAGAATACATGGGGCCACAACAACTGCGGAGTATGTATTTTTCATGATAAGTCAAGTTTCAGATCAAGTTCATGTCAAGTCAAGTTCAGTTCATGTTTCAATTTAAGTTATGTCAATTATGCTATGTTGTACACCAAGTTATGCTTTAATTACTTATGAATTTGATTATGCATTTATGTTTTTACTATCATCCATGCATCATTAGCTTGTGTGGATGTTTTTTGTTAACTTACTGAGATTTGTAATCAAATCTCACTTTGGTAGTCTCAACTACCATTCCACCCGAATGGTAGATCTTGTTACAGGACCTGAAGGAGAATCAGGAGCTGATCAACTAGACACAGTTGACTAAACGACGGTGCGACGTCAATATTAATATAGTAGTTAACGTAAATTACTACTTGTACAATGGAGTTGCATCTTTAGTACTTTTTGGATCATAACCATTTTGGATTAGTGTTGTGATCTATTCAATGGATCTTTATGTATGAAGTATATTTTAAGCATTTGGGATGTTTTGAATTTGGTGCATAGTATTGCTAAAGAAAAAAATTATCCGCTGCGAATATTGCATAATGCTAGATGCATGTTAGGAACATTGCATCTTATATGTCATGAACGGGGGCAGGTAACCTTGTGTTGTATGTCTCGACGCTTCAAATGTCCGTCCGATTCCAAATGGAATTTGGGAGCGTCACATAACGGGTTTAGTTTAGTCCAGTTTTAGATAAAATTTGGGATCGAATAGGTATAAGCTGGTTTTGTATTTTCAATAACTAATTCTGCATCGGTTACCCCCTAAATTAGTTCTTCCAGTTTTACCCATTTCGATCCAGTTTTATAGTTTAAATATACTATATTATATAATATAGTATATTATAGTATATAATATTATAGTGATATAGTATTAGTATAACTATTAATATGAACTATATAATATTAATATAACTATTAATATAATAAACTATAGAAATATAAGATTTTAAAATTTAACATTATATTAATTAGTAATTTATTATATAATACAAAACTACTTTATATATAATTATATATTATATATAAAAATCATATGCAATATAAAAAATTAAAAAATATATATATTAACCGATGAGATTTTAGAAAAAGAAAAATCAGAACCGGACATTTTTTACCTATTTAAAAAAAAGGGTACCAGATCAAACCAAGCTCGATCCTGGACCTAATCCATCGGTTTCATTTGATTCGGTCTAGTTTACTGGTTCACTAAATTTTTTACACTCCTAATAAGCAGGTTTGCAAATGTGTTTTTTTATACCTTGATTGTTGCCTGAACTGAAATTAGAAGAATATGAACTCAAAAAGGGTTTCCACTCCAAGGACTGAAATGTTCAAAATCACCTTCTTGAAAATATAATTGGATTCGTCATTAATGGATTCATGAATTCCGCAGTTGGTGTCTACCTTTTTAACACAGTTGACAAAATCTGCGGCCCAATAGTTGGGCCCCCAACTGCTCAAATCGAAGAGGGTTGAATTTGATAGACTCTCTTTTCTCATTTTGGATCCAGACCTAGTTCAGATTATAGGGCCTACAATTACTATCCAAATATTCTTGGGCTTATAACAGAGGAGATATTGATGTTATGAATTGTACTGAATAATGATATATATAATAACATTCTCATATGATTCTTTATAATTTTCTTTAAATTTTAGCTAAAAATTATACTAAATTTTATCCATCTTAAAAAAATCTCCTATATCTCATTCTATATTTTTTATAGTATATTAAAATATTATTTTAAATTTTTTCTTTATTATTATTTTTACTATTTTATTTCTATATCTTTATCTACTTCTTATAAAATATATATAAAAAGAGATTTAAGAGATGAACAATTGCTCCCAAATATAAGAAATCACTATTCATATTCTAAACCTGTTTCTTAAAATAAAGAACCGGATTGAGAGGTAGTTTTCTCAAAAAGTTAAGATTATTATCTAAAATTTAGAGATTTTGAGAGTTTAGAAAATCAGATAGAAATGCCTTAAGGGTTGGTTTGGATATAAAATTAAATGGGATAATTTTAGATAAAATATGAAGGTTATATAAAATATTATTAAAATATTAATTTTTAATATTATTCTAATTTTAGAATTTAAAAATTTTAATTAAAATTTTATAAAAATTAAATTATTTATTATATTTTATATAAAAATTAAAAAAAATTATAATAATAAAATGAGAAAATATACTTTCCAAATCTAAATAAGGCCAAGTCTCAAATAGTATAAATTTTGCATATATTTTTTATAAAAAAAATACATCTTATGATAAATTGACTCTTTTTAATAAGATCTTATATATATATATATATATATATATATATATATATATTTATATTATAATTAACTCTAATTTTTATATAAAAATCGCAGCTACTATTCCAACTTCCCGTCGAAGCTTGTTCACCTAACAATCATCCGACACCCTGTCCGATCTATCCATGGAAGAATCTTCCACCTCCCAGCTCCCATTTCTCTCTTTAGAAATTGGCTGCCGCGGCGACGAATACGAAGTCGAAAACGAATTCCTCCCAAACCTCAACCACCCTCCAATCCCAAACCCAACCCGCAGCGATCCCAGCAGCTTCGAATTCTCAACGCCAGCAATCTCACCGATGAACTCTAGTTTCTCGGCCCTCACGTGCCGAGACACCCTCCGAATCATCCTCCAGAAACTACCCGTCCCTGACCTCGCCCGTGCGAGCTGCGTCTGCCGGCTCTGGTACTCGGTCGCTTCCGACCACGAAATAGTCGCCGGAGCCTTCAAGGCGCCGTGGAAATTGAAGGACGTGATAGGAAAGCCCGTTTCGGGAAGCTTCTGGAGGGACAATGGGATCGGGAAGTTTGCGATATCTCATCGGCTTGTCAGGGGAGACACCCTTGCCAGACTGGCTATAAGGTATTCAGTTCAGGTATGGATACTTGAACCCTTTGGTCACTGAGAAAGTGTAGGAAACGACGAGAAAATATAATTTCTTTTAATTTTTTTACCGGAAAATATATAGCAAGGATGGTTCATTTTTTATTTCTTTTGTTTGCGTGGGTGGTCAAATGTGTCTACTTATTAGGGCATGTCTATTAATATTTATTTGATTGTGCTTGAAAATTGTCTCTCACAATGTCTTTGTCTGGTTTCTCATAAAATTAAGGCAATGAAAAGAAAATTGATTATTATCTTTGGTCTTTCTGCTTTCTATCATGGTTATAAACTTATAGAGAGGGAGAGAGAATCAAGTAAGCGAAATTATCTGATAGAGAGTGAATGTTTTGTTTTAAAAGCCCCAAAATTTGTCTAGTAATTTTTGAAGCTCACGTTTTATACTACGAAATACCATTTTTTTTTTTTTTTTTGATAAGTAAACGGTAGTATTAATAATAAAAGGCATAGCCCAAGTACACAAGAAGGTATACAAGAGGCAAGACCTATCTAAGTGGCTATAGAAGTCATTAGAAACTCGTGTACATTTAGGCCATTAAAGTCTATAGCTAGAGACCATAGAAATAAAGTGCTGAAAAATAAGATACAAAGCTCCTCAGATGTCCTCTCCTTATCTTCAAAAGTTCGTTCATTTCGCTCTTGCCAAATGCACCACATAATGCAGATAGGTACCATCTTCCACACAGCTTTGATATGTAAATCTCCCCCCGGCATCGCCCAACTGGCTAATAGTTCAACAACTGACTTCGGCATCACCCAATTCAACCCTACTCGACGGAATACTTCACACCACAATGCTCTGGCTGTCTCACAGTGTAGCAGAAGATGATTCACTGACTCACCAGCTTTCTTACACATACAGCACCAATCCGTAATGATTACCCGCCGCTTCCGCAGATTATCGGTAGTCAGGATCTTACCCAGGGCTGCTGTCCAGATGAAGAAAAGTGTTTTGGGCGGCGCCTAATTCCTCCACAATCTTCTCCATGGAAACGGAACATTCGGTATATCTGTAAGGGCCTTATAATAAGAGCGAACCGAGAAAATACCCTTACCCGTATGTTTCCACCACAGCTTATCTTCATGCAATCCATTCGGCTTCATAGAGTACACTAGGTTGAAAAAATCTACGAAACTGTTTACTTCCCAATCATGTGCTGCTCTATAGAAAGTGACGTTCCAGTGTACTTGATCCCCTGAGCGAATCAAAAGATCCGCGACCGAGGCTTCTTGATCGCACGCCATTTGATATACAAAAGGAAAAGCATCCTTCAGTGCCTCCTCCCCACACCAAATGTCCCTCCAAAATCTTATACGTGTGCCCACCCCCACCAAAAGTTTAGTATGGTTGGCAAATAGCCTCCATCCTCTTCTTATTTGCTTCCAGACCCCCACTCCATACGGCCCATTTCCTTCTCTACTACACCATCCCCCCCATAGGTTGCCATATTTACTATGGACTACTGTTTTCCATAATGCTTCTGGTTCCATATTATATCTCCAGAACCATTTCCCTAGGAGTGCCTGATTGAACTTTCTCAAGTTCTTTATCCCCAAACCACCTGAAGAAATTGGTCTGCAAACCGTATCCCAGTTGATTAGGTGAAACTTGAATTCATCCCCCAAACCACTCCAGAAGAAATCCCGATACAATTTTTCAATCCGTGCCGCCACAGAAGCTGGAATTGTAAAAAGAGACAGGAAGTAAGTGGGTAAGTTAGAAAGAGTACTCTTTATCAGGGCCACTCGGCCTCCTTTCGATAAATACAGTCTCTTCCATCCAGCCAATCTTCTCTCTATTTTCTCGATAACTGTATCCCATATAGCTATGGCACGTGAAGCCGCCCCCAGCGGTAGACCCAGATATGACATAGGAAGAGTGGCTACCTTACACCCCAAAGTGTTAGCCAACTGTCGAGATCTACTAACATTCCCAACTGGTACTAGTTCTGATTTATCAAAATTTACTCTCAAGCCTGATGCTGCTTCAAAGCATAACAATACCGCTTTCAGAGTTCTAAGTTGTTCTTGTTCTGCCTCACAGAAAATTAAAGTATCATCGGCAAAAAGTAAATGAGATATTGAGATAAGGCCCCTATCCGGATCACCCACAGAAAAACCAGCCAACAAACCATAGGTAACTAAGGCCATTAACATCCTACTCAGGGCCTCCATGATAATAACAAAGAGAAGTGGAGATAGCGGATCCCCTTGTCTCAAACCTCTCGAACTGTTAAAAAAGCCTTCTGGACTGCCATTAATCAGAATTGAGAATCTTGCTGTTGAGATGCACCATCTGATCCACTTACACCATTTTTCTCCAAATCCACATCTCCTCAATAGATAGATAAGAAAGCCCCAATTTACATGGTCATATGCCTTTTCCATGTCTAATTTACAAATAATCCCTGCCATACCGGATTTTAGTCTACTATCCAAACATTCATTGGCTATTAATGCCGAATCCAGAATTTGACGACCCCTAACAAAGGCATTTTGTGGCTTTGAAATTATCTTACCAATGGCCTCTCCCAACCTGTTTGCTAGAACCTTTGAAATGATTTTATAGACCCCGTTAATGAGGCTAACGGGCCTAAAATCCTTCACTTCCACAGCCTCGGTCTTCTTCGGAATTAATGCAATAAAAGTTGTATTCAAACTTTTCTGAAATTTCTCAGACAAGAATAATTCCTGGAAGACATTCAACATATCCTCTTTTATCGCCTCCCAACATGTGTGGAAAAATCCCATCGAGAAGCCATCTGGTCCTGGCGCTTTGTCTTTCCCCATACGTCTGATCACTTCATATATCTCCTCTTCCTCGAACGCTCTTTCCAACCTTGCCGTTGTCTGTGGTTCAATGGAATCAAAAACAAGACCATCTACTTTTGGCCTCCATCCCTCTCTTTCTGTAAATAGTTGTTCGAAAAAATTCAGCACATGTCCCCGTATCACCGGCGCCTCAGTACACTCTCTACAATTTATATTCAACATCTCAATGGTATTATTCCTCCTATGTGAGTTTGCCACTCTATGGAAGAATTTGGTACTTCTATCCCCTTCTTTCAGCCACAAAGCTCTTGATTTTTGTCGCCAAGATATCTCTTCAAAAGATAATACCTTTTCCAGCTCTGAAGTCAATTCTGCCTTTCTTGATCTTTCCTCTACGGTGAGAGATCGACCTTCATTGATCCTTTCAATAACCTGTAATTCTCCCAACATGTTTTTCTTTTGCTCCCCTAGGTCACCAAAAGATTGAGCATTCCATAGCTTTAAATCTTCCTTTAGAGCCTTTAATTTGCCTGCAAGAACATGGGAAGGAGTACCATTAAACTGATAAGAGGACCACCAACGCCTTACCCTTTCCACAAAGCCCTCGCTTTTAAGCCACATGTTTTCAAATTTGAAGTAACTACGCCCACTTTGAATGCCTCCTCCGTCCAGTAAAATTGGAAAGTGATCTGAGCATATACGCGGCAATCTCCTCTGACAAACCTCTGGATACTGACATTCCCACTCTGGCGATATTAAGAATCTATCCAACCGTGACCATGTCTGACTATTGGACCAGGTAAAAGGGCCGCCGATAAGTGGTAAATCCACCAAGTTCAGCTCAAAGATACAGTCGGAAAACTCTGTCATGGCTGGTCGTATACGACTATCACCCGATCTTTCACTGGGAAACCTTGTGATGTTAAAATCCCCTCCTATGCACCACGGGAGATCCCACCAGCTGTGTACCCCCGCCATTTCTTCCCATAGTTGATGTCTGACGTTGTCAACATTCGGTCCATAAATTCCTGCAAAAGCCCACAAAAAATTATCTTCCACCATTTTAAGAGAAACGGCCACCGTATATTCCCCTATGAACTCCTCCCTCTTCATCATCACCCTTTTGTCCCACATCACCAAAATACCCCCCGAAGCCCCATTCGAAGCCAAATACACCCAGTCTACGTATGGGCAATGCCATACACTTCTCACTATTTTTCTGGTTACCAATTTCAGTTTGGTCTCTTGTAAGCATACAATATCCACCCGCCATTCCCGTAACAAGTTTTTTATGCAGGAGCGCTTATTATTCTCATTTAGCCCCCGAACATTCCACGACACTATTTTTGGCTTCATAAAGAAACAAACGTACCCTTCCCTTTGACCCTCTCACGGCTTGAAATACCATTTTTCGTCATGGGATAATTGGCAATGCTGTATTATGAATACAAGTTACTTTTTTTATAAGCAAATACAAGTTTGATATGGTAGAGTGTGAATTTTGATTGTTATGATTGCAACTCAAGCTCCAAAATGGTCTGAGGCAATGTTCTCTAAGTTCATATACAAGTTCTAAATTTCTTTCCTCATTGCTTAACATTGAATCATTCCTGTTGTGATATCAGTGTCCGTTAGACAATGCCCTAAAATGTGTTTCAATATGTTGCTGCTGATTATCAATATAGTTAAGGTGTGCAAAATTGACTCATCTACTGAAGAATTGTGCCAGTCTCGCAATTTTTTATTTTTTGAATTATTATTATGGAAGCTTGCTTGTTAAGTAGCTTTAGGTGCATCATGCCTCTCAAGGCGATTTTTGGTTTGAACGCAATCTACCATATATAGAGGTTTCTTTTCTGTACACACCTATACTTTCACCGTGAGCTCAAGGAGGAAGGTTGGCAGGGGGGGGGAGTCGGGGGACCATTCACCAGTTGTTAGACTAAAATGTGATGAGACCAAATTAGAAGACAACGAAACCAAACCAAAGACATTTTCTGTGTGAAACCATTATTCATAAATAGGAATTGTAGAATCTATTGCTGACTTGGCTTTACACATGATCATCTATTCATTTTGCCCAATCCTTTCCCTTTGCAGGGAGCTGTTTGTCTGGTGATTCCCTTTTTGTAGGTTGGTTTTTCGCTTCAAAGGCATTGACATTCTTAATTTTGATTTTTTTGGGTGTTAGCAGGTCATGGACATAAAACGTGTGAACAATATGATGAGCGACCATGGCATATACTCAAGGGAGAGGTTGTTAATCCCTATAAGCAATCCTGACATTCTCATAAATGGGACATGCTACATCGAGCTAGATACCGATGCCAGAAGGGAAGTCGCAGTGTTATATCTTGAAGGTGATGCTAATAGAAATTCCAGCCTGAATAGAATGACTACTGAACAAGGGAAGAGGAGGATTCTTGACTCGTTGAAGAGAAGCATGCAAGTTGATGATGGGACTGCTCAATATTACCTTTCTATTTCCAATGGTGATCCCCGGGCTGCGCTCTCAGAGTTCTCTGAGGACCTTAGGTGGGAGAGGAAAGTGGGCCTGACCTAGTTGCTGATATATAATGTGGAGCACAGCTACTTGGAACACAGAACCATATAACAAATGGTGAAGAAAGGCCGAGACAATATCTCTTTGCACAGTCCTGCCAAATGTCTTTGAAATTTGAATTCTTCAGCTTCTTCGGAAATTCTAGACTTTGGAATCCATCCCTACAATTCTTCGCCTCTTTAAGGCATGGGGGAACTTTCTTCGTATTATCACGGGTACCCTTTTAATAAATCAATTACAGTTGCAAAAGTGTGTTGCTCAATTGTGATAAGGTTGTGACTCCTGTAAATTAGACATAACAATATTACCTCTTCATCTTGGAGTTCATTATCAATCATTTGAATGGAATGCTCGAAGTTATGTTCTCTTCTCTTATGTTTAGTAAAGGGTCTGCCTTTGCTCTTTTTATTAGCATTGGTTTTCTGTAAATGCTCACGACATGCTATAGATGCCAACGAGAGCAGCTCAAAATCTTTTCTTCCTCTTATGCAAGGGTCATTAGCTAGAGTGGAGGTGGTGACTTTTTTTATCACTATGTAGAAAAAAGAGAAATGATATTTACAATTGTATAGTGCACAAGCGCCGTGTAATATTTTTGAAAAAAATGAGTAAATACGATATTTATATGAAAAAAAAAAATTAATGATAGACTATTATTTTTCAAAACGATTATATAATATTTGCATATTCCACAATTGTATATAACATTACTAACAGAAGAAAACATCTATGCTACACTGTCGTTTCCCTCACAATTTATAGGTTTGCCATTCTCTATATCCGAAAATGGAATCCAGAAAAGATACTGGCACCAATTGAACGGTACCGAAGACAATTTCACAAAGCAACCCCATATGCTTAGCCCCTCCACAAAAGGAAAGAATCTTAAGACACCGTCTTTGTCCTTTTACATTGTTCCATATCGTTTTCAGCAAAAATAAAAAATCAATATGTCCATGGGTTTTGACAGCATCGTTTTTGCCATAATCGGCTTCTCCGCTTCCTTCATCTTCTGCGTGTCCAACTTGAAGAGATGGCAGAAGCAACAAATCACAGAAGAGAAACTAAGCCACATCAGCAAAGCCTTGGAAAATGCAGAAGAAAGAGTGTTGAGGTTCCAGGAAAGACACGACCGAATTCTAAGCCAAGTATGCTCTTTTTACTTAGCCAATAAGGAACTTGTGGAGGCATTGGAAGGTGCTCGAGCTGCCATGAATGAGGCAATGGAGTTTGCTGCTAATCTCAGAAGAATGCAAACGAATATCATTATCAATTATCCTGATGAAGTTGATGCTATTATGTTGTATAGGTCGAATGAGGACTCAGGCCGGCGGCCTGCTTCTCAAGGCCCGACTTGAGGTTAGTGCATGTTAAGATGACTATTTTTGAAAATTTTTTAAGATGACTATATATAGTTTATTAATCAATGCCCAAGCTACTTTCATGCACAATGCTGAAGCATAGGATGGGTTTGGTGCGGGTTGCAATTTGTAACTTCATCCATATATATTCCTTGGTAATTAAATTTTTCACAGTATATATGGAGTTCTATCCTAAGCCTCTTCACTTTCCAATTTTGCTCTTTGATATGCAATATATATATATAGGATCATCATAGATATATATTTTATTCACAAATAAATATCAAAGTAAATTCACAAATTGGTATATTCTATATATTACATGAGATTATAAAATTGTTTTTACTATAAAATAAATATAATATTGGAAGGGCTTTAATCCTTTCTTCTCCTCTCGGCTTGTTGTGCTACGTCATGGGCTCAAACCATAACCTGGCCCATGAACCTTGAACTTTGATATACTGATTCATATAGAGGATAGCCACCCCAGAAACCTTTGGAGAGAAGTTACCAGTTTGTTGTCCTCGGCAAGTAATGTGCGAATATCTCATGATTTGAATTACAAATGAATGATGGGGTAGTTATCACGTCAAACAGAAGATCTCGAGAGTTCTATTTATATCGTCTAGGTATGACCGTAAGGCCATATTTTTTACACTAAGTAATCAATAATTTTATATTGATTTAGGCATCGAAGACGTTTTCACGGACCCTCGAGACCTATCTCTCTTTAGTTGTAAGTGATCATGTGGGATGAGCTACAAAACACGTCCACAACAAATATATTTCATAAAATTACATCAATTCGTAAATTTACTTCAAAATGCTTTGTAAATCTAACACATCTCATATATTATTCGCGGTTAGTTCATATATCTTGACAAATAGGACATTTCATTCGGTCCATTATGTACAGTTGTTCTCCTATGATTCAACATAATATTGTAAAATGGTTGTTATAAATACTCCAAATTGCTTGTCAAAGCTTATTGTAATTAATACGAAGAAGAGTTACTTCGGAGTCTAAACCATTCTTAAGAGTTAAGTCGTATAAAAATTTTGTAATTTCACATTCACTTTATTCCTGGTTTTGATTGGAGTTAAAATTTATCATAATCGAAAGAATTATAGCCACTGGGGAATTGGGATGAGACTTTAGTATGAGCACATTTGTTGTCATTTAGGGCTAATTTGGATATTCAAATCCAAACTATCTCATCTCATATGATCATTATAACTTTCACAACATATAAAATATAATAAATAATTCAACATTTTTAAATCTCAAAACAAAACTAATATTTAAAAATTATATTATAACAATATTTTATTCAACTTTTAACAAAACTTTTTATCTCATTTTATCTAAACTGTATAACCAAACGAGGTCATTCTGAACAAACTTCAGGGTAATTTTTGAGTATCCTAAAATATAATATTTTCGTAAAAATTTCTAAAATTTGGGATGAAATCAAAAGCATTCAAAAACATGTCCTCACTACTATTGTGGGTTTTTTTTTTTTTTTTTCTACGGCATAATATAGTGGGAAAAAGTGGTCTTTTGCCACCAAAATTGTTGGAGAGAATAAACATAGACATTTTCCCATAAGATTGTCATGGTCGATAATATTTGAAGGCAAAAGATTTTTTCCTACTACGTCCTAGTTTTTGTGACTAACTTGTTTTTCAGATAATAAACATGGGCATCATATGAACCTATAGTGGGAAATAGTTATTGTGATGAGTTAGATGATCTTTTTATTGTAGAATAAAGTCATCACAAAAAATTATTTTATTTGTATCTTCATCAGCGTGACTTATCTGTTTTAGCGACGAAAACATTAGCCGCAATTAAAATGTAATTATTCATTGAATTTTTACTTGGCGCCAAAACTCACGAAAACACCCCCTCAGGTGTCCAAAACTCTAATCCCTCTCTCCTTTCCTCTTTCTCTGCTCCCCCCCACTTGTGTTGTCCCCTCCCGTGACCCCCCAGCAATGCTCATAGCTAGCTCGCGCTGCCGTCGTCGACAACACCACGACGCTGTCGCCGAAGTCCTCCTCCCTCTCCCCCTCCTTTTCTCTCCATCTACTATTGTACCCTAATCCTTAATCTACTATCTCTGTTTTCTCCCTCTACTTGCCGTATTATGCCGTCGCAAGCCGAGCGATCGGCGTCGTTTCCTCTCAGTTGTGCGAGAAGCTATCTCACGTCCAACCAAGTTTCTCCCTCTTCAAGCCCCGATACACCATTGTCTCTCCCTCATCTCTTTGTTTATTTCATCTCTGTAAGAACCCCTTGTAGTTTCTCTAATTAACTAAGAGCATGGTTTTCAGATTTTAATTTTTTGTGTAGATGGTTGGATACCTCAATAAGTCCCTCTCGACTTCTCCACATCGCTGTCGCAACCCTCATTCAAGCTACCGCCTTATGCTTTCATATGAGATTCTTTTTGTGATTTTAGGGTATGTATTTCGAGATCTATACTTGGTTGTACGTATTTGAATTTCTTCTTTGTTGCATTGCACTGAGATATGTTCTTACTAACTCAAAACCCTAGTTTTTGTTGATCTCCCATTTTATTGGCATCCAAAACTGCATTTGTGAGTTTTGCTAATCTTTGTTATTTGCAATTTTCTAACTTGCATGGTGTGTTCCTGAACTCTTGACACCCTACTCTTCTATGATCGACTTGATTTCATATAGGCCTATATGTGTTGATGTTTTAACATTTTTAAATTTAAAATTTAATTTTAAAAAATAAAGCTACCACTTAATATGTATTTACAACTTATTTATAATTTATATACAATTTTAAATATAATAATATTTTTCATTAAATCAAAATAAAATTTAAAATAATAAAATCTTATTACATAATGATAAACAAGATGTTATGTAATAGGAGAAAGAGTCCTTCTACGTACAGACAAGTCGCACACGGATTGTGCACCGAGCCGAAGACGTGGTAGCTGAAACAACGTAATAATACAAATTTACCCCTTTCATTGTCCTCTCTCTCTCTCTCTCTCTCTCTCTCTCTCTCTCTCTCTCTCTCTCTCTCTCTCTCTCCTGCCTGCAATCGTTCCTTTCTCTATTTCCTCTGCCCCCTTCTTGAGGTTCCTCCGTCTGTCTCTCTCTACTTGATCGGCTTGTTGAGTTCCGTCGTATGACTTTATATAGAAAAAATCGATGAACCTTGTTGTGGTGAAGAAACGTGACTGTGAAAGTCAAGATGCGGAGAGGGAGATCGAGGTGAATTTTGTTTTTAAACCATATAGGTTAATTTCTCCTTGAATTTGGTTACAGCCCTATTTTTCTGATCTGAAATTACCGTCGTGACATATACTTGGCTGAGGTGATGGTGCGGCAAAGATGCCGCCGATTAGAGTGGCTGAGCTACAGAGAGAGAGAGAGAGAGAGAGAGAGAGAGAGAGAGAGAGAGAGAGAGAGAGAGAGAGAGAGAGAGAGAGAGAGAGAGTTACCTTTTGGTGCTCTAGGGAGTGGCACAACCGAGCTACGACAGTGTCTTGTGGCCGCTTCCGGCTAGGAAAAATGGCTGACAATTGAGGGAATATGGGTCTATGGTGGCGTCCAAAGTGGCTTTGCTTCTCTTGTTTAAAGCAGGGACTTATGTGCTCTGTTATGGTTACTAAAATATGACTAGTTGGGAAGTGGAGAAGAAACCGAGAAGGTTATGTGAACCGAGAAGGTTATGTGGTGGTTGGCTACAAAAAATGCAACGGATCAAGGTGGTTGAGTCTGGGCAGTGGCTGGCGTGTTCGCGTGGAGGGCTTGGCAGTGGCGTGGAGTGGTTTTCTCCTAACGGTGGACGCACACTGGTTGGGCTTCCGCGATGGTTAGGATGAGCTGCGAGTCTCGGCACGGGAGGAAGCTACAGCTTGTGGCGGTATTGTTGTACGTGTGGGTTGGCTATGGCTTCGTCTGGGCTGGGCAGTGGCTGTGGGGAGGCCGTGAGGGTGCAACGATGGTTCGAGGGTGGAGCTGCGATGCGGGTGGCTGGCGACGGCACTAAGGTTGATTTGTTAAGTCATTTAACATCCAAATATAATTTCCCTACTGGTTTGACGGTTCTCGGAGATTTCACTAAGTTTATGCATTAGAATGAAAAAAGAGGGAAATGAAAAAAGAGGGAAGACTTGAAAGCAAAAAGAAAACGCATTCCTGATCAAGAAAGAAGAAATCTCTTCCGGCTATGAAACGCGCCGTTTCATTTAGTCCACATTAGCATTGGTGTGTGATGCGGTCCCCTTTTTGCCTGCAATAAGACTTTTCCTAAGAGAAATGCTTGGGGTCGCCATTTTGGGTCCCGAGCATTTATTCATTCTCTCGGTATTATTATTATTTTATTTAATGATTAAATAAATATATTTTTTAATAATATTATAATTGTTTTAAAAAATATTTAAAGGTATAAAAAAATTCATGAGGAAAAAAATAAAAAAATAAAAAATAAAAGAGAGGCATTTAGCCTTCTCGGTGGACGTGGAGGATGCCTTGATCGTTAGATCCCACTTAGAGGATCATTTAGGTTTGATTTGATATATAAAAATTCACATCTCAAACTTAAAATTATTATCTTATCATTACAACTTTTCAAAATCTTTATATAAAATATAATAAATAATTCAATTTGTTCTTAACTTTTTCAAATTCTAAAATAATAATAATATTTAAATATAATATTTTATCTTAAAATTTAAAATTCTCTATTATCAAACCGAACCTTAGTCAATTTACTCTTTCACTATTCAGGAGCCGCTATCGGTGGCTCTAGTGATAGTGGCTCTAGCAGTTTCCTATATAATAGTAACTCTATTTCTCTTACTTTAAATTAAAATATGGTTTGAATAGTGAAAAGATTTTATCCTATGCTATTTATCTTATTATTATAATTTTCATAAATTATCACAAAAAAATATAATAAACAATTCAATTTTTTTGCAAATTTCAAAATAATCATAATATTAAAAAATAAACTTCTTATAATATTTTATTTAATTTTTAACTTTATATTTTCTTGACTCAACTATCAAGTCGGCACATAAGTCAGAAAGATAATGCATCACCTACGTATCGAATCTCGATAGATCTCTATCCATTTCAGAGGTAGTAACTACTCATTTACTACTCAAGTGCATTTTAAGTTTTTATTTTTTTTCTATTTTATTTTAAGTATTTTTTTAACATCTTTAATCATAAAAAAATTAAAAAAATATTTAATTTTACTAATACTTAATTAATTATTAACTAAAAGAAAAATTTTTTAAAAAATCAAATACGAAAAAAGTAATAGTTAGGTAATAATCGAATACTATCCCTATCATTTTTCCCGATCTATCCGTAATCTAAGGACCATCCCGTCCCCGTGGCGGGCGCATATTTTTATTACCACAGCTGTAACAACGTAATTGGATACAACAAAAACCCATGGATCGCCAACGTGGAGGACGCCTTACCCGTCAGATCCCACTTAGAGGACCGTTTAGTCAATTTACATCCACAACTCGAAGTACTTAGAGGAAGAACCCCATTGGCTGAAACCAAAACACCCGGATAGCCAGCGTGGTAAGCTCCAAAGCCGTCCAATCTAAACACCGTAAACCGGATCTGCAACCTCACGCCCCTTATAAATTAAATGCCGCCCTCTCCATTCCACACCACACCACACCAAAATTCAAAACTAGCGCTTCGAAAGTTTCACTCTCCAAGGCATTTCGTTTTTGTTCAGTTCAAAGAACATTTCGATTCCCTTTGCGATGGACGCGGCGAAGACGACGAGAGGAGCGGGAGGAAGAAGAGGTGGAGACAGAAAGAAGTCGGTCTCGAAGTCTATCAAGGCTGGGCTTCAATTCCCCGTGGGTCGGATTGCTCGGTATTTGAAGAAGGGTCGCTACGCTCAGAGGACAGGCTCTGGTGCTCCGATCTACCTCGCTGCGGTTCTTGAATATCTCGCTGCTGAGGTACTTTTGGATCCTGGATATACCTTTTGATCTTTCTGCCAATGGTATCTCGCTCTTAAGTTTATCTTGGTGAACTCTTTTCGTATGTCGCTGAATGTAGAATAATGAGCGGAATCCAGATGCTGGGATATAAAATACAGATTCTCGGAATCATTCTGTCAATTTTGGATTCATTTTCTGTGATGTATAACTTTTGAGTCCTAATCTTGTTTCAGACGCTAATTTTTTGTGTTGGGTGAAATGTAGGTGCTGGAGCTGGCAGGGAACGCAGCACGTGACAACAAGAAGAACAGGATAAACCCTAGGCATGTCCTTTTGGCTGTGAGGAACGACGAGGAACTGGGAAAATTGCTACAGGGGGTAACCATTGCTAGCGGCGGAGTTCTACCGAACATCAACCCCATCTTGCTGCCGAAGAAAACAACTACTGAATCTGACAAAGCCCCTAAGTCGCCGAAGAAAACCCCCAAAAAGGCCTAGTCTAGTGAAGATATTTTAAGGGAAAAAAAAGAAAGAAAAGAAAACCCTCTTTGTATAATGATCTCTCTGTATGAGATTGTTTTGTTTATTATTAGATCTTAATCCTAATTAATTATCATTTTGGCTAGGAAGTATCTGGTGCATATTGTAGTTGCTAAATTTAAACTAGTCAATGAAAAGCTATCGGTTTTCTTAATGTTCTTTTTGTCTTTACGCTTTGCGTTGTTCAACTTTGATTTATAATGTGATCCACTGTTTTTACTTGGAGAAACAATACGGTGTACCAAACAGTGCCTTGCGTGTATGTCGGAAACACGAAAGGGGGAGGATTCGACTCTTTTCAACGATGTAAGGCCGGTTTGAATTATGAGTTAGACATAAGTTGAAAGTTAAATAATATTATTTTTTAATAATATTATTATTTTAAAGTTTAAAAAAATTAATTAATTTATTATATTTTATATTGAAAATTAAAAAAATTATAATGATTAGATAAATTGAGTTGAGTTTGGCTAAATAACCAAATACAGTCTAATGTGAATCTTAAGTGGCTGTTACTCAATTTCGGATTGATAAATATTTTTTATATATTTTATTTCATTCTGTAGTTATTTTAAATTTATTACACAATTAATAAATATTTAAATTCTTATTTATTATTTTAAATTTTAAAATAACAATAATATTAATAAATAATATTTTTTTAATTTTTAACTTTAATTTAAAACTATTTTATATTTGTCCGAATATCCAAACAATCTTAGACTAATTAGTAATTGTTTCATTTTCATGATTTTAATTATCGTCGTGGACGCGATGCTGGTTGGTAATTCGTATTGATTAAGGATTTCTAAAATATCTTTTTCTTTGGTATTTTCCGTAATTTTTCTAGATACACTTATATATTCCTCGCCTTATACAATGTTAAGTGTGGATGGTTTCGATGTTGCCAATTAAAAGTATTGGGATTTATAATTTTTGGCAAGTTTCATCTTAATTTTTATTAAATTAAAAAAATTATTATGTTAAGTCAATTATTAATGTGATATAATTCAATTTAAATTTTATAAATTAAGTCGTGCCACTTTCATTTCTCGAAAGGTGAGATTTCATGCCGAAAGAATGACTCACTAATTAAACTTTTAGTATGTTTAAACATTGTTTGGGTTATGCCGTTTTGGGCCTCAGTTTCTAGAAAAAACCAGAGAACGTCCGGACTCCGAACCCTTCGCCGACTAGAAAGAAGTGTTGAAGAACTTCAGTTCCATTTCGATCTTCATGGTACCAATCGTCGTAATCTTCTTCTACCCTAACGGAAATCTCTTTTTATTTTTTTAAAAAAATAAAAAATAAATTTATTGCATTCGTTTTGGCGTAATGTTTTCATGAACCATTTTGTGGCAGAGGAATATTTCAGTGTGTAACAGACGATATCTCCTCCGGCTCGTAGCTGTCGCTGCTGCCGGGTCGGGACTGTTGTATTCAAAGAGCGACTCAAATGCCAGTGAGCATAATTTTTTTGTTCGTTTATTTTGTTTTTCTCTGGTTTAGAATTCTTCTACCTTCTCTTTGATGGGTATGAACATGGAAGAAACATATATTTGAAAGTGAAAGTTAAAAAAAATTGGGATTTCGATTCCTAACTGTGATTAAGTTGAGTCTGTTTCGAGTTTTTCTTTATTTTACATTCGACCTAAGATACCACAACACCAATTATGCTTTTGTTATTCTCAATGTTAGGAGCAACTGTATCTTTGAAAGTTCTGGTGCCACAGCGGGAATCATTATGGTTGCCAAGGCAAATTACACAAGACGCATTTCCTCGCCCTTCATTTCTTTCATCAGATCCCTGGCAACTTGGTCTGTTCTTTATTAGTAACAATTTTTTGTTCTTTGAAATAGTTTGTTTCAGTTAAATATATTTTTATGCTGGGTTCAATTCAACCTTTAAATTGTAGGACTGCTTCCGTTATTTTCTTCTAGAATTGGTTCGGTTCCGTCATCAGATTCGGATATAAAGAAAGAAGCCTCTGAGGCAGTTAGAGATGACCCCAAACCATGTTGCAATTGTTTGGGTAGAGATACTATTGCAAATGCAGCTGCTAGAACCGGCCCTGCCGTGGTCAATCTCTCAGTTCCACAGGGTATTATATTTCTGGTGTTTTATGTGTTTGCAATTAAGTTATGTTTTTGAGAAAGTGGACCTCAGAGTTGTTCGTAACCTTTATGTTTGGTAGGTTTCTATGGGCTTTCTACTGGAAAAAGTATAGGGTCGGGAACTATAATTGATAAGGATGGTACAATTTTAACTTGTGCTCATGTTGTCGTTGATTTTCAAGGAATGCGGGGCTTATCCAAGGGGAAGGTCAGTGGTTTTGGGGTTTTGTAAATTTATCTTTCATTATTTCATTATAATAGTGATTTAATTCCACCTCGACTCCCCTCTACCAGAGAATATTCCATGAATATCAGGCACCTGCAAATGTCAGCCAACTCGATCTTGAAAGTCTTCCATCTAACTGATCTTTTTTGACCCATCATTTCTTTCCTTCCAACCTTATTAGCGTTGGTAGGTAGGACATACTGGTTAACCCACCACACCCCCCCCCCCCCCCCCCCCCCCCCCCCCCCCCCCCCCCCCCCCGCCCCGGGCGCCCGGTTGATTTTCTTTATTAGTTTCAATCCAGCGTTCAGGATACGAATAGGAGAGTTGAAATATGGTGGATATTGAAAACATCTTTAAAATGTTACAAACTTGAAATCATATGTAATGATTATGTTATGCCAAAGGATGGCATATATTGGTGAACATATCACACCACAATACGGTCATTATATTAGGCTTTGGTTTAGCCTTTTAGGCGTGCCTGGGGTGGGGCTTAGTTATCTTCTAGATTAAGGCTAGTTTGGACACTGGGGTATTCTCAAATATTTTCTTTCCAAACATCATTCAAGTACAAAATATTTTCAATTTCAAACCTTCAACTTTTTCATCTAATCATAACCCAATCATTATCCAAACACAAAACTCAATGCAACTTTTCCAAACTTCCAAACAAAATACAAAAAACAATACAACTTTTTCAAATTTCAAAACAAAAATAATATTAAAAAATAATATTCTAACAATTTTTTTAATTTTATGATATTTTGAGTCAGCTTTTTTTCTCTCATTTCCTAAAATCCAATAAAACATCATAACTCAAACCATTTTACTACTATTCACATATATTCTAAAATATTCTAAGTATCAAAACAAGCCCTAAATGTAACACCTCGTTCCCGTAGGATAGAGACGTTACTAACAAACATGATAAAATGCCCGGTAAAGAGACTCATTACTCTGAAATACCTCATTTATTGGAAAAAAAAAAACTTAATCTTTGTGTAAATGACACTTATTCATCTCTAAGTCCTTATACTAAATCTACTCCTGGCCATCCAGCTCTGCATCATCATAATCACCATATGTGGCAATCAACATAGAAGAAAACAAAAAGACAAACAACAAAAATGAGTCGAATACTCAGTAAATAATACATCATACCGAAAAATACTATCTAGCTTAGCATAAATTTGGTTTTTAAAGCCTTATCATAACTTTCATATAACATTCATGGATTAACATGAGCGGAAATATTCATAATCATGGCAAACATGAAGCGTGAATGCATGAGTAACTTGTTTATCTTGAATTGTACTTATTTCATGGTGAACCACGCTTGAGTCCATGGCACCACATAACTTGTCATGTAGTGAAACACGCTTGAGTCCGTGTTTCACTTAACTTGCATAACATGAAGTGAAACACGCTTGGGTCCGTATTTCACTTATCCTGCTTGACGTGGAGTGAAACACGCTTGGGTCCGTGTTTCACTTATCCTGCTTGACATGGAGTGAAACACGCTTGGGTCCGTGTTTCACTTATCCTGCTTGACATGGAGTGAAACACGCTTGGGTCCGTGTTTCACTTATCTTGCTTGACATGAAGTGAAACATGCTTGGGTCCATGTTCACTTAACTTGCATGACATGGAGTGAAACATGCTTGAGTCCGTGGTACCGTCTTAGTATAACTGTGGTAAACACGCTTGGGTCCGTATTACCTTAAAATGTTTATCTTTCTTGATGCATGATAATTTTCTTGGACTTCTTAGACTTTTCTAGCATGGCATGGCATGGCATGGTATATTCTTGTACATGGCATGGCATAACATGATATATTCTTGTACATGGTATAGTATAGCATGACATGGCCTAACATGATTTAATTATTTTATGACATTTCATGGCATGCATGATCTGAGAACTAATGAACATGTCATACATGAGCTGGCTATTTATTAAATGGCATGCTTGACTTAAGTTATTGCATGGACAATACATGGCATATATGGTCTAAGTACTACATGAATGAAGCATGCATGATCTGGCTATTTTAATTCATAGAATACCTATCTTAAATTATTATATGATCATATCATGACTTCCATGTGATTTTAGTAACATTCAATCCATCAATCAACAATCCATAAAAGCATAACATATATATAGGCTTACTTTCATGTAAATCATCGTAATTCATAGAAGTTCGTGAAAGCGATCTAACCTTGACTTGGCTCTTAGCGCAATGTAGATAACCATCAAAACCATATCATATTATCATACCCAATTATAATATTTACATTACACATACATTTATATGATCATACTATTTACCTCTTAGCGCTGCTTCCGAAATCTCATGTCGTAACTCGTGACCTATACGAGGCACTAGACGTTACTAATCTTTCTAGAAAACGTGTTGTAGCAATCTAATTACTTAAAATCTTACCATATAGATAATTTAATAAATAAGTAATTAATAAAAAGAATAAATATAATCATAACATAACTAAATAATTTCTAACTGAATTAACCTAAATTCTAGGTTCGTATGTTACACTAAATCTCTCCTAGCAAACAAGATAGTAAAATTGAAAAACGAATCTTTTAGGATCTTTTAGGATGTATTACCCTTTTCTGTGTTAGGTTTGTACTGTTCCTCAAGTGCAAGAATGCATCTGCTTTTATAATTTATTAGTATGGCAAAACATACAAAGCTTAAAATACACTTTACTCTCTCCAACTGGTTTTCACACTCTGCGCCTGAAACTACCAAAGTTGATACATCTCACCTCTCATGTACCAAATTTTAAAAATAGCACCCATGTACAAATTTGGTAGTTTTGTTGGATGTAAGTCGGTGACGTGGTGCAATATTGACGGTTGGATCTTGAGGGTGCAATGTGTCAGTTTTGATAGTTGGTATGCAAAATGTAAAATGTCGAGTGTTGGAGGCTGCAAAATGTAGTTTTCCAAAAAAAAAAGGACAGAGCTTTATAGTTATGGTACACCACATTCCATTATGCATACTCTTGTGATATCAGTTTCTTTATGAATGTAGATATGAAACAGTCTTTACATTCTTAGTTGTCTGTCCAGGGATTATTTAAAAACAATTAATTCTTCGCCATATGTGAATCTATATGTGGTGGATGCATGGGTGGTTTGTTAATTAAACTTGTTTAGACTCTTAAGACATCATTAAATGGCGTTACAAATTTTGTATGTGTTAACATCCATTTATAGTAGCTTATTTATCTCTTTGTACCTTTAAAAAAACATCCATTTATAATAGCAACTGTTTCTTGCAGATTGATGTGACTTTGCAAGATGGTAGGACATTTGAGGGTACTGTTGTGAATGCTGATTTACCTTCCGATATTGCAATTGTGAAGATTCATTCTAAAACCCCACTCCCAACTGCAAAACTTGGCTCTTCAAGGGAGCTCCGTCCTGGGGATTGGGTTGTTGCCATGGGCTGTCCGCTTTCACTTCAGAATACCGTCACAGCTGGTATTGTAAGGTATTCACTGTGAAATTAAAGCAATACAAGATTTTTTTGACCATATATTGTCGCATGTCTAGGGAGCACTCAGTTGCCACTCATATATATGCATGTATGTATATGTGTGTGTGTGTGTGTGTGTGTGTGTGTGTGTGTGTGTGTGTGTGTGTATGTAACTTATAAAATGTATTTATATATACATATATTAAGAGGATTGATCTGTCTAATAGTTGCAACTTATATCATGCACTAGATCATGGTAGAATTTGATGGAGCTCATAGTAGTGTTTGGATGAATGTAAAAGAAAACTGAACCTTCCCTCATATTGTTTCACCCTCTGGGTGTAGTTGTGTTGATCGCAAAAGCAGTGACTTGGGCCTTGGTGGAATGCAGAGAGAGTATTTACAAACAGACTGCGCGATTAATGGAGTAAATCTCTCTCTCTCCCTCCCTCTCTCTCTCTGTGGTGTGTGTGCACATGAACTCGTGTCTTAAGATTGCTTAAAGTTGAAGATATGGTTGAAGTGGTTCTCATATGGTTGCAGTTTGAGTACTGTCTTGGATATAGACTTGATACTGGTTCTTTCTTATTTTTTTCCCTGGTGTAGGGAAATTCTGGAGGGCCCCTTGTCAATATTGATGGAGAAGTAGTTGGTGTAAATATTATGAAAGTGCTTGCTGCTGATGGATTGGGTTTTGCTGTACCAATCGATTCAGTCTCTAAAATTATTGAGCATTTCAAGAAAAGTGGGTATGTTCTTATATTTTTGTAGGAGGCTGCTTATCCTAATATTCGAATCACATCATTCTTTAGGAATTTAATATGTATATTTTGCACCTGGAATGTTTCAGTTATTGTCCAAGTTGAAACCTTGAAAGGTATCTGTATCAATTCACTCTAATTATTCAATTCTGAAGAAATCGTATATGTATATATCCTTGTGTTTTCTGTCAAAGTTGTGTTGACGAAATAAAATCTGCACTTGTGTCAAATCCTCGTTTCACATTATGTTAAAATGTTGCACTTTAATGCATGGATTATGTTGTGCTAGTGCATGAACTTATGAAGCTTTAAAAGAGTGGTTGTGTATAAAGTTGTGCATTGTAAGTACTCAGTACATACCTGTAGCTCCTTAGGACTGAATAAATAACAAACCTTGCTGCTGTCCTCTCAATACGTGTTTAAGCCGAGCTTAAGTTTTGTACTACTTTACTATCAGTCCCTACTAATTTACAGAGGATTCTACGTGTTCCATGCTACTCAAGGATTCTATCTCAACCTTCTTCTATGACCCCAAGAGAAATTAAATATTCATTTGAAAACATTCTTATCAGGAATTTTAATATATGGTAATCTTCTGCAGAAGGGTTGTTCGGCCTTGGCTTGGATTGAAAATGGTTGATCTTAACGATATGATTATTAGTCAGCTTAAACAAAGAGACGCCACATTCCCAAATGTTAATAAGGGAATTCTTGTACCTATGGTATGTCCTCTAATTATTGTTTCCTTTGATCTTATATGCATGGATTAAGGTCCTTTGGATTTCCTAGGGTAAATTACTAGGCGGATTTCTTTAAATTCCAAGTTCCCAACCATTTCTTTCAAATTCAATGGTAAGATTTTACCACATGAATGCTTTACCACTTCAAATAAAAATTCAATGTGCTAACTATGAGAAATACTAAATGATATATTTGAGTTTTAAAGTGATAAATGCTGCATTAATGTTGCATAAAAACCCCTCGCTTTAAATTTTGGAAGAGTGGTTGGGTTTAGAGAAATTCATCCCATAGATTACTTCATGAAATCTAGAGGATCCTCATATTATATATTGCTCTTGCCAAGATGAAATTTCCTTATTTTTTATTTCTGTGATGTTGCATGTCTTATTAATTTCATTGCAAATTTGCAGATTTCTGATTCTTATACCAATTGATTTGTGCTGGCTACTTTTAGTGATTTGAGTTTTTTTTATAATCTATTCATTTGATGGTAAGTGAACAATAGACTTTCTACAATCACTGGTTTCTAGAAACTAGGATTGTGTCTGCTTATAGTCATAGTAAACTGCTATTTTTTTTGGGTACACAAATTTTATTGATCACAAGAATAGGCAAGAGTCCCAGTAAATGGGACATATACAAAAGCATCACCAATGCAAGCTAGTTTAGTGATACAAGGAATTCACGAAAAGTCATGCCTTAAATCAATTACAATTGACCAATGGAGTAACGTATTGAAAAAGAAATTTCTAAGCTCGTTCATTGACTGCTTTTGATCGTTAAAGTTTTTTGCATTCCTCCCTCCAAATACACCAACATAAACATATTGGAACTTACTATATTCTTGCAATTGGAGAGTTGCCCCGAATGCTTTTCTAAGAAGCTAGGAGGTCAATCACCCTTCTTGGCATCACCCAAGCTAATCCCACCGAGCAAAGAATTTGTTCCTTAAGGTCATGGCAATCTTACAATGAAGTAATAGATGGTCCATAGATTCTCCGTTCTTTTTGTACATACAACACCACTCCATGACTATGATTTAGTGTTTCCTTAAGTTTTCTAGTGTGAGGATCTTCCCCAAGTATGCCGCCCACAAAAAAATGTCTTTAAGGGGTGCCTTTGTCTTCCAAATACTCTTCCATGGGAATGGATTTGTATTATGTGTGGTCATGGCTTGGTAGAAAGAGTGGGCTGTGAACTTCCCTTTGCTGTATAACATTCCTGTTGCTGCCACAACTGAAGATGTGATGATTTGGAGACTCTAGGAAAGGAAAATTTACGGTATGCTCGTTTTATGACTCCTTTAGCGGGCAACAAGGACATTCTTTCTCTTGTAAGAATATTTGGAGGACTAAAGCACCCACAAAGGCCGCCTTTTTTGTCTGGAAAGCAGCTTTAGGAAAGATATTGACTAATGATATTCTGAGAAGACGGGGGCCTTGTAATAATGGACTGGTGTTGTTTGTGTCAAAAGAGTGGGGAAATGGCAGATCATCTCCTCTTACGTTGTGAGTTTGCTAGAGATATATGGAACTATTTTTTCATTAAGATGGGAATAGCATGGGTGATGCCAGGCGGGGTTGATCTTTTGGCATGTTGGAGAGGTATCACTGGGACACCATAGATTGCAGCTATATGGAAAATGGCCCCTATTGGTATTCTTTGGTGTATATGGAGTAAACATAATGAGAGACTTTTTGAGGATCATGAACGTTCCTTGGAAGAGTTTAGGAGTTTTTTTGGAAGATTTTGTTTTGGTGGGCTATTGCGTTAGATCTAAATGGTCTTAGCTTCCATGATTTCCTTGTAACGGTTTCTAATTCTTAAATAGGTGTATGCTTTTGTATACCTCTAGTGTACTTGGGCTATGCCTATCTTTATATCAATGAAATATCTTTTGGCATGTTGGAGAGGTATCACTGGGACACCACATATTGCAGCTATATGGAAAATGGCCCCTATTGGTATTCTTTGGTGTATATGGAGTAAACATAATGAGAGACTTTTTGAGGATCATGAACGTTCCTTGGAAGAGTTTAGGAGTTTTTTTTTGGAAGATTTTGTTTTGGTGGGCTATTGCGTTAGATCTAAATGGTCTTAACTTCCATGATTTCCTTGTAACGGTTTCTAGTTCTTAAATAGGTGTATGCTTTTGTATACCTCTAGTGTACTTGGGCTATGCCTATCTTTATATCAATGAAATATCTTTTGGCATGTTGGAGAGGTATCACTGGGACACCACATATTGCAGCTATATGGAAAATGGCCCCTATTGGTATTCTTTGGTGTATATGGAGTAAACATAATGAGAGACTTTTTGAGGATCATGAACGTTCCTTGGAAGAGTTTAGGAGTTTTTTTTGGAAGATTTTGTTTTGGTGGGCTATTGCGTTAGATCTAAATGGTCTTTAGCTTCCATGATTTCCTTGTAACGGTTTCTAGTTCTTAAATAGCTGTATGCTTTTGTATACCTCTAGTGTACTTGGGCTATGCCTATCTTTATATCAATGAAATATCTTTTGGCATGTTGGAGAGGTATCACTGGGACACCACATATTGCAGCTATATGGAAAATGGCCCCTATTGGTATTCTTTGGTGTATATGGAGTAAACATAATGAGAGACTTTTTGAGGATCATGAACGTTCCTTGGAAGAGTTTAGGAGTTTTTTTTTGGAAGATTTTGTTTTGGTGGGCTATTGCGTTAGATCTAAATGGTCTTAACTTCCATGATTTCCTTGTAACGGTTTCTAGTTCTTAAATAGGTGTATGCTTTTGTATACCTCTAGTGTACTTGGGCTATGCCTATCTTTATATCAATGAAATATCTTTTGGCATGTTGGAGAGGTATCACTGGGACACCACATATTGCAGCTATATGGAAAATGGCCCCTATTGGTATTCTTTGGTGTATATGGAGTAAACATAATGAGAGACTTTTTGAGGATCATGAACGTTCCTTGGAAGAGTTTAGGAGTTTTTTTTGGAAGATTTTGTTTTGGTGGGCTATTGCGTTAGATCTAAATGGTCTTTAGCTTCCATGATTTCCTTGTAACGGTTTCTAGTTCTTAAATAGCTGTATGCTTTTGTATACCTCTAGTGTACTTGGGCTATGCCTATCTTTATATCAATGAAATATCTTTTGGCATGTTGGAGAGGTATCACTGGGACACCACAGATTGCAGCTATATGGAAAATGGCCCCTATTGGTATTCTTTGGTGTATATGGAGTAAACATAATGAGAGACTTTTTGAGGATCATGAACGTTCCTTGGAAGAGTTTAGGAGTTTTTTTTGGAAGATTTTGTTTTGGTGGGCTATTGCGTTAGATCTAAATGGTCTTTAGCTTCCATGATTTCCTTGTAACAGTTTCTAGTTCTTAAATAGGTGTATGCTTTTATATACCTCTAGTGTACTTGGGCTATGCCTATCTTTATATCAATGAAATATCTTATTACTTATAAAAAAAATAAATAAATCTTGTCGTAAACTCCCCTGTCATACAGGTAGAGTATACTATATCATAGAATTCCGAAAAAGCGCCGACTTCCCACTTTTGTGCGTGTCTGAAATTGTGGCCTCTTTCATTCTTGCTATACCAAAGTATTGGGGATAAGCTTCCTTGAGTGTCTTATCGCCACACCATATATCGTGCCAAAATTTGATTTTACCCACCTCAACACGGTTTTTCCTTGAATATGTATCCCATCTTCTTCTAATGTGCTTCCATAGCCCCACCACATATGGCCCACTCACCTCATCCTTCCTTTTGTGTCCTTTTCTCAATAACAATCTTGTCTTCTAAGTAGAAACCGGAATTTGAGATTTAGATCTGTCTGGTAGAATGTTGATTATGTACTCCATTGGGCATAATTATATAGTTTTAATTGGCTTTGGTTTGCACGGTCTGATTTGTGTTTGATTGGTGGAGTGAGGGGCTTCCTACCAAAACTGTTCTGTCAGAAAAAAATGATACATTCTTGTTTTCCAGTTGATATAGATTAATATGCAACTGTCTTGACATGGGAATTGATTTTATATTAATTGGGCGTTTTATTCTCTTCTTCCTCTTAAATGATATTTGATTTTTTAACCAACAGGAAGGATTATGCATGAATTTTGCAACTTTGAAAAATTAGAGATGATGCTACCTTTCTTAGAGAAGGCTTGTTTGATGGTTTTCCCATTGATTGACTAGGTTACTCCTGGATCTCCTGCTGATCGAGCTGGGTTCCATCCAGGTGATATCGTTATTGAACTTGATGGGAAGCCTGTTGCAAGCATCAAGGAGGTAGTTGACATGTCTTCATCATTGTTACCGTCATCATCACTTCTTGTGGATGTCATGTTTAAAAATTATGCAGTTAGAAATAAAAACACATTTGAATGTCTAATGGCTGTTTGACAGTTCAGTATTATGGAGCTATATTCCTTCATTGTAGATCATTCTTGCATTATCCTTAGTCATTAAATCACATTTTAGTGATTAATTTATAATTACATTTGAATGATTTCAATTCTCATGGACTGAGATGTAAAATTGAAGGATATAGAAAGAAAATAGAACTTGAGACGAGACACCTGGGGTGCAAAAATGTCCATTGAAAATAAAGATAGGGTTCAAAACTTTAGCTTTTTTGTAATTTGGCTCTTAATTGATTGTGTTGTTGATGGTCTATATGATTGGTGAATCTGTTGCAGATTATTGAGATAATGGGAGACAGAGTTGGAGTACCTTTAAAGGTACTTGTGAAAAGAGGTAATGATAGTTTGGTGACACTGACTGTAATCCCAGAAGATTCCAATCCTGATATGTGAAATATATTTCTTTCAAGAACATTGTCTTTTGATCATATATAATATAGATATATAGTTTTTTGTACTGTGATTTTAAAAGTTGTAAAACAGCCAGTGAATTTCATTGTTCAATTTTCAAGTCTTTAGTTTTCCTCACAGCCAGGGAGTTTCATCCTAAGTGTACATGGAAATCACATGGCCCATTTAAAATTTAGAGAAAAATATAAGAAAACTTCTCATTTCTAGTTCAGACTATTACAGAGATCAACATATTTATCAGTAGGAATCGATTAACACAAGCAACGCTTAGAAAATAGCCACCAAGTTTTCAGGCACCTACACTAGGTATGTTCTCTATTCTCTATGTATATTATTTCTCCACACCTCTCCTCTAGGCATGGAACTCCAAGCCTTCAATTCAACATTTGGGGAAAACTAACCATGTTGTAACACTATTTGTATTCAACAGACTTTTTCACCCCATCAACCCCTTCATCACTGTTGGCCTATTGTTTGGGAAAATTTTCCAGCATAGCTTGAATTGGGATAGTTTCTTCTTTCTTATAGTCTATGCATGTTGAACAACTATACCCACGAATATTTTTATGCCATTTAAATCCGAAAGAGAAAAATTTCTACAAATGTTATTGGAAGGGCATTAAATCCCAATAAAAACCAAATATTGAGACGAACAATGGGTAATTGGAACACAATCGTAAATGGTATTAACAATAAAACAGACTATAAATGTTCATGATATAAACAAGGCAAGCTTCAGCAAAATTGTTGGAAAATATTCCTAACAGATAGGATTAGGATCCACTAGAATTCTTTGAGAAGATAAATATATAGATTTCTTCATGAATGTGATGTGCCACCATTGCTAATTTGCTATACCATCAACATTTTTTAACCACCACATCGATGTTCTCCCCAAACTTGAATTGAAAGGTACGCAGAACCTCTTCCTAATGATTTTTCTAGGATAGGGTTAAATCTGAGTATAAGATCATCTCTCAACAGTCTTACTAGGTGGAGTTCCTTCAAGCACTTTAATTTCTTAATCAGATTATTTGCTTTAGATAGCTTTAGGATAATGTTTAATGGATTATAGATTGGGTCCCAACCTTCTTCGGATTCATTATGGAATTGTCTATAAACAGCTATTGTGTCAAATGGTAAGATTGCTTGTGATATTAGGATGGTAAGCATGGCCAGGAAAAAGCAACTTGCTTTTAAGTTGCACTTACAGAATGTGTCTCTCTACAACTGGACGAAGATTGCATTGCTCGCATTCTTCTTTGCTATTTAGAGGAGAACGAGCATGGCACATGCCTCTGTTTATGTCATTTAAAATAGACATGCACGCTCAAAAATTGACGTCGAAACCTTGAAAGTTGAGAATGTGTCTCCGTGCTTACCAGTATTAAGTTTTAACGATCTGTTCAATATCTTAGCATGTCTGTAGATAGTATTGAAATGATTTGAGTGAATTTGTTTTTATTAAATTTTAAAAAATGAGAGAAAAAGTATAATAAAAATAATATGAAGTGAAAAAAATTTTTAAATATTATTTTCGTTTTGAAATTTAAAAAAATAGTTTTACTTTTTGTAATTTGTTTGAGAGTTTGAAAAAAATTATAATGTTTAGATAAAAATTTAAAAATTTATAATTAAAAAATATTGTGATTGGATAATATTTAAGGAGTAATATTAGCCATTTGGATAGAAAATATTCGAGAAAAAAAAAAATTTATGTCTATTTTTTTAATATAAAATAAATATTTTGACCAATTTCATCAGCATAAAGAATAAAATTTTTTTTATGTCCAGTTATTTTTTCTTAGTCTTTTAGCATTTTAGTAATATAATTGATTGTATCACGTTTTTTATTTATTATATAAAATAAATATTTTCATTAAAAAAAATTCTAAACATAAGTCCATACATCACATATCATATTTTTTATTTTATTTTTATTTTTTTCTTTTATCAAATATTTGTTATATAAATAATAAGTAGAAAAATTTAATTAGTTTAAAAAGAATAAACTTAAAATTTTTTTAAAATAAATTTAAAAAAATATATGATATATAGTATGTGAGTTTATGTATAGCAAAACTCTTTTGACTAATCCTTAAAAGAATATGTAAAAGAATAAGTGAAAATGACCGTTCGTAATACGCATCGAAATTCAATTGGGAATGCTTCCACGTTTGATATATGCAGTCAAGATGTAGAGTATTATTAAATTGAAATTTAAAAATGAAAAAAAAAATAATAATATGACAGCATAAGCATGAATGGAATATTCTCCACCAAATAGTATGATTCCTATAAATTTTACTATATATAAATACAGTTGCGCATTAATTGTGTACCAACATTGATTTATTTATACTTAAAATTTAAATTAATACTATTTTTAATAAAATTTATTTTTTAATCAATCACATCATATTAATACACAGATTAGTACACAATTATACTTACAACTATACTTTTCCGATTCCCATTTTTAAGTCAATCCTTTTTCTGAAACTCTTTGGAGGGATCTCAGGAAGGAAGAACAGAACTCACAGATTAGGCCTGTTACACAGTTCAGATGAGAATTCATGTTGCCAGAAGTCTCAAGAAGACGGATTCGAATTCGAATAGCGTCATTTGCAGGGCGGAAGCTCAGTCCATGTACAACTAATTGTATCAGATATGGAAAATACTACAAATTTATTTAGTATGACAAGAAATTCTCACGCAGTCATACTCATCATACTTCCCATTTACATATACCCAGAAATCCATTATATATCTGAAACGAAATTGAAGAACAAAATTTAAATTACCAAAAAAAAAAAAAAAACAGAAAAGAAAATAACAACTAGAAATCAAAGCCGCCGTCGTCAAAGCCGGCATCGGAAGCATCTGATATCATATCTCCAATAACCAACCCACCCAGCAATCCGGCTCCAACTCCCAACGCCATCCCCCCAGCTCCACCCATCTTCGACTTCTGTGGCTGCTGCACCGGTGCCCCGTACCCGCCGTACCCGTACCCAGCCTGCTGTGGGTATCCACCCGGCGGTGGGTACTGTGGATACTGCGGGTATCCCCCAGGTGGGTACCCTCCATATCCCGGCCCCGCCGGTGGATATGCTCCTGGTTGCGGTGGTGGGTAGCCACCTGCTGGAGGTGGGTAACCACCTGGCGGCGGCGGCTGCGCATACGCAGGAGGAGGGTATGCTCCTGGCGGAGGATATGCTGCGGCCACACTAGATCCCGCCGCATATCCAGCCGGGTACGCAGGCGCCAGTTCCGCCTGCTTGTTCTTATACTGCTCAGGGGCGGTAAACTTTTCCCCGAACTTGTACGACAAATCCAGCGTGCCCTTCACCTTCCCGGACGGAGTGGTGACACTATAACTCACGTGTTTCGCTTCCTTGGCGTCTCTGAAACCGTCCAAGAGTTCCTTAATAGGGACGTTGACTTCGCCGATCTCTTTGTCGCCCAAGCTTCGATCGGACTTGATCTTGACGACGAGGGTGAGGCGGTTCTGCTCGGCAGCGGCGTCGTCTAAGGTGAACTGGACAGGGAAATTCCATTTCGGGCTTGTCCCACAATCTTTGTCAGTGGGTGTCTTGTGCTTGGAGGATTTGATGTTGTGGTCACCGTCGATCTTGACGACGGCGTAGACATCCATCTTGGAGAAAAAATTGACATCCTTCAAGTCCCTCGCGGACTTGATTACAAGATCCAAAGACCTACACTCCATAACTGGAACCCGAAGAAGAAGATGAAAAGAAAATTCCAAAGACTTCTATGTATGGAAATTTGAGTTGGATTTGTAATATATATATAGAGCAGGGCTGGCGATTGTTTGGAGAAAAGAAGGCCCCCCGTTGGAGTTGGGCAAGAATCTGCAAAGACGGAGGATTATATAATAATAAATTATAACGGGAGTGACGACAAATTAAAAGAAAAAAAAGCTTTAAAACGCGTAAAATCTTTAGAGTTTTGTTATATATAAGCAAAATCGCGTACTAATCTACGCATTAAAACTGATTTATTCATATTTAAAATTTAAATTAATATTATTTTCAATAAAATCTACTTTTTAACCAATCATATCATATTAGTATGCAGATTAATACACAATTATGCTTGTAATTATATTTTTTCAAATCTTTATACACGATTCCTTTCTCTATTCCGTTTCGGAAGATGTTAGCTTCGCACACAAAAATACTCGAAAAAATATTTACATTTATAAAGAGATTAAACTTAATAAGTTTAGATAAGGTGTACAAATCCTTCTTAAAAAAATAGGTAAATTTTAAAGAATAATATTATATATAGTTATGTATTGTGTAAATGTCATGTATTTATTTTAAAAAATATATATTTATACTATAAATATCATGTGTCACTTTTTATTTTATTTTATTTTTATGATCGATCTTACTTTTTTTTAAAAAGAATACGCGACATTTATATAATTTATAATTATATTTAATATTACTCATTTTAAATTTACTTTTAGAAAATTTACGTTTTTAACTATGGATTTCATCATTTTTTAAAAAGAGTATTTGAAATTAGGCCCGTTTGGTTGGTAAAAATGTTTAATCTCGTCTCGTCTTATTTCATCATTATAATTTTTTTAAATTACCATATAAAATATAACAACCAATTTAACTTTTTCAAATTCTAAAATAATATTCAAATAATATTTTATTCAACTTTTAATTCAATTCAATTCAACTCATTTTATCTCAACTCGCTATCCAAACTGCATCTAAAACTATATTTTTAGCATATGATTAATAGCTAAATAGAGATAATGAAAAGTAATATTTTTTTATCTCATCTAATCATTATATATTTTTTAAATTTTCACACAAAATATAATAAATAATTTAATTTTTTTAAAATTTTAAAATAATAATAATATTAAAAAATAATATTATGATAATATTTTATTTAAATTTTAACTTTTATATTAACTCATCATCTTTATACCATACATTATATATAATTTTTCATTTTGTTATTAAATATATTATATATGGATGATGAGTAAAAGAAATTAATTAATTTAAAAAAGAATAAATTAAAAATATTAAGAGAAATTTAAAAAAATAAAATAAATATGACGCAAGTGATGAATAAAACTCTATTAAGAAATGTCAATGATGTTTGGAGAGCGGGGAAACATGCTTTATTAGATTTTTATTTATATTTTTTAAGGTTTTTGGTTGCTTGATTTATTAGAAGACGCGTTTTTTGCGCGTAAGGAACGCTTGTATTTTGTCTGTACCAACCAATCAGAGGAATGAAGTGTCCTCTTATCTCTTTGTAAGCATTAAACTATCATAAAAAGTTCAACAGTGTGATGTTTTCAAGGTGCTTCTCGTCAGCGAGTGCATGTGGACCTACAACTTGCATATACAAATTCTTCTTCTTTCTTTATTTTCTTTGAAATGGCCGAAAATTCTAAATATTAATTATGTCATCTGAACATATATGTGTAAACTTTAGTACTAGTGTTACAATTTCTCTTTCAAAGATTTATATTTATAAGATGTTTTTTAATTTGTACAAATGCTTTAGCTGTAAAAGAATTTTATAAAATTAAATTTACAAATTGATATCTTAACTTGTAAACTAAGACCCTGTTCATCTGTATTGTACAATAGTTTTTTTTATCCAAACATACTATATTTCATTTCTAAAATTAAAAAAATCCATTTAAATAAACAGTAATGAACATTGAAAACAATGCATGAACATTGCATAAACAATGCAAAATAGTGCGTAAACAGTGCACAATTTGACTTTTTATAAAACAATAGGACCCTTTTTCAAATCTCAAAAATTAAAAAATATTTCATCTCATTATTCAAACACATATTTTTTTTTACAAACTATTTTATCTCATCTTAATTAAAACTTTTTATTACTATTTAAAATATCTCATCACATCTTATTTTATTTGAACTGTATATTCAATCAAGACTTGAATCTAATAGATTATTTGAACCTATATCATTTTATAAATTTACCTTTGTAGAATCTCTTTATATCTGTAATACTTATCTTTAACTTAATATTGTGTTTTAATCAAACTTGTTTGAATAACATTTAAATTCATTTCATGTATCAAACACTTGACATGCATACATAATGTATGTGAATTGTTACCTAGATGACTAACATAAAAGGGGGGTGAATTGAGTTATATTAAAAAAAATAACAATTATAAATCAAATATACAATATAAAATATAAACAAAATACGAAATAACAATAAATATAAAGAGTAAGGGTAAGAGAGAAGCAAACTCAGTATATTAACGAGGTTCGGCCTCACTGCTTACGTCCTCGCCTCAAGTTACCTCTTGAGAATTCTTAAATTTACTATTCAACCTCCTTCATGTGGAGATAGAAACCTATTACACCTTTGAATAACACCGTTACAAATGATCCGTGTAAAACACTCTCTACACTTACAATCACCTTACACGTGGTGATTTAACTATTCCCTGTGTAGAACACTTTCTATACGCATAAGGGTTATACACACACTTTTATTTATACAAGAGCTGATAGTGGGTAGGTTATTAGAAAATATTCCTCAATAAGTGGAATAAGAATAATACAGCGCAAATTATATCTCTCAAAATGAACAAAAATTAAGGTTCAATGCTTAGAGAAGAGAGAATGAAAGCTTTGAATGAATGTTGTATGCTCTTGGTGTTGTAAATATGAAGCTCTCAAATAACTTATTTATAGGCATATGAGATTTCATATTCAAATTTAAAAAGATTCACATGTCAAAAATAACATCATTTACTTTTTCAAAAAATTCAAATAAAAGGTTCTTCTTTTTCAATTGTCAAAGACAACATCATTTATTTTTCAAAAACTTCAAACCTAATCTTTTACTTTTGGCATATGACAAAAGGAGCACACTTTACTTTTCAAATATTTCAAACCTAATATTTTATTTTTTGCATATGACAAAAGTAGCATACTTTACTTTTCAAATATTTCAAATAAAAACATCTACCTTTTGCATAAGTCAAAAAAAGTATCAATCACTTTTGAAAATATTCAAATAAAACATGCACATGTGAAAGATGAAAATCAATCATCTTTAATATTTTCAAAGTTCAAACCTTTATTCAAGGCATGCACATGTAAAAGATGACAATCAATAATCTTTCAAAATTTTCAAATTTAATTTTTAAAATATTCATGTACATGTGGAAAATGTATTTTAATAATTTATGATAAAATATTAATTTTGAGCCTTAATCGTAATTTCGAATTTTTAAGAGATTTATAACATTACTCTATAACTTTAATGTGAATTTGTACCTTTTTTGCTCATGCTTATTTCCTTGATGTGCTTGACTTTATTGTATAGATAACTAGAGTTTGAGACTTCTTTATTCTTTGAATTTATTTGTTATCATCAAAATTTATATGTAGATATATAATTACACAAAATTTAAAACTTTGGGTTTATCATGAATAAAAGAAAAATAGACTTACAATTGAAAAATAAAAAGACTTTGAGCCACTCAGTATTGACCCAAGCCAATTTCAAAGGACTAATAAATAAAGGAAATTTAAGGGAAGTTGGAAGGTGATAGTGGATGAATGGATGGAATTTCTCCCACAATCCTTCCAAATTGAAACTGATTGATTGGGAGTGGCATTGCATATGCCGCACTGCTACGGTGGTGCAACTTGGGAGCGTTATTCACTTCTCAGCAAGAGTCACAAGGCCCCACCACCCCCAATTTAATTTATTTTTGACCATGCTTTTGGTTTTTGGTGGGGGTGGTGGGGGACCCAACATTGGAAGGCTCAATTTTTCTTTACCTCTCATGTTTTCTATCTTATCTAAAGCAAACAGCAACGTGCCCTCTCTTCCATTCTACATCTTTTACTAGTTAAAATAGCAGATCGGACACCATTCCGTGACGAAAACGATGGGGTGGCTATATTTTCATTTTCATTTGGTGCGAGTCTTTTCCAAACAATCTAATTAAAGCCGGCCTTTAATGTATGTAATGGTGGGGCCAGGGTAGCCGTTCAAGGGGAAGCCGGCCATGCAAAACGCCTGAGCTAAGTTCCACTTGGACTTAAAACAGAGTCTGAAACAAGAGTTTCCTTCGGCGGATGGATAGCTTTCATCGTCTTTCATCGCAAATTTTGCTTAAAAATCGGCCACTTATGGAACAGCTCTCAACCGGCAACCCTCTCCCCCAACTTTTTCTTCTTCTTTTTAAAAAAAAAAAAAAAAAAAATATCTACACCCCAATCGAGTAAACAAACAGGTTCAAATACGAAGCAAGAACGCTACTCTAGCTTAGAAGTCATTGATGTAAATCTTTGGTACGTGTGTGTGCGTCTTTTTTTATCTTTTGAGACGAAAATGATTGATTTTATTGCCTTGTGGTCACCTCTAAGCTACACGCATTGTACCATCAAATTTCAGAGCGAGTTAGCTTCACGTGCCACCCAAAATGGCACGTAGGGCTCATGCACTGCCTATTGGTAGGCTCCAACCTTCAGACCCTTATGAAACTGTAATCGACTCTTCGTTTCTACTTAGCTTATTACTTTCCTTAAGACTTCGAGTTAACATGCTTCTCCCATCCAAGTCTATGGAGTTAGGAAATGGTTTCCTTCTACGGTAGTTTCAGCTGTATTTCCATCTGCTTTCTCTTCTCACTTTCCCCGTCTCTGTCTTCTTCATCTTCTCTTCTCTACCTCAGTCTCTTACTGTCTCCATCTCCCTGTCTCTCATAGCGTTTCCGTCGATTTTGATTAGCATGAAAGTGGAATTTGAATTGGCCCAATCCAATTTAAGGTTTCAAATTCGAAACGCTAATCCAGATATATGGGTTTTGCTACACAACTTTCTAACACTCCAATACCCTACCTTTTTTTTTTAATTTTTATTATTTTATTTTTTATCAAATATTTAATATATAAATAATGAATAAAATAATTAAATTAATTTAAAAAGAATAAATTCAAAAAAAAAATATTAAAAAATATTAAAAAATTAAAAAAAAGTAGGATGTTGAGGTGTTGGAAAGTTGTGTAGATTTTTTCTTAGATATATAGGTGCTCAATATCTCTCTCGATGTCACTCTCAACAATAATAGAGTGGTAGGAAAGATTTTATTTAAAAAAAAAATATATATATATATATATAATAAAAAAGGCAAAGTCTAAGAGCAATTGACCTTAACTCCAAAATTATTTCACAATGAGAAACTATATTTATAATTGTAAATTGTATAACTGCCGTGTAATTACTTTAAAAAAAGTAAATAAACTATGAAACTTACATAAAAAAAATTAATTTTTAAACAATAAATTTTATTTTTTTTTAAAACGATTATACGACATTTACGTAATTTATAATTATATGTAAAATTACTCAATAATATATATGACAAACGAAGTTAGGTTTGGATGCACAGCTGAGATACAAACTATCTCATTTGTATTGTACAGCTCATTTCGTCCGGGTATTCAAACGGCCATCCTCAATTTTCTCTCTCATCTCAAAAGTTTTTCAAACAATTATAGTAAACAGTGAAAATACTAACAGTAAACGGTAAAAATACTGACAATAAATAGTTAACAAGTTTTTTCAAATGTATGTACAGTAAATAGTAAAAACTAACAGTAAACGTTCCTCCTTTATTTTTCCATCCCATTTCGAATATTTTTAGTCAAAAACAAAAATTGATGAGACCCACTATCTACATATATTTTACAAGATTTAAATTTATTTATTAATATTTTTTAATTAATAATAAATATTACATTTTTTTAATATATTCATAACTATTATCTATTAAATGATTTTTAATTATTGGTAGGGCCAATCCTTTTATCAAATCCTAAAAAATAAAAATTAAATTATTTTATCTCATCTCATTATCCACACTTTTTTTTTTTAAACTATCTCATTTTATCTTAAATTCAAAATCTTATTACTATTCAAAATTTTTTATTTCATCTTATAATTTTATCTAAACTGCGTAACCATGGCCTGAATCTGTTGCAACCCCCGACATAATGACAATAAAATTTATGTCTGGAATGACGTGTATGCAGAAGGTGTGCGCGTGTGCGTTTGTGAAGGAACATTTACAGAAAGCCTCTGAAAATAATTTTTTCAAGGCGACAACAAAATTATAATAAACAATGGAAATCTCTACTTCACTCAAATAATACATTTTACTTCGAATACAAACTCCAACAAAATTTTCGTTACAAGCAAAATATTACACTAACAGTCCAAATGACAAAAAAAAAAAAAAAACCCTAGATGACCGAATTACAGTAAATGCATTCATGAAGCCAAGGGGATTTGCTTCTGACCAACAAAAACCTGATATATTATTTCCGTCACAGGAAAGAAAATGTTATCTTTTCTGGGTGGGGGAAGAAAAAACATAAAAAAAGAAAAAAGAAAAAAGAAAATATGATTATATGAGAAAGAAGTATGGATCAATAGGAATCAAATCTTGCAATCACTAATTGGACTAAAGCTTAAACAAATTTTCAGGCATCAGCCTTTTGGCCAGGAGGGGCTCCAGCAAGCCAGCCCCACACCCCACCAGAGCCCTGCCTCTGTTTTGCATTCAAGGCAGCTTGTTCGGATGCAGCCTTTTGTCTTTGGAGGAGTTCCAGTTCCTTCTGTAATGCCTCCATTGTTTGGAGCTTCTGCCGTAGTTCTGCAACATCAACCTGTCCGTTCATAGAGTATATTAGCAGACAATCATATTTCAACATTTTTATTTTTAGCAATGTTATTCTTCATCCTTAGTCATACTGGTTGATTTGACACATTTGAACCTAAGGAGCCATTTAAAATGTGCCACATTAACCGGTGTGACTAAAGAAGATAAAATCAAGGATGAAGAATGAATCTTTTTATACAAGTAAAACGTATTCCAGCAATTGAACAGTTCGTTCATATTCCAAAGCTTTTCATGCTCACCACATACTTCAACAACTGTCACACTTACAATGATCTAATCCACTTAATGATCGGATGTTCAAGCTAGAGGCTGTCAACTGGTGAGAACTTCAAAAAAACATGAAGTGATATCTCGACTTCCAGTCTTCACACATCCATAAGGTGTCCATTATGACATCCGGTCATAAAGATTGGGCTTTCCCCTTTCCTCAGAATGAAGATATTCATTCATTCGAATAGTGGAAGTGAAAGTAATAGAGGTGTCTTCCAATTTAATTAACCAAGTTTAACAGCATGAGATAGAATCATAGATACCTCAAGTTTGAAACATCTTGATTGCTCAGCAGCAAGCTGACCACGAACAGATTGGAGCTCCTACAAGAAACAATGCAAGAAATTAAGGACATATATAGGGAAAAGGGCAAAAATATGCAACATTTTACTGAAGATGGGAAATTGAATGGGAAATGTTCAGTCCACAAAGAATTGAGCGTGTCAGTTTGCAAGTTCTTTTTGTAATCTTCTTCATAAACTTAACACTTCTCAATTCAAATTATCAAAGCAAATCTAAGAAATGCAAGCTTTTACTCCTTTTTTTCCTTATGGGTAAACACAGCACGCACATATGGGATGGAATTAGTGACATTAACTCAATCCCTTATTTTATCAATATATTTTTTTTTTGATAAATAACCTTATTTTATCAATATTATTTTTCACTTAAAAAAAAACTATGGGATTCCTTGTGTCCCGCCAGAGCCTTGGTTACCTTAATGAGAAAATAAAGTCAAGGATTATGTCCAACATCAAACCGAATGCCATGACAAAACTGTAATGTTTTACAGTTTTTCTCTAGCATTTTCCAGCATAATGAAGAAGAGATGTCTGGAAGCAAACATCTGCCTAAAATCTTTAATGGTTTCAAAACAATAATTCCCATTCATAATTTCATATGAAAGAATTTCCACCACAGCAGTAGCACAGCTTTTTGTACAATCCAGCATAGCATGTCAAATCAGGCATCATCAAAGTGGTAATTTATTTAGTTGAAGCAACTTCTCCACCATCTTATCTCTAATAAGAGCAAAACCATCATAAATTAACTCAGCTTATATCATTTTCCATATTCCCGAGGGACTATATTTTCCTGTCATAACATCCTCAAGCTGTAAGGTACAAGTTAAAATGTACCCCTCTTTTCTTCTCCCCTTAACTTATTATTCAGAGTACCATTTCCCTTTTTTGTCCAATACTCACGTCCACAACCAAAAGTTCAAAACAATTGTTTTTTTTGAAATGGGATTTAAAAGATAATAAAAAGTGTTCTTCACACTCCATTAAATAGATCTCCTAACAGATTCTGCTTCTGTCAAAGAATAAAAATAAACACAGAAAGTAATTTATATTTGTTTTATACATTCAACTTCTTACCTTGTACAGTTCAGTGTTACGAATCTCGGCTTCTGATAACTCTTGCTTTAACTGCAGAGAGTGAATCTTCTCTTTGCTCAATGATGACTCTAATTCTTCTTTCTCTGCCTTGAGGGTTGCCAAAAGATGAATATTGCTTGGCTCACCTTTAGACTTCTGCATGAAGCACAGAAATTGGTTGTGCCAAAAGTGGACAGAGAGAGAGAAAGCAAGCACAAGTTACATGAATGCACATAACGAAACAAAGGTTAAATGGATATTGGGAACCATTTAGGAGTGCCATATGTGTCCTATGCGGAATTAGAACAAGAAATGAAGAGCTGGTGCTCTTGAAAAAATGTATCTTCTGCAAAATAATAAAATATCGAGAGTAGATTTGCAATTTTCATAAGAAATTTTACATGGGCTCTTGACAATTCTTATGTCAATAAAATTTGTTTATAGATCAAGAAAAGAAAATTTCCGAAGAAAATTAAATAATTAATGTATGAAATTATCCGGCATATAACAATCAGGTCATTTAACTGTGGCTCAAAATTGATTTACCATACCTAAGAGAGACAAAAACTGAGTTTAGTCAAGAAGCACTCTCTCACAAAATGCAACACAAATATATTCAGTGGAAGTGCTTGTAAATTTATGTGTTACTACTGGTGTTTGTAATCCCTAGGGCTGTGAAAAATGCTAAACTCCGACTTTATTCTGCTTTCCACTCAAACTACACTCCAATCTATAATACCCCTGGATTGAGTATAGGAAGGTAGTGAATGAGATCCCACATTACTTGAGAATGAGAACTCCTTGCCCTTTACAGGGATTTCAAGAAGCTCAAATTTAACATTGACTAGTCCTCTTGGAGTGTAGGCACATTTGTGTCTTGGGTTTTCCTTGAATCATTATAAATGATATCAAAGCTAAACCTAACCAGAAATGTGAGATTGAGTCATGCCGCCTATGATGAATTGACCTGATGACGATGCCAAGGATTTAAGGGTAGGGGTGATGAAAGGGATCCCAAATTGCTTGGGAAGGAGAAGTTATTTCCCGTTTAATGATTTGAAGGGTTCTGATGGTAACATTGACTAGTCATTTTGGAGTATATGCCCAGATGTGGCTTAAACTTTCCTTGGGTGGTAACAGATTGAAGTCGGAATTTTGACTTCAGAATCTGAGTTTGAATTCTAAAAAAATCAATATTGGAGTTTGCAATCCAACAAAACTCTGCAACTTCAACTTTGACTCCAACCGTTATTTAAGAAAGGAATAAAATTTACTTGATATGATAAAATTGTGTCATTCTAAACCAACGGTAATTGAGCAGCCTAATTGTTAACCACTTTTATCTATACCTCCAAATCTAGGGTTCAAATGCCTTGATTGTTCTTTTGCTTGTTATTATCTAAAAAAGATGCTTAAAACAACATCATTAACTATCCATTTCTTAATCACATTCACATAAACCTAATAAACCTAGCTTCGTTCTGCAGTTATACTCTCTCTCTCTCTCTCTCTCTCTCTCTCTCTCTCTCTCTCTCTCTCTCTCTCTCTCTCTCTCTCTCATCCTCACTTCAATAGATAGCTCTAGTCCTCCACTCTGGCATTCATTCCTATGGCTTTCTCCGTCTTCGTCTTAACGATTTATTCCCATGGCTTTCACTGTGGATGGTTTGGTTAAAGGTCTTTATGATCTTGATGTATATAGTCTTGAAGACCTAGTCATCTTTTGAGTCTTTAATCCCTAATTGTTAGTTGTGGTCGTATTTTCTGGACAGATCTCTGAATTTGTAGGAAAAATCTGTGAATTTGTAGTTGTATTTGTGGGAAAAATCTGTGATTTTGTAGTTATATTTGCAGGACTCGCTAAGAATTTGTGGGTGTATTTTGGTTTTCTTGGGATTCGTTCTAGGGAGGATTTTCAGCATAGCAGCATATTTCCAGTGAACTAAGATAAAGGCCAAAAAATGAACAATATTTCAACATTAGCAAGATTTACATACCACAGGCTCTGACTCAGCATTGTCCATAACAATTTCTCTAATTTTCCCTTCTTGGCCTGCGTCAAACTCAGACTCCACATCTCTTGTAGGATTTGTAGCATTGTGCACAGCAGAAACACTGTCTGGGACAGGAGTTTCAATCATCTTTGATTGCAAGGTTGATTTGTGGCTTGGCTTAAGAACATTAACCTAACAGAAAGAAGCAAAATAAAGTAAGAATATGGAGCAAAAGCAGTAGAAGAAAACCACGGCTAAGTCAAAGCGACCATTCACCTCATTGTTGTAACGACCATTATATCCTCCAAAAGATACAAGTATGTCTTCACCATTGTAGGAGCTTACAACCACACCCAAGCCCTGAATAGAAGAAAATTAGATAGTTAACCACAACTTCAGGAAAAACAATATCAAGCTCCAAAAGAGGCTGGGATGACTTTGCTTGAAACCAGTGGCAATTTTTGACAAAAAGCCTTCAAATTATTTTATCAACGCCTTGAAATTAATTGAACAATTAAAGATTCCTGCAAAACAAATACCTCACTGGCAACTGGAACTCGTCCTTGAACGGTAGTTACCACTGACCAAACAAGTGTAGACATGTTGAGGACAACAGTTTCTGAGACTCCTGGCAGAAGCAAATGAGAAAAAATAAATAGTCAATTGATTGGGAAATATGGAGCACTTCTGCTAAAGTTGTAGCTCATATCCTGTTCAAAAAGAGATACTACGACACCACCACATTTCAGATCCAGTAAAAAAATACAGACAATTATCAGGGAGCTGAAAGATCTAAAGCTTATAAGCTCTTCAAAATGCATTTAATGAAATGATTAAGGCCATTCATTTCAAAATCTTATCCCACAGAGTGAATAAATGTCTGCTTAGAATCTGTTTCAAGAATCTATGTGAACTCAATCAAACTGTGCCCCATGATATTAAATCACATTTTGATCACGATGTATATCCAAGTATTAAATTTGTAGGTTGCATACCACTCTTATTGTCACCACCACCGACAATGAACCAATTCTCCCCAACTGTCACACCTGCATGTCCAGCCCGTGGAGTCGGTATCTCGCCCTGTTGAGTGGGTCTTGACCATTCCATCTACAAAATTGAAATGTGTGAAAGATAACTAACAGTTCCAGTGGGAAAGATAACTAACAGTTCCAGTGGGAAAGATGACTAACAGTTCAGGGGCAGTTGGTTATCTTACAGCTTGCAAATCGAGAACATGCAGATCATTGAAGCAAGTAGCATGAGAACCACCACCAAAAATCAGAAGATAACGCTCAGCATGCACAGCAGCAGTATGATCAGATCTCGGAGAAGGAGACACTCCCCTGCAAAATGATAAATATATGATAAGATAAAAACTTTACCAATATATATCTACTTTTATATTCTATTCTATTATATTCTAGTGGACAGTAGACAGAATGTAACTATAAAACTATTCATACTATATGCCTAAAAGATAATGTTTCTTCTTGGTCTATCATAAGCCAGCCTTCAAGAGATAAAAGAGTATTCATACAAGTAAAGAACAGACAACAGAAAATTGGATTTAATACAATTGCAAATTGTCTTTTGTATGGATGCCATTAACAGATTTAAAAAAAGTGCAAAAAAAAAAAAAAAAAAAAAAGAAAAGAAGAAAGAAAGAAACAAAAGAATAAAAAGGCTTGAGATGTCTTACACAGCATCTATTTCATCCCAGGTCATAGTTTCTAAATCGAGAATATGCAGATCATTTAGGAGAGTTCTCTTTGCATCTTCTCCACCAAAAATCACTAAGCTTGTCCCAAAAAGGGTCACCGACTGACCTCCACGTGATGCCTGTAAAGCATGAGTACAAGGTACATTTACGACACATATTTTAGCAAGTACCAGTGAATTCCAAAAGTAATGTCAAACTGAGAAAACCGAGAATTAGATATATGCTTTTTCTAGATTCTTTATAGACAATTAATTCCAAAATGGACACAACAATAAATGTCCACCCATCTCAGGAACATCCAAAAACCATAAGCACACTCCTGATTCAAGATTTTGAACATGGCAAGGATTCATATATTTGTTGATTGTCAGAGATTTAAAAAGATAAGAAAAAACCAGATACCTACCGGTGCTTTACCATATGTCTTTAATGTTGACCAAGTGCTAGATTGCAGATCGAATGCCTTCACTGTCATGATAGAGAGCAATAGTTTGAAATACTAAAATGAGGGTAACTGCAGTGCAAGTCAACCATACAATTTCTTTTTCATTTTTGACTAGGATAAAATAATTAATAAAAAATCATAAAACCTACCATACCATTTCACTGTCAATAATCCTGAGAAGATATATCTCTTTCTACAGGTGAATGGTGTGTAACCGAAAATTTGGGTTAGGCAAGGGGGAAGATTCCATTTTATTGCAAGACTTGTCTCTTCTCACACTAAACAATACTCCAACTTAAAACTTTCCACAATATTTCCACTTTTATCGATGTGAAATTTTCTACAGGTGGCAAACTCTGAATATATCAAAGTAAATAGCAGTGACATTTACCCTGTATAGTTTCGGTTGGATCCTTTGTATGTCCAGCAATTGAAAGAAGCTTATTTTCCCATGGTATCTAAAGACAAAAACGATATTTTGACCACTAATTAAAATTGTCATCAATGGAAAATATTTTTTTTTATCAGTGTTATCAATGGAAAACGTCTGCAGAAGAAATAGATGTCATGTAAAAGTTCATAAATCCTCATGAAAAGTCTACATACTAACCAAGGAATGACCAGCACATGGAGAAAATGTCACTGGCGATGATGACTCAAGTGCCTCAGCCCCAGTCTTTGCCTCAATCTTTGACCAAGCCCAACTTCTCAAATCCAGGACCTGCATTGCTCCTCAAATTAGGGAAGAAAAATTTGTAATCATTTTTTTTTGATAGGTAATATTAAATTTTATTGATGTAAAGAAGGCGTAAGCCAGGTACATTGGAAGTATACATGTGAATACACTGCTTTAAGAGCTAGAAATTGTTACAAGGAAATCATGGAAGCTGAGACCATTGAACTCTAAAGCCATGGCCCACAAAAAGAAAAATTTGTAATCATATCAATGTAAAAGTAAAAAATAAATAAATTTTGAATGGACTTCATCTATAAGAAGGAACAAAAAATTAAGAAACAAAGTTAAGAATTGCAAAAGCACAGAATTATATACAGTGATAGCTCCTTTTACTTTTCCCTTTTTGGAAGGAGCAACAATTATTGAATATTTTTTTTGATTGGCACCAGGTGTCCAGGAACAACGTCCCGTCTAATCCTGGGGGTGCACAAGCCCTCGGAAAATAGTTTCCTGCAAGTGCATCTATAACATCCCGATCCCAAAAGTGTAATTATTATTATTATTATTATTATAAATTTGAGATATGTTTTGAAATAGATTTTAAGATGGTATTTGTTGTTGATTGAGTTTCATCCCCTAACCCAAACTTTTATCCCGTTAGTTTTCTTTTCAGTCTGAATACGAACCCTGAATCAAAACAAACTCCTAACTCCAGACTTTATCCAATTTATCCTCAAGACTCATGGCATCTCCCTCTCCCTCATCTATAAAAATCCCACGGGACCTTCAATTTTAAATGCAAGAAAATCCAGTTGACACATAGAGAAACTTACTCATGCGGCCCTTCAACCAAACAGCCGCCTCCTCACCTGAATTCACCACAGAGCCCGCCGACGGTGAGTTTTCCTCCCACCTCGATGTACGCCATCACCATTTAAGCCTTTCTCGTCAACCAAAACCACTGGGTGTTGTGGCCTACCACCATCGACCACACTGGGGAGGTCAGAGCACTATCCCAACTGCCCAAAAACCACCGATCAGGCACCCTGCACCATTTTTGGTGAGCTCTCTCTCTCTCTCTCTCTCTCTCTCTCTCTCTCTCTCTCTCTCTCTCTCTCTCTCTCTCTCTCTCTCTCTCTCTCTCTCTCTCTCTCCTCGTGATTTTCAGTTCTCAGTTTCTCTCTAACCCTCTCATTCTCTCTCGCGTCGCACCACTACCCAGAGGACCCAATTGCGTCGTCGGTCACTCCCAGCCACCCTTGTGTTGCCGTCAAACCAGCCACCAAATCCACCATCGCAGTTGGTCCTCTTTTTATTTGGTGAGTATCACACGGCTTCCTTCTCCCAAGTCCAGTTCCTTATTCATCTATTTTGATGTTTTTATTGTTATGTTTCAGACTTGCCATAAAGCCCCTTCAATGTTTCCATAATCACATTTATGCCCTTCGACCCTTAGCCTCTATCCTCCTTGACCAAATTCTTTAAATTATATTGGCCCTTGGGCTTTAAGCCCATTCAACCAATTGCTTTCTTTTTAAGGGTGTTCGGCCTATCTTTTAAATGAACCTATTAGACTTAGTTTTTAACTGGACTTGTTTAATTTGGGTGGGCTTGTTTTACTATTTTTTTCAGAAAATATTTATTATTTTAAGTAGGTTGATTTTATAAATTAGTATACTGTTTAATGTGAGTTGATGGTGTTTTATGAGAAACTGTTTTAGTGTATCTGAGTGGGCTGTTTTACTTAAATAAATATAGTAGTCATAGACTTGTTTTTATCAGAAAATATTTAAGGGATTTTAAGCATATTAGTATACTTTTAATGTATTCTTTTATATTATTTTTTTAGCCTATTATTTTGGTTAATATTCCAATTGACCTTTAACTAAATTTTTATAAAATTATTAAGATATATGTTTACACAGAATATTAAGTAATATGATGAGTTTTGAATAATATTATTTTATGTAATCTTTGTATAATTGAATATTTATTAAATTATCTATTTGGTATTATTTTAAGTATTTAGAATGCTACGACACGTTTTCTAGAAAAGTTAGTAACGATTAGTGCCTCGTATAGGTTACGAGCTACGACGTGAGTTTTTGAAAGCAGCGCTAAGAGGTAATCAGTATGATCATATAATTGCATGTGTACTGTAAATTTTCTAATGGTGTATCAAAATATGATGTTTGTCTACGCTAGGCTACAAGCTAAGTCAAGGTTAGATTCCTTTTACGATCTTTGATGAATTATGACATTATGCTTTTATGAATGAATTTGTTGGTTGATGCAGTGAATGATTCTAAAATCACATGGAAGCTATGAAATGTTCATGTAGTAATTTAAGTCAAGTATGCCATGTAATAAAATAGCCAGTTTATGTATACCATGTTCATATAGCACCTAGATCATGTATACCATGTTCATGTAATGATTAAATCTTATATGCTATGTAATATCATGAAGTATTTAGATCAAGTATGTTAGGTAAAGTTCATATAGAACTTAGATCATGTATGCCATGGAATGTTCATGTTTAGATCATATTATGCCATGTACAAGACTATGCCATGTTATGCTATGCCATGAACAAGGATATGCCATGTTATGCTATGCCATTTACAAGTATATGCCATGCTAGAAAAGTTCATGATATTAAATAAGTTCTCATGTATTAAGAAAGATAAGACGTTTAAGGGTGACACAGACCTAAACGTGTTTACCACAATCTATGTTAAGACGGTGCCACGAACCTAAGCACGGTTCACCATATGTTAAGTGAAACATAGACCTATGTGTGTTTCACTTTAAGTTATGTTAAGGATGACATGGACCTAAGTGTGTTCATCACAAGTTATGTTAAGGATGGCACAGATCTAAACGAGTTCATCACAAGTTATGTTAAGGATGACATGGACTAAGCGTGTTCATCACAAGTTATGTTAAGGTTGACAAAGACCTAAGAGTGTTTATCACAAGATATGTTAAGGATGACATGGATCTAATCGTGTTCATCTCAAGTTATGTTAAGGGTGACACAGACACAAGCGTGTTCACCACAAGTTATGCTAAGCGGTGCCACGGACTCAAGTGTGGTTCACCTTATATTAAGTGAAACATAAGGTGCCACGGACTCAAGCGTGTTTCACTCCATGTTATGACAAGGTATGGGGTGCTACAGACTCAAGCATGGTTCACCATATAATAAGTGAAAGACAAGATAAACAAGTAATTTATGCGTTCATGTTTATATGTTCACTATGATTATATATGTTTCCGCTCATGTTGATGACGAATAAACATGCTATGAGAATCTGTGAATGATATATGTTTGAAGAATCTTTCAAAAATTAAGTCTTGTTATGTTTTACGGTATGATGTACTATTTATTGAGTATTCGACTCTTTTTTTTTTGTTCTTTGTTCTCTTTTACGTCTAACTGTTACAGATGATAATTGTAAGGACGTAAAGCTAGAGGACCAGGAGTAGATCTAGTGCAAGGACTTAGTTTCTTCTATGATTTTTGGATGAAAAGTCACACGTAGGGTTAGTTTATGTTTTTATTTTTACATTTTCAATTTTATGTTTTCAAAAACAGTTATGTTCAGTTTAATTAATGTTTTCAATAAATGAGATATTTCAGGATATGAATATCTTTACCGGGCATTATATTATGTACGTTAGTAACATCTCTATCCTATGAGAATGGGGTGTTACAGCATCTCGGGCAATTCAAGGAGAAAATCCCCTAGTCCGATGGCCCCTAGAGATTGTTTGCACCCAAGGAGATTTGAACCTTAGAACTAGGGGGAGCATACCCCAAGCCCAAGACCTTTACCACTTGAGCCAACCCCTAGGGGTTAACAATTATTAAAATTTGAAGGTGAATGATGTACAAGAGATAATGAATGAAAATGCAGCACCTTGGCAATAGCTCAAGAGAAAAGATAAAATGGGAGAAGCTATTCTAGATAGCATGAGCTCAACTATGCATGTCTATGAACAGATAATTTACTTACATGAATATCATTGAGGTAACGACCGTTGTGATTTCCTCCATATATGTACATCTTGTCTTGCACGACTGCAACACCATGCTGAAAATACGTGCTTTGTTCAGACAAAAGAAGAACAAGAAGAAAATGCCTCCAACTAGTTTATATTACAGAGAAGACATGTATATACCTCATATCGTGCTTTTGGGCGTTGACCAGATATTGGAGGGGCAACCCATTGATCATAGACAGTAACTGAACCAAGGCCTTCCAAGACAACATCTTTATCCTGAGTTTCCGTCAGGTTCCCATTCTCAGTTGGGATAGTCTTTGTCTCAAAAGAATTCCCATTCACAACCACTGGCTCAACTGTTGAATTATGCTATGTACCATTTGTGAAAATTATACAAGAAAAACATATAGTTAGTACGAACACAATCAAGGGAGCGATTTATAGCCCCTCATGCAAAATTAAGTATCATGTTAGTTAAGGCTCTCATCAACATGCAATTCAATTTCCCAGTTATTCCTCTTTACCCATCACAATACTAAAAACAGATATTGGTGAAGATCCAAACACTAGGGAGTGAGAACATAAATAAATATACTTAAAAAAAAAGAAGATTTTCTTTTTCATTTTGAAAGGACCTTATCAAAAGTAAATGAAACATGAATGTATATACATGTCCAACCAACAATCAAGATCTACACATTCACATTTAAAGAAAACATCAGAGACAAACTCAGCGGATTAAAATGGATCGCCCAGGAGAAGCATGTCTAACTTGTCAATAAACAAAATAAAGCCAGTTGATTAAAAATGGAGGATAGAGTGATGTTGATTATGTACTAAAATAACTGAGTAGTGGTGTTGGCAGTGACGATGGAAGAAGGGTTGCAATTAGGCAATGCCAAGTGTGAAAGCAGTGAAGTTAAGGGTGATGGTGTGGAGTAGGAAGTGGCAGTGGTATGGTAATGGAGGTCTAAGTGAGACATTGTTAATGTGGTACAATGCTTTTTGTAATTTGGTGTGTCTTCGTGGTAGCATCAGTACAAAGGATAATGGATATTTGTCAAAATATAGTGCCAGCAACAGCAGTTGCGGTACCGATAATATTGTTGGTGTCCATGGTTAGTGACAGCAGAGATATATTGCACTTGCTCTAGTTCGTAAGTCATCAATCATGTTCAAATGCAAACACTGAATTCTTAATTTGCACTGAGAAATCAATCCATAGCCAATTTTTGAAGGTAGAACAAGAAGAAACCACAAATATATACAAGTTCTACATACTCACATTCATTTGGACATCCATTACAGGCTCTGCAACAAAGTTAGATGCTCTTGAATACCAACTTGGATCTTCTTCCTATCCAAAAAGAAAAGAAAAGAAAACAATCAGCTATGCTTCTGAATGAAATTACAGTGGCATGGCCCAGAAAATCTAATTTGCATGGACCTCCAATATTTTCACAAAGAGACGCATTGCTTCAGTGGAAGACATGTTTCCAAGCCCGCTCCAGCTGCATAAATAATAAAATCCTTATGAGAATGAAAAAAAAAGTAGCAAAACAGATAAATGAAACTATATAAATCAAGTAAAAAGGCAAGGAAGCCAAGCATCAGATGGCCTAAAATTGCACAAGGATCACATTCCGCATCATACATTATATGCACAGCAGTTACCTTTTTCCACATCCCAGTCAACTCCAACCCAACTCTCCACAAGAATTAAACACTGGTGTGATTATTTATTTCATAGACTTCTTACTTCTAACAAGCATTTTTCTATTTTATATTAACATTTCAAACTTCTCCCTCGAGCCATTTTCGGCTTTCCCAACTCTAAGACTGCAAACTAATTAGTCCCATATATCATGTGTTGTAGTATAAGAAGCCTGAAACGAATAGGAATTACAAAATACTTTTCAGCATCTAATTTTCAAACTAAGAACAGCTAACGAAGAATTTACCTAAGAACAGTTCAGAACCTAGGCTCTCCTAGCATTATGATAATCCTTTCATTTCCACATCTAGGAAACTTCATTTGAAAGAAAAATAAAAGATTTTACACTACAAGAGTGAATATAGAGTGTTTTCTAGAATTAAAAACAATAATATGATACTTAAAATAATAATAATAATCTGACAGAGGAGTTTGAGATTAAGGACACGAACCTCTTCCATTTTGTATGCTCAACAACTTTCCAAGAATTAGGCTCCTGTATGTCACAAGGTCCTACTGTCGCCTACAAATTGAAATGAAACCAGAAAATTAAGTATTCAGTGACGAGCACACCAAATCAAAGAAACAATTCTTCGTCAAAAACTCTGAAACATTCACCGATTAAATACTCCACACTAACATTAAACTACTCAATCACCGACACTTAAATTGCCATACAGATTAATCCCAATTCTCATTCACCGAGTTTAAATTTTCCCCTACCCTCTCCCCACTTATTCCGCAGTAGCCAATCACAAGATTCACAACCACAGATCAGCCATTAACAAGGAGCCGATATCAACCCTAACATCCAGATCTACCTAAAAACTACATTCAAACAACGAAACGCAGGCCTTTCAATTACCAATATAGATCACGCACAACAGAGACTCAAGCTGCGTATGGCTACAAAAAACTAACAATCCTAAAAAACCAAATCAAGCGCAGCGTTGCACCAAATACAGCACGCAAATCAAATCAACGCCAAATTGACACGCAATGCACCCATCAACAATGACATTTTCCATTGATCTGAGCAGAAATCAGAACAGAAAAATCAAAGCGGCGTGCGGTTTAATCGAAACGCACCGGATCGGTGACAAACGGAATAGAGAAAGCGAGAATTAGCTTATGGTGGTGGTACCTGTTGATACAAGCCATAAAGGATGGCAGCGGATTCTTTGGAGAACTTGGAGGTGAGTGCCTTGAAGGTGGAGTTGGCGTCGCCATCGAAGCCGGCGTAGGAGGCCGCCGCGTAGAAGCGCTCCGGGTATTGGAGCCCAGAGGTCGCCCGCGCCATCGCCATTGGTCTCCCTGTGGTCTGCGCTCAGATCGACGGGTATTTAATAATTGGAAAAATATTGCAGCTGGAAAATGCTAAAGAAATTCAGGGGGAACGTGTTTGGGGGTGGATCCCTCGTCTTTGGATTAGATCTCACTCTTTTCTCTCCCCGTTGAGTTTTCGAGCGGAAAACGGGAAAACAATAAAAAGGATTTCTCCCAGTTAACCAAAGAAAATACAAACAGGAATGGAATGAGACGTTTGGTACGAATCATCAAAAATTAAAGAATTAAACACCAAAACCAGTAAAATATTTAAATAACATTATTAATGTGATGGACATATATTTGAGGTTTGGATTTTTAAATTTTTAATCTTTTTATAATTAATATTCATTTGCCAATATTTCCATAATAGCGATCTTAGGTGAATATTATATTTCAACTATAATTATTTATATTTTTTAAAATTCTTAAAGTTATAAATTATAGTATTGATAGTGTGTTTGGTCATCTCAGGACTTGTTTAATTTTAAAGATGAGATGAAATTTCAACTTGTATGAAGAGTTACTCTTTCGTTCAAAAACTTATTTTAAAATCACTTTTTAATTTAAAATAATCGCATCTCATCTAATTTCTTAATCTAAACACGTAAGTTTAAAAAATCATCTAATCTTATCTCAACAATCTCATTACTATTTATAAATCATTTCAACTTATCTCATCTCATTTTTTTTTAATTTAACCATATAAAATTTTTAAAAACCATTTCATTTCATTTCACTATCCAAACCAATCTTACTTGTGATTAGAAATAAAATTTAATTGTATAGCCACATTTCGCTTGATAAGACTCGTGTTATTTCAAATTTTTTCATAATTTTCAATTTTAACCCTATTATTAACACACCTTACAAAAGTTAACAATGATACAACACGTTATGCTTTTAGGGTCAAGGATATACATTCATTTTATTTCGATTTTGTCTTGAAAAATATTATAATCATAAAAAGATTTTATATAAATTCACATAATTTAATATAATTTATAAATTAATATGATTTCATATAATACGTTAAGTAAATTTATAACATAACAAGTTAGATTACGCCAATATATAAGTTACTTTTAAAAATCAATTTATAGCTAAGTCATTATTCTTTTACTTGCCAACTTGGTACAGTGTGGTTTACTATTTGTTAGAAATACATTTTGCTGTAAAATAATATATTTTAAAATCAGTTGTAGACTATTATATTGGCTTTTACATATAAATCAATTATTATGAAAAATAATATGTGTAATTTTAGGAGTATATAAGTTTCACCCACTTTCTTAAAAAATAGATAAATTTGAGATTTATATAAAAAAATATTTTTTTACTCGTAGATTTCACTTTTTTCAAATGAAGTATGCAATACTTATATGTACTATTATTAACACTGTATATAGTATTATTTAAATTTGATTGAAGGTTTTATAATAGAATTATTTTATTCTTAAATCGGTATGTAAAATACATTATTTTTATAATTTAAATTATAAAATTTAATTTATAAAATAAAAAATTTATCTTTTTTTTTTTTTATACAAAAGGATGAGGAGTTTCGGATTCAGATTTTTAATTTGAATAATCGAGTCATATGCCATCAGCTCATTAAGTTTTTTATTATCCTTTATTTTTTATTTTTTATTTTTATATAAGAGGTGAGAGATTTCGAATTTAAATTTTTTATTGGAAAAATGTTATATGCCATCAATTTCATATTATCTTTTTATTTTTTACTTTTTTTATAAAGGCTTTCATTATCTTTTAAATCATATAATGCAAGGTAAATTTTATAACAGCAATACCCTTTATAATATATTTTCCGGTAGATAAAGAGACAGAAACCAAACCCCATTCGTGCGCATTGTCGGTAGAGTTAGGAGCGGACGTGGAACACATCGTAATTCCCAAGCAGTTGGCTTTTACCGCTCTCTGATTTGTATTTTTTTTCCACGATTCGAAAAATAAACAGTTTGCTCGTAAATTTTTAATTTGTTTTGGTAATTTTGCTGATACCTACCTAGTGCAGTGTCTGGGAAGCCCAGAGGAAGAGTGACCGTGAAAGACGGGGCATAAGAAGGAGCCGAAAGAAGAACGGAGTTTTGAACTGTTGGGACTGAGCGAAATTGGGGGAAGAGAGTTCTGGAATTACCAGATTTCTTTATTACACTTTTCTTAAGACATAACTTGTGGGTATCTCCGCTCCACTGGGTAGTTTCGTATATTTATGTTGTCGAGTTTCTTTCTCATTGTTCAACCCTATTTCAAACCCTAGTTCCAGGTACATCTCTCTCGTATTATCTTTATTGCTTTTCTTTTAATTAATATATATAGATGTGTGTGCGTGCATGCCTGTTCTTGAACTTTATGCCTTTGAAAATTCTTGCCTATTCAAGATTTAAGATTGATGTTTTTTCCGGGTATTGTAATTATTTATTTGGAGACAAATGCTGTTTGTTTTACTCTGGGTTGCTGAAGTTCTGTTTCCTACTAAACCCATGTGATCTTCTTTTGAATTATTTTTTCAAGTATGTGCGTTGCTTTATGGGTTGCTTGATTAGTTTGTTTCGTGCATTATATTTTGAGGGTTTTGATGTTAAGAGTATGCAATCTTGCATCCTTGTCACAATCTGTTCTCTCCCCCATCTACTAGTTCCGCCTTCAAAGTACCTCTGTTGTGTGTATGAAAATTGTTATGAAGAATGAAGACTTGGATGGTACGTGATTAGCAGTTTATGTGATTGAATGCCAGGAAAAATAAGCAGCATCTAATGATAATTTCTTTTCTCGGGAGAACGACGGCTGGACAATTTGTTCATCAATTTGACATCGGACTTATATGTTCGAATTTCCCATCCCGCATGTATCATATTTTTTTGTATGAGATCTACCCCATAACATATAGTCCTAACCTGGGATCACCCCTGCCTCCAGATTGTGGGGGATTCTGGCTTAGGAGACCTCATGGCGTGAGTTCATAGAGTTATATGTGTTCCTTGCACTAATTCTAGTTTCAAGTCTACTCATAGAACCATCTTGCAGCATATAGCACTTTTATTGAATCTCATGCCTTTATGGCTGGTTTTGGATGCCTTCTTTCTTCACCTGTGCACAGGGTTGCTTCTTGGCAGTTGGTCATTGCCAGCTGGTTCCCAGTGTTTGGTTTCTTTTGCATGTACAGCATCATTTGATGGCTTTTTACTAATTTAGTATTTGTGGTAAGTGTTAAAGGATTATCTGCAGGTTGCTCTTGTTAGTCTAGTGCTCTGCATGTTGTTTACCTTTGGAATTTACCATAACGTGAGTTGATGGATAATCCCCGAACAACATCTGGGAATGCTGAGGATAATGTTGGAATTCCAGATGATTTGCGGTGCAAGAGGTCGGATGGGAAACAGTGGAGGTGCACTGCAATGTCCATGCCTGATAAAACAGTATGTGAGAAGCACTACATCCAGGCAAAGAAGAGGGCAGCTAATTCTGCAATGAGAGCTAATCTAAAGAAAGCCAAGAGGAAGTCAATAGGCGAGAGTGATATTTACTTGGAGAGTAAGAGTGATGATTTTGATGAACCACCTATGAACACAAAAGTTGAGGATCATCCTCATGTCCCTGGGAAAAAGTTGTTTGAGAAGGTATCAAAAAATCAGTTTCGCTATTCACCTGATACACCACCTATGAGGAGTTTGCCTGGGCGTAATCCTTCGAAGGCAAATGAAAATTTACAAAGAGATGCTGGACAGTTTGAAGAAAACTGGAGGTCTTATAAGACACCGCCTGCTTCTGCCATGGAATCATCCAAGCAGAGATCACAAAGGAGCTTTGATGCTACAACGGTGAGTTGAGTTGCAAAACATTTGGCTTAATCTCTTGAGGACAAGCATATATTCTATTTTTTTATTGTAAATAGAAACCCTTAACTATTCATAAAAAAAAAATAGAAACCCTTAACTCATATCCATATATAAACAATTAACGTACATTAACCCTTAGGGGTTGGCTCAAGTGGTAAAGACTTTGATCTTGGTGGTATGCTCCCTCCAAGGTCCAAGGTTCGAATCCAGTTAGGGCAAACAATCTCTAGGGGCCATTGGACTGAAGGGTTTTCCCCTTGAATTACTCGAGGTGCACTTGCGGAAAACTTATTGCTGAGGGCCTGTGCACCCCTGGGATTAGTCGGGACATTGTTCCTGGACACCTGGTGCCAATAAAAAAACAATTAACTTTGTACTTAAGTTGTTCTTCTTTTTCTAATAAATTTATTACTTATCAAAACAAAAGAAAAAAGAAAAGGAAAGCATGGAAGGATCCGAGGGTGAATGCCCTGTAGGAAGAGTGCCCAAGAAAGTCTTTTATACTTTAAGATACATTGTTCAAAGTAGGGCAACACCACTGTAGATAAACTATATATCAACTCTCTGTGATGAATGGTATGTCTTGCTCTTAGCTTCCTTGTAAGTATGAGAAAAAGAAGCTGATACTTGGGATAAAATTGAACATCTTTTTAATGGCATGAGTGGTATCCTTGGACCTTTTTAAAATATTTGTTTATTTAATGTGTTCATTTTTTACACTCTCTTAAACTTGATGATTTCTCCTCCATAATGACAATACTGCTGTTAATGTCCAAAGAATGACAGCTTTGGCTCCAGCTCTTTTACTGTCTTTTAAGCCAGATGATCCCGTGGAAGAAGGGACAGCCTCATGATTATCCTTTCTTCAAACCTTTTGACACCTTGGTTCTCAAGCGAGCTTCAAAGTTAAGAGTAGAGAAAATCATGAGGAAATTATTATTGTTGTTATGATCTCTCTGCAACTTATTAATATAGAGTGACTGAAGGCTGAAAGTTACAATTTAAGCCACACAATGTTCAGGATACATGATACATCATATGTCCCTTTATCATTGTCATCAAGAGTCTCTATCTCTAAGAATCATGAGGTCAAAATTCAATACTGATAATTGCTTTTTCCTTGGAGATTCCATGCTTCGTGAGCAAGTTCTGGTTGGGAGTTTCCATAACTCAGTATTATAATCCTTTGATTATTAGTTAGTTACCACTGCTTTACCTTTTTTTATTTTTATAATCTGACGCTGAGGTTTACAAGCTTTTTTCAGGAATACTCGGATGGGAGCATGGATTCCTCTGAAAATGCGGGGGGGCAAACGTGCCACCAGTGCCGAAGGAATGATAGGGACATAGTTATTTGGTGCCTCAGATGTGATAAGAGAGGATATTGCCATAGCTGTATCTCCACATGGTTAGGGTTTCATGATTTAGATACAAGTTAATATTCTTGTTTCAACTTTTTCTACTTGGTATTTATGCGTCAATATCTCAGGTACTCGGATATCCCATTGGAAGAAATCCAGAGAAGTTGTCCTGCATGTCGTGGTACATGTAATTGCAAAGTGTGCTTGCGCTCGGATAATTCAATAAAGGTATTTCATATATTGATTGAAAGCTTTTTTTAACATCATTAAATGTAATGACTTGGAAGATGCAAGCCTTATGTAGGCTCATACTCCATAAAGATTGGTCTAGGTTGCAATTGGAGTCCCTTGGAATCATTATAAAGGGCTTCAACTTTGCCCTCCCAAGGAATGTGGAATCCATTTAGATACATAATTACAGAATTTTTGTATTACAATCTTCTCCCCTTACGTTCCATAGCTTGGGTTTGGCTCATAGCTCGCACGACTCAAGTCCCACAAGTTGGGTTTGGGTTTGATACCATTGGTAACGAGTTGCGACCCAAGGAAGGCTCAAGCCACATTTAGGCCATACATTGAAAGATTACTCAATATTTTTTTATTGATAAGTCAAAAGATTAGGGAACCCCTTAGAATAATAATGAAGGGCTTTAACTTCTCCATCCCAAGCAATGTGGGTCCCATTCACCATCTTTGGTCCTTCTGATAACACAATCACACAATTTGGGATATCATATTAAGTTTCAATAATCTCACAAACCATGCATCCCTAGTTTTGTTGGGCATGATTCTATGATCTTATTACTCCAACAAATGAGTTTCAGGTAAGGATTCGTGAGATACGTGTTCTAGACAAGTTGAAATATCTCCACTGCCTGTTATCTTCAGTGCTTCCAGTAGTTAAGCAAATTCATCATGAGCAGGCTTTTGAAGTAGAACTAGAAAAAAAGTTGCAAGGTAAGATGGCTATGATGCTCCAATTCAAATTTATTTATTTATTTTTTATTTCGGTATATATCTTTTATATTTTAATTGACAAAATTTGTGTTCATATACGTCTTCAGGAAGTTCGTATCTTGCCAGGACAAAGTTGAATGCAGATGAGCAGATGTGCTGGTACCTTACGAGCACTTATGAATTTTGCATGAATATTGATTGGTTTATAAGACATCAAAGGCCTTAAAAACTATTTATGGGAAAGTGTTCAACATGATGCTATTGCATCCGATTTTAGTTATTTGTCTTCAACTGGAAAGGAAAAGATTTTAATTTTTTGTTCATCTCTTGTATACTTCTTGCGTACTTGGGCTATCCCTATTTACTTTTCAATAAAAATTTCTTATTACTTATAAAAAAAAAAATCATTTTGATTTCTGATTCCCTTCATTTCTTCATGTGATTTGTTTATATAAAGGCGAGTTCTTGTTTTAGAAGACTGCAGTTCACTCTGGTGTTCTTCGTGCAGCAATTTCTGCAGGATACCCATTATAGATTATCATCGGCATTGTACAAACTGCTCATATGATCTGTGCCTTAGTTGCTGTCAAGATCTTCGGGAAGCATCTCCAATTGGTGGTGTTAACGGTGAATTTGTTGATACTAAGATGAGTGGGAAAAGTCAAGAGAAATTAACTGGATTAGAACAAGTGAAAGTATCCAAACTAAGACTAATTTTACCAGATAAGTTTCCGGGTTGGCAAGCCAACAATGATGGCAGTATTCCATGTCCTTCAAAGGAGTATGGTGGCTGCGGTTATTCGTCATTAAATTTAAGCCGCATTTTTAAGATGAACTGGGTTGCAAAACTGGTAAAAAATGTGGACGAGCTTGTTAGTGGCTGCATGATCAATGATACTGGAAGCCCACAAAAGATTGGGTTGGATGATCCCAGACTCTGCCAATATGCTCATAGGGAGGACAGTGATGATAATTTCCTGTACTGCCCAACATCTCAAGATATTAAATCTGAGGGGATTGGAAATTTTAGAAAGCACTGGGCCAGGGGTGAACCTCTCATTGTCAAACAAGTGTTTGATCGCTCATCCACCTCGAGCTGGGATCCAGTGGTTATATGGAGAGGAGTACGGGAGACAGCAGATGAGAAAATGAAAGATGAGAACAGAATGGTGAAGGCCACAGATTGCTTAGACTGGTCTGAGGTAGCTTTAACAGCTATTTCTTTATATTCTCTGTTCAAGGCTTTTGTGCTTTCGCTCATGTCTCTGTTGATTGTAGTCAAAGAACTTTATATTGGATAGAATGGTATTTGGTTAATAATATCTACTAATTTGCCTTATATTTCGTTTCCGTGGTTTGACATGATGCCAGGTTGATGTCGAACTTGGTCAGTTCATCAAAGGCTACTCCGAGGGACGAACTCATGAAAATGGTTGGCCCGAAATGTTGAAGCTGAAGGATTGGCCTTCCCCCAGTGCATCTGAAGAGTTCTTATTGTACCAGAGACCTGAATTTATTAGTAAACTTCCCTTGCTTGAGTATATTCACTCCAAGTGGGGTCTTCTAAATGTTGCTGCAAAGTTGCCCCATTACTCCTTGCAGAATGATGTGGGACCTAAAATTTTTATTTCTTATGGCACTTATGAAGAACTTGATAGAGGTGATTCAGTGACCAATCTCCATTTCAATATGCGTGACATGGTAAGTTATTACTTCTCCCCGTACTCGCTGCCCTATTGCTTATTATATTGAGTGTTTAGTGCCTACTTTTTTGTATCCTACCACTGCACTTGATAACTGTTTTTTTTTTTTTTACTTGTTTTGTTAAAATATTAAGAATATGAAAGGCAAAATGCTAAGATATTTCTTCCCTTAACTCTTAATCATGCATGCATCTCAAGTTCTAATCTCTTATTTGATGGTTTTCTTTTATATATAATTACAGCGAACCTATTATAAATTAATTATAAATTTATATTTTATAAGTTCTTTGGGGATCAAACTCTTATATTTGAAATGAAATCATTATTGAATATTTTGTATTTTATAAATGATAACCAAATAATAACTGAATGGATGGTTTTTATTTATTTTTTATTGGCATTGGGTGTCCAAGAACTGCGTCCCGACTAATCCCAGGAGTGCATAAGCCCTCGACAAGGAGTTTCCCGTAAGTGCCCCTTAGGTAATTCAAGGGGCACTAGGGATTGTTTACAACCAAGGGGATTTGAACCTTAGACCTAGGGGGAGCATACCTTCAAGCCCAAGGCCTTTACCACTTGGGCCAACCCCTAGGGGTTAACACCAGGACAGACTGTTGTGATGATTTGAATTAAGTTGGCCTCAATTCGTTAAAAATGCAGCATATCTAATCTATAAAGCTTTTTTATTGAAACCCCTAAACCATGTTTACCTTGAGTTTTACATGAGATTTATGTTATTCTTATCCTCTGTTGTGTCATCTGATGTAGCCAACAAAATGATCTCTCAAAACTTATTGACATCCTCTGAGCTATGGTCAGGTATACCTATTGGTGCATACATGTGATGTGAAGCTAAAAGGTTGGCAGAGGGGACAGACAGAAAAATCACAGAAATCCTCCGAGGCATCTGAGGCTAATGATTCATTGCAGGATCCACAAGTAGGTTTGGACAATAGGTCACCTGATGTGTCATTTGATGGTCAATATCTGCAGAATACATGTGGGACAAAATTGGATGCCCATGAAAATGAGTCAGTGGTGGATGGAAGTATTGAAACCAATGATGTTGAAGAGAATAATGTTTGTGAGCAATCAAACATAGATGGTGGAGAAGTTTCAGAAAAGACTCATCCTGGAGTCCTCTGGGATGTGTTTCGCCGGCAGGATGTTCCAAAGATGACTGAATATTTGAGAATTCACTGGAAGGAATTTGGGAAGACTGATATTGTGTCAAATGAATTTGTAAGTTCTGTTCTCACAATGTCATAAAGAAATTGCTCCTTTATTGGGACTGAATGAACATATTTGATTGTATTTGGCTTGTTTTGTTATATGTTTCTTACCAAACTTTTTAAATCTCAGGTGAAAAGGCTTCTTTATGATGAAACATTGTTCCTGAATGCGCATCATAAAAGAAAGTTGAAGGAAGAATTTGGTAAGGACAAGTAGCAATGGATTTTCCTAATTATTAATCAAGCTTTTGAGGAGGTTGTAATATGACCCTTTGACTTAGGCAGTATGTTTGAGACATGTATAGTATTAACGACCTGGACAAAGTTATGATCCTTTTTAACTTTGTTCAAGCTTTGGAGGTACTAATATGACCTTTTTTAAGGCTACCATTTGCTGTATTAATGGCTTGGACAAAGTTATGTGGAACCAACATTTTAAAATAAATTTTGTTCAACTTATTTAAAACAACATTACTGCTGGAAGACATGGTGTGTGGATGGAAAATTTGCAGAACCCTGCTTTGGCATTTAAAACTTAGTTGGTTCTTACTTGGACACTTATCTCAGGAGAGTTAATTTTAAGTTGGCTTACTAATTTCTTTTAATTCTTATTCCCTGTGATGTGCGTTGATGACATTGAATCATAAGTATATTTTTAGATTTTTCTGAATGCCTGTTTGTTTCTCTTCCTCAGGAGTTGAGCCGTGGTCTTTTGAACAGCATTTGGGGCAAGCTGTATTTGTTCCTGCTGGATGCCCCTTCCAAGTGAGAAACCTTCAGGTGAGTTCTCTATGGTTACTGAGTTTGAGTGAAATGATGTTGCATCTCTTGACTTGCGATTGAAATATTGATTTTGAATTCTTGATTAAAGACAGGGGTCTATGATGTTTCATACATTAGAGCATGTGTCTAGAGTAATGTATAAGTTATGCTTTATTAGAGCTTTAGACTGCTGTTTTTGTTTTTGGAGTGATGTAGAAATTATGTTTTATTAGAAGCTTATACAGTTCGACTTTTGTTTTTGTTTTTTAGTTTTATTTTTTAATTTTTTGAGAAGGGGGAGGGGTGTGTTAATTCTTGCAGCTAGGTTGCTTTTTATCTCGGTTACTACTTTCAACATGAAACCAGGGGTCCTATTGGGTGCTTCAAGACTCCACTCTCAACATTCAATGTTTTCATATAAAAGCACATTACTAATACAAACTAATTCAAATGTGTATTCTTTTGATCGGTTTCTCAATAGTTGACCCAGATATTTAATGAGAAAAGCCCTATCAGTATTTGCTAACATGAGAAATGAATTTCTGAAAAGTGTGGACTGCCCACTAATTGAAAGGAAAACAAAGTTTATATCAGACCTCAAAAGTGCTATCCTCAAATGCTTATATTATATTATGCCCTTCTGTGCAAGGTGCTTTGTGATGTAACACGTCCCTGGGTGAAAATTTCAGCAGACACTATTCCTTTATGGAACTTCTATAACCACTAGATGGGTTCAATTGAAAAGAGATTCCCTGAATTTATATGTTGTACTTTTTAGAAAAGCTATTCCAGATTTATTTTTTAGTGAGGCTGCTCCGTATGTCCAGTGAAATTGGATTTGTTTGTAACATTATATTGAAGTTTTTCCCTCTTAAAATTTGCAGTCCACTGTTCAGTTGGGCCTCGATTTCTTATCCCCTGAAAGTCTGGGTGAGGCTGTGAGGTTGGCTGAGGAAATCCGCTGTCTTCCAAATGACCATGAGGCAAAACTACAGGTGTTGGAGGTCAGACAAAGGAAATTTTCCCTAGAAGTATTCAGTTCCTTCCTTTTTCATCTCAGACTTTATATTTTAGTTTTATACCTTGATGGTGTTCATATGTTTTGTTTTTTTTCCCATTTTCTATTGAACTATTCTTTTTCTGATTATTTTTAGTAAACGTTCTCATTTTTGTGTTGGCTTCTGAGACAGGTAGGAAAAATATCACTTTATGCCGCAAGTTCAGCTATTAAAGAAGTTCAGAAATTGGTCCTGGATCCGAAGTAAGCAAATCTCTTCTTAATTTTCTTATCTTGTTGATCAGTTACCCCCTCATCCTCCACCTCATCTACCCAGCTATCTTTTCCGTCCATCTTTTTTATAAATGCTGAAAGGCGAAATCTTTTCTCTGTCAATGGCAGACTTGGTGCAGAGCTTGGATTTGAAGATCCTAATTTGACTGCAATGGTTTCAGAGAACTTGGAAAAGATGGTTAAGGGAAGACAGATAACTTGTGCTTGAATTTCTGTACAGTAATTAGGTATAAGAATTCTAGTGTTTTAATAGGGAGTCGCAGCTCTAAATGCGTTGTTAATATGTAATTTTTGACTTGCGCTTACAATGGTGCTTTTTTATTATTGACAATGCTGCATGCCTCCTTTAATGAAAACCATTGCAGTATATATTAATAAATGCATGCTAACTATCGTGTTAAATCAGTGTTTTGGGAGTCGCATGCCCAAACTGTTTGTTTCCGAGTTTGTTTCGATATTCTCTCCGATTTTAGTTAGATGCGGCATTAAAATCTTATATACGATTAACTTTATCTGAAATTCTGAGATGTCTGTCACTTTCTAGAATTGTATCATCCAAATTGGTTATACAATTGAAGAGGATCTCTGTAATCAACAATCTCCCTGCTCGCCTTAAAAACTGGAAATGAAAAGATGGCGATGGAAAGGTATAGGCAATGAAGACGGTATAAAAAGTATAGCCTTGTTAGGGAAAATTGCAGTGCAACTTTGTCTCAGTCTGTTCAGTTAAACTCTGCAACAGGTGCAGTTTCAGTAATACTAAATGAATGAGCCATTGTGTGGAAGTCTGATTCCACCCTTGACCAAGCAGATTCTGGTGCCTGAGCATTTAGTGTGAATAGCCTACCACCACGAGAGCAACAAACTGCAAGATTATGCCGCTGAAATGAGGGGCTCTCAACTCTGAATTCCAGCTCGTAATATTTGACATTCTTTACAGGATCCTCTCTCAAAGTTGATTCTATCAATGTCCCCTTAACATCAGGGCGTCTGCCTGACCCCGCAATGGTCCGAACCACTGCTTCTCCCACTTCTTTTGGTCCTCCAAAAGCTTCAATTCTATAAAGAAATGTTCAAAATTAATCTTGGGTCACTTTAGAACCTTTAATTAGGGCTTAATAACTACTAAGTACTCGTCAAACAACTAGATTTTGATTTGAAAATGTTTAGCAAGTTGCACTAAAAAGAACTAGGAAATCATGGTCATCTATATATAGACATGTATAGGAGTACTCACGAGAAGTCTTGAGGAACTGGCGACACAATGACACTAACATTGAGCTCACCGGTTGTACCAGGCGGACCAAATGCAACAACTGGTTCACTAACACTCCGCCGCCGATTATTGGACTTGGTAGTGTTGACGATCGTGGGCGTGTCTAGTTCTCTTTCCAATCTCTCCAATGCTCGATATAACAGTGTCTTATCCCCAACCCATTTTGCTGGGTACATGAATTCTGTTTATTTTGCAACAACAAATACAAAATTAGAGAAGCATCAGTACTTGATCTACAAGATCACTTTAACGACTCACATTGGCTGGCATGTATAGTTCAACATATTTTAGACAGATTTTAATCTCTGGATGTATATGCACACATACATATACACTTATGTCATAGATAAACCCTCACAACTGTGGTCAAGGTTTTAAACTCTCATCCTTCCCCTAATAATCAGTAATCCCTAATAATACCATTTAGATCTATCAAAGACCAGGAATTGTCCACTCAAATTGATAAGCCATTTTTAGGGAGTGGACATTCATGATCCGAATGCCATTTTCTTTTCCTATTTATCGTACTCTTTTTATTTTATTTTATTTTTAAGAAAAATTATGGAAAAGTTTGCTTTTATTTTTGGCTTTAAGGGAACACAAGAAAGACCCAAAAGAAATTCTTGACAACATTAATTGTAAGAGTAGAATTCACTAACCGAATCCTTCATTTGTCTGAATGTAACGATTGTACCCTCCAATAGGATAAACCACATCTAGCTTCAGATCCCTCCCAATTTCCGGCGATAATCCGAGAAGAAAACTTGTTACCCCACCAAAATTTGCACCAAGAGCAACCAGGGAGGCTGACCCAACGCCGACTACCAGCCGCCGACCAAACGTCGTTGCTAGTGGTGCAAATTGTTCTGCCGGAGACCTTCCACCACCCCGGGTTTTCACCTCTTGAACACTCTCTTTCTGGTCACCTGAGGAGTGTGTCATAAAAACCCGGTGAAAATGCACCTTTTTGAATGCATGGTAGCAGTAGTTTTGCAGTGCCATATCTTGCTTGTCTTGTTTGTCTGGGACCGGAATAGCTCATTATATGTACATATCATGTGTTTTCCTCGATTGTTGTCGTGTACAAAACACAAACAATGGATTTATGTGGTTGAATATCACAAAAACCTGTAGTACGAGCAGTATGGCATGATGCACGATTTGAATTGTTTAGTCATTCCGTGGGAAATTCAGATTAGTTTATAAATTAGGCCAAGAATTTCAAAAGAAAATAAATTTGTGAAATGGCTGAATTTTTTCGATGGTGCAAAATACTTTTTTTAGAGATATATAGATAATGCGCGCCTTTGCATGCTTTTTTCACTCCAAGATAAAGCTTATCTAGTTTTGGTGGTCGTCATTGTTTTGGTCCAGAGTTCTGGCTGGGAGTACTTAGCGTGTCCTCTCAAACAAACCCCATATTTTTTTTTTTTTTAACCTATTTTCTTTAAAATTATGTTTTTACTCTCACTACAACGTCAAAATTGTGTTTTCTAGACCAAGTTCTAGTCCTAATAAATTAGTTATTTTCGCCGCAAAATGTTTCCGATCTTAACCTACAATCAAAACAGGAAAGTTGGTGCAGGATTGCGCACACCTGCCACGTGTAATTAAAAAATAAAAATGAAAAATAAAGGTCAACATACTCAACACAAATGAAAGATTCAACCCATTTTCGCAACCCATTTCCAACACCATTGACGTTCATCTAGCTCCCTCATTCACATTCATCGTTTCTTCGTCTCCAAAAGATTTTCGCAACCCATTTCCTAGTTTTGATTAGCTTCTTTACGACCTTGTGGTTTTAACCTGCAGAAAACATTTCTCTAAGCGAAAGTAACGTAAACCCATTACACCTAGAAAGCAATCGATTATGTAATCCACCATGCAAAAAGACTTGGCTAGTATCTTCTACAGACAAAAATCCTCTGCAATTAACCAAAAGGCAAAAAGAAAAATACTTTTAACGGATGGATGTTTATACAATCGAAATATAGTCATTCAATTGAACGTAAGAGCTAAAGATAAAAATTTTACATAAACAAAGAATTTGAAAAGCCAGATCAAATTCAAATTTGACAAAAGGGAGAAAAAAGAGAAATTTAAAAGTTAAGATGAGCTTCTTAAACCGCTCAGCAGAGAGGGGGAGGGAGAAGAAAAACACTGATTTTTACACCACATCAGATATGGAGGGAGGGAGATGGCTGTTCCGTTCGTCGTTCCTCCGCAACCCATTTCCGACCCATTCATATTCATCTCCCTCATTCAAGTTCGTCGTTCCTTCATCTCCAAAACACTGATTTTTGCAACCTATTTCGTACCACATCAGAGATGGAGGGAGATGAAAAATATTGATTTTGCACTGCATCAAAGATGGAGGGAGGGAGATGAAACGCACCATATCATTTTCCACATGTATCCTTTCCTGCGCAATTCCTACCCCAAGTCTCCTGCATCCATCATTTTTCATAGTTTATATTGAAACCGAGGGATATATATAATTGAAAAAGGCTAGAATGCACGAACGAGAGGATGAATGAAAAGCACGAAATCCATGTCAACAGTCTGAAAACTCCATTTTACCCTTGCATAAAACAGTCCCTCTGCACACCTAACAAAGGCTAGGGAAATTCTTCTCTCTCTTTCTGGATATAGATCTTTGGCATGAAATGCGGACGCTTACTTTCTATGAGAGAGTTTCAATAGCTTTCCATGACTATCCTTTGCTCTCTAAGCTTCTCGTTCTCTTCATTGTCAGTGGTGGGGGACTGGTGGCTTATGCTGAGGCAAACCCAACTAATAATGGGGCATACGCCGTTGCATATTCTCAATCAGAGTACAAGAAAAAGGTGGTGGTGCTTGGAACTGTTTGGGCTGGAACGAGTTTCTTGGGCTGGTACAAGTGGTATCACCTTGTAATTATTTTGCATTCACCCCTCTGCTACCAAGTGTGGCATGTGGTACAGTGGAAGCTCGCAGCATTGTTAAGCCGATTCGCAACATTGTTCGAAAGTAGAAAAATGTAGACGTTCAGTTCTGGGAAGCAAAGTGTTACAAGATTGATGCCGAAAAAAAAAAAAAAAAATCTATTGTCGATCTTCTCAAAACAAAAATTTAAATAGAAAAGAATAATTTGTTATGGACTATGATTACCTTGTAATAGCCATTGGAGCTCATGTTAATACTTTCAATACTTCCTGGTGTGGAAGAAAATTGTCATTTCTTGAAGGAAGTTGAAGATGCTCAGAATATCAGAAGAGAGATTATCGACTGCTTTGAAAAAGCAAGCCTGCTGACCGTAAGTGATGAAGAGAGGAAGAGAATTCTTCATTTTGCTATTGTTGTTGGTGGCCCAATTGGCGTGGAGTTTTTTGCAGAGCTTCATGATTTTGTCAATGAGGATTTGATGAAATTATATCCTGGGGTCAAAGACCTAGTCAAAATAACACTTCTTGAGGCTGGAGACCACATTCTCAATATGTTTGACAAAAGAATCACAGCTTTTGCTGAAGAGAATCTATCGAATTGAATATTGTAAAGGAATCCAAAGGGGATGAAAAATCTTCCAGCTACGGCTCAGGTTGCGGCTCAGCAAAGTACCTACCTTGCGAACTGTTTTAATCGTATGGAAGAGCGTGAAAAATATCCAGAAGCTGTGGATGGGCATTTAGTGCAGGAGACGAGAAGTTTATTTATTTGTTTTTGTGAAGCTGGGCGGGACGATGAACTAGCAATACAGAGGAGGAAGAAAAGCAAAGAGGAGGGAGAAAAGCTCAACTTTCCGTTAAAAGTTTTGAATTTTTTTATTGTTTCTTTTATGTTTTTTATTTTTTATTTTTGTACTTAACCACCTTGGCATGCCTTTCGTGCTATATAGGGGGCTTTCCTGTAGCAGCTCTCTATATAATAATTTGAGTTGCACGCTAGATATGTATAAGAAAAATGATGATTTGTGAAGGGTTATTTGGAATAATAATAGACTCATTTTGATAGAAAATGATCATTTTCTTCACATTATATTATAAATCTCCCTCTTTCCATGTATTAACTTAAACTTTTGAGATAATTAGTGGTGATTTCGCATGGTATCAGAACAGAGTTCTTAAATTTGAATCTTGACTCCGCACCATTTCTCATTTAATTAAATATTTCACATATTGAGTCTACTAATTAAGGGAGAATCTAGACCACATGTGAGAACCGGAGTATTAAGAACATAATACAAATAAACAAGTCTACATTTTTCCATTAACTTAAATTTTTGAGACAATTATTGATGATTGCATAAATAAATGATCACATATAAGTGTTTTTCATTATTTAGGGTGTAAAATGAAACATGGGTACTGGTAATTTAGCATTCAATATATATACTGTTTGTTTAATCCTTTTGTAACCCAAAATGTAAATTGTACTTGCATATATATATATATATATATATGGAAACGTTCCGCTAGCTTTTCGCAATCCTTTGAGGCGTAGTAGTAGTACTCCAAATGAGTTGAGTTTTAACTTTTTCCTTATTGCATGATAAAGATATATACTGATCATCTGAAAAGATGAAAGAAAGAAATTAATGTAGTCCAAGATTAACGCTCCATCGTAGATCACCTCGCGCTCATGATGATCAACCCTCCGATCGAGACTTGTGAATTCAAAACTATCAATCGTTCCACCAGCTAAATCCAAATGCGTTAATTAAAGAAAGACGCCAATATATTTAATTTATTCTCTAGCTAGCTAAGGTTCGTCCAAGATGCCTCACTCTTTAGCAAGACACTTTCGGTTTCTTTTCATGCATGGCCGCAAGTACGTCACTTCGGCACCAAAGTTACAAGGGAATTAGAAAATATGTGGAAAATATTCATTACATGATCAAGGACTAGCTAGCTAGCTAGGAAGCCTTTTGCAAGTAGGGTGTAGGCGTTGATGATCAAGAAAGTTGAAAAATAAAAAAAAGAATTCATATTGTCAAACCTCCCACATGGCTTTTTCTATCAATGTTCGTTGCTGAAAGTGACTCAGTCCCTGATCAATTCTTTGATCAATATTTCCGTCTTCAAAAGCCATTTCCTTTTGCTTTTGTTGCTGTTGTTCATAAAAACTCCCATGTCTTGCTGCTCCTCCGATCCCCAAGAAATCCACGGTCATCATATCCCCACTACTACTCCCATTACCTTCTCTTACGGATGCTCTAGTACTAGTACTAGTACTGAACCCTGCATTTGAGTTTCCACAATGCAATCCGGTATTACTAGTGTTTCTGTTCATGTCTTGCTTTACATTCTTCAGCAATGGATTGTTTTGATCAACGAGATTGCTTAGCATTCCCATATTGCTCATTCCCAAGTTATCAAGCATGCGATTTGCGTTGAGAAACGGTGATGAGATTTCTTGTTGGCCCTTTTGGATGAACTGGTTTACAAATGATTGATCAAATGATGCCGGGGCCATGCTTGTAACAAAGTTATTCTGCATCAATGTACTGTTCATGCCAGTATTACTCACGGTTGCGCCCATTTGAGCAGCTTTCTGCAACAATGCTGTAGCGGACATGTGGGGTGAGCCACCTAATTGGTGTCCATTTCCTTGGAAAATGGTTGAAGCAGAATTCGTTTTGGGCTGAAGGGAGGAAGCTGAGGGAGAAGAAATGCTTCTGGGACTGCTAAAGAGGCTTCCAGCAGTAGTCACGTTTAAGGGCTTTGTAGGGAAAGTCATGAGTTCTTGGGGCAGCAACAATGGAGATTCAGTATCTGCAGATTGGTCGAATCCGGATGTTCCAGTAGTACTTGATGGGTTTGGATTAATGTTGTTGATCATGGCCGGTACCGAGGACATGAGATCCGAGACCTGGACTTCATGTAGATTAGGTCGAGTGTTGGACAATAATCCTTGCTTTGCTTTGTTGTTTTCTTCAGATAGGGCATCACAGAAGGCTCTGTGTGTGATGAAGCTATCTCTCCTGCATAATATAATTATACAGCAGTAATAAGATGAGAGAGAGATCAGAGAGAGATTTGATATATACTTATTTAAGAAATACTTTAGCCAGTGATTACATAAAAGTAAATCCACAAACTGACTTGATGCAGTACATCAGATTATAAAATTACTTTTAATATAAAATAGATCTAATGCATCATGTGAAACTATGTCAGTTTGTGAATTTATTTTTGTATAATCTCTTTATATCTATAGCATTTCTCATTATGATTTCAACTGAAAATGAGAAAGTGACCCATGTCAATTAAAGAAACGAAAGATAAGGACTTGATCAACTCAAAACAAATTATTTACGGCATTTAGTCAAATAAAGATTTCAACTAAAGCTGCTAGCACTTTCTGAACATAATTATGATCTTATTGATCATTCATGAGAAACAAAAAATCTGTATTCTCAAGACAATTAATCTGCATATATCATGTAACTATACCAAAAAAGGGAAAATCAATTTGCAAGTTGTGTTAATTACGACAAGTATGTAGCAGAACTCGAAAAAAATGTCTTAGATGGATGAATAAATAGACAATCAAAACCTGGAGAAGATGGTGCCACAGTCACATTTGTATTCCCTAGTTCCACAGGTCTTTGAATGAGCTTTCCAATCAGACTGCACTGCATACTTCTTGGAGCACTTCTCACATTTCCATTTTTTCTCCCCATGTTTTCTACTAAAATGCTTTTTAATGCCAGTAAGATCACCTAATGCACGAGCCGGGTTGTGATGCACACATGAAGGTTCTGGGCAAACATACACCCGCTTTCTGATTTCATTGCTCGTTCTTTGCTTAAGCTTCCATGGCAGATTATGGCCTCGCCGATGCAGTTGAAGGTTTTGGTCTCTTTGGAACCCCTTTTTGCAAATTTCACACACAAATCTATTTGTAGCCATAAGGGTGTTTGGTGATAGAGAGATGACTTCAGCTGTTGGATCTGCATATATATATATTTATTTATATATATGGATCGAGAGAGGGATCAGAGATTTTGTACAAATCATAATAAGTACGTAACGCATTAATGCAAAACTCCAATTATATTAATGTTTTTTTCTTTTTCCAAAGAAACATTTAATTTCTGTAATTTTGAAGTGATTATTTTCATCTTTTTTTTTCAAATATTGAATGCTTAGTCGACCCACATAAACCAAAATATGAGTACTGCGTACACAATGAAAAGACACTAAAAAGCAATATTTGAAACAAAATAATCCTCCTTCAAGATAGTATTTTGGGCGCTCGATCGGTCGGTGGAAACAAGAGAATCTTTGAGGAGAGAGAGAGAAAGGAACCTTCAACCTACAGACTTCTTTTTTGTGGTAATCAAGGATATATGTTCAGTTCTTTACCTCATCAAATAGTCAAAACCAAAATAAAAAATAAAGAGGAGGAGGGCGACCAAGGCAAGCCAACAGTCCACTACAATGATTGTAATCCCAAGCTATCCAATAATTGAAGAATCCCTTCCAACTACTTCATTAGACATCAATAATTCACCATTTTCATGACACGAAAGCAAAGAAAGAAAATGGGAAAACCCACTTTATGGCTACTTGAACTGAATTAAAATCTTCCTAGCTCCAAAGTCTTATATTTTGGTCCTTTCACTAAGAAATGTAGAGGCGTGATCAAGAAATTTAAGCACATGCCAAAATAGCTAGCAGGCATGTGACAGGCCATGATCATGAAGAACGCCAGCTTAATTGATGTTTTTTTGTTCTTTTATTCACGGGATTAAACCCATGCATCTGATCATCTTTTTTAATGGAAGATCTAGAAATTCAATGGATCAAATTACTGAAAGATCGAGTTTTTTAAGAAAATTTAAAGCCAAATAAATACAAAAGGAAATTAAAGAAAAATGAAAAACAAACATTGAAGAACATGTCCGGTTATTAAAATCATGCTGGACAGTGGACTGAGCATGTAAAAGCCAAGGAATTAAAGTGAAGGAACGCTCTTGTTTTTTTCCCCCATTTCTACAACATCACAGTTGATTTCAACAAACCAGGCCAGCACTTAATCAAATCCAATTGATTTGAATCAAATGGCTGTCGGTGCAAAAAGATAACCACAGAGAGAGAGAGAGAGAGAGGAAATTAAGATGAAATAATACTCAAAATCAAGATATCATATGAGTCATGATCAAAGTACGTAATTCCATAAACTAGATGAAATTTACAACCTGGAGTTCCGGGTAGGTTTCTTTTCTTCTTAACAGACGGAGGTTGCTGCTGTTTAGTAGTAGAGGAACCATTGAAGTGGTTGAAGTGATCTGCAGTCAGCTGCTGATCTCTTTGTTGTTCATGAACTTCTTCTTCACCACCAGTATTACCAGAAGTAGTGAAGCTCCCACCCTCACCACCTGTGGTATTCGACATTGAAGGAAGAAAAAATATGAAGAGATTGGATATTATTCAAAATTTTTGTCTCCTTTCTTTCTCCTTAATTTCCAACCTCTCTCTCTTGTTTCTCTCTCTTTCTATTAATGTTCTTGGCCGGTTCTCAACAGGAAGCTTGACTGTTTATCAACCAATAAACTAATAAACAAAACAAACAATTGAAACAGGAAAGATGGGATTTGTTGGAACTAGAGGAAGACAAAAACCAGGAAATTCTCCTTCGTTTCCGGTCGTGGAGAGAGTTCCTCCTGGCAGAAGAAAGAACACAAATTTAAGAACCTGGTCTTCTTTGGCCTTGTATCGCAATCATGAATATATAATATGTTTTTATTTTTTATTTATTTATTTATTTTTTTAAGTTACTGTGGGATGTAGCAAGTATATATATTATATATATGCCCCTATCTTTTGGGGTTTTTAAAGAAATTGCCCTTTTTCTCTTTTTACTTGTTTTTTTTGTTAATTTTTTATTCATCATTCGATCCGCTCGAGCAAGTTATGCTCTTTTAATTAATAAAATGAAGTCTAATCAAGCAAACCAAAAATAGCCATGGGTAGGTCAGAACGATATTGATGAATAAATGAGTAGACGATATATATTTTAGTTCAAAGAAAAATTTAATATTTTAATGAATAAATTATCCATAGACGAAATTGATTATATATGTTGAATAAATAAAGATTTCGTCCATTTTTTTTACGAAAATTGACTATTTATGACAGATTATATGCAACGTAAATGTCTATTTAAGACCAAAACAAACTCATTTTTATATAAAATAAATATCCACAACTAAACAATTTTCTTGCAGAGATATGCCCATTTTTTAAAATTACATGAACTTCATTTCCAAAGACTATGAAATCTTTGGATCAGGAAGCAACTTCCCTAGCTAGAGCCTCAGCTAATTGCCAAATGCAAGTTTTCTAGTTCAAAAAACTGAAAATCCAATTAGAGAGTGAAAATTCAGTGATTTTTTTTTAATTATTTGATGTAAGTCATGTAACTCAGTTACCTATATGTTCTGAAAAAAAAAAAAATTTAAAACATGTCCTCAAATATTGTCTCTTTATTTGATCATTGCCTCAATGATCATTCGTCTTTAGTTCTTTTAGGTTTCCCCAATAAAGCTAAAGATTAAATACATTAAAATGTAGTCCCAGCTGGAATTTTCCATCTTTTAGCAAAAAGATCCTTTAGTTTTTAGGAATCTCATGAGATCACTGTTCCACATTTTGATTCAAATTTGTACTTTCGTCCAGATGGGTCTAATATTGCTCCGATCACAGCAGGGTGCCCTGTCAATACGGCCAATAGAATTGCCACGTGTCTTCAACCATGCCAATTCAGCTCTATACATAAAATGTCTATTAGCTCCATAAATGACATTCATGCATATATGCTGTGGAGCTAATAGACTACATGATATAGGCACAAGTATCGTTTTGAATCAAATGATTCAAAATCTGAATATCTAAAATGCAGACTTAATGAAAATTAAGGAGCCTTTTTATTTTGAAAAAAATGCAAAAAATCTAGATACCAATTACTTAATTAATTAATAGGTAAGATCATTATATATGCCTTAATATACTACAAGGTATATGCCCCATTGGTCGTTGATGCTCTGTTCATCCTTACCTATCAATTGCTTCAGTGGTGGTGACCACCACCATCTAGGCTTCTTCTGGATGAAATCGGAGTGCCGCAGCTTATCTCCGAGTGCCTGATGTCCGATGGCTACAAGGAATTAGATTCGGAGTCCGCGATGGATTCGAAGAACAACCGCCCCATTCGGTGCCCTGCTCTCACTCCGATTGCATATTCTAACAAACCCAAACCCCTACAATCCATTCAACTCACTTACCAAGCAGATCCGAAGATGAATCTCCAACACTAAAAATAAAATGCATAAGCTTTATCACTAACTAAAGAAAAATGAAATGTTGAAAAACTACAAATAAAACACATAAGTGTAACAACGATGGCCTCGCCTCGTGATCAGTGGCTCCACGGGGAGGATCAGTGAAACGGTGATAGTCTGCTGGAGCACTGAATGGCAATTTGAAGGACGAGAAGGGGAGCTCGTGAACAGGCATAGAGCCAAAAACAGAGACAAAGATGAGTGAGCTTTGTATAGAGAGAGACACAATAATTAAGTTGCGAGGAAATTGAGGGTGAAATGGATGGAGGAATAGGAGGTAAAATGGGGAGTGGGGAAGAGGGGGCCAGGAGAGAGGTGGGATCTAGGTTGGGGGTGTTTGGGAAGAAGGAAAATGAAAAAGTGGAAAGAGAAAAAGAGCAGAAAATAATGGTCTCTTCAAATTGGGGCGTGATCGGTTTTGACTGACATTAGAGAAAATAAACTTGTTATTGGCTTTGAACCGATGAACTCGACTAAAGTTGGGTGGGCCCATATCGGGCCTTTCGGATTGAACGGGCTAGACCATTTTATGCACGGTCCTAGTATATATATATATATGAGAAATGATATATATTTGCAATCGTTGAGTGCACAAACATCACATAATCGTTTTGAAAAAAATGAGTAAATATAAGATCTATATAAAAAAATTTTAATTTTTTAATAGTAAACCTTATTATTTTTCAAAACGATTGTGCGACATTTATACATTTTACGACTGTATATAATATATATATATATATATAGTCTTGGGCAGTACTTGGTTTGGACTTCCTTTAATTTCTAGTTAGAATTGCACTCTTTTTCTTCTCAAAAACTTCAGCACGCGGTTATAAATATTTATTTTTCCTGGAAAATGTTGGCAGCAAATGCAATATTAGTCTTTTTAAGTAAAATTAGAATGCAATTATCTCGTGGAAAAAAAATAAATTAAACGCTCAATAAAGATATCGATCCCCTTGAATAGTTGGATTAATTAAGACATGCAAGAAGAATAATATATGTCAGAAACGTGAGACAAATTCCTCTGTACTTTTTACGGAAATAATGAAACTTCTGTAATTGCATTGATAATTTATAACGTTATGTATTCGATCTTAAGCAGATGAATGTACATATATATGAACAACATCAACTAATTTCTAATGGGACAAAAGGATATATATATATATATATATAGGCCGGCTAGCTAGCTATTGTTTTACCTCTTTAAAACAAATAGACATTTATTTATTCCCTACCAAACAGAAATATATATGGCGCAAAGAGTGAAGCATTGAAGAAGAATCATTCTAAGAGTTATGCTCTATACTTCACCCTATATCTTATTTTTATCGAACGAATTAATGTGGCCCTAGTCATATTTGTTACCACATTACTTCACCCTATATGATCATATTTGTTACCACATTAATGTGGTACGAATTAATTTGGATATCGAACTGAGCTGAAATAAGTTGAATTTTTTTATGAATAATAGTAATTTAAAATAGTGAAATGATTTTTATAAGACTCACCTAAAATGAATTTAGATGAGTTTGGATGTTAAGATGAGTTTATATATATATTTATATGAAAAATTAAAAAAATTATAGATCTTGCGTGTAAATGATGTTGAGTTGAAAAATATTATAGATCCTATGTGTAAGAATATTTTAAATTGAGATGAGTTTAATGACTTGAGAATTGTGTATTTAAATATTAAACTTAATTTAAAATTAGACTAAATTAAATTAATCTAAATGCACTCTAACAACCAAACTGAGCCGTTAGAAAATTTTCAAGGAAAATGACATAAACAACTATTTTCATGATATTACTTTAAATGAGAGATATTTTTATAAAATAATTCATATAAATAATATCGTTTTACAAATATCTTCGATTACTTGATTGTATAAAAGATTTAAAAAAATTAAGAAAATGCTACGACGCTCGAGAGAAGTGAGAGAGAGAGAGAGAGAGAGAGAGAGAGTTGTTTTGTACGTTGTAACTATCGTTCAGTCCTCTCAATCAATCCTCTCGGGCATAATAGTACCACCCAAAATATTATACGTGTATTATTATTAAACTTTTAATTCAATAATTAATAATAAATTTAAAAAATCGATTACAATCTTACAATATCAAAATACTAAAAATAAAAGGTTTCCCTTCAAAATGTTTTTGGTGATTTTGTTATATTTTTTAATTTCTGGTGTCATTTGAATTTTGACTCCCTGAGATTTTGAGTTCCTGCAATTTGATTTATTTTCAAGAGTAATATTACATACAGTCATAGAATATATAAATGCCGCATAATTATTTTAAAAAAAATGAGATTTATAATTAAAAAATTATTTTTTCATGTAAATTTTAGATTAATTTTTTTTTAAAAATTACGTAATGCTTACACATTCATGATTGTAAATATTATTTATTTATTTTTAGACGTTGCTAGCGGATGAGATCTTATGGTAGAAAACTTGTCCTTTTTCTGCCCATGTTATTATAAAACTATTTAAAAAGCTACTTTGTTGCAGGAATACCACTCATGAGAACTCAAAATACCAAAACTGCCATTGTCTTAGCCGCCATAAATGAATCTTAAAAATTTCTTTTGATTGCTAAGTTGATTTAAGAAGAGTTAAATTTTTTATGAATAATAATGAGTTAAGAGAGTGGAGTGAATTTTATAAAGTTTATTTAAAATAAATTTAGATATAAATATTAATATGCGTTTTTATATATTTATAAAAAGTTAAAAAAATTATAAATTTCATGTATAAAGAAATGTTGAGTTGAAAAAAATTATGAGCAGGATCTCATGTAAAGAGATTTTAAATTATAATAAATTTAATAATTTAAGAATTATATATTTAAATATTAAATTTAATTTAAAATTAGATTGAACCGCATCGATGTTATCAGCTAGACGGGAAACTTAAATGGACATAAATACCATTCTCCGTCACGGGGGACACTGATCGAATCCTTATAGAAAAGGACCCGACAATAATACAGTAATTCCATTATTCACGTGGAGCGAGGGAGCAACTTCCCAGGTGGGGGGGCATTTTTGAGTATTTAAGAAAAAACTATGGGCATTTATGGGTATGGACTGCATTAATATGATACAATTTTGAACAAAATTTGTGACATGTCAATATATATTAAAATTTAAGTCCAACTTTCTTATAAATGGAATCTGAATCCATTACGTGTGCTTCTTAATTAATACACAAAATGTATATTTTCAACTCATGATGATCAGTTTAATTAATAATAAATTAATTTTGATTAATTAATATTTTCATGTCGCACATTTCGTCCTGAAACATGCTCTTTGCCTAACATACCATAATTACACGTCTATATCTCTGCATAAACGTTGTCCTCTTCGATACAACTTCCGGCCACGGCTTTCCAAGCCAATGGTAACAGAGAAAAAATAAAACAAAAGAAGGAAAAACCCAACCAAGACATAAGAATAATAGTAATAAAATGGAAAAGATATAATATAAATAATTATATATATTTTTTAATTTAAGCTTTTAATTAAGACAATATGTAGTTTCATTTGATATTAGAGCAAAAATTATAAATTTGTCCATTGATTCTATACTTCATCCTGGCCCTCTAATTAAAATTCAATGTGTTAGGTTGGGAGTCTAGCTCGCACATTTGGGCTATGAGTGTTAAATATATAATATAAAATATTAAAGAGAAACGATATTTGTAGTCGTGGTTGTGTAAATACTGTACAATCTTTTTGATAAAAGTGAATTAATACGAGACCCACATGAAAAAAAAATTAAGGTTGCTAATAGTCTTTTCGTTGTTGTAAATTGGTTGCAATTACCTATTTTTTTGTAGTACTTTTTAGTAGTAGACCCTACTTTTTTTTTCAAAATGATTATGCAACGTTTACACACTCTAGGACTATATGCAACATTACTCAATATTAAATTTATCTATTTTTCAATTAGTTTAAAATTAGAGATGAGTGAAGGCTTCGCAGAAAATAATATGAAAGTGCGCGCATATATACACTTCCATCTAAGTAGTTTCTATCTTCCTGTGATTACATGACAATATTGCATATAATTTATAAACTGATTTTCGTTTTTTTTTCGAATTAATAATAGAGATTAATAATATATATAATATTAGACCAATTAAAATGAAAGAATAATCAAAAATTTTATTTGTAGCCATTTTTATTTACTCATGAGTATTTTATTGATGGGATTAACTGTGTATTAAAAATTAATAAAAAAATATAAAAATATACAAAAATAAATACATAACACGTACCATATATAACTCAAATCAAAGCAGTACTGTGAGCTTTTGCATGTGCATATATAATAGGATCATGTTTCATATACCGAAATTCTCTGCCGATTAGTGTATTTTTTCTTTGACCAGTTTTTAAATTATTTAAATATTTTTAAAGAATAAAAAAAATCATATATTCATTTAAAAATACTTACTTAATAGCTAAGTAAAAAAATAAAAATTAAAAAACATTTCGGTAGTGATTTTCGGTAGAAAATCTATGGAAACTAGTATTTTCCTATATAATACCATGCATGCAAGAAATTGAATGGTTATAACACGAACAGCTCAGACGGCCATTAATGCATGTCTCTCTGCTATACGTAGTAGCAGTAGTAGTACTGTATGTAGGTACGTACGCAGGAAGTGTGCATGCATGGTTATTGGATTTTATGGGTGGCCACATTCTAGGAAGATGCATGTATTAATGATCATGTGAAAGCTGGCCTTGTCGGTATGAGCACATCAAAAAGCTGACTCATGATGTACGTCCTGATCATCTCTTTGCTTTTTTCTTTCCTTTGAGGTGCAAAGATTAGTTGCACGTAAGTAAATTACGCAATATATAATAAAATTGCACATATCATTATCAAGTACTTTTCTTCTTGTCTATTTTTGGATATATAATATTTGTATATATATAGAGCAAGTTATTAGTTTTGCTACCTTCGTCCCATTTTTTTTAATATAAAATAATTATTTTAATCAATTACATTAATAAAATATATAAATAATACATAAAAATTACTGTATGTAACATAATTCATATGTGATATGATTCTCGTGCATGCATGCATCATGTACTTATAATTGGTTGGAGTCGTTAATCATATATATAGCAGCCAAATGGACCAAACAGTTCTACATCATCATGTATTAATTGATATGATCATAGATCGGACGCATTAATGTCGAGGCTCTATCATGAATTATATCATTCATGGTGTGGAAGTCATGGGGTTTGAAATCAAACTTTTCCGAAGAGGATAGATGGGATGATTATAAAGGTGAGAATATTCAATATAGATCCAATAGTAATATCTCCACTCGTACGATCTGAGATGTTCATCGTGGGGACCGTCGACATGGCCAGTCGGATCGAAAATAATATATTCATCTCCTTGTCAATTTAGCTATGTGCATTATCCATTTCCATTTCTATTTGTTAGCTCAATCCACACTACAAATTAAAGATATGCCCATTTGCCACAAGTTCTTTTTCCAAGAGCCACGTTCGTGGGAATTACTCAGTTGATGCCACGGGAGACTTTCATCGATCGAAAGAAAAAATGGTAGTACTAGTGTGCTACTCCTAATACAATTTTAAGTATTTTTTTTTTTTAATTTTTTGCTTTTTCCTTATATGTATTTTTTAATACTTAAAAAAAAAATTCATAACATCAATAAAAAAAACTTCTTTAATCACGAAATAAAATAAAAAAATAAGAAAATCCCAGCAGGATCCCCCAACGGTCTAAAGCCTAGCATTATTCAAGAAAAAATATTACCCCGTACGTGAGCTGATCTAGTTAGACTCAAAGGTTGTTATTATATATACTCTATTATTAGCCGTTAATTAGCAAGCGACTTGATAAAACAAATTACTTCAAAGATGTATTAAGTAGATCGATCATGAGATCAACCTCAATTAATTTTCTTCTTAATTTTAATTGGTGGCAAGAAAAGTCCACCCTTTATCATCCCGACTAGGCTAAATATCAAACTAAAATAGATATATTAGCGGCGGCTGCACAATTCACGGTTTCAAATATCTTTTTATTCTATTATTGGGGTTGCATATCTTTCTCAGAGTTGGCATGGATTCTTCCACCTACTTTTGTTAATTGGATCACTTAATTAATTAACGAGAGATCAACGCGGGCTTAATTAATAATCTTTTGGGGTTATCTTTGATAATATAAACTATATAACGTCATGACTCATCTTGTATTCATGATTTCAACAACATGATGCATATATATAAAGCATGCAAGTGATCAAAACGTAGCTGTTGATGTCGACGGCGCCCAGCTTAGTCCATAGAAAACAAACGTTCTTATTTCTATCCTAAGCATTGGGTTTCTTAACTTCAAAACATCGCTTCAACAACCACGTACGTACGTCGATGGATCCAATGATTTCTATCCTAAGTATTATTTCTATCCGATGATCAAGTCATGATGTATTTTTTTTCCCTGCCATATTGCATCCAACGTCGAAATCTCAAATTAATACTCATCATGTACGTTTCATTAAAATGATCGAATTAGTTGAAATGGTCTTTTAAGAGTAATATTACATACAGTCATGAAGTGTGTAAACACCACGCAATCTCTTTGAAAAAGAGTGGAGTTCACAATTAAAAAATTAAATTTTTTTATGTGGGCCCTGGCCTTATTACTTCACTTTTTTCAAAAAGACTGTGCGGCGCTTGCATAACCACGATTGTAAATATAATTTTTCTTTTACAAAATATAAATATATATATATATATATCTATATATATTCAATGATAATTCGTAAAGAAATGGATCAATCAAAAGTTTCTACGTACCAATATTATATTAATTATAGTACTATTAAATGAAGTTTCCATCTGTACGTAGATCGGTACTGATGCAATAAGATCAGAGATCTATTAAAAATATATCCTTTAAATATATAAATTAGTTTTCCAGTAGTCAATTAATCAGTAGTTTGTAGCTGTGATGGGCCATTTAATTGCATGCCTCTTCTCTCTTTTAATTTGTATGACGTTATCTCTTCATCTTAACCAAACAAAATTAGCGTCTTGTCTTGATCAATACCTTTGATCGATGTACAACTTCGAGATCACATGAATAACTTCACTTTAATTAATTTCAAGATCAGCTGAAATAAATGAAAAAGCGAGCGCGCACCCAAAACCTGTGAAATTAAAGCAAAATTAAAGTCGATCGATCGGTTTAGTAAAATGATGTGCCAACTTGCCAAAATCTTGTGTCATTACTTGGTCAAATATCAGTCTTCGAAACTTGGCCTGTGCTGTTTTCTTAGTACACATGAAACACACATGCACGATCAGTACAACTGTCGTTTGCGTGGCAGTGGCAACGTATTTGAAATTGTCAAGTAGTACTTGCGCACTCATGTTCTATGTATATAAACATTTGAAAAGTCGTCTCTGATTATATCCATGCATTTTCTTGTCCATACATCATGTATAAGAACATGACTATATTTGGAATAAACAATTAACGAAAGTTATAAGGATAATTGCAACCGATGATCGATCGATATATAGGAAACAACAAGGGGGGACAGAAAGGAGAATTATTATGTCAAACATATGCATTATCAAGTTGTTGTAAAGACTCGACATTTTTTTGTATTTTTGTTGCTTGGAAAAGCACATATGGACCGATCGTCTTCGTTTGCAGATAAATAACTGAATTTTAAATCAATTAAACAGAAGGGAACAAAAACAATGTCCCAAACAAGTAGGTTACGTAATATCGCTCAAGCCAATTGCTTAACGACACAAATGACAACCATTGATTGATATCTACCTTCAAATATATATACATATATATATATGTATTTATATATTAATTGTCACTAATTAATGTGGAGGAATAGCTAGGAAAAGAGTTTTAATTAACTTTTGTCACGTACAGTCATTTTTATATAATTTTTATATACTTTATTGATGTGATTGATTAAAATATTTATATTATATTTAAAAAAGTAATATAATCAATTATAATAATAAAATATACAAAGAATATGCAAAAATGACTAGACATAAAATTTTTATTTAATCAATGGTGCAAAATATATATGACAAATTAGCTAGATAAAAAAAATGAAAGAAATTAGCTAGATATAGCTTTCCTTTTTTAATTATAACTGTGTTGAGAGAGTGAATTAAAGTACTTAATTTGTGTGTTGTATTCTGCATGGCAATGATGATAGCTAAACTTTTCAATTAAGAAATAATTAATTTTATTCGTAAGTACTACTCAAGGTGATTATCATGATTGTCCAATATATAGTAGTCATGATATGATTGAAAATTATGGGATGCATGCATGCACATAAACTTTTCGCAAGGGAATTTTAAACAGAGAACGGTTGGTGCAGATTTTAATTGTTCAACCCTACCGGCCTGATTGACATAACCCCTAGCCTCCAAAATAGAGGTCTAGAGTTCGAAACTCCACTCTCCCAAATGTTAAAAAAAAAAAAAAAAAAAAAACTTTGCTGGCATGTAAGTTTGTAACTCTCTCTCTCAATAGATCACATTATGTTCACTATATATATTATATGAAGGAAAGTTAAGATCATGATCAAAGACAATCTTCAATCATTTAACTAAAAGCAAAATGATTATTTCTTTTGGCCCGAAAAGCAGAAAGACTCATTCACCATGCATGATCGGCTGTGGAGATGCTAGCTGTTGGCTAAGCACTGGTTGCATACATACATGCAATATATATATATGAACCTGAAATGTCTATGTAGATTGAGTACTGGGCGCGCGCAAGTTTAAGGGTAAAGATGCACATAAAATTTAAAATGGTCAGAGTTGTTTTTTTTTTTTTTTTTCAATCTAGTTTAGATATTGGTCTAAAGGTGATAAAGGACTCCATAATGAATCGACCTGATCCCTTGCAATATATATTATTACTTCTGATTCTCTAGATGATCTATATCAGTAAGACCTGAAATTAGTGCCCTTCATTTGTTTGTTTGTGTTTCTAAAATATATTTCATTGACCAAATGTGGGAGGGGACTGTACAAAGAGATAGTACTCTTCCTATACTACAGCTTCTTAACTCCCTCCCTCTTTCAAAAGGAAAAGGAGATCAAAAAGAAAAGGAAAAGGAAAACAAACCTTTTGTTTAACTAAAGCATCTTGCTGATTATAAATCTGCTAGAAAGTAGATAAGGTTGTATTGTCTGTCTTTCCACATATGAAAAGGTTAGCTTTATGACTCCATGCTTAATATTGCAAGAGCTCGGTTAGAAATCAATTACTACTTTCGATCGAATTAAAGAGATCCCAAGATTCTAATCATGTCTCAAAGCTGTGGAATTATATATACAAGGCATGTGATCCTTTTAAGGGAATTCATTTATCCAATTTTAGAGTATACATACAAGTCTCACGTATTCTTATAGATAAACCTGAAACACACATGAGAAAAACATATTGTGTAATAGTGAAGTTCACTTTTTTTCAAAAAGGGTATGTAGAATTTATATACCTTAAGATTATATCTACTATAATATAGTACTGTTATGATCTTGAGGGTTAAAGGCTTAACAAAATTAGTATTTAATAATCATAAAGTTTTTGGATCAATAGTTGGGTCATTAACAATTGGTATTAGATCAGTAGGTACCATGTCACCAATTCAAGTTAAGGAGGGAGCGACCTATAGGCTGGATTAAAATGTCTTTGCACTATATATGAACATGTTGTTAAGTCATTGAATACTGATAGATGAGTGAAGTCGCCGAAAGGAAAAAAGTTACCACCAGATCATGAGTGTCGATAGAGTACTTGTGAGCCACTGTGAACATTGGATTAAAAAACGTGATGAAATATGATAATTCTGAACATTAAAAGCATAACCAAATTAGTATCCAACAGTTCTATCACTTTTGGATCAATGGCATGGGTGTTTAACTTACAAGTTTTCAAACCACATAACATTTTGCTTAGAATATAGTTTATAATTCAAGTTATACTGGCCCAGCAGATTTTAAATTCCAAAAAGTGGAGATCAAGAACATGATAGAAAGCACTGGGAAATTTCATAACCCATGCAGGCTGCAGCCTGCCTGCATGCATGCATGTGAGAAAAGGAGACATTTAGATATGGTACAATCATGTATCAAATAGATTGAAATTAAATAAAAATAAAAATAAAAAAAAAGGAAGGAGCGAGCGTCTTACGTACACAGTAACTGTACTTTGCAAGCAAAAGGATTATAACGTTTTATTATCGAGAAATGATTTGTACAGTCGGTAAATGCAGTCGATATACAGTCGGCGTGCAGTCGCTTTAAAAAAAATGAATTAATATGAGACTTATATGAAAAAAAAATTATTTTTATAACTTTTTTTTATTCATTTTGTACAACCATGAAAAAAAATATTTTTATAATTTTTTTTTTATTTATTCCGTACAGCCGACTACATGCCGACTACATTTACTGATTGCGTCTAGCAAAGCTCTTTATTATCACATATATAATGGTTGACAGGATACTGTAATCTCCCGTGAAACCCAAGCTAGCTGGATTATTGTCATTATATTAGTGAGAGCAAATGGGTCCCAATTGGAGCTACTTGATGACTGTCAATCACTTAGTAAACAAGCATAAAAAAAAAGATGACATGCAGTATGATCTGGGGCAACCTTTTTCCTCTGAAATTTCCTGGAAATGTTTCAATCTTTGTTCCCAAGGAAAAAGTTAGATCCATCTCTCGACATTGTTGATGTGGACTAACCTTGAAATGTACCTTGAGGATGATTCATTTGTAACCATTCCTGCAGTACCCTTGGTTTTCAAGGTTTTGATATATATATATATATATATATATAGGCATCATTAATTATTAATTAACTAAGCGTCTAGCCCTAGAGTTGGAGAACTCTAGTACCTAGAGTTTTGTAGATCCTAGCTTGACTCTTGATGATCATTAAAATAGAAGATGAAATGAAAGGAGAGGTGAACAATCTGTTGGCAACAGTTTGGATAGTAAGTTGAGTACTTGAAATGAAATGAAATGAGAATTGAAAATTGAATAAATATTGTTAGAATATAATTTTTATTTTTGAGATTTGAAAAAATTGTAATGATGAGATGAAATGAGATGAATTAAGAGTGTTTTTGAATCCAAACATCCTTTACTTTAGTGTTTTATAGATGACCCTTGATTATTTTTACAATTATTTATATAATTATGTTTTAAATGCAGAATATTTTTGTAGGGTAGCTTATAAAAATAAAATCACATTATATAAATATTCTCAATTTAAAATATATATAGTTGTAGAAAAAATTATAAAAAGAATTGTGGACGTATCATTACTCTTATTTAAAATAGAAGATGAAATGAAAGTATACAACTGACCTTACCTCAAACGATTATTATAAAAAATAAAAATAATTATTAATAAAACAAAGGGTTAGTTAGACCCCCATTGAAGTGTCGTCAGCCACTCCACAACCTGGTTTGAAATGGTCGGCCCATCGCGGTCAGGCCCATGGGCAAGCGACCATCCCAACGAATGGTTGGGGAATCACCTCATGGAGAACGGTTAATCTTGTCACCCGGCCTGCGAGATTAATTGGAGAATAACCCTACCTAGAGCATTCATTATCAGCCTGCATGGCTGCATGGATAGGTGGAGAACCAACACCCTTGGCATGTGCTTTAACACTTTGCATGGATGGCCATATATAGAACCACCGAGAAAAGAGGTACTGGCTCGATCCACCCATTGTAGCGACTAGCCACCCTCCCAAATAGTGCGCTTTGCCACCCATGGAAGTAACTCGAGTGGGTCGACCTCCCCACCCACCCTTTGGAGATGGCTAATTAATACTTAAAAAAAGATAGTCTGCCACCTCTTTATTTTTTATTAGTTACGATCTTTTTAGAATTTGTATTCATTAATACTAGTGAAATCGTCTATGCATTAGAGTTCTTTGAGAACTCGAGAGGATCATGGTACGAGATATGGAGTATTGGGACATTATATTTATTACAAAAGTCTTTTTAAGTATATGGATTTATGTACCAATTATGTTATACTAACTATTCACTCTTGTTTATATTAGATGTAGGGGTGGCAATATGTCACACGACCCGTTAACCCAACACGAACACGATACGATAATAGTGGGTTAGGGTTTAGCTTTAATGGGTTCGGGTCAAAACGGATTGACCCGTTAAGACACGATTGCTTAACGGGTTGATAACGGGTTAACCCGTTTTGACCCATTATAACCCGTTATGACACGTTAAGAAAGTTAAAGTTACAATTATACCCTTATATCTAAAAATAAAATTGTTAGAATTTCAATTTCGATATTTTTATTATTTGGATTGTAGTTTTGGACTTATAATTAGTTTTATAATTTTTATAGATATTGTAATTTTAACATTTATGTAAAATTATGCTAAATTTAGTCAGGTTAAAAAGGTTAATTTCAGGCCTATTCAACCCATTTATATAAATAGTTTAAAATGAGTTGTATTGTGTCATATTAATCTATTTCGTAATATTTTCTTAATTTATTTGTTTACTTATTAAAAAAACATATTTCGTAATATTTATTAATAGGTCAAAATGGGTTGACACGACACGACCCGTTATGTTAATGGGTCGTGTTAGGGTTTGAGATTTTGACACGATAAGCTTAACGGGTCGGGTTAGGGTTGGCCTATATGACCCGTTAACACAATTTGACACGATACGAACACGACCCGTTAACACGATTTGACACCCCTGATTAGATGTATGTTGTAACATTCCCATGGGGAATTAATCTCCCAACTCGCCTGCATGAAGTCGGAATCACTAGTATTTCCGGGTATCGGATAACCCGAAAACTCTAATTATCTTCTAATTTCTCAATTTGAGAATCAACACCAACACCTAAGCTTAGATCAAATTCCCAAGTATGTTTAAACTTGATCTACCATACATCAACCAAATCTCATTAGCATGCATGTCTCTGACAAATCCAAAAGTGTCATGCAAAAGTTTTAAGCATGTGGAATTAAACCCTAAAATATTATTTTTACTATTAATTTATGTGGCTAATAGTCCTTTGACCTGATGATAGCATCTTCACTAGTTACCCTGTATGGATTTAGGCTCAAATTACTCAAATCCCCCGACCCCACTTACCTGTAAACAAATCATGAAGCCATCTATTATTTTGATGATTGCTAGAACTTTAACACACTCAATCCGCACACAAAACAAAAAAGAAATACCAAGATTTCCTAAATTTCCGGCAAATTTAGAATCTAATTTGAGTAAATGACTCCTAAGACTATGAGATTTTTATTTTATTTTATTTTATTTTTGTAGATTGAAGGAAGGGAACGGTTCAAATTTGATATATAATTTTTTTTTTTTAAATTCTACATGGAAGCTTTATACCACATACTTCCGCCCAATTAAAATGTGATTTATCATTTTTGCCCTTATAATGTTTAAATATGTGTCTGTTTAAATAAAAAGATAAAAATAACAAATTACATGTTATTTTTTTTATAAACTAAATTATATGTTAATTAAGTAGAAATGTATGGTGTAAAACTTCCTTGTAGTATTTCTTAATCTAAAATAGTTTGTTTGATAAGTGAAATATGATTGGGAATATAGATTCTAAAAAATGTGAGCCCAAGCTCTTGTCCTAAATTAGGATAGATTTGGACAGTAAAGATGAAAATTTTTTATTTTAGATGAAAATTTAAAATATTATTTTTAATATTATTATTATTTTAAAATTTAAAAAAAATAAATTATTTATTATATTTTGTGTAGGCATGTGACTTCGGCTTGCTACAGTTACATAGTTCTCCACTGCTTTGTGAACCAAATGAAATCGAACTGCAAAATCAGACCCAACTTATTCAGTTAATGGGGGTACAAGTGGATGTAGCTCAACCTCACTGAACTTTTCTGCTCACAAAAGGTGGCTCAAGCCGGAAATAGATTCCATAGAATTTGTATCTATCCACAATATTAGATGTTCAATAAATGTTCAATAAATATTAAAAAGTTTACTTTATCTGACTCTCTCTCTTTTACAGGCTTTAGAATATGTACCCAACCTCTAGGAGTCCAAATCCGTTCAAGCCTATTTCCTAAAAGAATTTATGCTACACCACACAAAGATCGAAACTTTTCAACATATGATTCCATTTTTATTATCTTGAAAAAAATATGACCAACTGGTTATTGGTGGGTGTTTTGCCATCTAACACTCTTTTATCTGCCAAGTTATCGTGTGAGTCCCAGTGCAGTAGATTTTATCAGGTTAAAAAGGAATTTACGAATCATGGTTAATTTTCATGCAATGCCATTCGATTTATGACCATGCATTCAAGCAAACACAGATTGCTATACAAAGCTTAGTCCATCAGAGCAAATAAACAGTAGTACATGCTAATGACAAAAATCCCAACAGACTTGCCCCTTGCCAGCAAGATAAAGTTACTGTGCACTATTAGTGAAATACCCCAAAAGGAGTTGAGGCTGTATTATATCATTATTTTTTCAAATAAGCATTAGGGAAAACTGAATGTGTCCTGACATAAAAGTAAAATCACAGAAAATTTCAGTACTTTAAAAGTGAACATCTCAAGAAATTACAAGAAGAGTGTATTCATCACAGGATTATGCTCAACTAAGAAGACACAGAAACTCAATCTGTACGAGGTCCATTGAAACTGCCATTGCAAAGTGTGCAATTCAACCTCCATTCTGGTTGCTGATATTTTCACATATATGGCTAGTTGGTATGATCTAATTAGCCTGTCCCAAAGCTCCCTAGTTATAACTAGAATCATGACAACTTGCTTGCGTTTCAATACTGACAGCAACTCTTTCTTCAATAGGATCAAGAGTAACATCACAAGCTTCATTCACTCCATTTTCTTCCATTTCATTAGTCTTGGTACTTGAGCTACCACAATTTGAAGTTACTTTGACTCTGCCTTGGGCATTGTGGGAAGGACGAGAGAATGCATTTTCCAGTGACCGAAATTCTGAGCCCTTTTGCCTCCTTTGGATGCCTAAATACCCATTTGCAAGAGCTTCCAATGCTCTGATGCTCGGGGGTCGTTTTCTGGTGCTATGCCTCCTGGGGTTCATATTAGGCTGCTGTTCTACATTATCGAGATCCATAGAGGTTCTCAATGTGTCAGGAACCAGCTCCATTGTCTTAGATAGAAAGCATGAACTTTCATCATTTTTACCATTGATGTCTTCCACTTCCATTATTAATGCTTCACCAATTTCAGATTTCAGCGGAGCCATGGGCAGGTTCAGGTCAAGTGGTGGCTGAGGTTGATGTTTCTCATTCTCCCCACAGGACATGTCCGTGCCAAAAGAGTTACTAATGAGAAAGCCTCCACCAGTCTCGTCATCCGAACTGCCTTTAGGTGAAGAAGTAATTGAAGACACTTTCTCTTTAGGACCCACTTGAGAACCGACATTCTTGCCTGCATCTGGTGAACTCAATGGCAAACAGAGTCCCGTTTGATTTGACTCCATGCCTTCCGATAAGTCCTCAACAATGTGGTTTGTCTTTTGAGCACAAACAATTAATTTTCTCCTTTTTATGGCAGGAGATGCATAATTTAAATTACCAGGTTTTACTCTCCGACTAAACTGATGCTTGATAGTCATTTTAAGGTGCCTGTCATCTGACATAGTGGCCTTCTCATCCTGGTCACTAACCATGATTTTGTTTGCATTAGTATCTGAAATATTAGTCATTACCTTTCGGTCTGTGTGATCACTATCAGATACAATATTCTTTCCACAGTTCAACAGCATGTCAGCGGCATCCAGCTCAAGTGCATTCAGCGAATCCTCAGAGGAGATCCCTTCAGTTTCTCTCAAAAGTCTGGGACTCTCAGAAGTACTTCTAAATTCAACTGGTAAATATCTAAGTTTTCTCAGATTGGATGATTCTTCTCCATAAAGCAAGCTGGTATCAACAACAGTGAACTTCACACCATTTGGACCACTTTTATAAACTGTACCCATACTGTGGTTAAGCTTACTTGTATCTTTATCAAAATCCAATGGCATATGAGCAGCATATAGTTCATACTCATGCATTGACTCCTTAAGATGATTGGTGACATTGGAAGTAATTTTGGATTCAATTGGTAAATATCTGAGGTCTCTCACATTGGATGATTTTCCTCCATAGACTGAACTAGTATCAACAACCGTGAACTTCATATTTGGAGTACTAGTAACTTGTGGTTTAAGGTAACAATGGCGCTGATAGTTGGATGGATCATCTGGGTCTGATATCACTTCTTGAACACACCCATCCTCATCACAGCCCTTGAGTGTGGCTTCTTCAGCTTCAAGCTCAAGAAGTTTTGGTTCAGATGCCACTTTACTCAAAACATCACTGACAGAATCAAAGTAGTGGTCTCCCTTCACAAGTTTCCTCCTTGAGAACGTATTAATACCTGGTACAAGAAAAACAAGATACTGCTGGGAACTCACATAAGCCTGATTCTTAGGTTGCTCAGAATGCCATCCTCTTGCGAGCAAACGAGGCCAAACAGCTTCCCAGAAAATATCATTACACCGGGCTTTGCTCAACCGGAAGCCTCCAGTCAAAAACTTTAATATGTCTTTAGGTGTAAGAGAGGAACAAGCTTTGCCGGTTGGTAGGCTAGGACAAACTTGAAATATTTTATTGGTCTTTCCAGGATCCATGGCAAGGCCTGTGAGATCATCCTTCCCCTTACCAATACCTACAGCTTCCACAAGAGTGTGGATTTCAACAGCCGACTTCAAATAGAAGACATATTCTTCAATGGAAGTTCTTCCCTCCACAAATGACTTGGATCCCTATAGATCACAAGGAAGTGAGGATTGAAGGGCATAATAGTTCTCTGTCAAACAAATGACTTAAGTATACAGCTGCATACAAGATATAATCAAGATAATTGGAAAAGCAGTCTGTCTGCAACAAAGATCCAACTACGCTTTTTTAATAATGTAATTGGACTATGAATATTGCTGTTGCAGACACGTCATATAGAGGTTATAGCCCCCTATAATCATAGAAGCGTAAACAGCTTGCAATGGTTACAGCCATTACAAACAAGGATAGCTAATTACACATTCTGGGGAAGCTTATTTTTTTCCTAGGAATCATCAGGTTAAGAAAGCTGAAATTACATTTCAGAACCACACCATGTACTAACAAGAGGATGGAATTAGGATCTGATACATAAAATGAGGTTTCAAATTCAGATGCCATCTCACCATGTCATGGAATCCTTCCTTTACTTTAGCATGCATAAAATCATTGAGAAATTGGGAAGAAAGTTGAGCTCAATTATAAGCATTTTAGAATTGTATTTCACTTTTGATCAAAGTACTATTATACTGGAAACTGAAGATTTACATATATGGAAGAGAAATTGAAGTACCTCCAGCAAAGTATTTTGAGATTCCTCTGGGACATGGGGAAGCAAACGGGATAACAACATCTGCAGTCTCCATCCTGTAAATATTTTCCGTCCAGTCACGCATTTTCTACTTCTAACCTTCCGGGAATCATACCATCTACGGTAGTGATCAGAACTATAAAATTTTCCATAGTAGAATGACAATATTTCTCCCATCTCTTTGTTCTCTAGAAATCTCTTTATTGTAACAAAATTCTTCCCAAATATATATAAACCAAGGAGGAAAATATTAACATCAGCATCACTCCAGGGGTCACATTTTAAACCTGGAACTGGATAACATCGTTTGCTTTTTTGTATTCCAACTGTGCTTGTTTTCCCTGAAATGACGTTTTCAATATTTGCACTTGCTGATTCCTTTTCATTGTCCAACCCAACATTCAAGTGGTCAGTATTGATTGCTGAACCTTTCTTTTTCAACTTAATATGTATCTTTTTTCTATTTCTTGATCTGACTGGTCTGTTTGGGTTAACCTCTTCATCATGATTACTAATAAACTCCCATGTTTCATCTTCATTATTATTCACTTCCTGAAGCCACATGATTGGGATTGGTAAACCTATTTGAAAGGACTGAGAAACATCAACCATGACTCCTGAATCAGCAGGGTTCAGTAGAGGCTGAAGATGCTTATATTCCATTAGCAAGGAAGGAATTTCTGCTTGGTAATCATCGCCAACGCGTGTATTCACTTGTGGATCCCCAAAAATATCACTTCTATCTGGAGAACTTGGAGGAAATAACTGCTTGTCAGATGTTTCTTCAATGCAATTACCAGCATCATCCAGATGAACTGACTCCATCTGCTACACATAAAACAAAGAAAAAGGAGACTGGTGAATCCAATACAAACAATTAGGACTACAAGCATACAAACAGAAACACAAGTGATGTGCTCAACAACAGAAAGCACAATGTTCCAATGATAATTTAGTGGGGTTGAGAATTCTTGCCTGAGGGTCCTCAGATCATAGACAAGGAAGTAATTGCATACAAAAATAATTTAAAAACCAAGTTTTCGAAATGATAAAAGTTCTGTAACAGACAGAGCAAGCACACACACGCGCACAGAGTTCTTCAATTTAGAAAAGTATTGTCTATGAAATATTAATACGCAATATTTTCTTTTTCATAATACCATTAACCAATTAATCTATGAAGAAAACAAACAAAACTGATATAGTCCTATGGCCTGAGTTTTTTTTTTTTTTTAATAAATTACTGTAAAAAGAGATAAAAATAAACTTCATAAAAAGGTCAATTACAAGGACACCATGGACAATGTGACAAACTTTGCCTACCATATTTTCTACCATCCTCAACGAATTGCTGGCAGTTTTCAAAGGGTGAATTGCTAATTCTAACTTCTACAATCCCAAAAGCGGAAAAATTTCTTTTGAAAATGAGTGGGAGAATTCAAGACAAAATAATCTCAATGTGTACACTAATATATAGACCGTAACATGCCTGATATTCACTTCTGTGTCAAAGCTAAATATCTTAATCGTTGCATCAACTTCGATAAACTTAAAAAGTCTCTTTCATATCATTTCTCATGATCCTTCTCTCTTTGCTTCAAGCACCCATAATCATGCCTTTAGATAGCATAGAAGTAAATGGTCTCCCTTTCCCAGCCAACTAGAGGGAATTATCAATTTAAAAAAAAAACCAATATTGCAAGGACAATCAATTTTCCTGAGCCCCCAATAAATTCACGAATCAAACTCTTACACAAAGCCCCATCAATGGTACTGTGAAGAGACATGCATATGGTGATCACCCTGTTAGAGACACATTCTAAATAAGTGAACTCGACACAGAAAATAATTATAAGAAGAATAAGAAGGGAGAACATACGTAACAGCGAATTTCAAGGTCATTAGCCCAGAACAAAACAATCAACCCCAGATCCAGTTCTTACAAGATTTCAACATAAAAAACGATTGAGCATGTTTAGCAGCTGAATCAAACCATATAAAAATAGAAAATAATAAAAAACGGAATACTGAAACCAAACAAGTACCTTCATGCAAAGTTTGAAAACTAAACAAATCACAATAAACCTGATAACATCAAAACCGACCATTGAGAACCAAAAGTTTGTATCATCAATTATCATTGATCCCACAAAAAATTAACTAACGTTTACACATTACACGCATGAAAAAACAATACCAATGCCTAGAGTAAGATCACAAAAGATAAACAGTAGTGCAGTCAAGCTAAGATACAGAGAGATTAAGTATTCACTAACCTCCATGGAAGAGCTTGAAATATCAAAAGCCCACGTGAGAAACAAAGCCTGGGCAAATGGGTTTCCATGTTATGCATTGATTAACAACAACTATAAACTTTACCACGAAACACATCCAAACAAGTACCAAGCACGCTCTAAAAAATGAACGAGGTAGAGAGAGACAGAGAGATTACCTGGTTGAAGACAGAGAGGCAAGTTTTGATGGGTGTGAAGTTGAATTGACGGGGCCTAAGGGAGGGAGAGAGAACGAAGGAATTATACGAACCAAAGTTTCTTTTCTCTACATACCAAGTCCGTCCATAGGGAGAGTAAATGGTTTTCCTTATGGAAAATAAAGAAAAAATAAAAAAAGAAGTCTCTTTATGTCTTGCAACCAACGAGGCTTAGGTGAAAGAAAAGGATCAAAAGGCAGAGCTTTTACATATAAAGATTTTCACTTAGACCCATTGAATATTTTTTTCTGAGCCCAAGACCCATTGAATTTAGTGTGGATAGAGACCTCTTATGTTCCAATCCCCATTATCGTTTAGTGGACATTTCCCAGGGATCCTCATCGAAATGAGGACTACTCGGTGCAATATCGAATGCTTGGAGATTCTCGGATGCCCATAGAAGCTAAAAGAACTTAATGGATTAGTGATTTAGTGGAATCACTTATGATTATCTTGGTTTATAACCTTACAGATTTTGAGGTTTATTGGTCCAATGATATCTTAAGTTTCATTGCATCTTGTTATTTTTTCGGTGTTAAGATTTTTTTTTTTTTTTGAATAATTTTGTGTTAAGATTTATTTGTATTAAGAGGCCTCAATGTTACTTGTCAAATGCATAGATAATGTACAGTTATAGTATTTAATTCTTTTTAAAAAAAAAGCACGGCCCGTCTTTAATTTTATCATCTTTAATTATATTAACTGATACGGCATATTTTAAATGGTTATATAAGTTAACCATTAAATAAAAAAATCCGCTTAAAGTATGACACATTAGCCCTTTTTTATTACTTAAATAAAATTTAATTTGAAAAATAATATTTTTCTTTACAAAATAAAATATATCCCAAATTTAAATATAACAGAACTTTTAATTTCTAAGCTTGAACCTCGTAAATTAATCTATCAGATTGAGTTTGTATCACCCATCAAAAAGGGATTTTTTTTTTAATTTTAATTTTAATTTTTTATAATTATATGACAATACAAGGTGCCTGTTCCTTGATAACATTAGCTTGCCAATAGGCCAAAAATACTGTGATCTTGGAAAAGGAATTGCTATGAACAATAGAATTATGTTCAGTCCTTTGGTATGAAGCAAGGAAGAAAGGAGATATGGGTGTACAGTTTGTTCCCCCATTGACTTGCAAAGAACCAGACTTGAAGTGTGGTCATGGAACATAATTTGGACACTATGCTATTAATTAACATTGAAGGGTAGTTTATAACCTAGTATACTTGGAACATGATTTTAATAAATCAACTGCACAGAGTACTGTATTTATATCTAAAATCAAGAGGATTTCTTGCTATTGGGCTTTTAGAGTTAAAACCAATATTTAAGGAGAGATAAGGATCTCTTGGCTCTTTGCACGCGCGCACACAGAAATTGGACGGCATTCAACAAATAAACTAGAAGCATTGTCATCTTTTATCTTTTCACCTTTCGTAATCCTGAATACATAGTGACAAAAATCAATTTGATCTTCGATATTATTCTTACATTTTTCCGAGAAGAAAAAGAGTTTTGAAAGTGCATGATGTGGTGTATGTTCCTAAGAGGTGGTGATATATAGAATACGTTTAAAATTAAATTTTACTGTAAATAAAATACGAGTCAGCCATAAATGGAATGACTTGCATCCACGGATTCAGACCCAGAAACCCAGAAAATCAAGCACCATGCACCACAAATATAGCATATGGAAAATCCATGTAGGAGCTTTTATATCCACTCATGAAGAATTTTCTGCATCAATTTATAAAAAATTAAAATAAATGTGAAAGAAAAAGGGAGTGAAACTTGCATTTCGCTTTTGACAGCAGCATAAATTAGAAGGGGAGAAGGCCCCTAATTACCTCTTCGAGTGCTTGAAACTGTCGTGTTAGGATGACATCAATTTATGAAATCATTATACATTACTTTTCAACTTGAGCTTATCCTTGTTTTTAACTTTTTTAGAAGATTTTTTCTACCTCTTTTTTTTCTTAAATCTATTGGCTGATTCCTTGAATAATAAACTCTGGAATGTATAAAGGCATTTCGTTGCCTCTGAAGAGGTCGAAAACAGGGTCTTTGACCTTCTCCTACCTGTCAAGTGATTGAAAACAAAGACTTTTAAAACTATATTTCAAAATAAAAATAAAAATGGTTGTAAGCTAAAAGTCCTCTCTTGCACGTTAGGGAATACCACACTGATTGGACCTGGTTTGAGTTCTCTCAAGGTTTATAAGTGGCACCAAGTCCTCTGCTTTGATTTTTTTTAAGGATTTTCAGTAGTTTTTAATTCGTTTCTATCACTTGGGTTTGCTTTTGTAAGTGCCAAGGTGTTTAGATTATCATAAATACCATTGTCTTTAGAATTTACCGACGAAAAAGGTTGTAACTTTACCTTTATCCTTTTGCACAACCAGGTTTCTCCTGCCCTTTAACATTGTAACGTTCGTGACTCAATATCGCCTCTCTTTTTTTCTTTTCTTTTTTCAGGGGGTTTCAAGGATACCAAACGAAGAGTCTACATTTCAAAAGCATGTGATTCTATCACGCATCCAAATACCTATGTTGATAGTAAATCAATTCATTTTGATATCCCAAATAATATTCTAGAGATTCCACATGCCTTTGTTCCTAATATTTTCTTTCCTATTTATTCATAACGTATACGGATAAATATCGTCAGAATTGTAAGGCCGTTGACTGGTTTGATTCTTTGAATTCTTTGAGTAGGTTATAATAAAACTTTATAGAGTTGCCAAGATATTTTATTGTATTGAGTCTAAATCTTAACTACTGAAAGTTGAAATGAATAATTTGGTGAAACTCCATAAGAAAAAGATATAAGCTTTGTTTTCCTTTGTTTACTGTCGAAAGTGGAAGAGTCGTGGGAAGAATTGGAGCCGGTGTTCCCTCGCCGACTGCGCCTAAATTGCGCTCACTCCAACGGTCAACGCTTATTCATAATATATCAAATTGAACCGTATTAGATTTCTGAATTCACTAGTATATAATTTATAATTGATCGGAACGAGATTCTTGCATTTTTGTACCCCTCTTCACGACTTCACCAATAAGCAACCTGTTTGTTCAATTAAATTAAACCCAACAAAATCTGTTGTAAATTTTTTCCAGCTCTAGATTTAGATCTGTATCATGGCGAACGTGGAGTCTTTATGAAGTTTTTTTTTTTTAAAAAATATTATTATTATTATTATTATTATTTAAATTTTCAGTCAAGAGGGTTGCTAATAAGAAAAAGGATTAGAGTATATATGATAGAATAGTGAGGGAAATTCCAGAGAGTATATTTGACGCCTTGTGGGGATGAAAGGTCGGAGTGCTTTTGAACTTTCAAGTAATAGAAGGAGCATTTTGTTCAGACTTGTTAAGAAAAAGCGGTGAGCGAGCTTTATCGGTTGAAGATGCAGAGAAAGGGTGATTCAGCTTCATTTGATGCGTGTTTGTGCAGACCTTTATATGGGTATGTTTGATTTTTGATTATGAACGTTGGCTTTGTTTTATCCTTTGTGATGTAGTTTAAATTCAACTTCGGCTTCTTTGTTCTTGTCTTTGCCTTTTCTTTGATTGCTGGGAACAAACAAAAAGAAAATAAAAGCTTGAACCTTAAGCCTTATGCAGCAAAGTCAAATACTGTATTAATCTCAGTCGAATGAGGTTTCCTTTCAGGGGTCAAGAAAGATATATTGTCTAAGATGTAAAAAATAATAAAATAAAATCGTATACTTCCCCTTAATTTCTTGGGGGAACAAACAGAGCATGATTGTATGTTGTGTATTTTGATTGTTAGATTTAGGAACTTTTAATGATGCATGAATATTGGCTTTTGATTAGGTCGAAAATCTGAACAGAGAAAGGGCAACATTAGCATTTGGTGAGAGGAAAACTGCCTCGCATTGTGCATTATTAAAAATGGGAAAGTTGTGCTGCTTTCCAAAATTTAGGTTAGCCAGAATAATGGGCTGGCTTCAGATTGTACTGGGAGGGCTTGTTATAATTGTAAGCATATCGAGTCTCATTAGGTTCTACTCAGCCGGATTTTTCTCACCCTATGAAGATATGTGCCGGAAATTTTCTGGTGTGAAGGATGATTATGATGGTTTTGACATAAAAGCATTGTCTGATCGAGTCGGTGAAGTACTGAATAGGATGGAAAGCTTGCAAGAAAAGCTCGAGTTGAAAGTAAAAAAAATGGAGAAAAACAAAGCGGACTTGTTTAGAAATAATATCACTAGATTTGAGTATAAGAAGTATTTGGAAGAGGAAGTTATTGGACCTCTTTACAAGGCTCACATTGCTCTTAGACAGATTCGGCTGCCGAAGGTTGAAGGGATTGGGAACTCGACGATGAAGGAGGAACCTTTGATTAATACTTTTGTGACTGAGGAGATTAGGAAGTACATAACCCCAAAAGAGAATAAACTTGGGAAGATTAACATATATGGGTCAGAGAGGATACACAACACAATTGGGCATGCATGTGTATTATTTAAGAAAGAACTGGAAGAGTATATGGATTATGACATTGGTTCTTATTGCAAAGATGATTGGAACCTAGCTCAGAGGCTTATGGTCAATGGTTGTGATCCTTTGCCTAGAAGACGGTGCTTGACACGGGCCTCCAAGCTTTACCAAAAACCGTATCCGATCAATGAGTCTTTATGGAGATTACCAGATGACAGAAATGTAAGGTGGAGCAATTATCAGTGCAGGAACTTTGAGTGCTTGTCCAGCAAGAACCCCAAGCGGGGTTATTCCAAGTGTGTTGGGTGTTTTGAAATGGAGAAGGAAAAGCTAAAATGGGCGACTAATAAATCACTTCCAGTAGATTTTGTGATATATGATGTTTTGGCAATCAAGCCTGGGGAGATAAGGATAGGTCTTGACTTTGGTATTGGTACAGGGACCTTTGCTGCAAGGATGAGAGAACACAATGTCACGATTGTCTCAACTGCTTTAAACCTTGGAGCTCCTTTCAACGAGATGATTGCACTCAGAGGTTTAATTCCTCTGCATATGACATTGAACCAACGCCTTCCATTCTTCGATAATACAATGGATTTGATTCATACGACTGGATTTATGGATGGCTGGATTGACCTGCTGCTAATGGATTTCATCCTGTTTGATTGGGATCGGGTTTTGCGGCCAGGAGGGCTGCTATGGATTGACAGGTTCTTTTGCACTAGAAAAGATCTAGATGATTATATGTACATGTTTCTGCAGTTCAGATACAAGAAGCACAAGTGGGTTGTTGGTCCCAAATCAAAGGATGAGGTCTATCTCTCTGCAGTGTTAGAGAAACCACCAAGAGCCATTTAATCAGATTACGTTTCTTGCTTTCTAATTTGAAAAATGCATTGACCTGATGTTGTTAAAATACATGTTTGTAACACCAATGTTGTTTGTGGACTTGATACACTGTAAAAGAAAAAAGAAAATCTCACAAATGTGATGCACAGTAGGACTCTTTGTTTAATCAAACTTCAATGTTGTTTTATTCTGACTGGGAATTGTAATGATGACACGTCTACTTGGAAAAAAAAAAAATTGTCCCCTCACTGCGCTGATAGCTGATTCGTTTGATCTTCATGACCCTTGAGTCAACTTTCCACATGCAACAGCTGTAGCAATTACAAAGGGCATTGAACCACACCAGAGTAGTCCCATATTCTCATCAATATGAGCCGAAATTCTTGTGAAGAAAGCAAGTCTGTCTTCCAGGCAGCTTCCCCCTTTCTTTTTTTTTGGTAGCATATCCAGATCCATAGAGGGCATGCATCTCCATGCGACAGACTTCCATCAAAGAATTTGTACTTTCTGCATTCAATCAAATGCCGTCCTGCTCGACTTCATATACTACATATCGTTCGAGTGAGGCCGTCTCGACGACCTTACTCATTGCAGCTTCTAGGGATGCCCAAATGCATAATATAATTTTCAAGCCCATGAGTATGTTTCCTCACTTACCTCTATGTGCCATTCTATATGTCAGCCCAGTCTATCTGTTTGTCACTTTTGGCAAGCCATTCCTTCTGTCATATGATGACAAGCTTTATAGGGTAACTAGAGGTACATCTTTCTTGATGTTCATGAAAAAGAACTGAATAAGCCGTGATAAGTGAAGGAGGTCCTATGATTTTACCCTATATAATGGATACCAACTTTGTGGGACCAAGGCTTATCTGAGGAGGCCCAGGATTTCCTTTGGAGATTCCAATATCTTTTTAGCTTTAACCGATAGGAAGTGGCAATATCATCTGTTTTTGTAGATTTAGGGGATTGCCTTCGTAGCATAATAGCATTACTTCTTGGGCTTTGTTCACAATGTACAGAGTTGGGCTTGAATGGGAAGATTATCACATTGTTTTAAGAAACCACATGGGCAGTATGCATATATAGTACCATTCTCTTTTTGAACTCAACTACTGTTTCACTTCAAGGCTCACATTTGGTGGAAGCAACACCCTAATACCGAGTAATACGACAGTGATCAGTATCAAAAAAACCCAAAAAACTGTATGAAAACTTTTCATTTGCATCAAATGTGCACAGCTTGCCGTCTACAAAGTTCTAAGTGACCCTTTACCAGAGAAGGTAGACTCCAATTCCATCATAACAGATCGATCTTTGAAGAAACTCTTGCTCCCCTCCTTTTGTAATAAAAAAGTTTGAAATAGAATTTGTATCCCCATGAGCATGCTCAAACTTAGCAGAAAAAGGTTTTAAGCATACCCATGATCATTTCTTGCCATCCCAGACTAAGATCCAAAAAGTTCATCACAAACAGATTCTCAGGGTGCCTGACTAGGTTGCTTTTTACTAAAAAAACAAGAGCAAGTAGCCGAGTACAGTACTTGCGGTTGGAACTGTAGAAGCACCCATTGCTCCCCTTAAAAGGCCTAAGAAGAGGAGTATGATAACTCCTTATAAAGCCCAGGATGAGTTTGTTCCTAAGCCATGTGGGATTACTCAATACGCCCCCTCACGTGTGGGCCGGTATTTCCGGTACCATCATCGTGAGTAGGTCGCAGGAGTCTATCATTGATCATAGGTTAGCCTGCTCTGATACTATGTAGAAGTACCCATTGCTCCTCTTAAAAGGCCTAATAAGAGGAGTAGGATAATTCTTTATAAAGCCCAGGATGAATTTGTTCCTAAACCATGTGAGACTAATCAATAGGAACCATCATGGATAGGTGTGATAAGTATGCAATTGTGTATTTATGAGTATAAATTTGATAGATCTTTACATCGTTTCGACTTTCTAGCTGTAAATTTATATGCTCTTACTTCCTCATTAAATTAATTGGAGAGAAATATACTTAAATGAGAAGTTGAAAAGAATACATGCCAGTCCATCTGTGCAATCGTATAAAAGGGAGTGAAGGGAATCTCAGCAAAGTTGAACAAATGGGCATGCAATGAAAATGAGGAGACACCAAAATATTATATACATCTTAACATGATATATCCTCGAAAGATTTCAAGTATCTTGCGTCTATCAGGATCCTTTTATAAGGATAGGATGCTTGACACCTGCTTTAAAAAATGTATGCTAGCTATAATTTAACACAAAGATTTGCATAAAGCTACACTGTTAATGGAGCATTTAAATTTGAAACTATTTGGACACAAGTCAAACACGCGCAAACCTTATAATATGTACCCCTAGTGCATCTAAAAGGTATACTACTCATGAACAAGCCAACCACAAGCGACCTTATTTTCATAAAGAAGCAAATCCAAAGAGCATTAAATATATGTTTAATATATGCAATATTATTATATACATGACCTACTTGTAATACAGAAATGCCAGTACGTTAGCTAGCTAGCTAGCTAGAATGAATTATATATCTGCAAAGCATTAACTTTCCAGATAGCTAGATCAAATGCGCATGCACTATCTATATATCCATCCACTGGAATATTCCGAATCATATATTGTTGGAAGTAGTCGATCAGTAATAGTACCGAAAGTAATAAAAACCAGTCATAGCGTTTAATCTTTAGATTGATCATCGATCCTTATCCTATATAATCATGATGATCGATAGAAGTTGTTCTTTATCTTTGGGATATTTACTTGAAAATATTATTGTTTATCCGGCCTGACATGCACCGGGTTTTTGATCTTTTGGGATAACTTTTATAATTCATGATGCATGTAGGACTACTTCCGTTGAGTATTTGATTTCTCTTGACCAAGAGATTAAGTTTGAAAGATATGGAACTTAAATATTGCTTGACGTTTTTTCATCTTTCTCTGAGACAACCTATCTCTCTCAATTAGTCGGTCGAGTTTGAATAAATTCACGAGTCTATCAATTATAAAATCGGTTCAATAAAAGAGGTTTGTTCATTAGTTTATAAGTATATCCAATACCTTGTCCATAGACAATGTGAGATTTATTCCTCAACATCCTCATTCATGTGCAGGCCAGTATTTTTTCTGATTCTTATCACGGGGTAATTAGTGTGGGCTCACCGCCCATTTGTCTTGTGACAGACTCTAATACCATGAAAAAATTCATGAGTTTAATTCATCTCATAAAACCGATTCAACAAGAGATATTTAATTTGCTCATTGCTTATAAACATGCCCAAGACTTTATCCATATGTAATGTGAAATTTATTTCTCAACAGAGCTAAAACCTAATAACTTCAAATTTATAAAGAAAATTAATGTTTTGCCGCCAAATTGAAATTGCAAATGATGATCATGATCATGCTTTAAAGCACGAACGTAATTAATCAGACAAAATCTTTTATAATAATTTATTTTTAGGTAATGTTCGGTTGGAACCATGCCAAAACTTTAAACGTGCACAATTAATGTCGTCCACTCATTTGAATAGTGTTAAACTACAGATTGACATTAATATATTTACTAATTAATTAATACCATAAGATTTACAGATTATAAGGGCCGGTCTTACCGGGGTGGTGGGAGGGGACCATTATATTCTTACTATAATCATGGGTACGGTTTTCTAGGGTTTTGTTGATTTCAAAATTCAGATATGGCTCAGTTAAACTCTAGCAATTAGAAGGTAGATCTTCTACAATCACTGGTTAATTTACTTGGAACATGATTGCCAATTAGTAGATCATGCAATAACTGATCATGAGGAAGTCATGAGACCGATTGACTCGATCTGATGATCATTTATATATAGTAAAACAACTAGTTTGTGTTATGCACATGAAGTTCTAAGATCCATATATGTTAGCTAATAGCTAGCTATAGTTGATCTAGTCCCAATTTGTCTTTAATTCCTAGATGATCTGCAGGATTATGATCATCATGAGTTTACAGTTCTACTGCAAGTTCTTAAACATGGGCTAAAACCATGGCATGCATCCTCGGTCAGTACTGATCAAAATACTGATGTTGGGGGCCGGGGCAGGGGGTATGTGCCACGGCACGGCCAAGATCATGTCTCTAGATTATGTCTCTAATTAAGCATTTACATCAGTCGTATTGGCAGTACTCTGCAACACTCCTGATCATGACATTCAACATCTAGTACTACGTATAGTTCTTAAATCTTTTTATGACACTGATCGATATATATGAGGTAGAGTTCTTAAAACTTTAAAAAAGAAAAATTCTGAGAAATTAACCATATTAATTCGAACCCCAAACTACCACACATTTTGGAATGTACAATATCCTAAACTATAAAAAGTTGTAATGTTGTGCATATTCTAGATTATCAAGAGATCGATTTCAACGTTTACCCTTAGTTAAGTTCTAAAATATTTAAGACAAAAAAAAAAAAAAAAATACTCTCTGGCATAATCTTGATACTCATGCAGTATTAGTGGAAGTACCTACTAATTGTTTAGGATGGACATGATCACAAGTACTTTTCATATTTTAAGATATTATTACACATTGTAAATAGGTAGTTTGGGGATAAAGAATGGAATTAGCTCTATTTTTATTAAAAAAAAAAATTACTATCTTAACATCTAGCATCTTAAAGTACCATGCTTTGTGCACATATAGATATAATATATGGATGCATATTAACATCTATGTATATAAATTGAGCTGTATGCCGGCCGTCAAAGAGCAACATCGTCCAGAAATGGTTGATGAGCAAGAGAGGTTGCTGCCAATTGCAAACGTGGGTCGGATCATGAAGCAGATCCTTCCCGCAACAGTCAAGATTTCCAAGGAGGGCAAACAAACTATGCAAGAATGTGCAACAGAATTCATAAGTTTTGTTACCGCTGAGGCATCTGACAAGTGTCACAAGGAGAATCGCAAGACTGTCAATGGGGATGACATATGTTGGGCTCTGAGTACTCTAGGGTTTGATAACTACGCCGAGGCCATTGTACGGTACTTGTATAAATATAGGGAGGCTGAAAGGCTGAAAGCTAACCAAAACAAAAAAAACAGTTCTCAAGGCAAGCTTGAAGAATCAAATTATAGAAATGACCAACTTGGGAAGCAAACTGAAGGTCCTGCTCCATTAGATCAGTTTAGAGCTATTGAGAAGGGTGAACCCTCTCAAGCAGAAGCTTCTTGAACTAATGTTTCTACTGCTCTATGATGGTGATGAATGTGATATATCAGTACTGGAGGCAGAGGTTGAAGCCATGTGGATGTGATCAAAATGTGTGAGATTTGTATCTTTCTCCAATACATTCTTCATATATATTCATACTTGGCTAGTCTGAGGTAAATTTGCATCGATCTTTCTGCTGCCACTTAAATGTTTGCTCTTCCATATTTCGTCCCTTTTTTGTTTTGGTAAAGGATGGGAACTTCTGTAGAAGGTGGTCAACAATAATATATGTAGTTTTTCTTGCACTTTTCAGTTCATATATGGCAGATCTTAATGTTAAGATGGTAATTTAATTAGAACATCTGCAGAAGGTCATAATCAATATCTATATATATGCATATACATACATACATAAATATATATATAGTTCTGCTAGTTTGCTTATTGCGGAGTATACATGCATGACATGCAGCTCCTAATTTTCTGAGTGCATATAGTTCTAACCAGTTCTTGATTTTGAATGCATACATATACACACACACACACACACACACACACACACACACACACATGTACACATCTTTTTGTTATTGTGAGTCATTGAATGCATATCATGTGCTGGAGCTAGCATAGTTTACAGGGCATACAGTATATGAAGGCAATTTCTAAAGGATCACACCGGCTTATAATTCGGAGTAGTAGAGACAAAAACTTGGCTTAATTATTAGTAAGTTCATAGCATAAAATTAAAGAGGAATTTTATAACTTACATTATTAATTTGATCGATGGGGAACTAATTCTCGAAACGTTTTTATATATATTTAGATCAGTACTTAAGGCCGATCATTAGACTAGGAAGAACAGTATGGTAAATGACATTTTATGTACTTACACTACATATATTTGGCAACAAAGGCGCTGTATACAGTACTGCGTATAAGAGTACTTGAAATTTTTATATCATATTACGTACTTGCAGTACTGCAGGTCGATTAAATTTTTAACTTCGAATTTCCGTACGTAACTTTGAGCAATAATCCTGCAGAATGATCGACAAAGATCAATAAATTTAGGCCGTAGTGTCCGTGAAATTAATAATCATATATAATATAATGTCCGTGTACTGTACAATAATTGGCCGCTCTCCCTTTTCTTGTCATTCTATATATTTTGTAATTCTATATATTTCTGGCCAGAACATCGAAAGCAATAGTACTCTGATGATCTTCATTAATGAAGATTCTGGCAATCCAAGCGCTGATCTGCAGTTATCTAGTGCATGCAGATCACAAAATAGGTCAAGAACCAAAATTAAACTCTCTGTACATACGTGCAATTACTTCTTCATTCCCGTCATATATGTTTGTGTGTGTGTGTGTGAGCATTCTTCAAGATCGACCAATTTCAGAAGGGAAAAGAGAATGAAAAGTGAAGTTTTCAGCTGATGATCATGATATTCAAACATCTAATCACAATATTAGTAATTCTGATGATCAGCATGATCTTTAACCTCAAAGCTGTAAACATTTCATGTTTACAGCAAATATATAATATCATCAGGTAATTAATATATTACTCAAATACCAGTACTACTCTCTTAGTCAAAGTAGGCTAAAGATCATTGCCTACATGTATATATATATATATAATATATACTAGGTTTAGGATTTTGGTAACCCTAGAACCAGGGACCACAATCACGTGGCTTTACATAAACATGATTTGTCGTGAACATCCAGTTTCTCTGGCATGCTTATATTTTACTCTCAGAAAATGGATTAGGGTAATTTTCCCATAAAAAGTTGGCTGTAAAGTGCTACTAATAAGATTTAAATTTTGTAAGAGTTAAGGTTTCGACATGCATGCAGCCTAGGGTTTCTATGTACATGCTCTTGGGACCACTTCTCAACTATCACCTGCTATATTCTTTTCCCTCTCTTTTCTCTCTCATTTTCAAAAGACTAACTCAAAGACGCGCTTAATTCAATAGGTTTGAAAACCTCCACTAATTATGTTTGGTACGAAAGGTATGGAAGGACCTCCCACTACTTATGTTTCCCAATATAGAGAGAACTTGTCTCAAAAATGAGCATGAAAGATTAAAGGGAGAGTGCATATTTGATAGTATATGTTATACAAAAGCTAAAAACCTCGAAACCAACTATATCAGTACTGCAGCATGCATCATGTGATGCTTTTCTTGATAGAATAACTCCAGAAACTTCAATATATACTTTTGGACTAACTCTATATATGCACAAAGTCAGTCTTGTTTTATGGTGTACTAGTGTCCCGCCATTTAAACCAAGGCAGCTAGGATTGTTTCATGGTGTGTTCAACTAGGACAATTTTGAAAAGTTCGAAATTTAGGACTAATTATTCCAATGCAGTACAATCTAATGGTTTTCTTGATAGAATAATTTCGAAAACCTCAAAGATATTGGGACAAGCTACAATAAGGCAGTACTATTCAAAGATTTCCTTGATTGAATGATTTCGGATAAGCGTTGCTACCATGGACTCCGACCATGGATTTGCGGTATCGAACTTCATAACCTGCTCACACAGATGGCTAATTATCGAGTGCAAATTGGCACTTCGGCAACAGTGAATCTCATTAAACTATGACAAATCGGTGTTGCATTGCAATTATATATTGCACTCATTTTCCAGGGAGGGGGGCAAATGGCTCATGGGTTGTCATATATATGAGTGCAGCCATTTTTAAGAAAAATGCAAGTTTGTTGCAAATTGCAAGAATTAGCTAGCTAGGTACCCTGTATGATCATAACATGAAATAGTTGTTTACTTAGTGAAGCTGGTTTATGCAAATGATTTGTTGATATATAATGTGATGTGACTTGTGTATTCCTAGGGTCATAACAAATAGCCTAGCATCGGAGCTAACCTATTAATTATATATAAATCTGCACAAGCTAGAACACCACAGATTTTAGTGAGGATTGTGATATCTTATATTAATTTGCTATTAAATCACCTCATGTGATAGAGTTGCATGGATATAAGTCTTAGATTAGTCAATGTTTACTAGGTGGATATGGTCTATAAAGTAGGCTAGCTAACGCTTTTGATCTCTCTCTCTCTCTCTCTCTCTCTCTCTCTCTCTCTCTCTCTCTCTCTATATATATATATATATCATGATACCCTACGAAATTAAAAAGGCTTCATTGATATTCTAAATCATCAAATCTTTCGATTAAGACCCTAATGATCGTTCATCTATAAACCCTAAATGGCTCAGGAACTTATCTAGATATATATAAAATATATATACAGACCAAGGTAAAAACAGGTCGTAAACAATTGATTTCAGTATAGAACTGGTGCGTGCATGCAAAGCTTCCATAATCACCACCATGCAGTTACTTCCTCCATGATAATTGCAATTTCAAGCTGAACATATTTAATTGTGCTTGAACATTAGTAGATACCATCGCTACTGTGATAAACTGGACAAGAAGACTACTTAATCAGAGAAAATGTATAATCGATGATCAGGTGGGAGGATTGGTGATAACATCCCACTTTTGAACATGACACTGGATTGCAAAGATGAGGAAGAATTCAACAATAACATTAATCTTTTCTTCTCGGCCTCTTTCTTCCCTTGTCAGCCAAAAGAAAAGCATCAATGAAACAGCTAGCTTGCGTATTTATTATCATGATTGAGTTCTTGGCTTGGAAATTAGTTGGATGACAATGTGGAACTAGTCCTAGTATACGCACTAAAAGAGGCTTTCAATCTGCATCACCAAATAATAGATAACAGTTATCCATTTTTTGTAGCTTGGCTTAATCAAGCTAGCTTCAATTCAATTTATGATCAGTAGTATGTTAAACTCATTTGTATCATGTTGACGTCTATTATAAATATTGGTCGAATAATGATGTGTTGAGATTATATATATTACTAGTTGTTTCATTGAGCTACATCAAGGGTACGTATCTTCAAGATCTATGATGAGTTTTTAAAATTTTGGATCGATCATTATGACTTAAATATCAGTGGCTTAAGTTTTATAAATTCGATCGGCTTTAGCAACCAGCTGAGAGCCTGAAAGGCCCAAGGGTTTGATCACGGCCACTTGATGAGTTCTGAATCGACCTAGCAAGTGAAGAGCCTAAATTCAGGGTGATTAAGAGCGAGTTAGAACCTTTCAACAAATGAGAGAGAGAGAGAGAGAGAGAGAGAGAGAGAGAGAGAGAGAGAGAGAGAGAGAGAGAGAGAGAGAGTTGGAATCTCACTGCACAAAGAGAACCCAATTCGGGGTGGATGTAACCAGTTCGGTTAACTCGGTCTGATTTTGGACAGATTTTAGAACCAAACCGGTATACACCTATTTTGAAAATTTAAAAACCGATACGGACCAATTCATCACCAAAATTGAAACTTTTGATTTTTTCGATTTTGGTCCGATCTAGTCCAGTTTACTGTTTACATGTATGACACTATATAAGTTTAATATTATAATTTTTTTCAACACTAAACTTAATGGTTAGAATTTAGTATTTATTATTAACAATTACTAATTCATTAATGTTTAATTATACTAGTATGGTATAAGTAGTGTATAACTTACTAATAAGATTAATAAACTTGAACAATAAGATTAAAATAGTATAGTTAGTGTCTAATTATACTAGTATAAATAGTGTCTAACTTATCAAATGTTATATTAATTTTATCTTATAAGATTAATAGACTTGAATAATAACATTAGAATTTCATGTTATATCAATTAACAATTTAGCATATAATATATAATATAAAAAGAAAAATTATATATATATACCGGTCCAGTTTGATTTAAACCGATTTTCAAAACATGAAATTGATACTGCACCGGTTTAGGACCAGTTTTGGTTCTTAAGAAGCGGCACCACATCGGACCTGTTACAAACTGAGCAAAACCCACCAATCCAGTCGAGTTCAACCAATTTCAGGTTTTTTTTTTTACACTCCTAATCCCAATTACTTTTAGTTTGTGGCGAATTGTACATCTAATTAGATATGGTATCAGTGTGATCATAGAATAAGCTTTCAAATGTACCTAGCTGAAAATTAGACCCCTCAAAAATATATTTGTATCAAGTTAGATCAATTTATGTAATGAGCTTTGCTACTCAGCTGCCTATCTACGCACCACATATATTTTAATTTTTTTTTTATTCCTACTAAACTAATTGAGTTATTCTACACACCATCCCTACACCATATACTTGCTAAGGAAAAACATAAAATAAATGTGTAGAGTAAGGATGATGAGTATAATTTTTCTTATGTAATAACCCAACAAAAACTCATGCCACATCTTCACCATATTCTAAAAGGTAGACTAGTTAATGTTACAATTAGACTAGCCTCTTAGAATCATTTTATAGAAAAATAACTTCTCAATATATATAATAATATGGGATCTTCCTTTAAGGTCCAAGGGGTTGGCCCAAGTGGTGAAAGTCTTGATCTTAGGATATCACTCTCTTTAAGGTATAAGGTTCAACACTTCATAGGTGTAAACAATCATTTGGGGCCATACCGCATAGTAAAAAGCCAGCGATTTAATCAGTTCTGTGTAGATAAACTTCTAAGAGTGTTGTGCACGAGACTGGGATTTACTTTGTAAGGGTGAGTCCGAATGGCCCTGCCTTGAAGAGATTCTCTAACATAAAAAAATAATAATAATATAGAATCTCATTCACCACCTTTTTATGATCAGTTAGTACATCTTTAAGTCAATGCTTGCAATTTGCAAATAAGTATCATGAGACAAACCTCGACCAGATGGAAATGAATATAACTTGAGAAATTTGGGGGAGAGTTTGCAGGAGAGGGAACGCCCAATTTTTGCCTAAATTGCCCTTTTGAACCCGAGCATTTCCCAGTCTCAAAGAGCATATCTCATGCATGGGAAGAAGTCGACTTCAGTCTTGTTTTTGCAATCAACCTCACCTTTCTGTTTTAACAGAAATTCAAACCCAAAACCTACCCCAACTTCGGCCATTCCTTAACGGCCCAAGTCAAAGCACAGGGGCTAAATACTCATCGAACATCGTTGCCTAAGATAATTTGGTAATTTCTCCTATCAATCTAATCCTCCTCTACCTTTACATGTTTCTACATGGCCTTTAAATTCGTCGAAATCTGATAAACTGAAGAAAATATAAAACACCTTACATTTTCTATTATAGATTTCAGGATTTGCTTGGGACGAACTCATTGAAGCTTTGACCTGAAGGAGAATTGACTCTGGCGCTACTTCCATCCTCCTGATCATGGATCATGGAGAGTAATAGCTCCATCGTAGTTGCCTCGAATGCAACATCCATCCATACTTTAAAAAAAAAAAAAAAACATCCATCCATATGCAGTTTTCCTTTCTGGGGGGGTAATTTATGGATAACATTGGATACGAAGAGGACTTATTCGCAGAAAAATAATAATGACTTTGACATTTTTTTTTTCTTGCAAACTCCAAAATTCTGTCCATAAGTAACATTAAATCTGTCCATTTATTGTGCCCGACATTAACAACAGAGCAGCTCCGATGAGCCACATGAGGGCTGTCAAGAAAAAGCTCGGCTAGTACTTTGCTCCTACAAAAAGATACAAAAGATGATTTGGAAATTACCATCGTTCGTAGCACCGGGCATGACTTTGACCTAAACAGTACATGTTCTGGACTCTATCCTAACAAGCTTCCAATCATTGTTAGGAAAGAATACCTAAGATTAGCTCACTTGATTAAGGTTCGTAGCAAACAAGAAAGCAGAAATGGAAATGGGCAGCTCACAGCAACCTAATCGTGGCATTGTTGGCATGGCAAGTGTAGGTACATGCTCGTCATGATTCACATGAACGCCACAGTGAAATGGCAGATACTCTTAATTTGCACTAGAAGATATTCCTATACATTACTTGGATGCATGCCTAAATCAAGCAAATTAAATAAGGTGCCAATCCTTTGGTCAATTTGTGAGTGCAACCTCCTAATACCTCTTCCTGATAATTGCAAGCTGGCGAGTTACAGTCGAAGGTACTTAAATAGCTAAAGCTATGCTAGTTCAACTACAGCTTTGACCACAATTTTCTTTAATGGTGTAAGAATGTGGTGCTTCGTGTACTAGAGTAGAGTAGTATGCATCATGACCTAACATTCCACATTTGCCATTCATCTAGTAAGGTAAGCAAAATAAACCAAAAATCAAAAGGTTTGATTGACAAAAGCTTCAACAAAGCCCCAACCGTCATCAGGATCAGGTCCAACCCAATAACCAGCCATCACCATATGTGTATAATAACCTACATTCCAAGGATAGGAAGCAATTTCATAGACATATCTTGAGGGTGTCACTAAATGATGGCGATGGCTCCAACTCACAGACAAAATGCCGCTATTTGCATTGCAGGTGGCAAGAAGCTTTGGAGCTGCAAATGTGATTGATACTCTCAGCTCAAAAGTACAAGCACAGAGAAGGTTGTTCAAATGTTCTATTTAAATATTCTACACATTGTGGCTTATAGCATCTAAATAAATCCAATTTCTTTGTAGCGGTTCCCCTACCAATAATAATTAAATAAGTCATCAATTTTAGGATTTGATAAAATGAAAACCATACACTTTCTGTCATTGATTTCAATTGCATTGCATGTTTCTTTTTCTTTTTTTATTCACAAGGACTCATTCAATCAAGATTTGGACTTGGGTTTACAATTAACTAGAAAGAATTTTTACTTCCTCAACAAGCGGGCAAACTTGGGCTGAAGTTTCTAGACTTAATGTAGGGCTTGCACTGGGAAAAAAAAAATATCCTGTCACAATTTATGGTTTAGAAGCTTAAGCTTTTAGATGTTGTAATCCAACCTAAGTTGGATCTTAATATTTTTGTTCAAAATAGTCACCTCGTTCCATTTCCAAGAAATGTGCATGTCTTCGTAATGGAAACTTTTATCAACCAACACACGTTCCATTACTGAGAAATGTGCATGTCTTAGTAATGGAAACTTTTATTAACCAACACACGAGTGCGCACAGGTTTTATGCAAATAAACTGTACTTTCAACACTTGTCCAACCGATTCATCCTAACCTGGGGTTGGGTTGACCACATCCAGTACTAAACATAAAGTAACTGTTATTCAGCTCATCTTAACCTCGGCTTGAGTTTAGTGCATCCAACCAAGGATTAAACTATTATCCAACAAATTACTGCTAAAGGCCAAATTATTCAGCAATCTAATAAAAGTATGGTTAACGTTAACTCACACAAATGGCCTGGGTTAAAGATTTTCAAATCTGAACGGGTAACATGAGTTAATCTTATTCGTAGGATAATTGAGTTTTTAAGCTAAAGCTTTTTTTCATTTTCTTTTGTTTCCAATGTATACAGATTTTAAAAGAATGAGGATGAGTCACCGGCTATGGTTTGAACATGATGAAAACTAAAACCAAGTAACAATTATGCTTTAATGGCTTCAATATAATACTGTACGCGCAAGGAGAAAGGAAAAGCAAACCTGTTCTGGCATTTGCTTGCCTTGAGAGTCTACCAGGAGATAATCTCCTTGGATGTGCTTCCTGGAGGCAAGTCCCAACAAACAATAAGCATACAATACCAAACAAGCATTATGCCACTAAGAAAACGTCAAGAACAATGTGTCTAAGCAGCAATATTAAGAACTTTCTGAAAAACAAAATGAGTAAAAATGAAACAACATAGTTCTATACTTTAATCTTGACAACTTGCAGGACAGCCTAAAGAGAAGCGCCCCACCACCACCCCCCCCCCCCCCCCCCCCCAAAAAAAAAAAAAAAAAAAAAAAAATGTTGGACGAATTACAAGTGATACAAAACGCCACTCTTGGTATTTGACATTTTGTGATCCAGCGTGAAGGTCGCGCAAACCAAAAGTTTGTGATCCACCACCAGCTTCATAAAACAGAAAACAAATAACAAAATTTCTCCTTCAGAACTTTCTGGATGACAATGAATCATGATGTTAAAATTTATCGACCACATGGTTCAAGTCTCAACCTCTTACCATCTGCTGTTAGAAGGCTGTTAGAAGGTAGGAAATGAAAATTTGCTCATGCAAGACTCAATGGCATTCACGTTTAAGATTTAAATGTGATAAATCCAGGTCTAACTCTTACATATTTTCTCAGAGGATTTGCTAAAAAGGAAAAAAAATAAAAAATAAAAGCCCACGGCACAAATCTAGCAGAAAGGAACCGAAGCATGTGGATATAGAACCTGAATCGTAAAACACATATTTGAGTAATCAAACATGAAACTCACTAAAGCAAAATTCTGCCGCGTCAACTACGTAGTCTAATCAAGAAAAATTACAGAGAGATTGATATCTATAAACTATAATAAGCATTAGAAAAGAGCCCAGAAATAAATACACCATCCGAATGAGTCGGCTCTCATTCTTTCCACCCGTTCGGTTCCCGAGAAAATGTGAAGGAAATAAAAAAGGCAAAATTCCGAGTATGTTTGTTTTACATCCGTTTCAAGGGAAAAAAAAAAAAAAAAAAAAAAACCCAACCCAGCATAGTAATGTAGCTGTAACTTGGGTGAATTCGTTTTTTTGGCAAGCAGTGCTTTTACCTCTCGAAGACATTGAAAAGTTTGTCCTTTCTTTTCTTTTTTCCTTGAGGACTCGAAAGTTTTCTTTCCCGACATTTTCTCAGCAACCAAACAGAGGTCTGAGAGAGGAACTTTTGAAAGAGTGCTTCGGTACTAAAGGGTATAATTAACTTTTTTACCTGAAGTTGGATTCGTGGATTACAGAGAGGCGTAGAGAAGCTTACGGAGAGCAAGTACGCCATTGACGAAGCTTTTCACTTCTTCAAAGTCTTCGTAGGTGCTTCTTGGGTTTTAGAAGAAGATTGGACGACGCCGTTCTGGGCAATTGTGCACCGCTGTATTTATGCTCGTTGTCCTAGGTTTTTTCTTTTCTTTTCTTCTTCGTTTTTTTCTCACTTCCTTTTAGCCGGCCAAGCAAAAAGGTTTATTTATTTCACAAAACAATAAGAATAGACTTACTATCTATTATCATTCTTTTACTTTTTTTTTTTATATTTTTTAAGATTATGGTTAAATTTAGAATCACAAGTATTTTCAGATATTTTCTTTTCAAATATTACTTAAATATAAAATATTTTACAATTTTAAATCTTCAATATTTTTATTTAATCATTATCTAATAATTATAATTTTTCCAAACTTCTAAACACCACAAAAATTAATACAAATTTTTCACATTTTAAAATAAAAATTATATTCAAATAAATTTTCAAGTTTATTATATTTTTATGAAGTGTAATAGTACACTTACTACCTTCTTACTACTTAATAGTATATTTGTAATTTTTGTTTTTTTATTATTTTCTCTTAAGTATTATTTTAACATCCTTAGTCATTAAGAAAAAATTAAAAAAATATACAATTTCACTAACAGTTACTTTCTTAATCTTTAAATAAAAAAATTAATTAATTAATTACAAATTTATAAAAATAAAAAAAAAATAACAATAAAAATAAAAAAGAACAGTTAAAAAGTAGTAAGCTGTCTTATGGGATAATATATACCGTAAAAACAACATTCCAACCAAAAGTTGTCACACAAGTCTTTTCATGATAAGTTGAATAAACTAACCCACACACAATCAAAACACAATTTGATAAAATTAAGAATCTTCTATCATTAAAACATAAAAGAATCATCACATATCGATAAAATTCACATATGGCCATGTACGAGGATGTTGAAATTGCTTCAATGGCGTGAGTTTTAGGAAAAACTGTATCAGAAACTGATTCCATAATTTTGCTGATAAATTCTTCGTAATACGATTGAAAATCGTTGCAAAAAAAAATCAGCAACTTCGGATGCCATACGAAATTTTAAGTAAGGTGCAGTTTGAAAAGTGAGATGAGATGAGATAATTTTAGATAAAAATTAAAAGTTGAATAAAATATTATTTTTTAATATTATTATTATTTTAAAATTTTAAAAAGTTGAATTATTTATTATATTTTGTGTAAAAATTTAAAAAAATTGTAACGATAAAATGAGATGAAATAAAATACTTTCATTATCCAAACAGCCTAAGTGGTACGAGAACAAAACAAAAAAGGTACATAAAGACAACCCTGATTAGAGGATAGAAATTAATTTCCCTTCACAAATGTCTGATATATAGCTTGACTCTGAAAGGAACCGACTTCCAGTGGAGAAATCAATAAACATTACCTGAAATCAGAAAATAAATTCAGTCCGAACAAAACCAAAGTGGAGCAAAACCAAAAGAACAACTCAATCAAAGAGGGCAGAGCATACGATTCAGCAAGAGAAGCAACATGTTGCGTTTCATTTGAACTCTTCTTTGATTTGTGCTTTGATTTCTTATCCCGTTTCTTACTCCTGCCAAGCAGTCACATAGGGATTTTGGTACGAAAATAATAAACCAGGGAATTGGACTAACAATTTTATTTCTTTGTAAAAATAAAGAGTTTTAGAAACTACTCGTCGTGTGAGCCAAGACCCCAACAAGATTTCAGTTTCCGGTTAATGTGCTTCAAATCTTTTTCTGACGGGAACTGGTATCTCCTTGCCTGTATACATCACCACGAGAAGAGTAGACCAGTAAGCATAACGGAAACAACCACATTTCTCCATCTAATTTTGATTTGGACAATGCTGCTATGCCCCCTAATTTATACCACTCACTTTGCCTTCTTGACGAGGCAATGTAATGCCACGTGACTTATTAAAAAAATTTAAAACAAAAACATAAAAAGGTAAAGGGAATCTAGATTTTTACTGTTTTAGTTTAATCTTTGTGTTTTTGGGGGCTATTTTTGTTTTGAATATAAATTTTTTTTAATAAGCCACGGTGCCACGTCAAGGGAGCAAAGTGAGTGGTATAAATTAGGGAGCATAATAGCATTTTTCTATTGAATTACAGCACAGAATCTTATCTTCCCATGCCCTCGAGCAGGCAGCCAGCAAAGTATATTCAAGAAATCATCCCAGTCATATTAAGATTGCAAGAAGTAAACAAGCTTTTACCCAAGTATCTAGTGCATTTAGTGATTCAATGAGCTCTGAAATGGTATGTGCAGAACTCTGGCGAGAGAGAATGTTCCTCAGGTATCTGCAAAGAAGCATGCAAGTTGAAGAAGACTGAATCATTACTGTAGGCAACATTTCCTTTCCTGGCCAACAACTAGAGATTTAACCCCAGATCCCTCCCTTTCACACACAGTAGATTTGTTTGGCAAACAAATACAACCATGGTTTGCCTACCAAATACAAAAGAAGTATTGTAAAAACATTAGTCATAATATTGAGGCAAGACCAACGTAGGTTTAGACCTCTCAAAGTCGACAACTTGGTGCACCTCATTTGAACTACGCAAAGCAGCCAACGCCAGCTGCATCATATAAATAATAAACAATGTCAGTATTCAAACTAAAAAACAGATTACAAGATCAACCCGCAACCTAGCCCAGCAGAGTATAGGAGAGTCAACCAAGGTAATTAAAGACAGTAGGGAAAGGGATCCAATCTGAATTTAGTGGGATGTTAATTAGCTTAAGGAACCAAAGGTGTGAGAGATGCTCAGCAAAATAAGTAACCTGAAAGGATTAAAGTTATCATGGATCTTTTACAGATTCGTAAAGTTCTATAAATCATGTTATTGGTACCTGCCCGGGAGGGAATAGAAGAGGTGCATCAGTAAGCATGATTTTGTCAACTTCCATCCTTGCAGTTTCATGTAATGCCTACAAAACATTAAAGCAGCAGATGGATAAATAGATGCAGGAAAAGGTAGTTGAACCTCCATGTAAGCAAATCTAAGTGAATCATAACCATTATCAACAGGAACTATAGTGCCAAATAACATCTGCTAGGAATCTTAATCATGCACTACGATGTGGCACAAGCACAACTAGCTATCTTAAAGACATTAAAACTACTCATCATCTTCATGAAGATTTTTTTCCAAGTTTCAGTTTAAGCATAAATGGCATAGGACTCATATGATCAAGAGTACAAGGATCAGAGAGCAACCAAGATGAATAGACAGTTATAAAGATTAAATAGTATATAAGCAATTCACCTTCAGCATATGAGGTTGGTCATCTTTTGCTTGACAGAATTCCTAGGAATCAACACCAAATGTTAAAAATTACAACACAGAATTTGCAAGATAGATAAATAAATGTAATATCATGGTGAGACCAGAAACCAGAAACAGAAATAAGGAACTGTGACAAGAATAAAAGCTAAAGTTTTATTAAACAAACACACACGCAAACCCACAAATGAGTTTTCTTGTACAATCACCAAAACAGATTTCTTTGATAGGCACAATCACCAAAACAATAAAGCAGCATAATTAATGGATTAATCAACTTACCTCCATGTCATCGACAAAACCATCAATCGAGCGATACGGCGCATACACAATAAGATCAAATTCTAAACTCTGCAGAAATAAAGGATTAAGATGAAGGTCTAAACTTCTGCAAAGGAGATGCATATCCGTCGGTCAAAGAAAAGGAAAACAATAAAGAATAAACACTCAATATGCACGGCACATCCATGCCTGATAAACTATCATCTCATTATTGAGAATCAATTGATGATCCTGCGAGATCCCCTTACCAAGCTCCTCGGCTGAAACATGATTTTCTTCTATCTTACAAGCTGCGTAAATGCATGTTAACCTGTGCATGAAAAAGTAATCATACATACTGTCACAATTGAGTGCTATCCAATTTACCAAACCAAGCAATTCTAGTGGTGCACAATTTCCAACCATGCAAATTTCTTTGTTATAATTGATCACAGTTACAGCCATAGTTTGAAGCAATGCATCTTGAAGGCCGTCATGTGGCCAACGAAAAGCTACAATGAACATCAAAAATAATCTTACATGATGTTTTTGGGATGATGTTCCATGACTGACCATTGAAGATAAAATCTTTTGAAATATATAAGAGCAGTTGCCTGCAAAACATTAACCGATTCCAGAAATTTGAAAAGCCCGTCATTACCTATATTTTTGCACTGATTTTTTGGGGGAGAAAAAATAAACAATACCTGAATTTTATGAGGAAAGTGGAAGTTGTTACAAACTTCTTGAAGTTTATTCTCATAGAACACTCTTATATATTGCTCTTCCTCAATATTAAGAGGTTTCGAACGAGAATGCTTGTCAGCTAACATGAAAAGAATGGAACCATCGAAAAGATAGGTTAGAAATATTAACGGAAGAAAAAACACACACACACATCGGTCAGACACTCAACTCAACGAGAAAATGACAAAAAATGTGATTCTTAAAAGGAGTGTTTACCAGTATCTTTCAAGTTAATTGGAGGTGTTGGATATGACAAAGACCCATCCATATCTACTTCCATAAGCGTTGCCCCATACTTTAATACATATTAATAAATCAATCAGAAACAAAAGAATAATTTATCTTAATGCAACAATCATGAGCCCCAAATTAGGAAGGAAAAAAATTGAAACAATTTTTGCACGATACCTTCTCTAGTGCTTGTATTGCTCTTTGATTAGCAGCTTTGTATTTTTGAACCTATGTCATAGACCAAAACAGAAGCAATATAAAAGAAATGCACGCTTTAAAAGGGGAAAAAACTAAAACTTATAAACCTACTTACATTGGTTTACACATATAATAACACTCGCGAGGTTTTATTTTCTTGCCAATGGATTGATTTCTTTCTCTCCGGTAGACCGAACAGAGTTGTAAGGAAAGCAAATTCCTCACTCGAATAATCTTAACAGAAGTGTTTTACCATAAAAATAACTCACGCGTCTAAAATTATATTTTCCGTCTCGATTTGTTTAAATGATTTTCTTTTCCTACAGTTTCTCGGCAACCGAACGGGAAACAAATTGTGGTAATGGCAGCAAGTCGCTAGTAAGAAAGGAACGTACCAATTCTTGAGGAGTGAAGATCCACTTAGCGCGATGAGTCGAGGTCTGGAAATCTGCCATGGCGACTTGGAAACCCTAACTCAGATGCTTTGAGAAATTACAAATCATGACCAGTTATTAGTATCAAAATTTGTTAATTCATTACGAAACGACTGATTACTGAAGAAACTTTTCAGCATCAGAGATTCTTCCAGGAAATGCTTTCACTTTTTCACGCGCCTCGTGTTTTTTTTTTTTTTTTTCCGCCGTATTTTAAGCCAAGTGAAATGGAAAGAATTATTCGGGAAAGAATTAATTTTTATAGAATAGAAATTTAAATATTCTTTTATAACTATTTTATTATTTAATAATTTGTTATAATTTTATTTTTATTTTATAATTAATTTGTCGAGTAATCTTCTTTATTTATAAATATCTATAATAAAGTTTACGAGTTGTATTTATAAATAATTTGGCATCAAACTCCAAATATTGATTGAGACATTGGCAAGACATTGTGCCCAGTTGGGTTTATTCGTCTCTCGCGCTCGTCGGACAAGACACAGAAGATCTAGTGGCAGTGCAAATATCAAAAAGAAAAAAAATCTATTTATTATTTATTTTATTATTATTTTATGATAATAAATTTATAAATAAAATATAATAAATAATTTCTAATTATCTAATATCAAATCATGATATAAACAATACTCAATTAAAAATTACCCGCATTTGCACGCCATGATGGATATTGAGGCATATAAGAGAAAATAAAAGAAAAGAAAATAGTTTAGTCACAAATAAATTATATAAAAATAATCTTATAAATTAATATAATTTAATGTAATTTATCAGATTATAAAATTATTTTTATTGAAAAATAAATTTAATATATTAGATAAAGTCATATGAATTTGTGAATTATTTTTGTATAATTACTTTATAGATATAGCAATACTCTAAGAGAAATGAGACCGGCCGAGAAAAATTCATCACTAAGAAATAATTTTTGATAAAAAATAACTGGAGACAAATAAGTAATAATTGACGCTGAAGTTGGTCCACAAATTTTGCTCTCCTTGCACACTTGCTATGTTTTGGTTTGGTTCTCAGCCAGGTGAGGACCATAAGCAGGTAGGCGTAGTGGGTCATCATTTGGGCGAAGTTGAAGAGGATATCCAGGTAATTGTAATGAAATTTCCCAGTTTCCTGCTTGGCCATCATTTACAAATTTGGTTAGTATTAAATATGATAATAAAACTCGTAAATTGCCTAGTTTTTCGCCATTATTGTTTAAGTTTGTTCTGCTTCACCGGGTCCAGCTACAGCTATCTCCAATATCTGTGTGTCTCTGGATCCATGGGTAAATATATATATATATATATATATATTTATAAATATATATATTCTCTCTGCTCCCCTGAGTTAGTATTTAGTAGTATTGGATGTTCTGATTTATTTCTAGATTACTTGTAAGATCTTTGAATATGAGGCTGTTCTGAGATCTGTACAGAATTCCTCAAATAATATGCAAATCATGAGCTACGAGAACGGTCAGCCTGATCTATCAATAAAAGCCCTGTTATTTCATGAAGTATATGTTAATATGTTTCAAGTTCTTGTGAGTGATCATGCTTAGTTTACATGGTTGCAGATTACCGTTTCAAAACTCTTAAGTTTTGCAGTGTCTTCATTTAAAGCCAGATTAAGCATCTCCATATTTTTACTTTTTATCTCACCATAATATGTGTGAATATTCTTGTCTTATCTGTATTCTAATTGGTAGACAAAGCAAGATGAAAGCATGTTTGAAGCTGAAGAGGAAAGACAAAGAGGAGACGCCATTTATGAGGAATTCAAGACTGTTATTAGAGGAACGTATCGCCCTTTTCAATGGGAAATGCAATCCTATCCGTTTCTTTTCTGCCAAGGAGCTCAGCAAAGCAACAAACAACTATGACCGACGTCAACTTTTTCTGCGGGACGGTAGTGTTAAATTTTACAAGGGTTGTCTGGAAGGCCGCTTAGTTTCAGTTAAAAAATTTAATATTGGTTACATTACTAGATATGAGGACATTTTTAAAGACGTTGTAATTGCATCAAATATGAGTATTCACAACAATGTTCTAAAGCTTCTCGGATGCTGCCTAGAGACCCAATGGCCGACTCTAGTATATGAATATGTAGGGCACAAGAATCTCTTCACGCGCATTCGTTATCGATTCGAGTCTCCTTGGGTACTTGATCGTGATGATCCAGTCAAGTCTCAGCCGTTACCATGGAAGTGTAGGTTAAGGATTGCAATGGGAATAGCTAATGCAGTTGCATATCTCCATACTGCATTTTCCAGGCCCTTTGTACATAGGGATATTCGGTCACCCCTCATTATATTGGATGAGAATAATGTTCCCAAAATGGTTGATTTCTCACTCTCTTTATCTATTCCTGAAGGTCAAGTGCATGCAAACGACTATCGTGTTGTGAGCAGAATTGGTTGTATTCCACCTCACTATTATCTTACATGCAACTTTACTGAGAAGGATGACGTCTATCATTTTGGCGGATTTCTACTTGAGCTTTTGGCAGGATGGACGTTGAGTACAAAAATTACCAGGTACAATGAAAACCGTCTTCTACTAGACTGGGTGAAGGCCGAATATGATGAACAACGGTTGATTGAAATTGTAGATCCGGAATTGTTGAAAGAAAGTGTTGATCAGCAGCAGTTTCTAACTTTTGCAAACCTTGCCCTGAGTTGCCTCTCCGAAAGACGAGAAGACAGACCAACAATCACTGATGTGGCTAAACAACTCAGGCAGATTTATGATCAGTGTCTCACACCGCCTTAGATTAGCTAGCTACGTTGCATATTGATTAATGTTATATATTCAGGGTCTTCTATGCTCTATAATACATGCAGCATTCCAAGGCACAGGTCTGTCATCAAGAATGTATTCAGTTGAATAAAAAGGCGTACATGCAGCCATGTTACTACTTAGAGGACAAGGCTGGGTGTTGATTCCTCATTATTGCAGCTAAACAAGATTTACAAAGATGTATGAGTGTGGAATGTTGGTATTTTTTTAATAGATAAAAATTATATAGTTTGACGTTGAACTCTTCAAAATCTATTGGGGGAGGTTTCCACAAAATCTTTTCTTTTCCCGTTAATATTTATTTAGTTGTTTTTCGCCATTCATTATTTCCTAGTCAACAACCGACTAATCTAATAAAATCTTGTTTTATTTGCTTTTAACGGCTATGTGAAAGCTAGACCATGTGAAGCAGTCTTTCTTTTCTCTCTCTTATTCACTCTGTTATTCCTTTTCAGTTTTCATAAAAACTAGAATCAAACTTCTTGAAATCCTCTAGCCATTGGTTGTTGGGTTGCTTTCTATATTTTAGGAGCCACATGTGAGATCTGGTTTTAAAGGACCAAGTCACCAACATTCAGTTTTATGGCTTTTAAAACTTTTATGAATAGGTGGATGGGGTTGTACGTAACAAGAGGTAGAAGAAATTCATTTCTTCGTCACTATACGTATAGTGAAAACAAGATATATAGTGTCTTGAGATATTGAGAATTTTCAGACAAAAGAGAGGTATTATTTTTAGAGGAGCTTTGAACTGAGTTTATTCGAACTATACGACAATCAGTTGGGTTGTTGTATCCAGGAGGAGACAAGTCAAAAGGGAGTCTGTTGCACCAATTCAATTGAAACTTTATACACCGTAAATGGCTTGAATCTCCTTAAAAATAGCGACATTTCCGTACGTCAGTCCAAGCTGGTTTCGTTTGAATTTTTCATTTCATTGTAATTTTTTATTTTATTACAGTGTATTTCACTAGCAATTTTAAAGAGAACTCAAATATGGAGCTTACAAACGAAAAATCCATGGAAAATGTTGGAGATCTCAACAAGCCCTTCCGCTTCAAGGGAGCCCATTTCAAGATATGAAAGTGTAAGATGCTCTTCTATCTAAGCCTTGTCAACGTCTCATATGTTCTTTCTGCGAAGAATCCAAACAAGATCACTACCGAGAACATGATCGAAGCACAAGTCAAAGCTCATGAAGAAAAGATTGAGAAATAAACAAGAGATGAGTATAACTGTCGATGTTATCTTTTAAATTGTCTTGCTGATCAATTTTATGATTTCTATAATACCACTTACTCCTCTGTACAGAAGATTTGGAAAGCCTTAGAGAATAAATATGATATGGAAGAAGCTGGAGCAAAGAAGTATGCGGCAAGTCGTTTCTTTCAATATCAAATGGCAGATGGAAAGTTCGTCGCAGAACAAGCGCAAGAGTTCCAAATGGTTGTAGCAGCAGTTCAATCTGAATGCATCAAAATTGGAGACAATCTAATTGTCTGTGGCATCATTGACAAACTACCACCTTCATGGAGGGAGTTTCAAAAGTCGATGCACCACAAAAAAAATGAGACGTCTTTAGAGGCCTTAATTATGTATATTTGGGTAGAAGATGAAGCTAGAGACCGGGATGCATTGATGGTTCAAAATGGAAATGAGACTTCCATGATGAAGGTACATTCAATTTCTAAAAATGGTGTCTTGCCCAAAGGTCAGATTTCAAAAGATAGTAACTTGAACTCACAAAGAAAAAAATTCAAAAAATTTAGTAGACCTCACAAAAAAAGGTTTTTCCAACCAAAAGGACAAGAACCAATGACCCTTTTTACAAAATCAAGCTTGTTTTATCTGTGGCTATAGTGGGCATTTTGCTGGAATTTGCAAATTTCGAAAGCGAGGAAATAATCTTCAAGTGAATGTAACCGATGAGCCATTTGTAGCAACAATTACAGACATTAACATTATTCATTTTGTTGAAGGGTGGTAGGCAGATTCTGGTGCCAATAGGCACGTCTGCTATGTTAAAAAAAATTGATTCAAAAAGTATACTCCATTTGAAGAAGAGAAATCTATTATGCTTAGTGATTCAAGCAAAACCAAGATCCTTGGGAGTGGTAAGGTCGAGCTGAAATTCACCTTTGGATGTATATTGATGCTTAAAGATATGCTCTATATATTGTCTATGAGGAAGAATTTAATGTCAAGCTTTCTACTCAACAAAACTGGCTTCAAACAAACTATGGAATCTGATCAATATGTTATTACTAAAAATGGAGTTTTTGTGGGCAAGGGCTATGTTTGTAATGGAATGTTTAAGTTGAACGTTGATAATAAAGCATTGGATGTTTCTGTTTATATGCTTTCTTTTTTAAATTTTTGGCATGCAAGTTTATGTCATATTAATAGTGGAAATGTTGAAATCATGAATAGTTTAGGATTAATTCCCAAATTGAAAATTGATTTTCAAAAATGTGAAATTTTTAGTCAAGCAAAAATTTCAAAAAGGCCTCATAAAAATGTTGAGAAAAACACCAAATTGTTAGATTTTATTCACACTGATCTTTGTGAATTTGAAGGAATTTTAACTCGTGGAGGAAATAGATATTTTATCACTTTTATGGATAATTTTTCAATATATACATATATTTATTTATTAAAAAATAAAAGTAATGCTTTTGAAAAATTCAAAGAATTCCTCCATGAAGTTAAAAATCAATTTGGTAGAAAAATTAAAAGATTTAGAAGTGAAATAGGTCGAGAGTATGATTCAAATCCTAAAAGGAAAAATAGAACGTTAATCGAATTGACAAATGCCATGTTGATTGATTCAGGTGCTCCCTCAAGGTTTGGAGTGAAACAATTTTGACTATTTCTCATGTTTAAAATAGGGTGCCTTATAAAAATTCAAAAACTACACATTTTGAGTTATGGAGAGGGTATAACCCAAGTTTGGGATATTTTAAAGTTTGGGTTTGTCATTTTTAAGGCTAACAAATCCTAAAAAGCCCAAATTGGATGTTAGAATTACCACTTATATATTTCTTGAATATGCAAAAAATAGCACAGTCTATAGATTTTTTGATACTGAGAATAAAGTGATTTTTTAATTAGGCGATGCAATTTTGCATGAAGAAAATTTTCCTTTTAAATCTAAAAATAGTGGGGGTCAAGAATTTAGACAAAATATTTTTTCTAGAACTAGTTCTTCTACTCCTCTAAGATATGAAGAAAATTTTGGATTAAGAATGAGTAAAAGAGCTAGAATTGAAAAAGATTTTGGTCCTGACTATTATATTTATAATATTGAAGAAAATCTAAATACTCTACAAGAAGTTTTAGCATCACCTGATTCTGTGTTTTGGAAAGAGGCTATAAATGATGAGATAGATTCACTAATTTCTAATAGAACTTGAAAATTAGCGGAGTTACCACCGGGTTGCAAACCATAGGAAGTAAATGGGTCCTTAAAAAAAAAAAATTAGACTGGATGGAACCATTGAAAAATTTAAGGCAAGACTTGTAGCAAAAAGTTTTAAACAAAAATCTTACTTTGATTTTTTCAACACATTTTCTCCGATTACAAAAGTAACATCCATTAGATTGTTAATTATCATTGCAGCAATATATAATTTAAAAATTCATCAGATGGATGTTAAAACAACTTTTTTGAATGGAGACCTAGATGAAGAAATTTATATAGATCAACCCGAAGGTTTTATAGAGCCTAGCCAAAAAAAAAAAAAAAATGTGTAAGTTGACAAAATCCCTATATGGCTTAAAGCATGCCCTTAAACAGTAGCATGAGAAATTTGACTTTTGCATGATTGAGAATGGCTATAAGTCAAATGAAATTGATAAATGTATTTTATTGAACCCAAGGTTTCAAATTTCATGTGATTATAAATCTACACATGGATTTTGATGATAACAAATGAATTCAAAGAATAAAAGAGTTTCAAGCTCAAGTTGTCCACACAATAGAATCAAGCACATCAAACAATCAAGCATGAGCAAGAAGGAAACAAGTTCACATTAAAGTCATAGAGTAATGTTGTAAATCTCTTAAAATTTGAAATTAGGATTAATGTTCAAAATTAATATTTTATCATAAAGCATTAAAATATATTTTCCACATGTGCATGAATATTTTTGAAAATTAAATTTGAAAATTTTGAAAGATGATTGATTGTCATCTTTTACATGTGCATGGCTTGATTAAAAGGTTGAATTTTGAAAATATTAAAGATGATTGATTGGCATCTTTCACATGTGCATGTTTTATTTGAATATTTTCAGAAGTGATTGATGCTTTTTTAGACTTATACAAAAGGTAGATGATTTTGTTTGAAAATTTTGAAAAGTAAAGTGTGCTCATTTTGTCATATACAAAAAGTAAAAGATTAGGTTTGAATTTTTTAAAAAGGAAAGTGTGCTTCTTTTGTCATATGCAAAAAGTAAAAGATTAGGTTTGAATTTTTTTGAAAAGGAAAGTGTGCTCATTTTGTCATATGCCAAAAGTAAAAGATTAGGTTTGATTTTTTTAAAAAAGTGAATGATGTTGTCTTTGACAATTGAAAAGGAAGAACATTTTATTTGAATTTTTTGAAAAAGTGAATGATGTTGTCTTTGACATGTGAATCTTTTTAAATTTGAACATGAAGTCTCATATGCCTATAAATAGATCATTTGAGAGTTTTAGATTCACAACATCAAGAGCATACAACATTCATTCAAAGTTTTCATTCTCTCTTCTCTAAGCATTGAGCCTTAATCCTTGTTCATTTTGAGAGATATAGTTTGCACTATATTGTTCTTATTTTACTCATTGAGGAGTGTTTTCTGATAACCTACCCACTATCAGCTTTTGTATCAGAAAAAGAGTGTGTATAACCCTTGTGCGTGTAGAAAGTATTCTACACGGGGAATAGTTGAATCACCACGTGTAAGGTGATTGCAAGTGTAGAGGGTGTTCTACACGGATCCTTTGTAGCGGTGTTGTTCAAAGGTGTAATAGGTTTCTATCTCCACCTGAATGAGGTTGAATAGTGAATTTGGAAATCCTCAAGGGGTAGCTTGAGGCGAGGACGTAGGCAGTGGGGCCGAACCTCGTTAACATACTGAGTTTGCTTCTCTCTTACCCTTACTCTTTATATTTATTGTCATTTCATATTTTGTTTATATTTTATATTATATATTTGATTTATAATTGTTATTTTTTTAATACAACTCAATTCACTCTCCCTCTTCTGTTAGTCATCTGGGCAACATATTTATCATAAATCTTGAAAAAATTTCCATGTTATTATTAGCCTATATGTTGATGATTTATTGAGTTTTTGTTCTAATTTGCATGTTATAGATTATACAAATAGCATGCTTAGCAATCATTTTGATATGAACGATCTTGGTGAGACTAATTTTATTTTGGGAATGAAAATCACCAATACATGTGATGATATCTTTCTAGATCATTTGCATTACGTAGAAAAACTATTAAAGAAATATAATTATGTTGGATGCAAGCACGTTGTTACTCCTTCTGATCGTAGTGTTCATTTATTTTCTATTGCTAGCATGATTGGCAATTTACGTTATGCAACTGATTGTACTAGAACTGACATTGCTTATGCAGTAGGAGTACTTAGTAGATTTACTACTGAGCCTGGAAGAGACCATTAGTTTGCAATGGATTGGATAATGAAATATTTATCCGGTACAAAAAATTATGACTTGTTTAATGAAAAATATCCTATTGCACTCGAAGGTTTCAGTGATGCCTATTGGAATACCTTGTCAAGTGATTCTCTTTCAACTACTGGTTATATTTTTACCTTGAGTGGTGGTGTTGTATGTTGGAAGTCTAAAAAACAAACTATTATTGCTAACTCAACTATGGAAGCTGAGCTTATAGCTTTAGCTTCTGCAAGTGTGGAAGCAAACTGGTTGAGAGATCTATTTCATGAGATTCCACTGTGGGAAAAAGGAGTTCCACCCATATTAATTCATTGTGATAATACTACTACTATTTGTAGGATACAAAATTGTTATTATAACGGAAAATCCAGATCCATAAAAAGAAACCACAGTACTGTGAGATCTTATTTGAGTAATACTATCATTAACATGGATTATGTTAAATCTTGTGATAATCTAGCAGATCCACTAACCAAGGCCTTGACAAGAGAGAGTCTGGAATATATCGAGGGGAATGGAATTAAAGTCCATGCAATCATGAACCATACATGAGGATACCTAACCCAGAGATCAGAGATCCTGAAAACTGGGTTCAATTAGAAGAACGAATCTTTTGGTGGTAGTAAGAAATGCACTATTTACTTTATTTAAGAGTTTTCTCCATTCCTATAGTGTAAGTGCATTAATCCTATAACGATGGAGGATGAGTTTTATGAAAGAAATTTTTAATGAAATTATGTAGCTCTTATGAGTAGGGTGTTAGAATTACATGAGCACTATTGACAAATTTCACCTATGTGAGTGTGAGAGTGGGGTCTCTCTCTATGAAAATTGGACTTATTCTCAAATACACTCATGAAACCAAGAATAGCACAAGGTCGTAATGTGCTAATTAATAAAGCTCATGTCAGCATCTGGATTGTATGTGTGAACAATATTTTTTATTTCCCTTTATAAGTTCTAATTCAAGTCTGAGACTACTACTAACTTTTAAGTAAAAATTATCATTTCACTAAGTGAGAGTTCAATGCAGAGCATACCTTCATAATGCATAATAATCATTCTTTGTCTGAAAGTGTCTCTTTTATTTTTTTTTATTGTGGGAGAATGTTGGTATTGTTTTAATAGATTATATTTGAATAAAAAATTATAACTCTTCAAAATCTGTTGAGAGAGGTTTCCACAAAATCTTTTCTTTTCCTGTTAAGATTTATTTGGTTGTTTTTCGGCATTCATTATTTCCCAGTCAACAACGGACTAATCTAATAAAATCTTGTTTTATTTGCTTTTAACAGCTATGTGAAAGCTAGACTACGTGAAGTAGTCTTTCTTTTCTCTCTCTTATTCACTCTCTTATTCCTTTTCGGTTTTTATAAAAATTAGAATCAGACTTCTTGAAATCCTCTAGCAGTTGGTTGTTGGATTGCTTTCTATATTTTAGGAGGCACATGTGAGATCTAGTTTTTTAGAGGACCAAGTCACCAACGTTCAGTTTTACGGCTTTTAAAACTCTATAAATAGGTAGATGGGGTTGTACGTAGCAAGAGGTAGAAGAAATTCATTTCTTCGTCACTATACGTGTAGTGAAAACAAGATAGTGTCTTGAGATATTGAGAATTTTCAGACAAAAGATAGGTATTATTTTTAGAGGAGTTTTGAGGTCAATAACTTGTACAAAATTTATTCAAGCTATAAGACGATCAATTTGACTGTTGTATCCTAGAGAAGACAAGTCAAGAGGGGGTTTGCTATACCGGTTCAATTGAAAATTTACACACTATAGAGGACTTGAATCTCCTTAAAGAAAGCGACATTTCCGTACCTCAGTCCAAGCTAGTTTCGTTTGATTTTTCTTCATTTTATTATAATTTTTTATTTTATTACAGTGTATTTCACTAATATGGAATCCTATTAATTTGAAGTTTTTAGTTACTTATTGTTTATTGGTTGTGGGTAAGTGGTTTCTAAAGGGTAGGAGTTTATTTCTTGGTTAGAGCCTATTTGTAGTGTGATTATTGAGTGTAATCTAAGCAAATTAGTGTTATCCAAATTTCTTACTCTGTTTTCAATGCAACTTTCATTCTTACTATACATTCTGCTTTCTCTCAACCTCAAAGTTGTAGAGAGAAAACCCTTTTAAAGTGTTGAAGTTATCCCATATTTTTTCAATCATAAAAGTCGAGTCATTTGTTAAGGAATTGAGGGTTTTGAGTTTTTCTTATTTCAAAACTAGTGGGGTATGTAATGCTTATGATTTCAATCATTGAAATGAATTTTCTATTGCTTTTTTCATCTTCAGCTGAATCTCCATCATTATTTGCCTCTGATGTGGATAACTTAAATAACCATGCAATGATTGAAATTTGCAACTGAATGATCAATGACTGTTAATTTAGTGCATCCTAGAAGATCAATTTTCCATAAATTCTTGCAGTTGCTGAACTACCACTTGCAAAGACAAGCAATGAAGAGGGTATCTTTTTCATTAAAAGGGTCCTTGAATTCAGCAAAATTGAAGTACCAGATGCCTAATCTAGTTTCTGGACCTGTGCAAGGGAATGGGAGTGAAATATTGCTATTGCATATGATTTTCTAAGGGGAAACTGAAGTACTATCGTGCTGCTGCATACATACAAGTGAAGTCAACTCTCTTTGAGTGGGACTGTAATTCCTGTTAATCGTTATTCTCTCCAAGTTCTTTCACAAACAATCGTTATTATTTTATTATTATTTATTACTATTCACAAATTATTTAAAATTATCTCAGTATCCAAATATAGTATCAATTTGAGGTTATCCAAACATTGCCTCAATCTACGTGTTTAAGAACCAGTTGTGTTATGAGTCGTGCTATATGTAGTCCCTATTTTGGGACTTCTTTACGGTCTGTATGTGTATGTCAACTAAATGACCAAAAAAGCCATTGGTCTTCAACGAGCAAGGAGAAATCAGAAGTTCAAACCCTAGGCCATTCCCTCCTCTGGTCTTCAAAAGAGAGAGAGATCTAATCGTGCCATCGACTGCCCATAAGCCCATCGACACCCTCTCCATTAGATAAGAGATTGAGAGACTATACACAGCATAAGATACCAAGCTCCCCGTCGTCCATTACAATATTAGAATTTCACAAAGCAAAAATGTCAAGTCTTGTGGAAAGTTAACAAATTAATGGTTTTGATTTAACCCAGATGAAGTTTTGAGCCCAAATTCAAACAAGCTAAGTCAATTCTCCCTTCCATTACCGGCCACACAAAACAGAACTCACACACAATTCTTTGAAAACTTAATTTAATCCCAATTTTGCCACCATTCAAAAAAATACCTAGAAGAAAAGAAAAAACAGAAAACAAATATAGTAGAGCTAGGCTTCTCATCCGCCAAAATCCAAGCGAAAACAACAACAAAAAAGCAAAAATTTCCCTTATTTTCGTTCTAGAACCTAATCTAGACCTTTTACAGATTCAAAAACAAAACCAATCCATATGTGAACAAGACCTTGAGTTTCCAAAGACTTCTTGGTCAAATAACGTGGAACTAAAAAGCTGGAATTTGATGCATTTAGCTGGAAATGGGCTTCCCTTACCAGAATGTGACGGAATTCTAACAAGCTAAGCTGAGAGTTCGAGAAAAAGAAGATAGACAAGCATGGGAATCCATAGTAGTACTAGTATCGTGTTTTGTCTGGTTGTAATTTAATTGGGGAGAGGAAAACAAGGACACAACAAGACACCCTTTTCTGCATACAAACAATAATCACTATACTTAATCAAGCCATATCAGCCATAGCCCAAATGAGATTTCATGGCAACAAAGACCAAAAATTACTTAATCAAGCCAAGAATAACAGAATTCTAGTTGGAAGGAAAATGGCTTACCACCACAACCATGGAAGATTCAAATCACAATTTGAATCGATTGACTGGAAATGCGATTAAGGTTCTAGGAATTAAAAAGTGACGAAAAGAATCGAAGTGGGCAAAGGCGATTGGGCAACGCTAAGTGGCGATGATGATGTGGGATTCAGAGGCCCATGGTGCTTAGGGATTAAGAGAGTTGTTGATCCCCCCCCCCCCCCCCCCCCCCCCCCCCGGCCCGCGAACATAATTTCTCCCCTACACAGCAAAGCCAATGGCTTAGACAGCTGATTCCTTCACTTAAATGAAACGACTCATTTTGTTTAAGTGAGGTCTGCTTTGCAATCCTCCAAATTGGAGACTGCAACTAGAATATTTCTTGTGTTATTAGGATAAATGCTCAAGGTTTTTAAGCCATGATCAGTATAATTCTTTAGTATAATGTTTAATTATTTTTTTATGTATAAACTCAGAGTTCATTAATAGACCATCATTTATGATGAATGAAAACTTTAATTACATTATGAGGACCTTCGAATTGATGTGCTTGTAATCTAAGTGTAACTAGGCATCAAAATTGTCACTATAGTCTATTTACAGCGTAGAACTAGTAATCCATCATTGTCTAGTTTAAATGCCTCTGTAATTTGCCTTGCTCTGCACGTCATGAAATACCTCATTGATCCTTTTATGTTGTCGCAATACTTTAATGTATAGAAGTATTTCAGCAATTATGTGGAACAACAAATTACGAGCACTGGATTTCAGTGTTTGTTTAGCACAATTATTGTTTTGAGATTATTATTTGAAAATAATAAATATTTAAAAAATAATAATAAAACCAAGAGATGTAATAAAGAAAGAAATTTTCTTTGAAGAAAATAATTAAACAAATATGCATGACAACAATAGAAAATGGAAAATCTATGAAAATAGAGACTCATTATAAACTTTTGCTTCGGAGATCGAAACAGATATATATTATTGTAGTTAATGTCTTTTTTCATTTGACGTATTAGATATATAAAAATATATATATATATATATATATTTTGTGGCGGTAAAGCCACTTTTGTGGACTTTTATGGGTCAAAACTTTCAACAAATAGATAAAATGATAAGAAGCATTTTTCTTCTTCATTAAGAATTAGAATTTGTCAAAAATGGTGGGTTATTTGACAGCACATATCAAGCTGTTCCAGCTTGAATTCACATTGCCAAACCGTCATATTCTCACTGCCTTCATTTCCTATATATATATATGCTTTTGTTTTTCAAAATACTATCCCATTTTGGAAGCAAAATATAGAGAAATAGAGAGTTTTTTAGAGAGAAAAATAGTGAGGTTTCTCCTAAATATTGTCTTTCCTTTTATAAGAAAGAGTGTATCTTTTTTCTTTTATAAGAGAGGGTATTGTCAATTGTTCTCTTCTTATTTTAGAGAGAAATTCTTATAATCCTTTTGCTATAGTGAAATCCTTTTACAATTTGCCCATAGAAGATTTATTGCTCCAATTAGTTTAGAGATTTTTCCATGAAAAATATTTTGTATTCTTTATTTTTCATTCTTTCTCATTTCTACTTCGGTTGTAATTGTATGTCCCGTACCACAATGTCCTAACAATATTTTCATCTTTTTTTTGTTCGTAATATGTATTAATTTATAAATGCCCAAACACATTTAAGTTTATTTTTTGTTTGACTTGTACGTTGCATAATATTATGCAATTAGCATATGCAAGAGGGTAGATGAGTGTTTTAAGACAATTCTTGCGATTATTAAATAGGGGAATCAAGCAACTTGCTTCATTAGTATATTAAAAGACAGACTATTCCGGATAAGAGAAATAATATTTACAGTCTTAAAGTGTGCACACTTCACATTCTCTTTCTAAAAAAAATAGGTAGATATGGGCCCCATATAGAAAAATCATTTTTTTAATAGTAGATCCCACTTTTTTTTCAAAATGAATATGTAGGGCTTGCATATTCTAAGATTATATATAGCATTACTTGCCAGGTAATTACAATGAAGTTTTCAGTTTTATGGTTGGTCTTTATTTATAAGTTTCGTTAGTAATTAAATAATATAACTCATAAATTATCAAGAGACAAGACTTCCATATCCACAAGCTACAAAGTTGTCGTTTAAGTTTGTTCTATTTCACCAATTCTAGCTACAACATCTCCATCTCTTGTGTTTGGAATCCAGATCATAGGTATATATTCCCTCTGCTCCAAAGTTAATTTGTAGTAATTATCCCACGTGGCTGTGAGTTTTGGTATGTCAAATTATATCAAACGATAGGTAGTATTTGATGTTCTATTCGATTTCTAGATTACTTGTAATATATCTTTGTATACGATGTTATTTTGAGATTCGTGTTCTTACTATTGTTTTAATTGAATCTAGGACAATATGGCGTCTAGCCAACGAAAAGCTACAATGAACATCAAAAGTAATCTTACATGATGTTTGAAGAGCCCGTCATTATAACCTATATTTTCGCACTGATTTTGTGGGGGAGAAAAAAGAAACAATACCTGAATTTTATGAGGAAAGTGGAAGTTGTTACAAAATTCTTGAAGTTTATTCTCATACAACACTCTCACATATTGCTCTTCCTCAATATTAAGGGGTTTCGGACGAGAATGCTTGTTAGCTAACTTGAAAAGAATGGAACCATCGAAAAGATAGAAATGTAAACGGAAACACACACACACCGATCAGACACTCAATTCAACGAGCAAATGACAAAAAATGTGATTCTTAAAAGGAGTGTTTACCAGTATCTTTCAAGTTAATTGGAGGTGCAGGATATGACAAGGACCCATCGATATCTACTTCCATAAGTGTTGCCCCATACTTTAATACATATAAGTAAATCAATCAGAAACAATAGAATAATTTATCTTAATGCAACAATCATGAGCCCCAAATTAGGAAGGAAAAATGGGAAATTTTTTTGCACAATACCTTCTCTAGTGCTTGTATTGCTCTTTGATTAGCAGCTTTGTATTTTTGAACCTATGTCATAGACCAAAATAGAAGCAATATAAAAGAAATACACACTTTAGAAGGGGAAAAAAACTAAAACTTACAAACCTACTTACATTGGTTTCCACACATAAAACCAAAGGCGAGGTTTCATTTTCTTGCCAATAGATTGATTTCTTTCTCTCTAGTAGACCGAACAGAGTTGTAAGGAAAGCAAATTCCTCACTTAATAATCTTAACAGGAGTGTTTTTGTTAAGTTTCAGATGAAAACATGAAGCAAGCTTGAAAATGGAACTCGAGATGGAGCAAAGAGACTTGGAAATTAAGAAAAATGCTTTTAAGAAATTGACTGAATGAATTAATTACAAAAGAGGGTTCTGTATTTATATACAAGTGCAAGAAGAAAATAAACTGACTGACTGACTAACTAACTCTATTCTTTTTTCATTTTAACACGTGCTGCTTTAGACTTCAATTCTATTTGTTCAATGTTGGATGCTATGCTCCACCCCCCTCTCAAGATGAACATGTATGTTAATGATGTTTATCTTGCATAAAGTATGGTGAAATGGGAGAGAACCAAGACATTTTGTTATTATATCTACCAGTTGCAATCTTGAAGGAATGTGAACTAACTTGATGACTTTTTGCTGCATTTTTTCTCTGATGAGATGACAGTCTATTTTTATATGTTTTGTCCTCTCATGTTGAATAGGGTTTGTTGCTATTGATAAGGTTGCTTTGTTGTCTGTATAAAGCATAGTTGGTTGCTAGTGATTAATGCTTAAGTCTTGCAAGGCATAAAGAAGCCATTAGATTTCACATGTTGTTGATGCCATGGCCATGTACTCTGCTTGTGACGCCCCCAAATTTCGTTTAGGATCGAACGGACATTTGAAGCGTCGAGACATACAACACAAGGTTACCTACCCTCGTTCATGACATATAAGATACAATGTTCCTAACATGCATCTAACATTATGCAATATTCGCAGCGGATAAATTTTTTTCTTTAATAATACTATGCACCAAATTGAAAATATCCCAAATGCTTAAAACATACTTCATATATAAAGACACATTAAACAACTAAGATCATAACACTAGTCCAAAATGCTTATGATCCAAAAAAGTACTGGAGATGCAACTCCATCGTACAAGTAGTAATTTACGTTAACTACTATATTAATATTGAATTCGCATCGTCATTCAGTCAACTGTGTCTAATTGGTTAGCTCATGATTCTCCTTCAGGTCCTGTAACAAGATCTACCATTCGTGGGGAATGGTAGTTGGGACTACCAAAGTGAGATTTGATTACAAATCTCAGTAAGTTAACAAAAAATTTCCACACAGGCTAATAATGCATGGATGACAGTAAAAGCATGAATGCATAATCAAATTCATAAGTAATTAAAACATAACTTGACGTACAACATAGCATAACTGACATAACTTAAATTGAAACGTGAACTGAACTTGACTTGACATGAACTTGATCTGAAACTTGAGTTAACATGAACTTGATCTGAGACTTGACTTCAATGTTTTGAATACTGTACCGGATGGCGTACCGGTCAAGGCATTGGAACGAAATATTTCGGTACCGGTACCGTTTTGTGTACCGTTTCGGGATAGTCGATATATAAATAAATTATATGTATAAATATAAATAAATAAATTATATTCTAAAATAATAGTTTATATATGAATAATTTATACATAAATACATATATATATAAATTATAAATAGTCTGGTATAAATTGAGGGTCAAAAAATAAACTTGTAGTTTGAAAAAATGAAAAAAAAAAAAATAGAAGGCCGAAATACCGGCTGATACGGGCCGGTACGTAGGCCGGTACAAGCTGAAATATCGGCCGGTACGGCCGGTATTCAGACCGGTACGAAACATGTGCAATATCTGTACCGGACCGGTGACTGGTAAGGAATATTTCGGCCGTACCGGCCGGTACGGTACGGTATTTAAAACCATGCTTGACTTAACATGAACATGATCTGAAACTTATTCTTTAACTGCTTAAATACATACTCCACAGTTGTTGTGGCCCCATGTATTCTACGTGTCATAATTGCTGTGTCTCATGTAGTATATGCGTCACAATTGCTGTGACCGCATACATAAGTAATCAAAGCATAACTTGACGTATGACATATATAGCATAACTGACATAACTTAAATTGCAACGTGAACTGAACTTGACTTGACATGAACTTGAACATGAACATAATATGTACGTAAACATAACATGACATAACATAAACTTGATCTGACACTTGACTTAACATGAACGTGGTCTGAAACTTATTGTTTAACTACTTAAATACATACTCCACAGTTGTTGTGGCCCCATGTATTCTACGTGTAAATACATACTCCATAGTTGTTGTGGTCCCATGTATTCTACGCGTCACAATGCAGTTAAATACATACTCCACAGTTGTTATGGCCCCATGTATTTTACGTCAATTGCTGTGTCTCACATAGTGTATGCATCAAAATTGTTGTGACCCCATACTTCGTGTGCCACAGTTGTTGTAGACCCCATGAAACTGAATGTAACTCAAGATGAAACGTGACTAGAATACGAAAAGACAGAAGCCCTGACGTAACATAACGTGACTTGAACATAACTTGAAAGACATGACCAACTTAAGATAGGGTTATATCGTGACATGACTTAAACACCTAACACACAATATTTCATATATGATATCACATGTAACGGAAACATACTTAATATGACATACTTGCAACAGTGAATATGACATGACATATATGATAACGCACATACATACACTGTAATTCCTTTACTTAGCACACATACATAGTAGACTGCTAGTAAGTTAAAAGCTAACTTACCTCGATCTCCAAGTTTCTTATAAAACCTCAAGCGCGATTACGAGGAACTATAATTAGTGATTCTAAAAATTAGAACTAAATCACTAATAATTTTAAATATAGAAAATACTAACTTAAAGAATAAAATTTTCATTTTACCCTCTACATGTAGGAAAATGACCGTTTTACCCCTAAATTAAGGATTTTGCATGCTAATTCCAAAAGTCACCAAAATTTACATGTCTCATGTAAATTTTATCCTAAACTCAAATATCAATCTAGAAAAATTTAAAACTAATCACAACTATTAAAACTCCATAGGGCCGAAATTCTCATATGCTATTTCCATTGATTTTTGTTTCTAACTTGTTTTGATTAACCTTTTGATCTATGACTTATAAAGATGTGATCTTCAAACCAAACCATAAAATGATTTAAAAAGATGTCTTAAAATATATATAAGCTTCTAATTCAAGATCACATGGTTAAATATTAACCAAAACATAAATTGAGCTAAGAGCATCCATACTTTGGCCTATCCGAACATCTCTTTACATAATATTTCATATCTTTGAAACTAACATCAAATATCTTCAAAATAATATTCTAATATATATATAAAAGGCTTAAGATCCTCTAATAAAATTATCAAAGCCATTGGAATAGGTTTAAACTACCAAAGATTTATACTTTCTCAAAACAGTAACTGTTTTTCCTCTTCCAGTTTCTAAATTTCTAGATCTAAGAAAATATTTCATCAAAAAATTTAATCATGCAACAATCTTCAACCAATAATCATATACACATGTTAACAATACTCCATAAAAATTTCGGACCAATATCTATTCATTAGTTTGGTTAAAAATTTCAAATTATAACATATTCTTCAGTTTATCTCCCAGAATGACATTTCTAGAGTTTAAACAATATTTGACTGACCAAATGATCTTCAAATGGAACAATAAGATATTCACGCAAACTAGACTAAAAAAGGAACAACTTGTATGAAGGAGACTTTATAATAAAATACTTACAAAAGTTTCGAAATGTGCATGCAAAAGAACACCTAAAAACTGTCCGAGAGAGTGTTTGGTGTTCATCCAATGAAAAGTGTAAAGAAAAAAGATTTCGTGGGGAGTGGCTGGTGGTATTTATGGACAAAATATGAAAGAAGATGAGGCTGGAGTGAGAGTTAAGTGTAGGTCTCTCTTACCCGAAATGAGAGTTAAGTGTAGGTCTCTCTTACTCAGAGTGAGAGTTGAGTGTAGGTCTCTCTTACTCGGAGTGAGAATTAAGTGTAGGTCTCTCTTACCCAATAATACTTACAAAAATCAACTCAATATATTTTTATCTAATAATATCCACGAAATTAGTTTAAGATATTTTTATCCAATAATATCTACAAAATTAGCTTAAGATATTTTTATCCAATAATATCTATAAAAATCAGCTCAAGATATTTTTATCCAATAATATCTATAGTTTTGAACAGATGTTTCATCCGAAAATAAGAAAAAGAGTTATTGCGCCATAAAACCTTAAATAACCTACCGAGTCTAATGGCACAAACCATAATACATTTAGACACTTTTAAGTATCTCTAATAATCAAAAACACACTTCTGATAACATAATGAGTAATAACACTAATTATGTAGTTAGAATAAAACCTATATGATTAATGAATTCGTGAAAACTTATAGGGTCTTCACGAGGTTCCTAAAGCCAATAGAAATTCTACAATTGAATTTCTAGCGGCCTGTTACACTACTTCTACAGATGACCTACTTATTGTGGCATGCTTCTTACTTTTCCATGGAACCAGTCAACTGCCTAGGAAAATAGCAAACCCTGTTATACTTTTTTGAGTGTCAATGCACCCTGCCTAGTCATTATCTGAAAAGGCCTTCAATTGTAATTCTAATGATAAGGGAAAAAACAATCATTGTCATGGTGTTGCCTTCAGATATCTAAGAACTCGAGTGGCTACTTGATAATGATTGACTGCTGGCTTGGCAAGGAATTGACTTAAAACTTAAACTGAATAGGCAAGGTCAGGTCTGGTGATGATTTAAGTATAGCAATCTTCTAATCATTCTTTTGTAAGCTGATGGATCATCATATAAGGCAGAATCTGTTCCAATGAGTTTAAGGTTGGATTCCATTGGAAATGCAGCAGGCTTGGTAACAAGTACCCTAGTATCTTGAAGTATATCAAGAGCATATTTCCCTTGACTTATTGAGATTCCATTCTTAGACATTGCCACTTCCAATCCGAGGAAATATTTAAGTTCTCCCAAGTCTTTAATTGTGAACTTGTGATGTTAAAAATCCTTGAGCAATTGAATTTCTATCAAACTGTCACTAGCCAATAGAACATCATCTACATAAACCAGTATAGCTATGAAAGATGATTCAGGCCTCTTGATGAATAAAGAAGAATCTGAATTGCCTTGGACAAAACCATATTGAAGCAAGGCATTTGACAGTTTTTCAAACCATTGTCTACTTGCTTGTTTTATGACATAAAGACTCTTAAGAAGTTTGCAAACTTTGTTTTCTCCCTTTTCAGCCATACCAGGAGGAAATTTTATATAAACTTCCTCATGTAAGTCACCATATAGAAAAACAATATTTACATCTAGTTGGTGAATATGTCAATTTCTAATGATAGCTATTGTTAGGATCAACCGAATGGAAATAACCTTTGCTACTAGAGAAAAAGTGTCAAAAAAATCCAATCCCTCTTGTTGAGTGTAGCTTTTCGCTACCAACCTAGCCTTGTGTCTCTCTATAGTTCCATATGCTCTATATTTAATTCGAAATACCCACTTGCAGCCTATGGTCGGTTTGTGTTTAGGGAGAGTAACAAGTTCCCAAGTCTTATTTAACTCTAAGGCATTTATTTCATTTTGCCTAACAACTTGCCATTCAAGTATTTGGACATTTTGTTTAAAGGTTTTGGGTTCTTGAGAGGCTGAAATTGATGCTAAAAAGGCTCTATGAGATGAAGACGATCTACTTGCAGATATAAAGTCAGAGATGGGATAGAGAATACCTTTGTTATGAGAACAATCGGCATGAGGAGATGAAGAGTTTGCATTTATAATATTTTGGACAAAACCACAAAAATAATTTTGCAAGTATATAGGTGTTTGTTTAATTCTTGATGACCTTCTGAGCTACTAAGAATGATCAATATTTTGAGGATGTTGATCACCAGATGATTCAGTATTTAAAATTGATTCAATGGAAGAAGAGTTTGGTTTTGGCATAACATTTCAAACATTTGGTTCAATCTGTGTTTCAATGTTTGTCATTTGTTCAATCTATGGATTTGATTCACTAGAAGATGGATTTGATAGATTTTTAGATAAATGAAAGGAAAATTCTGAAGTAGAAGTATTTGGTGGAAATAAAAAAGAATTAGCTTCAGAATTAGATGGGAGAGCTTTAACAGGAAAATTGCTTTCATAAAATATTACATTTCTTGAAATGAATATTCTGTTTATATTTAGATCTAGCAATTTATATCCTTTGATATTAGGGGGATAACCTAAAAATAAGCACTTTGAAGTTCTTGAATCAAATTTATGTTTGTGATTTAAAAGTGTTGATGCAAAGCAAAGACATCCAAATACTTTAGATGAGAAAGATTAGGAGCTTTATGGAAGAGTATTTCTAAAGGTGTTTTATTTTTAAGGAAAGGAATAAGTATTCTGTTTATGATGTGTGCTGCTATCAACAAAATTACTCCAAAAAGTTAAAGGGATGTTTGCTTGAAACATTAGGGCTCTAGTAGTGTTTAGTAGGTGTTGATGTTTCCTCTCCACAAAACCATTTTGTTGTAAAGTTTCCACACAACTCTTTTGATGTATTATGCCATTGTCATGATAGAATTGAGTAAGAAGAAATTCAGACCCATTGTCTGACCTTATAATTCTGATAGAAACACTAAATTGTGTTTCCACTATTTTACAGAACATTTTTAAGATGGAGGAAACTTCAGACTTTGCTTTGAACATATATACCCAAACACAACGTGTGAAATTATCAACTATTGTAAAGAAAAATATGAAGCCAGAATAAGAGACAAACACCAAAAGGCCTCATATATCACAATGTATCAAATCAAACATATTATTTGAATTTGTTTGGGAAACAAGGAAAGAAAGCGTTGTTTGCTTTGCAAAGTGACATGTATCACAAACATTATTTGAATCAAGAGATATGAAAGGTTCTAATTGTCTAAGAAAATGTAATCTTGAAGCAGAAACATGACCTAGTCTATTATGCCAGATATCTAAATGACTTTGTGTAATAGCTAAAGCAAAAGGTAAAGAATTAAACTCATTCTTGTTGCAGGTAGTAGCTTGTTTGAAGTGGTAAAGTCCATATTTTTCATTAGCAATCTCAATCATCCTCTTTGCTGATTGGTCATGTAAAAGGCAGTAAGAGTCAAGGAAAGAAACAGAGATATTAGTATCTTTGGTTAGTTTTGAAACAGAAAGCAAATTAAAAGAAAAGCTAAGAACACATAACACATTATTCAAAGATAATGTGTCAGAAAGACAAATGGTACCAATGTAATTGGCAAGAACTGAATGACCATTAGGTAGGTTAATGAGAGTATTAATAGGTTTAGGTGTAAAGGAATACATAAGAGGTGAACAGATCATATGATTTGTCGCACCAATATCTAATATCCATGAAATTTCATGCTCTAAGACTGAACATGACAAGTTTAAAAGGTTACCAAAGAAGTGAGAAGTGGCAAGATTCATAGCTAGTGTGGGATTTGTTTGAGTGAATGTAGTATTCAAATTAGCAAGTGCTAGAAGTTTGTTAAATTCCTCATGAGTTAAAGAAAACTTTTAGTTCTCGTTACTATTGGAAGTGTAGACCTCTTCATTAGAAATGACTGCATTTGCAGTAGGTGGATGGCACTTTCCTTTAGGTCCAGTTCAACCAGGGGGATAGCCATGAACTTTAAGACATGGTCAGCCTATTGTCTCATTAGCAAAAAATCAAACAAGTTGCAGATACATGAAGCCATCTTCCCACAGTTACAAGTTGGAAATGGACTGTAATTGAGATATTCATCCCATAGTGTCTTGAACAAACTGAAGTACTCAGTGATCGTCAAAGAACCTTAAGTAATTGAACTTAGAGATTTTTTAAGATGAAAAACTCTAGGACCATCACTTCTCAAATATCTGGTTTTCAATTCATTCCATAGATCGACAATAGAGGCAACATAAAGCAAGCTATTTCTTATCTCTTTTGATATAGAATTCATTAGCTAAGAAAGTATCAAATTATTGGCTCACAACCAAGCAGGGTAAAGAACACATTGATCAGTAGGAGGAGCAAAAATCGATCCATCGATGAATGCGACTTTGTTCTTGACGGTTAACGCAATGGTAATCGATCGACTCCACGTGATGTAATTATTACCAGCAAATATTTTTGAAACAAGCAGCGCACTAGGATTATCACTTGGATGCAAATAGTATGGACTAGAAGAATCGTCCGAAGGATTTTGACGAAAATCAGATGAATGAACAAAGAGATCATCATCAGAAGAACTCATTTATGGAAATTGCTAAGAAATGCAAGAGAAATTTCTAGAGATTACAAAGATTTCGAAGAAAAACTTTGCAATAGTAGCAAGAATGTAAAGTTGCGGAAGCAGAGAATGTTCTCAATCTGATACCATGTTGAGTTTCAGATGAAGACATGAATCAAGTTTGAAAATGGAACTCGAGATAGAGCAGAGAGACTTGGAAATTGAGAAAAATGCTTTTATGAAATTGACTGAATTAATTAATTACAAAAGAGGGCTATGTATTTATATACAAGTACCAGAAGAAAATAAACTAAAAAGAATAAACTAATTAACTAACTAACTCTCTCCTTCTTTTATATTAACACATTTGCTTTAGACTTCAATTCCATTTATTCAATCTTGGATGCTATGCTTCAACAGTTTTAACATAAAAATAACTCTACGTGTCTAAAATAATTATTTTCCGTCTCAATTTGTTTAAATGATTTGTTGAGTAATATTCTTTATTTATAAATATGTAAAATAAAGTTTACGAGTTGTATTTATAAATAATTTGGCATCAAACTCCAAATATTGATTCAGACATTGACAAAAGGCATTGTGCCCCCATTGGGTTTATTCTTCTGTAGCACACGGACAAGACAAAGAAAATCTAGTGGCAGTGCAGTTATCGAAAATTACCCGCATTTGCACGGCATGACAAAAGAGCATGTGAAGTCATAACTCTACTATTATTAAATATTTTATTTTAAAATAAATCATAATATTATTAAAAAATATTTTCTTAATTACTAAATAAAAAAATTAAAAAAAAAATTTATCGGAATCCATCATTCTCGGCGGGTATATTTTTTCTCAATGGATATTGGGCATATAAGATAAATGTGAGCGACCGAGAAAAATTCACCACCAAAGAACACTGAAGTGGAAGAAATATCCCAAGCTCATATCAATGGACGTTATAGGTCCTGCCAAAGGTCTCTCGTTAGAAGACAAAAGAAAAAAAAGGAAGAAAAAAGGGGACAAGGCAAAGAATGTGTCAGAGGAAAAAGAATGTGGCTACGGAAAGATAAAGGAGAAAGTGGAGAAAATGGGGATGGTCAAACACACCAACGAGGGATGGAATAATGTGTGTTCCCAGTTTGGCAGGTAATTGCAATGAAATTTCCCAGTTTCCTGCTTGGCCATCATTTACTAGTCCATAATAAAACTCGTAAATTGCCTACTGCTTCGCCATTGTTGTTAAGTCTGCTCTGCTTCACCGGTTCTAGCTAGAGCTATCTCCAATATCTATTGTCTCTGGATCCAAAGGTATATATATTTATATAGAGAAAATATTGAGAGCAGTTACTATTCATCACTGCACACCACACACCTTATAAAAAATATTTATATATTCTATAAAAAACATCTCTATACCTTATAAAGTATGCAGTATGAATAGTGGCTGATGCATAGAATTACTCATTTATATATATATATATTCTCTCTGCTCCCCTAAGTTAGTTTTTAGTAGTATTGGATGTTCTAATTTATTTCTAGATTACTTGTAAGATCTTTGAAGATGAGGCTGTTTTGAGATCTGTACAGAATGCCTCAAATAATATGCAAATCATGAGCTCCGAGAACGGTCAGCCTGATCTATCAATAAAAGCCCTGTTATTTCATGAAGTACAAGTTAATATGTTTCATGTTCTTGCGAGTGATCATGCTTAATTTACATGGTTGCAGATGACTGGTTCCAAACTCTTAAGTTTCGCAATATCTTCATTTAAAGCCAGATCAAGCATCTCCATATCTTTATCTCACCATAATGTGTGTATATTCTTGTCTTATCTGTATTCTAAGGGTTCGGTAGACAAAGCAAGATGAATGCATATTTGAAGCTGAAGAGGAAAGACAAAGCGGAGACGCCATTTATGAGGAATTCAAGACTGTTATTAGAGGAACGTATCGCCCTTTTCGATGGGAAATGCAATCCTATCCGTTTCTTTTCTGCCCAGGAGCTCAGCATAGCAACAAACAACTATGACCGACGTCAACTTTTTCTGCGGGACGGTAGTGTTAAATTTTACAAGGGTTGTCTGGAAGGCCGCTTAGTTTCAGTTAAAAAATTTGATGACTATCACTTGCCTCAGTGGCCTTTTCCTCCTGTTACTAGATATGGCATTTTTAAAGACGTTGTAATTGGATCAAACATGAGTAGTCACAAAAATGTTCTAAAGCTCCTAGGATGCTGCCTAGAGACCCAATCACCGACTCTAGTGTATGAATACGTAGGGCACAAGAATCTCTTCACGTGCATTCGTTATCCAATCGAGTCTCCTTGGTTACTTGATCGTGATGATCCAGTCAAGTCTCAGCCGTTACCATGGAAGTGTAGGGTAAGGGTTGCAATGGGAATAGCTAATGCAGTTGCATATCTCCATACTGCTTTTTCCAGGCCCTTTGTACATAGGGATATTCAGCCGCTCGTCATTATATTGGATGAGAATAATGTTCCCAAATTGATTGATTTCTCACGATCTTTACCTATTCCTGAAGGTCAAGTGCATGCAACCGATAGTGTTGTAAGCTCGAGAATTGGTTGTATTGCACCTGACTATCGTCTTACAGGCAACTTTACTGAGAAGGATGACGTCTATTATTTTGGCGGATTTCAACTTGAGCTCTTGACAGGATGGACGGTGAGTACAAAAATTACCAGGTACAATGAAGACCTTCATCTAGACTGGGTGAAGGCCGAATATGATGAACAACGGTTGATTGAAATTGTAGATCTGGAATTGTTGGAAGAAAGTGTTGATCAGCAGCAGTTTCTAACTTTTGCAAACCTTGCCCTGAGTTGCATCTCCGACAAACGAGAAGATAGACCAACAATCACTGATGTGGCTAAACAACTCAGGCGGATTTATGATCAGTGTCTCACACATCCTTAGATTAGCTAGCTACGTTACAGATTGATTAATGTATATATATATTCAGGGTCTTCTATGCTCTATAATACATGCAGCATTTGAAGGCACAAATCTGTCATCAAGAATGTACTCAATTAAATAAAAAGGCATACATGCAGCCATGTTACCATTTATATGTGCAGAGGGCAAAGCTGGGTGTTGATTCCCCATTATTGCAGCTAAAATAGATTTATCCTTTCATTGTAAAGTAAGCAAAAAGGCATGTGGGACAAATCCAAGATTTCAAGTTGTCCACGTGAGTCCCAAATGAGGAAGATAAAGGACTATTCGGGCTCCCACCTAGTTCATCCTTTGAAATCAAAACTCAGATTTGTAAATCCATTCGAGAAGATCATCCATCAATGAATTATGGCTGAGATCTGACGCCACAAGGTTTGCACAATCAACCATAGACTTCAGCATGCTTCTGGAGGTTTCTTTCAAATAGAACTCGGTACTTGGCCAGTAAATCCATAGGCCAAGTATCGAGTTCTTGCACAGATTAAAATAGTTCCATAAGATAACACCGACCTGATCCAATCTTAAGATATGGAAATGGGAGAGACAGACAGAGGCAGAGACAGAGAAAGGCCGGATATCTACCTAGCATATGGTCTCTATATGGTGATGGCCGAACCTCTCGACGTTTTTGATACAAAAATATAGCCAGGCAGGGAGGGGGTAAGGGGTGAAGGAAGATGCTCAAAGTCAGAAATCAAGTTTTGTGTTGCGATTTGTAAAAGTGGATAGATAAGGTTTTCAAAAAAAATTTAATTTTTTTAGTAATTGGTTTTATTACGAAATGGTTAGACTGTCTTTGGGTGATACTCAAGTTGTGTTTGGTAAGTAAAGTAGTTTTAGGCTATTATTTTACTATTATTTACTACTATTAAAAAATTATTTAAAATCATCTCAACATCTAAATATAAACTCAATCTACATTTTAAATAGCCCATTTTCTCCTTTTCTTTGACCCATTTTCTTTTCAGCGTTTTGCTCATAGCCAAAGACCACACAACAAAATCCCATCTTCTCTACCCAAAGGAGGGGTGAAGCTTCAGCTTCTCCCTCCCTCCTCCCATCTAGTTAGACCAGAACCTATGCAGTCTTTTATTTTCCAATTTTTTTCCTTCCAAAGCATGGAGAAATGCCGATTTGCTATTTTCCAAAGTTCATCGACCACCACCTACTCCACTGTAGGATTCTCAACCATTGATCCTTCAAATGGCCAAAGATTTTCATTGAATGAAACAGCACGCATGGGGGTCAAAGCACACGTGAGATTCACATGCCAGTGCACTAGGAAGCTTTTGTTGCTGCCACACACAACATTTTTAGGGCCAAGGACCTCGGTTCCTTTATCCCCGACTACCTGCAACACTTTTAGTGTGGTGCATGTCTCTCACGCACCACCAATCCCTACTTATAGTCCTCCGGCAATTCGACTGCTCTATTGTTTTTTATATGCCTATATTTTGTTTTTTCCAACTAAGGATCAATGAAAATAAGTAGTGGAAGTCTCGTGCAGTCAATCTAGACCAGCAAAATGCAATACAAATCACTTCATTACTACTTTCAATCGTAGTATTACAGTCTATTTATCGAACTGTATCAAAACCACCTCAAGCAGTTTCCCCTTGAGGAAAAATGGGTGGGGGTCTAGTTATTGATCCCATAGCCCGCTTTTTTTATTTTTATTTCTTGTGTTGTATTTGCTGGTTTGAGTTGAATGTTGGGGCTTCCCACCCTCTTGACTATTGTATCATGTAACTTGTTAAATATATCTATAATATGCTTGTTTAGGGAAAAATAAAAAATCTACATTTTTAAGAACCAGTTGTATTATTAGGATAAATGCTCATGGTTTTTAAGCCATGATCAGTATAATTCGTTAGTATTATGTTTAATTTTCTTTTATATATAATCTCCGAGTTCATATGACGGAGGAAAACTTAAATTACATTACGAGGACCTTCGTATCGATGCCCCGTGCTTGTAATCTAAGTGTAACTATGTATCAAAATTGCCACTATAGACTATTTACAGCGTAGAACAAGTATTTAGTAATCCATCCTTGTCTAGTTTAAGTTCCTCTGTAATCTGCCTTGGCCCTTGGTATGCTGTGCATTTCATGAAATACCTCATTGATTCTTTTCTGAGGTCGCAATACTTTAACGTATAGAAGTATTTCAGCAATTATGTGGAACAACAAATCACGTGCACTGGATTTAAGTGTTTGTTTAGCACAATTATTGTTTTGAGATTATTATGTGAAAATAATAAATATTTAAAAAATAATAAAACCAAGAGATGTAATAAATAAATAAATTTTCTTTGAAAAAAATAATTAAACAATAGAAAATGGAAAATCTACGAAAACATAGACCGATTAGAAACTTTTGCTTAAGATATCGAAACAAATATATATTATTGTAGTTAATGTCTTTTTTCTATTGACGTTTAGAGATTTAAAAAAAAAAACATATTTTCATCTTTTTTTGTTTGTAATATGTATTAATTATTTGTATTAATTTCTAAATGCCCAAACACATTTAAGTTTGTTTTTTGTTTGACTTGTACGTTGCATAATTTTATGCATTTAGCATACGCAAGAGGGCAGATGAGTTTTTTAAGATAACTCTTGCGATTATTAAATAGGAGAATCAAGCAACTTGCTTCATTAGTGTATTAAAATACAGACTATTTAAGGTAAGAGAAATAATATTTGCAGTATTAAAGTGTGCATGTTTCAGATACTTTTTCTAAAAAAAGTAGATAAATATGGATCCCACATAGAAAAATCATTTTTTTAATAATACATTTCACTTTTTTTCAAAATAACTACATAGAATTTGTGTATTCTAAGACTGTATGTAGCATTACTTGTCAAGTAATTGCAATGAAGTTTTCAGTTTTATGGTTGGTCTTTATTTATTAGTTTGGTTAGTAATTAAACAATGTAACACATAAATTGTCAAGGGACGACTTCCATATCCACAAGCTACAAAGTTGTTGTTTAAGTTTGTTCTGTTACACCGGTTCTAGCTACAACATCTCCATCTCTGTGTGTCTGGAATCCGGATCATAGGTATATATATATATATATATATATTCCCTCTGCTACCGAGTTCATTTTTAGTAATTATCCCACACGACTGTGAGTTTTGGTATGTCAGATTATATCAAACGATAGGTAGTATTTGATGTTCTGATCGATTTCTAGATTTCTTGTAATATATCTTTGTATATGATGCTGTTTTGAGATTTGTGTTCTTACTGTTTTTTTAATTATATGTGTATCCCAACATAGTATGTGTGTGTATTATTGTCTATATGTATTCTAAGGGTTTGGTGGACAAATCAAGATGAATGCATGTTTGAAGCTAAAGAGGAAAGACACAGAGGAGACCCCATTTATGAAGAATGGAAGAATGTTGTTAGAGGAGCGTATCGCCCTTTTCAATGGGAAATGCAATCCTATCCGTTTCTTCTCTGCCATGGAGCTCAGCACAGCAACAAACAACTATGACGCAAGTCAACTGGTGGTTTTGAGTTTTACAAGGGTTGTCTGGAAGGCCGCTTAGTTTCAGTTAAAAAATTTAATATTGATCACAGCCCTCTTACTAGATATGAGGACATTTTTAAAGACGTTGTAATTGGATCAAATATGAGTATTCACAAAAATGTTCTAAAGCTTCTAGGATGCTGCCTAGAGACCCAATGGCCGACTCTAGTATATGAATATGTAGGGCACAAGAATCTCTTCGCGTGCATTCGTGATCGAGTCGAGTCTCATTGGTTACCTATTCGCGATCCAGTCAAGCTGTCTCAGCCGTTACCATAAGTGTAGAGTAAGGATTGCAATGGGAATAGCTAATGCAGTTGCATATCTCCATACTACATTTTCCAGGCCCTTTGTACATAGGGATATTCAGTCATCCGTTATTATATTGGATGAGAATAATGTTCCCAAAATGGTTGATTTCTCACTCTCTTTACCTATTCCTGAAGGTCAAGGACTCAAGTGCATGCAACCGAAGGTGTTATACGCTCGAGAACTGGTTTTTTGGCACCTGACTTTTGTATTACAGGCAACTTTACTGAGAAGGATGACGTGTATTGTTTTGGCGGAATTCTACTTGTGCTTTTGGCAGGATGGATGTTGAATACAAACAGTACCACGTACAGTGAAGGCCATCTATTAGGCTGGGTGAATGCCGGATATGAACAACGGTTGATTGAAATTGTGGATCCGGAATTGTTGAAAGAAAGTGTTGATCAGCAGCAGTTTCTAACTTTTGCAAACCTTGCCCTGACTTGCATCTCCAACAAACGAGAAGATGGACCAACAATCACTAATGTGGGAAAACAACTCAGCCGGATTTATGATCAGTGTCTCACACCACCTTAGATTAGCTACTTTACAGATTGATTAATAAATAAATAAATATATATATATATATATTCAGGGTCTTCTATGCTCTATAATACATGCAGCATTTGAAGGCACAAATCTGTCATCAAGAATGTATTCAATTGAATAAAAAGGCATACATGCGGCCATGTTACTACTTATATGCGCAGAGGACAAAGCTGGGTATTGATTCCCCATTATTGCAGCTAAACAAGATTTACAAAGATGTATGAGTGTGGAATCCTATTAATTTGAAGTTTTTAGTTACTTATTGTTTATTGGTTGTGGGTAAGTGGTTTCTAAAGCGTAGGAGTTTATTTCTTGGTTGGAGCCTATTTGTAATGTGATTATTGAGTGTAAACTGAGCAAATCAGTTTTATCCACATTTCTTCCCCTGTTTTCAATGCAACTTTCATTCCTGTTCTGTTTTCTGCTTCAGTCTCTCAACCTCACAGTTGTAGAGTGAGAAAACCCTTTTAAAGTGTTGAAGTTATCCCATATTTTTTCAATCATAAAAGTCGAGTCATTTGTTAAGGAATTGAGGGTTACGAGTTTTTCTTATTTCAAAACTGGTGGGGTATGTAATGCTAATGATTTCAATCATTGAAATGAATTTTCTACTGCTTTTGTCGTCTTCAGCTGAATCTCCATCATCATCTGCCTCTGATGTGGATAACTTAAATAACCATGCAATGATTGAAAGTTGCAACTGAAGGATCAATGACTGTTAATTCAGTGCATGCTAAAAGATCAATTTTCCATAAATTCTCGCAGTTACTGAACTACTACTTGCAGACACAGTCAATGAAGAGGGTATATTTTCCATTAAAATGGTCCTTGAATTCAGCAGAATTGAAGTACCAGATGCCTAATCTAGTTTCTGGACCTGTAAAAGAGAATGAGAGTGAAATATTGCTATTGCATATAATTTTCTGAGGAGAAACTTAAGTAGTATCATGCTGCTGCATACATACAAGTGAAGTCAACTCTCTCTCTCTCTCTCTCTCTCTCTCTCTGAGTGGAACTGTAATTCTTGTTAATCGTTAAACCCTGCAAGTTGTTTTTACAAACAATCGTGGTTGTAATCGAGTACAGAGCTATTATTGATAAAGGAAAGGGAGTGGAAAGAAAAGGTCTATGCACAGGAAAGACAATGAATTACACAAGAACTTTACATGGTACTTGGGGAAGAAATTAAAGATGTGCATATAAACATTTTCATTGTACCATTGATTATAGTGTTCCCAAGTTGAAGAAAGCAACAAGACTTCAGAGTTTTCCCATGAAAAGTTTTGATTTTTTTTTTTTTTTTCTCTTTTAAGCGGGGTTGTTTGTGTGCATTCTCGGGAAATCTATTCAACATCTTTCCAGAAAATCCCAAGGCACTATCATCTTGTTTGGGGGTGCGGAAAATAAAAGGGAAAGTATGTACCTTTTTGTTATAAAATGAAAGGAAAAAAATGTTATACATGACTTGATAATAAAATTAAAATAATTATTTGTTGAGAAATCTTTATATATTTTTACAAGATTCCTGAGAAAATGTCCCATTGCTAGACACAAAGATGCTTGCTGGTGAATCAGAAAATTGGTGAATGCCATACACAGCCCACCATTGTTTTCACTAATGATTGTGGAATAGACAAGACTTTGAGGCGGAAAAAAAAAATATTTCTTTTGGGTATCTAATCATGAGATTAGAATTTCGTACAAAGGGGCATTAATCAGAGGTCTTTTCTTGTTCACTAACAACCCGACCAAATTGCTTGAAAATCCTTCCAATACAAAGTCACATTTCACACCAATATTATATATTTTTATATATCAAATCATTGCTTGCGATGAGACAGACATTTTCACACACTCGGATGATGTTGCCAACTTATTTTTATGTTTTTTCTAGACTATATTCGAGTCTTTTCTTATTACTTCTTTATTATTTATAAATAATTTATTATTATTTACAATTCATTATTATTTACTTCTTTGTTATTATTTACAATCGATCTATTAATATTTATAAATTATTTTATTATTATTTTCAGATGATTTGAGATACTCGTAATTAAGGATGAAGATTTTTTAGTCCAAACCAGACCAAATTTATCCATACTTGATCTCGGTCCATGGTATCTCTAAAATTTGATTTTTGGTCTGGTCTCTAGGTGTATTTTTTTTAATCAGACTTGTCTAATCCGGTCTGATTCTTCGAGATAATCGGTCCACTCCAAAAAAAAATGATAGATCAAAATTTTCAATTTGTAACCTCAAATTAGATCAAAGTTGAGGTGAAGTGGTGTTGACGAAGTTGTTATATATGTAATTTTAAGATTTATGAATACCCAGAGAAAAACTTTAAATATTATTTGTATAACAAATATTAATTACTAAAATAAGTTGGCAACATGCATCGTACTCCATTTGAATATTAAGAGTTAATGGAGTCTAATATTAACTATTGAAAGTTATGTTTGGATGTCAAGATCATCTAACTCATCTCAAGCTAATCATTAATAGAATCTATTATTTTTTTTAAATTTAAAAAAAAAAAAAAATCATCCCAACCCACTTCATATATTCAAACACATATTTCAATTTATTTAAATTTAAACGCATCTTAATAGAACCTATAAAATATTATTATTCATAAATTAACTCAAATTATATGAAATCGGTTTAGTATTTAAATGCAAACTTAATAAATTAGAAATTGAGAATAATTTTTTTCCTTTTAATTTTGCTTCCTTTGTTTCTAATTATTATTATTATATATTTTTTGGTAAAAAGCGAAACCCTTTTGCTTGTGGTTAAAAAATAGACTGAAAAAATAAACCCCAATATCATCATCACCTTCTCTCTCTCTCTCTTTTCCTATCGTGGTGGAGCTGCCGGGAATCACGATTTGCCCCGGGGTCCACCGATGAAGGGCCATGATTCCAGGGGCCCACAGAGCATCACATCATCACCGTCCATCCCAATTAACTCCTGCACATCAGGTCTAGCTTCGACGTCTATGATTAGGTTCTTGCTTAGCCTTGCCTTTCTACCCACCTCCCCTATTATTATTATTATTATTATTATTATTATTATTTCTTAATTTTTCTTTGTCTTATATACCAGAAAATCTGCCTGAATATTATTTTGTCTGGTAACTTAGGCCACTATGAACAATGGCTTGGTATTCCCTCCTCTAGTTTTGATTTAGAGGCGAGGTATAGTGGAATAATTTTAAATAAAAATTAAATAAATTATTATTTTTTTAATATTTTTACTATTTTAAGATTTAAAAAAATTAAATTAAAATTTAAAAAATTGAATTATTTATTATATTTTATGTAGAAATTTAATAAAAATATAATGATGAGATGAGATGAATCTCTAAATCCAAACAAGCCTTAATCTTATCTCATTTTATATCATCTTTTTTTATTTTAACATTTAAATATAAATATTTTTCAATTTCAAATCTTAATTTTTTTATCTAATCATTAACTAATTATTATAACTTTTACAAATTTTTAGATGAAACATAAAAAATAATTTAATTTTTTAAAATACAAAAAAAATAATATTCAAAAAGTATATTCAAACAATATTTTAATTTTATAATATTTTAATTTAATTTATTTTATTTTATTTTATATTAAAAAAAATTTAATTCAAATAATTTCACTACTATTCATAAATTTTTAATTTCATTTTACCTCAACTCGACATTCAAAATAGAGAGGTTGAAAAGAATAATCATGCTAAGCAAATGCATCCGTATTTTTAAGCATCTCTTTGCTTATAATATATACAAAAATTTTATGTGCAGTTATTTTTGTGCACTTTTTTGTGCACTCTAGTGATATGATTGGTTGGATATTAAAAAAAATTAATCCAGCCAATCATATCAGTGGAGTGCGCAGGGAGTACGTAAAAGTGACTGTATGTAGCATTGCTCTAATATATATGTCAATTTTATTTTCTTATAAAAAATATTTAAAGTTTTTTTTCTCGTATTCATAGATCTCAAAATTATATACGCAATGACGAAGTTGAGCAACAACTTAAAAGCCGACGTTAAAAGTCTCGTTGGTACGATTCTTCCCAGCAGCGTTACCGCAAAGAATATGACGTCGAGTCAGGTCGCTTCAGCTGTGGTATTGTCGCTATAATTACTTTTCAGAAAGGTCGGAGCTTTCCTGGAATCTGGGGCGCTCAAAACGACGACGCCTCTTTTCTCTTCTTCACCTTCATGGTTTTACTGTAATTATCAGTTATTATGATCATTTGCTCGCTTCCCCCCCCCCCCCCCCCAAAAAAAAAAAAAAACTCTCTCTCAGACACACACACAGAGATTCTATCTCGGAGCCCACAAGACCATCGAAGATCCAACAATGTCACACACCCTCTCCGTTTTTTAGACCCCTTGAGGTTTTCTCCCTCTGGGTCACACTTTTTGAGCCCTTTCGAGTTCATTTCAATTACACAAGAAACAACTTCCTTGCGTTTTTAATTCTCCTCCAAGTTTCAAATTTTGGGGTTCCCGAATTCATTTGGTGGGGAATTATTCGTTTTGGGTCAAGATCATAGCTCAACCGAGATTCGAATTTTTTTTTGGCTTATTTTCGTGTGGAAATTTGGGTTTTTTTTTGTACTCGTGGAGCTTTTTGACTGGTTAAGAAATGCTGGGATTATCAGGTGTTGGATTTTGTGGTTGCTGCAAGTAGAACTTGTGGAGCTGGTGGTGGAATTTTCAGTACTTTTGGGTTGTTCAGTACTTTTGGGTTGAAGGCTGTGATTGGGGATTGGTGGTTTGGTTGTTGAAAATAGGGTTTTGCATGGCTTGGTTTTGATTTGGTAGGCTCTGAATGTGTAAGCCTTAAGGGGTCCTCTGCTCAGTTGTGGAGGATCCCTGTTGAAAAAGAAAAGATTCAAACTTGAGGTGTGATTATCGGAGGGTTCGTAAATTTTGTGATAAATGGTTATGGTGGTCGAATTGGGTGGATAATCAAGTGGGAGGTGTTGGAACTTGCATTTCGTGCGGTTTTATACAGATTTTGGTGGAAATGTTCGGTCCAGTTCCGGATAGGGGGCATGATAACAGTGCAGTTTCGGTACCAGTTTTGATTCCCTGGTCATTCGTGTGGCGTTATGGGGGAAGAAACGTGTCACTTTTCGGTTCTTTCACCAGGTGGGTCGCTAAGATTATCATATTTTGATCTTATGTTACTACCCAGATCTGAATTATTCGTGTGACGGTATCTAACATTCTTTTTTTTTCATAGGTGATATCTAACATTCTTTTGGCTCATAAAAAAACTAACAAATTTTTCTTTTCCTTGGTTACTAGTATATATTCCTTTTTCTATTTGTAGTTTTTTTAGTAGATAGATTGGATCTGTGATAGGGGTTTTTATTGGATTTATCATCTAAACAGGTGGTCAGGAAGTATACCTATGTCTCCGGTGGAGGGACGCGATGATGTATTTCAAGTTGTTTGCAACTTGACACCAGGAAATCACCAGGTTAATTAACTTGCCTGATTGATATGGGTCAACTAGATAGCCTTAATGTTAACTGCTCTTATGCCTATCATCGTTGTCATTGGCTGTAAGATAAAATCAAAATACAATCACAAGCAAGTGAATTCAGACAGTTCACAACCAATTTAGCTATCAAAGCTGTTGTGGATTGCTGAATTTTTTTATTAGAAGTTGACATATAATGCAAAATTTTATCCTTTCATTGTAAAGTGAGCAAAAGGGCATGTGGGACAAATCCAAGATTTCAAATTTTCCATGTGAGCTCCCAAATGATGAAGATAAAGGACTATTCATGCTCCCAACTAATTCATCCTGTGAAATCAAAACGTATTCAGATTTGTAAATCCATGCTGGAAGATCATCCATCAATGAATTATGGCTGAGATCTGACGCCACAAGGTTTGCACAATCAACCATAGACTCCATCAAGCTTCTGGAGGTTTCTTTCCTATAGAACTTGGAACTTGACCAGTAAATCCATTGGCCAAAAGGTCTAAAATCCCAAGGCTTGTCATTTCACTAATACAGTCTGAAACCTCACCAACAAATGAGTTCTTGCACATATTAAAATAGTTCCATGAGATAACACCGACCTGATCCAACCTTGAGATATGGAAATGGGAGGGGGAGAGAGAGACAGAGGAGGGGAGGGGGGGGGGGGGGGGGGGGGGGTAGATATCTACCTAGCATATGGTCTCTATATGGTGATGGCAGAACCTCTCGGCATTGTTGGTACAAAAATCACTGCCAGGCAGGGAGGGGGTAAGGGTTGAAGGAAGGTGCTCAAAGTCAGAAATCTAGGCCTTCATCATCTGGGAAGCAGGTCTCCGAAAGGCTGGGGCAAAATCAGGACTTCACCTGTTTTTCTTGGGTCAGATCAGGTTTTTCTTGGGTCAGATTAGGTCATATCTCAACGCTGTGAATCTTTTTGAACTGTTAGAAAGGTCAGTTCGTCAGAAAGCATAGTGAGAATTTTAAAAATGATTCTGATTTGCTTAATGTGTGCATTTGGAGGGAGCAGAATGACTGAAGCTTCGAGAATTGTGAGAATAATTTTTTCTTTTTTAGGTATTGTGAGAAGAGCATTAAGGAGCATAAAGACTGATTAGTGTGGAGGAGAAGACACATTGTGGTGAATGATTAATGTTTAATTCTTAAAAGGAGTGGGGAGTTTGTTGGCCATCTTTTATTCTTTTCGAGATGGCTAGTGCTGTGTAGTGACCTTTTTAGATAGATTGGTTAGATTTGGGCCATTACTATATTTCCTTTTTTTTTTAAAAAAAAAAAAAAACTCTGAACGAGGGTTAGAAAGGAAGCTCACAAATTGTAGCAGTGGAAGATGGCTCTACTTGCCTGGTATGGTGTATTTGGAGGGAAAGAAATGACAGGAATTTTGAGAAACATGACCAGATGGAGAGGAACTCAAAACTTTTATTTTTTATTAATCTTTTCCTTTGGACAACATCTATTGACTTTTATTGGCCAGCTTATTATGAGTTTCATATCTTTTTCTATTTCGAGATAGGTGAATCTCTTGTATACACTTTGTGTACCTGGATGCACCTTTTGCGGGGTTATTGAAGCTTTATTACTTATAGAAAAAGGTCTTGAGAAAATCTTGACAACAGATAATTTGAGAAGGTATGGTTTCATCACTATCAATTGGTGCTTGTGTTTAAAAGGAATGGAGAATACCTAGATCACCTACTTCTCCATTGTGAAGTGGCAAAGGTCCTATGGGATGATATCTTTGATGGCATTGTTATTGCCTGGGTGATGTCTAGGAGGGTGGTGGGTCTTCTAGCTTGTTGGAGAGGTATCCATGGTAATCATCAAATTGCTGCCATTGGGAAGATGGCTCCCCTATGTCTTATGTGGTGTATTTGGCTTGTGAGGAATGGGCATAGTTTTGAAGATAGAGAACGCTCATTGGGAGAGATTAGAGATTTTTTCTTCCATGCATGATCACTTTGGGCATCTGCTAGTGTACTTGATGGGGCTTGCTTTCATAATTTTATTGTTGCGTTTTCTACTTCCTCGCATGTAATTAGGTGTCCTCTCTTACTCCTTGTGTACTTGGGCTATGCCTAATTACTTGGTTTAATAAACTTCTTTTTACCCATTGAAAAAAAGGTCTTGCTATCTATTCTCAAGGTCGTGGATGGTACTTTTAATTGTTTTAAAGATTCTCTCTTAGTAAAAAGTAAATTAAAATAAACATGTGCTAATTGTTATGACCAATAATTAATGTCACAAATTTTCAGCTAATGAATTTTCTACTCCAGCAAAATCAAAATATTGTACCTTGGTTGTTGCTTAGACTAAATATGCTTTGAAACCCTTTTTTTTCTTTTTGCTTTACCATATTTCCAACACAATGTTGAGGTGAATTTTTAACATAATATGATGTGCATAGAGGACTGAGATTCCTTGCCTTTATTCATGTTAGTAGATGCACTTTAAGAAATTCTATTTGTATATTTATATGTCGCAACCAAGTCATCGTGGGCATGGGACCTGTCTACCCTTGGGATAAATATGCTTACACATTGATGCATAATGCTGATGGTTTGTTTACCTAACAAAAAATATAATGCTGATAGTTATTCAAATCTGTTGTTGATGTTCAAATTTGTTGTTTCCATTCATTTGCAGTACAAGTTTTGGGTTGATGGAGTGTGGCGGCATGATGAGAGCCAGCCATTTTCAAGGGGGGATTATGGTTTAGTAAATACCATCTTTGTTGGTAGGGAGCCAGATATGATTAATTCTACTTTTGGTTCTCAGACACCTGGCAGATCCAACATGGATGTGGATCATGATGACATTATGCCTGCAGTAAGGGAATTTCTACTCTGGAGTTATTTTTTCCAAAATTCTGCTAGAATTTTGTTAGTGTTTTTTCTTTTAATTGGTGTGGCTTCTGAATAATTATTAAGAATGTGGCACATAACTTTCCCCATCATAAAAAATGAAAGAGTCATGAGAAATGTGAGAGTCATTTTAGGTTGCCAGCCCCTTAGCAGCCAAAGAATCTGTTATCAATTATGTTTCTAAGAGGTTTCCCAAAGGAAAATTTCAAAGGGCTCCAATACATTGTTGATAATCATTGTTGGATGGTAATGTTTTTAGCTGTTCAATTTCCCATACTGCTGTTAAATAAAAAGGTGCACCCCAGGGGAGGGGGCTTATGTTATTGTTATTTAATTTGTCTTAATACCTTGTGGATTTTATGTTGTAATACAAAATAGGTCTCATTGTCACATGGTGCTTCACAAGAAGCCATTCCAAGGATATCATCTGCCGATTTAGAGGTTTCTCGCCACCATATATCTGTATTCTTGTCTACACATACTGCTTATGAGTTACTTCCTGACTCAGGCAAGGTTTGGATGCTTTACCCTGTTGAGGAGCTATTTATGGTTTTATTCACTGGGGTTTGACCACTCTAACTAGGTAAATTCGTCACTGTCAAGATCAGTTATCTAATAGTTTCTACTGTCTAGCATTGCAGATCATTACCCTGGATATTAATTTACCAGTGAAGCAAGCATTTCATATCCTACATGAACAGGTGACATACCCAAATGAATTTCTCTCTGTTAATACATTGCTGAGCATTAGCTTAGATTTTTATCTTTGCTGATTTAAGTTACTTCCAGGGAATCTCTGTGGCGCCTCTCTGGGATTTTTGCAAGGGCCAGTTTGTTGGAGTTCTCAGTGCATTGGACTTCATTTTAATTTTGAGAGAGGTATCTCTGGGATAAACTTCTGTCTTATATTGCAATGTTGTAGCTATGAAGAAAAATAGTTCTTTGTATTTTGAAAATGAAATGTACAAGGGTTGATATCGGAAGTATCTGAAAGAGTTTCTAGGCTCTGGTAGCTTTTAGAGAAAACTGTCATTTTTAGCTTATCGCTAGAAAATGGTGGAAAACTAGGAACTTTATTTAGGTTTACATTCTTTCTAGAGCCTAAGGATGTACAAGGTACAACATGATGCTCAGTCTAACAAAAGCTGCCAAATTAAAATTAGCACCTGTTTTTACCAAAATAAGCCATAAGGTCATCGATTTATCTTTTTTGTTTCATCTGATGACCTAGTGTGCTTAGGGTTTCTTGCACTCTTCACAATTGATTCCATGGCTACTGATCCCTGTTTATGATCCATAGCCAACTTCCTATTACAACCCTCCAGGACAGAAGTTTTAAACTGACATGATTTTTTTTGTCTGCCCTTTGTTCTCTTTCTAATTTAACTTTTATTTATTTAGTGGAATGCAGTTCAATGTCCATTTATCTTCTGAATGCTGTTTTCCTTGTCCATTTTTTTTCTGACACAAATAAGCTCACATATGCGTGGGTGAGAATAAACCCATTTAACATGTGTGACCCTTTAAATTTTAGCTTGGGAATCATGGATCAAACATGACAGAGGAACAGCTTGAGACACATACAATAGCAGCTTGGAAAGAGGGGAAGTTACATCTTACCAGAACAATGGATGGCGATGGGGGATCATTTCCTCGTCAACACCTTATCCATGTAAGTACTTCTTGAGATTCTATGCCAAGAGGATCTAGCATGCAGAAGACTTGCACACCTCTGCACTTTTGGTATGACTGTCCCTTATCAAAGAATTTGGTAAGGGTGGTACTCAAGCTTCATTCTGACTTGCATTCTCTACTGGTAAATTTGTCAAATGCTCACATGTAAAGATATAGATATCAAAATTTGAAATGTGTCTTAAGGGTGCCGTAATTTGCATGTTATATTGTGACTCCTTTATTTTCAAATCTCTGTAAGAACCCTATTTGTAGTTGATGGGATTTGGAGAGAGATGATTGGGTTAACTGGCCAGGACAACAGGTGTTCCCTACCAAATAAACTTGCAGAAGATGATGATTACTGATCTTAGGGTTAGATTGTCCTTTTCTTGGTAGGCTTTTGGAGGTATACATCAAGAAGCCTTGGGATAATATGGCACAAATGAGTCTGATTAATAGTTTGGCAAGCTGGTGGCATGTTGTGCAAGTTTGTCTGATTTTCACTGATTAGACTATTTGGACTTTTTGATGGATCTTGATATATTGCACGAACCCTATATACTTGTACTCTATCACCCCTGTGCAAAGTCCACCCCATCTTACGGATTGTCACCTTTATGCGGTTTTTTTTTTCCTAATATGTATATATACATTTAGTGGTGTGCCGATGATTAGTTTAGTATGAATTTAATGATTAAATATTGTTTTTGCCGATTGCTGGGAGAACTTGGACTTTTTAAACTCAGGAGTGCCTTGTATTTTGATGTTGGAATATGATAACTGGTAGTCTGATATATTTAGTTCTGAAATGCACAGGCTGGGCCTTATGATTGTATGAAAGATGTTGCTTTGAAAATTTTACAAAACAAGGTGGCCACAGTTCCCATCATCCATTATTCACAGGATGGGTCTTTTCCACAGCTTTTACATCTTGCTTCGCTGTCTGGAATACTAAAATGTAAGCTTCTTCCAAGATTGTCCCTTAAAGGTCCATGAATTGAAACTAATTAATGGACCTAATTTTCAGGTATCTACAGGTATTTTAGACATTCTCTAAGCTCCTTGCCCATTCTTGAGCAACCTATTTGTTCAATTCCTTTGGGTACATGGGTTCCGAAAATTGGGGAGTCAAGGCCATTTGCAATGTTAAGGCCAAATGCATCTCTCAGTGCTGCTTTGACTTTGTTAGTTCAAGGTGATTTCCTTCTCATCTCAAACTATTGCATAAGGTAGAAGTCAATTTTATCTTGTAGGAACTGGCATATTTGTCTTAACCTTAAAGTCTCTGCATTATATACCTGAACTTGTTTCTTCTTTTCTTCCTGCACACTGTTTCCTGCTTTCCTTCTTTTCTTCCTGCATACTGTTTCTGGCTTTCTGAATTCTCTCTAGGACAATGCTAATTATAATGCTTATTAGTTTGAGAAGGCATCCTTTTTATAAGTATTGCAGTCTGAGCATTATTTGTTGTTCATTATTTTCCATCTGCATTTGACTCAATAAGCAGCAAGCAGGTTCCATTTCAATTATTCCATCATCTTCTTATGTTATTACACCTTCCTTTTGCAGCTGAAGTTAGTTCAATACCAATAGTGGATGATAATGGCTCATTGCTGGATATTTATTCACGAAGGTAATCTGTTTTCTTTCAGCTGAAGTTATTACACCCTTCCTTTTGCTTTCTCAGTATTGCATGAAGGTATTATTTGAATTATCCATATTACATAACCATCTTGAGATGCGCTTGCTATTTCCTTCATAGTGATATCACCTCTTTGGCTAAAGACAAGGCATATGCACAGATTCATCTCGATGAAATGACAATTCACCAGGTAATTTCTCAATGTTACCCACGCATTGGACTCAATTAGGCATGTAGGCTGAATGATAGTTGGCCGCTTTGTACATAGATATATCCTTGGTTGCAAAACAATATATAGTAAATCTCATTCCAGATTATCATTTCTCAGTTTAATGTCCAGTACTTAGTCAAAGTGTGTTTTCCCCAAATTTTGAGTATATGAGTTGTGGATTAAAAAACAATTACAGTTGTTTGCTCATATTTATACAATCCTTGAAATGAACACTTGTGAAAAGTGTGGTGAAAATAATAATAAAATTTTATTGTTGTGCTAATTTTGAGCCAGTCAGTAATATGCATTCTTGCAAATGATTTGCATTGATGTATATGTGCACATGTGCATGTATATCTGAATGCATGCATATGTACACACACACTTCGTTTTACTTGTTTCTGAGTGTGTTGTTTAATGCTTATAGGCATTACGACTGGGGCAGAATGCAAATTCTTCTTATGGCTTCTTTAATGGGCAGAGATTTCAGATGTGTTTACGATCTGACCCACTGCATGAAGTGATGAAACGGTTGACAAATCCTGGTAATTTGCAATAGCTCTCATTAAGATTTTTTTTTTTTTGATGTTACCTCTCCCCCCCCCCCCCCCCCCCCCCCCCCAAAAAAAAAAAAAAAAAAAAAACCCCCACCTCTTCCCTTGTCATGATATGGCTTTGTTTGCTCAAATCCCTTCAGGGGTTAGGAGACTTGTCATTGTAGAGGCTGGCAGCAATCGTGTGGAAGGTGTAATATCATTGAGTGACGTGTTCAACTTCTTGCTACGCTAGCTGGAACTTGTTGGCCATCATTTCGCATGAGAGGGCTAATTATGGTGCCATTGTGGAAGTCACATTGTTTTTTCAACATCATGTATCTTTGAGCTTACTCTCTTCCTTCCCATTGTGAAATGTCTAATTTGTTTCTCTGAGTCTTGATTTACAAGCCTCGTGCTTATGAGCCCCCACCCCCCCTTTTTAGGATAGAAATTTTTAAAGAGAAAAGAAATCTGTAAATTGTGAGGATTCCATTTTTCACTTTTAAACACTGTGCCCTAATTGTTATCCTTGTAGCTGGCACAGTTGCCATGCTTGTGACTAGTGCTAACAGAAAATGAGGCCGGCAAAAAAAAAAAAAAAAAAATTGTTTGTGGCATTCGTCTTGCCATTTGGTGGGCTTGTAGGTAAAAAGTTGGCTGCTTAAATTTTGAATTTCTGATCTTTGCTTGTTTGTATCCAGCAAAGAAAAAGGTCTTTGCTTGTCATTTTTATTGTAACATTGGCGTTTGGGTGGCTGGGACAATTTAGGTCACAGGTTTTAATTTTGTATAAATTTAAGAGGACTTTTCTTTTTCAATCTATTGTCTACAATCTTGATCCTTTTGGGGTTTAATTTAAAGTGGGTCCTCCATGATCTAGAGATAATCTCTCACAGAGCCACTCATTCCCTGATCACCTTAATCTTTTACTATTTTATTAGTCTAGTTATATTATTCTCTTAATCATAACATAGCACTTCTGTGATCATTCACTTTCAATTGTCAAAGGACATCAATTTCTACTTTCCTGAGGAATCTAGCTTCATTTAAGATCAAGGCTTTTTTCTTTTTTTCTTTTCCCATAATAAATTTAGGACATTTTTGCCCTGCTATCCCAAGTACTGCTCTAGGATGTCTAACGAGTAATGATACACAAATAATATATTTCACAACACGTCGTAAAATAAGTATATTTTTGTAAAATGATATTTTGATAAGGTATTTTACGAAAATTACCCCTCATTTTAAAACATCCAGTCCAGCCAAATGACACCTTCCATTGCTACATTTTTATGTTTCTACTTTTCATAACTAATGATCAAGACAAAATGATAGTGGAAGGCTCTTACAGCCAGTCTACACAAATAAATTGCAGCACACACCGACTCATTGCGACTTTTAATCGCAATCTAATAGCCAATTTATCATATTACAACAAAATCGCTTTAAGTGACTTCCCCTCAATGAAAAATGGGTGGAAGCCATTTTTTACTCTAAATCTTTTTTTATTTTTTTATTTCACTAGTGTTGTTTTTGTTTATTTTGAAATGATTGTTGGAGACTCACCCTATTGAATCTTGTATCATGTATCCGCTTATTTTATCTAGGGGTGAATTCGGTCCGATCCGGTCGGTCCGCAGGGGGATTTGCGGACCGGACCGGACCAATTCGGTCCAGGGTTTTCCCACCCTGGACCAGACCGAAATGGACTAAGGACCGGTCCGGTCCGTCCCTTTCGGGGGGGGGGTCCGGTCCGGTCCGTCCGTCGGTCCAAATATGGACCATGTGGCCCATGGGCCCAATCGGCCCAACAGTGAAATCACATTAATTTTTTATCTAATTTTATGTCAAAAAATACCTAAAAATAAAAGATTTAAATGCAAAATAAAATTAAGCATAAAAAGGAAATTATCTATATACAATAAATTTGAATAAATGATTTTACAAGGAAAAAAAAATAAAGAAAATTGAAAAAGACCCATAAATTACAAAAAATCCATGACTTAATGTCTAAATTAATGATTTGCAAAGGACCTATGATTTCATTAAAACTTAAAGAGCACCACTTTTACATCCAAAAATAAAAAATCCAAAAATTCATGTCAAATCCTCACATACAAGCAATATTTTATATCAAATGAAATTTAATACATCTAAATTCTAATTCTATGCCAACTAAACATCCATATTTCAAAAGAAAAGGAAAAAAGTTGAAAAGTACATCTAATTCTTAACTAAACATCCAACTAAACATGCCAACTAAACATCCAAAAGTCCAAATAAAAGGGAAAAAAAATAAGAAACCAAAAAAAGTTAAGCAAAGGACATAAAAAATATTACAATTTACAATCCATGCATCTAGGCTTCTAGCCATAATAACTAATAAAGTGATATTACGAATTACAAGTGACTAAATAATAACTAATACAAATAACAAATAACTAAGATATGATCTCTAAACGGCAAACACTTGATCTCGTCAAAGCTTTCACCACCAAACGAAATGCTGCCAAATAGGACACAAAAATTCAATGAGAGACAATACAAAAGTAAAACTAAATTGGACAAGTCACAATTGAAGAAAATAATCTGAAATTTTAAAGAAAACAATTTAAGTTCTCACCTCATGAATTTGCATTAGATGTAGACATTGTATTTGACGCCTCCATAGAATTTTCACCCTCCTGAGCAAGTGCTATACAATAAAGGCAAAAAAAAACAATTTATATAAATTTTCACTACATATATAAATCATAAAAGTTATAAAATGAAGTAAATAATAAACATACGTTACATACCCATATCCAACTGCCTCTCAAAATCTTTCACATCATCCATTATAGTCCTAAGGCTGATTGGAGTAGATGAAGAACGAAGCCAATTTTGTGTACAAATGAGGCCCTCAACCATCATTGGAGATAAACTACTTCAGAAAGGATCAAGAACACGACCTGCTGTGCTAAAGCAAGATTCAGAGGCAACTGTAGAGACTGGTATTGCAAGTACATCGCGTGCAATTTTTGAAAGTACACGATATCTAAATGAGTTAACCTTCCACCAAACTAGAATGTCAAAACTTGCACTGTCTGTCTCACACTTTTCATCTAGATATCTATCAACCTCTAACTTACTTTCAAGAGAGTCCTCCGACTACAACCGTTGCTTAAATATGGCCATTCTCTGTGCACGAACATCCACGTCTGTACTTGCGCCATCTTCACCAATAAGATTTACATCTTCACGTGATAAACTTCTAGACTGCTGTTGTTGTTGTAAAGAGTTGCTATACTCATCATTTGCAAGGTATGCCTCATACATGCTGGTTAAAGTATTCTTCACTGAACAACTCAAATCAACTGCTTTTGTGGGATCATGGGCATACATCACTTCCAACTCAAAGTCAAGATATCGCATCTTGTACCGAGGATCAAGAAGAATTCCAACAAACAACAACATATTCATATTATCCAAGTTGCCCCAATATTTGTTAAATTTTTTCTTCATATTTGTGGCCATTGATCCCACCACAAGGTTTTGATTTTGACACTCCAAATCAATTGCACCGGATATTGTAGCTAACTCTGGAAAAAAAGAGTTGCAAGTTGCATACAGACCCCCCGAAAAGCGTAAAGTTGCATCATGAAATAGTTTAAGAAACTTTACAAACAACCTTGTCTTCTCCCAATCAATATTATTGGGAGGCCCCAACTTTTTTGACGTTCTCTTATTCACAACTTGCTCTACATCTTCCTCATCATCGTCATCATCATCTCCAATACTAGTAAGGAAAGACGAATCCTCTTCTTCCAACCGTTCAAACGCTTTTTGAAATTTTATTGCTCTCTCTAACATAAGATAGGTGGAGTTCCACCTAGTTGGTACATCTAAGCAAATGCCACTTTTACACGTAATTTCTTCCAACTGTATATATTTATTAAACATACTCCACCTTTGAGGTGATGACTTCACATATTTTACAACACCTCTCACATTTGCAATAGACTCATCAAATTCCCTCAACCCCTCACGAACTATTAAGTTTAAGATGTGGGCACAGCATCGAACATGCAAAAATTCATGTTCCAAAATAGTATCCTTCCTATACTTGGTTTTTTTCTTCAAATAAGAAACTGCACCATTATTAGAACTTGCATTATCAAGTGTGATAGCAAGATATTTTGGTCGCCCCCAATCATGCAAACACATCTCAATGGCCTTACCAAGTGTATCCCCTTTGTGATTCTCAACCAAACAAAAAGAAAGAATTCTCTTGTGTAGATTCCAATCATCATCAATAAAGTGTGCAGTAAGACACATATAATTGAGATTTTGCACGGATGTCCATGTATCCGTAGTGAGGGAAACTCGTTGCCCTTGAAGAGCACTTCTCAACTTATTTTTTTCTCTCGTATACACACTAAAGCAATCCTTTGCAACCGTAACACGAGATGGAATCGTTACCCACTTAGGGCAAACAGTAAGCATAAACTTCTTGAAACCCTCTCCCTCAACAAACCTAAAGGGTAGCTCATCAAGAATTATCATCTCTACTAAGCTTTGTCTACAAGCATCAACACTAAATGCTATAGACACAAGTTCTCCACTACCACTTCCTCCATCCGCCTTTCAAGCTAGGGTAGTTTGAGACTTATCCGTCCTATTAAAATGACATTTCTTACATTGTTTTTCAATATGATATTTCATGGACTTTGTACCGTTGGTCTTCGTATCACATGCATACGAAGCAGTACAATAATTACATTTAGCCCTAGGTTTACTTGGATCACCGTTTGGTATTCTAGTAAAATGATCCCAAACCATTGACCTATGTCTACCACTTACATTGGGTGCAAGTGGAGGTAGGGCTGTACCACTTTGTGTAGGCATACTTGACTCTACATCATCTGTAGTAGAGTCTTGAATCTGGTCCCCGTCCATCTACAAAAATATACTAGAAGTCTAGTAGTCAGTAGAGTCTTGAATTCCTATAAAATATACAAACCATTAGATCAACCCTCATTTTTAAAAACAAGTCCAAGACTTAATAAATAACATCATATCAACAAAATAAGTCTTGAATTCCTATAAAATATTATTTACCAACCATTAGATCAACCCTCATTTTTAAAAACAAGTCCAAGACTTAATAAATAACATCATATCAACAAAATAAAATATAAGATATAGATATAAATTCCTATAAAAATCCCAACTTGCAAACTTCTAGAACCACAGAGGGTTCTCACCCCCAATCCTCACCGAACAGCAACATTTGTTTCTGTTTATTTTTTATTTTTTTTTAAATATAATGCAATTCGGTAAGAAATTTCCGTGGGAATAATATTTCCCTTATTTTTTGATTATCAACAAAAAATATGGTTTATGTGTAAGTGTAACCTTTCACTGAAATAAACACATTTATTGAAATAAAATGGTATTAAATATTACGGAAATAAATATTAGAGGTATTAAACACATTTATTAAACACTGGTATCAAATGGTATTAAATATTACAGAAATAAATATTAGAGGTATTAAACACATTTATTAAACACTGAAACGGCGAGCTGGGGGGGGGGGGGGGGGGGGGGGGGGGGGGGAAGGTATTTATTAAATGCATGTATTATTACCTTTAGCTTGATGCTTGTTGTAACGGCAAGGGCTACCGCTGCTCGTTGAACGGACCGGTTGGTTTGTGGGAAGGATGCGACGGAGGGGCTAGTTTGTGGGAACTGGAAGGTTGCGACGGAATGGGTTGCGACGGAATGGGTTGCGACGGAAGGGAGGGCGATGGAAGGGGGCCAAGGGTCTGCTGTGGTCTGAGTAGAGGTCGGCCGTGTGAGGGTTAGGGCTGAAGTAATGGGGGGAATCGATGAGCTGGGGGGGGGGGGGGGGGGAGAGAAGGGTTCGGTCAAAATTTTAGGGATAAAACGGCGCCGTTTCACAGACCGGCTCATTTTAAAAAAATAAACTCGATTGCATGAAACGGCGCCGTTTCATGCAATCCGGTTTTAATTTTGGTTTCCACTGGACCTAAACGGCGCCGTTTAGGTCCAAATTTACATTAAACGGCGCCGTTTTCTATAATGCCTAATATATTCATCCAATATTATTTATCTTCTTGGCATATAAATTAGAAAATATTTAAATTAATAAAACTAAAGTTAAGTAAACTAATTGATGTAATAATGTGGATTATTTCATTAACTCAAAAAATAATTAATTAAACTATATATTGATGATGTTAAATTGTTAATTACTAAATTATTGATTCATTACTAACTTAGAGACATAGACTTATAGTATGTCAATGAATTAATGAGTTATATTAAACTTATAGAGGCAAATTTTTTTATATGATCATGAATCATGATTCATAGATGTAGATGTTAATAAACTATAATTAGTTAATAGTGAATTGGTGATAGGTTAGTTAATTGATATCATATATTAGTTCATTAAAATTTACATTAATATTTATAATTGCTTTATATTTAGTTATAAGTTACAACTTAGGTATTAATTAAAAAATTTATCTACTAACTTTAATTAGATCATAGATGTAGTGTAGTCTTGACTCTTGTATATGTTAATAATTAACAGTAACATAGTTAATGGTGAATTGGTGATAAGTTACTTAATTGATATCATATATTAGTTAATTAAAATTTATACTTGATTTATATTTACAAAGTTACAAGTTACAACTTAGGTATAACTTGTTTATCTAATAACTTTAATTAGATCATAGATAATAATTATATTAGTAATTAGTTAATTCACCTACTAATTAGTTAATGGTGAATTTAATCAATTGATAATAACTACTATAATATTAATTTAAATTTAAAGTTTTATATTGTTAAAATTAATGGTAATATTTTAGATGAAAATTACATAATTATTTATACAATTATTATATAAAATAATATATATAATATATTTTAAAATAACAATTTCCATTCGGTCCGGTCCGGTCCGGTCAAAAAAAGTCATAGACCGGGACCGGACCGAAAACCGAAATCACTTTTTTTGTTGGACCGAGACCGACCGGCTCTAAGGCCGGTTCGGTCCGGTTCGGACCGAATCAGTCGGTCCGGTCAGTTTTCCCGGTCCGGACCAACTGACTGGCTTTCACCCCTAATTTTATCTATGAATTTGCTTGCTTAGAATAAAATAAAAATGTTGTGAAAAGTGATGTGATTATCATTTTTCATGTCCGATTAGGTTATCTATGGGCAGGTGGGGTGCAGCTCTCGATTTCACCCCCTACAATTGCCCAATGCACAGGAAACGCAGGATGGTAGCGGTAATACAATACTGGGGTAAGACAGTGATCATGACGCTCAATAAGGCTTACATGTTGCCATGTAATCAGCTTCATATTTTGATGATTTTCCTCACACACACACACACACACACAGAGCATCCTTTCAACACATGCATTAACTTGGCACAAAGAAATATATATTAGATTAAGCTGAATTACAAAATAACTGTCACTAGTGGAAGTGCTAATCCCAATTAGCTTGATCATAAAAGGAAACTCCGAAAAGAAAAAAAAAGGCAAAACTGAGGATGAAATCAAAATTCGAGCATAATACTTACAAGGTTAATTGAACAGATCAAATTAGGAAAGCATAGCAATCAAGTTGGTATAAGAGCCAATATTTGGGTCTTGATTCGTCCCACGCACATTTGAATCTCTCTATAAATGGGAAGGTTCTGAGGACAGCATGGGTGCAAACTTGTGAGAGCAGAATCTAATATCTGAGCCACATCAGCTGGAGGATACTGTCTTTCAGTACAAGTCTGCATGTTACGAGAAATTACACTCAGTATAATAAGCTTTTATGAGAATAAAGAGAGAGAACGTAAACCTGCAAGTGAAGAAAAAAAAATCACAGTAACGAGTCATGATCATAGCTACCTTTACTACAAGCTTTTCAAAACCCCATATATCTTGGCTGATTACAATTCTATTACTTAAGTACATCATATGGTGTAAAAATGTACACCAGCACTAGTCTACCAAAAAGTGCATATTGAAGCTTTAAGATAATTCAACTTTCTTTAATGCAGTACCAAGATAAAGTAAACTGATCCTGACCAAGAAATTCCTCATGATATCAAAATGAATTAATAAAAATTAAATGCCTGTTGAATGCAACATAGTAAAGATCGAAATAATAAAAGCAAAAAATAGTAATGTTTACAATCCACAAGGGTAATACTCCAAAGATTTCAGCCATTAGCATTAAAGATCAAGATCAGGAGTTTGTGGCATCATCTGTTATCCATCAAATTCAAGAGAAGGGAAATGGAATGATTGCAATTTTGAGAAAAAGCACCAGTTGAAACAGAAATAAAGCTGTAGATGCTTTTGGCAGATGTTCAACTATTGCCCATCACGTTCAAGAAAGGATGAGTTCGAAACTAATTGACTGAAAAATAGAACCAATATGACAATAGGAAGTGGTAGATGCATTGGCCAAATGCATCAAAGATCAAGCAATATGACGGTAAGAGCTGATATGTTTTGACTAAAGGTGTTAGACCATTACCAGCTGTTCACAGCCGCAGTATAAACTATTCAAAACGTGTGACCTAGTAATAAAACAATACAAGACAACATAATTCACTAGGTGGAGATACAAGACTTCGTTGGGTAGAGCTGTTCCAATGGGCACGTTGAGTTTCTTTGACGTATGAGATGTTCAGTACTTGAGATATGATAACAGTAGCCTGGCATTGGCCTATGTCTGAGTACTTGCCACCTGACAACATTAGCCAGGCATCGGAACTGTCCTCCGTGATAGAGGTGGAGGCAAATCAAAGCCTATAAAAAGAAAGTCCTCTATGTTGTTTTATTGGAATTCACACACGCCAATACATGCATGGCACAGGTTGAGGGGAAGAGAGGAAGAGAACTCGCCTCTTGAATACATTAAGTTAAAATATAATCTCCAAATTACCTGTATCATGAGCAAAGCAGCAACACAGGAAGTGATAAGCTCCGATGGGATTTGTGCCTCAATTTCGTCAGAATCATTGCACAGCCTTTTCACAGATGCATCGCTAGTAACAAGGGGCTCTGATGTGTAGAAAGACATCTGACTGTGGTTACCTAGACTGCCAGTGTCCTGCTGTTGACGCCTGATCACTGGTACCCTAGAGTCGGATGTTAATTGTTGGTTATCAAAAGAATCTAAAGCTTGTCCGATCCTCACAAAAGCATCTTCCCCTTCTTTCCTCAATGTGAATGCCTGAGATGAATATTACATGATAAAGCATTATCAGCCAAACCGCTCTCTCTTCAAAATAAAACATAAATGCTTAGATTGTAAGGCAAACAAACAAATGAAGTCAAGATGGATAACACGTTCAAATACATCAATATATAGCTGCATAAGAACCAGTTGATCCAGGCCATAAACCAGGACTTGTGACCCACAAATAGACATGGCAATATATGCTACAAGCCAACATCATATATCATATTTGGCAACTACGAACCAAATGTGGAGCATAAATGTTACTGAATGGCAATATGGGGTCCTCCAATAAAAGGACATCAATCTTTGGTGCTTAGTCACACGAAATAAAAGACCAAGTGAAAGAAAAAGATAACGCATAGTTCTTTCAGATTGTAAATTCTACAGAAGCTTCTGTAAGCAATCAGTCTGTTTTGCCGTTCCCAATAATGAATTCATCTCTCCCACCCACCCACCCACTTACCCGCATAGCGACATGTGCACGTGCACACCAATGAGTGCAAAAACACGGTAGTACACAACCTCACAGAGAGAGAGTACTGAAGCTCTTCATACCTGAATAGCCGCATCTACCATTGTATGCGCTTTCAATCTTGAGCCTTTGACAATTTCAACTATGCTAGATGCTGATTCTCGAGATATAGAAGAGTTATCAGAACTTGTAAGACCACAATGGACATTGGAATTGGTTGGAAGCTTCATCCAAGGAGGTAGGGTATTTCCTGGATAAGTATTGCGCTGCCTTAGATCAAGCAAAGCAGAAGAAACCTGCACGTGGGAACGATAATCAAATTTGCTTCAATGCCAACGCAGAGAATAGTACACTTGATGTAAAGATCCAAAACCTAGTGAAATTCATGGAAGCCACATGCCTGGCCACTGGCTTCCTTTAGCTGTACAAGTACCATGGCATAATGCTTCTTGAAAGGTTCAGAATCCTTTAGAGAGCAGCCTCCATTATTTTGTTTCTCCACTACATCATTGTTTGTGCTCCTAAGCTCCATCAATAATGCTTCCTACACAAAAGCAACAGAAAAGCCTCACAGTATGAGTATCATACACAAGGGGTCAGATTCCTAAAAACATCTGTATATAGTGCAAGACAAATGCTATTATGAAAAATAGAATGGCCAACCCTGATGTTTGAGAGGATGAACAACAGATATAAAGCTACAATGTCCACTTTTTTAGGAAATAAAGGATGGTACTTTGTAAATTTATAAGTTTATTAGGCATATTCACCAGAAACGATGATGAACACAATCTCACAGATGTTAAAAGATGTCGGGTTGATATGGCTAAGAAAATAGAAAATTTCAAAAATAGGTTCATCAATCATACATGTACTAAATTGTATAACCTTTCTATCTAGAGCACGATTCATTTCAGAAAGAGCTATTATATCAGCCTCCCTAGCTTGATTCTGGGCCAGCATACAAGGTTGATTATTGGAAGCTTGAATGATGTCAATAGCTGCTGCCTTAGCTTGTGAAACAGCATGGTTTGCATCCACCTGTGAAAATATTAGAGCCAATTAGATATATAAAAATTTAAGCTCAAACTTTAACATTTAATCTATGGCACTGCATACACAGGCAATGGAATTTTTCGATAAGTAAAAGATTTTATTCATACTAACAGAAGAATAGGCATAGCCCAAGTTCAAAATAATAAACTAATATAATGCTGTTATTTTAGAAGAAAAGGCATGGCCTGAGCTTAAAATAATGCTTTGATGAGGATCACAGGAAGAATAGGCATAGCCCAATCACAGATAAAAGCCTTCAAAACTAGATATTAACTTCAGTAAAGATAATATTTAGTTTTACCTGTAATGCTGTTATTTTGCAAAAAGAAAAGGACATTGGAACCAAAGTTGTAGTGCAACCAATTAAGATACTCTTTAAGCTGTGCAAGAAAAGGGACCAACCTAGAACAGTTCGTCAATTTAGTTGTCCTGACTAACGTCGTTACAAGTATGATAGAGAATAAAAAGAAACTATGCTGATTTGATCAATGTAAATGAAACTGGGTTGCAGAAATATTGGGGTACAAGACCCTGATAACCAATCAGTCTGTTTAAGGGAATCTTGGGAGCATCCCCACTGACTTTACAGTAATAGATCAGGATTTCAAGCAACCTTGTACCATGCAGGGGTAAAAGGTGGTTTGAGTGTGCCATATGCAATGTATCACTGCAGACACGGGGAAAAAAAGAATTTGTTGCCTGGTACCTACTTTAGATTTAAATTTCAGTCTATGGTTTTCCTATATCCGTTAATCTCTGATGTCAAGAGGCATATACTTTAGTCACCAAGCTTGGTAGTTGAACCCTCACCACAATATTCTAAAAGAGAAATACTTTAGCTACAAAGGAATTATACAAAAGTAAACCCATAAACTGATGTGGCTTGATACAATTCGTCAGATTATAAAGTTACTTTTATTATAAAGTAGATCTAACGGATCACATGAAGTCACATAAGTTTGTAGATTTATTTTTGTGCACTCTCTTTGTATATGTACCACTTCTCATTCTAAAATCCAAGCGACAAAAATAATCTGAAAATTGATGTGCAAAAATAAAAATAAAAGTGAATAAATACTGGTGTTTGGTAAACAATCTGACCTTTCCCTGCTTTAGCATAGAATTCACAGCGCTTGAAACCCTCTCCATATGACCACTTGAAGCACTCATCATAGATCCTTCAAAACTCAGATGTCCATTAATTTGTGGCTCCTTTGATATAAGAGAGAACTTTCCAGTAGCAAAATTTTGTCTCCTAAGAGCTTCTGGCATGTTATCCGACGGATTTAAAGGCATGCAATCAATATCCTGTAATGAATGTTTTCATGTCATTAGGGAAGGATAGAATGTGAATCATCCTATACCAGATAAACAGTTCACTGATGACTGCAATTTCCTTTTTTTGGATAGGTAAAATTAGAGTTTTATTAATAAAAAGATGGTGTGGCCCAATTAAGCAGGAAGTACCTAACAACAACTAGGGACTGCAATTTCTTTGCTATGAAAAGAAGATTGAAATAAAGAGCAAACCATCACATGGGCATATACGAAACCCACCAAATATAATAAATGAACGGAAAAATATAACTTTGATAAAACAAAATAATAATTTTCTGATCAACATAGTGATAGTCCTTGGACCACGTGTTCTTCATTTAAAACATAAATGGACAAAAGAAAATGTACATAAACAAAAAGTTAAAAACTCTGCTTCCCATTATCCCCTCAAAATACCATCCTGAGTATAAGTTTTAAAGGATTAAACAATATGCTTTTTCGAAGGAAGGGAGAATACTTTTTTCATACGTAAAATTCTCATTAATTTTAAAAGACAAGTAGACATTTCCCAAAGTACACAGGAAATGTACAAGAGGAAGCACCTAGCTAGGAAGAAGAAATGTATAAATAAAAATATGGAAGTCAAGCCCATTAAAATCAATAGCTAATGCCCATATAAATAATGTATTGACAAAGCGATATCTAAGCTCCTCCAGTGATGACAATCATGCATAGGTGTTGCTCTTGTATATGTCCCGTGTACGTGGGCTATGCCTACTTTTCTTGCTAATAAAGTTCAACTTTACTGATAAAAAAAATCTCCTACAACGAATGTTCCCTATCTTTAAAACTCCAATCATTTTATTCCTTCCAAATACACCACGAAAGGCATATGGGGAACATCTTCAAGACTGCTGCAATTTGGGGAATACTGTGAAGACTTTCTCTAGTTGGTAAGAAGCTCAACCACATTCACAGGCACAACCCATGCTAACCCAACTCTTCCAAAAACACTCAACCGATAGGGCCTAGCAACCTCACAATGAAATAGCAAATGATACATCAAATTGCTCTTTTTCTAGACATGCAACACATTAAATAACAATGAGTCAGCATTTCTGTAGATTGTTCGTGATTAGGATCTTCCCCATGGACGTTTTCCATACAAAGAAAGCTGCCTTTAAAGGCGTTTTAGTCTTCCAAATGCTCTAGTTTTCTAAACATGCAACACAATGAATAACAATGATCCGGCATTTCTGTAGGTTGTTCGTGATTAGGATCTTCCCCATGGAAGTTGTCCATACAAAGAAAGCTGCCTTTAAAGGAGTTTTAGTCCTCCAAATGCTCTAGGGAAAAGAATTTTAATCCTGATACACCACTTTTTCTACACATGCAACACCAGTCAATAACAACCTCTCTAGGAAAGATTCTTACCATGGATTTCTTTAGTGGCATTGGGTCTGGATTGGGTCATGCCCAAAAGCACAGTGGGCCTTTTTCCTCTTGGAGAGGATTAGGTGGCAATGCACAAATTTCAACAGTGGAAAATGGTTCCTAAATGCCTCATATGGTGTATGGAGGGGAATGAATGATAAAGATTGGGAACAGGTAATGGAGGTGCTCAAGACTTTCTTTTCAACACTCTCCTCCTTTGTACAGCTTCTATAGACTTTAATGGGCTTAACCTTCACCACTTTTTTTTTAATTTTTTTCTCCTTTTTAACTAGATGACTTTCTTCCACACAGCTCTTTGTACTTAGTGCACCATTTGCCCTTTTAATAAAATTGTTATTACTTGTAAAAAAAAATACTGCCAGTCTCTATGTTTCTCTCTCATACGCAAACGCACATATTCAGGCATGCATGCACAAATAATATGTGCACATGCATGTAATGACGTATAGAAATAACAGCATCAAAAACACCCCACAAACTGACAATATGGATCAACCAGGAAAGAACTGGAATGAACTTGTGTAAAAGAAAACCCTACCATGACAAATTCAACTCCTATCTCAGGACTGTCAAACTGAACCCTGCATTTGTCATGATCAACAGTGAGCACACTTCCATCGTAAAGTTCTCTGGTTTTAGGATGAAGTGCAATTACTCGTTGTCCAACTGATAGAGGCCTGGCTAAATCTGTTGGAAGTCCTTCCCTAATACCAGCACGAAGTTCATTATAATGTTTTCTCACAGATTCCCGATATTGCCTAAGTTTCTCTCTTTCTTCATGAAGAAAATGTTCAGAGAACCTCCGAGGTTTACCAAGAGAACTGCAATAATAACCAAACACAATACATGTCAACAGTGTTTTCAATAATTCCATGCCATAAGCCAGCTCTAATGAAATGTACGTGCAGTTAAAAAATACCTCCTTATGACACCCCATTCGACACGAGTGAGCCTTGGGATGTGCCCCAGTCCAACATGATTTAAGTACTCCACAAACTCCCTTTTTGCAAACCAAGGGTAGTCAATTGCGCTATAAAACCATTCAAAAGTGCACCATCTACGGACCATACGAGATGAAAGGTAACATGAAAGCTTTTCCTGAAATTTAAAAGGGAAAAAAAATAAATGTAGATCTAAGCTTCAACAAAGATTTAAATATTAAGAGGAAGGGAAAGTTTACTTTTAGGAGGGCTTTGTCATGTGATGAGGTGGAGTATTTAAGTCTATTTTTCAAAATTTTTTCATAAGACTTTGTCTCTTCTGCGGTTGATAACTTCGGTAGACTCATTTTACGTCTCCTTCGTCGTTTAGTTGATAAACTAGCATGGTTCGCCACAGGAATTTGTTCAGCTGATACAGCTAAATCAGCCTCCACTCTTCGATGATCAATATCCAAGGAACCTTCTGACAATTTCCATTGTTTTGAGAAGGTAAAACTCTGACCAGAGCGTTTAGCTTTGACCACTGGTTTATTCTCTTCTTCAGTTAAGACCTACAAACATGCATATAAAATGGAGAAAAAAACACTATCATTTCAATTAACAAGAAAAATAAGAAAGAAAAAAGAGAGTTAACAATCATATACCCCAAGTAGACCTTACTCCACATCCAGTATACGACCAGACTTCTTGAATACAAAAGCACAACATATTACATATATACATGTAGATGATTGTCTCATTTCTGTTTTTGTGAATCTATGTTTTAGTGTTTAAGAATTAACTGAAAACAAGTATTACTTCTTGTGGGATAACCAGATAGGTAATCATTTGTGCCCTTACATGGGATAGAACCTGGGACCTTAACCTCCATCCCTTACGAAGGAAGAAACACCATTTAATTCAGTGACCATTATCTAAAAAGTATTGCTTATAATATGAAAAATCTAATAACCTCCTCTCACTTATACTGTCAAAATGAATTGGGATGACTGGATACTTTTTACTTTCTATGTAAACAAAGCCATTGTCGACTTAAAGTGCTGTGGCTCTAATGAACATAGAATACAAGCATTTAAACTGATGATGCTATGGAAAAACAGATGATGCTATGGAAAAACAATCACATTCCACAAGATTGGTTTATTTTGTTGCTAAAGTAGTTCAACTCGCCATGTTCAGCATGCTTACCAACTGTGTCATCTTGTCTTGTGAACTTAGCATGAAAACCAACCATAATTATTTTAGATGGTCAAGTCTAAAGTTAGTAAGGAATACCACCCTCTGGACCATGTTAATTAAATGAAATCTGCTGTGGGATAGAGGTAAGCAACCATGACACAACTCTCATTTTCACCTGATAGATATTAAATTTTCTTTGTAAAATTGTCAGCTCATAGGAAGCTGACATCACACTGTTTGGGACCAACTCAATTCAATTAGAGTTGTAACTTCACAATGAAATATCAACTTCAGAGATAGTACACATTTTTGTAGAAATAAAAAAAGACACTTGCTCATGTGCCTGTGTCTTCAAGGGCAATTAAAAGATAATCAACAAGAACTTTGTCATTTAATATCTGCAACTTTGATAAGAGTTGGCTTGTCACTAAATCAATTAATACAGAAATAGAGATTCACATGTTCAGCATAGAGAAAAAGATTCAAATGTTTAGTTAATGTGTACGTGCAGGGGTGTGTTAGAGAGAGAGAGATACAAATATATATATAGAGAGAGAGAGGAAGAATTCTGCTTTAAATGGAGGCTTAAACAGTTTTCTCCACACAAGTTTCCATTTTTCCTGATGATCATTCCCGCTGATCGTCGTCGTCGTTGCGAGTCTTTTTCCAGTTTGGTAGTAGCAAGTTTGTGGTTTTTCTTAACATGGGTTACTCAAAACTGGTTCTTGTAGAAACAGAAGTGGTCGAGATTATGGCAAAGGATGGCAGGTCGGTACACATTTTAGAACGAAGCAGGAAGGTATGGAAAGAGAGGGTTTTGAATGTCTACATGGTAAAGTGGTTCTACAGACTTTGAAGGACTGTTCTCGGCTGGATGGAGAGCAGGAGTTTGTCACAATCTCTAGTGTTGGCAGTAAAGCTTACATAGCTCAAAGTGGTTCAAATGATTATGGTAGATATCTGACCTTGGTGGAATACAGTGGTGAGGGGAGAAGAGATATTATCATTGTCTGTACATAAGTGGAGGGAAAGGGCTGGCTGAGATTAGTGAAGGGGCTCCGTGAGGCTTGTTGCAGCATGGAGGACTTGAAAAGGGCTCTTGCCCTCACACAGACAAAGCCAACAATGGGTTCTCATGCAAAAGGTGGTGCCAAGTCATAAGCGGAGGCAGTCTTGACACCATGCCCTGTTCTGGAAATCAAAAACAGAGACAAGGAGGTGTATCGGGGATGCACAGAGGAGATGACTTCAAAGGACAAGGAGATGACCATTGTGGAGGGACACCAAAAGCCTGCTGCACCACTTGCCTTCACACGTTACACTAGAAGGGATGGTGGCCTACTGTTCAAGGGAAAAGCAACTGAGCAGGTGACCCTCGATGGTATTAGAACAGAGCTGCTGAAAGTGAAGGGGGGTGATCAACAATTTATTACAAACCATAGACGTGAGCTTGGGTCCAAATGTAGAGCAGCCTGGCCCAAAGAAAGCTTTATGCCCGGGTATTTGTGGAACAAGGGAGAAAGCAAAATGAGGTACAAAAGTGGGTTACACCTCTCCTAGGCCCAAAAAGGAAAGTCAAAGACAAGCCTAGCCCATCAACCCAAAGTTGGAGGGTCAGAAATGGATTCGGTTCTTCCTTTGCCATGGGTTCATACTCTGGAACTGCAATATTGGCAGCACCACCATTGAATCATCAGTTATGGCTTACACAAAACCTCATTGAGAGGAGATAGCGACAGGGTGGCTGGACTAGTGGATGACAGTGCACCGATGGTGGAGCCAGCAACAGGCGATACCGTCGTGGTCTCCACAAAAAGAGTTGCGGTATTGGGAGAATGCGACAGCGACCTTGGATTTGAGATAGGAAGTGACGGCAACCTTGATAGAGATCAAGCCGGAATATAAGAAGCTTGTGGAGTTGTCAACATGTGGGTTGGTCTTAATTGCCATGGAATGTGTCATCAAGGAGGTTATTGGTTGTGGTATAAAAGAATGGTGGAAAAAATGGATGAATGTGTAGGGGAATTCATGATGGCTATCTCATTTAAGAATGCAGCGGATGAATACTTGTGGGCCTTTATGAGCGTTTATGGCCCCAACTAAAATACCTTGAGAAGACTGATGTAGGATGAATTGGCAGGCCTTTGCCACTTATGGAACGTACCATAGTGTATTGGTGGAAATTTTAATGTCATTTGGTTAGGTTTGGGGGGTGAGATGAGAATTTTTTGTTTTAGATAAAAGTTTTAAATATCATATTTTAATATTATTATTGTTTTGAGATTTGAAAAAGTTAAATTGTTTATTATATTTTGTATGGGAATTTGGAAAAATTGTAATGATGAGATGAGATGAGAACTTCAAGTCTCATCCCATGCCCCAAACCTAACCTAATTTCTGAGTGAAAGATTAGGGCAAGGATATCTCAACTCAGCTATGGTGGACTACTTTGATTCCATCTCATAGCACAATCTACTCTTTCACTTCTTCGTAGCACATTCACTTGGTCTAGCAATCGGAAGCGGCCTTCTTGGTCAAGAATTGATATATTCCTGGTGTCCCTAGATTGGGAAGCACATTATCCCAAGCAAATCCAACGACGACTTCCCAAGTTGTGCTAAGACCATTTTCCTATTATAATTGGCTATGGGGGCATCAATGAAGGGAGAAGCTATTTAAAATTTGAAAATGTGGCTGAAATCTAAAGGCTATGTGGATAGAATTAGACAGTGGTGGTCTTCCTACCAATTCCATGGTACCCCAAGTTATATCTTGGCACAGAAGCCCAAATCACTGAAGAACGATTTGAAGTCATGAAATGAACATGCGTTTGGCAATTTTCTAAAGGAACTTCATGGTTTAGAAGTTTTAGAAGAGGTAAGGGCCCTCTCAAAAGTGGAGAGCATGCAAATTACAAGTCACAGTAGACTTGGAAAGGACTTCCTTAATGGAAGAAATTTCCTAGAGGCAAGAATCAAGGGCCCTCTGGTTGAGGGAGGGGGATAAGTGCACCAAGTTCCTTCATTGTGTGGCTAATTCATAGAGGAGGAACAATGTCATTGAGATGATGGTGGTAAAAGGAGTGCCTACTACCTCAATAGCTTTGAAAAAAGGGAGAGGGACTCGATGAAATGGGTAGATTTAAAAAAGCATCAATGCCACTTTTAATGCTCTCATCCCAAAAAAAAGGGGGCATGATAGAGGTAAAAGACTATCGCCCATTAGTCTTGTGAGTGTAATGTACAAAATTCTCTCAAAGCCCTTGGCAAACACATTGAGCACAGTGATGGAGAAATTAATATCAAAGCCTACAAACTCTTTTGTAAAAGAAAGACAAATTCTTGACTCAGTTCTTGTTGCGAATAAATGTTTGGATAGCAGGATTAAACAAGGAATATCTTGACTTCTATGCAAACTTTTTTTTAATAAGTAATAAGATATTTCATTGATATAAAGATAGACATAGCCCAAATACACTTAGAGGTATACGAAAGCATACACCCATTTAAGAACTAGAAACCGTTACAAGGAAATCATGGAAGCTGAGACCGTTTAGATCTAAAGCAATGGCCCACAAAAACAAAGTCTTCCAAAAAAAGCTCCTAAACTCTTCCAGGGAACATTCATAATCCTCAAAAAAATCTCTCGTTACATTCACTCCAAATACACCAAAAAACACAAATAGGGGCCATCTTCCATACAACTGCAATTTGTGGTGTCTCAATGAGACCTCTCCAACATGCTAAAAGTTCAACCACTCTGCTTGGCATCACCCATGCTATTCCCATCTTGCTGAAAAATAATTCTAGATATCTCAAACAAACTCACAATGTAAAAATAGATGATCCGCTGTTTCCCCACTGTTACGACACAAACAGCACCAATCCGTTATTATAAGGCCCCATCTTCTAAGATTATCATTAGCAAACTCACAATGTCGAAGGCTTATGATCAAATCAATTGGAACTTCTTGCTTTACATGCTTGCAAGGTGTTGCTTTAGGGAAAACTCCCAACATGGTAATATTGGATCAAGCGTTGCATCTCTTCTGCCTGCTTCTCTATCTTGGTGAACGGTGCACCAGCTGGCTTTTTGCAAAATTCCCCAGCTTGAGGCAAGGTGACCATTATCTCCATTACTATGTGTTTGTCACGGAAACTCTTAGCAAAATGATCTCAAGACTTTTAGAGGATGGATTCCTTCTCAAATTTTGGGAGGAACAAGCAATTGCAACTTGATATATCCCATCTTTTATTTGCATATGGCACCCTTGATTATTGTGGGGCTAACCAAGACCACATCCGAGCTTTAAGTGCTCTCTTCCTATGCTTTGAAGTTGTTTCTAGTTTGGAACTAAATTTAGCAAAGTCAGAGATGGTTCTGGTGGGCAATGTTCTTTATGTGGAGAATTTGGCTTCCATTCTCAAGCACAAAGTTTTGTCCTTACCTATGAAGTATCTTGGTCTCCTTCAAGGTGTTTCCTTCAAGTCAAAAGCTATATGGGATGAGATAATTGAAAAAATGGAGCGAAGGTCAGCTAGTTTGTAGTGGATGTACTTGTCTAAAGATGGAAGGGTAACTTTTATTAAAACCACTCTTTCTAACTTGCCTACCTACTTCTCATCTCTATTCCCATTGCCCACTAAGGTGGCTTACCGTATAGAGAAGCTACAACATGATTTCTTACAGGGAGTAATGGATGAGTTTAAATTCCATCTGGTCAGCTACACGATATGCACTCCAATCTTAGAAGGAGGCTTGGGAATTCAGAATCTCCTAGTCTTTAATAAGGTCCTATTAAGAAAATGGTTGTGGAGATACCATCTAGAAGTTGATGCTCTATGGTGGGCTGTCATCGATTCCAAATTTGGTGGGGCTTGGGGTGGTTGGTGCACAAGTTAGTGGAATGGTTCATATGGGGTGGGGATTTGGAACACATAAGAAGTGGATGGGATATATTCTCTAGATATACTCAGTTCTCCGGGCAATGGATCTGGAATCAAGTTCTAGCATGACCCATGGCATGGTGATCAAGTTCTCAAGGAAGTTTATCCAGGAATTTATGGTCTCAAAGGTCACAGGAAGCTTCAGCTGCTAATCTTCTAGAGTGGTCCAGTGATGTTCCTCAATGGAATGTCACTTTCTTCAGAGCAGCACAAGATTAGTTGAGGCATTCACGGAATTCTACAACCTTTTCTATTCTATTAAAGTGAGGATGGGAGAGGCAAATAAGTTCATTTGGAGTCTGTCCGAGGAAAGGGAAGTTTTATGTTCGTTCATTCAATCAGTCTATTATCATGAACAATACCATCTCGTTCCCATGGAAGAGAATTTGGAAGACTAAGACGCCTCTAAAAGCAATTTTCCTCGTATGGGCAGCTTTTTTAGGACAATCCTCACCTTAGACAGCCTACGGAGACACCGGATCATCATCATAGTGGGTTGGTGTTGCACGTGCAAAAAGATTGGGAAGACTGTGAATCATTTCCACATTTACTTCTTCATTGCAAGGTGGCCATGGCTTTATGGAATGAATTCTTGGCTAGAATGGAGATAGCTTGGGTAATGCTGAGAAGGGTAGTTGATTTCCTAGAAAATTGGAGAGGCTTGTGTGGTAACTCGCATATCAAAGCCATATGGAAGATGGTTCCCATTTGCCTATTGTGGCATCATTAGAGGGAGAGAAATGATAAAAGCTTTGAAGATCGCGAGCGGTCAATGGAAGTTTAGAGCTTTCTTTTTTATTACTTTACTCCATTGGTCAATTGTATTAGACTTCAATGGTCAGAATGCTCATGAATTCCTTCCATCCTTAGCCAATCAAACCTAGGTGTTGTTCTTGTATGTCCAGTGTACCTAAGCTATGCCTAGTTCTCATTAATAAAATTCTTATTTACTGATCGAGAGAGAGATTATACACCAGAAAAGTAAAATCCTTCAACCCCAACCTTCCCCCTCCCCCTCCCTAGGGTAGAGGGAACCTACGGATTGATTTTTTTTTCTTTTAAAAGTAAACAAAGAAAAAACTTTGTTAAAAAAATTCAATAACCTTTGATATAGTGGGCTTGCGCTTTCGTTTCAACGGTTTATCAACAGGCAGAAGCTCTTCTTTTGCTTCAGAAGTAACAATAATATCAACTGATGAGTCCCTCACAAGTTTTGACATCTTGGAGGTTGTGCCATCAACCCTAGAGATTGCATTTACTGCCTTCTCTTTCGCCCCTGAGAGTATATTTTTGTCTTCATGGTGGCTAATAGATGTAGCTTCTGGTGCACTGGATTTATAATCCATATCAAAAATTATTCTTTCTTCCTTCAACTGAACTGATGATTCTAGGTCCAACGAGGAAACAACAAGAAACAAGAGACTACATCATTTATTTTGCAGAAAGATATTTAAAAGAACAATTACAGACAGACAGGAGCACTTACACATGCACAGCATCACACTCCAAAGAAACTATAGAATAGTCATAAAACACTTACCAGATTCCATTGTGGATAGAGACAAATCAGCCAATGTCTGCAGGGCATGGAAGCCCATAGTTTCATCTACAAGAAGAACAAACAACAACATTAGAACATCTTAGGAACATCTATACATCTAACTGAGTTGAAAGCAAGCATTCAACAATGCCTAAAAATTTTAATTTTGGTTCTTATTAAATATCAGAGACCAATTTACTCAAAACTGGGATCTCCTGATTGACAGTCCAGAACCCTTGCCCAGATTCTTCTGGCGTCCAAACAAAGCTTCTTTTGAAAACTAATAGATAAATGCCTCTCCCTCGGTTTTAAACAAAGTGGGGATACTTTTCATACATAGCTCCTGATATGTTGATATGAAGTTCTCCAAATATCAGGAAACTGAACGCATATATCCCATAATGTCGAGCCACAACTCCATTTTTTATTCTGAAGTTGTAACCTATTCCCACATTCAAGAATACACGCGCGCACACACACACAGATATATAATAAAAAAAGCTTAGAAACAAGGAAAAGTCATATTCTTTAAAAGGAAAGTGATATCAACTTCACTCTACTTGTTTTTTTCAAAGTAAGAATAAAGTTTTATTGATTGGAAAGAGGCATAGCCAAAGTACACAGGAAGTAAACAAAGAATACACCTATCATCATCTTTATATATATATATATATAAATAATACACCTATCATCATCTAGGAACTAGAAATGAATACAAGCATCAATTTCACTCTACTAAAAAAGCAAAGAGTTAGAATTTAAATTCCGAAGATATTATTATGGCAGCTTTTGTGGGGAGTGCACAAATAGTCATAGCATGAAAGACCAGAAAAAGAATAACTCCCATTTGTCTTCTGTCTGGAGGTAAAGGAATAATAGAAACTTTGAAGATTGTGAGCAGACATTGGATGAACTCAACTTTCTTCTCTAAAACTTTATTTTTTTTTATAAGTAAAATTCTTCTCTAAAACTTTATATATACGTATATATAACAATACTATGGAGACCCCCATCCACATAACAGAGAATTAAAAGAACAATAGTAAATGCTTGCCCTGACCTACAAACAAGGCAATTGCTAGTAACGAAGTACCTTCAAAGAAAAGTTTCTTGCTTCTCTTCCTTTGACCATGTACAGAGAATCGGTCAGATTTTGTATTTGAAATCTCTATATCAACTTTTCCTTGAAGGGAACCAAAGTTAATTCCTTCTTCAGTACCACTACAGGCTTCACATCCATCATCATACTGATCATTTTCAATGTCTTCCACTTTCTCCCTTCTGTAAAACTTCCTCCCCTGTTTATGAACTTCAACAGTCCCTACACCTTCCATATCCATCAAGGAGCTAGTATCTCTAGCAAAATCTCCATTTTCGGCTCCCCTGCTTCTCATACTACTTACCACCCAGTTTTCATCAATGGCAGCATCACGGAGCTTGGCATGAGCCGTGTCAGATTGTGCATGCTAAATCAAATCAAAGAATTTTAACAAAAAAAAGTCACATGCAAGTGAAGGAAGGCAAAAGGTATTTGCAGGACAGGTAAGTGAGTTGTGAATACCATTCTTTCCCAGCTCTGAGCTGGTGAGGATGTTATATGTTCTGTTCTTCTGTATGATGTTTGAGAAATCTGGGGAGAGCCTCCTCTCTGTGAAGCCTCAGCTAATGTCAATGCTGCCACACGTGCGACTTTGTCATCATTGGTATCAACCTCTAACTTCCGGCCTCTTTTACTTGGTGAAGCATAAGTTTCTGCAACGTCTTTCTTATGTGAAAATGAAACAGGAAACCGAGGTGTCCTTTTCCTCACTGCACGAGGCTGGGCACCTAATGTAATTTTAATTTATCAACAGTGGAATTTAGAATTTAAACAAACTCATGTTTTGAAAGGAAATCTCTCTCTGGTCATAAGAATTGCACAAAACAAAATTTTAAGGTAGAGTTCAAAATGGACAGAATTACAACCAGCAAAGATCCAAAAATAAAAATAAAAAGTAACAATGCAGGAAAAGTCTAGGTGCTTGACTCATAAGGAGTTTTGCTTTATTCTAAGAGAAATGATATTTGCAGTCCTAGGGTATGCAAATCCCGCACACTCCATTTGAAAAAAGTGGGTAAATTTGGCACCCATATGAAAAAAAATATATTTTTTTAATAGTGGCCCCACTTTTTTCAAAATGAGTGCACAGGATTTGTAAACCCTAGGACTATATCTAGCATTACTCTTATTCTAATTAATGGGAATGCTAATGCAAACCAACAAAGATACCCAACAAACAAAACAAAAAACAAAATAAAGTATGATAGACTAGCTGCTTGAAACCCTAAAGGTTTTTAGCTTTTATTCTAATTAATCAGAATGATTGTGCAAACTGGCAAATCCAGCTGCAGGAGAAATGACACTTATATCCTTCCACTCTCGATCTAATTCCAGGATATGATTAGTCATACTCAAACTGTTAAAAGCATTTGCTGTTAACATTCTCCTCTTCATCCTCTTTGCCTTCTATTCATGAGGTTGATATGTACTTACATTAAAAGAATTTTTTTTTTGATAAGTAATAAGAAATTTTATTAATAAGCATATTCCAGGTACACTGGAGGTATACATGTGAATACACCTATTTAGGATCTAGCAACTGATACAAGGAAATCTTGGAAACTGAGACCATTCAGCTCTAGAGCGATGGCCCACATAAATAAAGTCTTCCAAAAAAACCTCCTAAACTCTTCTATGGAACGTTCTTGATCCTCAAAAAGTCTATCATTTCTTTCACACCAAATACACCAAAGAATACAAAGAGGAGCCATCTTCTATACAGCCGCAATCTGTGGTGTCCCCGCAATTCCTCTCCAGCTTGCAATTAATTCTATCACTCTTCCCGGCATGACCCATGCTATATCCATTCTACTGAAGAAAAAGTTCCAGATTTCCCGAGCAAATTCACAATGTAAAAGTAAATGGTCTACTGTTTCACCATTCTTTCTGCACATACAGCACCATTCGGTTATGATTATGCCTCTTCTTCTTAGATTGTCCACAGTAAGAATCTTCCCTAATGCTGCTGTCCATACAAAGAAAGCGACCTTTTTAGGTGCTTTGCTCCTCCAAACATTCTTCCAAGGAAAATTGTATCTTCGCTGCATAGTAATTGTATCATAAAAGGAGCACACAGAAAACTTCCCTTTCCTCGAAGGTTTCCATACTATCTTGTCCTCGCTTGTAGCATTGATAACCGTGTTATACAGCAAGCTGAGAAACTCCACCATCCCGGTAACTTCCCAATCATGTGCATCCCGGATAAGACTTATATTCCACTCCTGTGCACCATTGCTTATTACCCTCAAATCAGCCACCATTGCTTCTTTGTCCCGAGCAATTCTGAAAATATTAGGATAGACCTCCTTTAAAACCGTGTCTCCCACCCACACCTCATTCCAAAAGCTGACCCTCCTACCATTTCCCACCCAAAGACGAGTGTTACTAGCAAAGGTACACCAACCTTTCCTTATGTACTTCCATAACCCCACCCCATAAGTCCCTCTACTTTCCTTAGAGCACCAACCCCCTCGTTCACTTCCATACTTCATATCAATCACTTCTTTCCATAAGGCTCCCCTTTCCATAACGCTCCCCCCCCTCCCTTGGGGGGGGGGGGGAGCACCAAATTTCTGCATCCTCAACCTCGTAATTCTTTTAAATATAAATATTCCACTTTTTTCCACAATAAAATTCAAAACAGAAAGAACCACTTTGTTGGCCTCTTCCTTAAAAGATTGTGCTGTGAATATTCTTTAACAACCCATTCTCCATATGGCAAAACACCTCTTGATATAAGAGAAATAAGAATAAATACAAGCACCGCAAAAATAAATGAGAAGCATATGAACATAGCTATAAAACACTGACAAGAGTCCATGACATTTACTCAATAGTGTAACTAAATGATACCATCACAGTTTCTCCTGTTCAGCAGAGATAAATATCCATCACTTGATGCAATTGACCGAGACTGGAAAATATCTTTTGAGTCACTAAGCTGAACTTTCCGCCGCTTGTGTTTCAGAGGTTTCCAAGATGCTGAAGCGCCATTGCTCTCCCTTTCACTATCACTCTCTTCCTGATGTTTATTCCATGAAATAAAGATTCAAACAAACCAAGTGAAAAACTGCAAGAAGCACTAACATTGCACAAAAAACACATGATGATTCATCTCATGACTGTGATTCCAAGGCCAAACACTAACATAAAACTTATCACTAATGTTGTTGAACCTCAAGCTGGCAGCTGGGGAGATGGCTTTAGGAGATACAAACTAATAAAAGGAAGAATGCTTTTGCAATTAAACTAGGAATTGTTCAGTAATTAATAACCAGAAACGCAGAAGACAATGAATAAAACATACATCCACTGCTATTTTGCGTAAAATAACACCTCATAAAAGGATTGCAGTCACAATCTACCGTCACTAAAACACAAGGTCCTTTACCAGAGAGAATAGATTTATTTTCTTCAAAATAATTAAGGTGCTTAAGTTGTATAGGAGCCAACATGCCACACTAGCTTCTAGCCAAACTCATCTGAACAGAGGATATATTAAATCCATTCTCACCAGGATATTATAGTAATCTGTCATCATAGCTATGAGACCAACCACGGAAGCCGTACCCTCTGGCAAAGATAAGTATGCCTAAAAATCAAAGGCATAAGAAGGTGAATAATGCCAATAAGTTAAAGACACGTACCATCAGAATTCATAACGTAAATTCCCACAATTAGAACTAAAATACTTGCAGAAGACCATATATGTAGTCCATATTTTTGTTGCAAACTTGTATCATGAAACCCCTTTGACTGGATGGCATTTAGTAATGGAAAGGGGAAAGTAGAAAGACATTAAAAACATCAAGACAGGACAAAACACCACGTACAGAATTAATTTCCAATTGGAAAAAAATTCCAAATATTCAGATTTATAACCAAATTTAATATGTCACCTATCTTCTTAAGCACAAATTGCTGTTTTTGGCCAAATTACTTGTACATACAAACCAACTTCATTTCTGAATTTATGACCAACATTCCCAAAAATGTATTAGAATGATACCAAGAACCTAATAGAACTGATGTTGAAAATTGAAACTAATCATTAACCAAAGTTAAAAACTAGCTCCAACCTATATAACCAAAATTCAAAAGGAATAAATCAAACAGATTAAAGCAAATGCAACACTTCTTTGAATTTAAATTTGTAAGACTAGTTTCAACAACAAGGTAGAGACATTTTTAAGAAATAAACAAACGAAACATCAAAACTGGGTCATAGAACCTTTTTTTTATATGTAGAAACGGGGTTAGAACCTGATAATTATTTCAAACTTCATCCATATCAATTACATCAAGAACCAAGAGATAGAGTGAACAAGAAAGCTGCAAATAGAGCTTAAATCCAAAAAAAGTGACTTGCACGAAACCCAACATATTTACTGGTACGAAAGGAAAAGGCAGTAGAGTGACAAAGAACCACTTGAACAAAACCCCATAACCCACCTAAATTACATAAAACCAATATGGATGTTAACAAATTCTAATTAAAATTAATCTGGCATTCGTGGACCACCAACCCGGTTTGTAGTGTAGAGAGCCTCTACCATATCGATGGATCTGTTACGCACTACAGCAGCCACCTGTATATGCAGAGAAGACAATGATGAAAAAAATAAAAAACAAGAAAGAAATTGGAGCACATTATAAATTTACTCATTAAAACAGATATTATGATAGTAAACACTCATGAGGTAAAAGGCAAGAAGATTTTTTCCCAATAATGCTTACCCAAGCTAGGCAACAATTTTCACGACTTTAACAAAAAGTACTTTATTTTTGGTTAGTAAAGTTAATTTATGTCATATAAGCACAAACAAGTTGGAAAATAAAGAAAATTCCAAAAGAGTAAATAGAATCAGTGTAAAACGAAGGCATACCTTCTTCCAGTCTTTCCCATACTTCCGATAGGCTTCATAAAAACGCCCAAGCTCCTCCTTGCTCCATTGAGGCCCTAATTTATCGGAATATTTCTTCTTCTGTGCATAAGATACAGCAACAACAAAAATGAAGGAATAAAAACTCACATCTTAAAGCTTCAAAGTCAACTCATTTATATATTCTCATATACTAATAAGCGTTGGCCACATGTATAACTCTCCGCCATTATCTTATCCAAATTACCCTCTCTGTTACCTCAAAGCTTTTATGATCCTCAAAAGATATATATGCTTCCCCATTAAAAAATAAAAATAAAAATAAAAATTAGAAAAAAAAAAAAAGAGCAGTAAAATATATCTCTATATTAGTTTTCAAAACAAAGTTTCATGAAGCTTGGTTAAAAAATGTAACCAAAACAAGACATAGACAATCAGATACAGATCAAGGAAAAACTTTAGCACTGGGTGTCAGAAAATTTCAATCATGGTCTCCCAACCTAAGCAAGACTTACCCGCAGCGAACTTTTGCCCAAGTTCCTACCATCTTTCTTTGGAGTGACATCATTTATAGTAGAAAATCGCTTATTCACACTTTTAGGTTTTCTTGCCGGGGCCATTAAAAACTCTTAGTTATCTATCAGAGACAAACAATATCAAAATTAGTACATTATATTCTTAACTACCAAATCACGTCAACAACATGCACATGCCACTTTTAAGAACATTTAACGACGGAAATTAGAGCAATTTTTAAATCAAAATTTAATTCTTCCACAAAATAATACTTCGTTCATATATCATCATACCAACATGCTTTTCAATACCCCAAATGATCTATTATGCAAAAACCCCGTAAAATCAACAATAGGAGCACATGTAGAAGAACTTTACAGTACAGCTTTTAATAATCCTAGAGAAAGTTTTTGTGCTATACGTTTTTTCTTCCAGGTTTCAAATAAGTATTTTCTTAATCAAACTCAAATTGAAACCCCAGTTGAATGAAAAATGGTTAGCAAAAGACAAATTCAGACCATAGAAAGTTGAATTTTTGTACGTTTCTGTAGCAATAAAAAATTGTATTTCTTTCTCGATACTGAATGCGAGATAGAGATTCACTACAAGAAAGTAAACCCAGCTCAAAGAAACTGCTTTCCAGAACTACTTTCAAAATCGTCAACCAAATTGAGGTTTCAATTACCCAAATTAATCAAACAGCACGCACAAAAACTAGTTCCAATTCGCCATAAGAAACCTAATGCACCAGTTCACAGTGGCTGAATTCCCATACTCAAGATCTATTCACCCAGATGAATCAAACCGTACGCACAAAACCCCATATTCTGATTCACCGCAATATACCAAAGACATCAGTTCAAAGGAACTGCTTTACAAAATCACTTCCAGAAAACAACCACAACACTTTGAAGTGACAATCGCAATTCAAATTTCGTAGTAATCTAAAAACCACAGGGACAAAACTTGAAGGAAAAAAACGGATTTCTTCTTCTTCTTCTTTTTAGTCAATGGTCGCCATTGACCCCCTCCCAGACCCCCCCAAAAAAAAGTTTAACTTTGCGAAATGCTCCAAACAAAAAATCGAGAACCCAATGCTGTGCATAGACGTTTGTAAACTCGACCTCTACAATACCAAATGAACCGAATCTCACAAGAACGTCCCCATATATACACTACCAAAAGAATATCCAGCCCGAAAAAAAAAAAAAAAAACAGCTTTTCGAAACTACTTCTACCAAACAGCCAAAATACTTCGAAAAAAAATCAAAATTTCGACAAGAGTTCGAAAAATCAGAAACCCCAAACGAAAAAACATAAAAATCATCAACTTTATCCTAATTGAAAGGTCTGAGACCGTAATCTCACCGGTCACGAAGTCAAATTCAACCATACAGGAAGAGTTTTCCACAGAGAGAGAGGCACTGAGACTGAGAGATTTAGAGAGAGAGAGAGAGAATATCAGAAAGTGGACGAGACAGTCAGAGAGAGAATAATAGAGCAAAGTTGCCGCGAAACTTGAATATATTTATATATAGAAAAATAGGAGGAGGCGGAGAGGGAGCCAATTGGATTTTTGGGCAGTGGTTACTGGTGAGAGCGAGAGAAAGGTGATTGAAAGGGAGGTCACGGAGGGAGAGGACGGGGTTTGTATTTGGAGAGGACTATGACCGTACACGTGGCTATACCCGGGAATTTGTACGGTGAAGATTGAGTTGTGTTCCGTGGATTCGACACGTGTGAGAGATTATGTATTTGAAATTTCTTAGGAGACAAATCTCATATCATAAAGAGGTTTCAGGAATCATTTTGGCCCGCAGTGTTTTCTTATTTATACTTTTGGCCCAACTTCATTTTTTTCTCATTCATGCTTGCCTATGTAACTTTTTAATTTGCCTTTGTCGGACTGATTAAATGTTTTTCTATCAAGAATATAAATTTTCTGTAGAGGGTTGCTAGAAATACGAAGAGATCCTATAAAAGAAATTTTATAAACTATCACGTCAGCTACTTTTTTTTGTAGGGCTCGAAAACTTGGTTTCAATCCCTCTGTGTCTCATTTCCTTGCTTCTCAGCATTTCTCTGCATTCTCAAACCCTATCCCTATATTTTCGTCCCAACGTCATCAACTAAATTACTTTTCTTTTCCTTTTTTGTTGTTTTTCCACAAATTCAAGGGAGCGCAAGGTTACTCCCTAACTATTTTAAAATCTTTACAAAAATGACTTTTTTTTTTAATTTTTCCACAAATCCATTATTCAAAGGTTGTTTTTACATAAATTCATCAAGTTATTCATGTTTTTTAGTAAGCTATTTTGATTGTTTTTCTCATCCTCGAAGTTCTATCTCAACATCTAGTTAGCAATGTTTGGTAGTGTAGACGTTATCTCTGCATTCCATTCTAGTCCCAAACGTTGTCCCTGCATTTCATTTTCATCTCTGACATTGTCACCGTTGATTCCAGTCCCCGACATCTACAATTGCTCAAGGCTCTTGACCACAAGCCTCACTTTTTAGTGAATTGCATCAAATAATCATTTATCAACCTTAAATATCATTTTACAGTACTTCATATACGATAATTACTCGTTAACAGAGTAGATTGACATTCATCTTCTATTTTTATTTAATGTAATATGTGAAAATTACTCATTAATTATCTTTTATTAAAAAATTTATGTTATGTAAAGAAAACAACTTCGCATTCTGATATTCATTTATGACACCGGGAGAATTAGATTATGTTTTATTTTATTATCTCATACCTATAATCAAGATAGAATCAAATTCATTGATATCCTTCGAGAACAAATACAGCAATGGAGCTTTTAACATTCCATGTGGTTAGATGTTAACTATTGAATTTTTAATGGCATTATTTTCTTATATTGTTATATGATTTCATTATAGATTTTGATTATATCTTAGACTCTTTTATTTATTTTTTTATTTTTTATTTTGGAATCTTTTGTGTTGTGATTAATGTAGACCAATAAGAACAAGTTGGATCTCAATATGTTTACTATCAAAAGGTTGAAAAACCAAATGTTGATATGATGTCTTGGACTCAAAAATAGGTTATTGAATACTATATGAAGTATGCCAAACAAAAAGGGTTTTGAAGTTTCGAAAAAAAAAAAATCGACTATTAGGGATGATGGGGAAGTGGACTAGTTCACTATTGCATGTAGTCGTCATCACAAACTAAGAAGCAAGTTATCTAAAATTGGCGAATCAAAACCATTAGTAGGACAAATTGCAAGGCTAAACTTAATGCAATGTAAATAGTCGACAAAATATATATAAGTTATCCATTATTATCCTTGAATACAATCATGTTGTGAATTAAAGTAAGGCAAGACATATTGTTTGCCATAAAAAAAATTATTGAATTGGTCAGAAAAAAAATTGAGATGATGAACATAATCGAAATCTGTCCAACTAAAAATTACAAAACCGTGGTTGTTGGGGAGTAAGAATGAGAATTTTACTTTTAGAGAAAAATTGTCAAAATCATATCAACAAAGTTCAGAATGAGTTATATGAAGGAGATGCAAAACCATTTAAAAATTATTTGATACAATTACAAGAAAAAAATAATGACTTTTTCTATGTTATGGGACCTAGATGAATATTCGAGATTGAGGATTGTATTTTGGGCAAATGCCTGAAATAGTGCAGCATATGAATCATTATGAGATGTTATAATGTTCAACACAACGTATTTGATGAATAAGTATAAAATGGCATATGCCATTTTTTAAGGAGTCAACCACCATGGTCAGTTAATGCTCTTTTTAGGTGTAATCTCATATCAAACGATAACATAAATATAGTTGTGTGGTTATTCGAATCATGGTTGAGGTGCATTTTAGGACAAGCTCTTAATGCAATTATAATTGATGAAGATAGGGCAATGTAAACAATAATTATAATAGTTTTTCCAATGACAAAACATAAATTTTGTTTATGGCATATTTTATGTGAATTACTTTAAGAGCTTAAATCTTATTCACAATATGACAACTGTAAAGGTCCTTTATTAAATTCTATATATAATTCTTTGAATTGTGAAGAATTTGAGCAAAAGTAGTACAACATTGTTTAGACCAACGATTTAACGGACAGTGCTTGGTTGAGTAAGCTATATGAGGAGTAGCAATAATGGGTACCTAAATATATGAAATGTACATTTTAAGCTAGAATGTCATAATGCAACATAGTGAGAGTATGAATATATATTTTTTATAGCTATGTAGATGCTACTACATTGTTGATGAAGTTTGGTAGACTATAATAATGCATTAATGATGATGATCGAGAATGACTGCATAGTTGATTTTAGTCAATTCAAATAAAAGATTCATTGCATTAGAGTCCATGTAATTGATAAGCAACTTTAAGAGGTATTCAATAATGTCAAGTTCAAAGAGGTTCAAGTAGAATTTAGAGGAATTATGAATTGTTAGTCTTTATTAAAGAAAATTGAAGGTACAATATCGACATATGACATTGTTGACCATTTATGATGATATTGTAAAAGATGCGAAGTATTGTGTATACTTTAATGACAATGAATGTGAGGTAATGTAGTTATGCATAGTGCTGGATGTGTCTTTCTTTCGATCTTTCTACCTTCAACAGAAAATTGAAAATCGAAGAGATTAGGACTGTCCAAATTTTATTATTCTATTTATTCAAGTTTTCTTCAAGCCTTTCTATTGCTGCACTTACACCACTTTTTCCTTCTCCTCTTTGAGCTGAACCAAGATAAGCGACCTCATTCACCTCATTTGCTTTCTTTATAAGCTTCAGCTAAAGCCAACCTATCACATAATGCATTTTTTAAATTGAAAGATCAACACTTCTCAAAAAACTTATGCTGCAGTTTATTATCTTAAGACTACTCAAGTAACAAGAGAGTTTAAACTACTGAGATCCATTTAAGAACTACAATTATGATTGTCTTGGAAATTATGCTAAAATGACCAAGGTAGCCCTAGTAGTTTGTGTTAAATTATTGTGTTCCAATAGCCACAACATTTAATTTTCTGTTATATTTAAAGTGTAATTTGAAAGCTCAATAATAACATAGGCAACGAATCTATTACCAAGAGGGAAACAAATTGCTGCTCACATAGGTTTAATGATTTATGTAATAATCATCACAAAATAATCTTACCTGCTTCAAAAAATCATAAGACTTATATAAAGTAAAAGAGTAATATGCGCAAGTTTAAATAAAAGTTGAATTAGAACATCATAAGGGATAATTATGTTGTATGTTATAACAGAGCTAATAAAACTAAGTAGGAAAATGAAAAGGTACGTAATCCTATTGGTGGTAAATTGAGGGAAATACTTAATTCAAAACAATGAGTCTTTACAATAAAAAAACGTAGTCAAATGGATAAAAAAGAGACAAATAAGAAATATGACAAAGGGGGGTATCATAAAGTTACTAGCAAATATCTTATTACATTGTCATGGTCATGTGAATACAATCCTCTACCAACATTGTGTGTGTGTATATATATATATATACTAGGTAGGAGCAACGTGCATTCAACGTGCAATGCACGTTGCTCCAGTTTAATGAAATAATTATTTAAAAAAAGTATATATTTTATAAAAAAAATTGATTTCAATCAATAATTTAAAGCTTATAGAAAAAGTTGTAAAATCTAGCAAATATTTAAGATAATGATAGTTAAGTATAGTATAATAATTACATGCTTGTATAGATTAAAAGATAAAAATATTAGTTCAAAATATGATATAGTCTAACACATATTTATAACATTGATAGTTTTAGCAAAATTTCATATGATAAGTTTAATACAAGCCCAACAAAAATATTAGTTCAAAACATAACTTAGTCCAACACATGTGATAAGTTTAATACGAGCCCGACAAAAACATCAGTTTAAAATATGAGTCCTTTGATGTTTTTACTCTGATCCATCATTTGTGTCATCCTGTACAGCTTCAATAGAGACGACATTGAAATTCTTGTACTGCTTTTGGTTGAGTCGATCGAGGTCTACTAAAAGTTCAATTTTCCACTCCTTCTGTGAAACTTCTGCCACAAGATTTTCTATATATGACAAATGTTCCTGCAAAGGGAATTTTTAATTATAATTGCATAATTAATAAAAATTTAAATACCTTATATGCTGAAAATTTATGTCTTTTAAATTAACACAAATTTTTGAATGCAATGTTTTTAATTAAATTACTATGCATGTTATAAATAAAAATAAAATTGACATAATAGACAAGTAAAGCAAATAAAATAAAGCCAAGAGAGCAAGAGCCGGGGTAGATTTCACCCATCAATATAAAAATGTTTAAGGAATACAGAAGAAATTGGAGGAGACAATTCATAGGCATTGCCGATTTCACTCTTTCCGCTTGTCCATCTAAGTTACGACATTAAATAACTTGTCTAAGTTACGACATTAAATAACTTGCACACGGCATTAGTTTAAGACTTTGAAATCAGCTATAGCAATCTGATGAAACATCCAAAGTTCTAAACTTTTGACTAACCTATACAGTATCACATTTTGAATCAAGCATGTGGATTATGGAGGCTCACATGTAAAAAACAAACCAATAAAGCCTCATGCATTTAATTCAGAAAAACATATCCAGCTAGATCAAGAGTTCTTGTTAAATATTGGATCAGTGAACAAAACTCACCGGATTAAAAGTTTACAAAACCTCTTACACATGCAAAGCAAAACTCTTAACGATCAATTCTTCAAACTAAAGCCTTTTTAACTTGCTTGTGTGCAGATGGTGATTTAGGTGACATAAAAAATTAATTTCAAATCCAAATCATAATTAATTGAAAAGTTTTTTTAATATAAACCTCAATGGATTTATAGATAATGTACTAAATATGTTAAAAATTTTGAGATAGACTTTTCTACTTGCAACAATAAAATGAATGAAAAATAAAAAGACGTACATCTCCAGTATGTTTCATAAGATCAACTGCTGAACAACCAAATGTTTCTTCTACAATTTCACCGAACATAACAGCAGATAATCTTCCTGTACCATCGTCGAGTTCAACATATGCTCGACAACTATAAATTTGTTGGAAATATTATTTTAAGTTAGAATCAATAAAAACTATACATTAAATCTATTATATAAATTATCAAACAAAAAATTTGAAAGATACATACCGTGGTTGGGAAATGCTTTGGTGTTTGCAATGGTAACAAAGGAATGTATCATTGTAATCATATCCAGTTCCTTTATTACAGCCAATACATGACATGTAAAAAAATATCTGGCGCAAATCAACCACAATTATCTTCGCCTTTATCCAAAATTTTGTTTTCTGCATCACATTAGAAACAATTTTTTAGAAGAATTGATTGTATAAATATTTGAATTTGTTACTGAGAATAGGATTTTACTGCCATGGGTTGTAAACTTTTGATGAACTCAGCAACATCACAATTCTTGATTATTTCCCGAATGCCAACAGAAGATAGAGATGCAGATGGGTATGTCAAGCTTTTTGCAATAATACTCTTGAGTAATAAATCATTAATTGCCGCCCTTAAAATTCATAAAAACAAGTATAACATAAGAAATAAAAATATGAAAATTTCAATATTCAAATTGTATGAAACAAATAATGATTTATTTGTAATGATTACCACTCTTGCAATGAAGTTGCCTCAGGAATAACAGGATTGATCATAAATTTACTTTTCGGACGTGATGATAGAGATAATCCTTCATTAGAAATAGGCATCATAATTAATGCAAGCATATACAATGTAAAAGAAAATATAAGATTGTTAATTATTAAAAATACCATTATAAGAACCAACTCTTATTTTTGTTCCAAGTATAACTGGCTTTGTCTCAATTATTTTCCAGATTTTTTTGCATTCATCTTGCACAAATCGACCCCACATAGTTAAACATATGGGGTTTAAGCTACAAAATTAGAATAAAAAAAAATTAGCAGGATATGCAAAAAATAAAAATTGAAACATAATTCTAAAAGAGTGAACTACCCAAAAAATATTTTTACCCTTGATCGATAACATATATCTCTTGAATAATTGTTGGTCCATGCGCTAAAGTTATCTCTCTACATGGCCTGATTTGGATCGCAACAGCTAAAATATCTGACAAATAAGATTTAAATTTTTAGTATATTGATAATTAAATATTCTAAAATAAAGAGTGAATTACCTATTTCTGCAGTTGAATTCTTGTAAGCATCTAATTCATTGAACATAATGAATTGGTACTTTGGTGGCTCCAATTGTCCTTCATCCTTTGGAACTTCCTCAATTATCGTTTTAGCATTCAAGATCCATTGATATTCATGTGTTTCAATTCTATATTTTGGATCCAATGGCTTCACAAATGCATTACTGATGTAATATGACTGGAAAATGTGCAAAGTATCTTGTCGCGAGTCAATATCCTTATCAAATATCGTAGCTTGCAACCGATTTCCCTGTATAATATAAAAAATTGTAACGAATAATTTGCAAAAAACAAATTGTAATAAATAATTGAGTATAATGATTTTCTTTGATTTTAAATTGTTTTGAGTTATGTGTAAAATTTTTGTTTTTAAATATGTTACAGGAAGATAACTAAATTAATAGAACATCATCGAGATTTATATAAGGAAGCTAAAGATTTAAAAAATCGTCCACATCAAAAGACCCAACAAATTAGTAGTAAAACAATAAAAAATAAGAACAAAACTTAATAGATAGAATGCAAAAATAACAAAATCATTTACCAGTTTTTAATCCATTAAAAAAAAAAAACAGTAGATAGAAATAAATACTATACCTCTGGATCAATCAATGTTAGGTTTTGGTACTTCACTGGTGAACGTTGACCTGTTCGTTTGGGTGATTTCTCTGCCACAATCATTTTGATTTTCCAGTCTCTTGTACTTGGAGTGATATCTTTTATCGATGTATAAACCTTCCGTATCTTTAAAGCTGTTCACATACAAAGATATTAAATGTGTAAGTATAGTAAACCCAATACTAAATTAAAAAAAAAATTGCAAAGAGAATTGAAAAGTATAATAAATTAAAAAACACAATACTAAACATACAGAAAAGAAAATTCTATTAAATGCGCAATTTTGTTGAAGTAATTAAACTGAAATTATACAATTGAATCATTACCTATTTAACATTAATCTGAAGATGCCAATCTTAATAATTCTGTATAGACAATATTTTTTGTGCAGTTCTTTTCTGATCGTTCAGTTGACACTGGCCGTAGTAAAATCCTTACTGTAGATGCAGTCTTTGCCCTTGATAGAGCCACATATAATTGACCATGTGAGAAAACAGGTTGAGGTAAATATATTCCAACAAAATCCAATGTTTGCCCTTGTGACTTATTTATAGTCATTGCAAAACTTAATCTGATAGGGAACTGAGTTCGTTTGAATGGGAAACCACTATTTTCATCAACATTTGGTAAGAATGGGATCCTTGGAATAAAGACTCTTTTTCCGCTGTGGTGCCCAACTGCGATTTCTGCATCAATGACATTTCGATCAAAAGCCCGACAAATTAGACGTGTTCCGTTGCATAGTCCTTCTGAAGGATTAATGTTTCTAAGCAGCATGATAGGACAGTTTATCTTCAGTAACAATTCATGAGGAGGAAGTCCATTTGGGGTTAGAGTATTTAAAAAATCCTCCATAACTGATTGTTCAGATGCATCTATTGCTTCGTCAAAACTATAATATCGCTTAATCTCACCAGGAAATCTATGAATTAGTAATGCATTTATTTCATCAACATAACTATTCTTTGGTGTTAATATGGCCCGATTCATCATAGCTGAAATATTTATTGAATATTCATGAATATCATGGAAAACAGCATCTATTAAATGATCCAAAGAAGTACAGTCATCTTCATACGGAACAAGCATGCCATCAGGAATTTTTATAGTTTCATCAACTGTGATTGGTGGCATTCCGTTGCCCAATTCTAACACATATTCTGAAAAGACTGGATCCAATCTTGCTCGCATATTTTCAGTCAAATGAAACTTGATCAATGTAGGCCACAAGTAAGAAGAAACCAAACTGGCGTCAACATGTTGTTGCCTTGTTCCTTTACGAACCACAGGTAAAACTTGGCGAAAATCTCCACCACAAACGATAACTTTTCCACCGAATGTTAATTCTGAATCATTAATGTCTCGTAGCATTTTATTTAATGTTTCAATATGTTGTTTTCTTGACATAGGGGCCTCATCCCATATAATTAACCTTGCCACACGTAGTAACTTCGCGATGGCACTTTGTTTACTGACACAACACATGCTATGTTCATCAGTATCTAGTGGAATCTTAAAGCGTGAGTGTGCTGTTCGACCTCCAGGAAGGATAGATGCAGCAACACCAGATGAAGCAGTTGCAAGTGCGACTAATTTTCTTGATCTTACTGCGGCAAGAAGTGCCTTGTATAAGAATGTCTTTCCCGTCCCACCAGGGCCATCAACAAAGAATGTAGCAGCTTCATTAGAAAAAACCTTTCCCAAAACTGAATTATAGACATGTCGTTGTTTACTATTAAGGGCTTCTGATGCAACAATATCTTCTTCTGAAATTTCAACAACCAATTCATCATCAATTTCCCTAGATTCGACTTGCTCTTCATCAAAACGAATGTCGTCATCAAGAAGATGGAACGAATTAATGTCTTTCCCCATTGATTCAAGTGTAAAAGAGATTGAGCGCAAAACTTGCATTCTTACATTCAACATAGAATCTTTAGTCGACCTAAAATTAACTGACATATCTTGTTCAAAACGTTCCCAAAGCTCTCTCGGATTGGTTGGATTACAATAAACCAAAATAGTTGCAAATAGTCGTCTCAAACTGGATGGCATTTGATATAGAGATGCTTCATGTAAACAATCTTCTAAGCTACTGTCTCTTTGTAGCAAACCATGCATAGTTGCTGCCTCACGAAATGTTGGAGCCACGACACCATCAACTGTCCTAAGATGTTCAAACGACAAAGGTCCTCTTACATGATTTAGCAATATCCGCAGATAATATCTCTCGCCTTCAAATGGATTTGCTGTAACAATTCGACCTATAACAGTTTTTTTTTTCCGACGAGTCCACTCTTTGTATTGTTGGCTCCAAACATAAAATTCTGGAAATTCTTTGTACAACAATGTCCTGGCATTTTCATCCACCCGGTTTAATGCAAAGAATTCTGTTAACATTGATTTTGCAGACCGATCAGAGTTGAGAACATTGATTAAGTCTTCATTTGCTCGAAAAGTTACTTGGTGTTGATCTTCAAGATGTAAATGTAAACCATATACTGCTGGGTACATTTCATTAACAATGAAGCCGTATATTCTCCACATAGCTTCAGGTGGAGCAATCCATCGGGCCGATTGGAATTGTTGGATTTCATCAATTTGTTGATTGTTTTGTTCCGAAACCAAATTGAAAGCAACACGATCATGCCCTTTGTAAATATACTTATAAAGATATTTGACTGCTTTTATCGTAGAACAAATCTCGACATTAATGTGACAGTCAAATGTTGCAAGCAAATACGGATTATATGGAACGACCCAACGGTTATCCAAATTATGGCCTCTCACTCTGACAGTTATTCCATTGTCAGAACGCTTATATATTGGGAGGCAATCATTTCCAACAGTCGTACCTGATGCAAAACTTTTTGGATATTGGCTTTTGCAACAACCATTTTTTTTCATGCAAACATTTGTTGGATTCAACACTCCACATGGTCCATGGATCATATGGTTGATAACAGCATTATGCAAGTGCAAATTTGTATTTTTATCAGGTATTTCTGCCGATACAATCTGATCAAAAGATTCAGGCGCATAGAGTTTCCAATCTCTCTGTAATATAATTAAAAAATGTGCATGTGGAAGCCCTCTTTTTTGGTGCTCAATAACATAAACATATGCTGAGACTTTTCCAAATATCTGCTGCTTGAATAATCGATCTTTTAATTCTTCTAATTTTGCACAAAAGACCCGAGCAACCAAATCAGGCCGATTTTGACTTTCCTCATGCAGGCGTAATTCATTTGAAATTTCTTGCCAGTTTGGATTGCACGTCATTGTTAAAAAAATGTCTGGTTTACCATAACGTTGAACTAAAGCCATTGCTTCCATATATCTTTTTCGCATATCTCTTGGACCCCCAATAAATGAAGAAGGCAAAATAATCCGTTTTCCAACTTTAGAAGCATCAACTTCCCCAAGTGTAATGGTATCAACAATACCTTGATATAACTCAGATCGAATATGTTGTTGTTTGCTACGAAAATAATCTAATCTCGACGTCTCAATCTTAACATACATATCAACCACAAATTGTTGCAATAGACGACCAGACAGTAACAAAATTGATCTGACATTTTCTCTGATTTGTAACTTGTAGCAATAATATTCACGGCACGAAACAATTGGATCCTTCATTTTTCTGTTTAATGCTGCAAAAGTTGTAAGAGAATGAAATATTACAAAATTGGACGTCTACAAACTAAGTACAAAATGGGAAGATTAAGATTATAATATAACCTCGCTGTTCTCTTCCAAGTAATTGTTCTGCTGACATTGATTGATGAGGATCTATTGATCGGGTTGTTTCATTACTTGTTAATGTGCTTCCTCTATTGACCCTTTGAATTCCTTGATGCCAACCAGTATCGCCAAGAGGAAATAACAACGGATACTGAAGTGGATCATAGCAGCCAAAATAATATTGAACTATATGACTTCCACCAGAATGACTAAAGACACAAATGTCTCGTCCTCCTAGCTGATCTGCATCTTCATTTTCAACCCATATTGCTGCAACTTGTGAAGATGTCGGGGTATTGAATACACGTTGATCTAGACCAGCATCTGATCTTATATGGATTACTTGATTTTCCAAATTTGGCAAATCACCAAGAGACCGGAAAAACACAGAATATGGATTGATGCGAAGAATATCGATGAGTTGAGCTATAATTGATGGATTCATTATGTCTGAATCAGAAATACGATTTTCTAATTCATGCTTCGTATCATAGAAATACAATTGGAGATAAGAAGGACGACCATTTAAAGGGATTAAATCATTGATATAGTGATAGATTTGTCCCTGAGTTCGAAAGGTATAAATTCCTCTATTCCGTCTGCAAAGATCTCTATCGAATTTAACTCCAAAAGATGTAAAAGCGAACTTATTATTATAAGTCCGAACATAGGTCTTAAAATGCGCAGATTCATCTGTGTTGGAAGTGAAAAGATCATAAAGTTGATCAGGAATAGCATTTGTGGCCAAAGAAATTGTCCCATCAGCACAACAAAATCCTTTCGTTTCATGATAGAATCGCTTTGCTTTACAATGTCTGCAACAAGGCACATACGGCAAAGAATAGGCTTCAGATGGCACAACTTGTAATAATTGCCTAAGTCCAGTAGATCGGCGATGCCCCTCACCTATTGAGTTCAAAAGTGAATATAAGACAATATGTATAAACTCATCGATTGTTCTTTGAATGATCTGACCCAGGACACTACTGGAAAAGTGCCAAGAGTTGACAACGGAATGAGAAGAATGAATAATATAATTATACTGGTTTCTTACCCCTACAAGGTGGCGATATACTTGTTTCAAAACTTGACTGTTCCTGAACAACACATGGAGGCTATTTGAATAGAATGTTCCCAAATTTCAGTGAAAAAGAATATAAGGACGTTTGAATAAGAAATATGACAAAATAATTTCAGGAAAACCTGTTGAATCAGAAACTGATTTGAGACGGTTGTTTCATCTATGTATATATTTCCTGATTTATGTGTCAGAAAATCCATAGAATCACTCGGACAATTAGACTGATCTGTCACATTGTTTAATGATGAAGTTGCCTCTGAATCAACCACACAGACATTTACACCAGGAGGAACACATACTTCATGAGATGAACTCAATTCGTCAATATCAACATCAGCGTGGAAAATTTGTTGTCTCTTTGACACCTTTTGTAGAACAGTAAAGTCTTGGATGATGTTTATATGTTGGACATCATCATTTGAAAGTTCATCAATTGATGTAGTCAGTTGATCACCACCAAATGAAGTTGAATCTTTTAATTGGAGGGAATTGCTGCTAGATGCCTTTTTTTTAGCATATCTCTCTCTCTGTTTTCTACGGAGTTCTTCCTTTTTCTCTTCTGGTAAATCTTTATACGGGATATTCTTCGCTTGTTGTTTTCTATGATCTTCAAAAAATAGTCTCGAAACTTAACTTTTACAAAATTAATATTACTATTTCAAAACAAATGCTACATAACTTATTAACACAATCTTACCACTTCTCATTATGTTAACGAAGTAAATGATTCTTCCAAAAGTTGGATACTGTTCCACACAACCAAAACTAAATGAATAAATAACAACTGATTAATGCGAAATCCATACATGCATGATGTTGAAAAATAACAACTATAAATAATTTAGTTGCTTCATATGTTGAAAAATACATTCAACCAAATTAAATGATACTTTAAATCAACAAGGAAATGAAGATAACAAAATAACACATGGAATGAAAAAATACCATGAAAATGAAACTTATAAAAAGACCCAGAATAGATTGAATACATCTATTTGTTTAATAAAAATTTTATATGCAATCACTTTTAGGTACTATTTACATATTCTATTAATCTAATCGACTATAACAAATATTATTAATTTCTCACATTTTCCTTAAATTTATATTCGCTTTTTTAAGTTAATTAAATTAGACCCTTAAAAAAATTAAAATAAATAAATAAATGAACTCCTCTTCTTAATTCGATCATAATATAAGGACATTCTAGGAAGACCAACCACTTTTATTATGAGTTTTCATTTTTCATTAATTAGAGAGAATATAAACTATTTATATCAATAATTCATTTTTGAAAGACCCTATAAAAAATAATAAAAATGCAAAACATTAATTGAATTTGCATTCTCTCACTTTGAAAGTAAAATATTAATAATAACACATTATATTTTAAAATTAATATGAAACTATAATATAATTCATTATGAAAATTTCTAATTATACTATCTCACTTATTATTATTACTTTTAATAGTTAAAGTGGAATATGCATGTTGTATACTACCTATTTATAGAATAAGAATATAACGTTTAATTTTAAAATATAACATTTTAACTCACTATTATTAAGCAATTAATTTTATCCAACAATAAAAAATTATTTACATTTCGAAATTATATATTTAAAGAATCATTAAAATAAAATTATTAATAAAAAAAAAATAATATACAAATAACTTAAAATATAAGCAAATAAAATATTGCATAATATTAAAATTTATTTTGTTAAGATTGCATTTCTATATTTTTATCAACATTTGGTATCTATTTGAAAAAAAAAAAGAGAGAAAATTACAGTGAAATTGATAAATTTAAACATATTTTTAATATTATTTATTTCTCAAACTCACAAATATTTAATTTTTGGTAATCTGAAGGCCCAGTCCTCTAAACCCCACACAAAACTACGTCGTTTTGGGGGAATACTAATCTGAAGGCCCAGCCCGTGTGATGAAGGCCGAGTCCTCTAAACCCCACCCAAAACTACGTCGTTTTGGGGGGAAAACTAATCTGAAGGCCCAGCCCGTGTGATGAAGGCCTAGTCCTCTAAACCCCACCCAAAACTACGTCGTTTTGGGGGGGAATACTAAACCTAGTTCCTTATCTTCTCCTTCCCCTCTCTGCGCCGCACGAAGTCTCCAGCACCATGCCCATTTTTATTTTCTCTCCTGCCAGCGCTGCCACTACCGGTGAGCAACACCCACCACCCCCATCGCCACCACCACTGCACAACGTAGCCGTTCCTCCTGTTGCCTCTCTCATGCCGAAACCTAGCCCGTGTCACGCTTCCTTTACTGATCGAAGATATGTTTCTTCATGGCCGTGCTCTTGTACTTTTCGATCTGTTTGGCTAGATCTACTATTTTTTTTTTACGTTCTATTCGGCCTGTGTATCTTATTTTTCTTCTCTGTTTGCATTGTTTTCCCTTTGTTGATTGTGGGTTTGTTTTTACATATTGTGGGTTTCTTTCTTCATGGCCGTCGTTTTCCCTTTGTTGATTGTGGGTTTGTTTACATGCTATCAGTAGTCGAAGATGGGTTTATTTTTGCTAGATCTGCTCTAATCGGAGATAGCATTGCTTCCCGTGATTCTTAATTTATTTTTTAATTTGTGTCTATATGCTATCAGTAGTCGAAGATCTACTCTGTTTCGAACATGGGAATCTTTTTTTTTTTTTTTTGAAAATTTTGAGGCATCAATTTTTATTCATCTGTTCATCTATTTCGAACATGTTATTATTGTAAGTATACCATTCTTGATTTGTTCTATGTCATATATTGTTTAGGATTGATTATTTTTGTCTTTTTCTTTTAGTATACGATTTGATTTAATTTTTGGTAATGGATGCGAATTAATCATATGGCTTATTTGTTTCTGTAAAAGCTTGGAACTTTGCTTAACGTATAATGGAACGAAAAACAAATTACTTATCTAGACTTTTTCGTTTTGAAACTTATTTGTATTTTTTTTTTTTTTGTAGGGCTAGGGTTTCTCACCCAAGAAATCAGCAATCCTGGAATTAGCCTTGGAAATCAGAAATCAGCATATAACAATCCCGAGTCTCAGATATGTTTTGCTATTTCTTATTACTGTTAGGCTATTGGAATTATATAAATATTTATTTAATTTCTAGAGTTGTGGCTTTAAGGGTGACTCCAATAAATTGTGCATGTTGTGTGATCTGGTTTGACTGTGATTACTTCATCTGGTTTGATTGTGATTAGCTCATCTGGTTTTCTTTAATTGTGAGGTTTTATTTATTTATTTGGGTATATTATATGCTGTTGGCTCTTGGAATTATATGGCTTCTTGGGTTAAATGGATTAGGGTCTGTTTTGGGTTTTGGGTCTGTGATTAGTTCATCTGGTTTGACTGTGATTAGTTTATCTGGTTTAACTGCTGTTCCATCTTCTTTTTGTAGTTTTTTTTTTTAAGTTTTCTAATTTCCAATGACACAACATCACACTACTTCACACTACTTTTCTCTTTTTTTATTTTTTTTTCAGATTAAGAAATGCGATTATGGGTTTATTTTTGCATTTGATGCGATTCTCTGTATTGTGGGCCTCATTGTACATTGAGAATAGGGCAGGCTCTATGTATAACTTGGGTTTGTATCAATTATTTCCTTGTTGTGAAAGGTTTTTTTTTTTTTTTTTTTAGTGCAAAGTAAAATCACCTTACTTACAATTTATTGTGAGAAGATGATAGGCATGAAACAAAAAAGTTTAGTTTGGGCCTCATTGTACATTGAGAATAGGGCAGGCTCTATGTATAACTTGGGTTTGTATCAATTATTTCCTTTTTCTGAAAGGGTTTTTTTTTTTTTAGTGCAAAATAAAATCACCTTACTTACAGTTTATTGTGAGAAGATGATAGGCATGATAAAAAATTATGATGCAGAAAAAATGAAGTTGATGATTATACTAATATATTGTTGATTTTCATGCATTCTCTGTTTGTGATGACCCTGATTACTTTTATGACTTTGTTCAAGGCCTACTTGATGGACTTGATGCATATGTTGAAATATGTCGTATATAACAGATCTGGGTAAGGCCTACTTATGTTCAATGCATATGTTGAACAGATCTGGGTAAGTTTTGTTTTTTTTCCCTATAATCTATGTACTCATCTATTATGTTGGTTTGTTGGTATATAACTCATCTAAGTAGAAATAAGTAGAAATAAGAACAGAACAAATACAACTTTTTGGTTTGCTTAGTGTAGAGTTTGGCTTTAAGGGTGACTCCAATAAATTGTGCATGTTGTGTGATCTGGTTTGACTGTGATTACTTCATCTAGTTTGATTGTGATTAGCTCATCTGGTTTTCTTTAATTGTGAGGTTTTATTTATTTATTTGGGTATGTTATATGCTGTTGGCTCTTGGAATTATATGGCTTCTTCGGTTAAATGGATTAGGGTCTGTTTTGGGTTTTGGGTCTGTGATTAGTTCATCTGGTTTGACTGTGATTAGTTTATCTGGTTTAACTGCTGTTCCATCTTCTTTTTGTAGTTTTTTTTTTTAAGTTTTCTAATTTCCAATGACACAACATCACACTACTTCACACTACTTTTCTCTTTTTTTATTTTTTTTTTCAGATCAAGAAATGCGATTATGGGTTTATTTTTGCATTTGATGCGATTCTCTGTATTGTGGGCCTCATTGTACATTGAGAATAGGGCAGGCTCTATGTATAACTTGGGTTTGTATCAATTATTTCCTTTTTCTGAAAGGCTTTTTTTTTTTTTTTAGTGCAAAATAAAATCACCTTACTTACAGTTTATTGTGGGAAGATGATAGGCATGAAACAAAAAAGTTTAGTTTGGGCCTCATTGTACATTGAGAATAGGGCAGGCTCTATGTATAACTTGGGTTTGTATCAATTATTTCCTTTTTCTGAAAGGCTTTTTTTTTTTTTTTTTTTAGTGCAAAATAAAATCACCTTACTTACAGTTTATTGTGGGAAGATGATAGGCATGATAAAAAATTATGATGCAGAAAAAATGAAGTTGATGATTATACTAATATATTGTTGATTTTCATGCATTCTCTGTTTGTGATGACCCTGATTACTTTTATGACTTTGTTCAAGGCCTACTTGATGGACTTGATGCATATGTTGAAATATGTCGTACATAACAGATCTGGGTAAGGCCTACTTATGTTCAATGCATATGTTGAACAGATATGGGTAAGTTTTGTTTTTTTTCCCTATAATCTATGTACTCATCTATTATGTTGGTTTGTTGGTATATAACTCATCTAAGTAGAAATAAGTAGAAATAAGAACAGAACAAATACAACTTTTTGGTTTGCTTAGTGTAGAGTTTGTCATTTTCTTAGAACATAAGAACATAACCAAGCACAACATTGAATATAACCAAGGAACCAAACCAAAAAATAGCACAAATCTGAACAACAGAAAATGAAAGATAACAAAGTAAACCATACTATATACTTACAAAGATAAAAACCAGAAATGTGTGGAACCCTGAAAGTCTTGAATACAGCCCACACTTTGACCCACAAACTGTAAGAATACACAGGAAAGTATAAAAGTTTTTCTTAGGCAAATTATGTGTAGACAGATTTCCTTTACCATGAAGAAAGAAATAAAATTAAGGAAATATGTACCTTCTGAAAGAAAAACCAAATCAGCTAAGACCAAGTTAGAAGTGAAGACAAATGAGCCATAAAGACCCTTTTAAGGTGCCTGTTGTCCTCAATCATCCAGATGTCTGTATGATGTCTGCCCATTACATCGAACTTTATACCTCTGCCCAATTACTTAGACCATTGCTTTCATTATAGAAGACAAAATTTAATGGAATATGGAAATACACATGCACTGCTTTTATTATTAATATTGTTATAATTGATTGAGCTAAATAATATTGTTATTTACTTGTGCAGGGAAGTGTTGAGAAGAATGTAGGAGTCATGACTATATAGAGATTGTATTTACTGTATATGATTTGTTCCTTTTTCAGCAGAGAACACGTTTAAGACATGCATGCCTTACAACACAGACAAATATAAGCTTTACCGTATGCATGTCTGATTTGTTCCTTTTTCAGCAGAGATTGTATTTACTGTATGTAGATTCTGTGCATGTGTATGATTTGTTCCCTTTTCAGTAGAGAACACATGTAAGTCATGCATGTCTTAATCGTTACTGTATGCATGCACTGATGCGCTGACCAGGGAGCTATACACGTTACCTGTAGGCATGCACTGATTATGGACAGGCTGTACTGACAGCTGCTAAATTATGTATTGGAAATGGACATAGTGGACTGACGGAAAGAATATGAGTGGACTGCCAACAGACTAAAATAATTATATAACAAACACAAAATAGAATTGCACGGACAATATGCACAAAAAGTGGACGAAATGGAAACGGAATTAGAAAACACTGTTCATTACTGTAGCAGATGCATAGACGTTTTTTATTATAGATAGATATTTGTGTTCCACAGATAAAATAAATACATAATAGAATTGAGAGTCGAGATAGTATACTTACCCAATCTTGATAGCAATGTTGGAACATATTTGAATGTTATTTCGGAGTTAGAACATAATTGAATATGATTTCAGGGTTGAAATATAATTTTAGTGTTGGCATTGAGTCTTTTAATTTGATATTGGCATTATACTATTAAGCTGCCAATGTTTTGTATTAGTTCAAAAAGTGTTATTATCTTAATCAAAGTATTGTTTGCAAATATTGTTTTTATGATGTTCACAAAATTAACAAAGAAGTTTTGTACAAATTTCATAGTACTAAATGTCAATTCTATTTATGTCTTCTACAATTTGTATAATTCTGCAAGCATATGTTAATATTTTAACAAAATGACAACTTAGTTGCAAAGAAGTTACAATACGTTAACAATTTCATTACAACTAAAGTTTGGTTTGGATGCCCAAATGAGAGATAAACTATCTCATTTGAGTTGTACTGCTCATTTCGTTAGGGTATCCAAACAGTCATCCTCAAGTTTGCATCTCATCTCAAAAGTTTTTCAATAAATGCATTGAGTAGTGAAAAATACTAACAGTGAATAGTTAAAAAACATTGTCGATTAACAGTAAAAAATATTGATAGTGAATAGTAACAAATATTAATAGTAAACAATGAAAAAGTTTTTCAAAAATTTGTATCTCTCTAATAGTGAACAGTAAAAAACATTGATTGTTAAATGTAAAAAATTCTGAAAATAAATAGTAAATAGTACTCCTTTACTTTTTCCATCCCATTTCAAATTTTTCGGTAAATTGGTGGGACCCACTACAAATATATATTACAAGATTTAAATATGTTTATTATTATTTTGTAATTAATAATAAATATTACTTTTTTTAATATATTCATAATTGTTATATAATAATGCTAAAGATTGATCACAATAGAAAAAATAATTCATGAATAATTGATATTACTAAAAAAACATGATGTATTTAGTCTTAACTTGAGTGTAATGCTGGTTGAATATGTGTATATTTGAGAAAATAAAATTATGAAATACAAAACACAACTTGTTGCATAATGTTTATTGCAAAGCCTAGTAACGATTATGAATGAGAGTATTTCCTTGTAATAGATGCAATTATATTCAGATATTTTTATTGGCTTAATAGTAATAAAAAGTTCAGATATGAGTTTAATAAATGTGGTCATAACATTTTTATATAAATTACTAAATAATGATATATATGAAAATCACTTAAGGATATAAAATGCATAAAGCATATAATTTAAAATCTCGAACTATTTATTTTAGCAAGCTACAAGATATTTACGTTGGTTAAAACAATGTGAATGCACGTGGTACAATCTTATTAGTGAATAAACCGATTTGAAAATAATCAAATTCTAGATTTATTAATATTGGTATATGTAGAAAATTTAATTGTTGAAATTTCAAAAGTTGCAAAAATGACAAGTTATTCAAAAAATGAGTTTGAAAAAAGGTGTTGGAAAAATGAGTTTATCTTGATTGGCAATTGAGCATTTTCTTAACAGGATTCTATTTCATTAGCCAATATATACAAAAAAGTTATAAAGTGGCTTATCTTTTATAGACCAATAGTTGTTCAATTACTTAATGTGAATAAGACATCTTTTAGCTCAAGAAGATGTGAAAAAATCCTTAGGACTTGTTTGGTTGCATAGATGAGATGAACTGAGAAATTTGTGAATAATAGTTACATAATTTATGAATAGTAGTTAAATAATTTGAATTAAGATTTTTATGGGATTTTAGGAAAAGAGAGAAAAAGTTGAATAAAAAATTATAAAATTAAAAAAGGGTTAGAATATAATTTTTGTTTTGAGATTTGAAAAAGTTAAATTATTTCTTGTATTTTGTTTGAAAGTTTAGGAAATTTATAATGATTAGGTATTAATTAAATGAAAATTTTGAAAAGTTGAGATTGAAAAATGTTTGTATTTAAATGTTGAAATGAAATAAGATGGCATGAGATAATTTAAAAGGTTTGTGAAACCAAATCTAACCTTAGTCTTAAAGTACAATATATTGCATACAATCTAATATTATATTTCCAACCAATTCATTAGCAATGTACAACTCTATAGCAACTCGAAGGCAATAGAATAAAGTCAAACATATTCAACATTACTTTCGAACAATTGTTGACGTGAGATTATTTTATCCTAAAATATTAAATATAAAATTAATTGGTAAATCAAACTCAGATAATCTTTCTAATACACACAATAAGAATATATCAAACAAGATGCATAACATATTCCAGTAATAGGCTCCCCATTGCTCCAAGTGCGTGAGATTCTTTCACCTATGAATTGAAATATTTCTCAACTAAAGGAAATTGTGGGTGATGAGATATGTGAACATATTGTAAATTCTGATGTTAGAATTCGGCAAGGCCAAGATCTTTTCATTTGATCTCATAATGCCGATGGTAAGTTTTCTACTAAAGGGGTATGGAACTTGGTGAGAGTCCATTCGGATACACTGCATTAGGCTAAATGGACTTGATGGAAATGTTTGCCGGAATTTTTTTTTTTTTTTTTTTTGTGACTTGATGGTTTTGGAATTATACATTAAAGTTGGATTTAGCAATTCAGAAAATTGGAATCCACATTACATCCAGGTGCCATTGTTGTAGTGAAAAAAATGATATGGAGTCTTATGATCATATCTTCAGGAATGGGTGGCTAGCTGAAAACTTTTGGAAATTTTTTTCTAAAAGGCTTCAAGTGCCGTTTAGCAGGGGACAATGTATGTTAGGTTGAGTATCTCTTGGTGGGCTCGAGCGAAACAACCTTCTCAATTGGAAATTTTGCGTGGTATTTTGTCAATATTGATTATTTGGGTATTATAGATTTCACGTTATAAGACTCGAATGGAAGGTTATGTTGCTTCTTGTAAGCAAATTATTTTTGTGATTGTGTCTCAAATTCAAAATTTTTTCTCTAAAAATATGAAGCTGTCTTCAGGTATGATCTTGATTTGTTGAGAAGTATTTATTGTCCTATTATTCCTACTAGAATGTCGAAAGTGAGGTCCTTTGCTTGGCAACCTCCTCCTATGAGTTATTGGAAATTGTTGATGGATGTTCACTTGGGAACCCAGGTTTGTTAGATGGGTGGTGTGATTTGAGACATGAAAGGTAATTTTTTTTTGCTGGCTTTTCTCATAATTATAACGTGCAATCAAACATTATTGCAAAATTTTAGGCTTTAAGGAATTGTCTGCGGTTGTGTAAGGAATTAAGTTTATTGGGTTTACATGTAGAAACTGATTCTTTATTGGTGGTTTCTTGGTTTCAATGTGGGGAGTGTTCTCATTGGTACCTATGAGATTTCTGGGATGAGGTGGTTGATCTTCTTAGAGATGTTGATGGTCCTATTAGTCATATTTATTGAAAACAGAACATGATTACTGATTTCTTTGCAAATGAAAGCGCTCATAATTATTGCCTTATTCTTCGTGCTGATAGTTTTCTTTCTTCAAGACTAAGAGGCTTGCTGTGTATTGATAAATGGTCTTTACCTTATTTACGGGTTCGGCAAATTGTAATTTTCTTTGTGTTATTTACATAGTTTGATTGTTTATTGGTTAATGTCCTTATCTTATTGGTGGGTTTGTTGATTTTGTTAATAATTTTTAATGTTAGTTAATTAAATTATAATCACGGTATTCCTCCGCTACAAGTGAGTGTTTATCAATAAAGTTTCAAAAGTACAGTCCTCCTCCTTCAAAAATATATATATATATATATATCAAGCGAGATACGTCTTGACATGGGGTGGTACTACTATTTCATGGCAAGACAGGCAACACATCAGTTGCTACTTCTTCCAATTACTTGAAGATTGTGTCAATTCATAAAGCATGTCTAGAATATATTTGACTAAGATCATTAATTCACACATTAAAAAAAAGTACAATTTATCCACAACTAGAGATAATTTGATAACGCCATATAAAGATAATACTTTTAAGCCACATGAATAAAGATAAGCTATATTAAAAAAGATAGAACCAAACACATTTTGCTCAAATATGTTTTACACATGAACTTGAAAAGAGTGATGATATTGAAGCCAAGCAAATATGTTCAAGTGATTGGGCAAATTTATTCACTAAAGTATTACCAACAACGACTCATGAACTCATAAATATTTTATCATAAATAATTTGATTTGGATTGTGAATTGAGATGATATGAACTGAGATAAAAATTAAAAGTTAAATAAATATTATTAGAACATTATTTTTTAATATTATTATTATTTTATGATTTGAAGAAATTAAATTAGTTATTATATTTTGTGTGAAAATTTGAAAAAATTATAATAATTAGATAAAATAAGATGAAATACTTTTTATATCCAAACCTAGTCTTAGATTTCTACATGCTTTTGAATAAGAGAAAATGATTGCTCAAATTGTACTATTTAAAGGTTTTTTTCCACTGAATTTTACTTTGTAAGGTTTTAACAACACAATCCTAAAACATTATAAGGTACCCAAGAGTATTGTATTATTTTTCCTTTGCCATAAGTTTTTTTTTCATCGGATTTTCCTTAACAAAGTTTTAACAATGCATATTCATTGTCCATTGTCGTTAGATTCTCTCTCTTAGAATTCTAACTATTCATATATCAACTCTTGAAATTCTTAAATTTATCAATTATTCTCTTACCTCATATATCATCTTTTCATATTTCTTATCCTCTCATGCCTTTAAAAGAGTCTTGAGAAACATTATATACAAGAAATTTGAGATGTATCATATTGAGCTTCTAAAGAGCTAGTTTCATGCATTGTGATATTTCCAGTATCTTGCTAGTTCTCTTTAAAATTACAACAATTTGAAAACTTCTCAAAATAATTTACAGTAATTCTCAGCCATTCTTAAATTCTTCTGAACTGCTAGTACCAAAGGTGGAACAAGAGGGCCAAAAAAACTACTGACGTCTGCTCTAGTCAGTCATAAATAATATTCTTCGATCTAAGTGGCTATTTCATCTAAAAAAAAAAAAAAACCTTGGGCCATAAGAACAGAAAGCAAATAATCAAAAGAAACAAATAATGACTAATTACATATGAGCACATTATGATAGAACTTACAACACAAGACGATGCATCTCCGAATATGGTAGAAGCCTAGCAGGTCAGACCCTCTCTTCCCATTCAGCTGTTCAAGCAAGACATTGGAGACATTGGAGCAACTAGCGTTCAGAACCACTCGACCATACAATTTGGGTAGAAACCTTCATCAGCAGCCACAGAGGAAAGACTTTGTAGCTCCTTCTGAACTTTCTGCCTCTCGAACAACACTGAGCATGCCAGCGAAGTGCACTTGACTCCCCAGTCACCACCTCCACAATGATGACATATTGCAGCAAGGTGTTGCATCTCTCTCTCCAATTTTGAAGTTCTTCCTGTCACAGCTGCAGCTGCTGCTGCTGCAGCAGTTCCCTTTTGCGAACACTGATTGCAGAGATGGGCTGATGCCTGAACCAACTCACCGCAAAGTATACAATGTTTAGAGATGTAGTAATAATCAATTCTGGTTCGGAGTGGATTTGGAGCATAACAAGGACGTTTGGTAGAGGCTTTCCGGACTGGACGTGGCATCTCTATTAGCCACTGGTTCAAGTTACCTCCAACCAGTCCAAATACCCGCTGCAAAGCTGGGATTATATGTTTGTTGATGTAATACAAATCATTTAATCTAAAGGGCGAATCAATCGCCAAAAGTTCCATTGGATCCACAACCATATCAATTAGACGGGCCCCGGGCTCCCCATGTATTACAACATAAGGTATTCGCTCTGCATAGCGTGGTTCAGCCCTGGGATCGGCTCTCATTGCTTTTGTGGCCACAATTGCTGCCGGTGGGAGAGAAGAGTAGGTACCCAATCGAACCTCCTTTGCAAAAACAAAATCCTGAAGAGAGAACCTACCAGATACAATCCGTGTCCATTGACGCTGCAAATATTCTTTGACCTCAGAGATGTCTTGATGTTCAAAAAAGAGTCTCAACGACTTCTCCATTGTCTTTGCAACAGCTCCACATGTATCCCTGCGTACTGTTTCAATACCTTTAGCATCGAACACAGGTTCAGACTGCTCTGGGCTCTCATAACTGTAACCAACATAGCGTTTTTTAGTAAGGAGGAAGCATGGGTGATAAACTTTCTCCATTTTTAAAGTGACTGGATTTGGATTCATGGCAGTGATTGCAGATGCAATCTCATTACCAATTTGAAAAGACTCTTTGACTGAGCGTCCCTTGAGGAGCACAAACAAGCTATCAGTATCACCATAAATAACTCTAGCTTTCCACTTCTCATGTGCATTCACAAATGAGATTGCCTTTTCAAGAGTACGGCGGCCACACTGAACAATACTGTCTGCCAGCTCCGCACAAGGCATGCGACCACTAAATCCAGCAGCTGTATAGCCATATGTCACATTTGCAATCAGCTTCAAAGCAAGCTGTCTAGAATTAAATATCCTGTGAAGAACTTGCTGTGAGGGGCTCAACCTTTTCATAGCTTCTTTCACCATTATTCTAGTCGATAATATTTCCTCCAATAAACGGGGCAGTATGCCCTTACGGACCTTTGGAGATACATACATGACACTATTTGGAGTAAGCAGAATATCATTTTTCACAGCCTGCAGAACATACGGATCTGGTGAATATGAACTAACCCCAAGTGTATTTGACTTGGAAGATGCAACTTTGCCAAGGCATGTAGAAAAGCAAAGGTTGTATGCAATTATCATTGATGGATATAGAGACTGAAAATCCAAGACAACAACTGGATCTGCATAAAAGCCAGACTCTGGTTCCATTACAAGAGGCAGGCACTCCATTGCAGGTTGAGAAGCAACCTGTTGAGTTCCGGGGGATATAGCCAGATAATTTTGTGTATGTGCCAATCTCAAGAGCATTGATTCAACACGATATTGTGAACCGCGAGAAAGAACTGAAAAAAAGTCAATGCCAAAGACACGAGCAAGTTCTGATGTTCGACTTATCTGCAAAAAGCACAAAACATCAATATAATAGGCAGGAACCAAAAAAAAAAAAAAAGAAAAAAAGAATACCCATCAAACTCTTTATTATTTATTTTTCACATAAAACTAAATATAATATTAGTACTTTGGTCAACATAAGTAACTGCCAAAGTTTTCCTTAAACAAGGGCAGGATAGATCACAGTTCTATACAATGACAACCATGATCCATAGGTTCGGACCCCAAAGGGTAGTTCCATCTAGCCTTGCTCTTAACTAGGTTCATTGATCATGCATTGCAGGCTATAATTCTCCTACTTGTGTCAATAACATTCATCACGACTTATGCTAATAAATTTCTCAACATGATCCATTGATATAATGAACTCTGATGTGAAGCCATCCCCCCCCCCCCCCCAAAAAAAAAAAAAAAGAAGCCCCCAAAGACAGATAATGCAGCAATTTACAGACTCATATTCATCATAAAACTTAGTTTATTACCCTACCATATCAAGTTGGTTCATCATCTCAAGGTTCAACCTTGCTCTCTCTATCACATACTCTATACACCTAAATCTCCCATGTCCAGGACCACTTGAAAACCATTTTGTCAGTAATTTGTGATGATATGCAGGAATTTTTCGCCTCAGCACAGCATCAGCTACTGCTTCAATCGTGTACATACTAAGCTTGACTTCACTGCGCATCAGACGCCACACATTCAAGACAATTCTACCACCTACATGAACACCACTGGCATGAGTTCGACCCCATTCATCCTCGATTATTGCATCTTCTATTGCGACGGGATCAGCAATTGACTCGGGAAATATATTATTAAGAATCTCAGGTAAGTCTCCAGCAGCTATCTTGGTTTCAGATGGTGTCCGAGATATGTTACTGAGTAAAACTATACCAAGATGTGAAGCCCTTTCTGCCAAAAATCCTAGAGAACCCCCTTGAATATCCCAACCCATTACTATATCTGGGTCATATGAACATACAAACTTCATAAAGTGACTGAATAAGTACTTCTCCTCAGAGAAAACCAACATCTTGCAGCCAGGTATTCCATCTAAGCTCCTGCAAATAGATGAACATAAGCATGGAAAGCAATTAAATGAAGTTCATTTTCGTAAAAGAAAAAATAATAAAGGTCTCCGACGATGATCATGGCATGTAACACAAGCCAGACCAAACAAAGTGTAAAATTCCAAGAGGCTGCAAGATAACATGGAAGTAGCTGAATTCAATTTCATCTATATTGAACATAAAAATAAAAATAAAAATAAAAAACCAAAAGTTAAGTAGTGAAAATTACAAGTGTACGACATATTAGCACAATTGGCATTCAAGCAGATGGCACCTTGGCACATTATATAAGTAACGTTCATCAAGGATGATAAGAAAATAACATTTATGGTTTTCACTCATTCTTAATTGTTGCCCACATTTCCCCATCTTTCCAAATAGATGACTCACTCCAAAATTGGCTATTTGATCAGTGACATCCAGACTTTGAAGTTCCCCCACACCAATCTTCATACTCGCAACCACGTATCAGATATCAGATCCAAAGTCTTTTATGGATGCTCTATCTCGATATAAACAGATCAAGATGGAAAAGTTCTTCACCAAAAGGAATAGGCAGAAATGACCAAATTGAAAGACCCCAAAGCCTTCAAAATATAAAGAAGCACCAATCTTAAACAAAACCCCCAGGTTATGATGCTAGAGGTATTATTATCTCTTCAAGGTCTACAAAGTTTTTCTGGTTTCCAATCACGGTTAATCATTACAATCATTTGGCTAAATACATGATGCCACACTCCCTTAATTTTCACCAATTTTATGGAGATCAATTTTTTCTTCTTTTCTCAAGGGTGTGGACATGGGTTTACCTGCATATGCCCTTAAGTGACTTTTCAGTGCCATGTGACACCGCATGCTCACTTCCCACTAGAATTTGGATACAATCTTGACAAAATCTCTTTGCACTTTCTATAAAGATAGAAGGTACAATAAAAGTTTAGTTAAATGGGTCTAGGTGCAACCTCGTGAACAATGGGCATATACGTATTTGAGCCTATACCTTTTACTCTCTGACATCACAATTCCATTACAAAATGGACAAGGGCAAATAATGCGCTTTGATTTTACACACCAACCCTATCAAGAATTGCATTAAAAATCAAAGTCTCAAGAGGAAAATTATGCACATCAAGTTGTAGTCAGCAGAGAGAACAAGCAGTTAAAAGAAAAATTACTTGACATCTTAATGGGATTATTATCAACCCTACCTCTTGTAAGCTTCAGTTTTACCACGCAAAAGCACATAAACTTCGGCGATAGAATCAGTATCATTTTGGATGGCAAGAACTATAACATTGACAGCATCAAATCGAGGATCAGGTCTGAGATCACCTCTTGATTCTGCTTGAACCTATTGCCCATCAAATCCACATTGAAACTTGAGAATAAATAATAGAAAGACTTGTAAACTTTGAAGTAAGCAGTGGCAAAGATACTAAAAATCCTGTTCATATGGTTGCAGAAAACAAAACGATACTTAATGATATGCATGAATGATAATCAACCCAATAAATATTTTAAAAGTCTCAATATACCAAGACATACCAGTCAGGTTTCACCATCCAATATGCTTCCAGAGTTAAGAGCAAGATCTTGAAAATTATTTTCTTAACTACTGAATAATTTCTTATCTTCTGATACATATCATTGATACTGGTGAACAACTCATAAATATAGAGAAAACGATAAATTAGGTTAGAAGTGTACAAAGGGATATGACCAAAAATACTTACTTTATTCACTGTGTACACACATATATATACCCTAAATACAAGTTACCCATATACCCTCATACAAGCTAATTACAAACATATATTTTAACAAGAAGCAAATAAATTGAAATCCCCTCACCAAACAACTTTAGGAACATGCACAATATATCACAATTCTATGGTGAACATTTTTTAAGTACAGCGACATTGAAGTTTTACAAATAATCACAGAATGTATGACAAACAGCAATCCAGGGAATTTAAGTATGGGATCATATTCTGAATATTATTTATAAATGTACATTCAGTTTTTCAAAAATAAGAGATAACAACCGAAAAAGAAAGAAAGAGTCTAGCCGTTATTAGTAGTACCTCTATACTCAACAATGTCAATTGTTGCCCACCACCAACACTGGCAGGATCCCGAAATCCACTTTGACTAAGAGGAGTAAGCCGTGATTTCCCATCTGGTCCTGAAATCTGAGACATATCTTGCGAGAAACCAGAGCAAACCTTTTCTTTTGCAATACCTTCTCCGCCCTGCATGATTGTTGTCATCTCATCGCCATATGGAGCCCTTTCTGTATTAAGGCTTCCAGGGATTTCGTAACACAAAGGATCAAGAATAGGCTTCACATGAGATTCGGAGCTAGATTCAGGCAAAGCCTTGTCAAAATCATTGGGCAAATAACTTTTTGAACCAATCAAAATGCTAGATGAACCTGCCAAGAGTTCTCGAATTCAAAAGAGGTTTCTCATTTCCAAAATGTTATTCTGCTCACAAAACAATTCAAAATTAGTTTTACTTATTAAAGCTGATGGCTCCACCAATGCTACGTTGTTGCCTCCAGAAGTACCTGAATGTCCGAAACCAAAGAGTTAATATGTCAGAAGTTACCAATTAATATTAAAAAGCAATACATCAACCATCTAACCTTTGTCTTCACATGATAGCCATCTATATACACTATCTGCAGAAGGAGGTGAGAATACAGATGTTAAAAGATACAAGTAAGAGCCATCATTTTGACAGTGAGTAGGGACCCCGATGACAACTTGATCAGAATTCGAGTCGCTATTTCTACCATGCTTGTCCATGTCTTCTTTCACTTCTTGACAGTCCCCATCAAAAAAGGGAAGAAAATCATCCAAATCTCCCCCTTATGAGAAAAAGATACAAGTTGGTCAACAAAAATATACATCAGGATAAGTGAGATGAGATTAGCACCAAACATGGAAGAATCACAATGTCTTTTTTATGAGAGGTTTGGGTATCCATCTAGAGAGAGAAAAAGTTGAACATAACTCCCACAGGAAAAGACAAAAGACTTGCAATTTCCCCCATTTGGAGTAAATATTTATTAATTTGAAAAAACAATCACCAGAGTGGAAGATCTTATTTTTATTCATGATGGCTTTAGATACTGTTCAAAGCCATCATCATAGACATCTTATTTCTATGCAATAGATCTTTACCAACTCTTAGTTGACTAAGACAGCACTATGTACATCCTAGCTATTGCTTACACATGAAACACAAAATGGAATAGACAAAGAAAGGCCTACAGGCATGCTGGTGAAATAAATAAAACCATAGTAACTCCCAATCTGCTAACATCCTAGTCTCCATATCCCTCCCTAACCCAGGCACCACCTAACCAAAAGCCGAAGAAGGAAAAAATTGAAAAGAAGAAAATAAGAAGCCATGCCTTTTACAACAAAATGAGTTATTATCTGAATAATAAACATGCATGAAGAACAAATGCTGCTTGCTCTAAGCCAAAAGACAGATAGAGGAGAAAAAAGAATTATTGCATGCCATGGAGAAACGGAAGATGCAACCTGTTTTTCTGTCATAATTTTCCTCCGCCAGATTAGAGGTAGTAGGCAGAAATGAAAGATTTTCAAATGCTCCATCTGTCCAGCCTGCAATAGGAGGTTTACTGGAGAAGGTCATGCCGATTAGTTCTGTACATTTTGCTTTTGAGCGGCTGAGCCCAGATAACACACAATGCCCTCCTGGTTTGCCAACACCACAATTCTCTTTTAACAGACCCACTGAATCAGTTGCAGTGCCCACAGGATTATCATCAGACTTGTTATCTACCCATCCCAGAGACTGTTTATCTTTATGGCCACTTTCATACAAGTAACAATCTGCACCAGATACTTCACATCCAACCGGATCACTTAGCAAACAGCTTGAAGAAGCAGCATCTAGTTGCTGAAATCTCTCATTATTCAAGGTAACTGCACCAAAATCAGACTCTTTACGGCCGTAAATTTCATAGTGACTCATGGAAGCTGTAGAATCTACATTCTTGGGATTACAAAGTCCTGCTCTTGTGTGAACTTGAGAAGCACATGCTCCTGTGAAATCTACATGTCTGGTGGAAGCTCCTTTGCCAACCTCATCACCAATCCTTTCATGAGAACCAAGATTAACATCTTTCAACTTACTAGCATGAAACGAACTCTCACTGCTGGACAAAAGAGGGCGCTTGCCATACATGGGACCATCCGAATGTGCTGCTTTAACCTCAGAAGCCCCATGGAAATTTGTTTGTTGGCCTGTAAAAGATTGCTTCAAATTGAGAGACTCAGTAGAGTGTTTGTCAAGTTCGCCACTTAAACGTCTAGGGACGAGAAAGATGCCTTCCCTTTGCTCCCCTTCCAAAAGCACCTTTTTAACTCTACCAGGCCCACAATCACGTGGTTCACCACGGTAAGATCGCTTTTTCCTCATCAAGTCTCGCATAGAGCATCCAACCGAAGCAATTGATTCCTTTAAAACATGAATATCTGTACCTGCATTTTTCATGAAACCATCTGCACAATTTCCCGCCTCATTAACAGCCAAGAAACTTGTACCTACACGATCTTTAGTTTCACTTACACACTCATCAATTATATGGAAATCCACAGCCTCTAAGTCATTATTCACCTTTTGTGATGTGGAAAATGGCAAAGAGCCCCAGACAGGTTGCTTTCTTTTGTTCTTACTGGTGAATCTCCCGCCAACATCCTGCAATTCCTGGCATTCCAAAGACTGTTCAAGTCCACTTGTCTTCATTTCAGATGCATTTTCAGTTGATCCAGTACAATGAGTTGAGAACATATCATCCCCAGAGCCATCCACTTGTGGAATCATTTCTTCTGATGAATTTCTAGAAGAATGATTCTGATCAGAAGAGTGAGAAGCTCTTCCTCTCAGATCCTCAAAGTCAATCAAATCATCAATGGAATCAAGAATGTCTTGACACTCCTTTTGAGATTCACTTTCATAATCAATATTAGCTTTCTCCAGCACCTTATCAATAGTTGCAGGCAACAAAGGACTCAAAATGGTTTCACGAACAAGTTCATCATCAGAGTTTATATCTTCAACAGCCTGGGAAGTGGCTAGCCACCTCAATAGACCAAGGGCTTCCTTATCTGCAGCCTGAAAATCATAAGAAGTTCCTTATGTGTGATTGAAATCGAGTTATTGATATGCAACACTACAGTAACCAAATAAACATTATTGTTTAACATTGGACGAATTTTAAATTTGGCTGTCCAAATTACACACACAGATAGATTGAGAGGGTACGTAAACGCTTAAGAAACCAAAAGGCATTCAACACTCTACAGCAGCTTCCATTTTGTTAGGGACCTCGGTCTACTCCCTAAACACTATGGTTCTCTAGATCCGCTTCACCCAACTATGACCGATGAGCCTATCCTTCTTGCTCGCCTTCTTACTTGAGTCTAGACTTGAGTGATGAGATTTGGTGAATATGGATGATGGGTGTTTGTGGTTTGTGAATTGGATCTTGGTGGGATGGTATGGTGTATGGAATGATGATGGTATGGTATGGTATGATGATGGTATGGTATGGTATGATTAGGCTATGGTAGGCGCCCCTTGGGTGGTATTATGATAAATATGGAAGTAAGGCTAGGGTTTAAAGTTTCCTAAAATATAGGAAATCCTTATGGAGACACTAGATCTAGTGTAGATCTGGACTTTATGATGAAAGGGATTTAGATCTAGGATTATGGAAGGTATATGGATGATAATATGGTGATGGAATGATATGGAAGTGAAGGAAATATGAAGGGAATAATCCAACAAGGCTAGATCCACTTGGCAAAGTAGATCTAGTGTGTTGGGATGATATGGGGCGTGTGAGATAATGTTAAGTGCAAAAAGAATAATGCAAATAACAAGTAAATAACAAGATTGAAACTCAATAATGGAAAAGAGAAACAAACTTGCTCATAGATTGATAGATGAAGCAACACCCGTCCACAAACGTCAAGGTGTTGATTCTCTATTTGGGATTCACACGGGTTGCACCCAAATAGCCCAAGTGCCAAGCACCGAAGGAGATCTCAAGAACAAATAAGCCAACCACAAAGGGAATTTTCAAAAGATAATGAAAGATAGGACTAGGGTCGCCTTTATATAAGCTTACAAGGGGAAAAGTCCTAATGGTGCTTGAACAAGGAAATAAATCTTAGAAAGGAATTAATTCCTAGTAACACTAGCCTAAGGAATTAATTTCTTGTACTAAAACAAGGAAATGATGAAATATATAAATATTAGATGATTTTATTAAAATAATAAAATGCTGATAAAATTCTAGTTGTGGGGTCCATGTGGGACCCACGGCCTGACTGGTGCTGGCCGGTGCTAAAAATGGCCCATGGCATGGGCCATGGGCGCTGGCTGGTTAGCCATGGTCTGGCCGCATGGCTGGTGCCATGGTTGCTGGCTGGCTGGTCTGGTCCTGCTGCATGGCTGGTGCTGGCTGGTCCGTGGGCTTGCCATGGCATGGGCCATGGCATGTTGATGGCTCACCATGGGGGCTGACTAGGCATGTCAGTGAGGGTGTCGAGGCTTGTCCCGGGGCAACTTTTCTAGAGGGTCTAACACATTTCCAGTACGATAAAAAAGCCAAGGCCACCCATCAAGTAGCAAGGCCAAAAGAGAAGTTATGCTTAAGAGTGAATGGATCCCAACTCCTTGGAGGATAACCATGCAAAGTCAAGATGAATTACCTTTTTACTGATTTATTAAACAAAGAAGGTGTGATAAATTACCTTTGAATCTAATGTTTCAATAATTCCTGATGATTGTACTTCGTCAGTAGACAATATATTAGGACTTGTATCCCTCTCTCCAGCAGCTGTTGGACCACCTTCTCTTTCGTGTGGTAACAAATAGCCAACTGTTGCTGTTTCTTTAGAACACTTCAAAGCTTCTCCATCTACATTGGCAGGGTTAATATGAACAAGTCCAACCAAATTTCCCTCAACAATAGATGATGCAGTAGCATCAGCATATAGTTCAATTAGTCTGTTGTCAAAATCAAGATCCAGTGATAGAGTTTTAAGAACATCTTCTGACAGTGGTTTTGTAGGATCAAGAGGCATTGCCACCTCATGCATTCCAGTCCTTTCATATTCCTCCTAAAACACCAAACAATATGTTCAAATAATCAAACAATATACAATTCTGCCAAATACATAAAAGAGAAGGAAAAAAAAGAAGAAGAAAAATCTCACTTTACCCCCAAATTGCTGCCATTACTTTTGCAATATGTCTACCCAAAGTTTTTAATTAGTCCCCCAACTGAAACATAAGTAGCAATTTATCCCCTCGTTAAGATCTGACCATTACAACGGCTGAAAAATAGGTGATTTGGCAAGGTCTTAACCTTGTATCTCAAAGAAGAGGGCAAATTACAAATTGAGATGTAGTTTGGGGGACTAAGTGAGAACTTCAGTAATTTGGTGGTCATATTACAAGTGGTAGTATGAAGGGTAAAGTTTAATTTTTCTTAAAAGGATGTGAATATAACACACCTCCCAAATAGGGACAAGAGATTGAACCATTTTCACATCTGAACAGGTTTGTGAGAGAGATGAATAAAGTTTAAACTGCCGGTTAATAATCTCTGCAAGACCCAAATGAAGAACAATTCTAACATGAACTATGAAGACAATATTCATAATAATATGTAATACAACCGTGAAGTCAAACAAACCATCTAGAGAAGCATCCCCCTCAAGTTCACAAATACTTTGACGTTTAATAAAAATGTCCTGATCTGATGACGCCTCATATTCAAAAGGAGCTTGCCACATCCAATCAGCTGGGATTGATGACGATATCCAAATTGGTGAACTTAAAGATGCATCACAACTCGTGTATGCCTAATGATAAAATTCACATATCTTTAACTTATCACATAATTATGAGCATCAGAGCCACATTTTCACCTATCTCAAAAGCATCTGGCTCACAGAAGTAGACAGATAACCTGGAAATCAGATTTTCTTGCTGAGAAAGCATCTGGTACTGGATGACGGAATTTCATCTTCGATAAATGTATTAGGCCCATCCCATACAAGTTATAGTCGACCTAACAAACAGAAAAATCTAAAGATCAATAGAACATAATCAAAGGGGAAAAAAAGCTAAATGAATCAAGTGTTTTGCATAAGCAATGCATAACTGAATTCAGCTAGTCAGCCACATGCATCACAATGCAAACCGCCTCATACATGTGTCAAGTGCGGTGCACAATTGGGTGACTCAAGTGTGCACGTTGCCAAATACCAGCAAAATCAGTCAAATAACCATATTGCAACTGTTTTAACAATCATTAATTCATTTGGCAACCACATTGAGCATGTTTAATTCTTAAAACTGAAAACAAAAAAAAAAAAAACAAAGCTCCAACTAAATGGCTCAATTGTCAAAAAGTATTTACCAGAAACTGGAGAATGAAGGGAATATGCGATTCATAGGGCTGTAAACTTCTATCAAGAACTGCACTGTTCTGAAAAACAAGCATCAATGCAAAGCACTGTAATTGATCTGTAAAATGAAAATTAATATATACATCTATTAATTTTCACCTACTACGTAATCAGACACATCTATAAAAAAATCACCTACTACGTAATCAGATTGTTGAGGCAAAAACAATTCAACCAAAAATTGAATGCCAAATGTTCAAACTGGTAAAAACATTAAAATTAGTTCGGCATTTGTGGGCAAAATAAAGAACAGATATATCATCTAGAAATCTTGTTTGGCACCTATCTAAGAAACCTAGATGCTTGGGTGAATTTCTATAAACACCACTTAGTCTAACTGACATAGGACAGAAACTTTAGGCTGAATAAAATTTATTTGGCAACCACTATTAGTAGGGTTTTGGTTTAGTTACTGTTACAAATTTGGTGGGAAAGACATGAAAAACATGGGGAATATGGGGCTAATAAAGGTGTAAGGGAAGGATAGGCAGGGTTGCATCTCAAAACAGCAATCTATGCTGGAACTTTTAGCTTCTTATTTTTTATGAATAGTCTTTGCTGGAGTTTTTATAAAGGCATTATATGGAAGAGAAGCAATTACATCTAAATATGTCCGTGTCTAATGCTTCAACCTAATAAGACTTGAATTCCTTAGATTTTTTACCACTGAGCCTAAACTAAATAACTAGTAAACCACAAATAAAAATTTCATAACATAAGAAATCAAAGGCAAGACCCAATGGGCCAAAACTTTAACCCATACCCACAAATCTCGAAACTACAGAAATGCCCCTTACGCTCATGAATAATTAAAACAAAAACAAATATTGCCAGAATCTAATTAATGCCAATTAACATAATATAAAAGAGTCATGAACAGCTAGCAAGCTGATTCAAGGATCCAAGTAGCCTTGTCACCACCCAGTACGAGCCAAATTAATGCATGGATATTAGAATAGCTTTGGGAGTGACTTCAAAAGGTCTTGAATGGCTGCTGTCATGGTCTTCCATCACTACCTTGCAAGAGCCGTAGCAGATGCAAACTAATTTGTTGACACTGAAAGTAGAGTGATGATTGATGCGTTGCTCTCAAAATGAAAAATGACAGGCATTACAACGAATCAATTCTTTCTGTAGTGCTCCAAATCTTGCATAGTGATTGTAAAGGAGCACACCCTATATATTTATCGACAAAAATCATCTATAAAACAAATCAAAAGTGTACATCAGTCCTTTTTAAACAAAATAATTAAAAAAAAAAATCAGAATAGGTTAATGCCATAATAGATTAGTCAAAAGAGATAAGCCTACCAACTTCAAAGCAAAAAAGCACCACATGTGAGCAAACACGTGTATGTAAAAGCAAGACCAACATAATGATTCTAAACGACAACTGAGCATCAGTGAAATGTTCAAGGAGTGTACCAAAAGAAGCTTGGCAGCACGAGAGACATCATGAGGATAATAGCTAGATCATTGTAAAGGTGTTCAATAAGCGTACTCCTAAAATATTATATGTATATAAAAGATACATAAGGGATGCATAACATTTGGATACAGATATATCTTCATAAAAAGTTCTTCAGATGAATGGTAACCATAAAATTTCCTTGCTCGCACAAGGCTGCAACCATGTACGTGTTGTCGTTTTGAACCAGCATTACCCTTAAGCTGCAAGAACTCGAACCAAAGTACATTGAAATGCGATTTGCAGGATCAATGATACAAAGCACAAATGCCAGAAATACCAACTGGCAAGAAAGGTACGAACATAACCTGCTTCAACCAAGCATACCTTCAAAGATTTCTCAAGAGCAAAAGATACAGCATTTGTGTATGCATCATCTATGCAATAGAACAAGGAAAAGGATTAACTCTGCAGTTTAGGATAAGAAGCATAATCTAGTGCATGTAAATAGTGGAAAACAAAACAACAAAAACCACACCTTAACTAACATATTTAAAAAAAAAAAAAAAAACTAGTTTAAAAAATGTTTAATTTAGTGAGTTGGTAGACCAAATTCCACATCTGAACAAAAAACTGTTGCATCCAAAATACGTGTTTCGGCTTACACCCACTACCTCAAGTTAAAAAATAATGCAAATCCACAGTATCAACTGAAAAAAGAAAGGTTCAGCTAAATAAATCTTTACTCCTTGCCCAGAGCCTGTGCACCCCTGGGATTGGTCAGGACGTTAATCTTGGACACCCGGTGCCAATCAAAAATAAAATAAATCTTTGCTTTTGCCATTGGCTTAATTCTAGTGTACCTTCTTTGTCTGGTTGAAGTGACATATCTTCGCATGGCACATATAAATAGGGTAAGGCCTACATAAAAATATGAATAGTTTAGCAGAGTAAATTGATATACTATTATAAAAAGAAAACTTGCTACACCTTTTTCATATAAAAGATAGTAACTTTTGCTATATTTGACCCACGCTTTACAAAAGATGTATCATCTGTTCTTTCATAAATATCTTTTTACACATAAATTAGGAATATGTGCAAATATAAAAATTTCTTAATGCAAGTATAAAAAATTCTTAACACTATCTTTTAATCATCGCTAAAAAACAGAAAGGAAGAGGATTTCATTTATCTATTGGTTTTTTCCAATGTGTAATTGAGAAGATAACAAAATGAAAGAGGTACATATGTTTGGCTTTACGTTTAGAACCACCAAACTTTTCTCTTCAAATCAAGTGGGACTGGAACAGCAAGATGAGCTTAAAGAAGAAAATCTATATCCTCATTTTCTCTTCACTTTCTCCACAGAACCAGAAAGAACAAAATAAAATCCCTCTAATTGTCTGCATTTTTCCACATAACGAAGTTACTAGTGCATAATATTCTAGGAATCTCTTCATAACTACACATAACCTTTGATATGCCAAATTTAAGTATCACATAGAGGCTTATCAGACCAACAAAGACCAATCCATGGTTTTTAGTACAATGACCATGAAACTGGAAAATTCACCATACAAATAAAATATAGCAACAATCTTTTTTTTTTTTTTTTTTTTTGATAAAAAAATATAGCAACAATCTTACTCGATGAACATGCAAACATGTCTTCTGACCAGCAGGCGTAGATCCATATATTCTTATAATAGGAATCTCATTCACTTTCCCACCTTCAACAACTCAAGAATCCAATTAGAAAAGGGAATAATTTATAATGTAGACAGCAAGAAATAAAAAAGTCTTACAAAAAAGTTAAAAATCATACAAAATCACATTTCTTTACATTCTGCATTCCACGTCACTAATATAGATTCTATAATATTCATTTTCTAGGAATAGCAATTTTCCCTTACAGGGTCACAAATCCATTATTTGATTTCCAGCAAATGAAAAGTTACAAATAAACTAAATAATTACTTCGTTTATCACCCGAGAAAACCACAAGTTCCACACAATTCAAGCATTTCGCTAAGTTGGAATCAATCTTGAAACTCATCAAACTCAGCTACAACGAAGTCCACACGTACATAAACAAACCCTCAACCTCCGTTTGGTTGCCATGAAGTGAAGCGAACAAAACAATACTGATTTCAATATCATCTTCTACGCAGCCAAATTGTCATGTAAGTCACAATATTCCCCCGTCTGGTCCCATATGATCATACAAGTGAGAATTTTTTTTTTTTTGATAGATATGATCATATAAGTGAGAATTCTATTCCAAAGATCCTTGATTTTTCCTCTTTCGCTTCACGGCAACCAAACTGATTTCAATACCATCTTCTACGCAGTTAAATTTTGATATAAGTCTCAATTTTCGCCCGTCTAGTCCCAGATGATCAAATAATTGAAAATTCGATTCCAAAAATACTTTAATTCCTCCACTTTCTCGGAAACCAAACTGAGAATAAGAAAAAAATGATCAAGACAGCTTCTTTTGGGTTCAGTTAGTACCTTGGAAGCTACTATAACATATATCGAGGCCTGGGATTGGCGGGGCCATGTAGTAGTCAATGGAGACAATCCTTAGGCTGAATACGTTCGGTTCCGACTGCGAATCCGCCATCGGTCCTCTCCGACTTTACATGAAATCTTTTTCAGGGATTTGGAAAGGGAAGAGAAGGAGGACAGGTGGTCTTGAATTAGGGGTTTTTGAGTGGGGTGAGAGGGCGGTTAAGGAAGCTTGGGTGCCACGCTATTGCAGTTTGTTTCTCGTGGAATGTTGAATTATTATTTTGGTCCCCAGTTGTTTTCGAAAATGCAGTTGTCTCCCGGTTGTAATTTTTTTTTTTTGCACAGTCGCATACTAATCTATGTATTAATATTGATTTATTCATATTTAAAATTTAAATTAATATTATTTTCAATAAAATCTAATTTTTGATTAATCACATCATATTAGTGTACAGATTAATACACAATTGTGCTTTTAATTATATTTTTTCTTTACATATTTTTCCCATCTCATGTGCTGCAGCCTCTCATTGGTAAATTTGGATTTTTTATTGGCCGTATAATCGTATTAAATTAGTAAGTATATATATATAATTAATTTAATACATATATGCATTGAAAAATATATTTTTCATCTTTCGTTGAATGAAATAATAGTTACAGTCATAAGTATATAAATGTTGTACAATCACTTAAAAAATAAATAAATATAAGATTTACATAAAAATATTTATTTTTTAATAATAGACTCTAATTTTTTTAAAATAATTACACAATACTTAAATACTCTACAACTACACCTAATATTACTCTTTCAACTCTACTATCTATCTTCACAAGCTCCAACACAAAACTATTTCAAATAGTTTTTTTTTATTCAAAATTTTTTATTTACTTTCACCAAAATCTAATAGACAATACATATAAGAAAAATTCACAAACATTATTAAGATTCATCTTAACCAAACATTCAAACATTTCCCTCTGCTAGAACAGTGTAGAAAACTGTTGGTACTCGGTAACTCTTCAGATTGAGACGCTGTTGGGAATGCCCTTGCCAGTTAGTCCTTCTTGACTAGAAGGATAGAGCAAAGTGTATGGCATCTTGACAGGACCAGCACGGTTTTTCAGTTTCTTATCCTTGTTCCTCCTTGTTATTCTATCCTCAATTTCTGCCAGATTCTTTCCAAGTTTTTCAAAGGCTTCCAATGGTTTGTTGTCTGAGGTCCACTCTACAGTGTCTCTTTGCCCAAGATAAATCTCATCAGATGAATGCCTTGACAAGACTTCTACAAGGGAAATGCCAAGAACAGTCAGTAGCTGGGAAGTAAATCTTTTCAAAAAAGCTCTATCAGGGTTTGTCTTAAGCTCTTCATAATCAGGAGTGCCTTCCTCAGGCATGAACTGAAGGCTCATTGCTGGGCGGTTTGGAGGGTAGCCTCCAAAAGGGTACTGTCCAAAGTTGATAGCAGCATGGAGGGCCGAAGCTATCCATATGATGGTAGTGCACGTTTCTATTAGCTCTTTGCGTGTCTGCATTTTTGGCCACCAGGGCTCATCTTTCTTGTCGCCGTGACCCTCCTCTCTGAGTTCCTTCCACCAGGACTGCAGTTCAGAGTCATTTTGGACCATTTCATCGGTCTGGTAATAGAAGGAGCAGTATTCTTCAACCCATGCTTCGATTGCTGACCAGATTTCCAACCCATCAACAGCATAAGGGTAATCCTCTATCAGTAGGCGGACACCATGTGGGGAATTCACATCCTTAACTGCCATTCCTCTGAGTATAGAAAAGTAGCATGTTATTGTGATATGATCATGAGCATTTATAAGTTCATTGTTTCAGTTTAGTTTAGACCATTTCCACAATATCTATCCAGATCCTAGTCCCTTATTTGCTCAACCTTTATCAAAACATTCTTATGCAGTTTAGCTAGGTACCCGTTTCATTAGTAGTTGTCTCAATGATGGATATGTTGACAATGCATTTTTTTTTTCTGAGTTACTACTTCTCAAGCCATATAAACCATGAATTTTGCCACCACTTTCTGGACAATAAGATATACCTTTTGATGAGATCAGAAGGGAGAGCTTGCTCAGGAAAAACCCAGTCTTTATAAACTACTGATGACATCTCCATGGTATATTCAGCTGGAAATACTGTGTGCTCCAGGGCACCACCAGCACTGATGAGGACCTGCCGGGCTAATGCATTTACATTCATAGTGTCACGGAAATGCGGATGCAGCAGTTTATGAATTGGGTGAAGCACGCTCAACTGCCTATTGGTTGCTATTATGAATGGCTCCATTGCTGCATGGGTATGCAACCTGTGATCAAAATGAAAGATATTCAAAACCCATATCAAAGTATGGATTGAAATTATTCAGTGTACTTTCTTTTACAAGATCATACCAGTGGCTGATGAGCTGATGATAGCCAGAGTCATTGACAGCAACATAAGCTTTAGCTAGTTGCCAAATGTAGCTTTGGACACCTTCTTCAGCTGGGGTGTATACTTTGCTAATGGCTCCAAATTGGTCTCCCTCAGGATGGGGCAAGCTTAATTCAATCGCCAATGGCTTCAAAGTCCCATCCTCTTTCAAGAAAAGGAGTGTCCTGCTGGCGTAAATCTTTGTGGAAGTCTTGTTTATCCTCCTCAGGTATGGCATCAGTGCATCATGGTGATCTAATATGAATAGCTTGTTGTTCTTGATTGCCTATTTAACCAAATAGATTCTGTTATCATGACTTAGTAAATGCGGAATAACTACAGACTCTGGTGAAAAAACAATCTAGTAACATTACCTCATCGATGGTGAGCCCATTTAAGTTCTTTTCTATGTGGTCGTTGGTTATTGTACTGGTTTGATCACCATATGCTTTACTGTCCAACTTGCTCGATGGGGGGAATTCCTGCAGGCAAATTAGAATTGTTTATGCTCAAGGATAAAAAACCATAACCTTGGTTTAGCCATTGAGAAAATAGAGGAAAAGAAACCAAACATCGAAATTCAAAATATGGATTTCAAAACTTCTGATTTTCATTCATTTTCCCCTATGTTTCGTGTTCAACAAGTCAAAGACAATTAATAATAAAAGCTTTAAGTATACTTGGAGAAGACGAATGATGACAGGGTTAACTCCAGCCAGCATTTCTCTAGCAAATTCTTCATCAGTCCTCCAAGCAAACCTATCCTCTGCTCCAATCATTAAAAGAACCAAATTGAAGTGAAAGCAAATAGGATTCAATAAATCACTACATTGGGGCATAAGATCCCCCCCCCCCCCCCCCCCCCTCCCCCCCCTCTCGCTCTCTCCCTCTCTCCCAACATTAGTGTCCTTTTCAATCAAAATTTTGGGTGCCTTGCAATGTTACAGATGTATAAAGTACCTTTAATCACTTGAGGCACTGGGAATTTAAGGAGTCCTTCACCATCAGTTCGGAAGATTTCCTTGAGCATCTGTGCAGGGATCTTGTCCCTTATATTCTCAAGCAAACTGTTGGGGAGCTCAATCCCTCCATCATAGAGTTTGAATATATCTTGTATGCTGTCAAACTCATTGGGGGTGCTGTCAACTAGATCTTCTAGCTCAGGTTTGAGAAACTGAGCTATTAGTTTCAGCGCGTAAGCAAGGAAGTCTGACATCTTCAAGTGACCAAATCTTTCATCTCTTGGGACGTAAATGTTTATGCTCATAAGAAGGTTCAGCCTGCTCTCGGTATGAGGATCTGTTGAGATAATAATAGAAACCTTATAAATAATTACATCATTACCTAACAAAATCTACATCATTCTCTATCAACGAATTGAAATGGCAAAAATTCAAAATTTGATTCCTCTTAATAAATCATCAACAGGATTGATTCCCAAACTATACATGAATGAAGATAACTCTTAAATGACAACATTCTATAACCTTTTTTTTCCTGCATTGTCCCAACTGCAAAACCACGCTCCCAAGACAATTATACTCACACAAAAGAAGAAAGAACAACAAAAGTTGAGTATTTCCAAGATGTTTTGTGTGTGATTTCTTGCTGCTAAACAAGGAAGTGACTGAAAAAGTTTAAATGTCTAACCCGTCTTTGTTGGTGGTCGGCCAGTTCTTCCCCTTCGCGGATAAGGGTACTCACTAGACCCTCCAAGAACAGGACGCACATATTTTGGACCCTTATCAGGACTTCCCAAATCATTGTAGTAAGCATAGTCATAGACTCTGTCCCATTCTTGGAGCTCTGCCCTTCCATCTCCTCTCAAGTTCAATAGTTCTTCTTCTCTGTACTTGCGTAGTGGTGCTGGTGTTTCACTTGGAAGATATGTCTACATATGTATTTTACATAAGCTTAAACATTAAAGCCACAATCTCACCTATGCTAACTAAGCAAAAGAAAGCCGGCACAGACTGCTCTTGAATATGTAAAACTAGTATCAGACAGATTTTAGTTTGGCTTTTAGGCTATGCACCTCAAGTTTCAACAGCATGCTATCTGATTTTCTATTTTTGATGATTCCATAGCAATTTAGTTTTCTAGTTTAGATCGGTAGAGTTGCATACTACTATTCAATTAACCACCATGTTTGTAGACATTTATGCAAACAATTACCTTGTTAGCGAAGAAAATGCGATCTTTCTTGTATTTCTCTGCAGGGTAAACCCATGAGTTGCACACAAAGTGGATCTGACCTTGTCCAGGAACATCTTCAAGCGTGACACTTCTAAGGTAGAACTCACTATGATGATTATTTCTTATTAGAAATGCCCCCGGAACCCCAATCTCGTTGTCCCAGTTAAATGTAACCTTGAAGGCAGATTCGCCTGCAGTTAAGGGGGTGATTGTGGTAATCCAATCTTCCAAATATGCTGGCTTTCCAAGTTTGCCTTGTAACCTATTTTCTACACAACACATCAAAACTTAATTTAGTGGCATAATCATCAAGAAGCCAATAAATCATCTACTATTAAAATTCATCTAATTTGTTTCCTATTTATGATCTTTTATGTATTGCAAGAAAAAGAAAATCCCAAGGCCCATTGCTAACGAATAAAATCAACAAAATTGGGCTAAATTTGGCTACTGCCTGATCAAATCAGATGCAGAATATTCATAACTATCGAAAGGATTAGCTTTTAACATTTACCACAACATTAGTCCAGCTCAAACTGGTTAGGTTGACGAAGCTTTCCTAACCAGTTTTCTGAACAGCCGTTTTGTACAACAATTTGCCTTTGACAATAAATATTTTAAGCATTGTCTTTGTCACTTTAATGCATTAGAATCCCGAACCTTACATAAAAGTCACTTGCTGCATCTTTCAAGCCATGGTAGGTATATAATCACTGTCCTTAATATTCATTAATGATCTGCTCTAGACTAAATGATATATTAAGCCTTTGGTGACTCCTCTAATCCATTGAATAATTCAATTTTTAGACTTGGTCTTCATGTGTCTCATACGATGCTGGCTTACCATTAGAATTAGGTAAGCCTAACAAAATAAAAAAAGGCCCTAAACTCAATATAGTTCATATAAAAAAGAGTTACTCTACTTATAAGATGGTCTAGAAGATACACTCTCTACACCACTAATATAACAATAATTGATTTGCAATAAATTAGTTTTAAAATTTTTCTCCATATATAAATAATAATTTTTTTTATGATATATATAGACACATACATATATATATATATATATATATAGAGAGAGAGAGAGAGAGAGAGAGAGAGAGATAATAAAATCTATGAGAAAAGCTAATTGACTGGGAGTTTTGGTGGTTGACTCTTCGTTGAGAGTACAGCCCCTGGCTTGTGTCTCCTGTGAAACTCTTGAACATTTATTTCTGTCAATCCCATCCGAGGAAAATAGAAACAGATTAGCCTTCTTCCCTTTAATGAATATTCATTTTTGTTTTATTCTTGAGCTCATTTATTTGCTGAGCTCAGTTTTTTACTAATTAACATGCCATGTCTACCATTTCCAAGGCGAATAATTGAAGATGGTAAATACAGAAGAAAAAGAACCATAACAGCTCGTAAACTAACTATGAAGACAACGCAAACTCACCTGGGTCAACATTATCAGCACTGATTAGTTGCAGAGAGACCCCTTGGCCCAAAAACTCATGCACACGATCAAGAACCGATGCATGAAAGTCGTTGAAGTCCAAAACGTTCTTCTTCATCAGCACCACAGTCCCTTTGATCTTTATTTTCTTGTTCCCGCTGTCGTTTTTCGCGACCTCCACGGTGTTGTGCGAGGACTTGGCTCCTTTGGGTACCGGAACTCCTCGTGGGGTTTGGTTCATCTCGGCTGTTGAGGTGATTTTCAGCCTTCTTGATGGCGATAAATCAGTTCTCGTGAATGAAAAACCAAGCTGGTTCCTGATGAAAGATATGGGTCGAACACGACGAGTACTATGCACTGATGTAAAGCGATCTCCACCCTTGATTACGGATTCAATAGTTGTGATCGGCCTTACCCCACATGACTTCATTGGTGACAGACTCAGATCTGTGAAGTGAAACATCTCTTGCTTGAATCAAGAGCTAAGCAAATTACAATAATATAGGCAAGACTTGAGGAATTTGCAGAGTTGGTTCGAGGAAGGAGAGAGCTAAGCTCATTATACTTATAGGGACTTACCGGGATGATTGGATATGCATGGTTTTGACTGATCAAGAACTATGCAGGTTCGCCTGTTCACATTTGCCGTTTCCACGGTGTTTCTTGTTATAAAAAAATATTATAAATTCGAGGAAATCTGGTGGTACTTTGAATGAAACTTGAATGTGGAGGGTGGATTTGAATAATCAAGAAATAATCAGATTCAACTGTTCACATTTGCCATTTCCATGGTCTGTCTTCTGAAAAAGTGAGAAACTTGGTTGCAATGTTGCTGGTCTTTATTTCTTGGCCGGTAGTAAAAAGTCTTTCTACTATTTTTCTTCCTGTACCTTGCCTAAAATTTATTATACCATTACATGGTTGGTTTCCTTGCAGCGTGTTTGGAATATAAGTATTTTTATATCTTCTCGTACCATTTTACTATTATTTATAAATGATTCAAGATATTTTTAACATCCAGAGAGAGCTTTAGAGACAGACAAACTCGTAAGCAAATAAATATATTTAAATTATTGTACATTTGAATTTGAGGATCTTAAGGTATTCCTATTTTGAAACTAAACTCTTCTACGATATTCTCAGATTATTTAATTATTATTTACAAACTATTTACTAATACTTCATTATTATTATTCATAGATCATATGAAATACTTGAGAGAGATAAATATATGAAATATGTCTTATAAAATTTATTGTTGTTAGTGTAGATTATTTTGAAAAATATTAAATATTCAAATAAATATTGCAGGGTCTCCTTCATATGCATCTCTTCCACTTACGACTCTCATCAAATTTTGATAATTTAAATGCTTTACTCCTTAGTCCATTCAAAGTTTGAGAGATACACTTTCCTATAACATTCTTGAAAATTTCAGTAGTAGCAGTCCACGATGTGCGTACAGCTTGCCATTAGTCTAAGTAGTAGAAAGAGTCACTGAAAATGTAGAATATATTCCACAAAAAGGAACATCATGTGTTTGAAAGTTGTTGGCCCTTATCCACATTTGCTAAAACGCGTATCAGATGAGATTTATGTAATGGGTTTTCTATTTTGGCGGCTCTCTATGTCAATGAAAGCCAAGCCATGCCATGTGTTTGTCAGTTGTCTAATCTGTTTCAACAATTTTCTTGAATTTCAATGCAATAAAAAACAGTACTGAATCTAACAAGCAAGTATAAAAGATAAAAGAAAAACTTCAATACCCAGTACAAATAATATTGTCTAATCGTATTTGGAATGGCATAACAACTCAAGTCTCATGGAAAAAGAAGCAGAATTTTGAGTGCCATTTGGATATTCGTTGAGTGATTTGATAGGATGATGTATACTCCACAACTATAAGTTAATGGAAATGACACAGATTGCATAGTGAAGGAGAATGGTAGATATCAACAGGAATGGACAGAAAGTGCTCAAAACTATGGGCAATTGCAAGTCTTACTTTGTACGTACCATATCTTTCTTTAGACAGGACATAGTGGTGGGAAACTTTCCTAGAAAGTAGCAAAGAAAGGGCAGAATTTTCTTTTTCAAAGTGACTGGGGAATGTGATTCACCAGCAATTCGAACTTGACATGTCCCGCACTTTCTAGGAGACATGTCAGAGGCTTTATTGTTAAAAGAATGAGCATATAATTATAACTCCTTCATATTATCACTCAATTTGAAATTATCATCTCAAATATTCTCACAAAACTATTAAAAAATGGCAATGTAGCAAAAAAATAAATATTCTAAACAATACAAAATACCCCAATTAAATATATATATATATATATATATTTTTAAAAAGCCACCCTGGAGAGGGGTGGCCCATCACATGTTTCTCTGCAGTGCTTGTAACTTGAAATGACTTCCATTGGGCCTTTAAAGTTTTGAGACTTCCAATTGTGGGTCAAGCCCTCTGCTTCCGTTTAGGTTGTTTGTTGTTGGTATTAAGGCCTGTAGATAGATGGAAAATGGTCGCATTACAGTTAAGGAGTTTCGGTCGATTATTGAAGCGTCACCGTTTTTCCATTTTTCCATTATACTAGTTATACTGATCACACGATGCTTTTCTTAATCAAGCCATTTGATTTTCATAATAATGATTTTCTATGCGATTAGGGATCTATGCTTTATATTTAATCAAAATTGAGAATAAAAAAGTTGTAGTCTTCAAAATCTCTCTATGCTATTTTCTTCCTTCTTTTCATCTCAATTTATATTAGATTTAATATTTTGTATCATGGTATCAAAGATCTCGAGTGTTAGTCTCGATTCAATGGAATATTTTATTCTTTCTTTACCTTTTTCACACGAGTTTATTGCCATTCAACCATATTTTTCCTTAGCAAGTGATTATGTTCCTAATAAAATTGTTTCCTTATTGAGAGTATTGCTCTGCTAGGGTTGCGATTTGCGTTTATTGCTCCACATGTTTTGCATGGTGGCTGTTGTGGCCTTTCCACCGTTGGCAGGCCATTGGTTGTTTGCTGATATCATTTCTGCGGCACCGCTGTCTTTGCCTGAGATGGCAGTATTCTTCATCTTCCAAAGCTTATAGATAGAGAGCTTTGTTTCACTCTTTTTGCAAAAGAATTAGAAACAACTGCCCAGCTTTTCGGTTCTCTATAGTCCTCAAATTTCTCTGACAAAGACCATCGTTAGACGTCAAAAGAGCCTTCATTCGTAACAGATGGGGCATGTCCTGTATGCTGGTGATTTCATCCATGATGCGACCAAGAAATGTATTTGTTCGGATATCCTCTAAATTCGACTTCCAAAAGGCTTTATCCAGTGAATCTTGCGATGTGAATGGGGTTCCGTATCGATCCTTTGCTTGGACATTGGACTTTGATGAAGATTTCAAACTACCTTGTGTGCCAGTTTGGATTTATTTACCAGGCTTCTACCAAATTTTTATCATGCTTCTGTTCTGAAATTTCTCACTGTACCAGTTGGTAAGTTGATTAGATGTGATAATTCTACAAGCTGTGCAACTAGGACAAATAGGGCACAGGTATGTGTTGAAATAGATGCTTCAAAAGACCCTATCCCATATTTTTGGTTAGGCATTCCTGGAATGAAAGGAAGTAGGAGACAGAATATAATCTTTGAAACTTTGCCTGCATATTGTGTAGTTTGTGGATGCCAGGGCCATAATATAAAGACTTGTCGTAATGGTCAAGAACAACAAAAGAAAATGAAAGGGGGCCAAGTTTGGGTTAAGAAATTTGTCAAGTCTGGGGGAGAAAGAACTCAGATACAAGACACCGGTATGGTGCAGGGTACAACTTCGGGCTCTAAGGATTTGGTGGTGCAGGAGGTTTTTGACCTCACAACAGATAGTGGGGTAGATGAAAAGGCTTCTGAGGATGCTAAAAACGTTGCAGCTAAATTGGGTTTGTCTGGCACACATGATACTGGCGCATATCCGCAGGTGCAAGTCGATAATGGAGTTCAGGAGTTGCATGGGGAAGACGATGGTGCAGTGGGTCAGCATGCTGGGCAGGTAGATAAAGGGCCTGTAGGTGATATGGACTAGATTGATGGCCTTGTGGGGGACTGTTCAACGCAATAGGCAGTGACAATGGGTTATGGCGCAAATAATAAGGGCCATATACAAGACTAGGGAGTGGGTCTGTGCAAAGTGGGCTAGAAGGATTAAAGTAATATAGGGCTAAATAATAGTCATATAGTGGAGCATATGAGACAAAATTTAGTTTTGAACAAGAAAGTGCCTTATTGTCCAAGGAATTCTGAGCGGGTTGCACTCAATGGGCCTATCCAGGATGGGTCCTCTGGTGTTATTTGGGATGCTGAAAGTAGATCTGTGATTGCAACTGAGGTCAATGCCGAGTATGGGTCCATGCATAATGATCGAGTGACTAAGACAATAGCAATAGAACTTGCCTATGAAGAGGAACTGCCTAGTGAATCCTAATCCGACCTCAAATCTGAACAAGACATAATTCATGATGATATTTGCAAAGAGTATTGTACTGACGTAGAGAGACCCAACCAATTAGTTGGAAAGTTTCTAAACATGAGGAGTTCTTCTAGGGCGATAATTCGTCCTTCAAAATTTAATTTATGATCAGTTCTATTATTTTTTGGAATATCAGGGGTGTGGGAACCTCTCAAGTGATGTTTAGAAAAATTATTAAAACTTATCGGCCTAATATTATTGCATTGGCTGAGCCTTTTTCTATTAGAGACAAAAATTTCTGATTATTTGGGCCGGTTTAGTTGAGTCCTTTGTTATAAATGAATTGTAAAAAGGAAAAACTTGGTTGTTGTGGAATTCAGCTATTCCAGTTCATTGGTTGGAAAGTTCGAACCAACATGTTTCCATACGAGTTGAGAAGAATGGCCTATGTCTTTCTTTTCACCGTTGTTTATGCTAAGTGCAATCATATGGAAAGGAAAACTCTATGGGAGGAGCTTGAGGCTACCCATAATGGTATCCTTCAGTGGATTCTTTATGGCAATGTTAACATTGTTATAGATGATTCGGAACGAAGAGGTGGTCGTCCCCGTCTTTTTGTAGTTATGGAAAATTTCAATTTGTGCCTTCAGAATTGTGGATTGTTGGATATGAGCTTTAAAGGTCCAATGATGACTTGGTGTAATGGCTAAGGTGGATTGGCTCATAGTTGTACAAGGTTAGATCGTTGTTTAATTGATTATAATGTTCATAATTCTTTTCCTAATATTTTTTTCCAGGTATTGCCTCTTACAACTTTTGACCACTCCACTTTGGTGATCCAAATGGGTGAGGATCCTTTTAGGTATGAGCCTAGTCCCTTCCGCTTTTAGTTTATATGGACTGATCATATTGATTTTCTTTCTTTTGTGGAGGGGGTGTGGAAGTAAGAGAGGTTTGGTTCTGGACTTATTAATTTATTGTTTAAATTAAAAAGGTTGAAGGTGGTGCTTAATGATTGGAATCATCAGGTTTTTGGTAAGACTAATAATATTATTAAAGATTTAGAGCAACGTATTGATAATCTGGAAACCTGTCTCCAGGTTGATTTTAATGATGAGGATAAAAATGACATCTTGGTCTAAGTTGGAATTATTAACCTGGATGGGTAGAGAGGACACTCGTCTTGCTCATATGGCCAAGAAAAGTTGGCTCAAAGATAGAGATCATAATTCAAAATTTTATCATACTTATTTGAATGCTAAGAGTAAAAAACTGATTAAGGAAAGTGTTTGATTGATGGTACTATTTTAAATACTTTTTATGATATTCATCAGGCTGTTGTTAAGTATTTTCAAAATTTCTTAGGTCACACTCATCAGAGTGTTTTGCCTAATTTAATTGAGTTGATTGCCCTGGTTATTACTGATGAAGAGAATTTGGCTATTTGCAGCTGTGTCCCTTCTATTGAAGATGTTAAGGATGCTCTCTTTAGTATTCCTATTGATAGTAGCTTTGGTCCGGATGGTTTTAGTTCGGGTTTCTTTAGAGCCTATTAGGATCTTGTTAAAGAGGATATTTTGGATGCCACTGTTAATTTTTTCAAAATCATTCTTTTCCTAGATTTTATACTGCCTCGTATCTATTTAATTATATAAAAGCCAATTTGGATTGGCTGACTTGGCATTCATCTCGTGTTAATGGGCTTAACATAGCTTATGCTTGTCAGTTTTAAACTTCCAGCAGCAAACCTTTCGAGCATCAAACCGTTTTGATCCAATACAATATTTACATGCAAAGTTTGTCAATACACTTCAAAACAAATGCCAAGTGGTGCAATGGTGAAAATTAGATAAACACCAGCAAAGAACACACAAAGCAATCAAATTTGTAAACACAAGAACCCAAAGAAGTAAATATATAAAAATATAAGAAACCTGATAAGATGCAAGAATAGCAATAGTGGTTTCTCATAATAATAATAATAATAATAATAATAATAATAATAATAATAATAATAATAATAATAATAATAATAAAAGAAATAGCAATAATGGCATCCACTAGAGAAAGAAACACATTTAAATACACAACCCGTGAAAAGCAAGACACTTTTCTCAATTCAAACGTCTTTTTTTCTATCTTGGTGACTTTCTCCGAATGGAAATGAAGGGTGTGTCTGTTGGCAATTTTTTCGATCTAAACGGTAAAGTGTACGGTCGGAAATCCAAGTTCTGTTCAGAGTAACTTTCATGACAAGCCAGTTTGGTTGATTTTATATGCTTCCATTTCTGGGATTTCCCAAAGTTTCGAAAACACCAAAACCAGAGAAGAAATCTTGAAATTTAGATAAGTTTGGGGGTGTTTGTGGAAAGCAATAGAAGTGTTAGAGGTTAGAGGAGTAATTTAGGGGGAATACGATGGAAAAAAAAAAAAAGATACGAAATATTGTCGCATTAATCTTGCATTAATATGATTAAGATTCATTGTGCCGATTGGTTTTAGACTTTCAGCAAAAAACCTTTCGAACCAGCAAAACAAATGGCTAAAGCAGTGCAATGGTGCAAATCAGAGAGGCAAACATGAAGCAGGGCTTCTATAACCTTTTGAACCAACAAGCTGTTTTGATCCAATATAAATATTTATATGCAATCTTTGTCCATCGTAACAACATATAAACACCATTTTCATCTGTTTCTCATATCGACAGTTTTTATTTTCTTTTTCGTGCACTCTTTACCTTTCTCGCACTTAGTCGATCGTCTTTGTCATATTTTTTCCCACAAAGGCAGACCACACCATAAAAATATAAGTAAGTGCCGTTTTTCATTCATTTCATTGATTTTTGGACTCTACAAAAATAATTTTAGCATTTTAATGGCATTTTCACACACCCTTTTTTTTTTGGGCTTTTTTTCTACATGCTAAAGAGCAAGTTTTAGTTCAATTGCTTATATATATCTACGATCAATTTTCCATAATTTTGTTCTACTTGAATTTATTTTATTTTTATTAGATAAATAGGTGATTTGACTGTGTGAACTTCAAATGGGTAGAGCCTGTAAAGCCATCAAAACATGTCATTCTTTTTTCATATTTTACTGATTTTTTACATTGTTTCAGCATCAAAAGACAGCATTAATTGTTTTATGTTCGGTTTTGCCATATCAAATAATTGTGAGGAAATCTCCAATTGAGTGCCACATTAGATAAGTACTGTAACTTGGTTTTGTATAATTTACCGATTATTGATCATTGAACAGACTATGCACACCATTACATTAGCAGGTTATGTTGAATATGGATTTGGAATCTTTTTGTATTTTATCACATTCAATATGTTTGTATATTACTATATGTTAAAAATGGGTTTCAATGAGTTTAGATACATATATGCATGTAGGTTTTAAACAGATCAACAATGAATCTATGTTTTGATGGATCCAGTGATCTTCATGCCTACAAAAGTGAGTCTATTTTGTTTGAGTTGTAAGTAATTAAAATTTAAATTATATAGGAGGCTTTATGTAATTTTTATGGACATTAAAGATAAAACCATACAAGTATGAATATTTAAAGATCTCGAACCATCATCTTTCATTTGATCATGAATAATATATTAAAACTAAAAACATAAAAGCCCGCACATTGTGCGGGTTATAGGCTAGTATTGTTTTAATTTCTAAGGTGGATAAGCCTTCTGGTTTTAATAAGTTTAGGCCCATTAGCCTCTGTTATGTGATTAATTTATAAGATTTATGCTAAAATTATTGTGGGTCGTCTGACCAATTTGCTTTCTAAGATGATTTCCTAAGAGCAAGGGGCCTTTATTCTGAATTATAGTATTTTTGAAAATAGAAGTCTCATTCAGGAGTTGGTTCACTCTATTCGCAAAACCTCTTCTAGGAGTAATGTGATGGTTAAGCTTGACATGTCTAAAACTTATGATAGAGTGGATTGGAAATTCGTACTTCATGTCTTGGCCAACTTTGGTTTTTCTTCTCATGTTTCTGATATGATTCAAGCTTGTATTTCCTCCCTTTGGTATTCCATCATAATGAATGGGACTTCTTTGGAGTTTTTTTAAAGGAAAGCGTGGTTTGAGGCAAGGTGAACATCTTTTCCCTTATTTGTTTATTATCATGCAAGAGGTGCTCTCTCGCCTTCTCAAGCATTATTTTTACAAAGGTAAAAATTGGTCAGTTTTCTCAAGTTAGAGGTATTCCTCTTATTTCCCACCTTATGTATGCGGATGATGTTGCAATTTTTGCTAATGGTGGTAAAAAATCTATGAGGAATTAGATGAAAGTCTTGACTCTTTATGAAGATTGGACGGATCAAGTTTTTAATAAGGATAAAAGTGCAATTTATTTCTACAAGAAAATTCCTATTTCTAGGAAGCTTTTCATTCTTCACATGCCTGGTTTTTTTGAAGGATCTTTCCCTAAGTATTTGGGTGTGCCTATTGTGGTGGGGAGACTTAAGGCTAGTCATTTTGGGGAATTACTTGGTAAAGTCCAAAAAAAGATTGCAAGTTGGAAGAGGAAAATGCTCCCAGCTGGTGGAAGAACTATTCTTCTATATCATGTCTTATCTAGTATGGCCACTAATCTTAGGGACATGTAACCATCTTCTTGCCATGTTACATGTCCCTAAGATTGTCCTCATGGCTTTGAATAAGCTTCTGAGCTCTTTCTTTTGGGCGATTTTGATGGCAAGTTTAAAAGGAGATGGATTTCTTGAAATCATATTTGTAGAACTATTGATGAAGGTGATTTTTAAAGGAAAGTACATTAAAAATAATCATTTATCTCTTTTGGCACCTCAAAAGGGTACTCAATTTTAGAAATTGATTATCCGTTGTATCCCGGAAGTTTTAAATGGGTCTAAGTGGATGGTAAAAGAGGGTAATCTTTCTTTTTGGTATGATAACTGGGAGGAGGATGGCCTCTTAGTAGTCAATTTCCTGTGATTGAGCAACCTTATTTGAAAATTAAAGATTGCCATATTGAGAATGGGTGGGATATTCATCTTTTGGAATGTCTAGTGGGTTATCAAAAAGCTTATGATCTGTGTCATTTCTTGGCTAGGCAGAAGGAGGGGGCAAGATGTTTTAATTTGGCTAAAGGATATTGGTGGGCTATTTTCTACTAAAAATGTTTGAGATTGTGTTAGGGTTAGGGTGTCTCCTTTACTTTGGGCTCATTTGATTTGGCATTCTCCACCTTCCTAAGAAAATTTCTATTATGATGTGGAAGGCTTTTAATAATTGTTTGAGTGTAAATGATAGGATCAAAATGGTTGGCATTCCTATGGCTTCTAAGTGTAATTGTTGTTCTATCGGTCATACCAAGGATTTGAATCATGTGCTTTGTACTAGTGACTTTGTCGGACACATTTGGCGATTGGCTGCTATTCATTTAGGTGTACATATGGGAGTCTTCCAAACTTGGTAGGAACAATCGAATTTTTGGTTTTGTCGTGTGGGAAAGTCTTCCCAGGCCTGGATTATATTTGGTCTCCTCCCTTCTATTGTTTCTTGGAAGCTTTGGAATAGGCGGTGTAAAGCCTGGCATGAAGACAGGGTTAACATCATTGATTCAGTTTGGCATGCTATTAAATTATGGATTCTTCGTATTATGGATTTGATCATGAAAGTTACTAGACTTCCTAACAAGGATGTTGCTATTTTACAAAGACTGGATATCTCGGTTTTACATCCTAGACCTACGAAGGTTCGTGTGGTGAGGTGGACTAGGCCTCCTCAGGGTTGGGTCAAGCTTAATACTGATGGGAGTAGCCTTAGTAATCCTGGTCCATCAGGGGTTGGAGGCGTCATTTGAGATGATAGTGGTAGGTTACTTGATGCTTACTCTGTTTTCTTGGACCAGGGCTCTAATAATTTTGCTGAACTTAGAAGTTTGTTGGAAGGTGTTCGTAGGAGCTATCATTTGGGTTTTTTTCAAGTTGAAATTGAGACTGATTCTCAATTGCTGGTTAACTGGTTTACCAAGAGTGGTTGTAATATTTGGTATTTAGAGGATTTTTGGGAGGAGTTACATGGTTATCTTAATTGTATGGTGTATAGAGTGAATCATGTTTTCCGAGAAGGTAATGCTGTGGCAGATTATTTTATTAAGAGGGGAGCTGGTTGTTTAAATTTCGACTGGTCTGGTGAGCTGCCTAGTAGATTAAGAGGTCTTCTCCACATGGACATAATTGGCATTCCTTATCTGTGGATCTCTTAGTGGTTTCTCTGGTAAGTTGCATTTGCTTTATTTGTCATTAGTATCCTGATTTGCTTGTCTCTCTTTTACAGGGTTCTTTATTCTTTTCTTGGTTTGGTTATTCTATAGAATTCTATTTTTTTCCAAGTACTGGATTGTTATCGTGCTTTGATTCTAGATGATTTAGTTTTTTGATGCATGGGTTTTGGTTTTATTGTTTATTGGTATTCCCCAGGTTACTTGTTGTAATCACAGTTTTCCTCCGCTACAAGTGAGGACAATCAATAAAATTGAAGTACCGTATTTTTTTTTTTTAATAAAAAAAACCATATTTTGCCTTAAATAGACTTCTTTGGAGTATTTTTATTAACCGTGAGCTTTTATTATTGCGTTATTTGTTGGCCCAAATATTCTTTAAGGTTGGTCTGAACACATTAACGTATGTGAAGACTACAGTCAACTCGACTTCAAAGTTTTCTGTTTGAGGTGTATCAAGAGATTTTAAAGATTTCAAGATTTCATTAGAACTTGATTTGATATTATTCTAATAAAGTGATTTGAACTTCACAGTTACTATTCTAATAGTTGAATTCCCACTAGTAATGAGAAATAAGTCGATAGAACAAGTAATCAAAGGCAAAAAAAAAGCATTACTGTAACAACTTTAGTAAACAAACCGATGCAGAAGCTTTAGATCGAGACACTATTGGGAATTCCCTTGCCACTAAGTCCACTTTCATTACTTGTGGGATAGAGTAAAGTATATGGCACGTTGACTGCTCCAACCCGGTTCTTCAATTTCTTGTCATTGTTCATGCTTATAATTCTGTCCTCAATAGCAGCCAGCTTCTTTCCAAATCTATCAAAGGCTTCCAATGGCTGCGCGTCCAATGTCCATTCAGGGGTATCTCTTTGCCCAGGATAGACCTCATCAGTAGAATGCCTTGACAGAAGTTCTATGAGGGCAACACCAATAAGGGTTGGGAGCTGGGCAGTAATTGTTTTCAAGAAAGCCTTGTCGGGGTCTGTCTTGAGTTCCTCGTACTCAGGAGTGCCTTCTTCAGGCATAAAACGACGGCTTATTGTTGGCCGGTTTGGTAGGTAGCCTGCATAAGGGTACTGTCCAAAGTTGAGTGCTGCATGGAGCGCAGATGCAATCCATATAATGATAGTGCATGTTTCTACAAGCTCTTCACGTGTCTGCATTTTAGGCCACCAGGGCTCATCTTTCTTGTCGCCATGACCCTCCTCTCTGAGTTCCTTCCACCAGGACTGCAGCTCAGAGTCCTTTTGGACCATTTCATTATTCTTGTAATAGAAGGAGCAGTAGTCTTCGACCCATGTTCTGATAGCTGACCAGATTTCCAGCCCATCAACAGCATATGGATAGTCCTCGATCAGAAGGCGCAGACCGTGTGGGGAACTTGAATCCTTAATTGCCATTCCTCTGAATGCAACAAAAGGGGAACATGCCATTTGAGATGTATAACATCATTACGATAGTTTTCTTAAGGGATTTAGCCAATTACACAACCAAAACTTGAAGTCCTGAAATTTGGCTTAACTTTTTTTTTAAACGTTATGCCTTTTAAAGTAAAGTTTACCCTTTCTGAAGTATCTTTGAAGTGTTATCCAGTTTCCTTGATTAATAAAGTCAACACATTTCTGAGTTTTAAGTTAGTTCTAATGGCGAATACCTTACGCAGCATGAATGTGTCACTATGTTCTAGAGTGAAACATTTACCTCTTGATGAGATCTGCAGGAAGCGCTTGCTCAGGAAAAATCCAGTTCTTGTAAACTACTGATGACATCTCCATGGAATACTTTGCTGGAAAAACAGTTGCTTCCAGAATTCCGCCACCATTAATGAGGATCTGCCGGGCAAAAGCATTTATGTTCATGGTGTCACGGAAGTGAGGATGAAGAAGCTTCTGAATTGGGTGAAGCACACTCAGCTGCCTGTTTGTCGCTATCACAAATGGTTCAATTGCAGCATGGGTATTTAACCTGTGACCAATACAAAACGTATTCAAGATGAGTTTGTCATATGGAATGGATTTATTTGCTATGCTTCTTTGAAGAGGTGTACCAGTGGCTAATGAGCTGATGATATCCAGAGTCATTTACGGCTGCATAAGCTTTTGCCAGTTGCCAAATGGTACTTTCAACACCCTGTTCAGCTGGTGTGTAAACTTTGCTAATGGCACCAAACTGATCTTGCTCAGGATGGGGCAAGCTTAATTCAATTGCTAATGGCCTCAAAGTCCCATCGCTTTTCAAGAAAAGGATTGTCCTGCTGGCATAAGTCTTTGTGGAAGTTGAGTTTATTCGCCTCAGATACGGCATTAAAGCATCATGGTGGTCTAATATGAACAACTTGTTCTTCTTGATTGCCTTTGAAGAAATACATTTCAATCATTATAGTTCACAGTTATAAGAATATAGCAATGTAATTTAATTGCAACTGCAGACTACTTTGTCCATAATCATTCTGTGGGATAACTGAATTCAGGAATATACCTCATCTATGCTGAGCCCATCTATGTTATTTTCTATGTGTTCTTTGGTAATTTTACTGGTCTGATCACCATATACTTTACTATCAAGCTTGCTTGTGGGAGGGAATTCCTGCATTAGCTTAGAATTAATATCAGAGTAAAAAGAAAAGAAAAGCAAATTTGAATTCTTTCTTGTCTCTACATTAATCCCTTTGGGAACATTTGCAATGAAATTAATCATAGAAGCTGGAGATTACTTGAAGACTACGAATGATGACAGGGTTTACTCCAGCCAGCATCTCTCTCGCAAATTCTTCATCAGTCCTCCATGCAGACCTATCCTCTGCTCCAAATCATTGAGACACAACTATTAATTCGAAGAAAATGGTATTTGGAGGCACATGTATCCTAAAGTACTTGAATTTGTCATTTTAGACTATCCTGTCACGTGAAAGAGGCTGTTCCTTGGAAAAAGAAAGGATACCTTTAATCACTTGGGGCATTGGATATTTGAGGAGTCCTTCACCATCAGTTGGGAAAATTTCCTTTAGCATCTCCGCCGGGATGTTGTCCCTAATATTCTTAAGTACATTGTCAGGCAGCTTAATTCCTCCTTCATACAGGTTAAGCACGTCTTGGAAGCTGTCAAACTCTTTTGGAGTGCTATCAAATAGAGATTCCAGCTCAGGTTTAAGGACTTGAGCTACGGATTTCAGTGCATAAGCAAGGAAGTCTGACATCTTCAAGTGACCAAAACGTTCATCTCTTGGAACATATATATTTAAGCTCATAAGAAGCTTCAGTCTGCTCTCGGTGTTAGGATCTGTTAAGATTGTTACAAGATATTAGATTCATTCTTTTTCATTGCTAATAACTTAACTAATTTAAGGCATTATTTGGATTCAAAAACCATCTTAACTCATTTTATCTAATCATTATAACTTTCTCAAACTTTCAAACAAAATATAATAAAAAATTCAACCTTTTCAAAGTCCAAAATAAAAGTAATATTATAATAATATTTTATTCAACTTTCAACTCTTATTTCATTTCATCTCAACTTAACTAACTATCCAAACCTTCATGTAGGAAAAGTGCTTGTGAGTTGAATTGAAATGCCTAACCTGTCTTGGTTGGTGGTCGCCCAGTTCTCCCCCTACGAGGGTAAGGGTACTCGGCAGACCCTCCCAGAACTGGACGGGCATATTCAGGGTCCTCATCTGGATTCCCCAGATCATTGTAGTAAGCATAGTCATAGACCCTCTCCCACTTCTGAAGCTCTCCTGTTCCATCTCCTCTCAAGTTTACTAGTTCTTCCTCTCTGTACTCCAGCAGTGGCCCTGGTGTTTCACTTGGAAGATATGTCTGCAGAAAGAGAATTGCACCAACTTTTTACTTTAGGATACCGTTCATAACTAAACAAGGTTATATGTTTTATATTATTTCAATATCTCGTCGTTTTAATTGAGCTTTGGAAAGTTCTGAACAGGACACTGCATAATAATTCATTACCTTGTTGGAGAAGAAAACACGGTCTTTTTTGTATTGGTCTTCAGGGTAAACCCAGGAGTTGCAGACAAAGTGGATCCGACCTTGGCCTGGAACACCTTCAAGTGTAAGGCTTTTCAGATAGAACTCACTGTGATGATTGTTTCTTATTAAGAATGCTCCTGGAGTTCCTATGTCCTCGTCCCAGTCAAAGGTAACTTTGAATGCAGACTCGCCCGCTATTAAGGGTGTGATTGTGCTTATCCAGCGCTCCAAGTATGCTGGCTTTCCAAGTGTCCCACGCAACCCATTCTCTACAAAAACACATCAAATTCAATATGAAGCCAACAAATCTCCAATTAGAGAAACTTCATTAGTTTCACCATTCGTAGAGATTTCATTTGTCCAGCAGAGGAATTTTTTTATGCAGGGCCACATAATGGTTATTGTCTCTTGGAAGTTGGAATTACATTTAGCTGAGTTCAAGCTTTGATAAGTCCGAGAAGCTTTTCCATATACCGTTATAAAGGTAATCTCATGAATGAAATTGGAGTGTTTTAGAATAACGGTTGAGCGGTCAAATATACTTTTTTTTTTTATACAGAAACTTAAAAAAAAGGAGTGATATTGCAGAATTTTTTTTTTTTTTTTTTTTATTTTACTTTAAATAAATTTCTAGACACTGATAAACCCTAAGGGTTGGCTCAAGTGGTAAAGTGTTGGGTTTGAGGGTATGCTCCCCCAATTTTAAAGTTCAAATTTCATTGGATGCAAATGATTTCTAGAAGCCATCGGATTGAGAGATTTTCTCTTTGAATTACTGAAAATGTACTTGCAGGAAACTCCTTGTCAAGATCATGTGTACCTTTGAGATTATTCGGGATGTTATTTCTGGACACCTAGTACTAATAAAAAAAAATATTCTAGCACTGATAATAAACTCAATTAAAAAGGAATCTTCGATATTAGTTGCTTTTAAGGGTGAAAATTTAAATTGAAAAATCGGAAAACCAATCCAAAATGGACCCGTTGGTCCACTTTTGGACTGGTCCGGTCTGAAACCAATTTTTATATTAAAATTTAATTGGCTGAATTCGGTTCAATTTCGGTTATGTATTTTCTAGGACACGACCGGAGCAGTTTAAATATATATAAATTAAATTTTAATATTATATAAAATATTATATATATATAGTTTTTATTTATAATATATAATTATATATGAAATTTTTATATATAATTATATATGAAATAATTTTATCTTATAATAATGTAATTTTTTGTCATACATGCTCGAAGTTGAGAATTTGGACCACATATATATATATTTATATTAAATATTGATATGAGGCAACGCATCACAGGGATGGGCCTCCACCTCCATCAATCATCATAAAGGAAGTGCATTAGGTAGGTTTAAACCGTGCCATACGGTCGTCGGTCGATATAGAAGTGAAAGAAACAGTTCCCTGACTATAAGGTTTGGTCGTTTCGTTTGACTCATTGTTGAGTCCTGTGACCAACTTTGTCTGTCAATAAAAGTCTTCGTCTCGATCCTTAATGATTCATGATAATTCCCATTTTGCCTTGCGAAAGAAGGAATTAAAGAAAAGAAGAGCAAAAAAGACATAGAAAAAGGACATGATTCATGATAATTATAAGAAGGAATGATGATATATATAGTGATAGTTGGATCTTTGATTAATTTCTTGGGTCTTTCGTGCGGAAAAAGAAACGAATTTTATGCAGGAGAAAAAAAGGAAAACATGAAGAACAAAACCCAGAACTAAAAAAGAATTAATACCCATAACAAAAATTGCAAACCCAGCATAAAGTTTGTGATTAGACCCTGAACTACCACCCAATCTTGACCTGAACTCTTATATATGGCTTCGCTAAACTCAGTAATGGCATCTTTTTGGGGTTTTTCCCTACATCGTTTAAGTTTAGCTATATGGTCATAAGTAGTAATATTGGGAGTACGTACGGAAAAACAAATAATGCAGAAAAGAAAAGCTTAGCAATAATGGCTTCTTGTAAATGTAAACAGGGGAAAGGAAAAGAACAGACCAGTTGGGTCGCCATTAACAGCGCTAATAAGCTGCAGAGAAACCTTCTGGCCTAAAAGCTCATGAACACGATCAAGAATAGATGCATTAAAATCGTTGAAGTCCAAAACGTTCTTCTTCATCAACACTACCTTCCCTTCAATCTTCTTCTTGTCCCCATCACAAGAGGTGATCTTTTTGATAATGTTATGAATCATCTTGAAGCAGTAAGCAGAAGAACATGAAGAGGGAGCTGGGAAAAGCTGGTTAAGTTGGTATTGAGGAATAATGCAAGAGAAATGGTGTTTGGCATTTATAGGGAAAAGATTTATCAGCGTGGCATTTCACACTTTATTCTTCTATTCGTGGACACGTTCCTTTCATATCATCAATATGGAAAATATAGTTGGCCTTTTTTCCTCTAGAAATTATGTCTGCATTGATTTATCTACACTTCCTTGTTCATGACTTGTAGACATATCCTCTCAAGGACGTGTGATATACGCTCATAATCCCGTGATATCTCTGTCAAAAATTGTATAAAATTATATATATAAATATATATATATATATATATATTTATATATGTGTGTGTATCATAATGCTATTGAGAGCTTGACGTTATATTAGAATTAAAATATTGTATGAAGTAGTGTACAATTTTGAATTATTATAATGTTTAAAAAATAAAGAGTATTCTTTTTTTTTTTGAAAGAAAAATGAGAGGCAGAAACGATTAGCGTAACTATTTTTTCTATGCATGATTATAAAAGCCTATTTCTATTGTAAAATGTTTGGTTTGAATCATAACTAATACTTCAAAAACAAGTCCGTCACTATAATACTTACAAAGTATCCAATTGGTTTAAAACACATCCTATAATCTAAATGTTAAGTTTTACTACTATAAGAGATTTTAACTTATGTCTTGACCTGAACTCTCGATCTTAAAGTCATGAAATATTAATTCGTACTAACTAAGCTATTATCTTAGTGGTAAAAAAAAGAGTATTAAATGTGATAACTATATTTTTTTAGAAAGTGACAACTATATTTGAGAAATAAGAGAGAAAATCACTTCTTTTTACTACTGTTTTGGTTAAGATAGCTGTAATTTATGTTTTGGAATTTATTGTAGAGTTCTGATTTCAATGATTCTGGAAAGACAAATTCTACGTAATACACTCTCATCTCAATCTATTCCACTACGATGAGCTGTCATTATTCATTAACTTTTAATTTTACTAAATAGAATGAAGGTCAACAAGAATGAATGTGAAATATATTAGTATCAATCAATGTAAATGTACTGTACAAGCAAGAATGTGCACACATCCCATGTTCTCACATTGCCCAATCCAATACCAAATGCAGTTAATTAGGGAAATGCGTCTAAGTCAAAACCACAGCTGTTGTTTATTAACGTGTGGTTTTTTGTTTTTTGGGTTATTTATTACAATACTCGTCTTTCAGTACGTAATTTACTCCATTTCACGTTTACATCGCTCCGATTATATTGGTGATTTATGGCCGGAAATGTTCTTAATTGAGTGACAATTCTTTAATATTCTATCTTGCAGCTTTGGTTATGCGATCATCTCAGATTACCTAATTGTTATTCACAAATTATTTATTATTTATTATTATTTTTTATTATTTATAGATAATTTAAAATCAACTCAACATCTAACCGAATCTCTCTCTCTAACTTCCTCTCTCTTTCAAAGCCTGCATGTGCATGGTTGTTGTTTGTTAGGATATGATAATATATATATATGTATATGTATATGAGGATTGATTCATTATTCTTATAGTATTATTAATTAATTCCCTGCTTTTCCTCGATATAATTTGTAAAGCGCGTCTCTAGCTAGCTAGATAGCTTTCTCACGTGTAATTGGTATTAAGAATGAGTCGCCATGCATATCTATGCAGGCGGAGATTCTCTAGCAATATTTTAAATACCGTACCGAATGTTATATCGGTCAAGATACTGGAATGAAATATTTCGATATCGATACCATTTCATGTATCGTTTCGGAATAGTCGATATATAAATAAATTATATATATAAATTATATTTCAAAATAATAGTTTATATATGAATAAATTATACATGAATACATATGTATATATAAATTATAAATAGTCTAGTATATATTGGGAATCAAAAAATAAGATTATAGTTTAAAAAAAAAAAAGATAAAGGACTGAAATACCGGCCGGTACAGGCCGAAATATAGGCCGGTACGAAACAAGTACAATATCTGTACTGGCATAGTGACCAGTACGATACGGTACCAAAAATACTGTTCTCGAGAACTAGTCTTCATTGGTGGCATTGAATCAATGTTAACACGTACGTATATATCATATGCAGTTAAACTTGCACGGTCAGTTTTAGAGGGTTTATGCATGCATGAGCAAATGGCATATGGGTTCTCGTTGAAATTAACAGAGATAAGAAGGAAATTTCTCAATCTTCTGTTTAATAACTCTTTATCTTAAATTTTATTATTTTCAGTCACATATACTGATGCAACATTGCATTAATATGTTAATTTAAATGTCTTTACGTATCAACTACTTACAATTAAATCCATTAAAAATATGTTATATAGTGTACGTATGTGATTTTATATCCTCCCCTTAATTCCAATTAATTATTTAGGCAATACTACTAATCCCATTTAGATTAGTACGACTGCATGCGTGCCTAATTAAAGTTACTTGAAGTGCTGGGAAATCTCTGTACCATATAAGCTAGGGTATAGACGGTTTCAGTGGAGGAGATCTAGAGATGTGACTAGCCTTAATCAATGAATGATAATAGGTAGGTGGCGCCTATGGAAAAACTTTATATTTGAAGTCAATGAATGCATTAAAATAATAATAATAATAAATTGATAATTTCGTGACATGATTAATGGAAAGAGGTGTGCTTTAAGGCATCTCTGGCTAGAGATAACACTAATGGCATGGGTGATGATCTTTTTTTTATGCCTTTGAAATAATAAACTACCATGTATCATATACACAGCACTCGATCCGAAAAAAGGGTTGAAAACAAATCATCTGTATGCAATTATAAAATCTCCCTAAATTTACAGCAATTAAGGGTGACTTGATCTCTTAGAAGTTAGAATTCATAATTTCCAAGATAAGAAAACGTACATAATCAATCATATGGTCTTGGTTTGCCAACTTTGGACCAAATTAATTTCAGGCCACCTGACTTTTCAACGTTTCATGTAATCTCATCTAAACAGCCAAACTTTCACGGCCCCTTTCCAAACAATTATAAGAAAATGGGTAGCATTAAAATTGGAAATGGAACCTTATTCAACTATATATATGTATATATATGTATATATGTATATAGTGCCTCATTTTTCTTGGGCGTTTAATTTTCTAAAAAAAAAAAGAAGTTGACAGAAGGATATTGATGTATCCCAATAACGTCCTCGTTTAGTTATATAGATAAGATAAAAGTTAAAAATTGAATAAAATATTATTATAATATAATTTTTAAATATAATTTTTATTTTAAAATTTGAAAAAGTTAAATTATTTATTATATTTTATAAAAATTTAAAAAAATTATAATAATTAAATAAAATAAAATAAATTAAAATAATTTACGAAACAAAATAATGCTGTATATTGAAAATGACACATGAGAATAACAACCAGTTATTGTCATCTTGATCAAGATGATCCGAAAGTGAAGGGAGAAGGCAGTCATGTGGCCAATAGTTGTATCTGTAGCTAGGTATTGCGTTCGGAGGAAGTACTTAACCCAATAAAAAGAAAAAGATAAGATACACGTACGATCGGAAGACAGTCATGTGGCCAATAGTTGTATCTGTAGCTGGGTATTGCGTTCGGAGCAAGTACTAGGACTTTATTTGGAATTGAGTTAAAGTTTAAAATGTACTTTTAATTATTTAAAAACTTTTTTAAAAAAATAATATGTTTAATAAATTTATAAAAAATATTTTAATTACTTAATAAAGTTAAAAACCTATTTTAAAAAAAATATTAAATTAAAATTTTTATCAAAAAGTTATTACAGATAATTATATATTTAAAAAAATTAATATAATTAATTTTAAAAATACTTTAATGACATGATTATTAAATAATAAATAATATTTTAATAATAAAATTTATTATTTAAATTATAAATTATAAATTATAAATTATATTTTTCATCACAATTTCCAACCTGCAATAAAATCAAAAAAGAGAAAAAGATAAGATACTCGTACGATGACAGTTGGAAACATGGATTTAAAAAAAAAAAAACAAAAATGATATCCGGCTCCGATATAATTATTTATTCATATGTTGTTTGTAAGATCAAAGTCCACGTGATCATGATAAGGTAGCTAGACTTCAAGATAATTATTGGGTTTTTTTATTTTTTTTAAAGAAAAAATATAATTATAAGTATAATTATATATTAATCTGTGCATTAATGTAATGTGATTGATTAAAACGTAGATTTTATTAAAACTAATGTTAATTTAAATTTTAAGTATGAATAAATTAATATTAATATACAGATTAATATATGACTGTATTTGTATGTAGTAAAATTCTTTCTTAAATATATTAAAGTTGTGAAGGGGGCGCTCTAACTTGGCCATCCAATCAAGAGCAAGTTAAACTATATCTTCCAGCTCAGATAAAAACAGAAAAAAAGAAAAGAAAAGAGTGGCTCTATAGTCACATATGGTGCTCGCGATACTTTTTTTATTTTTTTATATACTTTTTTAAATATTTAAAAATAATTTACATTATTAAAAAATAATTTCTTAATTATTAAGTAAAAAAAAAAAATTATAGGGTATCCCATTAGTAGCCCCCATATGTAAGAGTGGTATTTCTCTAAAAAAACTTATTTGCACATTCTCACTTATAAATTTTATGCAGTTATAAAAAATAAAAATTAGTCCAAAGATTACTAAGAGTCATGTTACACACACAAGTACATATACATATATAATAAAATGAAAATGAGACAAGTGTGTAATGTATATTATGTCATGTCTCTCTGACAATATCTGTCTATTTAAAAAAAAAAAAAAACAGAGACATTCTCATTAATTCAAAATACCCCAGCAATACTTTAGTATTTTTAATTACTTGGACGATAAGCGAAAACTAATTAATTAGTCTAACTTGATTAATCTATGTAATTGCTTGGATATATTGGCTAACCAAAGATGACTTAATGAAGTGGAGATGAGGATTTATTATCAGGGATTGAGCCTAAAGTGACTGATGTGATGAATGTGGAATTATTGAAACCATATGTGGCTGAGGAAGTGGAATTAGTACTTAAATAGATGCATTCTCCAAAAGTTCTGGACTTGACGGGATGTGTGACGGCTCTAAATTCTATTTGGGATCGGACGGACATTTGAAGCATCGAGACATGCAACATAAGGTTACCTGCTCCCATTCATGACATATAAGATGTAATGTTCTTAACATGCATATAACATTATGTAAAATTTACAGCGGATAATTTTTTTTCTTTAGCAATACTATGCACCAAATTGAAAATATCCCAAATGCTTAAAACATACTTCATACATAAAGACCGATTGAACAACTAAGATCACAACACTAGTCTAAAATGGTTATGATTCAAAAAGTACTAGAGATGCAACTCCATCGTACAAGTAGTAATTTACGTTAACTACTATGTTAACATTGACGTCGCATCGTCGCTTAGTCAACTGTGTCTAGTTGATTAGCTCCTGATTCTCTTTCAGGTCCTGTAACAAGATCTACCATTCGAGGGGAATGGTAGTTGGGACTACAAAAGTGAGATTTGATTACAAATTTCAGTAAGTTAACAAAAAACTTCCACACAAGCTAATGATGCATGGATGACAGTAAAAACATAAATGCATAATCAAATTCATAAGTAATTAAAGCATAACTTGGCGTACAACATAATATAAATGACATAACTTAAATTGAAACATGAACTGAACTTGACTTGACATGAACTTGATCTGAAACTTGACTTAGCATGAACTTACTCTGAAACCTGAATTAACATGAACATGATATGAAACTTAACTTATCATGAACTTGTTCTGAAACTTGACTTAACATGTACGTGATATGAAACTTAACTTATCACGAACTTGTTTTGAAACTTGACTTAATATGAAAAATACATACTCCACAGTTGTTGTGGCCCCATGTATTCTACATGTAAATACATACTCCACAGTTATTGTGGCCCCATGTATTCTACGTGTAAATACATACTCCACAGTTGTTGTGGTCCCATGTATTCTACGTGTAAATACATACTCCACAGTTGTTGTGGCCCCATGTATTCTACACATCACAATGCAGTTAAATACATACTCTACAGTTGTTGTGGCCCCATGTATTCTAAGTGTAAATACATACTCCACAGTTATTGTGGCCCTATGTATTCTACACATCACAATGCAGTTAAATACATACTCCACAGTTGTTGTGGCCCCATGTATTCTACGTGTAAATGCATACTCCACAGTTGTTGTGGCCCCATGTATTCTACATGTAAATGCATACTCCACAGTTGTTGTGGCCCCATGTATTCTACACGTCACAATTGCCGTGTCTCACGTAGTGTATGCGTCACAATTGCTGTGACCCCATACTTTGTGTGCCACAGATGTTGTGGACCCCACGAAACTGAATGTACTCAAGATGAAACGTGACTGGAATACGAAATGACTAAATCCCTGACGTAACATAACGTGACTTGAACTTAAATTGAAATACATGACCAACTTCAGATAGAAACATTTTGTAACATGACATAACATATAATAGACAACATATTTAACATGACATACTTGCAATAGTGAATATTACATGACTTGACATACATGTAATAGATGACGTACTTAGCATGACGTACTTGTAAGGTACAGTAATACATGACAGAATATATTATGTAACAGATAAAAATTGATGACAGAATAAATTCTGTATAATAGACAATTACGTGATAACTTGGCATGGCATGACATATATGATAACACACATATATACACTGTAGTTCCTTTACTTAGCACACATACACAGTAGACTACTAGTAAGTTAAAAGCTAACTTACCTCGATCTCCGCGTTTCTTATAAAACCTTAAGTGCGATCACGAGGAACTGTAATTAGTGATTTAAAAAGTTAGCACTAAATCACTAATAAATTAAAATATGGAAAATACTAAGTTAAAGAGTAAAATTTTCATTTTACTCTCTGCATGTAGGAAAATGACCGTTTTACCCATAACTTAAGGATTTGGCATACTAACTCCAAAAGTCACCAAAATTTACATGCCTCATGTAAATTTTATTCTCAATTCAAATATCAATTTAGAAAAATTTAAAACTAATCACAACTATTAAAACTCCATAGGGCCGAAATTCCCATATGCTATTTCTATTGATTTTTGTTTCCAACTTGTTTTGATCAACCTTTTGATCTATGACTTATAAATACGTGATCTTCAAACCAAACCATCACATGGTTTAAAAAGATATCCTAAAACATATATAAGCTTCTAATTCAAGATCACATGGTTAAAAATTAACCAAAACATAAATTTAGCTAAGAACATCCACACTTTGGCTTATCTAAATATCTCTTTGCATAAAATTTCATATATTTGAAACTAACATCAAATATCTTCAAACTAATAATATAACATGTATATAAGATGTTTAGGATCCTCTAATAAAATTATCAAATTCATTGGAATAGGTTTAGACCACCAAAGAGTTAAACTTTCTCAAAACAAAAACTGTTTTTCCTCTTCCAGTTTCTAAGTTTCTAAATCTAAGAAAATATTTCATCAAAACCTTTAATCATGAAAAAATTCTCAACCAATAGTCATATATACATGTTAACAATACTCCATAAAAATTTTGGACCCATATCTATCCATTAGCTTGGTCAAAAACTCCAAACTATAACATATTCTCTAGTTTATCACCCAGAATGACATTTCTATAGTTTACATAATATTTGACTGATCAAATGATTTTCAAATGGGATAAATAAGATATCCATATAAACTAGACTAAAAAATGAACAACTTATATGAAGGAGATTTTATGATAAAATACTTACAAAAGCTTCGAAATGGGCTTACAAAAGAACTCCTAAAAGCTGTCCGAGAGAAAGTGTTTGATATTCTTTTAATGGAAAGTGTAAATGAAGATAATTTCGTGGGGAGGGGTGCCTGGAGATACTTATGGATGAGATATGGAAGAGATGAGACTGGAGTGAGAGTTAAGTGTAGGACTCTCTTACCCGAAATGAGAGTTAAGTGTGAGACTCTCTTACCCAATAATATCCACGAAATTAGCTTAAAATATTTTTATTCAATAGTATCTACAAAATTAGTTTAAAATATTTTTATCCAATAATATCTAGAAAAAATTAGTTTAAAATATTTTTATCCAATAATATCTATAAAAATTAGCTCAAGATATTTTTATCCAATAATATCTACAGTTTTAAACAGACGTTTCGTCTGAAAATATGAAAAAGTGTTATTGCGCCATAAGACCTTAAATAACCCTCTGAGTCTAATGACACAAACCATAATACATTTTGACACTTCTAACTATCTCCAATAATCAAAAACACACTTCGAATACCATAGTAAATAATAACACTAACTATGTAGTTAGACTAAAACCTATACGATTAATGGATTCGTGAAAACTTATGGGGTCTTCACGAGGTTCCTAAAACTAATAGAAATTTCACAATTAAATTTCTAACGGACTGTTACAGGATGTCTCTGGTATTTTTTTAGAAATACTGGCATGTGATAGGTAAATCTGTTACTGATTCATTATTTTTTGCTTTGAATTTGGAAGAATTTCCTAGCAATTTGAATCACACGTTTATTACTTTAATTCCGAAGAAATTGTCTCCTACTAAAGTTGGCAGATTTTAGACTTATTAGTTTTTGTAATGTACTTTATAAAATTTTATCTAAAGTGGTTGCAAAATAGGCTAAATAAAGTTCTTCTTGATGTTATTTCTGATACTCAATGTACTTTTGTGCTTGTTAGACAAATCACTGATAATGTATTAATTGCATATGAGTTATTACATTATCTGAAGAATAAGAGGAGTGAAAAGAAAGGTTTTATGTCCCTTAAACTGGATATTAATAAAGCATACGATAGGGTGAGATGAGTGTTTTTGGAAAAAATGATGGAGGTTTTGGGTTTTGCAACGGGTTTAATTCATATTGTGATGCAATATGTGAAAACATTATCCTTTTTAGTGCTTGTTAATGGTTGTCCAAAAGGTCCTATAATCCTGAGTAAATGATTTAGGCAAGGAGATCTTTTATCTCCTTACTTGTTTCTTATATGTACTGAAGGTCTTATTTCTTTTTTAAAAAGAACTATTGGGAGGGATTGTGTGGAAGGTATAAAAATATGTAGAGGGGGTCCACGTGTTGATCACTTACTGTTTGCAGATGATAGTATAATATTTTGTAAAGCTGATGTGGTTACTAATGAGAAGATTCTTACTAAGTAAATATGAGAGGGCATCAGGCCAATGTATTAACAAAGAAAAGACTTCCATGGTGTTTAGTAGGAATATTAAAGAGGATCTAAAAGTAGAAATTATGTAGCTATGGGGTGGTAGTTTTACACAATAGTACAAGAAGTATTTGGGTCTTCCACCTATGGTGGGAAGGTCTAAAAAACAAGATTTTTTAGATATTAAATAGAGATTGTGGTAGAAGTTACAAGGTTAGAAGTGAAATTTTTTATCACAAGGGAGAAGGAAGGTGCTTATTAAAACTGTTGCAATGTCCATACCAATTTATGCGATGAGTTGTTTCTTATTACCTAAATTTTTGTGTGATGAATTAGAGATGATCATGATGGCTAATTTTGGTGGCGAGGTCAACTAAAGGGGAATAAGATTCATTGGATAAGTTGGGAGAAGCTTTGTGATTCTATGTTTCAAGGTGGAATGGGGTTTAAAAATTTGAAGTTGTTTAATTTGGCTCTCTTAACAAAATAAGGTTGGCGACTTTTAAGAAGTGAGGATTCTCTTTTATATAAAATATACAAGGCCAAGTATTTTCCTCATTATAGTTTATTGGAAGCGAAGGTTGGTTTTAAACCATCTTTGCTTGGAAGGGGATTTGTTGAAGTTGTTAATGTATTGAAGGAAGGATATAGGTGAAGAGTGGGGAATGGTAAATCAGTTTGGTTTTTCAAAGATGCCTGGATTCTAGAATGTCAAGGAAGGAAAGAACAATTAATGAAAAATATTCAGAATATGCAGCCTCTCTGAGTATCTGTTAATATTATGGTCATATCTTCCTCTACTGATATCCAATTGAGGCAATTCAAGATGCTTTATAAAGCTAACTCAATGAACTACATTGTTTTATGAAATATACATTTTTTAATTCGGCTGTTTATGAAGAGAAAATGGGTCAGCAATATGTACATAGAAATCTAGAGTATTCCCTACCAAGTTTGCATACGATTTTCTTTCCATATTAGGGATAGCTCATGAAAAGGGAGGAAAATAGAGAGCCAAGGGGCAGAAAAGAAGAGTCCCTTCTAGTTTTTGGGAAAGAGATTGCTAGGATTTAGAGAAACTCATATTCTAGAAAAAGAATTATGCTTCTTTCGAATGAAGAGCTAATTCTTTAGTGAGGCTAGGGAAGAACTTACTTGAATGATGATGATTTCAATTCTATCAGATTCACGTAATAAACTTTCTTGTTGATACAATTATTGTTTATCATCTCTTATTAGTCTTCCTTGTATTTGGAGAATTTTACAACTAATACTTTTCATAGATTCAATCATGCTTTCTCTATGGGATTGTTAAGGTGTTTATGATCTGGTTGTTGTTCTTATTTGTGTGATTATCTACTGTAGTATTGCTACTAAGTACATTTTCGTCTTTGAATCTAAGTCTAATGAGATAGCAATCCGTGCTTTCAAAAGAAGAGTAGTTTTCAAAAATTACCTTTGAACAAATTGGTTACAAAGATATATTTTCCGATTATAGAGTTTGGTGCTATGATCTCTAATTGAGTATCCAATTAATCTGATATGGATAGAATTATCAAGTTCAAGTAAGAGATTCCTGATGCTTCATTGCTATTAATTTTGGTCAAACCTTTTCATTATTACATTTTTGCTATTCAGTTTATTTCTTTTTAGAAAGAATTTGTCTTACATTGTTACTTTGATTTTTTGTTTTCTTAAATTTTTAGTTTCTTTATTCCTTTTGGTATTCTTTTAATTTGTCTCTCTGTAGAATCAATACTTCAAAACTGTACTACAATTACCATGTTATTCTTTGGGCATAATACCACTCCCTCTAGACATACCCGGATTACCATAGGATCCTCTATTATTATTTAACTTTACTAACCCCACACCCGACCGAGTCCAAGCAATCGATATACCCAACTGCCTAATCATTTCATCCACTGGTAGAGCGTGAAGACAAGCTCGCCAAACCATAAACGACATTTTCTTTGGGGCTTCATTTTGCCAAAGCCATATTCTCTACAAGCAAACCGGACCCTGTGCCTAATTAATTCCCAGGTAGATTTAGACGTATATTCCCCACCATCAGCCAGCTTCCATACATAGAAATCATTCTCCCCTCGTAACCTCAACTGGAAACTTACAATTTTCTCCACCATCTTCTCTCCAACGAGTTCCTGCAATTTAGACAAATCACAACCATTTCCAATAGCCAAATCGTGGATTCTCAAACATGGATCTCCAGCCACCACCTCCAAATCAACAACTACAGCATCCCCCAACCAATTATCAAACCAAAAACTTGAATCACCCCCTCGAATTAAGCACCTAGAATGATTCAACACCATAGGAAACACCTTTATAATACCTCTCCAAAATCTCGATCCTCTTACAGTCAAAACCACCGACACTAGATGTGAATTTCCCACTTACTTCACCTTAAATCACCCCACAAACAACTACCCTTAAATAATTTCCAAGCAAACTTCATGAATAAGGATTTTTGAACATCCGAGAGATCCCAAATTCCCAATCCTCCTTCCTCTACCGGCAAGCAAATCCTCTTTCATGAAACTCATTTTTTCTTTTTTACCTCCATACTTGAACCCCATAAAAAAATTGGCAAAAATCCCCTTTAGCTCCTTAACTACTCATTTCGGTAAATTCAGCACAGAGAGCAAGTGAATCGGCAAACTATTTAATTCAAGAGGATAATCTTATCCCCAAAGGATAAGAGCTTTCTTTCCATCCCGCAAGCTTTTTTTGCACCTTTGCAAACAACGGCTCAAACATACGCAGCGTCATACGACTCACATACAACGACACTCCCAAATAAGTACAAGTACACGATCCTTCCACAAAACCAGTTAAACTCTTCAAATCTTCCTTCCTGGACAATGTAAAAGATGATGAAAAAAATATAGACGATTTACTTGGACTAACCTCTTGGCCCGACATCTTCTCATATACCTTTAGAATTTGCATAGTGTTGCGGATTGAATCTCCACCACCATTAAAAAATAACAAGTGGTCATCGGCATATAAAAGATGGCTAATTACTTTCCCTCCCATCAGCTCAAGCGGCTTTATTCTCCCCAATAAAAATTCTCGATGAAACAAATGAGACAAAATCTCCTCCGTCATAATAAAAAGATAAGACGATAACGAATCGCCTTGAAGTAAGCCCGAGAAGATCTGAAAAAGCCCTTTGAACTTCCATTTAACATTACAGAAAAAATCGACGAGGAAATATAATTATAAATGATAGAGTAGCACACCTTAGAAAAACACAACCTCTTCAAAACCTCCAAAAAAAATTCTCAAACTCACCCGATCATACGCTTTAGTCATATAAATTTTAATCATCACCTTCCCACCTCTAGATTTCCGATTCAGACCAAGAACCATTTCCTGAGCAATGGATGTATTATCAAAAATGCTTCTTCCACGCACAAAATCAGCTTGTTTGGAAGAAATGATCCCCTCTAAAATCAGAGCTAGTCGATTCACCAATATTTTCAATAAAATTTTATACACTACCACACAAAAACTGATTGGACGAAATTGGAATTAAGACAATATTTGTCACCACAAAGAACAAAGATAAAGGAATACCTTTAAAATAATCTCACGCCATAGCCAATAAATCTTCCTTAATAACTTCCAAGGCCATAATAAAAAAATTTTGCTGAAAATCCATCGGGCCTTAGATTACTATTCTGCGGAATGGACCAAAGAGAAGCCTACACCTCCTCCATAGTTGGACTCACCACCAAAGTCTCATTTTCCAGCTTAGAAACTACCGGAGAAAGCAACTCAATGTCTGACTCATCCCACTCCACAAATCCTGTCGTTAACATTTCAGAAAAAAATTGCACGGCCCCCACATGAATTGAATCTGTCGATTCTAGTACATGTCCACTTGTCAATGCCATCCGATCAATATTTTTATTCTTCTTCTTAACTCTCATTGTTGCATGAAAAAAAGCCGACCAATTAACAGGATCAATCAGACCATATATACTCTTGTAAATATGTACGTAGGTCAATAATCTTATATATGTTCCTAATTAACACCATCTATCCTGCTACATATAATTTGTATATATATATATATAGACGTGATTATAAGTCAATTATTGGTAGGTAGCATTTGAGATATATATCAGTAGAAAGTGGAAGCTAGCCTAACTCCTTAATTAATTTCATAGGTGTATATATATATATATCTTATCTTCCATAAATAATACCATAAAATTTAAGTTCAAATTTGAATATTACATCCAACAACACACGTTTTCACAAAAACTAATTCAATTGTGACTTAGATATGCATGTCCAAAAAAAAACTTGCACGTACATTAGGCTTTTGGTAGGCAATTTGAATAAGGCATGCAATGGCATCTTTGGCATATGATCCCCTTGTCCTCATAGCCCATGGGCTCATGATTGGGGAATCCTAATCCTTCCTTCACCGAGGCTTTTATTCAAGACACCATGAAAAGTTCAATCTTGCAAGAAACAATTTTCCTTTCTAGCAAGTCGTTCACGGTTAATTTGGATCAGTTGGTTTCAGCTCTATCGGCAAGTTAAGAACATAGAAAAATTCAATGCAAGAGGACTCTTCAAATAAATTGTATTGAGAAATGCTTAATCCATACAAGAATTTATAATAATAGATTTATAGACTGATGCGTCTTAGTCTTAATGTGACACATTATATTTATTAATTTACAATCTTATTACTATACCAAATCATACAAGTTTTGATTAGTATGCCAATTTAGCGAAATCTTTTTGTGAGTTTAGTATTCTCAATTGCAATAATAGATCTACTTAATCTCATTGTTTGGTTACATAAATTATCTCATCTCATTTAATTATTATAAATTTTTTAAATTTCTAAAAAAAAAATACAATAAACAATTTAATATTTTCAAATTTCAAAATAAAAATTATATTTTAATAATATTTTATTTAATTTTCATCTCATCTAATCTAAGTTAAAAAATAAGGCCTCCAATAACGTAGACTTCCTTCGTGAGCAGGAAAATAATTGGGTATTTTTTCAACTTCCGATTGGTTTTGATAAGAATCAAAATCGTATTTTCAGATGGAGGTGAGGGAATCAATTCAAAAGGAAAAAAGTATAAATCATAAAAAACCACATCCACGAAAAATTCATAAAAAGAAAATTCTTGATCTAATAGGTAGATAAAAGGATAAGATGCGTAGAATAATTGTAGAAAGTGAACCCCACACCCTCTCAACTCTCTCCATCATGATCAACTCCTCCATTATATACCTCTCACAGTCTTGGTCTTTCCTTTCATGTGTATATATATACTAGTAGAATTAAAACGTACAAGGGACGTTTGCCTAGTAGAGGCAAACTATAAATATAAAACTTTTCCATGAAAGCAAATAATAGTATAAAAGAAAAATATAGCAATTGTATTAAAACAACTGTATGTATGAGAAATTGGAACATAACAAGTTGTCTTCTACAACAACAATAGATTGTGGCACTCAAAGACATGGACCATGGTTGAAAGTCTGATGTACAACCTTCACTGCTAAATCAACAAAATTAAGTGGTACCCATCTCTTAAATTTTCGTAAAGGACTCGACCAAGAAGAGTAATTTTGTTTTATTTAGAGAAAATAAATATTTTTAAAAACCTCTCTCTCGCTCTAAAAAATATTTCACAAATCTGTTTTCTAACAGTAATAATGTTTCTCCGGCTTTCAAGGAATAATATATCTTAATTAAATTATCTAAAAAATAAAATAAAAAATCTGTCATCCTTTTACGAATTACAATTTCATGCATTACAATATTAATTCATGGATGGAGTCACTCTTATGTCATGCTTTCATAAACAAAAAATTAAAGGGGGGCCAAGGGGGCGGTGGGGGTGGGGATGATTAAGAGTGATGTAGTAATAGTAGTGGAATTAAGATTAACGACAACCAAATATTTAATAAAAATTAAAAAATTAAAAATATTTAAAAATTTAATTGGTTAACGTGTCTCAAATACAATAGGTTGCAGTTTGTTTTTTTTTTTTTTCACTTAGTCTGTGAAGTGACTTTTTGTTTTTGAAAACGCTGCAGTCTGACCTCCTTTCATTAAAAACATAAAAGACGAAAAAGAGGAAAGACTTCGTGAATCCATTTAATAAATGATAGATCATTTCAATTAGGGCTGCCCACTTGGGATACCCATACCCTGTTTTTATTTAGTTTTATATATTGTTTACTTTTGTTTTAGACACAAGTGCAAGATTTGGTGATGACTTTGGAAGATATCACACAGATCTTGAGCACAGGCATATCAATAATGCATTAGCTGTTTGATTGATTGATTAATTTATTTATTTAATCAGTTGCTTTCATTAGTTCATATGTGTGATTCTGTGAACCATTATAAAGTAAGATAAAGGTAATTAAAAAGACAGATAATAAAGGAAGGAACGTCGAGATAAGGATGGGTCTGAGTTTAAAGAGAGAACTTGGGAGGAATACGAAGCCGAGAATGAAAGATTTGTGTGGTCTGAAATTCTTTTGAAAAAATATCACTGACACAATCTCAGTAAAGACCAAAACATCCTTATATAAACGGACACAAAGGAAGGAAACAAAAGGTTAAAAAAGTAACTATGCAAAACTTTCCTATGAAAGTAAATAATAGTAATCAGCAACACGTTCAGCAATCAGCAACACCGCTATGCACTGCTCAACAGCAGGTAAGAGAGGGGTGAAATGCCCTAAAATAAAGAACAGAAGAAATAAGTACATCTCATTCAGTATACTGAAGCAATTGAGGTTATTTATGTGAATCAACCTGTTTAGAAGGAGAGCAGCAGCACTGTCATGATTGTTGATATCTTGATCCCGTGGAATTTTTCCAAATAACAAGCAAAGATTTTACAAGTGAACTGTAACTAACAAAATTTGTAAAATGAGAAGCTTCAGTTGGGATTTAGAGAACATTCATGGAGGAGATGAATGAAATTATTAGATCTAAAATACCATCTCTTAAATACAATTATTATTTCAGATTCATATTATGGTTTTGTAAGAAATTGTACATTATTAAAGGAGAAATAAAATGGAACACAGAAGATCTAACAGAAGATAGAAACACAAATATGAATATTTGTGAAGCATTATTTTATTATCACAAAGCAAAATTACAGAAATTTGAGGCTCTTTGCCTCGATCTTTAAACGCTCTTGCTCTTCCAAAATCTGCATGCCTTTCCTGTCTAAAGGAGTAGCCACTCGAAAAGAAGAGTTAAGCAAAGATTTTAAATCTCTGTTCTCTCGCTTTAGTGCTTCTATCTTCATGTTGGACTCCATAAGAAGCCGCTGAAGGATAAAAATATTCTCGTGGAGTTTGTCAACCCCACCAGTCCTAGATTGTAGTCGCTGAGAATATGCGACAAGGGTTGATGAGTATCGGGTACCGAGACTCACAAGCTCGTAGATAATTTCATTATCTGACTTATTAGTCAGATCATTATTGGATTGCATTATAGCACCTACGGAAGAAGCAGAAACAACTGGTGAACGAGGTGCAGAATATCTCATATATTGGTAATGAGAAGATTGCTGAGCCATTGCAAAGTGAGAAAGCAGAAAGAGATTACAGAGTAAGAATGCAGACTAAATTTAGAAAATTGAAGAAGATGAGATGCGAAAGAAGATGAGCTGAATAATTCTTTTATAGATAAAATTATGACAAAGTATCACTCTATTGCTTCATAACATCTTTCGTGAAGCATCTCTCTACAAGAGACAAGAGATGTAACATCATAGCTGCGGCGCCTGACAGATACAGAAGAGCGATGTAGTATCATAGCTGTGGCGCCTGACAGCTACAGAAAACCTGTAAAAATCTTACGGATCAGAGTTGTCTGGTCTAAAACAGAGGACCACCGCTCTTGTTGAAAAAGAGAGAGAGAGAGAGAGAGAGAGAGAGAGAGAGAGAGAGAGAGAGAGAGAGAGAGAGAGAGAGAGAGAGAGAGAGAGAGAGAGAGAGAGAGAGAGAGAGAGAGAGAAGTTAACTGCTTAATTTTGATAAATTCTTTACTAAGTATGTTATTTAGAAGAACACTTAAAGTATATCATTTATGTTTTTCTAAGGCAATCGAGAGTTTACCACTGAAACCGAAGATGTTAGACATGGGTACAGCTGAAAAAATCCCGGGAGGTCGAATCCGCACCGTTTTCCATCAGAAAACCCTCCAAACAGAGCAAAAAAGAGAAAACCAAAGAAGACAACGGCCAAAATCTCTTCGTACAGAGCTTTATCAACAAAAACGGAAACCCACATGCAAATTCTATGAGATAAGTAGAGAAAATAAGTGAGAGGAAAGAGAATGTGAGGAGCGAAATGATAGGAGTCGGGGTGGGTCAATGGAAAACAGTTTTATTTCGTGAGAGGAATGTGGGAGGTTTGTGTACGTGATAATACACACAAGGGAAACCCACATGCAATGTATTTGTACTGAGAAGTGGATTTTCTCCCACCAAATGAAAACCAGGTGCCCTTAAAGTGGTTTTCGGTTTTGCTTTTTGGTGAATTACGACTTGTTTGGATGCTCGACTAAGTATGTCTTCGACCCGTTAGATCCCTAGATTAACTACTCTACTCGCAACACCATCAACATGATATAACATCATATTTAATACATTACACTACCCGTTCATTATTAATCAATCATTGAATTATAGTATTGGTATTTAGTCTTAACAAAAAAAATATAAAAACATTAATTATGATTGATTAAAGATTGCAAAAAATAAAAGAATAAAAAATAAAAATTGTGCTTAAACTTCTAAGTTAAAGAAAGAAAATGAGAGAGAAGTCGACAGAAAAATAACTGAACGGTTTCTATTAATTTTTTGCAATCTTCAATTCAACGCTTCAATAAATTTTGGATTCTTTCCCGACACGTGAATAGTAACTAATACTTTTTATAAGATGGGTTCGAATAATTGAGTGGACCCTATTCGATTAGAAAACGTGCTGGTTAGAGATTGAAATAAACTGATCATGATCAACTCAATTAATTATTAATTATTATTCATGTTATGCAAGAAAAATATATACTTTTATATTAATTAGCTCTAAAAATCATTAATATTTTTATATATAAAATCGTATTCAATCTGTTCTGATATAACTTTTTGCTCAATAATTGCGCACCGTAAGCATCAATCTATGTATCAAGCTATCATATATAGCAGCCAGGAGAGAGAAATTTAATGCTCTAATGAAGACCTTGTACAAATATATGGGTCTTAAATTTATCTATTTTTTTTTTCATAACATTAAACAACAAAAAAATGGAAATCTCAAAAATTATGTCTGCCACAATGAAAATGCAAAACATGCTTTCCATAAATCTTATGCATGCGCCCCCACCGCATGCAATACTGTACCAGCACAAACGTCCATGCATGCAACAGCACAAGGATAGCAAATAAATATTTTATAGCCAATAATTATGGAGCCAATTGCATGCATGTCACATCAGCATTCCCTTCGATATAATATAAAACAAATATCTCCAAGATTCGTACAATATGGTTTTGGGTTAACTATTGATTAGTGGACACATATGAAATATTATCACTCCACGTATGAGACAGAGAGAGAGGGATCGAGATCAATTGCCTTGGAGGAGAAATTAAAAAATTTGTAAGGACTTGAAATTATTGAAGTTAAATAATTACATGATCTAATTAAAAATTGATAGATGGAAGAAAATCATGTCTATCATTGTCCACGATCAACGACTTTATATACACATATATTATTGATGTACACTCCTTTCACTTTATCACCCAATTATTGTCATGGAAGCTTGCAAATAATTACCGCACATGGGTTTGATCATCCGGTAATTTCGATGTACATTTTTTACTTGTTTCAACTTTTTGTTTATGAAAGCATGACATAAGAGTGACTTCATCTATGAATAAATATTGTAATGCATGAAATCGTAATTCGTAAAAGGATGACGGATTTTTTATTTTATTTTTTACATTTTTAGATAATTTAATTAAGATATCTTATTCTCTGAAAGCCGGAGAAAATATTATTACTGTTAGAGAACAGATCTGTGAAATATTTTAAAAAACAAGAGAGAGTTATTTTTACTTTGAGTTAGAATTTTGGATGATAATTTAATGGAGAGACATTTATAAAAAAAAGTAATGACATTCTTGACTCATGACATTCTTTTCAACACTTACCTGCACAAGTAAAATTAAATCTATATCATAGATTTAAATAAAGAGTCTTTATATAAAACTTATTTATCTCAATCAATTATAACAATATTAATAATAAAAAAACTGCATGTGTATTGTCATCTTCCACTAAATTTTATCTTCTCTAATAAAAATAATGGTGTCAAGTAATTGGGCAGACATCATACAAGTATGACTAAAGGTATACAGTAATAGATTATAACTTTCGATATATTAAAACTTGATATATTAAAACTTAATTCAATAATTTAAAATGCATGGGTGTGTGCCAGCTATTGATGCTCTCTGTCATCAAATAAAATAAAATAAGTGAGAAGATGCGATTAGACTCGGCAACCGAACAAAGCATCTTCACATGGCATCAACTCCAGAATAGTTTCATTGTCACATGGTTTGAAATTTAATCATACAAGTATAACTAAAGGTATACAGTAATAGATTATAACTTTCGATATAGTACGTACAACTTGTAAAATTAAATTGCTAAATATAAGAGAGAGGCCCCAGGAAAAAGGTGACACGAAAAGCAAGCAATCCAATTGTAATCTTGAAGCTGCCTCAAGCTTCCATAATTCAAAGTGTCATCCATATGTACATAACTATTTTTTTTTTTTTTTGTTTCAATCAATCATTTCTAGCAAGTATTGTTGCTGTAAACTTTTTAAGCGGACATAATTTAATTTAATTAATTTAGTAGGCAATTTTGAATAAACTTATATCTTAATAAAATGACAAAAAAAGAGTGTTAGGATAAAACTGTCAACCTATATTTTTAGCAAAATATTATAATTTTTTGATTCATTTTATCTTATCTCACTTAAATATTTAAATATAATTAAAATATCTTTTAACTTTAAGTTATTTATCTAATGATATTATTTAACCAGTACGTTTCCTAATCGAGTGGGGTTCACTCAATTATTCAAGGTGCCTGTTGTCCTCAATCATCCAGATGTCTTATCACCCTGCAAAACCACTGCTGCAGGGTGATAATTAATTAATTAATGGTGGTGGAGATGATTAAAATATTTTTTTTTATAGTATGAGATAAAACCAAGCAGCAGTTCCTCTAAAATCAAAATTGAACTATTTGGTAGAATAAAGTTTTAGCAACTTGCAACAAAGTAAGTAAAACGATTGATAAATATTCACACCGGCCACATCGTACGTACAACTTGTAAAATTAAATTGCTAAATATAAGAGAGAGGCTCCAGGAAAAAGGTGACACGCACTTAAAAGGCAAGCAATCCAATTGTGATTTTGAAGCTGCCTCAAGCTTCCATAATTCAAAGTGTCATCTATCTGTACATAGTCTTTTTTTTTTTTTTGTTTCAATCAATCATTTCTAGCAAGTATTGTTGCTGTAAACTTTTTAAGCGGACATAATTTAATTTAAATTTAATTTAATTAATTAAGTAGTAGGCAATTTTAAATAAACTTATATCTTAATAAAATGATAAAAAAAGAGTGTTAGGATAAGACTGTCAACCTATATTTTTAGCAAAATATTATAATTTTTTGATTCATTTTATCTTATCTCATTTAAATATTTAAATATAATTAAAATATCTTTAATTTACATCATCTAAAGAATGACAAAAAAAAAAAAAATAGGAGAACCATCAGTTGTTGGATTCTAGAGGTGAGGATTGGACCTCATTTCTTTTCTTTTCTTTTTCTTTTTTCCTTTTTCCTTTTCTTTTTCTTCTTGTCTTTGTTTTCTTTCTTTTTCTTCTTCTTTTTCTTCACGTTTTCCCTCTCCCCGTGCGCAGCAGCAGCTCTCCTTTCCATTTCATCGTCGCCCCTTTGACCGCCCGGTGCGCCGCCGTCCGGAGGCTGTGTTATACACCACCCCCACCATTCTCTTCCTCTCCTACCAGAGATCATCCCCACTAATTTTCAGAGCCATCGGACCAGCCGTTAGCCGCCACGAGCCCCTGGAAGTCACGGCACCTGCCTGTTTTTTCTCCCCTGTCGCCGGTTGCTTTCGCAGCCCAGAACCGCCGCCGTCCGGAGGCTGTGTTATACACCACCCCCACCATTCTCTTCCCCTCCTACCAGATATCATCCCCACCAATTTTCAGAGCCATCGGACCAGCCGTTAGCCGCCACGAGCCCCTGGAAGTCACGGCACCTGCCTGTTTTTTCTCCCCTATCGCCGGTTGCTTTCGCAGCCCAGAACCGCCGCTCTCCGGCGGCGTGGCCTACACCACCCACCCAGTTTTCTTCCCCTCTCACCGGTGAAGATCCCCACCAAGTTTCACCTCCATCCGAGCCACCGTTAGCCACCACGAGCTCCTCCAAGCCATACGGTTTTTCACCGATTCCGGCGCCGTCGCACCACCTCCGGCCACCATCTCTTCACAGCTTCTTCCCCTGCCTCTTGCAGACCAAAACCACCCATTTCCGGCCTCGATCCGTTGTCGGAGCAGCTCCCACGAGCTCAACTCCGTTCAGCCCCTTTTTGGCCTTCGACCGCCATTTCCACCACCACCCACGGCCAAAACTCGTTTCCCTTAGCTTCAAAAACATCCTTAAACCATTCCCTATCAATCCCGAGCTTTGATTTGTCCCCGTTCAAAAGTGGATATTTTACAACCCACGGCCATAGTGAAAAGCAAAACGGTCACCGTAAGAACCACCAAAAAGTTTAATTTTGGGAGAATGAAAAAAGCGGTGAGTGAGAAAACGTGGGAAATGAATACCGGGTATCGTAGATCCTGATCGATCGTCGTGACTTTTGCAGGTGAGTAATCTTTTGGTTAGTAAAAAGTTCAGACTTTTCGGTGGGGTGGAGTGGATCGTGAAGTTTTGGCAGAGAGCTGGGTTCGTGAGCTTTAGAGAGAGAGAGAGAGAGAGATATGAGAGAAGAGAGAGACAAAGAGAAGAAGAATCTAGAAAAATAGAAAAGTAGAAAGGAAAATATAAAGCAGCCAACCCTCTGACACAGTTACTAAAGACCAAAAAATCCTTATATAAACGGACACAAAGGAAGAAAACAAAATGTTAAAAAAGTAACTATGCAATAAAAACGGAAGAAAAAAAACGGAACGCAACAATTCACTGCTCATTCCTGTAGAAGCGCGATAGGCGCTTATTATTATAGATAGATATATATATATATATATAGTGCCTCGTTTTTATTGGGCATTTTTCTAAGAAAAAAAAAAGTAATTGACAGAAGGATATTAATGTATCCCAATAACTGCCTTATTTGGTTACATAGATGGGATGATATAAAAATTAAAAATTAAATAAAATATTATTAAAATATAATTTTTATTTTAAATTATAATAATTAAATAAAATAAAATGAGATAATTTACGTAACCAAATAAAATAATGCTATATATTGAAAATGACAATACATGAGAATAACAACCACTTATACAACCACATGCAATGCTTGCGACAGTGCTTTTTGCTTTTTTGTTTTTTTAATGTAATTTTTTAAATATTTTTTTAAAAAATTTACATTATTAAAAAATACTTCCTTAATTATTAAATAAAAAAAAATTATTGAATGTCCCATCAGAAGCCCCCATATGTAAGAGTAGTATTTCTCTAAAAAAAATTATTTTCACATTCTCACTTAAAAATTTTATGCAGTTATAAAAAATAATAAAAAATAAAAATTGATCCAAAGATTATTAACAGTCATGTCACACACATACATATATAATAAAATGAAAATAAGATAAGAATATGATGTATATTATATCATATCTCTTTGATAATATCTGTCTATTTGTTTTTTAAACAGAAACACTCTCATTCATGATTCAAAATGCTCAGGCAATTCTTAATTACTTGGACGGTAACCGAAAACTAATCAATTAGTTTAACTTGATTAATCTATGTAATTGCTTGGATATGATTGACTAACTAAAGATGACTTAAACTATATATATCATCCTCGAATGGAAAACTTCTCACGTTATAGCTATTTTAACAGAATTTCTTTCTGACTTTTTTTTTTAATCAATTTATAGAGATATTTTAGTGAAAATGGTAATAATTCTAGCCTTTTCTATTTTTAAATTTGAGCATATATAAGAGAACTGAAATGAAGGTTATTCAAAATATTTAGACCAAACTATTATCTTTGTTGTAAAATATTTAGTTGTGTAATGTCTAGTTCAAGTCAAATATTTCCATATAGTAAAATTCAACATGTTTGATGAACCAAATGGATTTGTTATTATTATTATTTTTTTATCTATCCAGAAATTATTATTTATTTATTTATTTTTATCTATCGAGAAATATTTGCAAATCTTAATTTGAAAAAGAAAAAAGGATAGATAAGTAATTTTGCATCTTAGAAAGTCAGAAGAATAATTTTTAAATATTTGATCAAATCCAATATCATTTCTGTTTAGCTGGAATCAAACAGATGGAGTGAATAATGAAGAAATGTATGGAGAGTTAATTATGTTTGGGGCTAAGCATATTTTTATCCTTTGAAAACAAAAAAAAAAAATTCTGAAAGGATTACAGTTCGTACAGTGCATGCATTCCAATATTGAAACTGTGTGTCGAGATATCGGTGACGCAATTAATCAAAAGAGAAAAAGGATAAACCTCATCCGCAAAAAATTCATACAATCAAAGCAATGAAATTTATATAAAAAGAGTTAACTTTTTAATTGTGAATTTTATTTATTTTTAAAACAATTGTGCTACATTTACATATTCTATAATTATATAGCATTATTTGAAAAATATATAGGAATAACCTTGGGATAACTTATGTAATCATTTTCTTGTTGAACATAAATTTATAGTAACTTCCTTCTTAGAATTTTAGTGATTAAGTTCGGTTTGGCCATTAAGATTTCTCATCTTAAACACAAAATTTTCATCTCATCATTATAATTTTTTTAAATTTCCATACAAAATATAATAAATAATTCAACTTTTTCTTAACTTTTTCAAATCTCAAAATAATAATAATATTAAAATATAATATTTTAATATTTTATCTTAAAACTCATAATTCTTATCTGAAAAATCTCAGTGGCCAAGCAGTCTTGATGAAAAAATGTTATCGGATATTATAAGTTAATTTGATACTTATACATGTAACATACGTTTGTGAATATACACTTCATGTTCTGATTGTGAATATACTCTTTGTGCTAAATGCACTTCTCCACCATCCACTAATAAAAAATCATCCCAATTCAGCCCTTCTGATTATTGTGAGAAATAAGGGAAAGGGCAAGTTTTACTTTACTTTTGTGCCATCTGTTAATGTATGATCCACCAACAGTTTTCCTTTAATTTTACCACTGTTTGTATGGCCAATCATCATATATGAAGGGCAAATTTCATGACCATCCATTCACCCATGCAAGAAAATTCATCTAATTCACCTTTGGCGATGTTTGTGAGAAGAAAGGCATGTGCATGTTTTACATTTGCATTCCATTTAGATTGTGCTTCCTTGATTACCATTGATTGTCAAAACAGCTATAGAAATCAAACATTACAGTCATGAGCATGACTTAAGGCCAATAAAGAATGTCGACAAAACCATTCAATATAATCCTAATTGAAACTTGAATTAAGTACTGTACACTAAAATTTTCACAATAATGTTATAAGATGAGGATATTTTTATAAAATGATGTTACTTTTATAAGGTATTTTATAAAAATACACTTAACTTAAAATATAATTATGTAAAATATTATGCATAAATCATTTTGCATTGGAAACATGGATAAAAAGAAACATATATTCCTTCTACTTTACAGCTGTATATTCTTTGTATATATATTAATACCTTTGTGCATTGCTGTGTAATGTGAATATTAATCAGAATCACTATTTTCTTATATTCTTACAATCAAAGTGCTCATCCTCCACAACCCTCAACTACTCTTTCTTTTCATATAGCGTCAGTAAGTTTTGAGCCCATCTTACTTACCTTTCTGATTCGAAGCATATCGATCGGCTTGGAAGCCAATATCAGATCAGATCAGATCAATTATTTTTCGTTGAGTATTAATTTCTTGCCGCTTAATTAGTTATTTCATTCCTAGACTCATGTTTTCTCTTATATATTCTTTCTTCTATATTCATGATCTATTTACATGATTACCATCCATTTAGTACCCTTGCAAGAAATTTGTTTGTATTCCACCTACAATATTAATGTGCTTCCTTGATTACCGTTGATTGTCAAAATAGCTGTAGAAATCAAACGTGATGTTTTTATGATCTAATTTGGGCCATGCTGATATTGACCCCTCCAATTTAATAGTCATAATTAAAGTATATGCAAAGCAATGGAAGAGGACTCTTCAAGTAAATTGTAATGAGCAATGCTTTATCTATAAAACAATCCCTTAAAAATAAATTTATAAACTGATGTGACTTAACTTAATAAATTATATCAACTTTACAGTAACAAATTTTTTTATAATATAACGTATCATATCAAATTGCATTACTTTTGAGTTTGTTTATATAAGATCGTTTTGTAGATCTAACACTTCTCAATTGGAATACCAGTTCTACATAATCTCATCAGACATTTCACCGTCAAAATCAAAGCCAATCCTGGCTACTTCCAATTAGGAATTTAAATGAATGAATAACACTTCCTTCATGAGCACTTAGCAAAACTTCTACATGATAAGATTTGATTTAAAAGAAAAATTTTAAAATTTCAGTTTTATAAATAAACTCTTACAATATAAATTATGTGAATGATGTATCATATGCACCAACTTTAAATAAAAGAACCTATTCTTTTCAACTCCCTATTGGTTTTAATAAAAATCAAAACCTTATTTTCAAATGTGGGTGAAGAAATTAACTAAAAGGAGCAAAAAGTGTAAAAACCTCATCCACGAAAAATTCATAAAAAGAAAATTCTTGATCTAATAGGTAGATAAAAGGATAAGACGCCTAGAATAATTGTAGAAAGCCCCACACCCTCTCAACTCTCTCTCCATCATGAACAACTCCTCCATACATGATAGACCTCTCACAGTCTTGCTCTTTCCTTTCATATATATAGCACTAGTAACAGCTATAAATGTGAGCCTCGAGCCCATCTTAATTACCTACTTTTCTCCCTAGCAAATATGGGGGCAAATTAAACTTGGAAGCTAGCTTTAATCTAATAATAATATACCCACATGATCGTGTGCATGATGGTTCTGATCTAGTCATGATCACTTGTTAAATTACAGATCTAGGGAGCCATGGAGCAAGCTTCAATATTCCTGTTCTCGACACGATGATGATCCCTTCTTGTTCATCAATGAATTGGGTGGAGAATGGTTAAGCATTTGGTCCCCGTAACGGTCGCCAATATTGCAGTTTCTATATGCATAAATTATGTGCCGAATTAGCCCAAGAGTTGTATTAAGAGATATGATGTAACCCACACATGATAGATTGACAATATATCAAAGACACTTATTCATAAAAGGTCCTATTTATCTTGTTGTAATGCACCAATTAAGGGATCAATCCTTGATGGAATATGCGGACACCATATACTTGGGCAGGATGACCATGTCTATTAACTTTGTTGTAAATTATTTAGTTGTCGATCTAGTTCAAGACTCAAGGCAACTAGTCAATGAAGGAAGACTGCAAAAGAATTTTGTTTTAAACTTCAATGTCGTCAGACACTTTCGGTGATTAAAATATATATATATATATACTAGTGGTTAAAGTTCCCGAACCAGAAACTTGGGCTGCTTCTGCGTTGAATATTCCAAGACCAAATACTGGTCCACTCCTCCCGCGTGCACGTCAAAATCCCTCTATACCGAAGATAGAGAATCCACTTGCTACTTTGTCTTATATGTTGGATTCTTATAAAAATCAATGATAATTTACAGGTCTAGAACTTTTGTCTTTCTATAAAAAGTAAATAAGGATTACTCTTAAATATATTATTATTATTATTTTACCCTACCGACCACCAACACACCAAGTCTATAAAGATTAAAAAAAAATCTCTACTTGGCAATATTCATTGGTCATTGATTTTATTAAATCATTTTTTTTATCAGTTTTTTTTTTTTTAATGTTGAGCCATGCTCCGCGAAAAAGAACTGCTGCCAGCGTTTTGGTTCAAATCTAGGTAACAGGCTAAAAAGAAAGAGAGAAAAAAAATTGAGAGAGATTAGAGAAATGAGAAAGTTTTATACTTATACAATTAATGAGAAGGAAAAAAACAAAAAGAGAACTTATTAATTTTGTTTCACATGGACGGCTGTACTTAAAAAATTAATACTGTTCATTTTATACGGATTTAACACACAAAAAATAAAAATTCACTATTTATTATTATAACAACTCCATACACATTTATTTTAAAAGAGAGATATATATAAAATAAAAGAAATGATTTTATCATTGGGCAGTGTCGGGGCCCAGTCTCCATTATTGCATGGTCCTACTAATTAAATTCCAAAGTACAAGAGTACCTTACACCTCTCTAGTCTTCATAAAGTCGTCATAACACCTCTCAACTGTCCACCCAAGTCTCAAAAGTCTTTGCTGGTTTCCTTTCCATCTTTTCAGCTTCCCTGAAGCAAATAAATGATCCAGGCGCCTAGGCAAGACCTGGAAGCTAGCTTGCTTAATTTGTTAACTTCTGATCAGCCATACTAATCAGAATTAACTTCTGAGATGCATCCACCAATAAAAAAGAATATAGATGAATAATCTTAAGATCATTTATCCATTTTCTTGTTGAACATAAATTTATATAAGTAACTTCCTTCTTAAAATTTTAGTGATTAATTCTTCTTTCTTATGAAAAAATGTTTTCAGATATTATAAGTTAATTTGATACTTATACATGTAACAGACGTTTGTGAATATACTCTTTGTGCTAAATGCACTTCTCTATCATCCACTAATAAAAAAATCATCCCAATTCAGCTCTTGTGATTGTTGTGAAAAAGAAGGAAAGACGCAAGGCAAGATTATCGAACTCCATATCTCCATTTTAGAAGTTGAAAGTTATGTCAATTACGTCACATGCTTTTGGCAACTTTTAATTTACTTTTGTGGCATGAGTTAATATATGATCCACCAATAATGTTCCTTTAATTTACCACTGTTTGTACGGCCACTCATCATATATAAAGGGCAAATTTCATGACCTTCCATTCATCCTTGTAAGAAAGAAAATTGATCTTTCACCTTTGATGTTTGTGGGAAGGCAGACATGTGTATTTGTATTCCACCTAGATTGTGCTTTCTTGATTACCATTGCTTATCAAAATAGTTGTAGAAATCAAACATTACAGTCATGAGGATGGCTTAAAGGCCGATAAAGAATGTCGACAAAACTACGTAATATTATCCTGATTGAAACTTGAAATAAGTAGTGGTACTGTACATAAAAAATGTCTTTTGCATGTTAAAAGAACTTTGATTTTAATGGCCTTCTATAAATTAGTACTGATCTTTCTCAAATCATTTGACGTGAATATATATAATAATCATCTGATCAATCTTAATTAGTTATGTAGTTTATTTTTTCTGCCTTCTGTTTTTCCCCAAAGCCAGGCCCAAATACTAGAATTCTTAGCTTTTATCTATGACGAATTAAATCTCATCCACTTTCTTCCCAAAAAAAAAAAAAAAATAAATAAAGTTTAAAGATATTATGAAAAGTTGATTAATAATCAGATATCATTAATTACTTCATACGTTTTTCTAAAAAAAGAAATTCTTGCAAAAAACATTAATATTCCTTTTTAGCAAGTCAATCACCGTTAATTTGGGTAAGTGGGTTTAAGATCAATTGACAAGTTGGATTTGCAATCGCTTTGGGGTTTTGTATTGTTTTTTGTCCTTTTTCTATTTTGATGTTGAGTTGTTTGGGAAGACATTTAGGAAAGGTTTGGGGTTAAGAGATATAAAATTTTCATATAATTTCATCTAATTTTATTTTTAAATATAATTTAAATATAAAATTTTCAAACTAATTATTACAAATTTTCTATATTTTCAAATAAAAAATAAAAAAATAATTCTAATTTTTTCAAATTTTTAAATAAAAATAATATTATAAAACTATATATTACAATATTTTAAATTTATAATATATTTTATTCAACTTTTTCTTTATTCTTTTCTAAAATTTTAAAAAGATTTATTTCAAACTATCTCATTATTATTTATAAACTATCTAATTATTATTTATAAAATTTTTATTTAATCTGATTTCTTAAACTTGATAATTATTAAAGTATATGCAAAGAAATAAAGTATGCTTATTATTGTCAAGCTCGGAATTGATTGATATTTTCTCTCATTTACAGCAACATACAATTTATTCACAACCACTCACAACTTCATAGTAAAATATATTTAGTTATTTTTAAATGTAAACGCATCAATTTAAAACGGAAGTGAAAAGCAATTTTAAAAAATATATTGTTTTATTACGGTGTTGTTGTTAAATAATTGTTATTTCATCATTTCTATTTAGCTGGAATCAAACAGATGGAGTGATAATGAAGAAATGTATGCAGATTTTATTATATATGAGGCTAAGCATATTTTTATCCTTTTTGGGAAAAATTAAAAATAAATAATAATAATCTGAAAGGGTTACAATACGTACAGTGCATGCATTCCATTAAAACTGCTCAATTAAATATCAATGCTTTAAGTGGTAGGTTCTAGGTAGAAGGATAAGAACGTACACACGTACCAACTGATCAATGCTAGAGTAATTGAAGACACTCCGTAAAAGCAGCTCCGTGTTCCCCTCCATGTTCTCGATCGGCTTCACACGTTCTCAATAAGAGAATATATTCCTTCTTCTTTACAGCTGTATATTCTTTGTATATTTAATACAAATAATATTTGTACTATTATATAAATGTCGCATAGTGTTTAAAAATAATAATAATTAATACAAGATTTAATAAAAAAAAAAAAACTAATTTTTTAATCATAAATTTTATTTTATTTTTAAATAATTACATGATATTTATATATTTTACGATTGTACATATAGTAATAGTATATTAATACCTTGTGCATTGCTGTGTAATGTGAATATTAATCAGAATCATTTTCTTGTATCCTTACAATCAAAGTGCTCATCCTCCACACCCCTCAACTACTCTTTCTTTTTTTTTTTTTTTTTTGAAAGGATCTACTCTTTCTTTTCATATAGCATCAGTAAGTTTTGAGCCCATCTTACTTACCTTTCTGATTCGAAGCAGATCGATCGGCTTGGAAGCCAATATCAGATCAGATCAATTATTTTTGGGTGAGTATTAATTTCTTGCGGCTCAATTAGTTATTTCATTCGTAGACTCATGTTTTCTCTTATACATTCTTCTTCTATATTCATGATCTAATTTCATGATTACCATCCATTTAGTATCCTTGCAAGAAATTTGTTTGTATTCCACCCACAATATTAATGTGCTTCCTTGATTACCGTTGATTGTCAAAATAGCTGTAGTAATCAAGCATGACTTAAGGCCGATAATGAATGTCGACAAAACATGATGTTTTTATGCCTATTGGGAAAAATACATGCAAAATCTTGAAAGGCTAGCAGCTACTACATTAATTAATTATTAAAAGGAAAAAAAAAAATTTTGAGAACCATAAAAGATCACTTATCCGCAAGAAATCCAAAAAAAGAAGAAGCTAATCTATGAACTATACTACTAACGAATATATACCTCTGATCAAATTATATATCCAGGCGAAACTAATTGGAAGCTAGCTAGCTAGCTTTGTTAACTTCTGATCAGCCTAAATTATCAGAATTATTTTCTTTTTCCCCTTTCGAGGTGAGTATTATCTGGACCCAATATTCGAATTTGGAGATGATCATGAAATGTTCAAATTAATTAATATATCCATCTAGATTAATTGACCGTATTTTTCCGGCTGTATACTAAATATATATATATATATATATTTATATATGACGAACATGAACTTACTGTATAATTAAATATAGTGATCAGGGAGCAATGGAGCTTCAACATTTCAGCCACCCACATCCCTTGTTGTTGAATGATGATGGATTACTAGAAGATGATGAAAATTATACTCATAAATGTGATTTCTGTTGGGAAAGACTATCATTTGGTACTCCTTGTTACACATGTAAAGAAGGGTGCAAGTATTTCTGCATACATAAATCATGTGCCGATTTACCCCACCAGTTGCAGCACCCATCCCACCCCAAACATGATCCACTTACTCTTAGTGAAAGAAAATGGGACAAAGAAAATCAACAATGTAACAATTGTGGAAGAGATCTAGCGTGGTGGTGGGCATACAGGTACACTTGTTCTCGTTGTGAGTTCTATCTTTGTATTAAATGTGTTTCGCTTTCACTCACCACAAAAGTTGATATTCACGACCACCCATTGACCCTTATGCAGAAATTATCCCAATTCTTTTGTGATCATTGTGAGAAAGAAGGGAATGACATGTTTTACTTTTGTACTACCTGTTCGTTTACGATCCACCCAAAATGTACTCTTTTACCATTGGTTATACGACCACTCACTAAAAAGGCCGAGATTCACGACCATTCATTGACCCTTGCAAGAAAATTGAATTCATTCACTTGCGATGCTTGTGGGAAGGAAGGTAGGAGCATGTTTTACTTTTGTGTCATCTGTTCATTTGTGTTCCATCTAGATTGTGCTTCCTTACCATTGGTTGTCAAAGTTATACGGCACGAACACCCTCTCAAATGTTGTCAAAGTTATTCTCTTCCATCCGTTAGTCCATCCAGCCATAGTGTTTGTCAACTATGTGTTAACATGGTGGACACAGACTACATGGTCTATCATTGCTCAACTTGTGATTTTGTTGCCCATCTTCATTGTGCTACAGGCAAGGAAGAGAGAGATGAGACATTTGTATCAAAGTATAAAGATGAAGAATCTATTGAGTCATCGACAAGCATGTTGGAACATGAAGAACTCGGGATTGATGAATCCACAGACATATTGACATACGTTGTTAAAAAGTTCAAACTAGGAGTAGATGGGATTGAAATAGCTGCAGAAATCAAAAATTTTAGTCATGAGCATGACTTAAAACTCACTGACGAGTTTGGGATCAACGAAAAGTGTGATGCATGTACGCAATACATCTTTACTCTATATTATGCTTGTGCTCAGTGTAGGTTCTTTCTTCACAAATCTTGTGTTGAATTAAGACGGAGAATGAGATATCCAATCCATCGGCACCCTCTTATGCTCCTCCCCAAGGCAACTTATGGTTATGATGGTACTTTTGGATGTGATGCTTGTGACTGTTCTTGTGATGGCTTCACTTATAATTGTGAAGAATGCAAATTTGACCTTGATGTTCAGTGCAGTTTACTCCCATATAAATTTACACATGATAGTCACAAACACCGACTTATTCTTTCTAGGTCACAAGAAGGCAGAAAGTGTAATAATTGTGATTCAAATGAAAAAATCCTATTCTACTGTGCTGATTGTGAATTCGCATTGGACTTCCAGTGTTTAACACTACCGCATACAGTATGGTATGAACAACATGAACATCTCTTCACTCTTTGTTATGCTCCAGAAGATGATTCGGATGAATATTATTGTGATATTTGTGAAGAAAAACGAGACCCAAGATTTTGGTTCTACTATTGTGCAGATTGCCTTTATCTTGCTCATCTGAAATGTATTCTTGGAGAATTCCCAAACGAGAAATATGGGAATTGATAACCATCAACATCCTTGTGCTTTTGTTGAGAAGACTTTTGTTGATAGCCGTGATTGGTTTTAGGTTTGTGCTTATCCTATAGTAGAAGATTTAGCTTGCGAATGTGCCGAGTCTAAATTCATAGTTCACACATGGTGCTTATGCTAAATGGGAACAAGTACGGGATAGTTACGTTTTTCATTACTTGGGCTTTTATTTAAACTGAATAGCTCTGCAAGTTAATTACTTTTTTCTACTGTCTACCATATTGTAATAATAGGAGCAAGAACTGTTTCAATTAGACTACTCGTGCATACCTTTCTTGTTTAACATAGAGATTGGCTTTGATAGTTACTTTTTTGTTGGTTTAATTATTTAATGGTTAATTTTTCCTTCTTTTTCTTTTACAAAATGTAGTAATTGTATTTAAAGAATTACTTTATATTTATGAATGAAGATGTAACGTCAACAGGAGGATCAGGAGATCAAGGTGATTAGCGTTGGAAAGTGATCCTCCATGTAGGGCATTAATTTGAGATAAGTTACAATATATGCTGAAACTCAATATTTATGGGGCATTAATTGTTCAAGTATTTCCACAAGTCCTCAAATTAAGGAATAGCTTAATCAACGTTACATTAATTAAACTAATTAAAGAAAAATCACAAGCTGGCGTTTTGTCTGGCACATGACTTACCTTCAAATAACAAACATAAGTGTTTGAAACATCACAGCTTATTATTACCGTGGATTCTATTTCAATGGTGTGTTATTTTAGATGTGTCTAAAAAAGACTTGCAAATAAATTTTTTCATTTCGAGAAATAAAAATCTAATGGTCTAATTTTCAAACTTAGAATCAAAATGTTATCTAAATAAAATTAAATTATTTGAATGATTATTATTAAATTAATATAATCAAAGAAAATGTTATGTAAACTAGTAATATAAATCATCAACGGTAAGGATGATATTTAATTAGTTTTAATTATAATCCAAGTTACTTCGAACTTTCCTTGCTTGGGCTTTTATTTAAATTGAATGGCCTCACGAGCTTAAGGCCACGTTTGGATATGGAAATAATTTCATCTCATTTTATTATTATAATGTTCTCAAATTTCCTTACAAAATATATATAATAAACAATTCAATTTTTTTAAACACCAAAACAATAATAATATTCAAAATAATATTCTAATAAATATTTTATTTAACTTTCAACTAAAATCATCTTATGTGATCTCACTATTCAAACTACATCTAATTCTTTTATTCTTTTTCTAATAAGCACACATTTTATTAATCTAAATAATATATATATATTAATATACAAAAAATTCTACTCATCATCTCTATGCAACACACTACACATAATCTTTTTTTAAACTTTTTATTTGTTTTTCAATTAACAAGTATGTGGTGTAGGGATGATGAGTAAAAGAACTCAATTAGTTTGACAAAAATAAAACCGAAAAAGATAAAAAAAAAATAAAATAGATGCGATGTGGCGTGTGGAAGGATGACTAACATAGCTCTATATATACGAGGGGTTGGGCCTCCAACAAACATCTCATTATTGAAGATTTATCACCCATAGTTGTTGCAGAATAAAACCGATCACAATATTGCCGTACAAGGCTTTGTTCCATTTGTTGGTTTGTGTGTGAAGCCCGGTTTTAGAGTTAGAAATAGGGTTATAACCTATTCAATTTATGGCGTATTTTATATTCGAATCGTACACATTGGTTTTGAGAAATGAAGAATCCAAACTAGACCGATTCACCCCTAAAACTGGTACTTCCGATTTTACTTATTCCGGTCCAATTTTACTCGTTTTCCTAATGAACTAGTAAGGTTGGTCACTTAGGAAGCCAAGCCTGGAGCAACAAACTGATAAATTAAAAAACATTGTCTAAATATAAAAAAAGATATGCAACAAAAAATAAGAATTATAATAAAACTATTATATTATACGTATATTATTTATAAGAATAATATTATCATATGTGTTAGTGATAATATGATGGTTACATAAATATAAATTTAAAATATTTTATGTTATATTAATTTTATGTTATAAAATTAAAATTTATATATTATATCCAATGTTATAATAAGATTTATGAGATTAATTTTTATTTTATATTATATAAAATTTTATATTAATTTTATGTTATTAGATTATTATACATGAATTTTAAGATTTTATAATTTCATTTTATATTAATTAAAAAATTAGCATGTAATATATATAACATAAATAAATCATATAAAAAATTATTTATATATAATAAAAATAATATCTATATATATATATATATATATATGAACCGATCTGGCCCAGCGTAAAAAAAAAAAAAAAAAAAAAAAAACACCAAAATCAGAACTAGACCAATTTGGAACTGATTTAAACCGGTTTTGAATAAATAAAACTGGTATCGGACCGAACTGGTTTTGCATCGGATAGAATACATCGGTTCGGTCTAGTTTGGGTCGGTTTAATGGTTTTTATTTTCAACCCTAGCTAGAAAATGTAAAGCAGAGAGTTCACTTGACTGTCGCTCAACAGTTGGCTCAAGCTAATCCCAGAAAGATTGTTCACTCGACCTGGCGCTAGAGCAAAGCTTAGTCAGAGAGCTCACTAGAGATTCACGCAATAGTGGGCTGGAGCAAAGGAAAATCCTAGTGTTTGCTCGACACTCCCCTCAAGCGAATGTTGCACAAATTTTTCGCTTGCAATATGCTCGACACTCTACTCAAGTGAATAACCATATTTTTCCCGCCTTAGGGTTTCTCATGCCAGTCTATAAATATGGATGTTATTTTTTAGGTTTTGTATTAGAGGAAGTAGATTAAACTAAAAGAGGCAAGAGGTGTGTAAAGCATATTTGAGAGTGAAAAAAGCCCTAGAGAGAGAGAGTTGAGATTGTGTGAGAAGAGTGGAGCTCTTGTAAATCAGTGAGTGTTGTAATCTCGTTTGAAATAAAATTTCCTATAGTTTTGTTTACGTAGTCACGTTGCCAAACTACGTAAAATACTGTGTCGTGTGTGTGCTTGATTATTGTGTTTCCGCATTATTGTTTCATTGTCTGTCTCAATATCGTTGTGTGTGTGGGTGTGGTTGCTCTGGTATTTACCAAAACACCATTTTTCTAACGAAGGAAATTATGAAAATATATACAATGACAAAAATCATATAGTATAACGCTTGCAAGAATTATTAATTAAAAGGTAAATATTCAAGATATAATCAAGATACCATTACAAAAGATTCGACTTATAATACTACCATAATATTATCAGACTTAGAATAGTAAGAAAACATGATGATTTTATTATGGAAGTGAAATATATCAATATACTCTAATATCTTCCCTTGAAAGCGACAAGATTGTTCTCAAAGGTGATCATAGATGCAAAATGTCTTGTTGAAAATGATGACATACAAAATGACAATCTATCTCGCTATATTTGGCATATTCATGGAATACATGGTTATGATCCATTTGTACGAGAGTAAAAAGTTCTTACTCTTTGTAATACTTATAATGGATTCTAATTGAAATATTGACTAGTCTTTTTAGAGTATAATCTATAAAAATATGATTAGGCCTTCCATTGATGTGCCATAAATGGTATTAGAGTTTATTTCAACCATAAATATTGTGGGACTTGAGTCATGTCATCTATGATGGAATGGCCCGACGCAGATGTCAATAATTTAAGGATAGAAGATTGTGATAACTCATTTTGAATAAGTATAGTGGTGTTTGAGATATTGTATTGTTTAAAAATGAGTAGTTCTTATTCTTTATAATGATTATGTGCATTTTTACCATTGATTGTATGGCAACCCATCATACAAGCTGGAATTATTGACCCTTGCGCCACAATTTTTTATCTCACTCACTTGCAATCCTTGTGGGAATGAAATCAATGATAGTTCCAACCCACAAAAATCCGTGATTAACTTGTGAAGAAAATTTTTCTTTTCTCGTGAGTTGCTCCACCAAATGCCAGCCAAAAATGAGTTATGATCATTTTTTTTTTCATTCTCGCATTTTCTTTCCTCTATAAATGTGGAGCTCTCAAATGGAGTTATACATATAAGAAACAAGACAAGAAAAGAGAAAAGAAGAGAGAAAGAGATAGAAGAGAGTTGAGAGAGTTGAGTAATCCATCTCCTCTGTTTTTGTTTCCCACTAATTTATTATTGAAGTTCTACATGTAGACATTGGTAATTGCAGAACCACGTTAAATTTGTTGTACAAGTGCATGTGCTTGATAACCTCAACAAGGCAGGTTTTACTTTTGTATAATTTGTTCCTTTGTGCTTCAGCTACTTGTGAATTGAATTCTTAGGAGGTAACATAATTGCAATTGATTCTTACAAAGAAAAAAAAAATTCAAATGTGAGAATTTTGGAAAATTAGATGATATTTTCTCTCATTTATTTGAAGAGAAGTGATACAACAACAATTTCTTCACATCCCATTCACAATTTCATAGTAAAATATTGTTATTTTGTCATTTATGTTTATCGTCTAGATTGCATAAAATTATAAGTCATTATTCTTAATTAGTTTCTTCCCAAACCCCGGCCTTAGCCTTACTAATTAATTATTTCCAGCAACTCACAATTCTTCATAGACTATCTAATATTTACTCGATCATGTCGAGCTAGGGTGTTTATGCCTTATAACTCTATCAATCATTAATAAAGATGAGTAATTTAGGTTGATCACAGTGCGAACAAAGAAGTAAAAAAATGTGCTTAATTGCCTTCAATCAAACCTTAAGAAGTTAATCCATTCAAAAGATGTGCTTTGTGAATTGTTATTACATGACAAACATAAGTCCCCAATAACTCGCACATATATCTTTTAATGCCATATTTACTTTCGTTTTATAACAAGATATCTTTCAATTAAAAAGTGATATTTATGTTAGCATTTTAATAATATTACAAATATGAAAAATAAAAAAAGCGAAAACCCAATGGTGGCTTAGAATCGGGCCACCAACGGTTGACCCTCGCAAGCCACTTGGTGGCCTGGATTCTACAATCAGGCTACCAAGAAGGTGGCTTCATGAGAGCCACTATGGCGGCCCAGATGTTGCTGGCCTAATCTAGGCCACCACAAAGTGCCACCCAAGGCTTAGATTACCATAGGTTGCAACAGCTAGCCAAGGGTGGCTTTGTGAGCCACAATCCTGGTCTATAATTGTGGTGGACACGAGTGAGGCCATGCACCGGTAAGAGAGACCCTATATATCCACGGGTAATGTCCAAATCTTGTCTACCAGCCTTCCAAGGTTTATGTTTTAAGGCCTTCACTTTACAATTTGTGCACGCTATCTATCATCATCACATGCACATAATCATATACAATATTCTAATTCAATGCATATATGACCATACAGTTTCAATATTATTTTCTTCCATGAGACGAAAGAGTGAAAAAAGAAGAAGAAGCTTTACTCCAAGCGAAAGGAAAGTATACAAAAAGAAAAGAAAAGAAAAAACAAAAGGCATATTTCTTTGTACACAAAGCCTTTTCCTTCTCCAAATGTCTATATTTTTATTCCTATAGTACTTTCCGTGGTCGATTAGACAACAAATGATGCTTCATGGACCCCATTATTGTATTATATTGTTCTTATATATAATAAGATATGTAACATCTCATTAAAAGGTCTAAAACAATATTTCAAAAAGATTAATTAAAGATACAATTGAGCTCATTGGAACAATATTATAAAGACTAAGAATTTCGTTTCCCAAATAATACAGGATCTTATATTTTACTCACCCGTATCATTTATCATAATAGGGCATTCCAATTTCTTGCTTATAGTTGAAATGTGCTATTATACAATTTGCAATGTATCAATAGAAAGCTTAAATCATATGACCTATATTCTAAAAGGACTAGTCAATGATATAATTGGAGACCATTTGAACCTTATAAGGAGCAAGAGCTTCTCATTCCCAAGCAATGTGGGCCATCCTATACACTACATACTCTTATCACTTATCCAAATGGCTTATCACAATATATATAAGACTTGTTCACAGTACTTCTAATTCAAAATTCGTACTACACTTCAATAATATTTAACCCAGTAACCTATAATTTAAAAAAAAAAAAAAAAAAGGATACGAGACGCAGATCTTAAATGATGATATATACAGATGATTATGAATAATTATTAGGTAGTTTCAGGTTATAGACGCATGGTGCTTTCAACATATATATCGTAGGCCGATAACATATCATTAATAAAAATTCATATTTACATAAATAGTATTTTGAATATTGTGACATATTGTGGTAGGTTGGAATTAAGTACGATGCCATCCATGCTCTAAATCCAATTAACTAGTAATTTTATGATGATTATTATAAAATAAGTATGACATATCACATGTAACGTCTAACTTGATATGTTTCTAAACACTTTAATTTTGTATGATCAACATGTGCGTAATATATGTAATAATACAAAGGAAAAGGAAAGGCATTTATGATAAGTTATTTATGATAAGAATGACTATTTGTGATGAAAATAAATTTATTTTAATAGAGAATGATCATTTTAATTGTAAGAAATAACTGACGTACAATAAATAAGTAGTATTTTCATAATGTATATTCTTGAAATATTGCTAAATTGCTAATCTTGCATACAGTAGTACTTCCAATTAATATGAATTATTTTCTTCCTTGAGGTGAAGTGAGACAAAATCGTTTATAATACTCATCACTTATCACTTAATTACTGATCTTTAAGCTCAAGACCAAGGAACGATTAGTATCTATTTTGGATAAAAGAAGTCTCACAACAATCATTGATACTTGTCCAAGCTTCAAAGTAATTCCTCCTCCATGCGGCCATTCTTGATAAAACTCATGATGGATATGTCAATTTGGTAAAGACATTTATATATGCAAATGCATAATCAGCTTTAAAAACTAAAAAATTGGTCTATCAACATGTTGGGGCCAGAAAAGAATTTTAAAAAATTAGAAAAAACATAAATGAAAATTAAATATATATATATATTTTAAAAAAAGATAAACTCAAATAAAAAAACACATAGTTTTTAATATATATCCCAAAAGAACAAAGAACTTAATATCCTAAAATACAAAAAAAAATCAAACTAACAAATTAAAGACTTGAAAAGATTTTTGCACACTTTAAACTACCAAAACTAGAATTTAAACTAGAATTTATAATTTTGTGTGATATTCCATACTGATTAGTAAGTATAGGTGGTGTCTGAATTGCACATTAGTTGGGAATAAGAAGTTCTTTATCTTTATAATGACTTTAATGAAGTTCCAATTGTATTGTGCTATTGAGTACTAGTTCTTTTGAAATATGGTCCCAATGTGGCTTAGGCCTTCATTTGAGTCATTACAAATGATATCAAGAGCCTCGCTAATACAACCATACGTGTGAGACTTGAGTCACGCCCTATGATAAAATGGCCCAACAAGGATATATATCAGGAATTTAAATAGAGATGATTGTGATATCTCATGCTAACGGATAAGTTCCGTCTAGATCTTAGGCTCTTAACTACCAACATTTTATATTTTAGGCAGCCTGCATTCTAAGAATCATCAACACATGCATATCATATATAATATTTTTCAATACATAGATATAATCATACAGATCCATTCTTTTCTTCCACGACACGACAGAGGGAAAAAAAAACTTTATTCCAAAAATCCTTAGTGCTTAATTTGGTTGATCCTATGGAAAGGAAAGTATAATAAAAGAAAAAAGAAAAAAGAGGGAAGGCATATTTCCTATATACAAAACCTTTTCCAAATGTCTGATTTTTATTCCTATAATAGTACTTTACGTGACCAAAAAGGCAACAAATGATAATTCGTAGACCCTCCATTATTATATTATTTCTGCACGTGCGCGCACATATATATATATATATATAGTAGAGTTGAATGCTATATCACAATACATAATTTGAATCATTACGAGCCTTTATTTTAAAAATCATATAGAATAAAGCATAAGCGGGAGGCCGGGCTGAACTGGGAAGCTTACATTTGTTAATGTTGTGAGTATTGATGGAACGTTGTTACGTGCTTTGTGTGTTTTTTTTTTTTTTTCACTTATAATTACAAGTTGTTTGTCCTTTTGATTTTGATTCGGATTGGATTTTAGTGCAAGGGAAGACAGCACACAAGAGCTAGATCAGAATACAATTACTAGAGAACAAGCTGCTAGCTAGCCATCCATTGGATCTATAGTTTTTGGAAGGAGTTGATCAGAGGACTACATCCATCCAATCTGAAAATCTGATCCCATTTTTAAGGTAATTAAGAACAATTTGAAAGAAAAAAAAAAATTAAACATGAGTATACCAATTACATCGTGCAAGTAGGTCTACATGCAGTTATGACTAATTTAAATTAGAATTTCTGCTCGTTTAGATATTTATTATTTGTTGGGTGTGTAATATGGAGATTAGGTCAGGGAGCAATGGAGAATCAACATTTTAGCCACCATCATCCCTTGACGTTAGTCCTCATCAACCAATCTGGTTATCGTTGTGGAATATGCTATGAAATATTAGCAACCGGTTCTGATTATTATGGATGCAAAGTGTGCAATTTCTACATACATAAATCATGTGCTGAATATTCCCGTGAGTTGCAGCACCCCTCACATCCTAAACATCTTCTTCTCCTTCAACTACATCGTTTGGAATTATGCACTAATTGCAGCTCCGGGAGGTTCGATTTTAAATATAAGTGTCCTCAGTGTCATGAGTTTTATCTTTGTCCTAAATGTGCATTTCTACCCCTTACCAAAAAAGCTGAAAATCACGACCACCCACTGAACCTTATGCAAAAATTATTGTCATTTACTTGTGATCATTGTTTGAAGAAAGGCAATAGCATGCCTTACTTTTGTCCCACCTGTTTATTTATGGTCCACCCAGAATGTACATCTTTACCATTGACTATACGACCATCCACCATACAAGCTGCAATTCACGACCATCCATTGACCCTTATGCCAAGTTTTCTTATGTCCCTCACTTGCAATGCTTGTGGGAATGAAATTAAGGGTAGGACGTTTTACTTTTGTGCCACTTGTTCATTTGTAGCCCACCTAGATTGTGCCCCTTTACCATCAATCATCAAAGTCAAAAGGCACAAACACCCCCTTAATCTCATCTACTCTCTTCCAGCTGACCAATCTAAACGTAGAGTATGCCGACTATGTGCTAAGATGGTGGACACGAACTACGGGGTCTACTATTGCTCAAGTCAAGATTTTGTTGCTCACATTCATTGTGCTACAAGCAAAGAAGAAAGAGACGAAACGTTTGTTCCGAACTCTAAAGAAGATCATCATGATAAATCTATTGACTTATTACCATATATTGTCAAAAAGACCAAACCAGAAGGAGACGGAATTGAAGTACATACAGAAATCAAGCATTTCAGTCACGAGCATGACTTAAAACTCATGGATGAGCTTGGGATCAACCAAAAGTGTGATGCATGCATAAGGTCTATCTCTCGGCCTCCATTTTATACATGTGCTCCGTGTGACTTTTGTCTTCACAAATCTTGTGCTGAATTATCAAGAAAATTGCGACACCCATTTCATCAACACCCCCTCAAGCTCCTCTTGAGAGAACAAAAGCCCTTTAGGTGTGATGCTTGTTGGCAACCATGTAATGGATTCGATTATCGTTGTGATGAATGCCACTTTGAGCTTGATGTCCAATGCAGTTTAATCCCTGATATCCTTACACATACTAGTCACAATCACCAACTAATTCTTGCTAGCTCATCAGAAAACAAAAAGTGCAATTCTTGTGGATTATATGGAAAATACAATTTTAGTTGTGTTGATTGTGAATTCACTTTGGATTTCAAGTGTTTGGCACAACCGCATACGATGAACTGCAAGAAACATGATCATCCATTCACACTTTGTTATACTTCAAAAGATGACTCTGATGAATATCACTGTGATATTTGTGAAGAAAAACGAGATCCAAAGTGTTGGTTCTATTATTGTGCTGATTGTAATTATCCTGCTCATCTTGAATGCATTCTCGGGAAATACCCAAATCTTAAGTTTGGAAAAACTTTCAAATATGATATTCACCAGCATCCTCTTGCTTTGGTTCAAAAGACTTTTGCTCGATGCTCAAAATGTGGTAAGGTTAGTGTAGAAGATTTAGCTTATGAATGTGCCGATTGTAATTTCATTGTTCACAGAAGGTGCATATGAGATTGAGAGAAAGATATGCGTGGTGGGCATCTACAGTCTACAGCGTAATAGAAATTACCTGAAGAATGTTTGTAAAGATCACTTCATCTGTATCCAGTAATTACATGTTGAATAGAAAATAAAATTGATTTTAATATGGTTACTTATTTTGTTTAATAAATATTTAGTGGTTATTAAAAGAAGAAAAGACGTGTCAATAGGTGTTTGAATTTAAGTTATTTATATATGTAATTACATGCAACATGATCGATCAGGCCATATATACTCTTGTAAGTATGTACGTAGGTCAATAATCTTATATATGTTCATAATTAACACCATCTAGCTAGATATAATTTATATATATATATACACATGATTATTATAATTAATCAATTATAGGTAGGCAGTATTTGAAATATATATCAGTGGCTCCTAGAAAGGGGATGCTGACCTCCTTAATTTCAAAGGTATATATTGAAATTATTCAAAATACCCCTGTCTAGTAACACAAAGATCTACCAATTCACTCAATCAATTGGTTAGTCTATATTCATGCAATTATACGATAAGAAAGCATTATCATAAAATAAATCAATTGTATAACACAAAAATTAGTAACGAAGAGAAACTCTTTAAAGAATTCAATAAAAGTAAAACCTTACTAAACAACCAAACCCATAAAAGTCAATTTTATTATTTAAAAATCCTTTACAAACAAGTTTCAATTTCAAAACATTTGTTAATTGACACTCTTACTTGACTAGGTAAATGACACGTTTGTCTCTATTGCAGTAGTAGCTAGAGCCTTTGACAATCTTCAAATATTGACTTATCTACTAAAACTCTAGTAGCTGAACATGATCACTTTATCTTAACCTTGGATCACGATCACACTCTTTGAGAGAAATCACATGAAAATTCTCAAAGAAATTTTCTCACCAAAATAACAATTGGAAAGTACTCTAAAAAATCTCTGAGACTAAATCTCTGGTTATCCTAATTAATATGACAACTTAAATATCTTTTCTGGAAGCAGTTTCCAAGTCAGTGAAATTCTGCTGACGGATTGAGTCTATTATGACGATTTTTCTTGACGGTTTGCTATGCTTGGAACTTATCTTCTCAGCATGTGTTGATTTCAAATTCAAACTCTTCTTTAGATAAGATAAGGCCCTTGAAATTCACATTATATCTGGAATTTATCTTCACAATAAACAATCTGGAATTTATCTTCACAACAGTGTTTAGACTTATCCAAACACTTAATTACATACTCCAGATAAATTCAAATTATTTCACATTCACAAATCACAAATTCAACTAAAGATGATATCCATCATCTTAGACACATATATAATCCTAGCCAACCTCTTGAATTTGCATTTTCATAAGTCTTAATATTTATGGGGCATTTTCATACGTCTTAGTTTCCACAAGTCCTTCAAATTGTCATGCATGAAGGGAACAACTGATCAATTAACGTTGGAAACTAATTAGGCTTGCACGTACATTAGGCTTTTGGTAGGCAATTTGAATAGAGTAGTGTTACATGTACTTATATAAACTTTTACTTATAACTTACTTATAAAACTGATTCTGTTAATTTTATTTTTAAATTTAAATTTTGAATTTCAAATTTCATGATTTCTAACATATTAATAACTAACATGTGAAGAAATAAATTTTTCTTAAATACATATAGCTTTTTGCATTTGAATAAGGCAGGCAATGGCATCTTCGGCATATGATCCCCTTGTCCTCGTAGTCCATGGGCTCATGGTAGGGGAATTCAAATCCTTCCTTTACCGAGGCTTTTATTCAAGACACCATGAAAAGTTCAATCTTGCAAGAAACATTAACGTTCCTTTCTAGCAAGTCAATCGCGGTTAATTTGGGTCAGCGGATTTCAGCTCTATCGGCAAGTTAAAAACATAGAAAAAATCAATGCAAGAGGACTCTTTAAATAAATTGTATTGAGAAATGCTTAATCTATAAAATAATTTTACAATAATTTTTTTTACATTTTAAGTACTATACCAAGTCATGCCAGTTTTGATCAATTTACTAATTTGGTGAAATATCTTTGTGAGTTTAGTATTCTCAATTATAATAGTAGTTGTACGTAACCTCATTGTTTGGTTATACAAATCATCTAATCTCATTTCATATTATCTAATCATTACAATTTTTTTAAACTCCCACAAAAAATACAATAAACAATTTAATTTTTTAAATTCAAAAATAAAAATTATATTTTAATAATATTTTATTTAACTCTCATCTATTTTATTGGTGTAAAAAAAGGCCTCAAATAATGTAGACTTCTTGAGCAAGAAAATAATTGGGTATTTTTTCAACTTCCGATTGGTTTTAATATTACAAAACTACCCTCAATTTTATGTATGTAAACTAATTGTAATTAAGGTTATCATTTTCCTTCAAACTTTATATTCCAAAGACTACAACAAAAGTGAAAGTGTTAGCCTTTGTATTTTAATGTCGTGACAGTTAAAAAGACTATAAGATAAAAAATAAAAATAAAAAGAAAAAAAAGAAAAAAAAAGAAAGATACTAATAGATTTGAATTTTGAAAGGGTTGACAATTATTTAGAGCATTGCTAGTCATTATCTCTATACACCACACACCACATTTAAAAAAAAAAAAAAAAAATTAGTTTTATTCTTCTTAAAATAATTGAATTCTTCTACTCATAATCTATATACTACACATTTTATAAGAGGAAAAAAAAAAGTGTGGTATGTGGTGAGTAGGAATGATGAATAGAATTTTTCATAATTTTACAATCAAGCAAATGGTTTGATGACACCGCATTAAAAATAAATTTAAATTTTATAAAATTATAATTCATTTTTAGACAATTTTATTCGTTATCCTCTTACATAGAAATAGATTATTTTCCATTTTTTATTTATTTAGTTACGAGGTCCTTGTAATTATTATCATTCTTTTTTATGAGATCAGGTTTAGGAGGACAAGAATCTAATTTCGATCTTAAAAATTTGTAACTGAAATAGAATCAATTAGTGTAAAAACATTTTACAATTTAATCTAACCAAACTTTATTATTAATTTGTATTATTGATTATTTAATATGCTAAAATCTGAAAAATTGTTATGATGTTTTGTTATATTATGTTGTATAACAGTAAAAAGAACAATATTTTTTTAATTAATATGTTATAGGTTAGATTATAAAATCATTTTTATTATAAAATAAATTGAACTTATTATTATAATTTTTACATAAATAGTATTTTGAATATTGTGACATATTGTGGCAGGTTGGAATTAAGTACGATGCCATCTGTTATGATTCAAATCCGAATATACAATAATCTCTCTCGGATTCCCAATACAGAAATCTAATCCAGTATTTCAATATGACAATATTTATACAGATTCAAAACAGAAACTAAATCAAGAATCTCAATATGATAAGATACTGATTAAAACCAAAACTCAGTTGAAATTTACAAATGATAAGATAATAAGAACAATATAACAAGATGACAAGATAAGCAAATAAATTTGTAAAAGAACAAGAAAAAATGCACGGAAATAAGAAAGAAGAAGATACAAACAGAGATTACGTGGTTCGGCTCTAATGGCCTACATCCACGGCAGGAACAGCCTCAGAGATCATTCTTTATTGATGAATCTGTAAAGCCAAAGTTTCAGAGTACAAGATGAACCAATGTCAAGCCAAGAAAAGCCACAAGATTGGCTTTTCTTCTTCCTCGACAAAACCCTAACTCTCCCTCAACAGATTCACTCCCAAAACCCCTGACGGCCACAATACACATAAAAGCCCTCTCTCGGTAACCCTAACACAGACATGCAGGTATTTATATGAAGCATAGATTACATCAAGGCTTAATCGGATGGCTCTTCTTCTCTTCCTCATTTACTTGATACGGCACCGTATAGAAACAGGTGCTTTGCACGTGTTTGCATCACTTCATTTTAAACATAAGTGCTGCTGCTTCAAAGCCACCGAAAACACTTTAATTTCTGCATCGATCAGTTAGTAACAGAGTGAATTATAAAAAAAATTGACACAAATATCACACCATCCATGCTCTAAATCTAATTAACTAGTAATTTTATGATGATTATTATAAAATAAGTACTATGACATATCACATGTAACGTCTAACTTGATATGTTTCTAAACACTTTAATTTGGTATGATCAACATGTGCGTAATATATATAACAATACAAAGGAAAAGGAAAGGCATTTATGATAAGTTATTTACAATAAGAATAACTATTTGTGGTGAAAATAGATTTATTTTAATAGAGAATTATCATTTTAATTGTAAGAAATAACTAACAATAAATAAGTAGTATTTTCATGATCATGTATATTCTTGAAATATTGCTAAATTGCTATTCTTTCATGCAGTAGTACTTCCAATATGAATTCTTTTCTTCCTTGAGGTGAAAGTGAGACAAAATCCTTTATAATACTCATCACTTATCACTTAATTACTGATCTTTAAGCTTAAGACCAAGGAACGATTACTATCTATTTTGGATAAAAGAAGTCTCACAACCATCATTGATACTTGTCCAAGCTTCAAAGTAATTCCTCCTCCATGCGGCCATTCTTGATAAAAACTCATGATGGATATGTCAATTGGGTAAAGACATTTATATATGCGAATGCATAATCAGCTTTAAAAACTAAAAAATTGCTCTATCAACATGTTGGGGGCAGAAAAGAATTTTAAAAAATTAGCAAAAACATAAATGAAAATTAAATATATATATATATATATATATTTACAAAAGATAAACTCAAATAAAAAACACATAGTTTTTTAATATATATCGTAAAAGAACAAAAAACTTAATATCCTAAAATACAAAAAATCAAACTAGCAAATTAAAGACTTGAAAAGATTTTTGCACACTTTAAACTACCAAAACTAGAATTTAAACTAGAATTTATAATTTTGTGTGATATTCAATACTGATTAGTAAGTATAGGTGGTGTCTGAATTACACATTACTTGAGAATAAGAAATTCTTTCTCTTTATAATGACTTTAATGAAGTTCCAATTATATTATACTAATGAGTACTAGTTCTTTTGGAATATAGTTCCAATGTGGCTTAGGGCTTCATTTGAGTCATTACAAATGGCCCAACAAGGATAAAAGGCCCTATCATCAACACATGCATATCGTATATAATATTTTTCAATACATAGATATAATCATACAGTTCCATTCTTTTCTTCCACGACATGAAAGAGAAAGCAAAAAACAAAACTTTATTCCAAAAATCCTTAGTGCTTAATTTGGTTCATCCTATGGAAAGAAAAGTATAATAAATAACAAGAGGGAAGGCATACTTCCTGTATACAAAACCTTTTCCAAATGTCTAATTTTTATTCATATAATAGTACTTTACGTGGCCAATAAGACAACAAATGATACCTTGTGGACCCTCCATTTTTATATTATTTTTGCGCGTGCGCGCACTTATATAAATAGATAGTAGAGTTGAATGCTATATCACAATACATGATTTGAATGATCATTACGGGCCTGTATTTTAAAAATCATATAGAATAAAGCAAAAGTGGGCGGCCGGGCTGAACTGGAAAGCTTACATTTGTTGTCGTGAGTATTGATGGAACGTTGTTATGTGCTTTGTGTTTATATGTTTTTTTTTTTTTTTCATTTATAATTGCAAGCTGTTTGTCCTTTTGTTTTTTATTGGGATTGGATTTTAGTGCAAGGGAAGACAGCACACAAGAGCTAGATCAGAATACAACTACTAGAGAACAAACTAGCTAGCCATCCATTGGATCTATAGCTTTTGGAAGGAGTTGATCAGAGGTTCAAACCACAGCCATCCAATCTGAAAATCTGATCTTATTTTTTAGGTAATTAAAAATAATTTGAAAGGAAAAAAAATTAAGCATGAGTATACCAATTACATCTTGCAAGTAGGTCTGCATGCAGTTATGACTAATTTAAATTAGAATTTCTGCTCATTTAGATATTTATTATTAGTTGGGTGTGTAATATAGAGATTAGGCCAGGGAGCAATGGAGAATCAACATTTCAGCCACCATCATCCCTTGACGTTATTCAACAACAACCAATCTAGTTATCGTTGTGGAATATGCTTTGAAATATTAGCAACCGGTTCTGATTATTATGGATGCAAAGTGTGCAATTTCTACATACATAAATCATGTGCTGAATATTCCCGTGAGTTGCAGCACCCCTCACATCCCAAACATCTTCTTCTCCTCCAACTACATCGTTTTGAATTATGTGCTAATTGCAGCTTTGGGAGGTTTGAGTTTAAATATAAGTGTCCTCATTGTCATGAGTTTTATCTTTGTCCTAAATGTGCATTTCTACCGCTCACCAAAAAAATTGAAAATCACAATCACCCATTGAACCTTATGCAAAAGTTATTGTCATTTACGTGTGATCATTATTTGAAGAAAGGCAATAGCATGCCTTACTTTTGTCCCACCTGTTTACTTATGGTCCACCCAGAATGTACATCTTTACCACTGACTATACAACCATCCACCATACAAGCTGCAATTCACAACCATCCATTGACCCTTATGCCAAGTTTTTTTTATCTCCCTCACTTGCAATGCTTGTGGGAATGAAATTAAGGGTAGGACGTTTTACTTTTGTACCACTTGTTCATTTGTAGCCCACCTAGATTGTGCCCCTTTACCATCAATCCTCAAAGTCAAAAGGCATAAGCACCCTCTCAATCTCATCTACTCTGGTCTAGCCGACCAATCCAAATGTAGAGTATGCCGACTATGTGCGAAGATGGTGGACACGAACTACGGGGTCTACTATTGCTCAAGTCAAGATTTTGCTGCTCACCTTCATTTTGCTACAAGCAAAAAAGAAAGAGACGAAACATTTGTTCCGAACTCTAAAGAAGATCATCGTGATGAAGAAAGAGATGAAACGTTTGTTCCGAACTCTAAAGAATATCATTGTGATAAATCTTTTGAGTTATTACCATATTTTGTCAAAAAGACCAAACCAGAAGGAGACGGAATGGAAATACATACAGAAATCAAGCATTTCAGTCACGAGCATGACTTAAAACTCATTGATGAGCTTGGGATCAACCAAAAGTGTGATGCATGCATAAGGTCTATCTCTCATCCTCCATTTTATGCATGTGCTCAGTGTGGCTTTTGTCTTCACAAATCTTGTGCTGAATTATCAAGAAAATTGCGACACCCACTTCATCGACACCCCCTCAAGCTCCTCTTGAGAGAACAAAAGCCTTTTAGGTGTGATGCTTGTTGGCATCCGTGTAACAGTTTCGATTATCGTTGTGATGAATGCCACTTTGAGCTTGATGTCCAATGCAGTTTAATCCCTGATATCCTTACACATACTAGTCACAAACACCAACTAATTCTTGCTAGCTCATCAGAAAACAAAAAGTGCAGTTCTTGTGGATTATATGGAAGATACAATTTTAGTTGCGTTGATTGTGAATTCACTCTAGATTTCAACTGTTTGGCACAACCGCATACGATGAACTGCAACAAACATGATCATCCATTCACACTTTGTTATACTTCAGAAGATGACTCTGGTGAATATTACTGTGATATTTGTGAAGAAAAACGAGATCCAATGTGTTGGTTTTATTATTGTGCTGATTGCAATTATCCTGCTCATCTTGAATGCATTCTCGGGAAATACCCAAACCTTAAGTTTGGAAAAACTTTCAAATATGATATTCACCAGCATCCTCTTGCTTTGGTTCAGAAGACTTTTGCTCGATGCTCGAAATGTGGTAATGTTAGTGTAGAAGATTTAGCTTATGAATGTGCCGAGTGTAATTTCATTATTCACAGAAGGTGCATATGAAATTGAGAGAAAGATATGCTTGGTGGGCATCTACAATCTACCACGTAATAGAAATTACATGAAGAATGCTTGTAAAGATCACTTCATATGTATCCAATACTTTCTTGTTGAACAGAAAATAAACTTGATTTTAATATATAGTTGTTTGTTTTGTTTAATAAATGTTTAGTGGTTATTAAAAAAAGAAAAGAAGTGTACGTCGTTAAATTGAAGTTAATTATATATTTATGATGAGCGAAGAGGTAATTACGTACATGCAATTAACAGGATCGATTAGGCCATATATATATACTCTTGTAAGTATGCATGTACATCAATAATATTATATATGTTCCTAATTAACACCATCTATTCAGCTACATATAATTTGCATATGTATAGACATTAATTGATCATATTGGTAGATGGTTACTATTTCATGGGTTACTACAAAATACTAATTAGCAGCATGCTAGCAACCTCTTTTCTAGATAAATGATATATAAATAGATGTTTATGCAAAAACATTGAGGCCGAAGTTAATTGGAGATCCAGAGTCAACCAATAACATATATAGAATTAATTCAAGAAATCACCACCATATTTAACATGAAAATTAACTTGCACATAGCAATTTTGCTAAGATATTAAAGAACTCATGACTTTTCCGAACCCATTACTTAAGTTGCGGATGATCAACAATCCCAGCCCTTACAAAATCACCTGAATTTAATTGAAGAAGTCACTCTGTCTCTACCATTTCCATGTTTAACTTATAAATTCCTCCATCTACACCTAGCTATTTACTCAAATTAATTATTAAAGAAACGAAACTGCCAATTAAAATATTGTGGTAATATTAAAGAATTTATATTGCTTGTTATTAATTTCCCAATTTATTGGGTAGTGAACATAATGTTTTTTCCTGTAAGCATGAAATTATTCAAGAAATTATATTTAGTCTTTTATTAAGCTTAGGGTTTTTATTCATATGTTACAGATAAGTTTTGTTTTTATTCACTTTGCACTTCAAATGTTTAATACTATCGCATACGATGAACTATAAGGAGCATGATCATCTATTCACACTTTGTTATACTTAAAGATGACTGGTAAATATTGCTGTGATATTTGTGAAGACACACGAGATTCAAAATGTTGGTTTTATTATTGTGCATATTGAAGTTATCATGCTCATCTTAAATGCATTCTAGGGAAATACCAAAATCTCAAGTTTGGAAGAACTTTAAAAAATGACATTCACCAATATTCTCTTGCTTTGGTTCAGAAGACTTTTGCTCAATGCTCGAGATGCGGTGATGCTAGCAATTTCATAGATTTAGCTTATGAATGTATCGAGTGTAATTTCATTGTTCACCCATGGCACGAATGCACTGTTAAATTGCTTAGGAAATCGAGACAAAGACATGGTTAGCACAAACAGAAATTACATGAAGAACTGTTGTAAAGATCACTTGTGTATCCACTTTCTTGTTGAACAAAAATTAAACTTGATTTTTATATTTGGTTACTTATTTTGTTTAATAAATATTTAGAGGTTATTAAAAGAAGAAAAGAAGTGTATATAGGTGTTTGAATTTAAGTTAATTATATATTTATGATCAGTGAAGAGATAATTACATGCAACATGATCGATCAGGCCATATATACTCTAGTAAGTATGTACGTACGTACGTCAATAATCTTATATATGATCATAATTAACACCATCTAGCTAGATATAATTTATATATATATATATATATATAGACATGATATTATAATTAATCAATTATAGGTAGGTAGTATTTGAAATATATATCAGTGGCTCCTAGAAAGGGGAAGCTAGCCTCCTTAATTTCAGAGGTATATATTGAAATTACTCAAATACTCTAGTATAGTAATACAAAGATCTACCAATTCACTCAATCAATTGGTTAGTCTATATTCATGCAATTATATGATAAGAAAGCATTATCATAAAATAAATCAATTGTATGACACCAAAATTAATAACGAAGAGAAACTCTTTAAAGAATTCAATAAAAGTAAAACCTTACGAAACAACCAAACCCATAAAAGTTAATTTTATTATTTGAAAATCCTTTACAAACAAGTTTCAATTACAAAACATTTATCAATTGACACTCTTACTTGACCAGACAAATGACACGTTTGTCTCTACTCAGTAGTAGCTAGAGCCTCTGACAATCTTCAAATATTGAATTCTCTACTGGAGCTCTAGTGGCTAAACACGATCACTCTATCTCAACCTTGGATCACAATCACATTCTTTGAGAGAAATCACATGAAAATTCTCAAATGATTTTTCTCATGAAAATAACCACTGGAAAGTGCTATAAAAAATCTCTGAGACTGAATTTCTGGTTATCCTAACTAATATGACAACTTAAATATCTTTTCTGGAAGCAGTTTCCAAGTCAGTGAAATTATGCTGACGGATTGAGTCTATTATGACGGTTTCTCCTGACAGTTTACTAATGCTTGGAACTTATCTTCTCAACATGTGTTGATTCTAAATTCAAACTCTTCTTTAGATAAGATAAGGCCCTTGAAATTTGAATTACATCTAGAATTTATCTTCACAACAGTGTTTTGACTTATCTTAATACTTAATTATAGACTCCAGATAAATTCAAAGTATTTCACATTCACAAATCATAAATTCAAACTAAAGATGATATCCATCATCTTAGACACATATATAATGCTAGCCAACCTCTTGAATTTGCATTTTCATACGTCTTAATATTTATGGGGCATTTTCATTGGTCTTAATTTCCACAAGTCCTTCGAATTGTCATGCATGAAGGGAACAACTGATCAATTAAAGTTGGAAACTAATTAGGCTTGCACGTATAGGCTTTTGGTAGGCAATTTGAATAGAATAGTGTTACATGTATTTATTTACACTTTTACTTATAATTTACTTATAAGATTCATTCTGTTAGTTTTCTTTTTAAATTTAAATTTTAAATTTCAAATTTCATAATTTCTAGTATACCAATAACTAACATGTGAAGAAATAAATTTTTCTTAAATACATATAGCTTTTTGCATTTGAATAAGGCAGGCAATGGCATCTTCGGCATATGATCCCCTTGTCCTCGTTGCCCATGGGCTCATGGTTGGGGAATTCGAATCCTTCCTTCACCGAGGCTTTTATTCAAGACACCATGAAAATTTCAATCTTGCAAGAAACATTAATATTCCTTTCTAGCAAGTCAGTCAAGGTTATATTGGGTCAGTGGGTTTCAGCTCTATAAAATATAGAAAAAATCAATGGAGGATGACTCTTCAAATAAATTGTATTGAGAAATGGTTAATCTATAAAATAATTTTACAATATTTTTTTTTTTTAAATCTAAGTACTATACTAAGTCATGCCAGTTTTGATCAGTTTACTAATTTAGTGAAATATCGTTGAGTTTAGTATTCTCAATTAAGTCTCATCTTTAGTCACACTTATTGATATATATTAAATAGTTTAAATTGTTTCATACGTTAACTACTTAGCATTTGTCATATCACCCATGGCATTAGAGATATTTTAATTAAATATTTTACAAATGAAATTTGGCTTATGAAAGTGAGGATAGTCGGAGGTGAGGACTGAGGAGATTGGAAAGATGGCATTAGAGATGGCATGGAGGTGACACATTGCTGTGATTCCATGGTAATGAATAAAGATTTTCACAACAAAAAAAAAAAAATCCACAGATGAATTGTTGGGTTGATTTTTTATTTATTTACCTTTTTTTGCTACTTTTAGTTTCAAACTTGGGTAATGATACACCTATAACTCTTTTACAACTAATTTTCAAACAACCAATAAAATCATGTCATTCCATTAAAAATAAATTTTAAATATTACAAAACTACCCTCTATTTTATATAGAGTTGTAAACTAATTGTAAGGTTGTCATTTTCTTTCAAACTTTATATTTGAAAGACTATAACAAAAGTGAAAGAGGTAGCCTTTTTATTTTAAAGTCGTGACAGTTAAAAAGACTAAAAGATGAAAAAGGATACTAATAGATTTGAATTTTGAAAGAGTTGACAATTATTTAGAGCATTGCTGGTCATTATCTCTACACATTACATATTTTTTTTTTAAAAAAATGATATTTACAGTCGTAGTTGTGCAAGCGACATGTAGTCGCTTTGAAAAAAATGAATTAATATAGGACCCACATGAAAAAAAAAATTATTTTTATAACTTTTTTTTATTCATTCCGTACAACCGTTTGCATCCCGCTTGTATTTGCCGACTGCATCTAGCAGTTCTGTTTTTTTAAATATTTTTTAATTTTATTCTTTTTAAACTAATTTAATTTTTTTACTTATAATTCATGAGTAATGTTACATACAGTCGTGGAATTGCAAACGCCGCGCAATCGTTTTGAAAAAGAGTTGGGTTTACGATTAAAAAGTTAATTTTTTTTTCATGTGGGTCCCATATTAATTTATTTTTTTCAAAACGACTGTACGCTGCTTGCACAACTACGACTGCAAATATTTTTTTTTTTTGATAAAAACGCATCTTGCATTCATATAAATTGGGCATTACAAACCGGACTTATAATTCTCATTACAAGCCAACTTAAACCTCTGAAAGATCCCCAGTACACATGTAACTGACATGGCCTAGCCCTTGCTGCATCCTCCCCAAACAATACTATTGTTTGTGAGACGAACAACACTTTGTTATGAACAGAGCACTCTGCCTCTACCCGTTCAACATTCCGGTAGAACAAACACCCTACAGACTAACCGTCCAAGGAAAACAACTCTTCAGACCTAATGTCTAAGAGACTTGTAATTTTATTATACTAAAAAACATTAACCAAACAGAGATTGAACTAAACAAAACCAAAAACTCGGAACAAAAGCACCGGCAGGGACTGTAATAGGAGCGTGCGATCCACGCGCCGCCACCGGAGCATGAGACGACAGTCAGCTCCTGAGAAAACAGATGCCCCGGTCCTAGATAAGCCGCGCGTGGCGACAGAACAGAATCCTAGGCAGTGGCGTTTGAACTTCAATCACCCCGCTACGGACCGCGCGTGCTATCCACCCGCCGCTGCGTTCGGCGAACTTCCTCTTCCTTCCGACAGATCGGCACATTTGAAGGTCCACTGTGGTGCGCGTGGAAGCCGTCGAACACCGGAGGCCAACAGATCGAAACATCTCCACCAAAAAAACGCCGGAATCAAAAACGGAAGAAAAAAACTCCCGAAAAACAGAGAGAAACAAAGAGAAGAGGATGAAGAGGAATAGAGGGGAAGAGGGAAAGGAAATGGAAGGGAGGAGCCAAAGCTCCTCCCCCCTAGATCGGCGACACTAGGGTTTGGAAACCCTTTTTCAGAAAAAGATAGAGAGAAAAGAGAGAGAGGAGATGGATTTTTACTTCGACTGCAAATATAATTTCTCATAATTCATATATTATATATTTAGTAAGAGAAAAGAAAATGATATGTGGTATGTGAGAATAATAAATAAAATTTTTCGTAATTTTAGAATCAAGCAAATGGTTCGATGTCACTGCAATAAAAAATAACTTTAAATTTTATAAAATTATAATTCATTTTTAGACAATTTTATTCGTTATCCTGTTACTTAGAAATCGATTATTTTTCATTTTTTTATTTATTTAGTTACGGGGTCCTTGTAATTGTTATCATTCTTTTTTTATGAGATCAGGATACGAATCCTATTTCGATCATTAAAATTTGTATCTGAAATATAATCAATTAGTCTAAAAACATTTTACAATTTAATCTAACCAAACTTTATTGTTAATTTGGATTATTGATTATTTAACTTAGTTTTATGCTAAAATCTCAACATGAATTGTTATGATGTTTTCTTATATTATGTTGTATAACAGTAAAGAAAACGATATTTTTTTAATTAATATGTTATAAGTTAGATTATAAAATTATTTTTATTATAAAATAAATTTAACTTTTTATATAAATAAAAATTTTATATATAATTATTTTTATTTACTCATTATGCATTTTTTTAATGTAATTAGTCGTGTCATTTTTTTAATATAAAATAACTAATTTGATAAATCGTATTAATAAAGTACGAAAAAGTACTTATATATAACAGAACTCTTATATAAAATTATGTTAATATTTTAGTTTATTTTGATAAAAAAATACGACAGATTTATATGCGACTTGAATAATAAAATGAGAAAAAATAATTTTATATAAAAGTTAAAAGTTAAATAAAATATTATGAGAATATTATTTTTTAATAATATTATTATTATTTTAAATTTTAAAAAAATTAAATTTTTTTATTATATTTTATATAAAAATTTAAAAAAATTATAACGAAAAATAGGATATGATAAATGGGATAAAAACACTTTTATAAGTTTATTTCGGTGAAGGCAAGGCAGTTAACCAGCATAGAAATCGCCGCCGACAAAAACACACGGATAGATAGCACGTGGAATAAGTAAGCCGGAGCTGAAAGTGGGCCCCATCTTCAACAAACATGATACCAAATATACCCCTACAGTCGATCTCTTTTCTCTGTCACCGACATTTGCGAATGGCTGACCGAGCTAAAAGCATTATTATTGAATTATTCAAATCTAAATATATAATTTGTATAATATGACATAATTTTATATTTGGTTATTTCATTCAAAATTTAAACTTATTTTTACATTAGATTATTTATTTATTAGTCAAAATAATAACAAAATATTATAAATTTAATAATTTTTTTTTTAAAATTCTTTTCTATTAATTTCTTTTTCTAAATTAAGAGTTTATATGAAAATACATTATTATTTTTTATTAAATAATATGAAGAAATAATGTAGGAGAAAGAATGAAAATGAGGAGGGAGAATATAGGAAAGAGAGAGAATGTATAAAGATATTATTTTTTATTCATTTAAATGTGAAATAGTAACAATTAAATTTGGTATAAACCTTAATTTTACTGTAGCTGAAAGTCAAAAATTTTAAAATTAGATAATCCAATATATGGTATTTTCAAGTCCTATTGGTTAAATTTCTCATTAGATTTGCATTTGTATAATCCAATGAGAATGCTCTAAGACCGACCTTAGCTCTCAGTTTTGAGAGGGAGTTCAACTCGGTCTAGGGTCAGTGGCAGAACTAGAAACTTTTTTTAGGAGGGCCAAATTTTCTATTATGCAATATATTGAAATTTAAAAATTATAAAAATATAAATATATATAAAATTAGATCTCCATAATTTTTAATATATATGTAAAAATAAAATTCTAAAAATAAAACATCTTAATATATGTTTAATATTTTTTACGATAAATAATATTCATCAATTATTATTTTTATAATGAAATATTTAGAATTTATTTACTTCATATAAACTATCAAGTGATTTGTTAGAATGTCATCTTTCATTCTAGTATATATGTAAGCTAGTTTATTAAGTTTTATGTAAATTCTAGATATTTTCATGTCACATTAAGCATATAATATTATAATAGAGACTTTAAATAAGAATTTTCTTGCTCAATGAAATCTAGAGGATAAAACCTCTCAACTATTTTTCTTATAGATCACCAATTTTAAATTATTTTTCTTATATTTTTACTTTAGATTCTAAATTAAGAAGTCTAAAACTATATAACAAAAAATTTTAGGATCCATATTAGTAAGTTTCTTATATCTCCTAAACTTAGTTTTGATTTAATTTTTGACGAAACCACACTCTTGAAAATAAATAATACAAATGAATTATATAAAATTTTGAGACTATAGGAAAAAAAATTGAAAAGATATTTCTAAATATATTAAATTTTTATAAAATTTTATAGAATATATAAAGATTATAAATTTTTTGGGGGGTCATTTTCTATATTTATAAAATTATGAATAAAATCTAAGGTATATTTTTATTTTTCAAAATATTTTGTGGTTTTTTGTTTTTTTTGGGGGGGGGTGGGCTTGACTCCGATTGGCTTGCTGCGAGGTCCGGGTGGCTACTCTCTTGATTTCGCAACTGAAAACTAAAACTTTGAAAATTTCTCAAAGTTTTCGTACTGTCAAAAGTTTTATAAAAATAAATACACATTTTGATCTACTAATTTTCATCTCAAAAGATTTCAAGTTTCTTATCAAGTTTTCATCTCAAAAGATTTCAAGTTTCTTCTTAATAAATAAATAAAATATTATAAAAAGTACTATAAGTACTTGTAGGTCCCATCATATTACTAACTATAACAAAATCAAATTAATGTCATCTCTAAAAATAAACACATGTCATCTAAACTCATCTTATCTCATCTTAACATATCTTAAATGATTTTATCTCATCTCTGAAAACACTCCAGCTCCCACCACTCATCCTCCCTCCGGACCCACCTCCCCTTGGATGGACGCCGTCGTCCCTGGAACGTAAACGCCTCTAATCTCCCATTTTGCTCTCTTCCTCGATTCCCTGCTTATTTAATTGTGAGACTGCTCTAGCTAGAAACTTAACTGGAAAATGTGCAATCCATTGGATAAACAGGCACATCGATTTAGGTGTTAGTTTATTTTATTTGACTTTAATTTTTTATTTTTTTGGGTTCTGTTTTACTTTATTTGAGATCAATTTAAATAGCATCGATCCAAGTGGTGATTGTAGTTGGTTAAAGGAAGAAAATATAATAACCATAATACGAATGGGATAAAAATGAAAAAGGGTTCTGATATTTTATATATTTCGGTGAAAGCACACTCTATAGTGTAAAACTTGCCAATTGAAGCCAAAAAGCAAGTCAGTTGGACTGGCTCGACTTATTGGTGTTATAAAAAATGTCCAGGATTGTTTAGCAACCAAAATGTATTGTGGGAACTTCTGAATGTTTTGCATTGTGTAGGAACCAAAATGCATTGAAATTTTGAAATGTGAAGCTGTGAACATCAACATAATTTTTTATTATTACTGGAAATAGGAATAGATGGACTTTCCGTAGGAATCTTTTTTCTTCCTAACAATATTTTTGCCCACTTTATAAGCTTATTGCCTTAGGTATTGATGAGTATATAGAGTTGTCCTAGTTATATCTTAGCATTTGTTTTGAGTTCCTATCTTAATAAGGCTCCACGGTAGTTTAATGCTTATTTGAGTTCGTACCGGTAGAATTTAGCATACATTATGATTCCTAGAAAGCAAAACTGGGAAAGAAGTGCTGCATCTGTATATACCAATTGCTATATTAAAGCTTTAGGGAGACTTATAGAAGGGGGTAAAAAAAAAGGCAACATGGTTGCATTTTTTAAGGGGCACTGGCTGTCACTGATTTGGTTGACATCGTTTTGGCAACCTTGGTGAAGAACAAAGTTGTTCCTGATCCTTTCTACAGCCTGCAAAACGAGACAATTATAGATATTGCTGATTCTGGAAGAGAGAACTACACATTCTGGTTTTTTTTTCTACTTTTCAGAGTGTTTGCAATTCATCTACTTGCAATGTAATCTTTGAGGTTAAAACTTACTTTTGGTTTGCACTCCCTACAGCTTTAACTTGACCATGCCTTTTCTTGCTCATGTTTTGGCTACATTATTTTCTAAAACTAGTTCGGAACTTAGATAGTTGGCTACTGCTATCCGGTCAAATTTATTTTTTCTTTGGAACCGCTATTTGATTTTGACATTTCAAATTGATTTGGAATTCATCAAACTCGTCTAGAACCTGGCATTCCTAAAATTTTGTGCTCCTTAATCTCAAATCTGATCATCTTTCCCCAGTATATATATGTGTCTAATTGCTTGACCTTTTGCAGTCAGGAAATCAGCACCTGGATCTAAATTTTCGTGGAATCAATTATTCTGCCGAAGTATATTTAAATGGGCATGAAAGAGTCTTGCCAAAAGGGATGTTTCGGAGGCATTCTCTTGATGTTACTGATATTCTGCATCCTGATGGCCAAAACTTGCTTGCTGTGCTTGTTCACCCTCCCGATCATCCTGGGAGAATTCCACCTGGGGGGGGGGGGGGGGGGGGGGGGGGCAAAGTGGTGATCATGAGGTTTATAGCTAAATCAACAACCTATTGAATTTACTTATATCCTTATGTCTGGAGCACAGATATATCAGAATAAGATTAATATTTTGGGATCTCATGCAAATGGAATGGAGCAGAGAATCTGAGATGCTTGCAGAACATGCAGTCTAACATTAATTTGTTTTATGGTAGATTGGAAAAGATGTTGCCACACAGTATGTTGAGGGATGGGATTGGATTGCTCCTATAAGGTGATTATGTTGTAACTTTTGATATTGGAAGTGGCTATTATGATTGTTATCTTTTTACCTGATGATATTTTTTCCTCAAGTCCCTCGTTGGATTATGAGAGGTGATTGCAGGGATTATTGGATAACATTATTAGACATTAATGGTAGGCATGGAATGCTTGCTGAAGATGATTTATTAAGTACAAATAGGACTTTAAAAGGAATACAAAATGCTGGAAAGTGTATGTGCATCATCTGGTGATAAAGGAGGATCCATGTACATTTTCTGTTGCATCATGCCTTTTGTGATCCTATTATCAGCATCAGTTTGTTCACTTTTCAATTGAATGCAACTCTATATTTATAGATCATCACGGCAAGTATTTATGTTTCTAATAAAGTTAACCTTTGTGCTATTATAGGGATAGGAACACTGGCATATGGGATGAGGTATCTATTTCTATAACCGGGGTGAGTTGTATTGCAAATGCTTAACTTTTGTAACAATTAGTTATGTGATTAGCCATCATGTTAGTGGCATTAGGATTTCATCGTCACAAGCTTATCAATGAACTGGTGCAATCTAAAGCAGTGCCATCGAGAGCTGTAGATATGCATGCTTATAAAGATTGTGCTGTAGATTCTGTTTTCCTTAATTTAGTTTCTAATAACATATATTCTTGGCCATGCAATTCCTGCATCAGAATTATTCCATGATTCTTCTATTCAGATTAAGTTTCAGATGCTGATGCTTTACTAATTGGTGCAGCCAGTGAAAGTAGTTGACCCCCACTTGGTTTCATCGTTTTTTGACAATTACAAGCGGGTATATTTGCATGCTACAACCGAGTTGGAAAATAAAAGTGGCGGGTGGCTCAGTGTTCTTTGAATATCCAAGTGACAATAGAACTAGAGGGAAACATTTGTTTAGTAGAGCATCTTGTGACTCAACATGTATCAATCCCTGCTGGATCACGAGTGCAGTATACTTTTCCTCAGGTCAGTGAGACTATGCATTCTGTGTTTTTTTTTTTTTTTTAAGTGAGACTGTGCATTTTTAGTCTTGGCGAAAATAGTCTTCTTTTAGTCTGCTCTTTTTAAAAGCATTTTAATATTTAAGATTTTTTTAGTAATTAATCCAAAATTTTATTAATGAACTCAAATGATGTTGTTCTGAGTACACACGGGGTGTACAAGAGGAACAACTAAGCAGGATTTTTTTTTTTAATTTTTTTTATTTTAACAACGAAGATACAATAAACTCATGAAATTCGGCCAAGTAACTGCACATGCTGCCAAAAGGAGTAAGGTATTAAAATGGAGGGTTTTAAGCTCCTCCATCGTCTGCTCATGATCCTCAAAGTCTGCTCATGGTAAGTTAAGCAGACAGGAATCATCGTCCACACTGCTGGAATTTGTAGGCTGTTTTCATATAACCCTCTTTAATTGGCAAAAAAGTGCTTATAAAAAACTTATAACCTGGATAAGACTTCTTCGACCAAGATGAATAAATATGGGAATAGTGGGTCTCCTTGTCATAACCCACGGCCACAAGGGAATAATCCTTCCGTGGTCCCATTCATAGCCACCAAGAACCAAGGGGATGAGATGCATTGGTTGATAACCCCACAGAACTCTCGAGAGAAACCAAAGCGCCTCATAACATGCAGAAGAAATTCGCAATCTATACTATCGTATGCCTTTACCATGTCCACCTTAATAAATACATTACCCGATAGGAAGGCACCTTGTTCCGGCGATATCAGTCCACCAAGGATAGGGGACAATCTCTTAACTATGATTTTTGAACATAACTTGTATATCACTGAACACAAGCTGATTGGCCTGAAGCTTTTGAAGCCTGTTGGATTTTTCCATTTCAAAATTGGAACAATGTGGGAGGCCGAATAAAATTTTGGAAGAGGGGCTCCTCTAAAAAATTCTGTTATAGTTTCCACCACATCCTTCTCTACCCACTCCCAGCATGATATGTAGAAACCTGAGCCAAACCTGCCTGGACTTGGACTGCTTTCTTTCAATATTGAGAACATCGCCTCTTTTACTTATTAACTTGTTGGAGGCTTTGCGAGAGTGAGATTTTCCTGATCCAAGACCTCCATATTAACATACTCTGATAGGTTTGGAAGGTCCCTTTGTGGCCTAGCTTTCAGGAAATTTTGGAAGTAATTCACAGCACCCAGATGAATGTCCTTCGGTGTCTTGAGGATCTCCCCATCCCTTAGTCTCATCTCTTTTTTTTTTTTTAATAATTTAGTCTCATCTCTTGCACCATAATTTTCGAGTTTGAGGTAAAGGCCCTAAAGAACTGTGCTGGGGCTTCCCCTTTCTCTAGCCAACTAAGCTTTGCCTACTGCGCTAGCCTTGTTTCTTCCCTTTGATTCCATACGGCCAGTTCTTCCCTAGTAACCAGCAGGTCCAACTCTATTTCCTCAGTGAATTGTTGTTGTAACTGGTGTCCTAGGCTCTCAATCCTCCTCTCCAAGCTTTCTATGTGATGCTCTGTCCTTCTGAACACATTTGTGTTCCATTCTTTTAGTGCAGTTTTAGTTTTTTTAATTTCACTACCAGTCGATTGAGGCCCAACTCCTCCAATGATTGCTACCAAGTCTCCTAAACTAGCTTTCGGAAACCTTCATTAGAAATCCACATCTGTTGGAATTTGAACGGAGCTGGACCATATCTAGACGCATCTGGCCTTAGCTTGATAACCATGGGAGCATGGTCCGACGATGTCCTTGGAAGATACCTACACCTCGAATCTGGGAGGAGAGCTTTGGCCTTCAAATTCATCAAGCATCTATCTAATCTCGACCAGCTTCTAACTAATCCCATCTGAGCATTACACCAGGAAAAAACTCTCCCCACGGACTTCGTATCTCTTAGCCCAAATAGTTCAATAAATTCGTTAAATTCATCCATTGCCGCCCAAAGGCGTGGTCTACCCCCACGTCTTTTGTCATCTCCACGTATTATATTAAAGTCTCCTAATCCTAGCCATGCTGTGTCTTGCAGAATATCTTGCTTAATGACCTCCATAACTCCCTGCATGCGTTCCTGGTATTTACACTTTGCATACACTAGAGACAAGTGTAGGTGTTGGTTTTCAATTGGCATCGAGATTATTACATGTTGGGCGCTATCATTTATCATTGAGACCTGCAAGTCATCTCCCCACAAGAGCCATAATTTCCCTCCCATATTTTGGTTCATGTAATAGGAATTCAAGTGTAACCTTTTCTGCAATAAATTCACTTTGTCTTCTTTGACAAATGGCTCTGCCAGGACCAGAAAATTTATCTTATTTCACTTTTTTGTTTTATAAGCAATAATCTTTATTGGATATGAAGAAACTAGGCAATGCCTAAGTACACAGGAAGTATACAAAGTGAGACACCTAGTTGCATTCTAGTGGGCTATAAGGAAAGTAGAAACTCATGAATATTCTCACCCTTTAGAACAATAGTAGAAAACCATTGAAACAAAGAAAATACAAAAAAATTCCAAATTGCCCCCACTCCACGCTCCTTATCATTAAAGCACATCTCATTCCTTTCCGACCATAAACACCACATTAAGCGCAAAGGTATCATCCGCCACACTGCTGCCAATTGAACACTATTGTGAGATCTATTCCAGCATGCAAGTATCTCTACCACACTCCTAGGCATAACCCAGCTTAGCCCAGCTCTGCTAAAGATTTCGGCTCATAACTCCCCAGCCACCTCACGATGTAAAAGTAGGTGATCTATGGATTCCCCACTCTTTTTGCACATATAGCACCACTCCATTACAACCAGACCTCGCTTTCTAAGATTATCAATCGTTAAAATCTTCTCATGAGCGGCTGTCCAAATAAAGAAAGCAACTTTAGAAGGTACTAACACCTTCCATATACTCTTCCACGGAAAGAAAGTAGATTGTTGTATTGTCAAGGCCTTATAAAAACATTTAATAGTAAACTTTTTATTCCCCGTGTGAGTCCACAACATACGATCACCCCCATTGATGCCTAGATTTACTGAATACAAATAACTGTAGAGATCTACCAGCTCTTCAAGTTCCCAATCCTGAGCATTTCTTGTAAAAGTGATATTCCAAGTTACTGTCCCATTGGCACGACATAATATTTCTGAAATTGATGCCTGCTGGTTTCCAGCCAAGTTGAATACTGTTGGAAATATAGTACAAAGAGAACTCTCCCCACTCCATGCATCTAACCAAAAGTGGATTCGTGCTCCATCACCCACCTCAAACTTTAGATGTTTTTCAAAAGCATCCTATCCCTGTCTTATGAACTTCCACAGGCTTACTCCATATGACCCCCTACCCTCTAAAGAACACCATTCCCCCCATGCACAACCATACTTTTGATCAATGACCTCCCTCCACAGTGAGTTCCCTTCCAATTGGTATCTCCACAACTACTTCCCTAATAATGCCTTGTTAAACACACTCAAATTTCGCACCCCTAACCCCACATTCGCAATCGGCCAGGTCACCCTTTGCCAACTCATAAGGTGAAATTTGAATTCCTCCCCCATGCCCCCCACAAAAAAGTTCTGAACAACTTTTCTATTCGGTTTGCCACCTTCCCCAATAAAGGGAACAGGGAAAGATAATAGGTGGGGAGATTGGACAGTGTGCTTTTAATGAGAGTTAATCTTCCCCCTTTTGAAAGGTATAACCGCTTCCAACCCGATAACCTTTTCTCAATCTTCTCTACTACTTCATCCCAAATGCCCATTGCTTTATAAGGTGCCCCCAAGGGAAGTCCTAAGTATTTTAAAGGGAGTGACGCAATTTTACAACCCAATAGCTTCGCTAAAGAGGCTATATTGCTCACATCCCCTATAGGGACCAACTCCGACTTCTCCAAGTTCACCTTGAGCCCCGATACAGCTTCAAAACACAACAACAATGCCCTTAGGGTTCAAATTTGGCCACTAGCTGCATCACAAAGAATGAGAGTATCATCTGCAAAAAGTAAATGAGAAATGGTGCTAACATTATTGTTGTTACCCACTGAGAAACCAACGAGAAAGCCCCTCCTTACGGCTGCCTCCACCATGCTACTCAAAGCCTCCATCACAATAACAAACAGGAAAAGGGATAGCGGATCTCCTTGCCTCAACCCCTTAGAAGATTGGAAAAAGCCACATGATCTTCCATTCACTAGAACTGAAAACCGAGTTGTTGATACACAATGCTTGATCCATTCACACCACTTATCTCCAAAACCACATCTTCTAAGCATATAGAAAAGAAAATCTCAGCTTACATGGTCATACAGACACTCATTTGCTATCAAGACTGAGTCTAAAATTTGCCAATCCCGAATGAAAGCATTTTGAGTTTTGGATATGAGGTTAACCATCACCACACTCATACGCTTAGCTAACACCTTAAAGATGATTTTGTAAATCCCACCTATCGGCCGGAAATCTTTCAAGTCATTGGCACCCACTATCTTCGGAATGAGAGCAATGAATGTAGCGTTTAGTGACTTTTCAAACTTATGACTAGTATGAAAATCATGAAAAATTTTCATTACTTCCTCCTTTACTATATCCCAACATTCTTGAAAGAAAGCCATGGAAAAACCATTCAGTCCCGGGGCTTTGTCTTTACACATACCTTTCACCACAACATGCACCTCTTCTTCCTCAAACGGCCTCTCCAACCATCCTGCTACCTCCGAACCCAGCTGTTCAAAACTTAAACCATCAAGTTTGGGGCGCCAATCTACTTTTTTAGCAAGGAGTTCCTCATAATACTGCATTGTATGGTTTTGAATTTCTTCAGTAGAATGCAACACCTGTGAGCTGGAATGGAGGACTTCAGTAGTGTTGTTGCGCCTATGTGAATTGGCCACCTTGTGAAAGAACTTGGTGTATTTGTCCCCCTCCTTCAACAAAGTGCCCTAGATTTTTGCCTCCAAGATATCTATTCCATCAAGAAAACTTTCTCAATTTCAGTCACAACTGCATTCTTCCTTAACAAAGAAGCCTCATTAACATCACCTTCCTCCAAATCATGCAACTCGTCCCATAGAATATTTTTCTGCACTTCTGTATGTCTAAAATCTTTTATATTCCACTTTTTTATATTAATCTTAAGAGCTTTAAGTTTAACCGCCACAATGAAGCTAGGAGTACCATCAAAGGAGTAGCCGTCCCACCAAGCCCTTACCTTCTCCACAAATCCTTCAGCTTCCAGCCACATATTCTCAAATTTGAATGAACGCCTACCCCTATGAATGCCATCACAATCAAGCAAAATTGAGAAATGATCAGAACACACCCATGGCAACCTTTTCTGGCATAGAAAAAATATATCCAGTCGGGAACCCCCTCGACAATTGGACCAAGTATAGGCCCCCTCTGAAAAAGCTTCCATTGCGCTTGTCGACGTGGATGCCCTCTCCCTTTCACTAGGGAACCTAACTACATTAAAATCTCCACAAAAGACCCAAGGTAAGTACCAAACAACATGTAAGCCCGCCAGTTCCTCCCACAACAAGCTTCTCTCTTTATCCGCATTAGGCCCATATAGGTTCACCAGAGCCCACGTCCACCCATCCTCTATATTCTTAAAAGATACTGCCACTGAAAACATCCCGATACATTGCTCTACCATCTCCAACACTCGCTTATCCCACAATACCAACACACATCCCGAAGCCCCTGATGAAACTAAGTAGCACCACCCACAAAGGAGCAGCTCCACAAATTACGAATTATGTGTCTGTCAATACTACACAACTTGGTCTCTTGAAGGCAAACAATGTCCACTTTCCAAATATAGAGAAGAGATAATGCGAAGGCGCTTATTCACATCGTTGATCCCCCTTACATTCCATGAAATGATTTTAGGCATTAATAAAAGATGATGGCCCCTTTCCCTTCACCCTCTCCCTCCCCACACTTCCTTCCTTATTATCATAGTTAATAGAACTCTTAAGGCGTTTCAACTCCCGGTCTTGTTTCACAGCTGATTTCAGAACTGTAGTTCTCCCTGCCTCTATCGCAATTAGAAGAGCCTTGAACTGATTTTCAAACCCATGACACGAAATCCCCGCACATTCATGAAGTTTCTCAACTTCTTTTAGCACCCAGTCTGAGGAAAATCTGAACACCGGCTTTGGAGATAGAGTACATAGCGAGATAGGGCTATCCATATCTCCCTCAACCCCGCTAGTCACAATATCCCTCAACTCAACCTCTTCCATGCCTTCTGCTAATGTCCCAATGTCCCCCTCTGGCCCCCCTTTCTAATTCCAAAAACCACATCTTTTGAAGTCTTCTTCTTGATGTTCCTAACCCCCTTATATTCCAAAATAGTGGCCTACACATTATAAATTTAATCGTAAGGGTTTGCTTGGCACCTTGGTAGAGCTTCTTAATCTTCTTATATTCTTGTCTATCTCTTTCTTGGCTGGGTGTCACTATCCGATGGGTAGTCCTTGAATTTTCTCAAGTGTGTCTCTGTGACCCCCTCTGGATCCTAGAGGAAACCCCTATGAGAGCCATGTTCCTCCTCTCGTAATCCAATGGTGGCCATCTTCTTCATCTCTAGAAGCATAGCATTTTCAATTGCTTCCAGTGCAAGTACTTGTTCTGCTATCTCTCCCGTTCTTAGAAGACCACTGGATAGCTCTCCCCCCATTTAGCATGTGTCCTGCACAACGGTAGCCTCCTCTGTAAACCACTGATCCACCCTGGTATTTTCATTTTACTTACCCAGTTCCCCTTCCTCCCCCTCTACTTCCTCAAGCTCAACCTCTCCCTCCTTTGTTTCCTCTATTCTCGACGGCAATTCCTCACCCCCCCCTCCACTTGCACTAACCCAGTACTTATGACTCTACATTCCCATTACCAATATCCTCTGTTCTTGTATTACTCTACCCCTCCCCATTATTTCCTTCCTTGTTTGTAACGATTAAACCCTTCAATTTGTCTACCTTCTTTCTTTTGCCATTGTTTTGATTTTCCCCTTCATTTTTTCCCCTTCCCCCTCCTTTTTTCCTCCCTCCCTCCAACAGCAAGTTTTGTAACTATGGCCTTGGACCTTACACTTTTTGTAGTAAGCTGGAAGGGTCTCCTACAAAATTTTCACATACATGTTGGTCGGCTTTTGATGATCCAAATCCCATTTAGAGGAACCTTAGTCGCCCCATGTAGAGGAACCTTAGTCACGTCCATTTCCACGCATACTTGAGCCCTATCTATTTGGGTGGCACACTTTGTGGTGTTGTCTTGGTGTAGAAATCTTCTGATGGGGGTAGTGATGTTCTTCAAGAAAGATTCATGGTAGAAATTTGGTGGTAGACCCGGAAGTCCTACGCATACTAGGACTAACGAGGCTCCTTTTCTTCATTAAAGTCTGGGTGCCAATGGAAAGCTCTATAATTTATCCCGTAAATGTTTGTGACTTCTCTTGACAGAGCCTTTAGAAAATCGGCCTCATTGGACAATCTGATGAATGCGTTTCTAGGCCTGCACATAGTGGATACCACAGGTTGTGACCCTAAGCCCCAACGGCTTCTAATGAACGAACGAATGGCGTCTAAGGAAGGTCGTTGCCTTATAAATTTCATCACCATCAAGAACTTGAATGGTTCTTCAGATCTCTCTATTTCTTCCTTTGAGAAAATGATACAGACTTCCCCATCAATAATTTTAGACGGTCTCAATGGTACGAAAACCTCTGGGAGAGGCTAGGGGGATTGCGCTACCAGGTCTACAGCTGTCTGCTGGCGCCTAGTCGTCGCCTGTGAGCCTAGCTGGCTAGTGGTGGCTGCCATGAGAAAAGGCGAAAGCTTCTATCAAAATTTTAACCTAGCAGAGCACTAAGGGTAAAAAAGTCATGGACTAATTTGCATTTACTCTATGTAGTTATAGTGATTTAATACTAACATATTACATATTAAGTTAACTATACTAATACTATTATAAATTTATACATATATGATATATTAATTTATAATATATACTATAACTCTTATAATATGTTAATATATTAATATATACTAGTACTATATATTATAGTTAATAGATATACATTAAAGAATATAATAATACATTGATACTAAATATATATAGTTATAGACTTATAATGATTTAGTTATTATGAATTTATAATTAGTATAACTATATAATAGTATTAGTATTAGACTATTAGTAATTTAGTATAGCTATATTATTTTAGTAATATTAGTTATGATGAGACCTATTTTAGGTGGACTGTCTTTTGAGTCCATCGACCAAAATAGTATGGTTTGGTTGGAGAGATCATTTAAAGAGGAAGAGGTACATCTAGTAATCAGAAAAATGAACAAAGACAAAACTCCAGGCCCAGATGGCTTTACTATGGCTTTTTTGCATATTTGTTGGGAGGTGGTGAGAGAAGATGTTATGCAGGTCTTCTCGGAATTCTTCACATATGGTAAATTTGAGAAGAGTTTGAATGTTACGTTTATTGCACTTGTTCAAAAAAAAAAAAATGGGTACTATAGAAGTGCAAGATTTTAGGCCTATTAGTCTTGTGGGAAGCATATACAACATAATATCTAAAGTCCTGACTAATAGAATGAGCACAGTTATGGATAAGATTATATCTAAGACTCAAAATTAGGACTGTTCATCCGAGTTTCGGACCAGGTATCCAAGTGTACCCAACCCAAAACCCGGGTTTCAAATCCGACCAGGGTACACCTGGTTATGACCCAGTCTGGAACCCGGGTGCATCCGGGTTTTTTGAAACCCGGAAATACGGGTTCCGGGTTGTACCCGGTTTTCTTCTTCTTCTTCTTCTTCTTCTTCTTTTTAAAACTTACAGTCGCTGGTGTGATCTTGTTCTTCTTCCTTTTTTTTTTTTTTTTTTTTTTTTTTTTTTTTTTTTTAACTTACAACCGCTGGTGTGAGTAAATCCGCTACACTAGACCATCGGAGCACAGATTGAGGGCCACCGACATGCCAAGCAGAAAACCACTGGAAGAAACCTCCACCGCCACATGTCTTCCACACCCACGACGTTCCTGCACCCACAATACAGAAATCTCTGTTTTTAAGCATGAAAACAAAGCAACCTTGGACTCCACCGTTGCCCAGCCATCGAAAACTGCCAGGGTAGTGCTCCATTCTGCTACACCCAAACCAATATACTTCTACTCACAAAACCAGTAGCCACTGCATCTTGGAAGCCACCGTATGTCCAGCAGCCCTCCACGTTTCCTTCCTCAGCAGTAGATAACGCCGGTCACCACTTCTCCCTTTTCAGGTCTTCACCGCCAGCAGAAGATGCCAGGGAACGAGCCTCCACCATCTGACGCCGATCAGTTGAAGGTCAGCACCTTCGCAGCAATCCCCCCAGCAGCTCCCACACGTTGCATGGTATACGTAAGTCTCTCTACTCATCTCTCTCTCTCTCTCTCATCACTTTCTCTCTCTTAGTGTCGTTCCGTTGCCTCTCTCTCAGTGTCGTTCCACTGCCCTCACTCAGTGATCATCGCTGGGGTCTAGGACCTTAGGTCCTTAAGTCACTGAGTGACTTAACCCGGGTTCTGTTGCCCACTCAGTTAAGTGGATTTTAAAAGAACCCAAATATCGGGTTTAAAATCTGGAACCCGGTCCAGGTTTAACCTAGTTTTAAAATGCGGGTTTTGGCCCTGACTTGACCCGGGCCAAAACCCATAACCGGACACTGATGAAGTGATAAAACTATATAATTAAGTTACTTAAGTGAATAAATTATTTAACCAAAAATGATTTAAGTACTTAATTATGTAGTAGATTATGATACTTGAGTCAATTGATAAATTCTAATATTTTTGTGCTTAAAAAGATTTATAATTCAATTGTTTCATATCAAAATAAATATTTCAATTTTACTCTTCTCATATCATGTTTATATGCTGCAGGGCAATTATTTTTAGAAAGACATACATGAGTTGCTGACACCCCTTTTGAGTATAGAGAAATATTATCATAAAGGGCATTCTTGACAAGTTACAAATAAGTGCCAAAGGAGCACGCAGAGCACTCGGACACAGTAGAGGAAACGGCGTGGCCTCAAGAGAGGAGAGCCAATCACGCATGGACAGCAGAGCAGGACCAAAAACCAGAGAAAAAAAAAGGACGGACTTTCATTTTTTTAGTTCATTTTTCGTTTGGAGCGGAACTGTTTTTTTTTCCTGGCTTTACGTTTAGTTTTTTCTTCCAGTTTTTCTTTTCATTCGGCGTTCCCTTCGTTTGACAGTTCTGAGTTTTTCTTTCAGTTCCAGACCGTGAGGCGGCTGGTTCTTATTTGGGTTTTGCTTCTTTCATTTTTTTTTATTTTACAGACAGATTTTAGTCGGCAAAATTTACTTTTTCTTGTTGGGAGTTTTGGTTGGAGACGACACGAGTTCTTAGCTCTGTCGGTCTGGTGGTTTTTTTTTTTTTTTTTTTTTTTTTTTTTTTTTTTTTTTTTATCTTCTTAGTTTTACTTTACTTGGGATGATGCTCTCTCTCAGTTTATTCTCTTAGTTTTTGTTTCAGGCGGCTGTTTTTTCATTTTTACTGGTTTTTTTAGTTTCAGTGCTTTTCGATTCCAGACGGAACGGGGGCTGCTTTATTTTTTTTTCTTTTGCTTTTTTTTTTATATGTTTTCATTTAGGAGAGACGGACGGAACTGAATCTCTCATCTTGCATTTTCTTTCTCGGCGTCGGCTAGTTATTTTTATTTTCTTTCTTGCTTTACGTTCTTAGCTTTTTCTTGTTCGGTTCCCAGTTTTATTTCTTAGTTCTTAGTAATTTCTTTCTTTCGGCTGTCTTTATTTCATTTTCGTGTACTGGTGCGACGGACGGAAGCACTCTCTCTCATTTCAGTTTTATTTTTTCATTACCCAGTTTTACTTCTTCGTTCTTAGATTTGTCGGTCGGTCCCACTTTATTTTTTTTTCTCTGGATTGTTGCGGAATGAGGGGCAGCTTCTTGTTTAGTTTCAGCTTGGTGTTCATTTTTATTTTGGGTTTCTTTATCTCTCAGCTTTTGTTATGGCTTTACTCAGATTAATTTTTGCTGCTAGAAATATCATGTGTAGCTAATTTTTTTTTGCTTGGGTTGTGGAATGAGACTTGATTTGTTTTGGATTCTAGTTCAATGCAATATTTTGTTGATAACTGTTGATTTCACTATGTTACTAGTTGGATTTAAATTGAAAATAGATTGCGGCTCTTGCTCTTGATTTGTTGTTGACGTAAAGCACAACAAAAGCTTGAAAATTATCAAGACTTCTCTCGATTGTTTGTTAATGGGTGTTTGGCTAGTAAAGTAGAGAAAATATTGCAAAAACTTGAGCATAGTTTTTTATCTTCCGTTTATCAATGCCTTGATTGGATTGTTAATCGAGAAAATTTTCTAGGACCCGAAACAAAGAAAGTCTCAGACCCAACCCAAGTGTTTGTTCTTTTGTTTCTTACAAGTTTAATTCATTTGCTACACACTTTCTCTAAATCTCTTAGTTTTGGTAATTTTAGAATCATAGATTTATTTTTATTTTCAGTTTAATTCGAGCTTGAACTTCCAAAACAACCGTTGATCATACTCTTAACTTAGTCCACACTTCCTTAGTAAATAATCCACATTTTAGTTCAAGACTTTTTTTTCTTTTCAAAATTTCTTATCATCATAAACGTCAATATTTTATCTTGTGATTATAAAAGTTTTGCTTAATTCCCATTGTCCCAGTGAATTCGATCTTGGGATTTACCCTTGTATTACTTTGACAGCTTCTACGCTTGGAAGACGAAATTATAAACACCTGGTTATCCAGGTTCCGATCCGGACCGAGTAAAACCCGGTCTGGATGAACAGTCATACTCAAAATGCTTTTGTGCAAAGGCGACAAATTCTGGACTCAGTTCTTATAACAAATGAGTGCTTGGACAACAGGATCAAGTCGGAAGTGCCAGGTATTTTATGCAAATTAGACATGGAAAATGCCTATGATCACATCAATTGGGACTTCTTGTTATACATGTTAAGTTGATATGGTTTTGGAAAAAGATGAAGAAAGTGGATAAGGCATTGTGTGTCAACGGCTTGATTCTTGGTGTTGGTAAACGGTGATCCGGTAGGTTTCTTTAATAGTTCACAGGGATTACGACAAGGTGATCCATTATCACCTCTATTATTTGTCATCGTAATGGAGGCACTAAGTAGAATGGTGTCAACTGCAGTTGAGGGGGAATTTTTGTTTGGTTTTTCAGTGGGAAACATCAACATTTCACATCTTTTGTTTGCGGATGATACATTGATGTTTTGTGAGGCAAATGTAGGACATATACAATCTCTGAAGGCCATTTTACTATGTTTTGAAGCAGTCTCTGGTTTAAAGGTTAATCTTGTGAAGGCAGAGATAGTCGCGGTTGGTGAGGTGAGGAACATTAGAGGGTTGGCCAACATTTTGGGATGTGTGGTCTCTTCGTTGCCATTGAAGTATTCAAGTGTTTAACACTACCACATATAGTATGGTAGGAATAACATGAGCATTCATTCACACTTTAATATGCTCAAGAAGATAATTCGGGTGAATATTGAAGAAGAACAAAACTAAAAGTGTTGATTATACTAATGTGCAGATTGTACGTATTGCTCATCTCGAAGGCATTCTCAAGAGATTCTCAGGTTTGATAAAACTTGTACATCTGTTACTGATCACCAACATCCCCTTGCTGGTTTTGGTTTAGAAGACGAAGGCCTACGCTCCTTGCAAGAAATGCGGCAATTATTGTACGGATCTTGCTTAAGAATATGATGATAATCGAGCATGATGGGGAAGATCCTAATGACTACTTATGTATCATGTTGAACAAAACAATTTCTCTTATTAGTGATATTTAGCTTCGGCTTGGTAGTAGAGAATTTTGATATTAGAATTTTAAGTTTTAAAATGAAATATTAAAATATTATATTTTAATATTATTATTATTTTAAAATTTAAAAAAATTAAGAAAAAGTTGAATTATTTATTATATTTTATATAGAGATTTGAGAAAGTTGTAATGATGAGATGAGAATTTTGAATTTGAGATAAAGATTTTTGTGATTAATTTTTATTTCCCTATATTTAATTAAAAAATATGGTGGGATTATATATATAAAGGACGTATCCCACCACCGAACGTGATCGTCAACATGTAAATCGTTATATGGGTGGCATTATCATGTGCCTGTGACAATTTCGATGCTTAAGTCAATAATAAGTAAGAGATGATAACTCAAGAGTATGTAATCAAATAGTTCGTAAGTTACTTGTTACCCTTACATATAAGCATAGAGATCCAATGGTAAACCGATTAAGTTTAAGCTATGCTTAGCCAAGAGGAGGCTTATCCCTAAGGTACCGAAGTTATCTGATCGCCATATTGTGGATATCTATAAATTGAAGATTTATTTATCCTAATAATCAAGACGGCTAGGCCTATCTTAAATCACATGACTCATTTGGATAAATATCCTTTAAGGGTAGTGGGCCTTGGGCTCTAATTTGGGCCATGCCGATATTGACCCCTCCAATTTAATTGTCACAATTAAAGTATATGCAAAGTAATAGAAGAGGACTCATCAAATAAATTATAATGAGCAATGCTTTATCAATAAAGTAATCTCATAAAAATAAATTTACAAACTGATATAATTTAATTTGATATATTATATCAACTTTATAGTAACAAAATTTTTACAATATAATATATCATATCAAATTACGTCACTTTTGAGTTTGCTTATATAAGATCATTTTGGTAAATAGAGTCTCTCTCTCTAACCGTTTTCTCTGAAAACGAGGGAGGGGAGTTTGTTAGTCCGTTTCAACTCTACGGTGGCTGCTGCTGCTGTAGACGAAGGCGGGAGTGTCTCTGTGTGCTGAGGCAGGCAGAGGTTTGATTATGGAGGAAATGGCAAGGATTTGGGAGCGACTGAAGTTGAGTGATGAGGAGAACACGCCGGTGGGAGTGCAGTGTATTTCTATGGAGAAAGCTCGAGATAAGGGAGAGAGGAGTGTAGTGGGGAAGATATGCTCTGAAAGGAAGATAGGGAGGGAGGTGGTTAGATCTACAATGGAGAAAATATGGAAGGTGGAGAAACAAATGGAATTTCAGGAAATTGGGAATAACAGTTTCATTATTACCTTTGTATCGAAGAAGGATAAGGTGAAAGTTATGGGAGGCTGTCCCTGGTTGTTTGACAACTACTTGTTTGTGCTAAAGGACTATGATGGTGATACACAACCACATCTAATAAGCTTCGATAAGGTTAGCTTCTGGATTCATATGCTTAATTTACCATTGAGTTGCATGACAATTGAGATGGGGAAGCATATAGGTGATTCTGTAGGGTTGGTTAGAGAGATTGATGTTCAGGAGGATGGTGTAGCTTGGGGTAGAATGCTGAGGGTAAGAATTGAATGTGATTTGAAGCAGCCTTTGGCCAGGGGTCGAACTATTGATGTGGATGGGAAGAGAATGTGGATTCCTTTCCAGTATGAAAAATTACCAAAATTCTGTCATTATTGTGGTAGAATTGTACATGGTAAGGGGGGCTGTGGGGAAGAACAGAAGGGAAGGCAAGGGTCGAAGGGAGGGGATTTGCAATATGGTGTTTGGATGAGAGCTATCCCAGGGAATCGTAGATGGATGGATAGGAAGAGAGAATCTGTATCTACTGAGTCTGGTAGTGATGATACTCAAGGATCTTTCACAAGTTCAAAAGATGTGGGGGTTTCTATGGATGGACAGGAGGGGGAGAAGGAGGATGAAGGGAGCAATGTGGAAGGAAAAGGGGTGGAAGGGAGTGTGGGAGGAAGGGGGAAAAATAATATAATGATTCATGAGGTAGTTAAAGAGGTTGAGAGAGAGGTGGGGAAGTCTAGTCAGAATGAGGAGCAGGACAATCAATTGATCCTAGTCAACTTAGTTGTGCAAGGTGAAGAAGAGGAAAGAAGGGAGGAGATGGTGGTGGAGGCAGTTCAAGGAAGTCAGGAGACTATGCATGAAGGGAAGAAGGCTAGTTGGAAGAGAAGGGCAAGAGGTAGACCACCCTCAGGTAAGATGAAATTCTCAAATGCCTTAAAGAAAAGAGGGTCAGATTGGGTAGAAAGGGAGGAGAGTTCAGAAGATGTCAAGAAACTTAGGTTGGATGGGATGCAGGTTCCTGAAAAGGAAAGGTTGGGGGCGGTGGCTGCTGAGCAGCCCCGCCTAGCATTATGAATATTATCAGCTGGAACTGCCGAGGGATTGGCAACCCTCGGACAGTTCAAGACCTTTGTCTGTTGACAAGGGAGAATAAGGCCAACATGGTGTTTTTGATTGAAACCATGAGTAAAGCAAGTAAACTAGAAAGATTGAGAAGAAGACTCGGTATGGAAGGATGTTTTGTTGTAGATTCAGTGGGGAAGAAAGGGGGATTGGCTTTGTATTGGAGAAATAGTGAGGAAGTGGAAATTAAGAGCTATTCTACTTGGCATATTAATGCTGAGGTTAAAGAGGAGGGACAAGACACAAAGTGGTTATTCACTGGGTTCTATGGTCATCCTGAGACAGGGAAGAGGATGTTTTCTTGGGATCTACTGAGGAGGTTAAAACCTAGAGAACAGGAACCATGGTGTGTGGTAGGAGATTTTAATGAGATTATTGTTCAAACTGAAAAGGTAGGGGGTCGACAAAGAGCTGAACTTCAAATGAATCAATTTAGAAAAGCTTTGGAGGATACTATGCTGTATGACCTGGGATGCAGAAATGGTTTTTATACATGGAGTAACAGGCATAATGACCACTCTTTTACAAAGGAGAGGTTAGATAGATGTGTTGCAAACAATAAATGGAGGGACATGTTTAGGAATGCTAGTGTACAGGGCTTGCTAGCTAGGAGCTCAGACCATCTACCTCTGTTGGTTTTGACAAAAGGAAATGAGGTTAGACAGAGAAGGGGGCATTTTCCTTTCAGATTTGAGGCAAGCTGGGTGAAAGAAGAAGATTGTGAAGAGAAAATAAAACAAGAATGGGTCAGGGGACAACAGTCAATTGATTCTGTCAAGAAGGTGCAGACAAGGTTGAAATTCTGCAGTGGAATGTTAATTAGAAGTTTCAGAAGAAAAGAAAAAGAGAGAACAAGGGAAATAGACCAGATTACAAGCAAAATAAAAGAAGTTCAAGAAGATCTGGGGCATCATAACATAGAAGAGTTGAAGAGCCTACAGAAGCAAGTAGGAGGTTTGTTGGAGCAGGAGGATATCAAATGGAGGCAGAGAGCAAAAAGAAACTGGTATAGCCTTGGTGATAAGAATACAAGGTTTTTTCATGAGTGTGCAAACCAGAGAAGAAGAAGGAACAGGATCTGTACAGTGGTTGATAGTAGAGGCTTCTTGAAAGAAGGGGAAGAAGAGATTGAGAAAGCTTTTCATGAACATTTTACAGCTGTGTACAAGAGTGTTAAGCCAAAGGAAGATATGATCAGTAAATGCACAATTACAGTTGAGGAAAATGTTACTTGTGAGATGAACGATTTTCTAGAAAAAGCTTTCAAAAGAGAGGAGGTGGAAGATGCTTTGAAAATGATGGGACCTCTTAAATCCCCAGGACCAGATGGGTTTGGAGCCTGTTTCTTTCAATCCTTTTGGCACATTGTTGGTGATGATGTATGTAATGCTGTGCTTCAGTTTCTTAATGGAGGAGAGATGAATCCTGCTCTTAACTATACTTATATAGCCCTTGTACCCAAAGTAAGTGAGCCAAAAACTGTCCATGATTTTCGACCAATAAGTTTGTGCAATGTGTTGTATAAGCTTATAGCAAAGACCCTTGCCAACAGATTAAAGAAAGTTATGGATGCTATTATCTCAAGGAGCCAAAGTGCCTTCATACCAGGGAGGTTAATTTCAGATAATGTGATTGCAGCCTATGAGGTGCTTCATTCTATGAATTCAAGGCAAAGATGTAAGGGTGGGAGTATGGCTTTAAAACTGGATATTTCTAAGGCCTATGACAGGGTAGAATGGGGCTATCTTGAGGCAATAATGAGGAAGATGGGTTTCGGTGAAAGGTGGATTGGGTGGATAATGAAGTGCATATCATCTGTCACATATGCTGTTTTAGTTAATGGCAAGCCAGGGGAGACTATTGTGCCTTCAAGAGGATTAAGACAAGGAGATCCATTATCTCCTTACTTGTTCCTTTTGTGTGCTGAAGGTCTAAGTGCTTTGCTTAACAAGGCTGAAAGTGGTTCAGAACTAAAAGGTGTGGCAGTGGCTAGAGGAGGCTTAAGGGTTACCCATCTGTTATTTGCAGATGATTGCATCATTTTTGGTAAGGCTAGTTGGGTGGAATGGAGGAAGATAATGGATATTCTTGGGACTTATGAAGCAGCTTCAGGTCAGAGCCTCAACAAACAGAAAACCATTGTGTTTTTTAGTCCTAAAGTCAAAGCTTCTGTGAAGGAAGGTATTATAAGAGAGATGGGGGCTCGACAGCAGAGTTGTTGTGAAAAATATTTGGGTCTGCCAATCACAGTTGGTAGATCGAAGTATAACTCTTTTAGAGTCATCAAGGACAAAGTGTGGAAGAAGCTTCAAAACTGGAAAAATCAATTCTTGTCTCCCTCAGGGAAGGAAGTATTGCTAAAGGCAGTTATACAATCCATTCCCACTTGTTACATGAGTGTGTTTAAACTTCCAAAGAAGTTATGTAAGGAGATAGCAGCACAGATGGCAAAGTTTTGGTGGGGCTATAAGAAAGAGGATAATAAAATACAATGGAGAAGCTGGTCTAAGATGGGGGTCTGGAAACATGGTGGTGGTTTGGGATTCCGAGAGCTTGAGAGTTTCAATAAGGCTCTCTTGGCCAAACAATGCTGGAGAGTGCTAGCGAATCCACAATCTTTGGTTGCAAGGATACTGAGAGAGAAGTATTTCAGACATGGGAAACTACTAGATGCAAGTTTGGGTTACAGGCCTTCAACTTTGTGGAGAAGCTTATGGGGTTCCTTGGATTTATTAAAGGAAGGATTGGTGTGGAGAGTTGGTGATGGGGAAAATATCAATATATGGGGTGATAGGTGGATACCTAAGCTGTCTACTTTCAAAATTCAATCTCCCAGACACTCTTTACCAGCTGATGCAAAGGTTAAAGATCTAATTGATGGGGTTACTAAGACATGGAGAGAGGAGATGATAAAGGAAATTCTTGATGAAGATGAGGCAAAATTAGTCTGCAGTCTACCAATTAGTCCCTCTGGTAAACCAGATAAGTTAATATGGGCCCCCACAAAAAATGGACAGTTTAATGTAAAAAGTGCATACCACTTAGAGATGAGTAGAAAGCATAGAGGAGAGGGGGAAGCATCGAATGGTGTAACAGACATCTGGAAGAATGTATGGAAATTGAACATTCCTGGAGTAGTGAAGATGTTTGTATGGAAAGCACTGAATAATTGCTTACCAACAAAGTGGAATCTGGCTTGCAGGAAGGTGGTTAGGGATTCTTTCTGTCCAATATGCAAATTACAAAAGGAAACAGTTACACATGCTCTATGGAGTTGTGGTGGGGCTATGGATGTATGGGCAGACAAAGCAAGCCCAGTGCAGAAGTGGGCATCTACTGAAAGAGATATGCAAGAGTTATGGGCAGACCGGTGTGAAAAGTTGCAGGAAGAGGAATTGGAGCTTATGGCTGTAGTGTTGAGGAGGATTTGGTTAAGGCGAAATTTCTTTGTTTTTGAGAATAAATTTGAAGGGCCTGATGTGATATTCAGCCAAGCTACAGCCAGCCTATCTGAGTTTCAGCAAGCTCAGAAACAAAATGAAAGGTGCCAAATGGTTGGAACAAGGCAGAGAGGTTTGTGTCGATGGACAGCTCCTGCAACTGGCAAAATAAAAGCAAATTGGGATGCAGCATTAAAACTAGAAGAAGGGAGAATGGGAGCAGGTGTAGTGATAAGAAATGAAAATGTGGATCTAATGGTATCTGTGTGCTCTCAAAAGCAGAATGTATGCAGCCCTTTGGTAGCTGAGCTTCAAGCACTATGGTGTGCCTTGCGGATTTGTGCAGATTTAAACTTGACAGAGGTAGTTTTTGAAGGAGATGCATTGAACATAGTTAAGGCTGTTAATAATCCTGAGACTAATTGGGAATGGCATGGTCAGCTGGTTGAAGATGTTAAGGATATACTGAGGAATAGGCCAATGTGGAAGGTTATACACACATATAGAGAATGTAACAGAGTAGCTCATTTTCTTGCAAAATTTTCCTTAACTGTAAATGGGGAACAAATATGGATAGAGGAGGGTCCTGCAGGTATTCAATACTTTGTAATGAAGGACAAAATTGTAATGAATACAGATGAATGAATATAAGATACAGAGGTATGTTCTTTCAAAAAAATATAAGATCATTTTGTGGATCCAACACTTCTCAATTGGAATACTAGCTCTACATAACCTCATCAGGCATTTCACCATCAAAATCAAAGTCAATCCTGGCTACTTCCAATTAGGGATTTAAATGAATAACACTTCCTTCATGAGCACTTAGCAAAATGCCTACGTGACAAGATTTGATTTAAAAGAAAAAAATTAAAATTTCAGTTTTATAAACTCTTGCAAAATAAATTATATGAATTGATATATCATATGCACCGACTTTCAAATAAAAGAACCTTTTCTTTTCAACTCCCTATTGGTTTTAATAAAAATCAAAACCTTACTTTCAAATGTAGGTGAAGAAATTATCTAAAAGGAGCAAAAAGTGTAAAAACCTCATCCACGAAAAATTCATAAAAAGCAAATTCTTTATCTAATAGGTAGAAAAAAGGATAAGACACGTAGAATAATTGTAGAATGCCCCACACCCTCTCAACTCTCTCTCCATCATGATCAACTCCTCCATACATGATATACCTCTCACTGTCTTGCTCTTTCCTTTCATATATATAGCACTAGTAACAGCTATATATGTGAGTCTCGAGCCCATCTTAATTACCAAGCTTTCTCCAGAGCAAATATGAGGGCAAATTAAACTTGGAAGCTAGCTTTAATCTAATAATAATATACCCACATGATCGTGTACATGATGGTACTGATCTAGTCATGATCACGTGTTAAATTACAGATCTAAGGAGCCATGAAGCAAGCTTCAATATTCCTGTTCTCGACACGATGATGATCCGGCCTTTGTTGTTCATCAATGAATTGAGTGGAGAGTGGTTAAGCATTTGGTCCTGGTTATGGTTGCCAAATATTGCAGTTTGATCTACATGCATAAATCATGTGCCGAATTAAGGCTGCATTTGGATACTGAAAATAACTCAAGTACTCTCAATACTTTTCACTACTTTTCATTATTTTACTATTATTTTTCATTTATTTTTATTATTATTTATTACTTTTCACTTACTTTTTATTACTATTCATTACTATATTATTACTTTTCACATATTTTATATTACTATTCTCAACAGTTCTCAATATCCAAACTCACCCAGATGTAACCCACACATGATAGATTGACAATATATCAAAGACACTTATTCATAAAAAGTCCTATTTATCTAGCTGCAAGCACCAATTAAGGCCCTTTCAAAAAAAAAAGCACCAATTAAGGGATCAATCCTTGATGGAATATCCGGACACTATATACTTGGGCAGGATGACCATATCTATTAACTTAGTTGTACATCATTTACTTGTCTAGTTCAAGACTCAAGGCAACTAGTCAATGAAGGAAGACTGCAAAAAAATCTTTATTTTAAACGTCAATGTCATCAGACACGTTTATTTGTCGAGATATATTTGTAATAGATAAATAATGCGTAATTATTTAAAAAATAAATAAATAAATATAGAATTTATATAAAAAATATAATAATTTTTTAATAATAAATTTTATTTTTTTTAAAATGACTGTATAGTATTTATACACTCCATGACTTTACATAACTTTAGTACTCTAAAACATATTTTTATCCTATTGGGAAAAATACAAAATCTTAATTAAGGAGGCTACCTACATTATTGGGCATTACTTCAAAATCGTATTTTTCAAATCTAAGTAACGATATTAATTAAAAGGAAAAATAAAATGAGAACCACAAAAAATTTATCCATAAAAAATCTAAAAAATAAAAAAAAGTAATTAATGGTCCTCCCAAGTTCCACGTAGCTTTGTATGCTCTTGATTGGAGGAGGAATGAACTTTAAGATCTTTTTTTTTTTTTTTTTTGACATATTCATTTTCTTAAAAATATTTATACTACTTGGAATGGCAGTCTAATTACTCAAATTATTCGGGTTGCGCAATCGGGATAATTTGCCTCAAGATAAATTCATCTAAATAGGAAAAAAAAAATTACTGTATTTTATTGTGAATTTTGTCACTCTGATGTGATATTTTAAATATATTTTTTTAAATTTAAGTGATTTATTTATGCAACTACTTAATTAAAATGCACTATATTAATTAATAAGAATAAGGACGATAAACTGAACGATGAAGAGTATAGAATACAGATGTAACAGGTCATTGTCATAAAAAGAAAAGATCTACAGAATCAAGAAAGTGGTTGGATCTATAAATATAGTAGATAGAAGGATAAGAATTCGTACAATAATTAATTATAAAAGAATAAGGTCAAAGTCACCGATCTTTTGAAAATCTTCCAAGAGCTAGAGTTTATCCATTTGTTTTTTTATTTAATAATTAAATAAGTATTTTTAAAATATCAATATTGTGAATTGTTTTTTGTAAAAAATATGTACCAAGATTAATATATATATAAAATAAAAAAAATAAAATTATAATTATACTAAGCGCTGCATAATTATTTTAAAAAATAAATAAATATAAAATTTATATTAAAAAATAATTTTTTAATAATAAATTTACTATTTTTTAAAATAATTACACAATATTTATATCTTTTGTAACAATACCTAATAGAAAAAATCTAGTTATAAGTATAATTATGTATTAATCTATATATTAATTTAATATTAGTAGTCAAAAAATAAATTTTATTAAAAATAATATTAATTTAAATTTTAAATATAAAAAAATCAATATTAATATATAGATTAATACGCGACTATATCTATGTATAACAAAACCTTACATAATATCCCTAGTTAAAAGAAAGGGAGATGACCTTATCCTTTGGCAGTATCGAGGCCCAGTCTCCATTATTACATGTTCCTACTAATTAAATTTCGAACGTACAAAAGTAGCTTTCTCTGAAGCAAATTAATGATCCAGGCAGGCAGGTAAGAGTTGGGAGCTACCTTAAATTTGTTAATTTCTGATCAGCCAAATTAATCAGAATTAACTTCTGAGATGCATCTACCATTAATAAAAAAGAATTATATATAGGAATAATCACTTATGTATCCATTTTCTTGTTCAACATAAATTTATATAAGCAACTTCCTTCTTAAAATTTTAGTGATTAATTCGTCATAACACCTCTCAACTCTCATCCTCTCAACTCAAGTCAAGTCAAGTCTTTACTGTTTCCTTTCCATCTATTCAGCTTTCTCTATAGCAAATTAATGATCCAGGCAGGCAAATCCAGGTCTACTTCTGGACAGTCAAAATCAGAATTAACTTCTGAGATCCATCTACCAATAAATAAAATAAAAATAAAATTTAGAGTTGTGAATTACCTAAACGTTGCATAGAATTTAAAAAATAAATAATTAATAAGAAATTTATATAAAAAAATTAACTTTCTAATTATGAATTTTATTTTTTTTAAAAATAATTATACAATATTTATATATTCTACGATCATATATATATATATGATATTACTCAAATAAAATATAGAAATAATCTTGGGATCACTTACGTATTCAGTTTCTTTTTGAACATAAATTTATAGTAGCTTCCTTCTTAGAATTTTAGTGATTAATTCTTCTTTCTTATGAAAAAAATGTTGTCAGATATTTTAAGTTCATTTGATACTTATACATTTAACAGACGCGCGTTTGTGAATATACACTTCATGTTCTGATTGTGAATATACTCTTTGCACTAAATAATGCACTTCTCTACCATCCACTGATGAAAAAGGAAAAGTATAATTGCAAGCATAATTAGGTATTAATTTATGTACTAATATGATGTGATTGATCAAAAAGTAAATTTTATTGAAAATAGTATTAATTTAAATTTTAAGTATGAATAAATCAGTATTGATACACAGATTAGTACACAACTATACTTATATATAGTAAAACTCAATGAAAAAATCATCCCAATTCAACCCTTGTGATTGTTGTGAGAAAGAAGTGAAAGGGCAAGTTTTACTTTACTTTTGTGCCATCTGTTAATATATGATCCACCAACAGTTTTCCTTTAATTTTACCACTGTTTGTACGGCCAATCATCATGACCATCCATTCACCCTTGCAAGAAAATTGATCTAATTCACCTGTGACGATGTTTGTGAGAAGAAAGGCATGCGCATGTTTTACGTTTGTATCCCATTTAGATTGTGCTTCCTTGATTACCATTGATTGTCAAAATAGCTATAGAAATCAAACATTACAGTCATGAGCATGACTTAAGGCCGATAAAGAATGTCGACAAAACGACATAATATAATCCTAATGGAAACTTGAATTAAGTACTGTACATTAAAAATTTCTTTTGCATGTTAAAGAACTTTGATTTTAATGGCCCCCTATAAATTGGCCGGAGTACTTATCTTTCTCATATCATTTCAAGTGAATATATATATATATATATATTAATCATCCGATCAATCTTAAATTTTTTTTTCTCAACAAGCAAAGAAATTCATAGATAAATTAAAAAGTTACAATGATACAATGTTAGAAAACTCAACAAAAAGTACCTCAAGCTCAGCTTATAAAGTTGCTCCACAAGTTTCTCCAGATCGATAAATCTCAAGAGTTTTCACTTAGTGGTAAAGCGTACTACGTAGTGTAAAACTAGAATAACGTTTTAACAATCAACAGCATAAATACTATATTAAGAGAGAACAAAAGAGAGAGAGCCTTTTGCTTTTTCAGATGATTACCGATAATCAAAAGAGGAGGGCTTTATATAGCCCCCTACACGGCTGGCCTTAAAGGCCAGCCTTAATCTGCCATTAATTTGGCAGAAACGCACGGCTTTAAGCCATGCGTTAGGCAGAGTAAATGAGGGGTCTGCCCCACGTGGACGCCCCTCCAATTAACATCTCCCACTCGCACACAGTGAGCATGACCTCAGGTCAGCATCTCTATAATGTTCTCAATCTTATTCATACAAGTAAATAGGTCGTGCGACCACCAAGCATATCTATAGAAATGTGGGAGTACATATACTAAGTCTCTCCCAGAGAAGACTAGCATAGTAACATCTCTAAAGTGTCTGGTTATGTCCTAGACTCATTCGATCGCATCAGTTTCAAGCATTTTCGAAACCCTCTTGAGTTCTAGAAAGCTCAGAACAATGCTTGACTATCTCTAAAATATTTCAATATGTTCACAACCTTAATCACTACTAGTATGTAGCATCATAGTTTGACGTCAGCAAACATTATCGAAGATGCAATATCGAAGAATCTTCTTTTTGCACTTATATCATTCAATTTTGGTCAAACCGTTTTTCCAACAATGCCTCTTTAAACCGTATTGATCATGGCCATAGACAACATGCCAAAGTAGCAGACATTATAACCTCCATCTTGTGACATAGTCAAAAGTAAAGGACACTTAAAAAATAAGACTCACACAGTGAGAAAGAGGGGAACCATTTACTCACTTACTCATTTGGTCGAATAAGCACATGTAGTATGAAACACATGCTACAATGGATTTCTCTTTCTTAAAGAGCATATTTCTATATCAACACCGTACAGATCTTAGTCTAGCCGCTCCTTAAGCGTCTAACCCGAGTTCCTCTATTTGCTCGCCTCCAAGGCGTCAAAGAGGATCTCACATCTGGCTAACCACAGGCTACATAGGTTGTGGGGTAACCCATGCATAGTCCTCTCATTGGCCCTGATCTTAGCTCCCACTAAAACCGACATATCTTTGTGTCAACTAACTTATCCATTTGGACAAGTATCTTAGAACACAATGTCTCATCTCTACTCGCTTCTCAAGCGCTAGAGGCGATCGCTCGTGTGAGTGAGCCGATCTAAGTCTGTTGACATATCTTGTGTGTGAATTAGAAAGACAATACGATAAAGACAATAACTAAATCATATTGTATTAATATCCCAAAGGAAATGTTACATCTTAATGTCATTTGAAACACAAAAAATATTTACAGTCTACGCAGTCCTAGATTCCTAACATGAGCCTCAAAGACATCTCTTGCTATGGGCTTCGTTAAGGGATCAACAACCATGCGACTTGTAGAGAGGTGTTTTAGAACCACTTCCTTTTGCGCTACCATGTCTCTGATGTAGTGATATCTGATATCTATGTGTTTGGTTCTTCCATGGTACTTAGAGTCCTTAGCATATGCGAGAGCAGCCGTGCTATCGCAGAATATTGTCACCGGATCTGAAGAATCCGTGCCAATGTCTAAATGCTTGAGGAATCTCTGTAACCAAACAGCTTCTTGAACCGCTGCAGAACAAGCTATGTATTCTGCCTCCATGGTGGATAAAGCTATACAGGATTGTTTCTTGCTGGTCCATGTAATGGTGCCATTGTTGAGCAGAAAGGCATACCCAGTGGTTGATTTACGCTCATCTAGGTCACTGCCCTAGTCGGCATCGCTGTAACCTTTTAGCTGCAAATCTGAACCTTGATAGCACAGCACATAGTCTGCAGTTCTCTTGAGATATCGCATAATCCTCTTGATTGCTTTCCAATGAGCCAGTCCGGGGTTAGATTGAAATCTACTCACTAAGCCAACTGCATAGCATATGTCAGGCCGAGTACACATCATTGCGTACATCAGACTACCCACAGCATTAGCATAAGGGACACGGGCCATCTTTTCCTTTTCTATTTGAGTCTTAGGACATAACTCTTTAGATAAGTTATCGCTTTTTGCAACAGGGGTGTCAATGGGTTTACATTCATTCATTAGGAAACGCTCGAGGACTTTCTTTATGTAAGTCTGTTGGGACAAACACAAAAATCTCTTTGAGCGATCTCTGTAGATCTTAACTCCCAGAATGTATTCTGCTTCACCCATATCCTTCATCTCAAAATTGAAGGATAACCACTCTTTTGTGGCGACTATCAACCCTTTATCATTTCCAACTAGTAGTATGTCATCAACATATAATGACAACATAATGAAACTCTTCTTGGACCTTTTGACATAGACACAATGGTCCTCTGTGATCATCATAAACCCATTCGAAAGAACGGCTCGATGGAATCTGAGGTACCATTGCCTAGATGATTGTTTTAGGCCATATATTGATCGTTTGAGCTTGCACACTTTGCGCTCTTGACCTTTGACCACAAAACCCGTTGGTTGATCCATATAGATCTCCTTATCTAGTTCTCCATTGAGAAATGTTGTCTTAACATCCATTTGGTAGAGTTCCAAATCCATGTTTGCTACTATAACTAGAATTAGGCGAATTGAAGCAAACCTCACCACTGGTGAAAAAGTTTCCTCATAGTCTATACCCTCCTGTTGGGTATATCCTTTCGCCACTAAGCGAGCTTTGTACTTATCTATCGATCCATCCGACTTGCGTTTGACTTTAAGAACCCATTTGTTCCCAATAGTTTTACGCCCTGTCGGTAGATCAACCAGATCCCAGACCTGGTTAGTCTTCATAGACTCAATTTCATCATTAAGAGCTTTCATCCACTCATCTTTAGTAGAAGATGAGAGAGCCTCATGAATTGTCCTAAGCTCATCATCATCATGCGGAGCTACCATAAAAGCTTTCCCTTCAATCTCAAAACAACGACAGTGAATACTTTCACGTGTGCTTCTACGCGGCTGAGGTTGTTGTGATTGATTGACAAGCGGTGTGCTCCCACTCGAATTTAAGTCCCTTTTATCATTTGTAGGAGCTTGAAGAATTTCTTCCTCATTCTCAACTAAATTCCTCGGAGCACTTTCCTCTTGTTCCACAATCTCATGAAGTTCTAAACTCCTATCAACCTCACCTCTACTTGGAAATTCATTTTCAATGAAGTCCACATCTCGTGATTCAATCTCAGTTACACTTCTTTCAGTTTGTTCACCTATTAACACATACCCTTTAGAGTGTTCTGAGTACCTTATAAAGATACACTTCTTCCCTCTAAGGCCTAATTTCCCATACTTATGAGAAAAATCATGAACAAAACCCGTTGAACCCCATGACCGCAAGTTACTCAAATTGGGTTTCTCACCGGTCCATAGTTCATATGGGGTGGAAGTTACTAATTTGGAGGGCACTCGGTTAATAATGTAGACAGCAGTCAAAAGTGCATCCCCCCAAAAAGAAATTGGTAGGTTTGCTTGCGCCATCATTGACCTAACCATCTCAAGCAGTGTTCGATTTCTCATTTCCGCCACGCCATTTTGCTGTGGCGTACTTGGCATCGTCAACTATCTTTTGATTCATTTTTCATCACAGAGCCTTTTTGCTCAGAGAGATATTCTCGTCCTCAGTCAGTTCTTAGAGTTTTTAAACTCTTATCTAACTGATTCTCGACCATTCTTAGATATCGCCTAAAACATTCCAATGCTTCAGACTTATGGGAGATTAAGTAGACATGACCGTAACGTGAAAAATCATCTATAAAAGTGATGAAGTAGATACCTCCGTGTCTTGCCCTCACACTCATTGGACCACAGATGTCTGAGTGGACTAATTGCAGTGGAAAAGATGCCCTAGTAGCTTTTCCAAACGATTTTCTCTTAACTTTTCTCATTAGACAATGTTCACACGTGGACAAGATGACCTTAGCGAGATTGCCTCTCAGGCCTTCTCTAATTAATCGAGTCATTCTATCTTGCCCTATATGGCCAAGCCTAGCATGCCATGTGTATGAATCCAAATTATCAATAGATGAAGAAAGAAAAGCAATAGATTCATTTATATTAGAATAAACCAAATCTAATATCATAAAACCGTCTTGAAGAAAAGCATTGCCATAAAACATGGCCCAAATGAAAGGAAACATAATTGTTTTAAAAACCAATCCGAAAACCGAGTTTTAATAGAGTAACAACTGAAAGTAAGTTTCGTCGGATCTCGGGAGCATATAGCACATTGTGGAGGAAAAGAGTGCGGCCACCCCGCAAGTCTAGCTTGTAGGTACCATGTCCCAGTACCTCCACGCTAGCTCCATTCCCCACCTTGATATCACGGCTCCCAGTTGGAATCCGGCGATACTCCACAAATCCGACTATATCTCGCGCTATGTGCTCGGTCGCTCCTGAATCAACAGTCCACAAAGGATAGGAGTCGGCAACCATCACATGGCTAGTTACAAAAACAATGCGAGAAAAGTCAGAGTATACCTTTTTCAGCTCTGTGCAGTCACAAGCGAAGTGGCCAATCTTTCCGCAGTTGAAGCACTCTAATTTTGACTTGTTTTTCCCGCGCTTGCCCCTCTTGGTGCGCTGAGAAGTTCCTAACACTTTTTTAATATGTCCAGCAGCTACTCCATTCTTGGACTTCTTGTGCTTAGGCCTTGATGCCTTGCGCGAACCAGCATTAGCCACATAGGCCGTATGATTGGGCTTAGCAGCCTCTAGGCGCTCAGCCTCCAATTCCAAATGACGCAAGACATCATCAAAGTCTTTGATATTCTCGTTATGCGTCAGGTTCTGGCTCATATTCTCCCAAGAATTCGGTAGTGATCTTATCACTACCTGTACTTGTTGTTCATCTGTCAGGTTGTTTCCTGCCGACCTAAGTTCGCGGATCATATTTGACATAGCCCTAAGATGCTGCTTCATCGTATGGTCAGAGCGCATCTTATAGGAGTCGAACCTCATGGTTAATCCACGCAACCTAGTGGCTGAAGTCCCACCAAACTTCAACTTCAAAGCCTCCCACATGCTTTGGGCAGTGTCATAGACCTCGAACTCACACATTAGATCATTGTGCATGCTGCTTAACATAATTATGCGCGCACACTGATTTTTCTTAGCCCATTGGGTATAGGCTTGTTGATCTATCTTGTGTTGTTCCGAGTTCCCTTCCTCGGGTATAGTAAGGGTGTGAGATAAGGCCTCTAAGACCTCTTGCTCATCTAAGACATGGTGGATCTTGCGATGCCATATGTCATAGTTTTCCCCATCTAATTCCTCCCCTTTGTTTAAGTCGGCAACAATATTCTTGGATGTCATTTCACTACAATACGCAAAGAAGGGATATTACTCACACACCTAAGAAATCTGCCGCGTGCTTTCAAGTTAGAAAAAGAATAATTTAGACATGTTGCAAGATCAAAAAATCGCTAGGCTTCAGAATCATCCCTTGCGTCACAATATCCAATTATTAGATTTCTAACTCAATTCCCGCGCAAATTTTAAAAAACGAATATGGGAGAATTTATCATCATAAATCTCAACCATACTCCCACTATCTTAATTAGTCATCTAGGCCTAGTCACATGTAAAAACATAACCTACTAAAACCACAGTAACCTTTTGGACCAGTCTACAAGAACAGCTACCCAGACCATAGTAACCTGTTGGGCCAGTCTACAAAGACAGCCAGACTACAGCAACCTGTTGGGCCAGTCTACAAAGATGGTTCATATGAGACCATTACAGTCTACTTTTCTTGTTCCATCAGTGCATTTACAATTCTTACTGGGGCCACTGTAGTCTTTTTGGCTATGTAGTGCATTTACAGTTCTTACTGGGGTCATCATGGTCTTTTGGCTATACAATGCATTTACAGTTCTTACTGGGGTCACTGTAATTCTTTCAGCCTATCATTCACACTGACAATTCTAATTAAGACTACTTAATGGGATTTTCTATTTTATCACTAAAAGAAATAAAGACTAATGTCTAAACATTCAAGTCTAACATTCATAGATGATAAAATAATCATATTTCCATATGTTCAATACACACAGACATGTTATCACATTTAATCTAAAAATTAAATAAAAGATCACATGTAATATAACATTATGGAAAAAAATAGCATGAAAATAAACAAATATTCACATGTTATCACATTTAATCTATAACATTAAATAAAAGATCACATGTAATATAACAATATATCTAAGCATATATTAAATCATGCCAAAAAAAAAATTATTATTATTTAACCAAAAAAAACTATTATAAAAACATTTAAAACCCCCACCTAAACCAAAGAATATTCGCAGCCCAGTGGTGCGCCCTCTCCTTAGTTTAGTAGTAGGTCTTGGATTCAAAACCCATTGTGCCACTTTTTTTTTTCGGTTTTTAATTAAAAAAAAAACCACTAGGCTTAAAAGCCCAGCTTGCTTTTTTTTTTTTTCTTCTTAAACCCAAAACATAGTGGGCCGAAGGGCCCAAGCCCAACCCGGCCCATCAGAGGGTAGATGACTCAAGTCATCTTCTTCCTCTCGCAAGTTATTGTTCACTATGAACAGTACTCGGGAAAAAAAAAATTTCAGCTACCATTTATGGACATCACCGACGCCGCCGATTGCCGGAAACTGCTTCCAAAGGAATCTGGGTGCTGCCGCAGCACTTAGGTGGTGCTGGCAGCACCCCTTTGGTGCACGCAACACCCCTCTGGTGCTGCAGGTGCCTCCACAGTGCATGGAGCACCGTGGGCACCTACTGGTGCGCACCATCGTGGTGCGCGCAGCACCATCACAGAGGTGTCGCGCAGCACCCTCCGGTGCGTGCTGCACCTCCCAAGTACAGGTGGTGCATGCTGCACCACCGAGAGCAGAGGTGGTGCTCGCTACACCACCGTGTGTGGGTGTTGAGCGCAACACCGCTTCACAGCGGTTCAGCCAAAATGAATTTTTTTTTTTAAGAAAACACTGCAGCACCACATGTGCGCGAATAAAAAAAAAACACAGTTTTCATGCATATGCTAAAAAGAAACTAGAAGCAATTATAAATGCTCTGATACCAATGTTAGAAAGCACAGCGGAAAGTACCTCAAGCTCAACTTATAAAGTTGCTCCACAAGTTTCTCCAGATCGATTAATCTCAAGAGTTTTCACTTGGTGGTAAAGCGTACTACGTAGTGTAAAACTAGAATAACGCTTTAACAATCCACAGCCTAAATATTATATTAAAAGAGAACAAAAGAGAGAGAGCTTTTTACTTTTTCAGATGATTACCGAGAATCAAAAGAGAGAGGCTTTATATAACCCCCCTACACGGCTGGCCTTAAAGGCCAGCCTTAATCTGCCATTAATTTGGTAGAAACGCATGGCTTTAAGCCATGCGTTATAAGCAAATAACGCATGGCTTAAAGCCATGCGTTAGGCAGAGTAAAGGAGGGGTCTGCCCCACGTGGGCGCCCCTCCAATTAACATACAAGATTTTGTGGGGTCGAAGTTTCCAATAATCTTCTTAAAATAGACAAAAGCAGCACTAAAAAGAAAAATAAAGCGGGTTATCCAGCTAAAAGATTGACTCCAACCCAATCTCACATGGGGATGCCGCTTTAAAGCGATTATAACATAGTTTGATAAACATACTATAAGCCTACGACTAAAAGTCGTAGTTGAGAGAGGTGCGCTACTTTTTGCTGATCTAGTCCAACTGTAGGAGACTATCACGATGACATTGTCTTGATCACGGGTTAGGAAAAACGATAACATAGAGTAACAACCTGAATCTAGGCCGAGTCGCTGGTGGGTCAACACTATCAATGGCGGCGCGTGTAGAGCATGTGCCACCTTGGGAGGAGAGCGGATGAGCTTATCCGAATGATCAATGGCCAGTGAGTTCGGAGGAGCCGCGCGTGGCCTTAGAAGCCACTCCAGGATGCGGCTGCGCATATTAAACACGCAAGGCAGGGGCTGCACGTGCATCAAACGCATTGTACAGATTCGCAGGTTTCTGCAACAAGCATGAAGATTGGCGGCTGTAGAGGCAGCACGTGCTGGAAGGAGAACGCTGGGAAGTAGCAGATCAGCGAGAGACGATGCTACGGGGTGGAAACAAATTGAAAGACAACAGAAAAGGGACAAATGCAAAACCATATGGACAGAGCCACTGGGCTGGCTAGGGGAAGAGTTGGTCGGAGCCAAAGCTCCAAACTCCCTCCGCTTAGGAATGGGTGGAAAATCATTGTCGGCTGTGGATGGGCAACGGTACGAAGAGAAAAGGATAAAATGTTCCGATCAATCTTAATTAGTTATGTAGTTTAATTTTTCTGCCTTCTGTCTTTCCCTAGGCAAAGCCCAAAATATTAGAATTCTAAGATTCTTGCGGGAAAGATTAATATTCCCTTCTAGCAAGTCAATCACGGTTAATTTGGGTCAGTGGGTTTCAGCTCTATCGGCAAATTGGATTTGCAATCGTTTTTGGGTTTTGTTTTGTTTTTTTGTCCTTTATCTATTTTGATGATGGATTTTTTGGGAAGAAATTTTAATAGTCATAATTAAAGTATATGCAAAGCAATGGAGGAGCACTCTTCAAATAAATTTTAATGACAAATGCTCTATCTATAAAATAATTTCACAAAAATAAATTTACAAATTAGCGTAATTTAATGTAATGTATTATATCAACTTTATAGTAAAAAGAATTTTACAATATGATGTAATATATCAAATCATATTACTTTTGAGTTTGCTTATATGAGATCGTTTTGTGGACCTAACACTTCTCAATTATTAAGGAATGATATATTTTATGCACCGACTTTCAAATAAAAAGGCTTTTTCTTTTCAAATCCGTATTGGTTTTAATAAAAATCAAAACCTTATTTTCAAATGTAGGTGAAGAAATTAACTAAAAGGAGCAAAAAGTGTAAAAACCACATCCACAAAAAAAAATTCATAAAAAGCAAATTCTTGATCTAGTTGACAGATAAAAGGATAAGATGCGTAGAATAATTGTAGAGCCCCACACCTCCCAACTCTCTCCATCATGATCAACTCCTCCATACATGATATAACTCTCACAGTCTTGATCTTTCCTATCATATATATAGCACTAGTACTAACAGCTATATATGTGAGTCTCGAGCCCATCTTAATTACCTAGCTTTCTCCGAAGCAAATCTGGGGGCAAATTAAACTTAGAAGCTAGCTTTAATCTAATAATAATATACGTACCCACATGATCGTGTACATGATGGTTCTGATCTAGTCAAGATCACTTGTTAAATTACAGATCTAGGGAGCCAAGGAGCGAGCTTCAATATTCATATTCCCGACATGATGATGATCCCTTGTTGTTTGTCAATGAATTGGTGGCTGGAGAATGGTACAACATGATTTGGTCCCGATTACGGTTGCCAATTCTACATGCATAAATCATGTGCCGAATTACTCCAAGAGTTGTATTAAGAGATATGATGTAACCCACACATGATAGATTGACAATATATAAAAGATACTTATTCATGATGAAGGTCCTATATATCTTGTTGTAATACTCCAATTAAGGGATCAATCCTTGATGGAATATGCGGACACTATAAACTTGGGCAGGATGACAATATCTATTAACTTTGTTGTAAATTATTTAGTTGCTAGTCCAAGACTCAAGGCAACTAGTCAATGAAGGAAGACTGCCAAAAATCTTTGGTTTTAAACTTCAATGTCATCAAACACGTTTATTTATCGAGAAATATTTGTAAAAAATAAATGATAGTTACAGTCATAAGGTGTAAAAAAAGTAGTACAATAATAATGAAGAGTGTAGATCATTGTCCACAGAATAAAATATCAACTGAATAAATAAAATAGTTGGATCTATAAATATGGTAGATAGAAGAACCCGTATGATAATTATAGAAAAATAATGTTAAAGCTGTCACCACAAAATCTTTTAAGAGAGTTTATTCATCTATTTTTTTAATTTAATTATTAAATAAATATTTTTAAATGATCAATGTTATGAATTGTTTTTTTTTAAATATTTATAAAGATTAAAAATATATATATATATATATTTAAAATAACCTTATCATCGGCCAGTGTCAGGGGCCCGTCACCATTATTGCATGGTCCACGTACAGCAGTATCTTACACCTCTCTACCCTCAACTCTCCATCCGCTCAAGTCTCAAGTCTTTGCTCTTTCCTTTCCATCTTTACAGCTTTCTCTGAAGCAAATGATCCAGGCAGGCAGGCAAGACGGGGAAGCTAGCTTAGTTTGTTAACTTCTGATCAGCCAAAATCAGAATTATTTTCTTTTTACCCTTTTGAGGTGAGTATTATTAATTAATTAATTAATTGCTGCTTATTATTATTTAATTGGTATTATATATATGATTTTTATTTTTCTCCCTCGTCCTATATTTTCTTCTTCGATCGATCTGTGAAGTAGAACAGGCCAGGCAGTTGCCTTATATATATACACACACACACACACACACACATATGTTTGTATGTTGATCAAAACGTACATGTGTTTGAGATCGATGAGGTAAAATTGTAGGTGTAAGATAGATTAATTTCCATGGGACGGTTGTAATTATTTTATTTTCTAATTTAATTTTCATTTTGATAAATATATATGATTTGGACCCATTCGAATTTGGAGATGATGAAATATTCAAATTAATTAATACATCCATTTCATTTAATTGACCGTATTTTTCAAGCCTTATATTTTATATATACATATATATATATATATGACGAATACGAACTTACGATATAATTAAATATAGTGATCAGGAGCAATGGATCAACTTCAACATTTCAGCCACCCACATCCCTTGTTGTTGAGCCTCGATGAATATCGTCGTTTTTGTGCATTGTGCCGGGAAAGAGTATCATCACGTACTCCATGTTACAAATGTAATGAAGATGGGTGCAAGTATTTCTACATGCATATATCATGTGCTGAATTACCCTACCAGTTGCATCACCCAGGCCACCCCAAACATGATCCTCTTACCCTCATGAAAACGAATTTGGGCGATCAATGTGACAATTGCAGAACACGTCAAACAAACTTGTTTCACCAACACAGATCCTACATGTACACTTGTTCTCTTTGTAAGTTCCATCTTTGTATTCAATGCGCTTCGTTTTCACTAACCACAAAAGTTGGTATTCACGATCACCCATTGACCCTTATACAGAAATTATTCCAATTCACTTGCGATCAGTGTGAGAAAGAAGGAAATGGAATGTTTTATTTTTGTGTTAGTTGTTCATTTATGGTCCACCCAGAATGCACTCTTTTACCATTGGTTGTACAACCACCCAGCATAAAGGCTGAGTTTCACGACCATTCAATGACCCTTGCAAGAAAATTGATTTCATTCACTTGCGATGCTTGTGGGAAGAAAGGTAGGGGCATGTTTTACTTTTGTGACGTCTGTTCATTTGTGACCCATTTAGATTGTGCTTCCTTACCATTGGTTGTCAAAGTTATACGGCATGAACATCCTCTCAAACTCATTTCTCAGCTTCCAGCCATTAGTCCATTCAACTTTCGTCGTTGTAATCTATGTGTTAGGATGGTGAACATAGATTATATGGTCTATGATTGCTCAAGTTGTGATTATGCGGCCCACATTCATTGTGCTACGAGCAAGGAAGAGAGAGATGAGACATTTGTGACATGTTGGAACATGAAGAACTCAGGATTGATGAATCCACAGACATATTGACATACAATGTTAAAAGGTTCGAACCAGGAGTAGATGGGATTAAAATAGCTGCAGAAATCAAACATTTTAGTCATGAGCATGACTTAAAACTCATTGACAAGCTTGGGATCAACGAAAAGTGTGATGCTTGTACGCGGTACATCTTTACTCCATATTATGCTTGTGCTCAGTGTAGATTCTTTCTTCACAAATCTTGTGTTGAATTAAAACCAAGAATAAGACATGTACTCCATGAGCACTCTCTTCTGCTCCTCCCATGGACAACTCATGATAGTGGTTGTTTTGGATGTGATGCCTGTGGCCGTGATTGTAATGGCTTCACTTATAATTGTGAAGAATGCAAATTTAACCTTGATGTTCAGTGCATTTCACTCCAATATAAGTTCACACATGGTAGTCATGAACACCAACTTATTTTTTCCAGATCTCAAGATGACAGAAAGTGTAATAATTGTGATTCAAAAAAAATCCTGTTCTGGTGTGAAAATGGTGAATTTGCATTAGATTATAAGTGTTTAACACTACCGCATTCAGTATGGTATGAACAACATGAACATCCCTTCACTCTTTGTTATGCTCCAGAAGATGATTCGGGTGAATATTATTGTGATATTTGTGAAAAAGAACGAGACCCGTGGTGTTGGTTCTACTATTGTGCAGATTGCCTTTATCCTGCTCATTTGGAATGTATTCTTGGAGAATTCCCAAATATCAAGTTCGGGAAAACTCGCACAATTGATAACCATCAACATCCTCTTGCTCTTGCTATTGTTTCGAAGACTTCCGATGATGGCCGTCATTTGTGCGAGGTTTGTGGTTATTCTTTTACACTTGAAGCTGGTTTAGCTTATGAATGTGCCGAGTGTAAATTCAATGTTCACAGACGGTGCTTGTACAAAATAGGAACAAGTAAGGGATAGTTAATTGTTTTTTCTTTACTTGGGCTGTTAGTTTTACTAAAGAGCTCCGCAAGTTACTTTTTTTCTACTGTCTACCATATTGTAATAATAGGAACAAGAACTATCTTAATTAAGACTACTCGTGTATACACTTTCTTGTTTAATAGATGGTTTTGATAGTTACTTTTTTGTTGGTTTAGTTATTTAATGGTTAATTTTTCCTTCTTTTTCTTTTAAAAAATGTAGTAATTGTATTTAAAGAATTACTTTATATTTATGAATGAAGATGTAACATCAACAGGATCAGGAGATCAAGGTGACACTACAAGAAAATCAGCCTTTCCCAGCGTCAAAAATCGCTACAAAAGACCCCTAAAATCACTGTTTTAACTCTTTCTCAGCGATTTTTACAGCGCCGAATGTTAGTCGTAATTGTCTATTCACTTATAAATAAAACCAACGAAAGCTAAAAATTGCTGCAAATATTGAGTTATTTGCAGTGAATTTTCACGTTGTAAATAGAAAAACAATCGCCACATTTACACTTCCATGTTAGTTGTAAATTGCTAAGAAAAATTTTTACAGCGTTATAAAACCGTTGAAAATAGCATAAATATCGCTGCAAATAGATTATAATTATTTTCAGCGTTTAAAAATTTGCTGGGAATAATATTTTTCCCAGCGTTTTGAAACGCTGTTAAAAAAGTAAGGAAACATGCATGTTTTTTCACAGCGTTGAGAAAACGCTGCAAATAAGATTTGCTACGACTAAAAGTCCCTATTTGCGGCGACTAAAAGTCGCCGCAAATAGTCTTTTAGAAAAAAAAAAAATTAATAATAATAATACAGGTGAACCTAGGTTTTCATGCACTTATGCAAACAAGAGAGGCAGGGAATTGTAGTTTCCAAGTACCGTGTGCAAGCAATAATAAAGTTTACAGACTCCTAAAGCTGAATGCTCCAAATGTCATGAAAACCAAAAGGAACCCCCTGATCTCCAGCAAATGCAGAATATTTAACATTTAACAGAAAGAAGTAATGCCTAAATAAAGTGAGAAACTGTCCAAAACACAACAGGGAAAAAGTTGTCATCAAATATATTTTGGTGATTCACACATTAACAGCTAACCATTATGTTAACAGCATAAAATTTGGGGCCACTACTACATTCTTCCCTTTGGATTTGTTTTGGGTTTTGAACGGCAGGGTGCACATTAGGCTCACAAGCAAGCTATGAAGCCACTAAATTCTTAAGCAAGCTATGAAGCCACTAAAGTCTTCAATTGCTTAAAATCAAGGAAATAAATTTTCTGCAATTTCTATGACAGATTTATCTAATAAATTCACATTAGATGCATGAGTTTGATGGTATAGCAATACTTATCAAAAGATAGCATGGCAATACTACCATGGAGCTAGGTAAGAGTTTCCCAGCTTCATTTCTTTGATCTAACATTCTAACATTATTCTCAACCTTAGTAAAAGACCACCAATGAAACAACATGATGTAAAGGTAAAAGTTTTAATGATATGAAAATTTGCAGGAAACTTACCCATAGGTCCTGTCCCTTTTTCCCAGCTATAATCAATCAAGTTTTTCATACTATTAACCACTTCTGATATCTGCAAGCACGAGAATGATGGTAAAGAAAAAATTGATACACAAGCTACACATAATTATCAGTAAATAGTTCAAGAACTACTCAGAAGCTATTATTTTTTATCCTCCAAAAAATCCACAGTTAAGCATATTTAACCAATGTTTACCATTGTGGTCTAATGACATAAAAGAAACTATAGCAATAAGGGATAAGTCCTAGGTACTAGGGCTTTGTGAGAAGCAAAAGTTGTGCAAGGATCCAAATGTCTCTCCAAGGCAGAGAAGATCTGAGCATACCATTGTGTTTGAACTGCTAGATTTTTACATAGAAAGAGAAAATTTCAAGCATTGACCTCAAACAAATGAAAGAACCTAATCCAACTCATGATGAAGTAGTTGATCCTAAAGGAAAAGCATATCCTTGACCACGTAGTAACATGGAAAAAGTTCATCATGTCATGATGAACCCTGTCAACAAAAGCAGAAGCTTTTATTAGTAAGGTTAGACAGTGGCGATCATCCCACGATTTCCAAGGAACTCCAAGCTTTCTTGGCTCTTAAATTAAATGCTTTTAAGAAAGGGCACACCTATAACGTTATCTTTAATGAATTTAGGGTCTGTTCTTCAGAAAAAATACGTTTAATTGGAAAGCTTTTAGTTTTATAGGAGGTTTAGGGTGGATGAGAGTTTGCTTACTCTTGGGTGTTACAAGGAGGTTAGGGTTTGATTTTCCTCTGGGATCTATTTGGAAGGCAAAAGTTCAGACAATTAAAGGTGCTTTTTTGAAAAATGTTTGACTTTATTTAAAACCAATTAGGAGCTTATCATGGATCAAAGGAGCATTAGTTTGTTGTCAATGACAGTAGCCAGTTATGCTAAAAACTACTTGTTTCTCTCTACCTTTTCTTTCACATCATGCAAAAGCTTCAACAACATGACAAAGAAATTATATTAAGCCTACTACAAAAAGCATTTACTTCTTTTAGAGACTTTAAATTCCCTAAAAATGTAAATAAGGGCAAAAAATGTCTCCTTAAACATCCCTCCCCTTTTATTCCTAGAAAAGAAAAACATTCAAACCAGAGGGAGCTGACACAGTAAGGTATAACATCCCACCCTGTTCTTCATGCAAACAGAAAGAAACTGATACATTGAGGTAAATTGAAGCAGTACAAATAAAACCAAAAATGGGAACACACAGATGCACAGGCATGCATGCCCACACAGAAGTACTTGTTACATACCTTCTGAAGAATCTGGCCTGTATCTGGCTCTCTGATATTTCTGCAATTCATGGGGGCAAAATCTCCAATTAAAAGGAAGTTTACATCAAATGCAAAGTTGCACATTATTTATGCAGGAAACTAATCTCATGGTAAAAGAAATGGAAAATCTCATGTCTGTCATATTCTAAAACACACAACATCCTTATCATACAATGCACAAAAGTCAACTATAAAGGGCCAAACAACTTTATAATCAAATGTACACAACTTTTGTGGTTAAGAGAAAATAAAGGGCTAAACAAAACATATAAATTATAAACACAAGCTTCTCAAACTATAAAGAGCTCAAACAAACAGTAAATTATATATAAACAATCTTCTAAGTAAAACCTCATTGTTAGAATCAGTTAACCTCACAATGCACACTATCCATAAATCTGATCCATCCATAGGCAATTAGAAACATCATAGCCTAACAAATGATCCACAGATTCACCATTCCTTTTACACATAGCACCAATCCATTACAATAAGTCCACACTTTCTCAAATTGTCCATAGTCAAGATTTTCTCCAGCTATAATTCAACTTGGTACTGTTTGATAGATTATGTATTTAATTAAAGATGTATTTAAGAATGCATGTAAACACACACACACAGAAAGAGGAATGTTGTTAATAAAATAAAACTGCTGCAAATGACAACAGCATTTGCGACCAAATAACCGGGGACACTAGAAGCACACTTTACTTATATGCAATAAAACATATTAGATACTAAAAATACAGCATTTAATAATTTAATGCATAATGTGTTTTTGTACAAGTACTTTAATGCATAACATCTAATGAAACAATCACCACATATAAAGGTGCAATAGTTCATACCAACTACAGGAATTGGTTCTAGAAAGTCAAGATCATGATTGACTCCTACAAGTCCAAATACATATGGACTACCTAGATGCGCATGCCTGAATACTAAAAAATAACAAGTTAGAGCAAGACCTGCATGTAAGAACTTGTGAAAATAAAGATATCCAGCAAATAAACTGGTAAGATAATACACAAGCTTCAATTTCGAAGCCCCCAATATCAGGAGATTTATTTGCATGATGTGAATAAATGCACAACAGCCATGCAATTTATATATATATATATATATATATATATATATATAAATATAATTTGCATTTGCAATACATTATGTCTCAGAAGGAAAGGTGACTAATGAAAAATTGTGGTCTTTCATTTATGCCCACTGTAACCTTTTCTTTTAATCTAAGATAAAGTGGGAGTAGTGCAATTTTTCAAGGAACAAATGGACCCTATTACATAGGCAAGTATTGGAAAAAGAAAGGAAAAGGAACTAAGTGAAATGAATCATTTTTCTTTTTCTTTTTCTTTTTTCCATTCAAATCCATTGTACTATATGCACAATATAAAATAATCCCACAACATGTAGATGGTACATAACCAATCAGCTAAAATTATTACTGTGTAAGGAATTTTACAGTTTGATCATTCCCATCTAAGTTGTTCTTTGTTGATAGGTATTGTGTTCTCATGGCAGTGATCAGATGTCTATTTTTCAGTTTTTTTAAACATCTAGACACTGCAGTAAGGCATAAAATAACCCCCCAAGAAAAACTAAAAAAGCAAAAAGGTATATGAATCTCATAATATCCTCCGATTGCACTTATGTCCAATGACATGGCACACCTGGCCCATTAGAAAAACATAGAAAATGAACTGCACATATCATGTTGTTTTATGAAGTATTTTTTTATAGGTAAAAGTAAAATTTTATTGATATAAAAGTCGTTTAATGAAGTATTAAGGACATGGAATTTAGAAAGTTCTACATGAGTTCAATATTTGTCTTACCAATTGAAAACAAATTTCATCGAGAGCAACAGCGACAGCAACAATCCCCCAGGCTTCCTGCACATCTCCAACCTCTACAACAAGGAAACCAAATCATGCAAGTTCTTACTTGAAGTTCTCAAACATTAGCATATTCCACACATATCAAAGGAGCAGGGCTTATCCAGCAACTTACCAAAAAAGTATGAATTAGCAAACCCCCTTCCACCAAAGTAAGCGAGAAAGATACTTATCATTGAGTGCATCATTTGTTTTTGGTGGTTTTTGAGCTTGCCCGCAAAACTTTGTGATTTTTGAAACAGCAAGTCTGCTCCAATCGTCTGCTTCTGTAACTTTAAAAATAAATCTCATGATTTAGACATTAAACTAAAGCAAAACAAAAATTGATCATAAATTCAAAAGTCCCCAACCCAGAACAGAGGGTTACTCTGTTCTGGGTTGGCTTACGGCGTTGAAAGGGGAGATAGTGGAAAATGGGGGTGGCGTTGCGGCCGTGTGGAGGGCTGATTTGCGGTGGTGTTGCGCCGTGGAGGAAGGCAGTGCAGGGCTTACACGAGGTGCTTGAGCGAGATCCGTGCGAGGGAGAGTAGATCGACGGTGAGAGAGAGGGAGAGCTTGTGGAGGGGCTGGGGACCTTTTGGAGGTAGCTACGCCTGTAGCTGGAGGTTGTACGGCGGCTGAGGACACGACGGCACTGGGAACCCAAGAGAGAAAGGACTTCGAGAGTGAATTGAGAGGAAGATCTGCAGGAGAGAGAGAAGCGGCTAGAGAGGGGCTTGGTTAGATGGCCGGCGACGGTGAAGGTGGACGGTGACGGTGGGTCGACGGCGATGTGCAGTGGCAGCTGCATGGAGGCGTGAAGAGTAGAGATCAAGGAGAGAAGCAGAACAACAGTGGGGGGAAAAGAGAGAGAGGGGAGGGAAAAAAGTGGGAATAAGGAGTTTTGGCGCCGTGCGATTAAAATTGAGTTTTTGCGACTATATTTACATCGCTATAAAATTCTCTTTTTTTGTTTTCTATTATTGCGGCGACTTTTTTGTCCCAATAAGTAAAAAATCGCTGTAAAAGACCAATTTGAAACTTTAATGTAAAAACTTGTCGACCACATCAAAATCGCTGGAAATAAAAGTTTTTTACAGCGATTTTATTTCCGTCAAACATAAAAACACTGAAAAAGGCCTTTTTCTTGTAGTGTGATTAACGTTGGAAAGTGATCCTCCATGTAGGGCATTAATTTGAGATCAGTTACAATATATGCTGAAACTCAATATTTATAGGGCATTAATTGTTCAAGAATTTCCACAAGTCCTCAAAGGAATAGCTAATTAATCAACGTTACATTTATTAAACTAATTAAAGAAAAATCACAAGCATTTTGTCTTGCTTTACTTACCTTCAAATAACAAATACAAGTGCTTAAAACTTCACTTATTATTATTGTGGAATCTATTTCAATGGTGTGTTAGACGTATCAAAAAAAGACTTGCTAATAAATTTTTTCATTTTGACAAATAGAAATCTAATGGTCTAATTTTGAAAATTAGAATCGAAAGGTTGTCTAAATAAAATTAAATTATTTGAATGATTATTATTAAATTACTGGAGAAAATAATTGACACGGTTTAATATAAACAAAGAAAATATTATGGAAATTACTATATCATCAACGGTGGGGATATTATTTAATTAGTTTGAATTATAATCTACATCTTCCCTTACTTGGGCTTTTATTTAAATTGAATAGCCTCGTGAGTTATATGAAGTAATCCAAAGGAAAATACATTTTTTTAGCTCTGCTAGGTTTTAACGCTTTGTGTGACGTTATGCTGTATTCATGGCTACTGCCTTGGGCTAGTTGGGTTCTTAGGCGACTGCAGATCTTTACAGATATGGTTGTACAGTCTCCTCAACCCCTCCCAGAGGTCATTGTTCTGCTACGACTTGCAAAGGACATTAATGGGGAAGTCCGTGTTATTTTTTCGAAATATGAGATTGAGCACTTAATAGAACCCTTCAAGTTTTGGATGGCTTTGAAGTTCATAAGGCAACGTCCAATGCTAGACGTCATCCGTTCATTCATTAGGAGTCGTTGGGGATTGGGGTTGCAAACAGTGGTCTCTTCAATGCACAAACCATGTATTGTCTTCATTCGTTTATCCAATGAGGCATATTTCTTGGAGGCTCAGTCCAGGGAAGCTACTGACATTGATGGAGTGCCCTATCGAGGTTTTCATTGGCATCCTAATTTTAATGAGGATAGGGAGCTGTCGCTTGTGCTAGTATGGGTAGTCCTACTAGGTTTGCAATCGAATTTTTACCATGAATCATTCCTGAAGAATAGTATTGCCCCTATCGAAAGATTCTTGCGCCGAGATATACCACAAAGTATGCCACGCAGACTGATGGAGATCAGGTGTGTGTGGAAATGGATGCGGCTAAGGAACCTCTACATGGGATCTGGATTGGAATCCCTCATAAGCCAACTAGTTTGTATGTGGAGATTGAGTATGAGACTCTTACGGTATATTGTTGCAGATGTAATATCCAAGGACATAAAATTAAAACCTGTCATTCGAGAGATGGGGGAAAAAAGGATGTGCAAAGGAAAAAGAATGAAGGGGAGAAGCAGATTAAAAGCTAGGCTTCGAAGACACTGGAGGATAATGGCAACAGAAATGTGGAAGATCATACAAAGGGGTTGATCTATAGGAACTTGGAAGGAAATAATGGGGAAGGGCAAAGTAACTTTGCAATAGAGGGAAACGGAAATAAAAACATAGTGGTGCAGTTGCTGCAGGTAGGGGGAGTGTAGATTCACTTTCACATGTGGCGGGAATAGATTTTGGGAATAGGGTTAAGGTAGAGGAGGGAAAGGTAAAGGCTAGGGAAAATGGGCTTTTGAATGGAGGCACTTGGTCAAATACTTTGTTGATAGAGGAGGTTACCATGGTACCAGGTTCATGCTAGCTAGTGGGTGGGCTTTCATGTGGTTTACTGGCTGGTTCCAAGTGAGGCAGTAGAGCAAGAGGGTGGGGTGTGTGCTCTAGAAGCTGTTGAACGTGCTTCATTGCATGAGATGGATGAGATGGACAGCATTGGACTCAGTGAGGAGGACCACTACTCTCATGGGGGTTCTTTGTCGGATCCTAAGGGGGAGGTTGGGACTTATATGGGGAAATTCAGGGATTGTCTATCAGATAGTGAAATGCAGCCCAAAAAGGAGATAGACAAGAGTGGTAAAAGGTTAAGAAGCATTCTAAGCAAGCCCTTACGTTTGATTTTATGATGTCTAAGCCTTTGTTTTGGAATATAAGGGGGTTAGGAACGTCAAGGAGGAGACTACGCAAGATTGTGAAAAGTATGAAGCCTAATTTTCTCATGTTGACAGAGCCTTTTTCCAATGAAGCTAAGCTGAAATTATTGCAAAACAATTTACATTTTGAGTTCTATTTTTTTAACCAGAACATTGGAGGTAAGTTGTGGTTGCTTTGGGGGGATGGCCTACAGGTTTCAGTTCTGAATGCTAGTGCTCAACATGTGACGATTTTCTTGCCATTTGAGAATCAGCAGATTTATATTTCAATAGTATATGTGAAATGTAGATATCAGGAATGTAGGGAGTTGTGGCTAGGCCTGCAACCCAATCAACAAAAGTCAGATCCAGACCCGATCCAACCCGAACCGGCTACAAAAATGTGTGAACTCGACCCGACTCTAACCGAATCGTTTGGGTTGCGTTTATATATATGTAAACAAGAATGGATTCGTGAATAAATCAAAGCTTCCAACAATGATCCAATTCAGGAACTTCAAATCTCATTCAAAATTCTCCTAGCCACCCACCCAATTTACAGCAACCCAAATAAGATTAAACTGAAGAATTAATTTTGGGTATCCCTTCTAAGAAGCAATAGTCACAACCTCTAATCAATACCACTTGTCTCTATCTGTCCACAAAGAATCGCTACTTCAGTTCAATGCACAAACCATGAGACGTCGTCTCCAATAATCCAACCAGACTCCAAGGTTGAACAACTGAAAAAAATCATGCAGAACTATTAGATCAGTCAAACATTCTTTCAAAAACCAAAAAAAAAAAAGTCAAATAAATCAGCAGACCCAATACATTAATGAAAGAAATGAAAAATAAAAATATCCAGATATGAAATCTAACTGTTTTGAAAAAAGAGAGAGAGATAGAGAGATCAAGCTAAGATTAGGAAAACCAAAGACAAAGAAGCGGAGATTAATACTAGTGATGTTGAAAAAACTACCGAAGCCTTCCATTGTGGTGATAGGAAAATTTTTGAATGAGGTAACACGACAGACAAACCCCTTTACAGATTCCCTTACAACCAACTACCCATATGTGTGTATGGTATCAACTAATCCAGATCAAAAGCTAGATCTATGTGGCAAAACGTTATACCCAACAACTCAGATCTGGAGAAGTATTTTCATGAGCTCAGTGTGCAGATCTGGAAGCAAGCGACCATAAGCTTTAGATCACAAAGCAGATCTAGGTAGATGGAGAAGTTAATCACCGTAAGACTTTGAGAGTGTGCAGATCTGGTGCCATGTAGTGGAGAAGCAACAGAGGGAGCAACAACTGAAGTTCAACGGCTAATGGAGATAGTCTGGAACGGAGAGGAAGGATACTCGATTTGAGGAGAAGAGAGCTTTTAGTGATTGGTTTCGACCGAATATGATTTTGTGGCTAGGGTTTCCATAGTAGTGGGGAAAAGAGACTCGAGGCAAGGGCTAGAGGAAAAGGCCTAATGTAGTGGGTTCATCGGTTCCAAGGTTTCAATTGAAAAATATTCAAAGCTGATATTTGAACCCACAATTTAATGTTGAACCAATGAAACTAACTTTTGTCAAGTGGGCCCATTCGGGTTGAACGGGCCATCGGTCTTCTTGCACAGGCCTAGTTGTGGCAGTTTTTACAGCAAGATATTCATCATGACATAGTTTGGATAGGCCTCGGGGACTTTAATGTTATTTGTGGGGATGATGAAAGGCGTAGGGGTAGACCTCGGTTGAGGGTGGCAATGGAGGAGTTTAACGACTTCATTGAACAATGCGGCCTACAAGATATGAAGTCAACTGGTAGCTTGTTTTCTTGGTGTAATGGACAGATGGGTATGGCTCGAAGTTGGTTGAGATTAGATCGGTGCTTGATGAACTCGGGGGTAATCGCTTTGCTCTCGGATGCTATGTTGAGCTATTTACTAAGGACATCATCAAACCATGCTCCTATGGCCATTAAGCTAATGCCTGTTGTCTCTCTGTATGGTTGATCATCCTTTAAATTTTAACAAATGTAGGTTTCACATGAGGGTTTAGGAATTTGGTCAAGGAGGTCTAGTAAGATAGAGCACCATATAGAGAGCTTGGAGAGGAGGATTGAGAGCCTGGAACACCAGCTGCAACATCAGTTCTCGGAGGACATCTAGATGGACCTGTTGGTTACATGGGAAGAGTTGGTTGTGTGGAACCAATGGGAAGAAATAAGGTTAGCTCAATAGATAAAGCTTAATTGGCTAGAGAAAGGGAAAGCGTCGGCCTGGTTTTTTAGATCCTTTACTTCTATGTCGAAAACAATGGTGCATGAAATGAGACTAAGGGATGGCAATTTTCTGAAGACACCGAAGGCCATCCATCTAGGTGCAATGGAGTTTTTTAGTAATTTTCTTCAAGCTAGGCCACAAAGGGTACCACTAAATTTGTTAGCCTACGTGAGTGTTGAGGTTTTTTTAGCAGGAGAACCATATGCTTACATAGCCTCCTTAATCCAAGAAGTCAATAAGGCTATGTTCTCTATTTTGATAGACAGCAGTCTGGGTCCAGATGGGTTTGGATCGGGGATTTTATCGATCATGCTAGGATTTGGTGGAGGCGAACGTGGTGGATGCTGTTAGAGAGTTTTTTAGTAGCACCCCTTTGCCGAGGTTTTATTCAGCTTCTCATATCATCCTAATCCCGAAAGTTAAAAATCCTACTGGTTTTGAAAAATTTAGACCCATCAGTTTGTGCTTGGTGGTTTATAAGGTTTGCTAAAAAATTATAGTGAAGCGGTTGTTCCCTATACTTTGTAGACTGGTATCTCCAAAACAAGGTGCCTTCCTGTTAGGTCGTAGTATTTTTAAGAACATCTCATTGACCCAAGAAATGGTTAATCAAATTAACAAGCACGTTCATGGAGGAAATGTGCTTATTAAAGTGGATATGGTAAAAGCATATAATAGCATAGATTGGGACTTTTTGCTACATGGGATGAGGCCTTTTGATTTCTCTCAAGAAGTCTGTGGGCTTATTAGCCAATGCATATCATCCCCTTGGTTCTCAATGGCTATGAATGGGACTACGAAAGGCTTTTTTCCTAGTGGTCATGGGCTACGTCAGGGGGATCCTTTATTGTCATATTTATTTATTTTGGTTGAAGAAGTACTGTTCAGGCTGCTGAAAAATAATTTTGCTGTTGGAAAACTAGAGTCGTTCAGTCATTCTCAAGAAGCTATGCTTATCTCCCACTTGTTCTATGCTGATGACATTATGGTATTTGCTAATGGAGGTGGTGAGTCTATTAAAAAGATCAGGGATATGTTCCAAAAATATGAGGAATGGTCGGGATAAGAAATAAGCAAGGAGAAATTAGCTACGTTTTTGTTTTTTAAACTATTCCTACAGGCAGATGGAGGAGTATGCCATGTTTGATAGGCTTCTCGGAAGGGTCATTTCCTGTTAAATACCTAGGGGCTCCGCTAGTTTCTAGCCATCTTAAAGTGAGTCATTTTGATGAGCTGGTGGCACGTATTAGAGACAAACTGGGAGGTTGGCAGCATAGAATTCTGTCAAATGGTGGTTGGATTCTTCTGTTGAGGCAACTGGTTGCTAGTATGCCGACTCACTTATTTTCTTTAGTGCAAGCGCCTAAAGCAATTCTGAGTAAACTGAACCAACTAATGAGCAATTTTTTTTTTTTGGGTCCTCAAAGGGCAAACCGAAAAGGAAATGGTTAGCTTGAACCTCTTTGTGTAGGCCTACTCGAGAGGGAGGTGTGGGGTTATGTAATTTACAGGAAGTCCAAAGCTCGCTCCTCATGAAGTTTGCTTGGAAACTCTTAACTGAAAATTCAGTGTGGGTGCAAATTTTCAAAGCTAAGTATGTAAAAACTAAGCACATTTCATTGGAGGAGCCTCATAAAGGAGCTCCTTTTTGGAAAGGTAATATGCTGAGTATTACGAATATTCTTAGCAATGCGAGATGGTGAATTCAGGAAATGAATATTTTTTCTGGCATGATAACTGGCTAGAAAATGGCCCTCTTGTGGATGAACTAACCATTACTGCGTGGCCTTCTCTAAAAGTGTGGGAGTGAAGGATTGAAAATGGATGGGATATGGACTTGCTAAGAAGCCTAGTGGGGGATAGCAAACTAGAAGAAAGGCTGCCTTGGACAGCAAAAGGAAGGTGCAGACCTGCTAGTGTGGACTCCAATTTTGAATGGTGGTTTTTCCTCTAAAAGCGCATGGGAGTGTGTTACAGTTAAAGCACAAAAATGAACTAGTCAAACTGGGTTTGGAATGTGGCTCTTCCAAAAAACAAAATTGGTAACCATGTGGAAGGCGATAAATGGTTGTCTTAGCGTTGATGATAGAGTATGTAAGATCGGCATTCCCACGGTATCAAAGTGCGAATGCCGTGGAGAGTGGTGTTTGGAGGACCAGGATCATGTGTTGGCTATAGGCAAAATTGCAGAGGAAATATGGTGCAGATCTTCAATACAAGTGGGCATGTCATTTGATCTGCATAGACCATGGAAGGAAAAAGTGGAATTATGGTACAGGCATGCAGCTCGGTCATCCCCAAAAGGATGTTAATTGGTCTCATGCCTTCTATTTTAACTTGGTCTCTTTGGCTTTGGAGATGCAGAGTGCCAATGGAAGGACACGCGGTTTCGATGAAGTCTCTCTGGCAGTCAAATCAAGGCTGTAATTGCCTGGGTTGGAGCCTAGTGCAAGTGGAAGTGGAGTTAGATGCGTTGTTAGTGGTGCACTGGCTTGAGAGAAAACAGTGTGGGATTTGGAATTTGGAGGATTATTGGGAAGAGATTCAAGGTCTGTTCTTTAGCATGTAGGTTGTGGTAAGGCATGTTTTTAGGGAGTGCAACGCAAGAGCAGATTTTCTAGCCCGTATGCCTACTGGGTTGAGTCCCAGAAAGTGGTTGTAGTTTTGTGAACTTCCTCACCTTCTTAAAAGAATTTTGAAATTAGATAAACTAGGCCTTCCCCTCCTGAGCTGTTAGTTTTTCCTATTGCAAGAGTTGTGAGTCTCAAAGGTGTAACCGATCCGATTTCTGGCATGTTTTAGAAACAAACAGGTATACACTGGTTTTGAGAAATGAAGAACCCATACCGAACTGATTCACCCCTGAAATTGGTACTTCCGATTTTACTTGTTCTGGTCCGGTTCAGTCTAATTCTACCGATTTTCCTGATGAACTAATAAGGTTGGTCACTTAAGAATATGGGTGCTGCTCGCATGGTACGAGGCGGGGGGGGGGGGGACCTTTCCCCGCACCCCACCCCACACCATGCGGGGGAGGGATTTTCATCCCCATCCCTACATTAAGGTCTAGTCCCTAAACATTAAGGTCCACGAGTTCGCCTTGTTGTGGTGATGACCGATTGTGCCTAGCCAACTTGTTTGGACTTGGATTTGCTTGGCAATGGAGGGTCCCTAGGTTGATGAAGGTTTAGTGTTTGAGTGATGGAAGTGATGATGTAGTAGGGTAATCTAAATGATGATTTGGTGTATTTGATTCAATGTGGAATGACTTGATGGTTGCCCTTGATGTTGGCGCCATTTGGATGATACTTAGGGTGGGTATGGTGAAGTGTAGATAGGGTTTTGGGGGTGGCTAAAGGGGATTACGAAATTGGGAAGTGATGGACTATGGTTGGAGTCTAGGATGGGTTGGTTTGGATGGTGTTTGAAAGAGTCTAGGGTTGTTCCTAGAGTTTAGGGATTTGGAGATTATAGGATTTGAATATGGCAAGAGGATGAGGATCTTTGGTAGGATTTGGAAAGATGGAGATGATTAAGGAAAAATTTCTAAGTTGTAGGAATCTATCAAGGAAATATAAGTTTTCAGTTTTGGCAAGTGGAGAGGGTCTTGGTTGACTTGAATAATTCTAGGAATTGAGTGATTTTAGGGATTGAATTTGGAAGATGAGATGAGGATTCCTAAAATGTAGAAATTACCTTGTGGAAGTCTAAGTGGTTTTGGCTAGGCTTTGTGGGAATGGATGAAGGGTGGCTAGGGTTGCCAACTAAGGCAAGAGATTTGTATGGAATGATGGAGGCAATGGGAATTTCAGCTAGGGTTAACTTGGATGGAGGAAGGCTTGTTGGAAAACTAGATCTAGGCTAGATCTAGGGTTCTATGGCTTTATGGAAGTGATATGATATGGACTTGGATCTTATGGAGGCTAAATATGTGTTTGGTAAGTGAGAAAGTGTATGGAATATGTATGGAATAGATATGAAATTATAGATCTAAGCTATGGCATGTGAGAATTATAAATCTATGAATGTGGAAATGTGTTGGACATGTTTATGATTGGGAGATAGGAATTTGGCCTTGGAAAAATGAAGGCTTAGGATATGTTTGATATGTGAGAAAATGCAAGAAAGAATATGAACAAACTAGAAAATATAAGAACATAAAAGTATTTTTGGATTTTTTGAATAGAGAGTGGAAATATAAAAAGATTGATAAATGAATGATGTGAAGATTGAACGGAAAATAAACAAGAGATTGATAAAATGAATCAAGACCTATTCACGAATTACAAGGTGATGAAACAAAGATAGATAAATAGACAACACCTATTCATGAATTGCAAGGTGTTGATCTTCTCCTTGGGATTTACGAATTGCACCCAAAAGAGCCCAAGTGCACAAGTATCGAAAGTGTTCACAAAAACAAACCAAACCGTTCCATAAAACAAAACAAAAAATGTCAAAAGATGCAAATGAAATGACTAAGGGTCCTATTTATAGAGATTACAAAATAGAAACCCCCAAAAGGTCCATTGGAAAATAATTAAAAATAAATTAAAGCAATAAAATAGACTTGCATGGCCCATGGTGGCCCATGACATGCAATGGCCTATGGATGACCTAGTGTGAATCATGGCCCACGGTTGGGCTGGTCTGGCTCATGGCTGCTAGTGGGTTCGGCATAATGCCGTGCATGACCTGCTGATAGGCATGGCACGGTGCCATGCTTTGGCCTGCTGGTGGGTACGGCATGGTGTCGTGCGCTAATGCTGCATGGCCCAGGCAAGGGCCTGGGCATTGGCCTGGCGTGTGGTGCAGGGGCATGCGCATGGGAGTGCGCTGGGCTGCACATGGTCACTAACCTTGCTGGGCGCCTGGTTCGTGTCAAGGCATGGCTATGGTAGTTTCAGGGCATCAACCACGAGCCCATCAAGGCTTGTCTTGGCATGGTTGGTGGCTTGGCCGTGGCCCACAAAGTATGGGGTTCTGACACCCTAGCCCCAGTAGCAGGGGGTGGGGTTGAAACCGCACCCCGCCCCGCCCCCCACTCAACGCAATGATCCTATGGGTTTATAAATTTTTTTTGGGTCTATAAATTTTTTTTTTTGGTCTAAAATTCTTTTAGACCCAAATTATAACATAATTTAAATTATAAATTAAAATTTATACATCCAAAAAGAATATAAACTCTAATGAGTTTGGATTGCTTTGACTTCCTAGGCCAATCTTTATATAGGAGACCAAGGCAATACAATAGTCATACTTAAACATTGTGGGGCTCGCCTAGGAGGCAAGGCAATCAATCAACTTGAATTCAACTTCATGTTTTTAATAAATTGTATATATCTATATACAATACATTTATAATATAGTAAAATTATAATTTTTTGTATTAGATAGGGGATGGGTGTGAGGTGGGGCCCCGCTGGGGTCAACCCACCCCCCGCCCAGTATGGAAGACCCCCCACCCTCGCTAGGGTTGTTCCATGCGGTGGCGAGGCAGATGGGGGCAAGGTAGCGGGGGGTGGGCCCCCGCCGCCTACCCCTACTTAGAAAGTCGAGCTTTGAATAACAAACTAATAAATTAAAAAAAAATTGGCTAAATATAAAAAAAGATATGCAACAAAAAATAAGAATTATAATAAAACTATTATAGTATACATATATTATTTATAATAATCATATTATCATATATGTTAGTGATAATATGATGGTTACATAAAATTAAAATTAAAATATTTTATGTTATATTAATTTTATGTTATTATAAGATTTTATAATTTCTTGTTATATTAATTAGAACTTTAACATATAATATATATAATATAAATAAATCATATAAGAATTTATTTATATATATAAACAGGTTTGGTCTAGTGTATTTAAAAAAAAAAAAAAAACCAAAACTAGAATGAACCTATTTCGAACCAGTTTTGAGTAAATAAAACCGGTACCGGATCGAACTGTTTTTGCACTGGACCGAATACATTAGTTCGGTTCAGTTCAAGCCGATTTAACGGTTTTTATTTTCAACACTATCTAGAAAATATAAGGTAGTGAGTTCACTTGACTCTCGCTTGACAGTTGGCTTGAGCCAATCCTAGATAGATTGTTCGCTCGACCAGGCACTCGAGCAAAACTCAGGTAGAGAGTTCGCTAGTGATTCACGCAATAATGGGCTCAAGGAAAGGAAAACCCTAGTGTTCGCTCGATGCTTGCTTGATACTCCTCTTGAGTAAATGTTGTACAAATTGTTTGCTCTCAGTGCACTTGACACTCTGCTAAAGTGAAGAACCATATTTTTGCCGCCTTAGGGTTTCTAACACCTATCTATAAATATGAATGTTATTTCTTAGGTTTTGTATATGAGGGAGCAAATTGAACTGAAAGAGGCAAGAGGTGTGTAGAGCATATTTGAGAGTGAAAAAAGCCCTGGAGAGAGAATTGAGATAGTGTGAGAAGAGTGAAGTTCTTGTAACTCATTGAGTGTAATAATCTCCATTTGGAATAAAATTCCCTATAGTTCTATTGACGTAGGTATGTTGCTAAACCATGTAAAATATTGTGGCATGTGTGTGTGCTTGATTATTGTGTTTCCACATTACTGTTTCATTGTCTATCTTAATATTGTTGTGTGTGTGGGTGTGATTGCTCTGGTGTTTACCACAACACCATTTTGTCTAACCAATAAAATTATGAAAATATATACAGTGACAAAAATCATATGGTATAATGCTTGTAAAAATTATTAATTAAAAGGTAAATATTCAAGATATAATCAAGGTACCATTACAATATATTCGGCTTATAATACTACCATAATATTATCAGATGTAAAATATTAAGACAATATGATGATCTTATTATGGAAGTGAAATATATCAATATACTCTAATATCTTTCCTTGGATGCGACAAGATTGTTCTCCAAGGGGATCATAGATGACAATATATCTCGCCATATTTGGCATATTTGTGGAAGACATGATTATAATCTGTTTGTATAAGAGTAAAAAGCTCTTACTCTTTATAATACTTACAATGGACTCCAATTGAAAAATGGACTCCAATTGAAACACATACTACTGCTTTTAGAGTATGACCTATAAAAATCTTATTTAAGCCTTCCTTTAAGGCACTACAAATGGTATTAGAGACTATCTAGACCATAAGTATTATAGGACTTGAGCCATGATGTCACCTATGATAGAATGGCCCGACGTAGAAGTTAGTAATTTAAGGACAAAAGATTGTGATAACTCATTTTGAACCAGTATATGTGGTGTTTGAAATATCGCATTGTTTGAAAATGATTAGTTCTTATTCTTTATATTGATTATGTGCATCTTTACAATTGATTATATGGCAATCCATCATACAAGCTGGAATTATTGATCCTTGCACCATAATTTTTTATCTCACCATATTTCTGCCGAACTCTAAAGAAGATCACCATGATAAATCTATTGAATTATTACCATATATTGTCAAAAAAACCAAACCAGAAGGAGACGGAACTGAAATACATACAGAAATCAAACATTTCAGTAACAAGCATGACTTAAAACTCACTGATGGGCTTGGGATCAACAAAAAGTGCGACGGGTGCATGAGGTCTATCTTTTCTCCATTTTATGCATGTGCTCATTGTGGATTCTTTTTTCAAAATTCTTGTGATGAACTATCAAGAAAATTGCGACACTCACTTCATCGACACCCCCTCAAGCTCCTCTTGGGAGTAAAAGAGCTTTTTGAGTGGATGGTTGTGCGCTTCTATCTAATGGCTTCTGTTATCGTTGCGGCATGTTACTTTAACCTTGATGTCCAATGCAGTTTAATCCCTGATATCCTTACACATCCTTGTCACAAGCACCAACTAATTCTTGCTAGCTCATGAAAACACAAAAATTGTAGTTGTTGTGGATCATATGGAAGATGCAAATTTAGTTGTGTTGATTGTGAATTCATTCTAGACTTCGAGTGTTTGACACAACCGCATACAATGAATTGCAAGAAAGATGATCATCCATTCACACTTTATTATAATTTGGAAAATGACTCTGGTGAATATTAGTGTGATATTTGTGAAGAAAAGTGAGATCCAAAGTGTTGGTTCTATTAATGTGCTCATTGCAGTTATCCTGCTCATCCTAAATGTATTCTCAAGAAATTCCCAAATATCAAGTTTGGAAAATTTCTCAAATATGATATTCACCAGCATCATCTTGCTTTTGTTTAGAAGACTTTTGCTCGATGGTCGAATTGTGGTGATGATGGTTTCATAGATTTATCTTATGAATGTGCCAAGTCTAATTTCATTATTGAGCTAGGGTGCATAGAAGGAAATTGAGAGAGACATGGTTGTCATTGACATGTAATAGAAATTACATTAAGAATTTTAATAAAGATCACTTCATGTGTATCTCCTTACTTTCTTGTTGGACAAAAATTAAACTTAATTTTAATATTTAATTACTTGTTTTGTTTAATAAATATTTAGTTGTTATTAAAAGAAGAAAAGAAGTGTATGTGGTTGAATTTAAGTTAAATATATATTTATGATGAGTGAAGAGGTAATTATGTATATACAATTAACACGATTGATCATGCCATATATACTCTTGTAAGTACGTACGTCAATAATCTTATATATGTTCCTAATGAACACCATCCATCTAGCTACATATAATTTGTATATATATAGACATTGTTATGAAACTAAAAGAGAAATAATTTTGCAAGAGAAAAGAGTTGTTCTTCAATGTAAAACTTGATTAAATACAAGTGAATGATACTCATATATATAGGAGTACAAAGGAGTAGATATAGCTTAAGTCTTAATTGATGGCTAAAGATAGGTCTTAATTGATGACTCAATGGTCTTAATTAATGGCTAAATATTGGTCTTAATTAATGGCTAAATGGTCATATAAATAAGTTTATAACACACTCCCTTTGGATGACCATACATAAAGAATATGCCTCGTTAAAACCTTGCTAAGGAAAAACCCAGTAGGAAAAAAATCAATGGCAAAAGAAAAAGAGTACAACATTTATGTGTACTACCAAGTGCTTTAAGATTGCCTCATTAAAACCTTGCAAAGAAAAATCCAGTGGGATAAAATCATAACAAAGGAAAAATAGTACAATCAGCACAAGTTTTCAAGACATTTACACCCCCTGAAAAGTGCATGATAATATGTCTTCAAGTTTTCGCATTCCAATGTTCTGCACAATCTTCTTAAATGTTGTAGTTGGTAATGCTTTAGTAATAGAGAACAAAGATTAATTTTAAATGTAAATTCAAGTGAAGCAAAGTGATTAACAGAAAAAGTACTCAAATTTAACAAACAGTAGAGCGTCGGAAATCCCTTGCACAAATCTGATATTTTAATTATTCTTAATTCATTGGATAACTCAATTAGGAACTCAATTCTCGAAATTCCCAATCGGAAGGTATAGATTTATAAACCAGACTTAAATCAAATGTAACCCTTTGAAAAAGCATTCACCACTTTTAAAAAAAACGTAAATTACTACCCCTATTGAGAAAATCCAATGACGACAATATACTCAAGGAGCGATATTGCAGCAAAAAACTAAATCAATATAGATAAATAATTGATCCAAACATAATCAAAGAACTAATCCATTCAATAGAAAAAGCATGACTGAATCCATAAACAGAATAAATTCTATGATTATTCGGAGAAGAAAACATCAACGATGAATTGAGAATGATAAAACAAAAGAGTTTTAGCAATTGAAAATCAAATACATGAATTAAGAATAAATTAGAAATACCATCTAATGTGCAAGTTCATCCCTAACCCTACTTGAGAATTTAGTTACCCATAAATATAATGGACAACAAAAATCTTCAGAGAAAACTGAAGCGAACGGTGGCCATCGAAGTGATTTTCTCCTCTCTTCAGATCTGCCTCTTGTGCCTCTTCCTCCTCTCCATTTCGTGCTAATGATATACTTATATAGGGTAAGAAAGAAACCCTAATGTCCTCTTGATTTCCGCATAAAAAAATTGCCTAAATTTTAGGACTTATCTTGGCAGCCACGTACAGCCTTCAGGAGTTCAAATTTGGAAATTCTTATTATATACAAAGTTATAGACCTTTAAGATAGCTTTCCAATGCATCAAGAATCGCATCAATCCGATATATGAGTAAAAAGATACAGTCAAAAGACTAAAGTATGTCCAGACTGTCTCCTAGCGAATTTCGGACTTGGACTTCTTGTGGTTTCATTTTGTGATTTTTTTCTTTTTCTTTTCTTCCAAATTGCTCTCAAACCCCATGAATGTCCTCCTTTGAATTTGGCTGGGCTTGACTTGCTCTTTTATAAACTCTGAAATTAGACATAAAAAAACTGTTTAGGAGTCTCCCAACGTAAATAAAAATTCAATTTAAGAATACACATTAATTCCTATGATTTCTATTCACATTTTAGTATTTTAGTCCAATAATAGGGTATATAGAGTGCACTTTCACACACTCATCACACCCCCTAACTTACTCCTTGCTAGTCCCTAGCAATTTTCATGTCAAAACAACGAAAGAGACCAAAGAAAATCACACATAAAGGCCATCAAGTCACACTTTCCAGATTCACATATCAAAACAATCTAAGGAATCCAATAACCCATCAAGATCAATCCACCTATAGCAATCCACAGAGTGTGTGTGTGTTCTCCAAACCATAACCATTGTACCACTAACCTTGACACATGCAACATCAAGAACATCTTAAGCAAAAGGTTCAACTCCATAACTCACGGGTATAATAGTGTTTCATGTAAGAGCTCTCTCTATGGAGTTGATAATGGGTGTATATACACTCTCATGGAAAATTAGGCAATTATGTACAAGCAACAAGCAAACATTGATCTTATGATAGGAACACTAACAAATGAGTCTTCCATCAATCTTTTCAACAGCTTACTTAGGATCAGAATGGTCAACACAAAAGGTTGTAATGTGGCTTGGTTTTGGGGTTATATATAAAAAAAAAAAAAAAAGGATGAAAGGGATTCAAAAACTTTCAAGTACATACAAAGGGAATTTTATTAAATATCTCAATAGACCACACTTCTCACTTGATATACTCTTCAACTTTTCATATCATCAAATAATAATGCTTTTCCTTCTTCTTCCTCTTTTTTTTTTTCAACAATTTGATGGACAAACACATGCCACTTTTGTATTCTTTCCATCTCTACCAACTTCTTCTTTTTTTTTTTTTTTGGAGCTCACTCAATTGAACACTTTGCAACTTATACTCTTCTCTTTTTTTCCGTCGTCTTCTTCTTCTCTTTTTTTTTAATTGAAAATGATAAAATTAAAGAAAGAAAATATAAATTCCACACCTAGTATACACTTGGAAGTAAAAAGGGTAAGAAAATCTGTGTATAGGTTATACTCCAATGTGGAGAGGCATGGATGATATGGGCATATGAAAAGAAAACGCTACAAGTGTTTTATTGGCTCAAAGTTGGCTACTAGGGGTCTATGATGGAAAGGATAGCTTGAAAGGCTCAAACGTTAATCCTAAGTTGACCTTCGTCATATCCCAAGTATATCCACCATTGTACTGCAAACCATGTAATGATATTCTCAAAAGAAGTGCCCAATTCAACAGATCAATGAACGCTTATCACAATTTACTGCATTTGTATGCTCTCAATCTTCTCCAAACTCACATGAAAACTTAAGCAAAAGAGTTCTCTAGCTACATGTGTCAAACCACCATCTTACCACAAAGCTTGGATAAGTGCATTAAGGATTCTGTGAATGTTTCAGCAAAAAATGATCTGGTGGGTTTGATGAATTCACGAAGATGGCTATGAATGAGAATGAGTACACATGTAAAAATGATGCACATGTGATGCAAATTAAAAAAAATTGACACATGAAAATATGCCACAGAGTTCCAACAAGCATTTTAAAAACTGAATTTGCACCACCACCCCCCAACTTAAATGAAACATTGTCCTCAATGTTTAAGAATCAAAATTGAATGGGGAGTAACTGAAAATGGTAGAATACACCTGATGAGTGATGTGGGTAGCTCCCTAAACACCAAAGATGGTAATCTGAAATGACGAAATGAAACTATCCTGCAATCAAAAACAAAGAAAACAACAGCAAACAAAAAGGAAAAGAAAGAAAATAAGAAAAAACAAAAAAAAAAAAACAAAGCAAAACAAAATAAATAAAGAAACACATACCTTGGTGGTGTGGTCAAGGTTGATAGACTGGATCCACAAGTGGAATGTCTTCCACTTCCGGAACTTGCCTATCAATTAATATTTTAAGGCGTTGACCATTTACTTTAAAGATCCGACCATCCTTAAGATCTTCTATTTCTACCGCCCCATTTACAAAAATATTTTTCACTAGAAATGTGTCAGTGCACCTAAACCGAAGTTTTCCTTTGTGCTTGTGAGATCCAAAATCATATAAGCATATTCGATCATTAGGTTTAAACCTCTTCCTAAGAATATTTTTATCATGAAACGTTTTCATTTTAACCTTATAGACTTTAGACTTAGGCAAAGATTTCAATTTAACTCTTGGTACTTTCATACTTACAGGAATTTGTTTTCCACATTTCTTAGACAACTCCTCAAATTTCTGTTGCCAAACCTGTGTGCCATAATCCTGAGTTTCATCAAAAACAGCACAAATATCAATAACATCAGATGAATCACTAATAGATGTATTAAACTCAGAATTCACAAGGGAATATTCAAGGGGATCAAAATCATAAGTTGTGTGAACTCCCTTGTCTATGAGTGCATCAATCATATACGTTTGGTGGCACTCGTCATCTGTTGGCTGCTTCTCAATATGGAAAATGTTGACCTCCATGGTCATGTTTCTAAAAGATAACTTTATCAACCCATTCCTGCAATTTATAAGTGCATTAGCCGTAGCAAGGAAAGGTCTACCTAATATGAGAGGAACTTTAGAGTTAGACTCAACAACTGATTGAGTGTCCAAAATTAAGAAATCAACAGGATAATAAAACTTGTCAATTTGGATCAAAACATCCTCAACTATCCCCCTCGGTTTCTTAATTGAACGATCAGCCAACTGAAGCACGACAGAAGTAGGCTTAATTTCACCCAAACCAAGCTGTAAATAAATGGAATAAGGCATCAAATTAACACTAGCTCCTAGATCTAGCAAGGCTTGCCCAAACTCATGATTTTCAATGCTGCATGCAATGGTTGGGCAACCAGGATCCTTGTACTTGGGAGGAATCCGCTGCTCAATTAGAGCACTAACTTACTCTGTCAGAAATGTTGTCTTCTTAACATGGTGCTTCCTCTTAACTGTACACAAATCTTTAAGAACTTTTGCATAAGTGGGAACTTGTTTAATAACATGCAAAAGAGGAAGGTTAATCTTTACCTGCCTGAGGTTCTCCAAGATTTCATTACTAGGATCCAAAATTCGCATACCAGATTTTAAAGTTTGAGGAAATGGTACCTTAACTGGATTCTTGATTACCTCGGCATCCTTGGGGAACTCGGTGCTATCATTGCTTTGTTCCTCTTCAACATCCTCTTGCTTATCAATTGTTGGGATGTGTAAGGACTTACCACTTCTTGTCATAATGGCATTCACTTCTTTTAAATTTTTTTGTGCCATATGCTGACCTTGGGGTGCGGATTGACCTTGAGAAGGAAACTTGTCACGCTCATTCACACTCAAGGAGCTCATTATCTTGGATATATGACTCTTTATCTCTTTGTTTTCTTCAACAACCTGCATAATCAAATATTCAAACTTTTGATTAGTTTTACTCTGTGCCTCAATAAAAGCATGCAAAGTGTCTTCTAAAGGACTCCTAGAAGATGAAGGTGCATGATATGGTGCAGGATATGATCTAGAGGGTTTTCAGACTTCCAGCTAAAATTGGGGTGATTACGCCACCCAGGATTGTAGGTATCAGAGAAATGTGTAAAAGGCTTCTTGTACATACCTAAGGCATTACATTGTTCCTCATATATTCCTCTCATCTCAGCCAATGTGGGACACTCTTGGGCAAGGTCATCTACCCCACCACACACAAAACATGGTCCAAAAGACTCTGCATGATTAGCCACGTGTGTTGGCTTTAAGTCCTTAGTCTTTAACGCCTCTAACTCTCTAGTGAGCATCTCAACCTTAGCTTTTAGGTTATCTTCTTCCCTGAGATGGTAAATTCCACCACCATTTAGGTTTCCTGCAGGTCGTGACCTATTTGTGCTCTCAGTAGCACTAGGTCCAGTCCAAGTGTGAACTTTTTCAGCAAGCTCATTGAGGTATTCTATGGCCTCATCAGGATCTTTCTGTAAGAACTCACCATTACACATCATCTCCACAAATTGACGCTCTCTAAGTGTAAGTCCCTCATAAAAATAACTCACTAAGCGCCAATTCTCATACCCATGGTGAGGACACATACTCAATAGCTCCTTAAATCTCTCCCAAGACTGATACAAAGTCTCACTGTCCTTTTGTACAAAGGTGGAGATTTGCCTTTTTAAAGCATTGGTCTTATGTTGGGAAAAGTATTTATTAAAAAAGACCTGAATCATCTCATTCCATGACCCAATAGATCGTGGTCTCAAAGAGTATAGCCAACTCTTAGCTCTATCTTTTAAAGAGAAAGGAAAGAACTTAAGTCTCACAATGTCATCAGTTTCATTTTGACTATGAAAAGTCGCAACTACTTCCTCAAACTCCCTAATGTGCACATATGGATTTTCATTTTCCAAGCCATGAAATGTAGGGAGTAACTGTATCATCCCTGTTTTAAAATCCAATTGGCGAATATTAGCTGGAAACATGATGCATGATGGTGTGGCTGTGCGTGTAGGGTGGAGATAATCCTGAAGGGTCCTAGTGGGTTGATCTTCATGTTCACTCATTTTCTCAAAATTAGAAGAATTATCAAACAAACGATCAGAAAAATTAAACTCTAACTCTAACACAGGTCTACAAGCAAACCGACCCAAGGCGTCTCTATACCTGTGCATGCAAGGTAGAGAAAAACCCAACACTAAAAAAAAAAACTACAAAAAGAAAAAAAAATAAAAAAAGATGCAGCAAGCTAAAATAGGGAACGAAGTTACCGCCTTTACAAACTGTTGAAAAGAAAAACTATCTCACAATTCTTCTACCGTCTCCCCGGCAACGGCGCCAAAATTTGATTACGCCCAAAGAATAACGCGGTAGTTGTAGCACAGCTTTGGGGTGTCGATTCCACAGGGAGACAAATTAAAAGAATAGCAAGAGGAACAAAGAAACTAAAGAAAAAATATTAAATAAGTAATAGAGAACAAAGATTAATTTTAAATGTAAATTCAAGTGAAGCAAAGTGATTAACAGAAAAAGTACTCAAATTTAACAAACAGTAGAGCGTCGGGAATCCCTTGCACAAATCTGGTATTTTAATTATTCTTAATTCATTGAATAACTCAATTAGGAACTCAATTCTCGAAATTCCCAATCGGAAGGTATAGATTTATAAACCAGACTTAAATCAAATGTAACCCTTTGAAAAAGCATTCACCACTTTTAAAAAAAACGTAAATTACTACCCCTATTGAGAAAATCCAATTACGACAATATATTCAAGGAGCGATATTGCAGCAAAAAACTAAATCAATATAGATAAATAATTGATCCAAACATAATCAAAGAACTAATCCATTCAATAGAAAAAGCATGACTGAATCCATAAACAGAATAAATTCTATGATTATTCGGAGAAGAAAAAATCAACGATGAATTGAGAATGATAAAACAAAAGAGTTTTAGCAATTGAAAATCAAATACATGAATTAAGAATAAATTAGAAATACCATCTAATGTGCAAGTTCATCCCTAACCCTACTTGAGAATTTAGTTACCCATAAATATAATGGACAACAAAAATCTCCAGAGAAAACTGAAGCGAACGGTGGCCATGGAAGTGATTTTCTCCTCTCTTCAGATCTGCCTCTTGTGCCTCTTCCTCCTATCCATTTCGTGCTAATGATATACTTATATAGGGTAAGAAAGAAACCCTAATGTCCTCTTGATTTCCGCATAAAAAAATTGCCTAAATTTTAGGACTTATCTTGGCAGCCACGTACAGCCTTCAGGAGTTCGAATTTGGAAATTCTTATCATATACAAAGTTATAGACCTTTAAGATAGCTTTCCAATGCATCAAGAATCGCATCAATCCGATATATGAGTAAAAAGATACAGTCAAAAGACTAAAGTATGTCCAGACTATCTCCTAGCGAATTTCGGACTTGGACTTCTTGTGGTTTCATTTTGTGATTTTTTTCTTTTTCTTTTCTTCCAAATTGCTCTAAAACCCCATGAATGTCCTCCTTTGAATTTGGCTGGGCTTGACTTGCTCTTTTATAAACTCTGAAATTAGACATAAAAAAACTGTTTAGGAGTCTCCCAACGTAAATAGAAGTTCAATTTAAGAATACACATTAATTCCTATGATTTCTATTCACATTTTAGTATTTTAGTCCAATAATAGGGTATATAGAGTGCACTTTCGCACACTCATCATCACCTTTGATATATCCTCCTCTAATTTGAGTAATACAAGCAGCATTACTTTCGCATAAAATTGTTGGACTATCATTAATCACTGGAAGACCACCATTTTCTTGAATATGTTGAATCACTGATCTTAGCCAAATACATTCTCGATTTGCCTCATGAATTGTAATAATCTCTGAGTGATTTGAAAAGGTAGCAGATAGTGTTTGCTTGAAAGATCTCCATGATATAGCAAAATTTTCATAGGTAAATACATATCCAGTTTGCGATCCACCTCTGTGTGGATCTGAAAGATAACCTGTATCTGCATATCCAACTAATTGTGGACTTGATCCATATTTATAAAATAATCTCATATCAACCGTACCTCAGAGGTATCGAATGACATGTTTAATGTCATTCCAATGTCTTCGAGTTGGTGCGGAACTATATCTTACAAGTAAATTAACTGAAAATGCAATATCAAACTGAGTGCAATTTGCAAGATATATCAGGGCACCAATTGCACTGAGATAAGGTATTTCAGGACCATGAATTTTTTCATCGTCTTCACAAGGATGAAATGGATCTTTCTGCACATCAAGTGATTGAACAACCATTGAAGTACTCAGGGGATGAGCTTTGTCCATGTAAAAGTGCTTCAAGACTTTCTCTGTATAATTTGACTGATGAATGAGAATTCTATTTTTCAAATGCTTGAGCTGTAGGCCGAGACAAAATTATGCTTTGCCAAGGTCTTTCATTTCAAATTCATTCTTTAAATATGTAGCGGTTCTTCTAATCACTTCAGGAGTTTCAACAAGATTTAGATCATTAACATAAACCGCAATAATAACAAATCTGGAGTCTGATTTCTTAATAAAAACACATGGATATATTGGATTATTCTCAAATCCTTCTTTCAATAGATATTCGCTGAGGCGTTTATACCACATGCATCCGGATTGCTTTAACCCATATAAAGATTTTTTAAGTTTAATAGAATACATATTTCTGGATGTACTCAGATTAGAAGTTTCAAGCATTTTATATCCTTCAGTTTCCGGATTGCTTTAACCCATATAAAGATTTTTTGTTGAAACTCCGGATTGCTTCACCTTTCTCCTGAAGTTTATGGGTATAAAAGAATTTAGGTGAAATATGTTTGGTTTTATCACCTTTGATATATCCTCCTCTAATTTGAGTAATACAAGCAGCATTATTTTCGCATAAAATTGTTGGACTATCATTAATCACTGGAAGACTACCCTTTTCTTGAATATGTTGAATCACTGATCTTATCCATATACATTCTCGACTTGCCTCATTAATTGTAATGATCTCTGAGTGATTTGAAGAGATAACAGATAGTGTTTGCTTGAAAGATCTTCATGATATAGCAAAATTTTCATAGGTAAATACATATCCAGTTTGCGATCTACCTCTGTGTGGATTTGAAAGATAACCAGCATCTGCATATCCAACTAATTGTGGACTTGATCCATATTGATAAAATAATCTCATATCAACCGTACCTCAGAGGTATCGAATGACATGTTTAATGTCATTCCAATGTCTTCGAGTTGGTGCGGAACTATATCTTGCAAGTAAATTAACTGAAAATGCAATATCAGGCTGAATGCAATTTGCAAGATATATCAGGGCTCCAATTGCACTGAGATAAGGTATTTCAGGACCAAGAATTTCTTCATCGTCTTTACAAGGATGAAATGGATCTTTCTGCACATCAAGTGATTGAACAACCATTGAAGTACTCAGGGGATGAGCTTTGTCCATGTAAAAGTGCTTCAAAACTTTCTCTGTATAATTTGACTGATGAATGAGAATTCTATTTTTCGAATGCTTGAGCTGCAAGCCGAGACAAAATTGTGTTTTGCTAAGGTCTTTCATTTCAAATTCATTCTTTAAATATGTTGCGGTTCTTCTGATCACTTCAGGAGTTTCAACAAGATTTAGATCATCAACATAAATCGCAATAATAACAAATCCGGAGTCTGATTTCTTAATAAAAACACATGGACATATTGAATTATTCTCAAATCCTTCTTTCAATAGATATTTGCTGAGGCGTTTATACCACATGCATCTCGATTGCTTTAACCCATAAATATTTGTGAAGTATTATTTTATTATCATAAAGCAAAATTACAGAAATTTGAGGCTCTTTGCCTCAATCTTTAAACGTTATTGCTCTTCAAAAATCTGCATGCCTCTCCTATCTAAAGGAGTAGCCACTCGAAAAGAAGAGTTAAGCAAAGATTTTAAATCTCTGTTCTCTCGCTTTACTGCTTCTATCTTCATGTTGGATTCCATAAGAAGCCTCTGAAGGATAGAAATTTTCTCGTGGAGTTGGTCAACCCCACCAGTCCTGGATTGCAGTCGCTGAGAATATACGACAATGGCTGATGAGTATCGAGTACCGAGACTCATAAGCTCATAGATAAGTTCATTTTTTGACTTATTAATCAGATCATTATTTGATTGCATAATAGCACCTACGGAAGAAGCAGAAACAACTGGTGAACGAGGTGTAGAATACCTCATGTATTGGTAATGAGAAGATTGCTGAGCCATTGCAAAATGAGAAAGCAGAAAGAGATTGCAGAGTAAGAATGCAGACTAATTTCAGAAAAGTGTAGAAGATGAGATGCGAAAGAAGATGAACTGAATAATTCTTTTATAGAGAAAATTATGATGAATCATCTCTCGTGAAGCATTTCTGTACAAGAGACAAGAACAAAGTAGTGTCATAGCTATGCGGCGCCTGACAACTACAGAAGACCTATAAAAATCATGCGGATCAGAGTTGTCTGGTCTAAAACAGAGTGCCACCGATTTTGTTAAAAAGAGAGAGAGAGAGAGAGAGAGAGAGGTTAACGGCTTAATTTTGATGAATTCTCTACTAACTATGGTATTTACAAGAACATTTAAAGTATATCACCTATGCTTTTCTAAAGAAGAGTTTCGGAAGATTATTTACTTAAAGTTTTAGGTTTGGAGAGTATGTCGCTACGACTTGGCCAACCTTGTGCAAAGAAGTATAATCTAATTGTTGATTAAAGTAAGAGAGTTAAGGAATGACATAATCTAAAAGGCAAATATAAACGGGATAGACAGTAGGTTGGTAAGCAACATCTCCTCATTAAATTGCTATTTCTTACTTACTTCGATTTCGAGGACGAAATCTTTTTTTTAGGAGGGGAGATTGTAACAGCCTGCTAGAAATTCAATTGTGGAATTTCTTTTGACCTTAAGAACCTCGTGAAAATTCCGTAAGTTTACACAAATCGACTAATCGCATAGGTTTTAGCCTGTCAACATAGTTAGTGTTATCACTCACTATAGTGCCAGAAATGCGATTTTAATTATTTGAGATAGTTAGAAGTGTCAGAATACATTATAGTCTACACCACTAGGCTTAATTGAATATTTAGGATTTTTTAGTACTAAGTTTATTACGTTTATTTTTGGAGTGAATAGTAATCTCAGTAAATGTACTAAATGCAGTGTTTTCAAAATCACAGTGTGAAATGTCCAAATTAGGTTAGCGAAATTTTATTTGGATACTTGGCAAGATCTTAACCACACATAATGAATAGTATTAGATACTTAGCACAAAGAGAAACCATTAGATGGAATTGTGAAGGAAATCAAGGTGTGAGATCATGACACCTAAGCAAAATACACATTTGGAAAATATCTTAAGAACATAGATTTAAAATACACATGGAAAGATTTTAACCACCTTACTCTTCCAAGTCTACTCCACATTTAGAAAATATTTTGAACTAATTTCGTGGATATTATTGGGTAAAAATATCTTGAGTTGATTTTTGTAGATATTATTAGGTAAGAGAGTCCTACACTCCACTCTCACTCCGGTAAGAGAGTTCTACACTTAACTCTCACTTCGGGTAAGAGAGTCCTACACTTAACTCTCACTCCAGCCTCATCTCTTCCATATCTTATCCACAGATATCTCCAGCCATCCCTCCCCACGAAATTATCTTCATTTATGCTTTCCATTGAAAGAATACCAAACACTCTCTCTCGGACAGCTTTTAGGAGTTCTTTTGCACACCCATTTCGAAGCTTTTGTAAGTGTTTTATCATAAAGTCTCCTTCATATAAGTTGTTCCTATTTGAGTCTAGTTTCCGTAGATGTATTTTTTGTATCATTACATGGTCATTTGGTCAGTCAAAAGTATTTTTAACCATAGAAAGGTCATTCTGGGCGTGAATCTGGAGAGTATGTTATAGTTTGGAGTTTTTGACCAAGCTAATGGATAGATATTGGTCCGAAATTTTTATGGAGTATTGTTAACATGTATATATGACTATTGGTTGAGGATTTTTGCATGATTAAAGGTTTTGATGAAATATTTTCTTAGATTTAGAAACTTAGAAACTAGAAGAGGAAAAACAGTTTCTGTTTTGAGAAAGTTTAACTCTTTGGTGGTCTAAACCTATTCTAATGACTTTGATAATTTTATTGGAGGATCCTAAACATCTTATATACATGTTATATTATTATTTTGAAGATATTTGATGTTAGTTTCAAAGATATAAAATTTTATGCAAAGAGATATTCAGATAAGCCAAAGTGTGGATATTCTTGGCTAAATTTATGTTTTGGTTAATTTCTAACCATGTGATCTTGAATTAGAAGCTTGTATATGTTTTAGGACATCTTTTTAAACCATGTAATGGTTTGGTTTGAAGATCATATATTTATAAGTCATAGATCAAGAGATTTATCAAAACTAGTTGAGGAAAAAGTTCCTGTTTTTGGACTAAGTGTAAAACCAAAAACTCCAAATGTTATTTTGTGATTTTGGTGACTTTAGTTTGATGATTTAAAGCATGGTTGATGTTAGGATGATATTATGAATATGTTAGAAGTAAGATTTGATTTTTGAAATTTTTGGAGATGTTTTGATTTAAGGTCAAAACTTGTGATTCAAGTGCTTGGATCTTTTTTACAAAAAAAGTTTGGTGTTGATTATTAGCTTTTTCTAAATGGATGTTTTAAGTATGGTTTTGAACTTAGGATTGGAAGATGTTTGTTGCAAAATTTTGGTTTAAGCATGAGTTTTGAAGTTGGAAGGAATTGCAACAAAAATAAAGGGAAATGGCCTATGGATGTTTCGACCATAGTGTGTTATTCATAGTTGTGTTTTGTTTTAAATTTTTCTGAATTGATATTTAAGTTTAGGACAAAATTTACATGAGGAATGTAAATTTTGGAAACTTTTGGAGATAGTATGCAAAATCTTTAAGTTATGGGTAAAACGGTCATTTTCCCACATGTAGAGAGTAAACCAAAAATTTTACTCTTTAAGTTAGTATTTTTCATATTTTAAATTATTAGTGATTTAGTTCTAACTTTTAGAATCACTAATTACAGTTCCTCGTGATCGCACTTGAAGTTTTATAAGAAACGCGGAGATCGAGGTAAGTTAGCTTTTAACTTACTAGCAGTCTACTGTGTATGTGTGCTAAGTAAAAGAATTACAGTGTATGTATGTATGTTATCATATATGTCATGCCATGCCAAGTTATCATGTAATTGTCTATTATACAGAATTTATTCTGTCATCAATTTTTATCTGTTACACAATATATTCTGTCATGTATTACTATACATACAAATATGTCATGCTAAATATGTTGTTTGTTATATGTTATGCCATGTTACGAAATGTTACTATCTCAAGTTGGTTATGTATTTCAAATTATGTTCAAGTCACGTTATGTTACGTCAGGGTTTCAGTCCTTTCATATTCTAGTCACGTTTCATCTTGAATATATTCAGTTTATGTAGAATACATGGGGCCACAACAACTGTGGAGTATGTATTTAACTGCATAGTGATGTATAGAATACATGGGGCCACAACAACTGTGGAGTATGTATTTTTAATGTTAAGTCAAGTTTGTGTAGAATACATGGGGCCACAACAACTGTGGAGTATGTATTTACACGTAGAATACATGGGGCCACAACAACTGTGGAGTATGTATTTTTCATGTTAATTCAAGTTTCAGAGCAAGTTCATGCTAAGTCAAGTTTCAGATCAAGTTCATGTCAAGTCAAGTTCAGTTCATGATTCAATTTAAGCTATGTCAATTATGCTATGTTGTACGCTAAGTTATACTTTAATTACTTATAAATTTGATTATGCATTTATGCTTTTACTGTCATACATGCATCATTAGTCTGTATGGAAGTTTTTTGTTAACTTGCTGAGATTTGTAATCAAATCTCACTGTGGTAGTCCCAACTACCATTCCCCCCGAATGGTAGATCTTGTTACAGGACCTGAAGGAGGATCAGGAGCTGACCAACTAGACACAGTCGACTGAACGACGGTGCGTCGTTAATGTTAATATAGTAGTTAAATTACTACTTGTACGATGGAGTTGCATCTCCAAAACTTTTGGATCATAACTATTTTGGAATAGTGTTGTGATCTTAGTTACTCAATGGATCTTTATGTATGAAGTATGTTTTAAGTATTAAGATATTTTCAGTTTGGTGCATAGTATTGCTAAAGAAAAAAATTATCCGCTGCGAATATTGCATAATGTTAGATGCATGTTAGGATTATTGCATCTTATATGTCATGAACGGGGGCAGGTAACCTTATGTTGCATGTCTCGACGCTTCAAATGTCTGTCCGATCCCAAACGGAATTTGGGGGCGTCACATCAGAGGTATCGAATGACATGTTTAATGTCATTCCAATGTCTTCGAGTTGGTGCGGAACTATATCTTGCAAGTAAATTGACTGAAAATGCAATATCAGACTGACTGCAATTTGCAAGATATATCAGGGCTTCAATTGCACTAAGATAAGGTATTTTAGGACCAAGAATTTTTTCATCGTCTTCACAAGGATGAAATGGATCTTTCTGCACATCAAGTGATTGAACAACAATTGAAGTACTCAGGGGATGAGCTTTGTCCATGTAAAAGTGCTTCAAGACTTTCTCTGTATAATTTGACTGATGAATGAGAATTCTATTTTTCAAATGCTTGAGCTGCAGGCCGAGACAAAATTGTGTTTTGCCAAGGTCTTTCATTTCAATTTCATTCTTTAAATATGTAACGGTTCTTCTGATCACTTCAAGAGTTTCAACAAGATTTAGATCATCAACATAAACCGCAATAATAACAAATCCGGAGTCTGATTTCTTAATAAAAACACATGGACATATTGAATTATTCTCAAATCCTTCTTTCAATAGATATTTGCTGAGGCGTTTATATCACATGCATCCCTATTGCTTTAACCCATATAAAGATTTTTTAAGTTTAATAGAATACATATTTCTGGATGTACTCAGATTAGAAGTTTCAGGTATTTTATATCCTTCAGTTTCCGGATTGCTTTAACCCATAAAAAGATTTTTTGTTGAAACTTCGTATTGCTTCACCTTTCTCCTGAAGTTTATGGGTATAAAAGAATTTAGGTGAAATATGTTTGGTTCTATCACCTTTGATATATCCTCCTCTAATTTGAGTAATACAAGCAGCATTATTTTCCTATAAAATTGTTGGACTATCAGTAATCACTGGAAGACCACCCTTTTCTTGAATATGTTGAATCACTGATCTTAGCCAAATACATTCTCGACTTGCCTCATGAATTGTAATGATTTCTGAGTGATTTGAAAAGGTAGCAGATAGTATTTGCTTGAAAGATCTCCATGATATAGCAAAATTTTCATAGGTAAATACATATCCAGTTTGCGATCTACCTCTATATGGATCTGAAAGATAACCTGCATCTGCATATCCAACTAATTGTGGACTTGATTCATATTTATAAAATAATCTCATATCAACCGTACCTCAGAGGTATCGAATGACATGTTTAATGTCATTCCAATGTCTTCGAGTTGGTGCGGAACTATATCTTACAAGTAAATTAACTGAAAATGCAATATCAGACTGAGTGCAATTTACAAGATATATCAGGGCTCCAATTGCACTGAGATAAGGTATTTCAGGACCAAGAATTTCTTCATCGTCTTCACAAGGATGAAATGGATCTTTCTGCACATCAAGTGATTGAACAACCATTGAAGTACTCAGGGGATGAGCTTTGTCCATGTAAAAGTGCTTCAAGACTTTCTCTGTATAATTTGACTGATGAATGAGAATTCTATTTTTCAAATGCTTGAGCTGCAGGCCAAGACAAAATTGTGTTTTGCCAAGGTCTTTCATTTCAAATTCATTCTTTAAATATGTAGCGGTTCTTCTAATTACTTCAAGAGTTTCAACAAGATTTAGATCATCAACATAAACCGCAATAATAACAAATCTGGAGTCTGATTTCTTAATAAAAACACATGGACATATTGGATTATTCTCAAATCCTTCTTTCAATAGATATTTGCTGAGGCGTTTATACTACATGCATCCGGATTGCTTTAACCCATATAAAGATTTTTTAAGTTTAATAGAATACATTTTTCTGGATGTACTCAGATTAGAAGTTTCAGGCATTTTATATCCTTCAGTTTCCGGATTGCTTTAACCCATATAAAGATTTTTTGTTGAAACTCCGGATTGCTTCACCTTTCTCCTGAAGTTTATGGGTATAAAAGAATTTAGGTGAAATATGTTTGATTCTATCACCTTTGATATATCCTCCTCTAATTTGAGTAATACAAGCAGTATTATTTTCGTATAAAATTGTTGGACTAACATTAATCACTGGAAGACCACCCTTTTCTTGAATATGTTGAATCACTGATCTTAGCCAAATACATTCTCGACTTGCCTCATGAATTGTAATGATCTCTGAGTGATTTGAAGAGGTAGCAGATAGAGTTTGCTTGAAAGATCTCCATGATATAGCAAAATTTTCATAGGTAAATACATATCCAGTTTGCGATCTACCTCTGTGTGGATCTGAAAGATAACCTGCATCTGCATATCCAACTAATTGTGAACTTGATCCATATTGATAAAATAATCTCATATCAACCGTACCTCAGAGGTATCGAATGACATGTTTAATGTCATTCCAATGTCTTCGAGTTGGTGCGGAACTATATCTTGCAAGTAAATTAACTGAAAATGCAATATCAGGCTGAGTGCAATTTGCAAGATATATCAGGGCTCCAATTGCACTGAGATAAGGTATTTCAAGACCTAGAATTTCTTCATCGTCTTCACAAGGATGAAATGGATCTTTCTGCACATCAAGTGATTGAACAACCATTGAAGTACTTAGGGGATGAGATTTGTCCATGTAAAAGTACTTCAAGACTTTCTCTGTATAATTTGACTGATGAATGAGAATTCTATTTTGCAAATGCTTGAGCTGCAGGCCGAGACAAAATTGTGTTTTGCCAGGTCTTTCATTTCAAATTCATTCTTTAAATATGTAGCGGTTCTTCTAATCACTTCAGGAGTTTCAACAAGATTTAGATCATCAACATAAACCGCAATAATAACAAATCCGGAGTCTGATTTCTTAATAAAAACACATGGATATATTGGATTATTCTCAAATCCTTCTTTCAATAGATATTCGCTGAGGCGTTTATACCACATGCATCCAGATTGCTTTAACCCATATAAAGATTTTTTAAGTTTAATAGAATACATATTTCTGGATGTACTCAGATTAGAAGTTTCAGACATTTTATATCCTTCAGGGATTTTCATATATATGTCATGATCCAATGATCCATATAAATATGCAGTGACCACATCTATCAACTGCATATCCAATCTTTTTGTAACTACTAAACTAATCAAAAATCTGAATTAGATTGCATCCATAACAGGAGAGTATGTTTCCTTATAATCAATCACTGGTTTCTGCAGGAAACCTTGTGCAACAAGTCGTGTTTTATATCGCACAATTTCATTGCTCTTATTATGCTTACGTATAAATACTCATTTATATCCAATAGGCATTACACCCTTTGGTGTTTGTACAATTAGTCCAAAGACCTCTAACTTTGCTAGCGAATTTAATTCAGCTTCAATAGCTTATTTCCATTTTGGCCAGTCATTTCTACGTCGACATTCTTCGACAGTTCTTGACTCAATTTCTTCATTACTTCTAGTAATGTCAAGGGCCATTTTATATGTAAATATGTTGTCGACAACAATTTTATTTCTATCTAAAATTTCTTCATTACTCATGAAATGTATCGAGATCTCATTATTTTAAGGTACCTGTCTCTCTTCAAGGGAAGACATTTCATCAAATACCTCTTCAGGAGGTTCTTTTTCAGGAGATTTAGTCTCTTCAGGAGCATCAATTATTCTTATTGCCTGTGTTATGGGTATGGACTCTTCAGGAGTACCAAATTCATTTTGTATTTTTCTTTTCCGAGGAATTTTGTCATTTGCACCAATAGGCCGTCCACGCTTCAAGCGTATCTTAGACTCACCTATTGCTATTTTGGCAACTTGTCCTCCAGGGACTGCATTCCTTGCTGGAACATTAACAGCAGGAATATATGATTTTACCACACCTTTAGTGTTAGTAAATACATCCAGTAATTGATTTGCAATACTTTGCAAATGAATAATCTTTTGAATCTCTAGTTTACACTCATTTGTACAAGGATCAAATTGGGAAAGGGCTTTATTTTTCTAAGTAATTTCCTGTAGTGCTTCAGGCACCGACTTCTCATTACCCAATGTAAGAAAAATGGATTCGTTAAAATGGCAATCTTTAAAACTTGCCTTAAACATATCGCTTGTAAGAGGTTCAAGGTATCTAATAATAAATGGAGAATCAAACCCAACATATATCCCAAGTCTACGTTGAGGACCCTTCTTTATACGTTGTGGAGATACAATTGGAACATATACCGTACATCCAAAAATACAAAGATGAGAAATATTTGGTTGTTGACCAAATGCAAGCTGTAATGGAGAATATTTGTGATATGCTAATGGCCTAACTTGAATCAACGATGCTGCATAAAGTATAGCACGTCCCCAGGCAGAAATAGGAAGTTTTGATTTCATAAGTAAAGGTCTAGCGATTAGCTGAATCATTTTAATTAATGATTCAGCTAAACCATTTTGAGTGTGTGTATGGGCAACTGGATATTCAACATCTATTCCTATTGACATGCAATATTTATCAAGAGATTGAGATGTAAATTCACCTGCATTATCCAATCGAATAGTTTTAATTGGATAGTCAATGAATTGTGCTCGTAGTTTAATTATTTGGGCAAGAAGTTTAGCAAATGCAATATTTCTAGTAGAAAGTAGGCAAACATGTGACCATCGACTTGATACATCAATTAAAACCATAAAATATCTGAACGGTGCACTTGATGGTTGAATAGGCCCACATATAGCTCCCATTTCTCTCTTTAAAAATTGGCTACCGCGGCGACGAAGTCGAAAACGAAGTCCACCCAAAACCTTTGATTACAACGAAAAATCCTAATACCCATTCAACTCTAATCCCAAAAGAGAGGAAGAAAAATCATGGGTTTCTGTAGATCACCATCAACCATGGCTATCTTCCTCTTAATGATGATATTCAAGCTGTTGTTGATGGTGCCGTTGTTGGCGTCAAAGACCAAGATGAGGACATCGTAGATAGCAAAGAAGATAAAAGTATGGATAGCTATGGCCTTGTCATTGATCTTCAAGCTACCGAACTCCAGCTGTCGGTTGTGTCCCGGTAGCTGAAAGAGAAGCCCAGGCGTGAGCAACACAAATAGTACGACGCCGATCACTACGGGAGCCTAGTCCGCCATTTCTTTCTCAGAACAACTAGGCGTCAAAGAAGTGAGATGTTCTTGTCGGTAGGGAAGGATATGGATAGTCTAATTGTCTCGAGCGCGTGCCCGCAAGCTTACAGCTACACATCCTACAATCTACTGCTATCTCTCCTTGGCTTAGGGTTTCTCTCATCTCTCTCTCGCTTACAATGGCAGACGAAGTGCAGTACTTGTCCGGTAGTGACACTGCCACCAACAAGCGTAAGTACGAAGAACCAACAGTGCCGTCTACTGGCTCTTGCAGGCCCACCAGATTCTCCGCTCCAATCGCACCTAGATGGATCTCAGCATCACAGATCCAAGATAAATAATTTTTTCCAGAAATGTCAAGAGCAACGAATTTCAATTTTGTAAGATTTGACATTTTTTGAAATAGAAGACTACTAGCTTCAAAATCGTCAGAACCTTCGTACTGATAACGTGTTATGAAACTAAAAGAAAAATAATATTACAAGAGAAAGAGAATATTGCAAGAGAAAATAGTTGTTCTTCAATGCAAAACTTGATTAAATACAAGTGAATGATATCCATATATATAGGAGTACAAATGAGTAGGTATAGCTTAAGTCTTAATTGATAGCTAAAGATAGGTCTTAATTGATGGCTCAATGGTCTTAATTAATTGTTAAAAATTAGTCTTAATTGATGGCTAAATGGTCATACAAATAAATTTATAACATATTATAAATCAATTATTGGTAGGTAGAATTTGAAATATGTATAAGTAGCTCCTAAAAAGCGAAAGCTAGCCTAGCTCTTTAATTTCGGAGGTATATATATATATATATATATCTTATCCTCCTCTCACCATAAATAATGCCACAAAAGTACTTGAGATCATTTGATGGCACCCAACACACGTTATTTAGTCACTAAAATTAATTCAATGGTGATTTGATATGTCAAAAGAAGACTTCTCCTTTGGTAGGCAATTTGAATAAGGCAGGCAATGGCATCTTTGGCATATGGTCCCCTTGTCCTCATAGCCCATGCGCTCATGATTGTGGATTTCGAATCCTTCCTTCACCGAGAATACTCACTCAAGCTCAAGTTGGGCTACATGGTGTATATATAAGCTAAGTTTATGATCACCCCAAGAATTTCATAAAATCAAAGAATTTTCAAAGTCGATAAATGTCTGGTTCACAACGAGATATCATAAAATAAAATTAACATATTATAACTAACTACATAAATTTATAAATTTTATCATGTAAAATCTCTTTATTATCTTAACTTTTTCAAGTTATATGAGTAAAGTTTTGAGAAACATGCAATCATGGCGACACAAGGGATAGGTGATTGCCTAAGGCCCACGTCCAAAATTACAAGTGGCTTTCATTGATTTTGGCTCTTGGAAAAAAAAAAATGTGGCACGCAAAAAGATAAAAGAGATACCTGATTTTATACACAAAGAGACGAGCTGCGAGGGCAGAAAAGAAAAAGGAAACGGCATTGAGAACAAGAAGAAAAATGGTTGGAAGGTTGAAAAGCATTGAGACGTATTGATGTGAAGGTCGAATGATCCAAAGAGGTGTAACGTACCTTTGAGTCTATAAAGAAAAGAATTATTTATCATTTTTATCTATTCTAATTTAATTTAGTTTCGACTAACTGACAAATTATTTATTATCCTTTACAATCTTTTAATCATTCGGTACCATGGTAATTAAAATGTTGAAAATTATATCCAAAAATTATCATATGGGAAATTACATTATTGATAGAAAATGGCGAGTACTGTATTCAAAATATTTACACCAAATCTATTATCTTTTATTTAGTTGAATGTCTTGCTAGTTCAAGTCAACTAGTCAAACATGTTTATTTATCGAGAAATATTTACAAAATCTTGACAAGAAAAATGATTATAAGTAATTTTGCATCTTGGAAAGTTAGAAATAAAATTTTTAAATATGTAGATTTGAGGGTTGTGATCGCACACCAAGCAGTGTACCATTTGGATTTACACCCTTTCATGGTGATAGTTCCTATGAGGAAATGTCAAGAGATAATTATTTGATTGAGTCAAAAGGTCGTGCAGTACGTACCTTACCAACGATTGTATCCCTTATCAATAGTTGCAGTACCGGCCTTTGACCAACGAGTGCCTTATGGTCTATAAATAGAAACCATTTGTGCAAAATTTGGATGCTTGCTATTCATCCATTAATCGCCAATCCATGGGACAAACATCCTAATGGGATTGTCACCATTTTGCAAAAGCACCAACGTACAGGTTTGTTTTTCGTTTTCTAACAATACCAACTTATTCTTTCTACATCACCAGAAGGCAAAAAATGTAATAATTATGATTCAAATGAAAACTTTCAATTTTGATGTGCTGATTGTGGATTTGCAATAGACTTCAAGTGTTTTAACACTACCACATATAGTACGGTATGAACAACATGAACATTCATTCACACTTTAATATTCTCCAGAAGATAATTTGGGTGAATATTACTACTGTAATATTTGTGAAGAAGAACGAATTAAACTCGAAGTGTTGATTATGCTATTATGCAGATTGTACGTACCTTGCTCATCTCGAAGGCATTCTCAAGAGATTCTCAGGTTTAATATAACTTGCACATCTGTTATTCACCAACATCCCCTTGCTTACTTTGATTTAGAAGACGAAGGCCTACTCAAACTTACTGTATATCATCCTGAAAGTTTTGATGACTTTTAATTAATTGACCCATATATAATATATATATATATATATATATATCATATATATATTATATATCAGGACTGAAGATTTCACATGTTATAAGTCTGTACAGCAGAAATTTCTTGAACATTTTCCACCAGGCCCAGATAGTAGAATTCTCATCTTTTATTTATGACGATTTAAATCCCAACCACTTTCTCCCCACCCAAAAAAAGAAAAAAGAAAAAGAAGAACAAAAGAAAAAGAAAAAGGTTTAAAGACACTAAGAAAAGTTCATTCTTAGAAGAAACAATATTCCTTTCTAGCAATTCAATCACCGTTAATTTGGGTCAATGGGTTTCGTTTCAGGCTTTAAGCTCTATCAGCAAGTTGGACTTTGGAATCGTTTTTCCTTTTGGAATCGCTTTTGGACCGGCAAGTTAAAAACATAGAAAAAAGCAATGGAGGAGGACTCTTCAAATAAATTGTATTGAGAATTGCTTAATCTATAAAAGAATTTTATAATAATGAATTTATAAACTGATGCGTTCTAACGTGATGCATTATATCTATTTTATAATATAAAAAATTTTACCATCTGAATACCATACCAAGTCAAGCCAGTTTTGGTTAGTTTACTACTTCAGTAAAATATTTTTGTGAGTTTAGTATCCTCAATTGCAATAACAGTACTACATAACCTCCTCGTTTGGTCATATAAATTATCTCATCTCATCTTATCTCATTTAATCATTATAATTTTTCTAAACTCTCACATAAAATATAATAAAGAATTCAATTTTTTGAAATCTCAAAATAAAAATAATATCATAAAATTATATTTAATAATATTTTATTCAACATTCATCTCATCTCATCTGTGTAAATAAACAAGACCTCATGAGCAGGAAAATTATTAGGTATTTTTTCAACTTCCTATTGGTTTTGATAAGAATCAAAACCATATTTTCAGACGTAGGTGAGGGAATCAATTCAAAAGGAAAAAAAAGTATAAATCATAAAAAACCACGTCCAAAAAAAATTCATAAAAAGCAAATTCTTGATCTAATAGGTAGATAAAAGGACAAGACGTGTAGAATAATTGTTGAAAGTGAACCCCACAGCCTCTCAACTCTCTCCATCATGATCAACTCGTCCATACATGATATACCTCTCACAGTCTTGCTCTTTCCTTTCATATAGCATAGTAACAGCTAGCTAGGTGAGTCTCGTGCCCATATTACCTAGCCTTCTCCCAAGCAAATCTGGGGCAAATTAAACTTGGAAGCTAGCGTTGTTTACTTTTGAAGCCGAAATCAGAAAAAAAAATTTCTTCTTCATTGAGGTGAGTTTAATTAATCGCCCCTTTATATCGTATTTGTATATGATTTTTTTTTTTTTTTTTCCTGTGAAATAGATCATGTAGGCTATACATATACCAGCTTATATATATGTCGAAAACATGATCATGCAGATAATAATATACCCACATCTTGTACATCATGCATATGGTTCTCTAGTCATGATCACTTGTTAAATTACAGATCTAGGGAGCCATGGAGCTTCAATATTCCTGTCGAACACATGATGATCCCTGGTTGTTCATCAATGAATTGGGTGGAGAATGGTGTCTATTGTGCGACGAAACAGCATTTGGTCCCGGTTACGGTTGCGAAGAGTGCGTTTCATACATGCATAAATCATGTGCCGAATTACCCCAAGAGTTGCAGCACCCTTCTCACCCCAAACATCCTCTACATCTTATCCTGCTTCAAATACCGCCGAATGAATGTGATGGTTGCAGAGAAAAAAAAATCACCTCCAAATACAATTGTCCTGATTGTGAGCTTAATCTTTGTGTTAAATGTATTTCTCTACCACTCACCCAAAACACTCACCTTCACGACCACCCATTGACCCTTGCACACAAGTTGACGACCTCATTCATTTGTGATGATTGCGGGAAGGAAGGGAAGGGCATGTTTTATTTTTGTGCCCAATGTTCATTCTTAGTTCACCTACATTGTATTTCCTTACCATTGATTCGACCACAGCTTATTATAGAAGCTGAAATTCACAACCATCCATTAACTCTGGTTCCGAAATCTACCTCTTTCATTTGTGATGCTTGTGGGAAGGAAGGTGGGGGCAGGTTTTACTTTTGTGCCACTTGTTTTTTTATTTCCCACCTAGATTGTGCTTTTTTACCTTCCATTGTCAAAGTTATACGTCACAACCACCCTCTCGACCTCACCTACTCTCTTTCTACTAATCGATCCGGCCGTAAAGTTTGCAAGCTATGTGTTAGCAAAGATGACTTGGACCATGGGGTCTATTATTGCTCGAGTTGTGATTTTGTTGCCCATCTTCACTGTGCTACAAGCAAGGAAGATAGAGATGAAACATTTGTTCCAAAGTCTATATATGAAGAATCTATTGAGTCATCATCAGGTATTATGGAACGTGAAGATCTTGGGCTTGATGAACCCATGGACTCGTTAGCATTTGTTGTCAAAAAGAATAAAGTGGGAGTAGTGGGAAGTGAAATAGCAGAAGAAATCAAACATTTCAGTCATGAGCATGACTTAAAGCTCACTGACAGGCTTGGGATCAACAAAAACTGTAATGCATGTATGCGGTCTATCTTTCCTCCATTTTATACTTGTGCTCAGTGTGGATTCTTTCTTCACAAAGCTTGTGTTGAATTACCAAGAAAAATTCGACACCCACTTCACCAACACCCTCTCATCCTCTACCCAAAAACAGCTACTATAGGTTTGTTTATATGTAAAACCTGTTTTCGTCTTTGTAGTGGCTTCACTTATAATTGTAAAAAATGCGAGTTTGGCATTGATGTCCAATGTAGTTTAATCCCAGACACCATTACACATGCTAGTCACGAACATCAACTTATTCTTTCTAGATCATCGGATGCTAAAAAGTGCAGTTGTTGTGATTCGGACAAAGGATTCAAATTCTGTTGTGCTGATTGCGAATTCACTTTGGACTTCGAATGTTTAACACTACCGCAAACGATAAAGTACGAACAACATGAACATCCCTTCACACTCTGTTATAGTCCAGAAGATGAATCCGGTGAATATTACTGTGATATTTGTGAAGAAGAACGAGATTCGAAGCGTTGGTACTACTATTGTGCAGACTGCATTTATCCTGCTCATCCAGATTGCATTCTCGGGAAGTTCCTAAATTCTCCAAGTTTGAATTCCTTAATGTTACTTCAGGTATCCACATGACCAACATCCCTTGCTTTGGTCCTATTATTTTAAAAAGTACTTAGGCTTATGAGTTTGCCAAAGTGTAATTTCAGTTTTTAAGATTTTTGTATCGACTTTCTTTTTTAATAGAAATTATGTTCTTATAAGCTAGTTTCCTTGTTATGTAATTATTTAGAGATTAATTTTTCCTTTTTCCAAATGAAAATGAAATGTTATTGGATTTAAGTTGTGTTAATTTTATATGAACAGAAGAGACATGCAATCAGATAAAAAGAAACATAGTGACACAAAAAAAGAGAAATAGACGTTTGCTTCGTCCTTCGGTTACGTACAAAATCTCTTCTTAGGTTTTCAGTTGGTTGGAAAATAAAAATTTCCGATATCTTAATTTATTTATTTATTTATTTTGTTGTTTACTTTACTACTTGAGTTGTCAAGAATTTATTATTAGAGTTTTGCTACTCATCGTCCCGGCACACCACACTTATTTTTATTTATTTATTTTTTAATTTTTTTTTATTTTATTCTTCTTAAACTAATTAATTTTTCTACTCGTAATCAATATATCACACATTTGATAAGAGAAAAGAATTAAAAAAATAAAAATAAGTGTGATATATATAGTGTGTACTGTATAAAGATGATGAGTAAAATTTTTCTTATGATTATTGTTCAATTCTGATTAAAACTTGACAAGGCAGTTGCCACGTGGCAACATCAAAATACCATGTCAACAACAAAATTAAAATATAATATTAAATATTTTCAAAATAGAAGATTAATTAAAAAAAGGGAAATTATTACTTAAAAACAAAAACTTCGAAAACACTTAAAAGAATAATTCTATTTGCAAGTGAAAACTAATAATTCTTTAAAAATAAAATAATTCTTATAAAGTTGAATATAGAAGAAAGAAGATGAATTTAAAATAAAAAACAAATTGTTTCAAACATTAATATAAAGTCTCAAAAAATATAAACGTTTAAATTTAGGAATGTTTAGCGTATGAACGGATGAAGTGACATCATTGGATGAGCTAGGATTAAGTTTCAGGCTGCAAACAATTCCGAATATAAACGAGTAATGTTATATATAGTTGTAGAATATGCAAGTGCCTTACAGTCGTTTTAAAAAAAGAGTAGAGTATGTTATAAAAAAATTAATTTCTTTTCATATAGATTCTATATTTATTCACTTTTTTAAAAGTGATTGCACGACACTTGACACTCATGACTGTAACTATAATTTCTCAAATTGATATGATACCATTTTTTGTGTTCAATTCTCATATTTTGAAATCATTTTATCTCTAAATTTATAAAATAATGTTTCATTCATGCAATTTATGCAACAAGATCGTATTTATACGCAATTAATTTTGCAAAAATATTGAAAAAAATAAAAGCAATCTCTCTCGATATATATATGTAAAATCTCTCTCAAATGTTTTTTTTTTTTTTTTCTTTCAAAGGATCCGCGATGCCTTATTAATTAGGATGGATCTTCACATTTATTAAAAGGAATCACTTCAAATTAATATTTATAAAAATCTTCAATGGTGATAATAAATACATTGTTTAGGTTATTTTGAGAGTTGTGATCTTATAACGTGATATTAAGTTATTAACTAGAGTACTAGAGGTCCTTAATTTAAACATTGATCCCATGTTTCATTTTATTTCAATCAAGAGAAATATGATTATTCATCCTAAAACAAGTCATCTTTAGTCACACTTATTGATATAAATATATATATATTTCATAGTTAATATATGTGTCACCTCCATGGCATTAGAGGTGGCATGGAGGCGACACATTGTTGTGATTTCATAGGAATAAATTAGATTTTTTCAAAAAAATATAAAAAACACTGTCTCCACATATGAGTTGTTGGGTTGATTATTTATTTATTTATTTATCTTTACCCTTTTTCGCTACTTTTAATTTTAAATTTGAGTAATGATACACTTACAACTCTTTTAACTTTTACAACTAATCTTCAAACAACTAATGAAATCATGTCATTCCATTAAAAATAAATTTTAATATTACAAAAATACTATCGATTTCATATAGAGTTATAAAACTAATTGTAAGGTTTAAACTTTATATTCGAAAGACTACAACAGAAGTGAAAGAGGTAGCCTTTGTATTTTAATGTCGTGATAGTTAAAAGATTTTGTTTACTTTCACAAAATTTTCATCTCATCTCATCTTTATTATTACAATTTTTTTTTAAATTCTCATATAAAATAAAATAAACAATTCAACTTTTTCTAATCTCAATACAAAAATAATATATTTCTAATAATATTTTATTCAACTCATCTCATGTCTGAAAACAAACGATAGATAAAAAAAATGATACTAATAGGTTTGAATTTTGGTTGACAATTATTTTAGAGCATTGCAACTCATCATCTTTACATACCATAAACCACACATTTTCTTAAAAAACAAGTTTTTAGTTTTATTCTTCTTAAAATAATTCAATTTTATTTGGTAAAAGAAAAAAATAAAAAATTATGATATGTGATGTGTGGAATGATGAATAGAATTTTTCGTAATCTTACAATCAAGCAAATGGTTCAATGTCACTGCATTAAAAATAAATTTAAATTATATAAAATTAGAATTCATTTTTACACAATTTTATTCGCTATCCTCTTATTAGAAATCGAATATTCTTCATTTTTATTTATTTAGTTACGGGATCCTTGTAATTATTATCATTCTTTTTTTATGGTATCAGGTTTAGGATCAGGATAAGAATCCTATTTCGATCTTTAAAATTTGTATCTTCTCAAAGCATTTTACAATTGAATCTAACCAAACTTTATTATTAATTTGGATTATTGATTATTTAACTTAGTTTTATGCTAAAATCTGAACAATTGTTATGATGTTTTCTTATATCATGTTGTAAAACAGTAAAGAAAACGATATTTTTTTAATTAATATATTATAGGTTAGGTTATAAAATTATTTTTATTATAAAATAAATTTAACTTATTATATAAATAACAATTTCTATATATAGTTATTTTTACGTATTTATTATACATTTAACTAATATGATTGACTGTATTATTTTTTTAAGATAAAATTATTTTAACCAATGATATTAGTAGAGTGTTCAAAGAGTATACAAAAGTGATTGTATGAAGTATTATATAAAATTATGTCAATGTTTAAGTTTATTTTAATTAAAAAAGAAGATAGATTTAGGTACAGTTTAAAGAGAAATGATATTTGCAATCGTGATTGTACAAACGTCGTCCAGTTTTTTTAAAGAAAATGAATTAATACGGAATCTACATGAAAAAAATTAACTTTTTAATCGTAGACTCTACTTTTTTTTAAAGCGATTGTGTAATATTTGTATATTTTATGATTGTATATAGTATTACTCCAATTTAAATAGTAAAATGAATTGTAATTTTAAAAAGTTAAATTTTTTTTGTTATATTTTATATAAAAAATTTTAAAAAAAATTAAAACGATAGAAAGAGGGTAGATAAATACGATAAAAAGTTAAAACACTTTTCGTGTCGGTGAAGGCAAGGCAGTTGACCAGCATAGAAAGCGCCGACGACAAAAACACACAGACAGATAACACGTATAAGTAAGCGGGAGCTGGAAGTGGACCCCATCTTCGAAGAACATGATACCAAATACAGTTCTTCTATATACCACCGGGGTTGCGCCCCCGGTGCGTCCTCGGCTGACGTGGTTACTGCCACGTCAGTTAACTTATTTATATATTAAAAAAAAAAAAAAAAAAAAAAAAAAAAAAAAAAAAAAACAACGGACGAAGCGGGAATTAAAATGAAATGGGTTTCCATTTTGAATTTCGCGTGGGTTTCATTTTTGTGCCTAAACCACTGCCGAGTTTGTTCTTCTCCTTGTCCGTAACACGCCGTCGTGGGACAGTCCACATCTTTGAGTCACAGTCGTCGTCGTGGGTGAGAGAGCTATTGGGTGGAGTCGTTGTTGCAGGGGAGAGAGCGATAAGGTATATTATCCTTAGATCCAGTAGCTAGATCTGCTAATTATTTTTGTTTGGGTTTCCATTTTCGTGCCTGAACAGGAATTTTTGATATATTTATGTGTTAGCTTGCACAAAATTACTTTGTCCATATGTTATGTCCTTGTTCTTCACGAGGTACCTCACTGTCTGCACTTTGAAACTTTGGCGCTCCGAGACATTTGTGCAATAGAACTCCTTTGTAAGGTCTTTGTCTTTTAGATATGGTAATTTTGGTGTACCGTATGTCTTGCTAGTAGAGAAGTGCTACTGAGCCCCGTACGTACTGACCCTTTCGAAAATCCTTTGCATATTGAAGTACTTTCTGTTTATGGATCTCTTTCTGCATCTAGTGCACCACGGGGGCTCATGTTCACATCAAATATATTACCAACTAACCCAAGTTTGTCAATGTCTAAAATATCAACAAGAGTGCTTTTTACATTCTAGATCTGGACTAACATTTGTTGAATTTATTTGTCTCATGTTGAGTGTCTGCAAACTGCAGCTTTGAACTCCATGATTGTTTGGACCAAAGTTGATAGGGATTGATAATTTCACATACAATTTTATGTATGCAGGGTACACACCCTTGGGCATTAAAATCAAATTTTTATAAAAGAATAGGGTTGCTTGAAATGATTTATTTGGTTTTACATAATATCTGAAGGCAAACCCAAAATTAGAGAGCTTGGTTCATTAAAACATTTCATTTCGTGTGGCATTTCTAAATATCCTGTTTTGCTTGGAAGTGACACTCCAACTGATTGCAGCCTAAAAGTTACTTAAAGCACATTTGTAAGTTGTAAATGGTGATTAGGAATTTATGGGATGGGGTAGATATTAGATTCCAAAAATTCAACACTCAAAAAAATTAACTTGAATGAAAATTTGCATTAAACCTATGTACTGTTCAAATTTGAGAAATTTTACGAGTTAATTAAAAATTATCAATCAACATTGCTTCTCACATTGCTTCTAATTTATTATTGTGGTTATAATACTCCTATATTTATTTGAAGGAATATCTATATCTGCTGTATTTCTTTGCTCCCTTATTTGCATTTTTACTCTTTAGATCCAGTATTTGCATTTGGCTCCCTCTCAGCATGGGAAATGGGAAAGAACACGCATCTACATTAACACCATGTAACTCAAATCCCCTATCCGCGGTATGTTCTATAGTTTAATTTATCATTAACATTAAGATGTGTTGAGTTGATATATATTTCCAAAATTATTCAATAACTTTATCCAATATGATGTAGGACATACCATCAACCTGTCCAGAAAGCCCAAATTACATGCACCCTTACTATGGAGAAGTGCCTGCGTGGTCACCGGGATTTATGCCAAATGCTGGTTACCCATTTCCACATAACACGGAAACTCCAATTGAAGTGCCATGTACATCCTCTGCAGTTGAAGAAATTAATGAGCATAGACCAAATCCACAAGAATGGGATGGATGGATCACAACTGCATGAATGATTTTTGTGGCTTGAATGGGTTTTTGTCTACTTTTAATGTATTTTTTAAGACTTTAATGTATTTTTTTGGAATTTAATGTTATTTATGTTGCTTGTATGTAATCCAGAGATTTTTTTATGGATTTAAGGAATTTATTTGTGGATTTAATGGATTTTTGGTGGATTTGTGGATTTAATGGATTTTCATCTGCAAGCTAATGACATGACATCATAATTTTGTGCCTTTGGAAGTGACTTGTTTGTTTCAGCTCAGGAAGTGAATCAGGCATTACTAATTTCATATGCATATCATCAGGAAGCAATTGTTGAAAAATGCAATATTTCACAGCTGACTTTATACTTTACCGTGCCTGTGATGCACTGCAGAATCCTGGGTAATTTTACCGTGCCTTTCATTCCATGCAAAAATCCCATGGCTTAATCATTATGCATAAAAAGTTTGAGTATTTCAGCTTTTAACTTGCTTTAGCTTGTTAGAAACTTAGAACCCCTCTGCATTCCTTCCCCTTGCATTCAAGTCCCATCCAGTTTTTGGCACCATAAACATTCCAACAGAAATTGCTACATCTATTTTTATTTTCAATTTATTTTTTTAATGTGGATGTCTATATTAACTAAATACACGCAAGAGTTGATGAATCTGTTTTATTATCATCATTTTCCAGGGCTGTGATTGGCTAATCTCTTTAGATTAGCAATCAATTTCCTTTACAGGGGGTTTTGATAGCATCTATAACCACTTGAAGCAAATGAGACAACGATTATAGCCAAAATCACAATAGAAAGTACTACTTCCCCTTGATTTTTCAAGGCGGAATTTATTCCACTTCTGACAAAAACCAAAAAAAATGGTGGTCACTTTCTGAGATATATTTATAACCAAAGAAAGGACACTAACATATATAATTGAGTAAAAAGGGAAGATGACTTTAGAGGATTTTTTTTATTTATTAATTATGAATGGAGGATCTGTTGGTGAGAGATGATCTCATATCTACAATGGTAGATTCATCCACCCCTAACATGATGGCTTCTTTGCTAGCTCTTTTAAACCTTGCAACAACACCCTCCACATACTCATGTGCTTCTTTCACATTCATTTTGCTGCTCATTTCATCTGGGAAACTACTCAAGAAGTGGTCGCCATTAAGAACAGCTGCTAGTTGAAGTATCTCACTTTGAAACTCGGTTAACTTACTTTCTTCCTTTTCTTCTGTGGTCCTTAAAGGTGTCACATCTGGCAGAGTCTCTGCAAACATATGCATGTTAGGCTAAGGTAATTTCTTCTAGTACTAGTTTGTGCATATTAAAAAAGATATAAATGCAGATCAGCATAATATAAGATGAAAGCGAAAGACTGCCTCTAAAACTTAAGTTTGAAGCTTCAAAACCCTTAGTTAATGATATGCACCAAGGGGCATTAGTTACTCTAACCAAACTACTAACAACAAGTTCACTTGTAACAACAAATTCTGTTTTGTTCATTTTTTGAATGAAACAAAATGAAAAAAATAATATGATGGAGGTCATAATTTGAGAAAATGGACAAACCCAAGGAGCAATTTAATAAAATTGAATCAAAGAGTGAAAAAAATAAACATGTAAGACCCAAGGACTGTTTTAGTACTTAACCAACAACATTTCAAACAAACTAAACCTGGTCATGCCAAGCATCCTAGAGCTAGTGGAAAGTGAACTGCCACATCAACCATGTGGAATACAGACAAACTTACAAGAGGCAGCATGATATAGATGACTTACATCAAATTAGGGAAAAGGTATGATTTAGGTTATTTAACTACATGCTCAAAAGGAAAGACTTGGCAACTGGAAAAGCAAAAAATGTTGGGAAGAGCAACAAATATGGCCCAACACAGTAAACTTGTGATGAAGAATTCTTGCGTCAATGACCCCTGGTTTGCATAAGAAGTATCCATTCAAGTTGAGATAAGTCCTTAAAGACGACAGCAAAAACTAGCACGAAGGAATAAAAGTTTTAAATCTCAGATTTCATAAAAAAAATAACAGTGAAACATCCTACCTAAGACATAGAGACAAATAAAAAAAACTTCATTACAACAATTTCAAGCAGCATTCTTTTCAAGAATAAAAAATTGATCAGACTACAAGCATGATCTTTCACAAAAAAAAAAAAAAAACAAAAAAGTTATAAGAAGCTAAGCACTCTGTCATTACCAGCAGTGTTCTTTTCTTGCAGTGGATCCCCCATAAAAAGCTAAACTAAGAACGGTTTGCCAGTTCATGGGTTCGTGTGGGTTCACGGGGTCGTGGAGAAGAGAGGGATGGGAGAAGATAGAGATGAGAGAAAACAAAGGGATGCAGGGGAAGAGGAAATCTAGATCTGGGCTTAGGGTTACGTGGAGAATAGAGGGATGAGAGAAGATAGAGATAAGAGAAAGCAGAGGGATGCGGGGAAGAGGAAAATTGAATGAGGGAAAAGAGAGGGATTTTAGCAGCAATAAAACGGCGTCGTTTATCATTTAATGCCACGTAGGCCCCGGGGCCGCAACGGGGATATAAGCCGGTTGCATATAGACTTTTCCTACCAAATATACCCCTACACTCTATCCCTTTCTCTGTCACCGACATCTGCGAAGGGCTGACCGACCTTAGCTCTCAGTTCTGAGAGGGAGTTCAACTCGGTCTAGGGTTCTTAGCAATGGCAGAGATAGGGAAGACTCGGCTTGACTCCGGTTGGCTTGCTGCGAGGTCCACGGATGTTCAACTTAGTGGAACCCAGCTCACCACCACTCATCCTCCCTCCGGACCCACCTCCCCTTGGATGGACGCCGTCGTCCCGGGAACGTAAACGCCTCTAATCTCACATTTTGCTCTCTTCCTCGATTCGCTGCTTGTTTAATTGTGAGACTGCTCTAGCTAGAAACTTAACTGGAAAATGTGCAATCCATTGGATAAACAGGCACATCGATTTAGGTGTTAGTTTTTTTTATTTGACTTTAATTTATTATTTTTTTGGGTTCTGATTTACTTTATTTGAGATCAATTTAAATAGCATCGATCCAACTGGTGGTTGTAATTGGTTAAAGGAAGAAAATATAATAACCATAATACGAATGGGATAAAAATGAAAAAAAGGTTCTGATATTTTATATATTTCGGTGAAAGCACACTCTATAGTGTAAAACTTGCCAATTGAAGCCAAAAAGCAAGTCAGTTGGACTGGCTCGACTTATTGGTCTTATAAAAAATGTCCAGGATTGTTTAGGAACCAAAATGTATTGTGGGAACTTCTGAATGTTTTGCATTGTGTAGGAACCAAAATGCGTTGAAATTTGGAAATGTGAAGCTGTGAACATCAACTTAATTTTTTATTATTACTCGAAATATGTATAGATGGACTTTCTGTAGGAATCTTTTTTTTTCCTAACAATATTTTTCCCCACTTTATAAGCTTATTGCCTTTGAGGTATTGATGAGTATATAGAGTTGTCCTAGTTATATCTTAGCATTTGTTTTGAGTTCATATCTTAATAAGGCTCCATGGTGGTTTAATGCTTATTTGTGTTCATACCGGTAGAATTTAGCATACATTATGATTCCTAGAAAGCAAAACTGGGAAAGAAGTGCTGCATCTGTATATACCAATTGTTATATTAAAGCTTTAGGGAGACTTATAGAAGGGAAAAAAAAAGGCAACATGGTTGCATTTTTCAAGGGGCCATGGCTGACACTGATTTGGATGACAGCGTTTTGGCAACCTTGGTGAAGAACAAAGTTGTTCCTGATCCTTTCTACGGCCTTCAAAACGAGACAATTATAGATATTGCTGATTCTGGAAGAGAGAGCTACACATTCTGGTTTTTTACAACTTTTCAGAGTAAGCTGGTATGCAATTCATCTACTTGCAATATAATCTTTGAGGTTAAAACTTACTTTTGGTTTCCATTCCCTACAGATTTAACTTAACCATGCATTTTCTTGCTAATGTTTTGGCTACATTATTTTCTAAAACTAGGTCGGTACTTGGATAGTTGGCCACTGCCATTCGGTCAAATTTATTTTTCTTTGGAACTGCTATTTGATTTCTACATTTCAAATTGAGTTGGAATTCATCAAACTCGTCTAGAACCTGGCATTCCTAAAATTTTGTGCTCCTTAATCTCAAATCTGATCATCTTTCCCCAGTATATATATGTGTCTAATTGCTTGGCCTTTTGCAGTCAGGAAATCAGCACCTGGATCTAAATTTTCGTGGAATCAATTATTCTGCTGAAGTATATTTAAATGGGCATGAAAGAGTCTTGCCAAAAGGGATGTTTCGGAGGCATTCTCTTGATGTTACTGATATTCTGCATCCTGATGGCCAAAACTTGCTTGCTGTTCTTGTTCACCCTCCCGATCATCCTGGGAGAATTCCACCTAAGGGGGGGCAAGGTGGTGATCATGAGGTTTATAGCTAAATCAACAACCTATTCAATTTACTTATATCCTTATGTCTGGAGCACAGATATATCAGAATTAAATTAGTATTTTGGGATCTCATGCAAATGGAATGGAGCAGAGAATCTGCGATGCTTGCAGAACATGTAGTCTAACATTAATTTGTTTTTATGGTAGATTGGAAAAGATGTTGCCACACAGTATGTTGAGGGATGGGATTGGATTGCTCCTATAAGGTGATTATGTTGTAACTTTTGATCATGGAAGTGGCTATTATGATTGTTATCTTTTAACCTGATGATATTTTTTCCTCAAGTCCCTCGTTGGATTATGAGAGGTGATTGCAGGGATTATTGGATAACATTATTAGACATTAATGGTAGGCATGGAATGCTTGCTGAAGATGATTTATTAAGTATAAATAGGACTTTAAAAGGAATACAAAATGCTGGAAAGTGTATGTGCATCATCTGGTGATAAAGGAAGATCCATGTACATTTTCTGTTGCATCATGCCTTTTGTGATCCTATTATCAGCATTGGTTTGTTCACTTTTCAATTGAATGCAACTCTATATTTATAGATCATCACAGCAAGTATTTATGTTACTAATAAAGTTAACCTTGGTGCTATTATAGGGATAGGAACACTGGCATATGGGATGAGGTATCTATTTCTATAACCGGGGTGAGTTGTATTGCAAATGCTCAACTTTTGTAACAATTAGTTATGTGATTAGCCATCATGTTAGTGGCATTAGGATTTCATCGTCACAAGCTAATCAATGAACTGGTGCAATCTAAAGCAGTGCCGTCGAGAGCTGTAGATATGCATGCTTATAAAGATTGTGTTGTATATTCTGTTCTCTTTAATTTAGTTTCTAATAACATTTATTCTTGGCCATGCAATTCCTGCATCAGAATTATTCCCTGATTCTTCTATTCAGATTAAGTTTCAGATGCTGATACGTTACTAATTGGTGCAGCCAGTGAAAGTAGTTGACCCCCACTTGGTTTCATCGTTTTTTGACAATTACAAGCGGGTATATTTGCATGCTACAACTGAGTTGGAAAATAAAAGTGGCTGGGTGGCTCAGTGTTCTTTGAATATCCAAGTGACAATAGAACTAGAGGGAAATATTTGTTTGGTAGAGCATCTTGTGACTCAACATGTATCAATCCCTGCTGGATCACGAGTGCAGTATACTTTTCCTCAGGTCAGTGAGACCGTGCATTCTGTTTTTTTTTTTTTTTTTTTTTTATAAGTGAGACTACGCATTTTTATTAGTCTTGGCGAAAATAGTCTTCTTTCAGTCTGCTTTTTTTAAAGCATTTAATATTTAAGATTTTTTTAGTAAGTAATCCAAAATTTTATTTTTTTTTGATAAGTAAACGGTAGTATTAATAATAAAAGGCATAGCCCAAGTACACAAGAAGGTATACAAGAGGCAAGACCTATCTAAGTGGCTATAGAAGTCATTAGAAACTCGTGTACATTTAGGCCATAGTAATCCAAAATTTTATTAATGAACTCAAATGATGTTGTTCTGAGTACACACAGGGGGGTGTACAAGAGGAACAACTAAGCAGGATTTTTTTTTTATTTAAAAAAAAAAAAAGAAGATACAATAAACTCATGAAATTTGGCCGAGTAACTGTACATGCTGCCAAAAGGAATAAGGTATTAAAATGGAGGGTTTTAAGCTCCATTGTCTGCTCATGATCCTCAAAATCACTATTATTCATTTTCCTCCAAATACACTAAGGTAAGCAGATAGGAATTATTGTCCACACTGCTGGAATTTGTAGGCTTTTTTCATATAACCCTCTTTATTTGGCAAAAAAGTGCTTATAAAAAAAATTGGCAAAAAATTATAATATTCTTCTAGGCATAAGCCCAAACCAGCCCAACTTAACTTGTTTTTTTTTTGTTTTTGATAAGTAACCAACCCAACTTAACTACAAAATTCATTCCACAAGTCACTGACAATCTCTCAATGGAATAAGAGGTGGTTTTGAGATTCCTCACTCTTTCTGCACATACAACATTGATATTTCACTGATATGATACCTATAAAAAAACATATTTCACTGATATGAATTTTCCTTAGGTAATCAATGGTGAGGATTTCCTTGAGGATATTGTCCAAAGAGAGAAAAAAAAAAAAAAAAAAAAAAAAAAAAAAAAAAAAAAAAGAAGCTAGAGGTGCCTTGGTTCATCAAATACCCTTCAAAGGATCGGGTTACTGTCTTTAAGCATATGTATTTTGTAGAAAGATTGAACAGTGAACTTCCTGTCAAGTCTAAGATGTCTTGAAAAAACCCCATCCTCTTCTGTTGTTTTTTTCCATGAATCCACCCTATGAGGCCTATATACCTCACTAAACACAGCCCAGTCCCACACCAAGCTCAACTGAGTTTAGAATTTACGATAATTTTTCATAAGGCTCCCTGTCCTGTTGGTAATGCCAAAGCCACTTTCCTAGAAGGGCACAATTGAACCAAAGCAAGTTTTGAACTCCAAAGACTCAGAAATCGGATAGCACCTTGGCTCAATTTACCAGGAAATTTGAACTCTTCAACTAGCTTGCTTCATGAAAAGTCTTGCTGTAACTTCTCTATTCGATTGGCTGTTCTAGTGGGAAGGGTAAACAAGGAAAGGAAGTAGGTAGGCAAATTAGAGAGGGAACTCTTATCCCCTTTGGTTATCAATATTTAAGTTGCTCTTCTTTCCACGAAAGTTACTGACCAGTCAGGGCAAACTTCTTTTATTTTTAGTACCTTAAGCAAAATTTGAAGTCCATGCACCATTGGATTGACCGTGCTGCAGGTATTGTAATGGAGGAGTTCTGAGATCAGGCAGGATTGGAGTTTAGATAGGCTTGGAGTTGATTTATGGAACTAGGCCATATGAGCTAGTGCCGTCTTCCTAATTGAGGGGAAGAAGATTTCTTTATTTATTCTAGCATCTTTGAAAACCATTAATGTACTCATCACAGAAGTCTTTATTTTCATGCATCCTAACTCTTTTCATGCTATGAGAATCTTCCTCACATTTCTATCTCTGTGGACTCTAACCCTCCTTTTCTATTCTAATTCTTGATATCAGGTTTATCTTTTCCCTAGATGTCATGCCCTAAAATATGATTTTCTTTGGTTTTTGCAATTATCCTTGCTGGTATCTGTATAGACTGTTTTTGACCTCCATATCTTCTACTTATTTGGTAAAGTTACTTAGATTTCTATGTCAATTTCTTATTATCTTAATGCAATATTGATCACTTAGGTAATGAACTTCCTTCTTAGTTCATTACATTGATATTGTACATAAAGGGAGATGAAAGGGTAAGATACCTCTGAATGTTAAAAAAAAAAAAAAAACAAAGTAAGAGAGAGAAGTAAAACTTTACATATTGGGCCCTAGGAAGGGAAGGTAAGTAGCCGTTCTTACTAATCAATGCCTTGAACTCTCCTAAGTTGAATCTGGATATTTGTAATTTGGGATGAACCAAGCATTTGGAGCATCCGGTTACTATGGACTCCTATGGGTCTCGTACCCTAGTTTATGGCTTTCATTACTCCTGTTAAAGTGCTAATTGTATGAATTCACAGCTTTTTTTCTACAAGCCCAACTTATGGTGGCCAAATGGTATGGGAAAGCAATACCTGTACAATGTTCAAATTACTGTTGATGTAAAGGGATACGGAGAGTCTGATGCGTGGAGCCATCTGTTTGGATTCCGGAAAATTGAGAGCCATGTTGATAGTGCCACTGGTGGAAGGTATTGTTTCCCATACATTTTATTAATGTCCTAGCTTTCTTGGTCCCTGCATCAGGAGTGCCTCGATTTTGATACTATGAGCTGTATTCTATACACTTTTTTCTCTAAAGGTTGTTCAAGGTCAATGGGCAGCCTATTTTTATCCGTGGTGGTAATTGGATATTGTCAGATGGGTTACTACGTCTTTCAAAGAAGCGGTACAAAACAGACATCAAGTTTCATGCTGATATGAATCTAAACATGATTCGTTGTTGGGGTGGCGGATTGGCCGAGAGGCCCGAATTTTATCATTATTGTGATATTTATGGTCTTCTGGTAAGTTCTGCCTCTCTCACTGCATGGCATGACCATGGGAGTTACCATAAAAAAAGTTGGCATTGTTGATTTTTGGTAATGCTTTTCAAAACCACTGGGGTTTTGGTCTTTTGTTTATCTAAATTGTCTATAAAAGTTCTTGCCATTTGCAGTTGTTGAAAAGCTTGTTTTGAACTGCATAACAAATGTATGCCCCATATACCTGGGCTTTTGCCTATTCTTATGATCAATAGAATTTTGTTTACTGATTTAAAAAAAAAAAAAAAAAAATTGCATTACAAACGCTTTCGAAGAATTAAATGCATGAACAACCACAGGCTTGCGAGCAAATTCGTTGTTTTCATTGCTATAATTCATCAGTAATTATATTTCTAAATTCTCGTGCCAGCTACATGGATTATCTCTGCCTGATATGTTTCTAGCTACCCTCTTGATCTTGTAATGCTCTCCAACTTTAGAAGCTCATTATAAGTGAGGTCAGTGGTCTTTGTTTGCGTAACCAAACCATATTTTGTTTTGTCTTCTAGCCAATTGGAGTTAGCCTTAGTGTATGCACTCATTTTGTATTTTATCTCTTATTGCTACTACCAATGATTTAAACAGGGTACATGGTCTCTAGATAGTGTGCTAAATGGTAATTATGGATTTTTGTGGCCAACTGAATTACTTACGATAATTGCTTTGTTGAGTGCAGATGCATTTTTATAATGTCAGTATTAACCTATCTTAGCATCCTTTTTCTAAGAAAAGCTATTTGATAATTTCCGCTGTTGGCGTTTTGCGGTGGGATTCGTAGGTAGTCTTGCTTATTTAGTAAATGGAACTTTGAAACCAGAGGGAATTCTGCATACTCATAAAGTGGGAAAAAAAAAAAAAAAAAAAAAAAAAAGGAAGAGTAAAATCTGCTTTGCTTTGGGCTGAAGCTAATGTAGAGCTTTGCCAACTCTGGATTCAATGTGCTACTTTGGATTTGATATTTTAAGTTCATACGCTATTAAATTACTGATAGTATAACTTGATCCATATAGCTGATCTGATTTTTGTAGGTGTGGCAAGAGTTTTGGATTACAGGAGACGTTGATGGACGGGGTAAGCCTATATCAAATCCAAACGGTCCTCTCGATCATGATCTATTCTTGCTATGTGCAAGAGACACTGTCAAGCTGCTAAGGAACCATCCTAGTCTTGCTCTCTGGGTAGGTGGAAATGAACAAGTTCCACCAGATGACATCAATGCAGCTTTGAAAAAGGATCTAAGACTCCATCCCGATTTCGAAAATCCCAATGAAATGAGCAAACCATCTGAAGATCTATTACCAGCGTTCAAGGATCCTAGCCAATATCTTGATGGCACGCGTGCCTACATCCAAGGATCTATGTGGGATGGGTTTGCAAATGGAAAGGGGGACTTCACGGATGGCCCTTATGAAATCCAAAATCCTGAAAACTTCTTCAAAAATGATTTTTACAAATACGGATTCAATCCGGAGGTTGGTTCTGTTGGGATGCCTGTGGCAGATACCATCAGAGCAACAATGCCTCCAGAAGGCTGGAAGATTCCGCTGTTTAGGAAGGTTTCTGGAGGGTATACAGAAGAGGTTCCAAACCCTATATGGGAATACCATAAATATATACCTTATTCAAAGCCAGATGTTCCTGATCAGATTCAACTCTATGGTACCCCAGAGGATCTTGATGATTTTTGTTTGAAGGTAAATCGAAATCTTTCTCTGACTATTACAGTTGACTTCCTGGATTCTCTTATCTCTGTTCTTGTAGTGACCAAAGTTGAAATCATCATCTCAGGCTCAACTGGCAAACTACATTCAGTATAGAGCACTGCTGGAGGGCTGGACTTCTCATATGTGGAGTAAATTCACTGGCGTCCTGATTTGGAAGACACAGAATCCATGGACTGGTCTTAGAGGCCAGTTTTATGATCATCTTCTTGACCAAACAGCAGGTTTCTATGGCTGTCGCGCTGCTGCAGAACCAGTCCATGTTCAGCTGAATCTGGCTTCGTATTTTATAGAGGTATCCTCTACATTCATAAAAATTTATGATTTTTGTGTCTGGACCGGATTGAATTTAAAATGCAAGGCAGATAATTTGTTTTTCCTTTTTATTTTAAGAAAAATGAAAGGCATATTTAGTATCTGATGAGCTGTTTCCATAGATGATATATTAGCCAGAAAGAAAAAAGAACTCTCTAGCTCAGTTGATAAAAATCAACATTTTCTTTCAGCAGATGAGATGTTAAGGGGAAAATGGATATTGCGGGAATACATTCTTTCTACCTCATCAAAAGATGGTGTATAATTTCAAGTTTTTTTCTCATCCATACATGAGCAGGTTGTCAATACTACATCAGAAGAACTATCTAACATGGCTATTGAAGTGTCAGTCTGGGATCTTGACGGTACATGTCCATACTACAAAGTTTTTGAAAAACTCTCCGCTCCACCCAAAAAAACATTGCCCATTGTTGAAATGAAGTATCCAAAGTCTAAAAACCCAAAGCCAGTCTACTTCCTTCTTCTCAAACTCTACCACATGTCAGACTATGGCATTTTATCTAGAAACTTTTACTGGCTGCATCTGTCTGGTGGAGATTACAAGCTGCTGGAGCTATACAAAAGTAAAAAAATACCCCTCAAGATTACATCTAAGGTTTTCATCGAGGGCTCCACTTATGAAATTGAAATGCATGTTCAAAACACATCAAAGAAAGCTGACTGTAGAACTTTAACCTATTTGAACAAGTTCATGGCTAGGCAAGGCAATGGTGATTTTGATATGGCCTCAGTGGAACCTATACACAGTGGTGCTGATGAAAAGCATGAGATCAGCTTTTTACAGAGGATTTACAGATGTTTGGCAAAGGAAAACAATGGCTTGAGGGTTGCTGAAGTGAATGGGACTGATGTAGGAGTTGCATTCTTCCTTCATTTTTCTGTTCATGCTGTGAAGAAGGATCCCAAGAAAGGTGATGACACAAGAATTCTTCCTGTTCATTACTCAGACAACTATTTCTCGTTGGTACCCGGTGAGGCTATGCCAATCAAGATCACTTTTGAGGTCCCTCCAGGTATCACCCCTCGAGTCACACTTCGTGGCTGGAACTACCATAATCAGCATACCATCCTTTGAGCTTGGGTAAAGAATAATGATTTCTTGTTGATTGCTATGTTGTGGAAGCATCAACCCCATGGGTAGATTGTAATCACCAACTACCCACAGTTACACGCTTGATTGTTTGCTGTGAGAGACATTTGTTACTAAAAGTTCCAGCAGTAATACCTGGAATAAAGCGTAAATCAACTGGGAGAGAGAGCTTCAAATCTTTCTTCCACAGTTACCTCGTTGAGGAATACCTCCATAAGCCTTATATATATAATGTTATGATCTCAACTCCAATTGTAAACAACTTGCAGAGATGAACTTTATTTATATAATCTGTCTCTTGTGAGTTTTGTTTTATAATTTCTTTGTTAATTCTACCAATCTTGATTAAGGGAATGATTTTTTGTTTTTCTCAAGAGAAATAAACTTTATTGATAACCAAGGTCTTAATACAAATTACAAAAGAACACATAAACAGCTAGTCTACTTAACAGTGATTAATTACAAAGTGAGGAGGATCCTTGCGGCTGTGGAAATCCAGTAGACATGGTGGGATTTTGATCAAGGGTATGATTAAGGGAATGACACACACGAAAGAGAGAAACAATGAGGCCGAGTGTTTTCCCAACTAGAACCGTGTATCCTGTTGATGAGTATTAGCCACATCTAACATGATGGAAGGCTTTGGTGCAACCTCAATTCATACACGACTTGAAGATATTTGGTTAAACGAAACATGAAGGTGAATGTAAGCCTGATTAAAACAAAACCAAAACCAAAAAAACAAAACAATTAAGGTATATTTGTGGATTAGCCATGCAAGATTCACAACTCAACTAATTACAAACAAAAATCAAGCAATTTCATTCACCCAAACATTTGTGTTCGATCGATGAATTGGTTGGAGTTGTGTTGTTTAAACGAACAAGCACAAAGAATACTATCCATTTCGAGTCCTTTTCCATCAAAATCTACCCCAAATATATTATTATTATTATTATTATTATTATTATTACTATTATTATATGATTATTACCGTTAATGGATTACTAGGCCGAACAGAACATCAGAACCCAGCATGCAGTATCCCTAGTTTAGCCACGTTTGGGTAGATTCATCTCATCGTTATATTGTTATTTAATATTTTATTTTTATTATTATTTTTTTATTTTTTTATTACTATTTACTAATATTTAATATTTTGTTATTACTTTTCATCACTTTTCACCGGAGACACCGCCCTCTCTCTTTCCCGCGCACGTGCACTACACTGAGACCGAACTAAGAGAAGCAACCTTCTCATAGACAAAAACAGCAGGTGTTACTGAAGCAGTTTCATGGATGAAATCCAAATGGATCTTCCACAAACTCAGATCCCACTGTCCCGCTTGGGCTTCGCGTTATCTCTCTCCCTTCAGAACTCAAACCCACCAGAACCCAGTTTCAGAAATCTCAATATTTGTCCTCAACCACTCAGACATAAGCCTACTCTTATACATTTGTGGAAAAGAATGTCTCCTGCATTTGGGTTCTTCCATCCATGCCTCGATCATCAAGAACTTTGAATTTTTCGACCACGAGAACCGGGTTAATATCCGGAGCGCCCTAGTTGTTTGGAATTCCCTCCTGTCTATGTACTCGAAATCCGGAGAATTGTCAAATGCAGTTAAACTGTTTAGTTATATGCCTATGAAAGATACCGTTTCGTGGAATACTATTATTTCTGGGTTTTTAAGAAATGGGGAGTTTGATGCTGGGTTTGGGTTATTCAAAAGAATGTGCGAATCTGGTTTTTATCAATTTGATAAAGCTACTTTGACTACAATTTTATCAGCTTGTGATGGACCTGAGTTTTGTTATGCAAGTAAAATGATGCATGGTCTAGTAATTTCAAGTGGCTACTTGCAGGAAATTGCAGTGGGGAATGCTTTGATAACGGCATATTATAAATGTGGCTGTTTTAGCTCCGGAAGGCAGGTTTTTGATGAAATGCTTGAAAGGAATGTTATTACTTGGACGGCTGTAATCTCTGGCCTTGCACAGAATGGTTTCCATGAAGACAGTTTGAATCTTTTCGTACAGATGCGTTGTGGTACAGTTGATCTGAATTCTTTGACATACTTGAGCTCCCTTATGGCATGTTCAGGTTTGCAGGCCCTAAAGGAAGGGCTTCAAATTCACGGGCTCCTTTGGAAATTGGGAATTCAATCAGAGTTTTGCATTGAGAGTGCTCTAATGGACATGTATTCAAAGTGTGGTAATGTAAAAGATGCATGGAAGATATTTGAGTCTACAACAGAATTTGATGAGGTTGCCTTGACTGTTATCCTTGTGGGTTTTGCCCAAAATGGATTTGAGGAAGAGGCTATACAAATTTTCACTAAAATTGTGAAGGCAGGAATTGAGGTTGACCCTGACATGGTTTCAGCTGTTCTTGGGGCATTTGGAGTTGATACTTCATTAGGATTTGGTACGCAAATTCACTCTTTAGCTATCAAAAAGAACTTCTGTTGTAATATTTTTGTCAGTAATGGGCTTATAAACATGTATTCTAAGTGCGGAGATCTGGAGGATTCGGTTAAGGTCTTCACTCAAATGCCTAAAAGGAACTCTGTCTCATGGAACTCCTTAATCGCAGCTTTTGCCCGTCATGGGGATTGCTCCAAAGCCCTACAAATGTATGAACGTATGACGTTGGAAGGCATACAGCCAACAGACGTGACATTTCTGTCTCTGCTCCATGCTTGCAGCCATGTTGGCTTAGTTCAAAGGGGCATGCAGTTGTTGGAATCCATGGCTAAAGATCATGGGTTGAGTCCAAGATCAGAACACTATGCTTGTGTTGTTGACATGTTGGGTCGAGCAGGACTTCTGAATGAAGCTAGAAAGTTTATCGAGGGATTACCTGAGAATCCTGGTTTAGATATTTGGCAAGCATTACTTGGTGCTTGTAGCATTCAAGGAGATTCAGAGATGGGAAAATATGCTGCTGATCAGTTGCTTTTGGCCGCACCTGAAAGCTCAGCACCATACATTTTATTGGCCAATATATATTCTTCTGAAGGCAGGTGGAAGGAGAGAGCCAGGACTATTAAGAGAATGAAGGATATGGGGGTTGCAAAAGAAACAGGTATAAGTTGGATCGAGATTGAAAATAAAATCCACAGCTTTGTTGTCGGGGGCAGAATGCATCCTCAAGTTGAGAACATATACGGGCTTTTGGCAGAGTTGTTTAGACACTTGACAGACGAAGGATATGTTCCAGATAAGAGGTTCATTCTCTTTTACATGGATCAGGATGAGTGATAAGCATTGGCCTAATCTGTTATACACTCCAATGTACACTTCCTAGTATTCAGTCCTTATACTGATAATCTCTCTCTCTCTCTCATATATAATTGATTTTGAGAAGTGTTGGGTCTACATACAAATCTTACACAAAGAAATTTACACACTGACATGAAATGTAATACATCAGATCTACTTTACAATAAAAATTGTTTTATACTCTAATGAATTAGATTAAACCATGTAAGCATGTAGACTTTTTTTGTGTAAGATTCTGTGTAGACTAAACATTTTTCATTGAATTTTTGAATTGGTAGCTGGTTCATAGTTTAAGTGCTTTTGCCCACTTAGCATACTTGGTAGGAAAATGAGAGGGAAGAAATTAGCAGGAAACGTGTAGATCATGATCTTTTAAGTCTCAGAAATGATTAAGTTACATCACACCTGATAGAAGTTAATAAGAAGTTCACGATCCTGCTGCGTATTACATGCAATTTCTTTTCTATCGCTCCGTCCCCGTGCACCTAGGCAAGTTCACAAGCACACACATATCCACTTTCCAGGCACATGCATACTGCTCAGTGTGGCGTTTCCAATCTTAGAGAAGGAAGCATTCCCTCAAATCAGATATAGAAATGGTTTTCAGCCTTACGTAAGGAAGACGGTCACTCACATGGCCTTAAAGAGTTTCAGAGAGTTGTAATCATTTCATCTTTGATGTTTGTAAAATAAAGCTATAAATACTGTCTGGACCGAGGCTTTTGATGACCAGAGTTGTAAAACAGAGCAAAAGTTCACGATACAAAGAAAGAGAACAGAGTGCCTCGGGATTTATGACAGGAGGAAGCAAGCCAATGCCCTTGAGAGGTCATAAAGAATAGTGTGTTTGGAGGAAGCATGGATGGAGTTGCTGAAATTAAGCATGAAAGCGCAGAAGTATTGGAAATCTTGGTACCGAGGATAACGGCAGTCAACCCTTTAAGCCGTTACAATTGCTTCCATAGTTTCTTTTTCCCTTATGTATTCTTCTTTCTATTGAAAGAAGAGCAAATAGAATTAAGATACCTTGAATTCTTATCTGAATTACATATAAGATCTAAAATAAGAAGGATAGACATATAAATCAACTTCTACAACATTTATTAAGCATTAATGCTTTCCTTAAAATCCCGATCTTATGCCGTTATTAATATTATAACTTATTTTATGTCTATTTTTTTTCTTACTTTAAACTTTAGAATTTGAAAAAAAAATTTAAAAAAAAGAAAGAAGTTAAAAACGTCTAATTGATTTCTTCTTTCGAAGAAAGGTAATTTATCTCGATAATTTTTTTCAACTCGACATCCTCTACCCATATAATTCATAATTTTTTTAATTTTTTATAAATATATTTAAATTCATATTAAATAGAATTCATAAAAGTCATCCTAGCATCTCAAGTGACTACCATTTATAAGACTCAACTCACCTCATCGTCTAGACGGTTGCAGTTTGAACCACTGGCACTTTAATGTGAACTAGTCTACAGAGCCCTGCTTGCTTGCCCCCGAGAGAGAGACAGAGACACAGAGATGGAATGTTTGCTTCTCTGCAGCTCGACCACTTCAATTCTTCCGTTTCGAAAAGCCGTAACATTTCCCAACGGTCACCATTTTCCCTCCAATTTCAGAAACCCAGAATTGCTTTCCTCTTCTCTTTCAAGTCTGAATTATACAAATTGCAGAGAGAGAATCGGAGTAGACGCTCCTCTTTCCAGTACTTCGGCTTACGTCGTCCTCGGCGTTGAGCCTGACTGTACTGCCGCCGAGCTCAAAGCCGCTTTCCGAGCTAAAGTACATATATTTACCCTATTCGAATCAGCGTATGCTCTGTTTTTTTTTTTTTTTTAGTTGCGAAGATAATGGAGGAAAATACGAGAAATTTGAGTTTTGCATTATGGTTTTTTTTTTTTTTGCCGCGGGGTGTGGATTTGGCGGCTAATAAAGAACTATTTTTTGAGGGGCTGATTAAGAACTGGGAGGTGATTTAGGCTCAGCTTGGTGGAGTATTTATTGGGTGGGTATTGGAAAAGATACAGAACTGGAATTGTAATTATAGACAAGGCCATGGATATGTAAAAACACAAATAAAGTGTATTTGATTTCCACAATTCATAATTAGTTATTGTTTGGTGGTTGTAGACCTAATTTCTTTCCTATGATTTAAACAAAGGTGAAGCAATTCCATCCTGACGTGAATAGAGATGGGCCAGATTCTGATACAATGATTCGCCGAGTCATCCAGGCATATGAGGTACTGCTATTTATAAATATTTACATGCGGCTACAAAGGGAAAGGCAAATATGGGTTTGATGCTAAGTGTTGAATTTACAGTGTAGGGAAATTCTCACATTATGTAGAATTAATCTGGAGGTTGTTATTCATGTCACTAATCTTAAGTTTTTGTTTTGTTTCATTTTGCGTCTCTTACGGATTCTTGTTGCCTATTTTTTAATACATCCGGTATCGTTGTCTAAATATGCTGATTTATATAATCAAGCTTAAAAAACATTATAGCTATATGCAGAAACGAGTTGTTTTTTAGTTCTAGACTTCTAATAATTACAACTAGTAACTGTTGTTAGATAATATGTGCAGATGTTATCAAACTACAGTCGATCAGAGATCATCGAGAGGTAAGCCTTTCCTATTTGTCTGTCAAGAATTTTATAGGAGGGCGTGCTTGTAATTTCGGTTTTTTTTTTTTTAAGTTTTTTTTTCCCTATCACTCACATTGAAATTACGCTTCCAATTGTTGATTTGGACCGTTAGTTGTTTGGTCGTGTACGCCGGCACCAAGTGAAATTGCCAACTTTATGAAAATGACAGTAGTAATTAACGTCCTGCTCTCTTGATGGTGTATCTGGCTACATTGTGTGAAGTACTTACTGGTGCATGTTAATGGTGTTTTTCTAACAGGATGTACATATAATAAATATGAAACAAACATTTCCCACATCTTTTGCTTGACTTTCCATGAATCATAATCTTTTCCCTGAGATCTAAATGATTTGATTTATTTGTTTTATCTGTTGTCTGTTTCTTTCGTTGTACAACTTCTATCACTCTCACCATTGAAGTTGCATTTGTAGGGAATGTTTGGATCCCTTTGAAAATCCAGAATGTGAAGCATTTGATCTCTTTGTTAATGAGGTTCTCTGTCTTGGCAAAGGTACTGATGCATTCATTATATTGGATGTTACAATTGCTGGGTCTATTCTTCCCCTGTTGCATGCACGTAGATTCCCATAAAAAAAAGTACTCTTGGTTACATCATATATATGAAGTGCTCTTGGGAAATCGTCTCGTTGTCATGGACTAATCCCTGTGTGGAAAACCTGTTCATGCTGAGTTCCATTGATACTCTGCACTAATGGTTGAAAATCTCAAGTTTTAGAGATATTTGACTCTCTTTTTTCTGTTTCTTACTTTTGTGATAGTATGTCATCTTGAAAAACTCTAGAAATTCTTGTACAATCATCTTATTATACTAAAACCTTATGCAATTAGATAATTACGGCATCAAAGTTGATTTGCCTTGGTACAGCTATATTTGTGAAAATTACTTCTCAGCATCTTGGCAAGAGGTCAAGCAAATGATTTTAGTCAAAGTGTGATACTTTGGTCTTTCTCTCACTGTTGCTATTTCTAAATCATCAGCAGGCTGTCCATATTCTTGTGTAAAAGGGGCCCCTCATGCCTTCACGTATGCTTCCACTGGAACTGCTAGGGTATCTTCGCAAGGTTGGTTAATTTGCTTGTACGTTGTGTGTAGAAAGAACAGATGAAAGTAAGATGGGGTGCAGGCAAGTTGTTTTTATTATAGTAGTATAGTCATTTTTATTTGACGGGGTTAAGGATATTTTAAAAGAAGGGGACAGGAGAATGAGAACAAATTCACAATTACCACTCAACAGTTTAGTTTGGTGGTTTTAACACACTATAACTACTATGAACTGAAAATCAGCCCAATGATATTCTTTATTATTTCAACTTTAAAACCTCTGTGCATTTGATTAGGACATGGTGACGATTACCAAGTTCAGATGGCGGTGGGTCAGTGCCCAAGAAGTTGTATTTATTACGTTACACCTTCGCAGAGAATTATCTTAGAGGAGCTACTGGACAGGTATATCTCATAACTCCCCGGAAATCATTGTTCATAGTCGTAGATGCTAAAATTGATCCAGAGAACTAATAGAACTACTACCCTGTATCCACAACTGTGAAAGAAATGGAGCAGGCTTGTGTTCTTAATTCAGCTTGATTAGTGTTTTAATTGCATTCTCATGCTCCATCTCTTTTTCTGCCAAAAGCTTAGAATATTTACACACGGATTGGTATTATAAATAGCCTTGATTTTGTCACATCTCACTCGCAAATATACAAGCTTACAATTTGGGCTATATCTTATGGTTGTTCACTAGTGTTCTCTTTCTGGTTTATTTTGGTATTGCAGTATCTTGAACAAGCCTTATGATACATCAGCCGAGGCAGAATTGCTTTATTCTCTTATGGCTAGAGCCAAGTTTGAGAACAATCGATACCAAAAGCCAAAGAAGCAACCCAAAACTTCAACCAAACATGTTGATTGGTTTTGACATTTGGACTGCTGGTTTGTATGTGGCTTTGATTTTTATTGCCAAATTCACCAAACAGCACTCTGCTTATTGAAGAAAAGGGAAACCGATACTGCTTACAGATGTTATTAGGAGCCTTCTTGTCAACTGCATGTACATAGGAAAAGCCAAGGGACAAAATATATATATTTTTTTTGTGTAATGAAGTCGTAACACCATATTTTTGAAGGAAATGTTTGTAAATATTGTAAGTTTCTGTTTTTTTGTGACTCGGAGGCTCACGTTTATGCTCCAAGAAACAGTTCTTTACTTGCTGATGAGCATTTTGGTCCCCTCCCGTATTTGGTCTGCCTTTCTTACCAATCTGCCTCCTTTCTCTTGATAAAAGATAACAATGCTCAAGCTCTAGCCAATCTGTAGCGGAAAACCTTAACGACCCTAATGCGTGAGGTTCTTTCCACATATGCATCCGGGCCATGGAGAAGAAAGATCCTATGAAAAGCAGACGAGCAAGATCCTATGCTTCTCCGCATTCCCTGCTTTCAGTGAAGCGTGGTTCTCGTGCTTTTGACTGTGTGGAAGCCAGGAGAATTGTCGAATCTCTTACATTATGCCTAAAAGGCATGAAGCAAAACCTTCTGATAAATTATTTTCTGAGACCATGTGCAGTGGTTCGATTGCCGCAAAGCCCAATAACTACAGAAAAATAGTCCCGAGCCGCCCACATATCTGCCATTACTCATTGGAGACTTCAACCAATGTCGAGGAAAATGAATAGAAGTAATATTTTAATTCAAACATAGGACCTTGTCACCTTAGGCTTAGAGATGGAAAGTAACGGAGAGAGAGAGAGAGAGAGAGAGAAGACACCAAGTATGCTATATTTTGGTGCATCTCGTTGCACCATTTCCTGGTATTACAATGAGAAGAACAGGTACTTGCTCAGATTGTGTAATGCAACTATATGTAGTATGCGTTATATAGTCGGGTTCAAGCTACAAAATTTACAAAGAAATGATGCAGGATAGAAATAGATTGATCTTCAACATTTTTGGGAACAGATAAAAATAAAAGGATTATTTTGAAATCGCCTTCATAAACCGATTTAGTGAAGAGAAGACGCTGGCTGCTCTGTTAAACAGAGATGGACCCTGCTCTGATCCCTCCGCTACATTTCCAAATATTATCTGCAAATAACAGCACATAACTTTTCAATTCGTCTAGTTCTTACAGCTGACATTTTGTTTCTGTTTGTGGGTGTGGTCAGGCTTAACATGCAAGATTTAACGATTTCTAATAAATAAATATATGTATAAAAGATTTCTAACATTTATGAATCCATCACAATACATTTTTAGTGTAAATTCAGATTTCTTTGCATAACACATCACACCTCTTCCGAGGAGACATTATAAAAAGTTACCAGCAACTTACCTCAAGATCCTCCGCATCAGGACGGCTAATGAGTTCTTTGGCAAGGAGGTATCTGTTTGGTCTATCCTTATCATCATAGAACACCTTCCACGATCTTGTGAAAGATCAGAAAACAGATTCAGAGGTAGACTATCAGAAGCAATGATTGACATGAGAACCAAAAATGAAAATCTTAAAAGGGCCCCTGATTGTTTCACCTAGCACAAGCCCTAGCCCATGTTAACGGTATCATGCATGTGATCACAACACAGATATCATCAATACATGGATAATGATGCATTTGGTTATAGATATAAAACTAGACAACAGGTGCCCATGAGAGGTTAGGAACTCGGTAAGATGCAAACTGGACCTTACCCTGGATAACACCTAAACACGGCACCAGATGGCAGAGGTCTCATTGAGTAAACTGTTGAAAAAGTGCTGCAAAAATAAAAACATAAGAGTTGGTTGTTTGTAATGATCCTAAACATGTATAATATTATACACATGAACGAGAAGAGTTCAGAAGATGTTACTGGTGGTCTAAAAAATCTGACATGTTAGTTAAATACAATTAACTGAAGGAAGTTTAAAAGGGTCAATGGTGAGCCAAGACAATACAATCAGTGAGGAAGGTTTTACATGGCATGATCATATTCTTAACGCAGTTATTGAGTATGATATGAGATACGATAGCCAATCATTTAACTAAGGTACAGAGTGCAAAATTAAGGTGATTTGAGTTCAGCTTGATAATATAAAAGTACTTTTTTTCCTAATGAACTAGAGCAAGTGGAAAGGCTAACCAATTGAATGAGCTTAAAATAACAAGAAACAGGCTAGTTCAAAATGTAGAGAGAATGATAATAAGCATACCGTAGAAAATACCGCCTTAACCTTCGAACATTAACCCCAACTCCTACATCCTCACTGATTAGACGCGGGTTCCACATTATGAGAGGCCTCGGCTGCCAATATATGAGATGCAGTGAGGACAATAGTTCTAAACCAAGCCCTCTATTATAGAGCATACGCATTAACACTCCTATATCAAAAGAACTAAAAAAGTAATGAAAGAATTTTAGGTTAGATACACCCTAGGCCATAGTACAAAACAAATGGAAACCTTGACAGAATATCTGCAAGGGCGGACAAAATGCCTACCCTTTTGACCCAAACGAACCAATCCAACTAAAAACAGTCACTTTTTGGTGTTGGTCAGATGGGGCTGGGAAAGAAAAACGGATTTCCAATGGGAATAGAGTTGGCTGTCAGGTGATGGGTGTTTAAAAAGCAACCACTCCCAACCCAACTAGCACATGGCATATATGGTGGTGAAGTGGGCAATATTTCACGCCAATGACCCGACCTAGTGACAGGGTATGAGGTTGACAGCTACCCGTGTCATTGCAGTTCAGGAGTCTGGATGTTTTGGTCAGTTCAAAGAGTTGTCACAATGGCTGACATATGTCAGTTTGACCACTGGAAACCATCAACAACTTAGCCAAGGGGAGTGGTATCCAAGCTCCAATGTCACCAGAATGTTATGAAAGAGTCAAAACAAAATATTTAGCAAACTGTAATTTCTACAGCTTGAATATAAACAATCCAACTTTATTTGACATACATCATCAGACAGCAACTAATACACATAGATAGGTATTTTAGTCAGTCAGTTGTTCAGCAGCCATGATACAAAAATGTGTTTTCTATGCGCATATGTGTAAGCAAATGTTAACTTGATATTACCAATAGACAATGATGCAGCGAGAAGATAAATATTAGTTTCATGTTAGAATTTACTGAAAAAAGAAACTTTTCCAAACTTACCGTGGGGTTGTTAAAATAGGATATAATGCATGAATGCATGCAATGTACCTTATAAAGAAATTCTATCATTTGGTATACATTAAGAAGTAAATGTGAGTCATCATCACAATAGTGTCTAGACTTCTGATCATGAGAATCATGATAATAAACAGAAATGTGCATATAGAGACCATCGCTTCTAATAAAGGACTGAGGAGATCAGAATGGTACCGGTTCATTTGAGAGATCAGATGCAATTCTCTCTACATATCCCAACATCTGATAATCAGGAACAACCATAACCACGATCTCGTCTTCACTCTCTACAGGCTTCCTGTCACTTAAGCTGTATGAAATAAGACAAAATTTTAAATATCACATATATGGCTAATTAAGTTCAATTAACTATTATTCAAGTTTATGCGGTAGAGCTTCATAAGACAATGACCCCGTACCAGAAAATAAATATGCAGAAAAAAAAATGAAAAAAGTGCCAGATTCATATGAGAAAGGATGGTTAGCCAAGCTAACAAAGTACATGCTTATAGGACGTCCATCAACATGGTGAACATTACCTAGAAAATCCAAAAGCAGCATCTTTCCATCGGTACTTTAGAAGTGCAGCGGCACCAGCATCAGGAAATATGGCTTTAACTCTCTAAAAATTCAAATTACAGAACTTAGCAACGGAGATGATGTATGCTAAATAGTAACCCTAGATTTACTTATCATAAAAAGGGAAAAAAGCATACATCATTAACCACTATAAGATACAGTAGTTCGAATTGTCATCAATTCCTTAAGACTGATTGCTCAAGGATTGGTAACTGTTTTACTTTGTAATGGATGTGGGCTAAAATTGCCAACTTCAAAGCAAAGGTTAGGTAACATTAATAGAGAACCTCCTTCACATGTTAATTCATTCTCTCAGACTGTATAGTTAAGTCAATCCCAAACACTTTACTTCTGTAACTTCAAGAAATATGTCCAAATAACCTGAGATCCTGTTTCTTTGATTAGTGTATCCAAGAAAGTTCTTGACAGTTCCCAGAGCTCAGCTTGTGCACCTTCATCATCTAGAAACTGCAACTGGGGAATTAGGAGCTCAACCTGTAAAAAGATAGCATGACTTTAAACAGTAGAAAAGAGCAGAGAACCGACTGAAGTAGTGAAGTCGATTTACAGAACTGAACATTAGAGGTGGCATCTCACCATGAAATACTCTCCACACGCACAAACACACACACACACACAAACTGCCCAAAATTTTAATAGTATCTTCTATTTCAAAATATACAACTCTTTAAACCATCCCGAGACAGGTTTGAGCTCAATTGTTGCAAGTATTATACTGCAAAAGGTTTAATAGGCTGAAATATTGATAAGGCAGTAGTAGAACTCAGCATAATTTGCTAAGAAAATTAAAATATAGAATAGCTCATTACCTAATATACCTCTTTTATTTTATTTACCTTTTGAGGACTTTATTACACTAATACCTCTTATTTTAATTTTTCTTTTTTTTTTTTCAGTTTTGGATATTATACCTTTTCTTTCCGATACTTTGCTTTGCTTTCAATAGAAAAGAAAAAACATCAAATTTTCCTGGGATAGGATTGCTTTGAAAAATTCAAAAACTTCTTTTGTTTCCTTTATTAGATTCATTTCAGCTTCAAACTAATAGAACAAAGGAGAAAAAAACCAAAAAAATGAGGAGCTTCCATTTTCAATCAATAAGATTACATTTTTCTTTTTGCACGTACTATTGCTCTCATTCCTCCAGAAGACAAAAACGAGGCAGTTGCTTGACTTGATTGCCGGACGGCCCCCTCCAAGTCAGAAGGCAAGCAGCTGAAAGATAAATAAATCACAAGTGGCTTTCCTTTCACTTATCAGATTCAAGGCTAAGAAACAAGTAATCTAAATGACAGTTTATCAACTCAACCAAAAAACAATTGTTATGAGATGAACTAGAAGTTTGCGTCTTTTGCTATGTTTCGAGTTCAAGGCCTATACATATCGATATTACTAGCATGCTTCCTAAATGCAAAATACCAAAATTTTTAATTATCACGTAATCAGTCAGTAGCTAAACCCATAAAATTATTATAAGACTAGACAAAATCCTAGGCTACTATACAAGCTTGTTAGACTTATCATAAGGCACTTTTTTTATATAAGAAGGCTTATCATAAGGCACTTGAGCTAGAAGATCAAGATGCTTAACCTGTTAAGTACCACTCCTTAAGATGGAATTGTGTCCATTTTACTTTTCAATCGAATCAGAACTAAATTATAAGGGGCATAGGTGCAAGTTTATTTCTTTTTCATTTGCTCTTTAACATAATCTCCCAAAAGCACTTAAAACTCTATTCCATTCCGTCTTAAGGTCGCCGTTCTCCTTCCTAATCCCTTCAAACTCCCAAACACATTACATAAGTTACTATTTTTTTCAACTCAAAGGCATAGTGCAAATTATACACATAGAATGAGATATTTGGCAAGATTTACATAATCAAAAGATTCAAACGCATTAAAAACAACAACAAAATGACTCAATCCGTCCAAAGACCCCAAATTGATTCTCATCAATGGATATCACCAAATTCCCTTCAATTTCACTATAGCCATCCATCATATATCCTCCACATATTCTGATATTTAGCAACTTGAAACCCAGAATGGAAATTCCCAGATAAACTAAACAAGTGAACCCAGATAAGCGAGGTAACTCGTGTTTATACGAAACAGAACCTGTCATCATCTTCCTCTTCTACATCTTCTTGAATAATTTCTGGCTGTGCTGGTAAAGTAGAAGGTGTGATGGTATTAGGACTATCCTCACCTTGGAACTTATCAAACTTGGCACGTATACTTGAGCTAGAGCCAGCTCTGTTCAGTGAAACTCCATTGTGGCCATTAAAGATCGAGTGAGAAAAAGATAAGGAAAAGCGTGTGGCTGAGGATGGGTTGAGTACTGATGCAGAGGAGCATGAATTCAAGAAGCAGCAACTTGAATATGAAGAAGCCATGAAGTTGCTAGAGCTACTCCAAGGCCCAGGCCATAGAGTTATCCCACCGGTTTTATCAAATTTGGTAGCTGTTTTTTCATTAATCGTTCATCGCCATTGCCGACAGATTCCATGATTCTAACCCAAGTGTATGATGTCCAATGACTATCTGCCACGTCAACAAAAGGTACGCATAATCATCAGTATCCTATTTTATAATAGAAACAATATAATATATATATATATACACATATAATACCCCGCTTGTGAAATATCAAGTAGGATTTTATAATAAGAAATTCTTTAACGAAGAGATTTATACATAAATTTATAAATTTATATAACTTAATGTAATATGTCAAATTGTAAAGTTATTTTTATTATAAAGTAAATTTAACAGATCACGTAAAGTCATATTAGTTTCTCGATTTATTTTTGTGTAATCTCTTTATATTTGTAGCAGTTCTATTTTATAACAGAACCAAGAGAAATATTCTATCTACATATTGAAATACACAAAAATAATTTCATAAATTGAAAAAGCTTGATATGGTTTGTCAAATTATAAAATTATTTTTATCGTAAACCAGATCTGAAAAATTACATTAAACTATGTTAATTTATATAATTATTTTTGTGTAATCCATTTATACTTGTAGCACTCCTCTATAATCAATATCAAGTAAGATATTTCATAAAATCCTACTTGTGAAATATTCTTAACATGCAAGCCTGATTATGCGATTAGGGTTGGATTTTTAAGTTTTATCATGATAACCATATATTTTCATTCATATTACATGGGTTTTATGAGTGTCATTACTAATATAATATATTTAAGCATAATGAAATTATTATATGTTATATTTTCATCTTACTTTTATTATATTGTGTTGATAAGAAAATTCGATGTATTGCACTATTATACCATTTTATTTCATTATAGATGAAGTGGCATTGGTCATTAACTTTTGAATTATTTTTTAAAATACTTAATCGATGATCCAAGATTGATAGAAAGTGCAACATTATAAAGTGGAATGAGGATGAAATAAGAGCATATTATATAAAATTACTCGTGTTTATGTGACCTTGCCTATAGGAAAATTCTACATACTACATATTACATAATACACCATTACAGCTAACAAATAAAATTACTCAATTATGCTACATATAACTGGCCTGTGCAACTGATTGATGTGGAAATACATGAGCATCTGACAAAGATTTAAAAAAAAAAAAATTTGAGAAGCCATTGGACTGAAACTCAAGAAGAAGACATTTGAGAAGTAAAGGTGGTATTTCAACTGAAAGTTTTTTGCATTTTGATCAAAAGCATTTCAACTGAAAGCATTTCGATCATCTGAGAAGAAAAACACCCAAACCCATTTAGACTGCAAAGCATTTCGACGGAAAGGAAGAAGCCCTGAGAAGAAAAACACTCAAAACCATTTCCATAGAGCATTTCAACTGTGAAAAAAAAAAAAAAAAGAAGAGAGAAATGCGAGGTCCCAAACCCATTGTTGGCCAAGGATTTGGATCCCTAAAGTTTCTGCCCAAACTTTAAGGTCTAGAATATATAGGAAAGAAATATCATATTATAAAAAATCTCATTGTTATGCTTTGAATTAAAGAAAAACTAGAAAAATATCTCATTTTCTTGGTCCTCGTTCAAGTTAGAAGAAAGAGAAGAAGAAGATTTAATTGTTGTAATATGTGATAGTTGTAATATGTATGTCAATACATTTATCTGTTACGTTTTTTATTTAATCTACTAATATGCTCTCTTGAAGCGGTTGATTAAAGGATGATGAACAAATGGCTAAATCTGGATCGTTGAAGTTGATTAATACTGAGCTGATTAAATCACGTGAGAAGCCCGTGCTTACTTCAGGAGGTTTATGAGTTGAGCCGCTGGATTGGTTACACGTGTTGGCATCTCTTGTAACATATATATTTATATATATATATATATAAGCTATACGGTGTAAACCCTAATTGCTTCATTCTGTACATATCAGCTGTTTGAGAGGCAGAGCGTATGAGAGAGAGAACAGAGAGGGGAATTAGGGTTTCGAGGGTTTCCTTGTAGAGAGAAGAAATCAGAGTGATTTCTTGTGGTTTCTGTGAGGGATTTGTGACTCTAAGTGTACTGAGGCTTCTCTGTGAAGTATTGTTCATCAATAAAAAGCTCTGAGGCCCATTCCTGTCGTGGACGTAAACCATTAGGGTCAAATCACATATATTGGTGTGTTCTTTCCTTGCTTTCATATTCTTTATTGTTCTTTATTGTTCATATCTGATTCTTGTGGCTTTCTTGCGATATTCTTGATAAATATTCATCATTCTGTTGATCTGTATATCACACTGTTTAATATCGTGGTGTATATTAGAAATCTGGTCATCTATTGGTATACTGTTGTTTCTAGGGTTTTGATTAACATCAAACTGTGGTTATTATGATTACTACGTTTTTGTTTGGTTATAAAACAGAGTGTTTATCTTCAGTGCAAACAGAATAGTTTTATATAATAAAACTATTGATTATTATATCATAATAACATTAATTGTTGGCAGTATGTGATGTACTCCATTGTGATCTAGTTGTTATTGGGATCGCGTAGAATGAGAAAGGAAATAACACGTATGTCCCCTAACACCTCATGTCTTAAATCCATCAATTGAGGTATGACAATGTTGTTACAAATATTCAATATATATGCATGTCGAGTTTGTCATTTTTTTTAAGTACAACACCATTGTGTATGTTATTATTATTTTTTGGCATTATGACATATCAAGACTTGTTTATTCAAACTTCCCAGACTACATGCATGGTTATCACATTTTCTACCTCGTTTAAATGCAAACCTATATTCAACAGATAATCTGGTGCGACGTAAATTTGCATATATTTGTGTCTTAATTTTGCGACCAGTTATGAGATCTCTTAATGTTTCTTTTTCTAAATTGCAACAAAACCAACCATTCAACGGTGGACCTAGCCCTAGCCCTACAATGATGGTCACTACTACAAATCTGGTACACATTCAATCACAGCCTAGGTCTTCTTTATCACCTATTGTTCATTGTCCAGATAAGAACCCTATGTTTATGGAGTAGTTAGGTGATGCATTCGACGGCAAGTGTGTCATTGTGCTTTATTTTCAATGAAGATATTTGATTATTTGATTCTTTTTGTGCTCTTCATTACAACCAAATATTACATATCCATTTTAATATGCAATTAGCCATTTGATTGCACTCAACACTACAACCTTTGCTTCAAGCTCAAGAGTTGTTGAAGAAAGTAAAAAGGCCACACCAAATTTCATAGATCCCACACCCCCCTCCCCCTCCACAGCGACGGGCCCACACACATGAAACCACACAAAAAAAAGTGGGTTCAAGAAAGAAGACAATTAAGGTTGTGTTTATTTCTAAATTTACAAAGCATATATTTAAACAAGCAAACAAAAGCACGCATCCACTAAACTATCAACTTATATGTTACCGCGGGGTGTTTTGGATTTGGGCTTAAAATTATTTATCAAATTTCTCAGCAACCAAAGAACTGATGAACCTCCCACCCAAAAACAACTTTAGAGGACCTAGCTTTATAAGCAAGTAATTGATAGAGTACAAAACAAAAACACCGAACCAAACAAAATTACAAGGAAAGAATTGGTAAGCTCCAACCCACAAACAACCTTAGAGATTACATAATAGAAACATCCAATAGGGAATAATCTATTATGCAATTGCAAAAACCAATTCCAATAGTACGCAGAACACTTGATCTAAATAGGCCACAAATATTAAAATTTGTCCAAATCTACAGGCATACATAAAAACCTATAAATAAAATCTATAAACATACTAAACAAAAAATTTTCAAGGTCCTTGCATCACGGGTTGTCTTGCCTTTTAGCCCAAAGGCTGTATGCATGCATTGACCATCATCTACAAAAAAACTAAGGTTATAGAAATGAATAATGAGTAATTTTTTAGCAATGGAAATCGCTCAAGTCTTAGGGTTAGGGTTTCATTTTGATGTGTGAGATTAAGATAGATCTTAGGGTTAAGATTAATCGAGGTCGCATATGTTGGAAAGGAGAAGGGAAGTCGATGGTATATGGATTAAGGAGAAGGGGATGCATGACTTAGGGAAGGAAAATGCTTCGAAGAAGAAGGAAGACAGGAGACGCACAGAAGAAGAAAGTGGCAAAGAGGAGAAGAAATGAAATGGTGTATTTTGACTTTAAATGAAACACACCATTTAATTAAAGATGAAATCCCTCCCGCTGTATAGCAATTTTCATTTCCCCTCTTGCTACAATGTTAAAATGAAACACACTGTTTCATTTGAATGACCTGACGACTACCTAGTGGTTGCATAAAATTTTTTTTGCAAATTACTCATGTTTATGATATCTAAGATTTTTTGGTTTTCTTAAGAAAAAAAGAGATGTTTTAATGGTGATATAAAGTGACACATATAGAGATAATAATGTATTATATGACATTGGTAACCTTTAGATATGATCTTTTCTAAAAAGAAAAAAGTAAGCTTTAGATTGATGGGTAATGCTAGTTTGCCGCCCAGCGGTCACATGCCCCATAGGCTAAATGCGACTTTTTAAATTTTTTTTTCCTTTTTCATATTTTTTAAGCATCTTTAAATATTTTTAAAAAATAAAATAATACACCATTACGCTAATATTTACTTTCTTAACTATTAAATAAAAATTAAAAAATTAAAAAAATAAAAATTTATAAACGATCAAAATGAGAGAACAAATTTATGGGATGCACTATTATTTTCCTTAGATTGATATATAGTAATAGTGCAACCAAGGTAAACGATGAGATGGACCATTTGAGCGGGTCGGGGCTCTGGTTGACTACTCGGGTTGCCCACTCTCTCCAAACGATCAAATATCAATCATGGTAACGCTCCAGAAAGTTTTATAGCCGTTAGAAATAGCTCCTCTAGATTTCAATCCAACGGCCCACGCTCCTCACAATTCAAACTTGAATTCAATCGTAACCTTCCGTCTTCGTCAAGCGCTTAAAACGCCACCTCTGTATTCCTCGCTCTCTCTAGCTCTCGCAGATCGTCGCTCTTATCCAGTCTCTCTCTTCAAAATTAAATTTTGCCCTGATTTCTAAGCCATGGATGGTACTCTCTCTCTCTCTCTCTCTCTCTCTCTCTCTCTCGTGTATATACATATAAACGTGTATGTGTACTTTGTTAGTGTGGTTTATTACTTCATATCTTTTTTCTTGATCCAATTTTTTTATTTCCCAAAAATCGGTGTTTTCTACTCAGATCGAACCGTGGAAACTCCTTCCGAAAGCTGTAATTTCTTGGCTTCTAGTTGTGATTTGAAGCCTTCGTTGTCATCTGCTTCAGGTTCAATTATCCTACTTCTTTCACTTTCGTTTGTCTTCTCCTTGAAATTAGCGAAGGAAAGGAACTGAGATAATTGTTGATTTTTAAATAAAGCCCCTGCAGATGCGTTGTGCGAAACAAGTGTCTGCCTTCTTTGATTCTTTCGTCATTTTATTAATACCTCCTCTCTCTCTCCCTCCCTCTTCTCTCCGCCACCGCCCCCCCCCCCCCCCGGCGCGGGGGCGGCGGGTTGTTTATTCTATTGAAATTCAATATTTTTTATTTGAGGTTTATCTAATTTTGGTTTCAGTTAAAACCCCCCTAGAGGATTCAACTTCTCGCTCAGGTTCGTTCTTCTCTGGTTATTTTTTTATTTTTTTATTTTTTCAATAATATGTTAACTTCAAGATCCACTTCAATTCAGATCAAACCCAAGAAACTCCAACCTATGAAAAAGGTTAGGGTTTTTCTCGTAATCTGATTCAGATTTTTTTATTCAAGAAAATGGCTTAATCAGCAAGAAAATCCAAGAAAATGTAGAATTAACGTGTTTAGATTTTATTTTCTTCAGAGCATACTCAAGAGGCTGAAACCAGCCAAATTACAGAGACTGAAACTAGCGAATCAGGCATAGATAAAGGTTTATCTCTCTCTCTCTCTCTCTCTCTCTCTCTCTCTCTCTCTCTCTCTCTCTCTCTCTCTCTCTCTCTCTCTCTCTCTCTCTCTCTCTCTCTCTCTCTCTCTCTCTCTCCTTTTCTATTATTTGATAGTGCTTAAATTGGGGTTTCAAATTCCAAAAGCCTGCTTTGACATTTAACTCGTCTGTACAGATGCTGAAAGAATGGGAAACAAAATTTTATATTATATGTTATATGTCCCAGAAATTTAGAATTTCTCCAATTTATTGTGCTAGATGAAAGTTGAGTGGGGATTAATTGAATTTCTTTAAATCATTTTTAGTATCTTTTGACCAATTAGTTGTAGCAATTGGTATACTTATGTGGGTTTTGCAATTTTGCGTTAGAAAAAGTTGAGAGAAGTTCAAATTTTACGGATGAGAATAGCTTGTCAAATGGAATGCAAGAAACTTCTCCAGATCAGGGGCAGACCCTTCCCATATTGAAGAAAATAATTGATTTGAGCAGCAAAGTGGGGGTAAGTTTTATTCGCTACCAAACTTGAGCCGTTATTTTTGTATTAAGGATTTGCGTTGGTTGCTTTATCAATGGCTTCTGTTCTTCACGTTTCAGGAACTGAAGAAAGAGTACAGTGTCCTATCTGATCAAGTGAAGCTTACTACAGATTCATTCCCTGGCCCTGAAGTTCTCAACACTCTTGGGCTTCTCAGTGAGCCTCCAATACTGATTCTTGAAATCTTTGTCCCATTCCTTTTTCTCGATCCAATTGTGACTGGCTATCCTGCTATTTTTGGTGGTATATTAGGTACTGAATATGAACTTTTAAAGAAAAAGTATGTTGAAGAGTCATCTGAACGCAAGAGGCTCTACAATGAAGTAATTGAGCTTAAGGGCAATATCAGGGTCTTTTGCAGATGTAGACCTTTAAACCAAACTGAAATTACAAATGGGTGTGCTCCTGTTGTTGAATTTGACTCAACTCAAGATAATGAGCTTCAGGTCGTTTGCTCTGATTCTTCAAAAAAACAATTTAAGTTTGACCATATCTTTAGGCCTGAAGACAACCAAGGTACCTGCGAAAGCTAGGCAGATAGTGTTACTGGAAGATCTGTTGATTGATTTTAATGGTTTAGAGTATTTAATTTTGGGTTTTTACAATATGCAGAAGCTGTTTTTGCTCAAACAAAGCCTATCGCAACTTCGGTGTTGGATGGGTATAATGTCTGCATATTTGCCTACGGACAAACCGGAACTGGGAAGACATTTACGATGGAGGGAACACCTGAAAATAGAGGAGTTAACTACAGAACTCTAGAGGAGTTGTTTCGGATTTCTGAAGAGAGAGGTGGAATTATTAGATATGGATTGTTTGTGAGCATGTTAGAAGTTTACAATGAGAAGATACGGGACCTACTGGTTGAAAACTCCAATCAACCAGCAAAGAAGTGAGTTCCTCTCAGCTTTATTTGTTACTGACTATGCCTTGCAATGTTCATTCGAATCACACTGCCAATTTGATTTTTATAAGCTCTGGTGCTACCAAATAATATATTTCAGTGCTAGATGAAAAAATTATGGATTAGAAATTGGGAGACGATTACCATGCTTCAAGCAATTGGAACGGAAGAATGGATGTGAGAGTTACGTCCAACGCTTAATTGGCGCAGCCATATTTTCCTAGCGATCTACCTAGTATATAATATGTTTCTATTCGCTTTTAGTGCAGAATAAGCTTCCTTTAAGTAAAACCCCCTAAGGCCCCTGTTTATATTGTTTCTCAGAAATTAATGCAAGAAATAATTCAAAAGTTGCATGGTGTTAATTATTTTCCGTACATGGATTAAGGTTGGAGATAAAGCAAGCAGCAGAGGGAACACAAGAAGTCCCAGGACTAGTTGAAGCTCGTGTTTATGGGACTGAGGATGTTTGGGAGCTGCTGAAGTCTGGAAGCCGAGTTAGATCGGTTGGCTCCACCAATGCTAATGAGCTCAGCAGTCGTTCTCATTGGTGAGTCGTGTACTCATTGTTACTTCATTTCCTGTTTCCAAACAATTTAAAACAAAAAAAAAGAGGGAAAATCTGTGCTATACAATGGTATATATTATGAGATTTCCTAGTTCTTAATAAGGCAACTATGGATTCGGCTACTGCTATGGACCTTCAACTCCTTGTATTGTATAGTGTGGTAATGCCAAAACTGTCTTTACTGTAGCTTGTTAAGAGTGACGGTTAAAGGGGAAAATTTAATAAATGGACACTGCACAAAAAGTCATCTTTGGCTGGTAGACTTGGCTGGTAGTGAGCGTGTGGGGAAAACTGAAGTTGAAGGTGAAAGATTGAAGGAATCTCAGTTCATTAACAAATCGCTCTCGGCGCTTGGTGATGTTATTTCTGCCCTTGCATCTAAAACGGCTCACATTCCTTACAGGTCTCTCTCTCTCTCTCTCTCTCTCTCTCTCTCTCTCTCCACACACACACATGCGCACATTTATCAATCTTTTATGTACTTATGATATCTCGTATTTTTGTTCAAAATAGGAACTCCAAGCTTACTCATATTCTGCAGAGCTCTCTAGGTATTTTGTCAGTTGTCATAGCATATTAGTTAATTGCGACTTCATTTCTACGTTCTTTCTATTTCAACCCCATGCCAACTAAAGCTTGAATTGTAGGGGGAGATTGCAAGACCTTGATGTTTGTCCAGATCAGCCCTGATGTAGCTGATCTGGGAGAAACTCTTTGTTCCCTGAATTTTGCCAGTCGAGTCCGAGGAATTGAGAGTGGACCTGCTCGCAAACAGGTGGACTTTAACGAGCTCTTCAAGTACAAGCAAATGGTATGAATTAGTAAGTCACGTTTTGAAACTAAGATTTTCTATTGTGGTTTCAATTTGTGCAACTAAGATTTTCAACCAACAGGCAGAAAAGCTCAAGCACGATGAGAAGGAGACAAAGAAATTGCAGGATAACTTGCAGTCTTTGCAGTTGAGGCTTTCTGCTAGAGAACATATCTGCAGGAATCTTCAAGAGAAGGTATCAATGTTGTAACCTCTGATTTTACTAAAGCACAAGACAATGCTTCCTATTGATTCTTGACTGGTTTAACACTGAGTTTTCAATAGGTTCGAGACCTTGAGAACCAACTGGCAGAGGAGAGGAAAACCAGACTAAAGCAGGAAGCTAGAGCTTTTTCTGCCGCTTCTTCTCAGCCCTCAGCATTGCCATCTTTAAAACAAGCAGCACAGAAGTCTATAACACAGAAAAAGCCACCCTTAGGGCCTTCAAAGCTGAGGTTGCCACTTCGAAGAATTACCAATTTCCTGCCGCCGCCATCTCCCATACCGCCTAAAAAGACCAGCAAAACCACTTCTATCATCCCAGCGTCAGGAGTTGGCAAAGAAAACATTACCACAACAACAATGGCAGCAACGAACGCTAAAGGCCTTATGAAACCGAGACGGTTCTCTGTTGCTGTGAGACCACCTCCTCCTCTTTCATCAACAACAACAGCAACTCAGGTTCTTCAGCCTAGGAGACGAGTCTCCATTGCCACCCTCCGCCCAGAACCCAGCTCTCAGATGTCAACGCCACTCCACACCTCCACCTCGCGATTCAAAAATGGTAGCGGAATGGGCCGGCAGTCATTTGTGAGGGACCCACGGAAGGCAAGGTATTCAAGGTTGTTTTCTCCATTGCCAGAGTCGAGGAGTAGGGCAGCAGAGACAACACCAACCGCCATGAGGAGCAGCAGCAAGTTCATGGGAAGTCCCCCAACACAGGCCGGTTCATCCAAATTGAGACATGCAACAGTTGTTGCACTACAACGGAAGGCATTAGTGTGGAGTCCGCTCAAGTTGAGAAGCTTGAAGAATAACAGGAAGCCCTCTTTGTTGCCTTCTCAATCCTCCACCGATATTCAATGTAATCCTCCACACATTACATACTGAAAACACCCTGAAATCATGAGCCCTTTCCCTTTCCCATAATCTTTTTTCATTTTCTTTTGGGATGTATGCTTCTTGCTTACTTTATCATTCACGGTCTCAATGAGATTCCAAGCATTTTTTTAAAAACTTCATGTATCTCCTATTTCTCTATTAGCGTGTTAAGTGTTTGTGTACCTAATCAAAATTCTGCAGGAGTTTCTCAGTTGAAGAATAACAGGAAGCCCTCTTTGTTGCCTTCTCAATCCTCCACCGATATTCAATGTAATCCTCCACACATTACATACTGAAAACACCCTGAAATCATGAGCCCTTTCCCTTTCCCATAATCTTTTTTCATTTTCTTTTGGGATGTATGCTTCTTGCTTACTTTATCATTCACGGTCTCAATGAGATTCCAAGCATTTTTTTAAAAACTTCATGTATCTCCTATTTCTCTATTAGCGTGTTAAGTGTTTGTGTACCTAATCAAAATTCTGCAGGAGTTTCTCAGTTGAAAGAAAATTGTGGCACAGATATAACTTACACACTAGGAGAAAAGAGCGATATAGGCGGCAGAACATGATGAAAAAGTTCTTTAAAATTTGCGACACCAAGCCATTAACAAGCCATGAAAAAGTTCACAGTTACCACTCACACGTAACTCAGAAGATGAAGAAGAAATTTAAAATAAAAGTAGCCTTGTTTGTCAAAATCTTATATCCCTACAAAATAAAATTAAAAAGAGACAAAAAAAAAAAAAGTAATGTCGGAGTTTAAAACTAGTAGCCGTTGTTGGGCATACGTTTTCCCATCATCCATGATACAGTCGACCGTTGGAACAAAATAGATCCGTTACCCAAAGTTCTTGTTCAATGCCCCCCTCCCCCCCCTTCACCGGGAAACAAACTGAGAGAAAAAGAAAAGGAGTTTATGAGAAGAGAGAGAAAGAGTGCGTGTGTAACTGAAAGTAATTGATTTCCAATCTCTGGGTATGGGTATTTAGAGAGACAGAGAGAGAGATCTTTGAGACCCACTTCGGGTTTTCTTCAGTACTACAAAATGGTTGCTAGAACCCCACCAAAACAGAAGAAAATGGCAGCCCCTCTCAATCCGGTTCTACTCAGAGAAACTGTAAAGAAGGTATTCCACCGTGCTCTCTGATAAATCATAAAACAAAATCGTTGTGGTTTCTTGGTTCCTTGAAGAACCTGGGGGAAAGAGCAGAAAATTCAATCTTGGTTATCAAATTTAGTAATCGCTGGGATTCGGATCAATGGAAAGTTCATCTCCATTAAACTATATAAGTTTGAAAGTTATATTTCCTTCATTTTCTCATCTTCCAATCATCTTCAAACTGACGGGTTTCTGTGTTTTGATTGATTTGTGAAGGTAGAGAGGTGTATGGTTAGATTGCAGGAGCTACAGTACACGGTGGCAGGTGGGACAAAGGTGATCTCAGGAGTGAGTCTCAGCCCTCGAAGTACCAGAGTTTATCTGAGGACTAGTCTCAGATGCAAGCAAGAGTCTGTAAGGTACACTCGGAGCTGCGTCGGTTTTGTTTGTTTATATGATGACTTTCGGCTTTCTTTGTTGTTCTCACTATTTTCTTACGCAATACACAAATGAATCTTCTGTGTTTCTTTTTTTTTCTATGATTTAAGGATCAAGAACGCTGCTTCTAAGAAATCTCCGGCGGGGAAGTTTCCAGCTCATTCAGGAGGTCTCTCTCTCTCTCTGCGTAACAGTTAGTTTTCTTTTTTTTTTCACGGATTTTCCCAAAATTGTAACTTGTGGAGTCCCTTTGTCTTTTACAACAGGCGAGGACTAATTCGATTTGAAAAACTTAATGTTTTCTTAACAGGTGAGTGGCAGAGAATGTCATTGCCAGCAATGCTTGTAGGAGAAACAGTAGGAGAGATTCTACAAGCAAGTCAATTTGCTAGAGAAATAGCAGCAGTAGTTGCTAACAAAACCAAGAGAACCACCCATGACGATCCAAAAACTCCAGTAAGTCATCGGAGAAACCAGAAGCCACAACTCGAAAACACAGAATTAAGAACTAGAAGAAAGAGGGAGAAGCAGAACAAACTGCAATTGATTCGGTTGGAGTCTGATTCACCATCACTTCAAAGGGCTCGATCCCGAATCAACTTTAAGGTTTCACCTCCAAAGGTTAGAGAACTGGGAAAAGAAAATAACCATTACTTAGCAAATAGGGTATCCCCCAAGAATAGGCCATGGGTTAAAAAGACTGTTCTATTCCCCAACCCTTTATTCCTATCTACAGCTTCTGCACAGCAACAGAAGTTTTGCAAGACAAGGTCTCCCATTATATCAAGAAACAAACAGACACCACATAAGTTCTTAATCAAGTCCCCTCCATCGGCTTCTTCAAAGTTTCAAGTCAAGATCAAGAATCCGACAGTGGTGTCTCTTTCTCCCACAAGGCATAAAAGCTTGAGCCAGAGATCACCAAAGATGTCAACTGCTTCCAAATTGCGTCGGTCTTTCTCTCCTTCAAGACTGGCGGCCAGATTGGTGTCTCCGCTGAGGAGCCAAAAAGTTGTACAGAAGAGTGATGGGCTAACAAGTGGATTGAGAAACCGTCCAACTTTGTCATCAATGCGATTCTGAACTCAAGTGGTATATAAGGGGGGAACTTGTTTGAAAGCTATTGATTTCTTTTGAGGTGTTTGGTTTGTGATACTGATACACTTCTTGCTGTCCATAGTTCCAGTATTCTTTTTCCTCCTTCGTGTGGTGTGAGTTTGTCCAGTCCAGTTTGATGTTCTTGTACAAGTTCGCAAAAAGAGTTACCAAGATCTCAGTAAGTCGTGGATTCTCTCTCATTCTCAACTTGAAAGTAGTTTTTTTTTTTTTAATAAAATAGTCATTATATTTGTTAAAAGTGGAGAAAAAAGAAAAAACTAAGAAGACAAATTGGTCGAACTCTTCTGTGATATGAACAGTGAAAACATTTTTCAAGCAGTTTACAAACTTGTACCCGCAGTTCCCAGCCATTCAAAAGAAAATGTCACCTATGCCAAGAATTGCATTGTTTTTAAGAAACGTTAGGGACAACCTATTTCACTTGTCATAGCCGAGCATGCGTTATCACAAAAGAAAGTAGTACAAGGAATATTGTTCTTTTTAGCTTGGATTTTATCATCACCAATCACACAAATGTGTCAAAATTTAAGTGACTTATTAAAGTAGTTGACTTATGAAACAATACTAAATGTGACACATCAACAACCAACGTGCTTAGGATGATGAAGTCTAAAACAAAGAATAACATTGTTCAATGCTTTTATATAAGGTATTCTGTGTATAAACTTGAAGATTCTACATTACAATTACAATTTCTATTCACTTGAGACGAACTTCAGAAAAGAGAATCCATTCTCTCATCCCCACAGCAACCAACCAACAATGCAAAGGACAAAATTTATCCCCCAAACCTCACCTTCAACAATGCTCTTTACATATAACAATAACAGACACTAGGCTGGCCACCGATACTGCAAGGACGCGTTCATAGTATGAAGAGTAATTGAATAGTATGAGAGATGCATCATTGCTGTGTTCATAAAAGCTTGCAAACTGGCAACACCAAGTATTAGTTTACCACTCAGCCTCAAAACTGCAGGTCTTGTGTTGAACTCCTGATGAGAAAGTTAACACAAACAATGATACAAACTTATTTTCCTGGAGATGCAAACCTTGTCCGCTCTCTCGGCCGATTTAAAGCTCGATCCTTTGGTGACGATGTTTTCCCTCCCACACCCGCTTGGCGTATAATCTCTGCAAAGTTTTGCAATCACGCATTAATTATGTAAAAGAAATGTTATGCATTGTGCACATGGATTTATCCAAAAGGTTAACTTCAGCCAGACTAGGGTGCATCTATTGAAACACAACACCAGGCCAAAAATCCCATGACTTTTGGAGTCATTCAGCCAAAAAAAAAAAAAAGATACAACAAAACTCATCGGTGGTCAAGACGTTACCCCAAAGGTTCTATTTAAATACTAAAAAATAAAATAAAATAAAACTCGGCAATGGTGTCTCAGAAAGTGAAGATGGTACACCGAGTACTAGTGAAGAAAATAAGGTTACTAAAAAATTACAGTAAATCAAAGAATCACGAGTCCACAAAAAGATTGGCTGCTATAGGAACAATATTTAACTCACATTTGAAACTATACAAGCCAAGGTAAGAAATAGTTACCTCGTTTTCTCTCAAGCTCCTGGTCAAGCTCTTCTTTCCACTTCCTCTGTATCTCCGAAAAGCTCATACTGTGAGTAGCACACAATATAGAATATCAGATTAGGCCAAAACTGAGAATCATACTGAGGCAATCTAAAGAAACCACTAACTGGTGAACAAACCTTGGGCTACTTGGCTCTTGCTGAGCATCAGCTAAACGCCCTTTCCAATCACTAAGCGGAGGTGATGGGACGTCCTGTGAACTGCAATCACTTTTATTGCCAATATTTGACACACACCTGCTATTATTTCCTGGGCTTCCTGTGTTAAGAGCATCAACTGGTGGAGATGGAGCACCAGTTGAGCCTTGACTTGGTGACCTGCTTTTTGGGGGCAATTTCAAGTACTTTGGGGTAGTCTCACCACGTGTTGTCTCCACAAAACTTGGAGAGCAAGCTAACAAACTGTTATTAAACTCTTCATACAGTGGCGTTTGGAGAATCTTCAGTTCAAGAGCCTAATAATTGATTTCCAGTTCAACACCCAACAATTCAGTACAAAATAAAAACGTGACAGCTGTTTTTTACCTTTAACTAATAACAGTACCTTCTCATCCAAAAAGGCTCTAATTTTTGACTCAGTAAGTTCATCGTCATCCACGGAAAGTGAATGTCCACAAGGAAAGGAAAAATCTTTGTCCCCATCACCAGAAACTCCAGGGTGGCCAGCAGGCTCAGGAACTCGTTCATCAGTGTCAAAACTTGTACCTCTCTTTTCAGATTCTGGCCTTCCATCCAATTTGCACCCCCATTCATCAGATGGCTCACATATGGGGTTGAAACTCTAATGACAACCAGATAAATGTAAACAAATAATTCCTAATTTCTGAAGTGCTCTTAACAAAGTCCAACAATAAAGACATAAAAGCAGTTACCTTAAAGTTCACAGCCATCAAAGAAGAACTGGGCTGGACTTCTGCCACTATAAAATCATCTTTGTCAATCTGACACATGTCGTCATCACTGTTGTTCATTTCCCAAATACGTTTATTTTCTTGGGACCTCTCAGGATATTCAGCTCTGCAGTGCAGACCATCCAAATTACAAAGATCTGTTCGACCAGGGCAGGCTGGCATTTTACTGGCAACAAAGTTAATGCTGTTGTGTTACAGAGATAATAAGCCCAATAAAAGGTGCTATCCAAACTTTTAAATTCAGGAAAAAACTAAATTTCAAAACGTACGAGGCTTCAAAATTTGTGGCACATGACAGCAAAGGGGTTTCAGAGCCTTCCTGATGGTGGCAAAAAGGGTTATTAAGAAAATTGTTCAAAAAAATGCATGGATAACATATTTATTTGATAGGTGAGTATAAATAACATGTTATCGTTGAGCAGTACTAACCACGACAGAAGTACAAAGAAGAGGAAGAGATTCAACTTGTTTTCCAGTTATAAAAGGATGCTGCATAACAAAGTATAAACCTCAGTGATATATAACCATTCAATGGTCAAAATTTTGGCAATCACCAGAAGCACAAGTTTGCAGTAAAACGGAAATTTTGCAAGAGATACTGCAGCCTACAGTTTGGCAATTAATTACCAAGAAATGATAAAAGTGAAAATTACCTGCAGCAACTCAGATGCAGAAGGCCTAAAATTTGGTTCCCTGCCATTGACATCAAAGATATTTATTAAGAAAAAGAAGAAGGGTTGTTTGGATAGTGAGATGAGATGAGATAGTTTTAGATGAAAGTTAAATGCTGAATAAAATATTGTTAAAATATTATTATTATTTTGGGATTTGAAAAGGTTGAATTGGGATTTGAAAAAGTTGAATTGTTATTATATTTTGTGTCGGAATTTGAAAAAGTTGTAATGATGAAATGAGATGGTTTCTGAATCCAAACAGCAATCGTAATTCTATCCCTCTCAATTACTTTGACTACGTAAAAGAAAGTGTTCGAGTACAACACAGATTTAGGAAACCCTGATTCAGACCAAAACTATTTGAGCGAAAGAGGAAGTTGAACACAATCAAAATTACATACTTTTGCAAACATTTAAGTAGGAAGTCTTTCGCTTCAACAGAGAGATGTTCAGGGGTTGGTGGATTAGACTTGGCAGTTCCTATATGATAGAAGAGAGCAGCAACCTGAACAAACATGTTGTTACTACATGTATGGGAGAACACCTAGCAAAAATTATACAATCAAACAGAATGGATACCTCTTGGTACTGTTGGCTCCAAGGAGGCTTTCCGGTGGCCATCTCAATTACAGTGCATCCAACACTCCATATATCAGCAGTGCTAGAGAGTGTTCTCATACAATATCAGTAAAACATCCATAATAAAGAATATAATACCCAATATAATACCCATAAATTGGACCATCTAAAGTGAAAACAGAATTACAGATGCAGTAAGCATGACCAAAAATCAGGGCAGTGTGCATGCATAAGCTAACAGGATACTACTCAAATAAAACAACTCTTTGGAATGGGAGGCTAACTCAACAACCTCAACTCCCCTGATTAGCGTGCATTACACAATGAACTTTCAGTTCCACTTACAGTTAAACCAGTAAAGTGGTTTTCCGAAACATTGGTTTATCAAGTCTACGGGAGACAATATACAGAACATTTACTAACCTTGCTATACCACTCTTTATGAATCATGTAAAACTTTTGCAATCTCCTTTGCGTGAAAAAGAAAAAAGTGAGAGATAGATAAACCGTTAATAAAAACGGACTTCTTGTGTACTATTTCTTTTTTTTATAAGTTCTTGTGTACTATTTCTAGCAGGACCTTCTTGCTCTTTTCTCCTTTGTTGTTTAGGTGTACCTCCTGTGTACTTGAGAAGCACCCTCATAGCTCTCTTGTGGTGAGATTATTAAATTACTTATAATAAAAGTATTCTTATGTGGGAATATAGTTGTAGTGTCAATAAAAGGTTATATTTGAAGTGATAATGATACACTTGGTGTTAAACAAGTCTTCCCAATATAGCACTTCGGGTGCTCTTTCATGTATGCTCTTAGATATGCCATTCTAAATGCAGACACTTTAACAAAAGTCATTGACTTAGGAGTATTCAGGTAAATCAATGCCTTTAAACTCAAGGGGTTTTCAAGAAGGCACAAGTTTTATCACGGTATATCCAAAAAATTTCTTTCTTGGGGGACCTTTCCTCGTAACGCTCATGCATTATTCTACATCAATAAACCCTCATGCTAAAAACTAAAAATGACAATGAAAAAACAAAACAAAGAAGGCTGCCATGATCATATTCACATGACCAGCAAATGAGCTTTAGCTAAAATGGTACCTCCTCACCTGTTCTAACAGGGTGAAGGATGTAATCGCAGGTTCAAGACACACCGGGTGCATGTGTAATTTAGCAATAAAAGTTCTCATGACCAACTTCAGGAAACACCATTTTCCTAAGCATATTGAAAATAAAGTAGCATGCTGCTAATCATTTAGACATCAAGAAGGTTCCAGTTGTCCTTACAAGCTATGCCCAGTCTGGAGAATGACTTCAGGAGCCATCCAATATGGTGTACCCTTCATAGACTTGGCACCTGATACAGTAGCCTACACTAGGGTACATCTCTCGCTTAGATGGTATATACAAAGTATGAGTGTTTCCACAAATAACAAGAGTATATCTAAATGGAGAGTGAAAGGAAAGACAGCATTAGTACCAGCTCAACAACCTGTTTGGATGCACCAAAATCTGCAAGTTTAATGCATCCTTTATTATCTACAAGAATATTTGCACCCTGGAATAAAGGAAATAATGAGTTGAGGAAAATGGATGCTTTTTAACACATATTTCCCTAGCAGGGTAAGAAAGGCACCTTAATGTCCCTGTGCATGATTCCATTTTTGTGCAAATACTCCAGTCCTAATAACAACTGCTTTGTGTATGTTCTTATAACCTGCTCACAAATTTGACCCTAAGGTTTGCATTTTAAACACCTAATTGTATAATCTGAGTCAGAAAGAACTTACAGCCTCAGGGAAAGGCCCAAATTTCCCCAGAAGCGAAGAGATAGAACCACCAGGCACAAATTCCAACAGAATATTCAAAGTCTCTTCCTCCCTCACCGTACCCAAATATCTCTAATGAACAAGTACAGTGTCAGAGAGTGACAGGCATCATATATTTAATGAATAACAACATATCATACTCACAACAATGTTTTGATGAGAGAGATTTTTGAGAAGCTTCACTTCTTCCTCAAGCTCCCTGATGTGGGCCTATTCGTAACATTAAAACTGGTATTCATAAATCAATATTGGATAACCAAATAAGAAGATCACTCATCACAAGTTTCAACATATTCACAACATAAAAGACCTTATATCTCGAACTCCATTTGGCTGCTGAAATATTTAATTGATAAAAAGAAACTAGAAATGAGAAATCTGGTCCCTTTGGGGACTCCAATAAAATTTGAACGATATAGAGAAGATTAGCATGGGCCCTATGCAAGGATGACATGCACAAATTGAGAAATAGTCCAACTTTTACCTATTAAAGAAATGAGAAATCTATACTTCTCAACATGCTGGACCAAGAAAAATGAAGGTTTCTCAATCGATGAATATCTATATATATATCACAGAAGACGACATAAGGTATTACTCAATGTCAATATTTTATTTTCAGATGTAATTTGTATCTCATATTTTCACTCCTATATTTTTCTGCTTCTCTCAGATATTAAAAGAGTTAAGAGGTACATAGCATCACTAACATTTATAAGGATAAAAGAAAATAATCCTATGCTGAACTCTTATCTTCAATTCAAATTTTGAAAACAAAAGGGTTATGCAATATAAAGTCAACAACTCCTTAGTTGATTGAACTCTCATATTTTGGAAGAAAAAAATATGAGGCATAAAGTTTCAAAAACTGTTTTATTTGAAACAAAGGGCAAAAAGAAATAAGTCACAAGCACGACAAAATTGATATCATAGTCATAATCTAAGCACTCGATATTATATTCAGCAAGATAAACATAGAATTCTTAAAATCCAAACCTGGGCTTTCTCCTTTGAAGTACTATTTGCTGGAATCAGAACCTGGAAAAGAACAAACACCACAGCTATATCAGGATCCTAAACCCAAAAGTATTTAAAACCCAGAAACACCACCAATAACCATTTTATACTCCTAAATTCAAAGCAAAATTAACCAAAGATTAGAATCGACATGGGGAAAAGCCAAATTGATAAAATCCATTAAAATCGAAGATGAAAAAAACTCGAAATCGAAATCTAAAATTAAAATAGACCAAAACCCATGTCGACAAACTAGAAGAAAACCCAACCAGGCTCCAAAACTGAAAATTAATTATAAACCAATACAGAGCCACGAAGAAATAGAACTCAGAATCGAACTCCCAAATCTAAAATCAACCAAAAGCCAGATAAAATAACTGGGAAAAAACCCAAAACCACCCACCAAAACAAAAATGAGGCAAAATCCAATATCGACAAAGAAACCATGAATCACACTCTTTGAAGAAAATTAACATCCCAAAAACACAAAAGAGAAAAAGAAAGATGACCTGCTTCACTGCTAGTAGCTCTCCAGAATCAAGATTCATGCCCATATAGACGTGACCGAACGCGCCGCAGCCGATCAACTCGCCCTTTCGCCATCGGATCGGTGGCGGTGGCGGAGAGGGTTTGGAAAAGACTCTGGATTTGCGAATGCAAGAATTGATCTTGTCGACAAGGGTGGTTGGAGCAAACGGTGATGGCGACGGTGACGGGGATTCATCATTTTCCGGTGGGGCTATCCGGAATACCAGTGATCGGCGGACTGATCCAAATATGTCTTGCATTTGAGAGGGGAAGAGAGAGGGAGAGATTCTTGGATTCCTGTGGTTTCAGTCAGTGGGGAAGAGTGAGAAAGCGAGAAGGAAGAAAGAAGCAGAGGAGGGAAAAAGGTAGAGGAGTTTATTTTTCAAAAAAATGTAAAAAGAAAAAAAAAATATATGAAATATAGTAATGAATGGAATAATCTTTTCTTCTCTCTCTACAATTAAAAATAATTTACAAGCATGCAACTTCAATCACAAATTATAATTTTTATTCCAATGGAATAATATTTGAACAGAAAATAAATAATGTCATGTTTTTTAAAACTCGGGACGCTTGACTTGTAGATAATAAAATATTAGAGAAATGATATTTACAGTTATGAATATGCAAGTGCTGTGTAATTATTTTTTAAAAAATAAATAAATACGAGACTTTTTTTTTTTTAATATTGGAGGATTTGGAAAGGGGGATCGAATCTAGGACCTTTCTTATAGAGGCTTCATGTCATCTAAGCCACATGCTCTTAACAAATAAATACGAGACTTATATAAAAAATTAATTAATTTTTTAATAGTGAATCTCACTCTTTTTTAAAACGATTGTATGTCGTTTGCTACAACTATATATAGCATTACTCAAAATCTTAATATTACATTTTATATAATTACAAAAAAATTACCACACTTGCAATCGAATCCAGGACCTCTCTTATAGAGGCTGAGTCTCATATCATCTAAGCCACATGCTCTTGGCAAATAAATACGAGACTTATATAAAAAATTAATTAATTTTTTAATAGTGAATCTCACTCTTTTTTAAAACGATTGTACGTCGTTTGCGTATTCTACAACTATATATAGCATTACTCAAAATCTTAATATTACATTTTATATAATTACAAAAAAATTACCACACTTGCAATCGAATCCAGGACCTCTCTTATAGAGGTTGAGTCTCATGTCATCTAAGCCACGTGCTCTTGGCAAATAAATACGAAACTTATATAAAAAATTAATTAATTTTTTAATAGTAAATTTCACTCTTTTTTAAAACAATTGCACCTCATTTGCACACTCTACAATTATATATAACATTACTCAAAATCTTAATATTACATTTTATATAATTATAAAAAAATTACGACACTTGCAATCACTACTAACTCCACAAGTTGTCTAAAGTTGTCTAGAAAAAAAATTATATAAAAAATAAAAATAAAATACAAATAACAACCTTACCAAAGTACGATAATCATACATTTACAATTTATTTACGATTATTTTACAACTCATTTCATCGCTCATAAACATATACATGATTATTTCCAATTTAAAATAAATTTATAAAATAGTTGTGAAAAAAGGTTTATAAATTCCTTTACCAAAACGAGAATTAGCTAGCAGCCGGGCACCACATTTATGGGTGATCACCAACATCATTATGGGTCATCCCCTGCTTGCTTATTGCACATAATGGAATCGTCTCCGATCCTTAACCTTGATTCTCCAATGCCCATCAGGGAATCCAGCTTCCCTGGCTCTCCCTCTCCACTTCCTTATTCTTGCATCCATCTTCGCCGTGAGCCCGCAGTAAGGTTGCAGCCTCTTCGGCATGGCCTCGTACACCTTCCACCACTGCCGGTGAGCCGAGTCACTCGCAAATGGATGATGATCCAACATGTCCCAGTTACAGTCATAGTCCTTGTAACACATCCATGGCTTCAACCCCAAATAATGCACTGCATAAACACCCTTTGGCACCTCATGCTGATCATGATCATCTTCGTCTCCGGCCTTCTTCCCTCCATAAATTTTGAGATGATTCAGCTTTTTCGGCAACCGGTGCCACCACGTAAAAACTTCATTCAGAAACCCTTGATCTCCACCATTATAGGAACCCAACTTGAATCTTTTCTGCATCAAGTCCTCGAACATGCACATCGACGGTTCGATTACGGCCACCCCGGAGTTGAATATCACCTTGTCGTTCGGCGCAGCGGATAGTTGCGGGTGTGCAAAAAATTTGTCTATGTTCTTTAGGACTAAGAGATCAGCATCGATGAATATAACTTTGTTGTACTCAATGAGTTGCCACACTCGAAGCTTGCTGTAGTTCCACTCATTGTAAGAATCCTTTTCGGCAAAAGGGCTGCGGATGCGTTGAATGCGTTTGATCTTCCATCCGGCAGCTCTGAGGCCTCTAATCGAGTTGGAGGAGATGGAGTTGTCGGCGAGGAGGACGAGGTCTTTGGTGGAGTTGCTCTGAATGATACTTTGGGCTAAGGCAATTGCACCACAAACATATGCTTCTGAAGAATGGAGGATCGTCACATAGGCCTCCCTTTGGTGGTACGCGTTGGAGTCGTGTAATTCCCATTGTGTTGAGTACTGTGAATTAATAGAGTGCCTCATCCCTCCATCTTTACCTAAAAATCAAAAGCATTACATGAGTTAATTTGTCACCTTCTCAATTCATTTTCATTATAATTGGGGGCCTTACTTCAATAATAAGAAGTGTTTTAGCAACAAATTAGATATTTTATAAAAATAAACTAACAAATTAGATGTCGTACATTAGATTATAAAATAGATTTAACGTATTATATGAAATCATGTTAATTTATAGATTTACTTTTGTAAGATCTGAACATCTTTATGCGACTATAGCACTTCTCATAAAAATTTATCAGTCATTCAAAAATAAGCTTAAATGTAAAATAGATATTTTTATATATGGTTTTGAATATATGAAATTAATGTCTTGACGCATTCTTGGTATTCATCATGATGATTGAATTTTAGAGTTTGTGGTGTGCTAATTATTAAGATATATATATATATATATATATGAGACATTTAAAAGCATAACTTGCACGTCTCTTTTTCGATCGATCGATTTAGAACTTGTATTAAAGAAGTTTTCAAAAATCAACACGTACATGCTCAATTTCATTTCAACATGTTGAAATAATGCTAGAAATATTTATGGTGACTAAAACCAGCCACCAACCCTGAATTTTCCTCCACCCAAAACTCTTTCCCAACGTGCATTCATATAATTGGTCTATCCTTTGAAGTTTGAAACATTATGCATGTCATGAACGAGTCTATCCAATTATATATCCTTCATTCATTAAAATCTCCTTTATTCAATCAATTCATTAAAATACTTAGAATATATTCATTCAGTTCTATAATTAGCTGGTAGTTCTCTTTTCTTTCACACATATTATATATTAAGACTGTATCTAATATCACTTATTTGATAAACATCCAGATAATGGCATGTTAAGTTTGTCAGAGTTCGTAAATAAACTATCAAATCTGGCCTCTACCGAATACCAACCAGAAATATTTAAGAATATTAAAAGGAACCCCAAAAAAAAAAAAAAAGGAAAATTCTTCTCTAACTAAGTTCAAACCAATAATAATAGTAGATCAATTTGGACAAAGAAAAGTCTCATGAATGAACTAAAACGCACCTGTCTGTGTCATGGAAGGAGCAGAAGCAAGCTCGCATGACCCAAACGGCATGAGTACCTTCTGCTTCAGCCTCCTCATCTCAGGCTTATACACCCAATAATCCCCTACCTGCCTCACAACATCATCACATCTGAAAATCTCCACCATTGGCCCACAAGTTCCTATAAACATCACCTGCACCGTCCGATCAACATCATGCCTCCCCCACCGGCCACGACGGCCACTCCCCACCACCAGATTAGCCACAACCAAATTAACTTGCAACCTAAACACATCCCTAATCCCAGCTTTCTTGATCTTCTTGACCATCACACAAGGAACCCTAGCTATAACCACGTCGAGCTCGTCGTAGTCCTCCAGCCTAGGCATCGGTATCTCCGGGCACTTCGGTGGAACCCACTTCTCGTCTTCATCAATCCACTCAGGGAAGAAGTCCTCCCATTTCAAGTTCTCAGCCACACGATCGAAACCTACGTTGACAGCCTCCGTCTGTGACTCTTTCAACCCTAGCAGTTCATATGCAGTCGCTATCCTATCATCATGACGATCTACATTAACCAAACCCACCTTGAATTTAGTTTCTTCTGCAACAATATGATCATCGAACCCATTGACAGGGACAGCTTGGACCAGCTTGTTTTGAAGCAGCCCGTGACTGGTGGATGGGTTTGGCTTGGGCCTGGAAGATAGCACGAGGAACAAGATGGCAAGGCAGAGAAAGAGGAAATAGATCAAGAGGAAAGGTTTTGGTAATTTAGAAGACGAGAAGGGTTTGGAAGCCATTGATTGATCAGCTCCCGACGTCTTGAGTTGTGTCTGGGTATTTTGTTAGTGGGGAGCTTTGAATTTATAGTACTCGAATTCAAGGGTTGAATAGAAGTTTTGCATGGCTGCACGTTATTCTGTCATCTCTCTCTCTCTCTCTCTCTCTCTCTCTCTCTCTCTCTCTCTCTGGTTTGGTGTACTTGATGCATGTTATGCTCAAGCGCTTCATATATGGTGCGTGATTGTATTCTAAGTATAGATATATAATAATTAATTCCCTCCGTGTAGAATATTCAAGGGAGTATTGTTTGGCACGATCAGAAGAATGAAATTATTAATATAAATATTAAATACGGGTATTATTAGAATGACACGACGATCGAAAAACACACCTCTTGTTTCATACATATAAGATTAGTAATAATCAATATTAATTAAATTAATTCGAATAATTTATATATATATATATATGACGTACGATTGCATGCATCGAATATTTCTATATATATTTTATTTATCCTAAGCGCCGTTTCAAATTTAATAATTTATATATGATCATATTTAACACAATATATATATATATATATTTATATATAAAATAAATTAAAGAGACTATATAATATCACTAAAAAGCTAGCGGAAAGATGATCTTCAACCATTAATTATTTGAAAATAACGTATGAGATGGATGATCAGACGTCGTACGTTGGATTAATATGGAAATTAAGAACTTAATTAGGCACATAAATGTAGTTACGTACGTTACATGAAAAGAACTTTAATATTATATACAAAATTAGTCAATTATATAAGGTAATTTTTTAATTTTTTCTGTTTGGCATTAATATTTCTTGATGATGATGTCATGCATATATATATATATAGAGGGAGAGAGAGAGAGAGAGAGAGAGAGAGAGAGAGAGAGAGAGAGAGAGAGAGAGTATATGGTTCCCAGGCATGATGCATGCGGCCCCGCATGCCCATTGTCATGAGGTCCAACATGATAAATATCATATGGTTCGTTTTCATAAATCATCTGGTCACTTTTAATTATTATAAAAATTTCAAATTCTTAAATAAAATATAAAAAAAAATAATTCAACTTTTCAAATCTTAAAATAAAAATTATATTCTAATTACAATATTTTATTCAAATTTATCTCATCTCATCTTATTTGTATAAACAAACCGAAGCCTAAAACAAAAAATTTTAAGTAGCATTAACTATTTCTTTTATCCAATTAACAAGGTGTAAATTATTACGGCATATATAGTATTTAATTTAGCTAGCTAGGCGAGCATGCAATTTATGTAGATAGTGCGTGGTATAGAAATTTTAAATAAAAGTAATGTTAAATATAGTTATAGATTGTGCAAGTATTATATACTCATTTTTAAAAAAAATAGAATTTATTATTAAAAAATTAATTTTTTCATACATATCATATATTTATGTACTTCTATTTAAAATAAGTGGCGCATGTAACTATAAGTATCATTTCTTACCGAGAGTAATGTCGTATATATATATATATTGGTGAATGACTCTTTCCCTCCAACTTGGCCTTCAAGTTCCTATAAACATCACCTGCACCGTCCGATTAACATCATGCCTCCCCCACCGGCCACAACGGCCACTCCCCACCACCAGATTAGCCACAATCAAATTAACTTGCAACCTAAACACATCCCTAATCCCAGCTATCTTGATCTCCTTGACCATCCCACAAGGAACCCTAGCTATAACCACGTCGAGCTCGTCGTAGTCCTCCAGCCTAGGCATCGGTATCTCCGGGCACTTCGGTGGACCCCACTTCTCGTTTTCATCAATCCACTCAGGGAAGAAGTCCTCCCACTTCAAGTTCTCAGCCACACGATCGAAACCTACGTGGACAGCCTCCGTCTGTCACTCTTTCAACCCTAGCAGTTCATATGCAGTCTCTATCCTATGATCATGACGATCTACATTAACCAAACCCACCTTGAATTTAGTTTCTTCTGCAACAATATGATCATCGAACCCATTGACGGGGACAGCTTGGACCAGCTTGTTTTGAAGCAGCCGGTGACTGGTGGATGGGTTTGGCTTGGGCCTGGAAGATGGCACGAGGAACAAGATGGCAAGGCAGAGAAAGAGGAGATAGATCAAGAGGAAAGGTTTTGGTAATTTAGAAGAAGAGAAGGGTTTGGAAGCCATTGATTGATCAGCTCCCGACGTCTTGAGTTGTGTCTGGGTATTTTGTTAGTGGGGAGCTTTGAATTTATAGTTCTCGAATTCAAGGGTTTAATAGAAGGTTTGCATGGCTGCACGTTGATTCTGTCATCTCTCTCTCTCTCTCTCTCTCTCTCTCTCTCTCTCTCTCTCTCTCTCTCTCTCTCTCTCTCTCTCTCTCTCTCTCTCTCTCTCTCTCTCTGTGTGGCTTGGTGTACATGATCATGCATGTTAATAGAAGGTGTACATGGCTGCACGTTATATGCTCGATCAGCGCTCTCATATATGGTGCGTGATAATATTATAAGTATAGATATATAATAATTAATTCCCTCCGTGTGTGTAGAATTTTCACGGAATATTCTTCGGCACGATCAGAAGAATGAAATTATTAACATAAATATTAAATACGGGTATTATTAGAACGACATTACGATCGAAAATGACACCTCTTGTTTCATACATATAAGATGAGGAATAATCAATATTAATTCGAATAATTTATATATATATATATATATATATGACTTACGATTGCATGCATCGAATATTTCTATATATATTTCATTTATCCTTGTCGTTATTTCAAATTTAATAATTTATATATGATCATATTTGACACTATATATATTTATATATATATATATATATATATATATATATATATAAAATAAATTAAAGAGACTATATAATATCACTAAAAAGCTAGTGGCCGAAAGATGATGATCTTCAACCATTAATTATTTGAAAATAACGTATGAGATGGATGATCAGACGTACGTTGGATTAATATGGAAATTAAGAACTTAATTAGGCATATAAATGTACTTACGTACGTTACATGAAAAGAACTTTAATATTATATACAAATTAGTCAACTATATAAGGTAATTTTTTAAATTTTTTTCTGTTTGGCATTAATATTTCTTGATGATGATGTCATGTATATATATATACTAGTAGAGGAGCAACGTGCAATGCACGTTTGTCTAGTTGGGTTAATTGGTTATTTTAGAGAAAAAAAATATTTTTCATAAAAAATCAATCCTGATAAAAATTTTAACATATAAGAAAGAAAATCTTAATTCTACCATTTTTTTTTTATAACAATAGTTAAGTAGAGTATAGTAATTACATGTTTGCACATATCAAAATATAAAAACATTACACATATCAAAATATAAAAACATTAGTTCAGAATTCAACATAAAGTTTAGGACAAACTTAATTCAAGTTTAATAAAAATATCAGTTCAAAATGTGTTTTTGTTTATCATCATTATAGCTCTGGGCCATGTTATAGGGGAACAATCGAGACTACGTTGAAGTTTTTATATTGTTGGTTGAACTTGTCTGGGTTTGCAATAAGTTAAATTATCTAATATTTTTGTGAATCTTATGCTGCAATATTCTTAATATATGGTAAATGCTCCTGCATAATAAATATTTAATAACATCACATGATTAATAAAGATGTAAAAAATTAATATGCAAAAAATTAAAATACTGTTAATCAATATTAGTTTTATTATGCAACACAATTAGTTTATTGAGATTTTTACTTTTGAGAATAAGAGTTATTTTCTATGTCGAGTATCTTTTATGTATGTTGTAGATAAAAATAACATTTCTTACTGAAAAAGTGATAACAAAGTAGTGATGAAATAGACTTTATTTTTTTTATTATATACTCAAACAAAATATGACATTACATGTAAATTTAAAACATGGGCAGCTTAAAATAAATTAAAAGGAAAACCAAAATAAATAAAAATGACAATCATAAACATTTAAAAATAAAAAAGAATTAAAACTATCTATTTTTTTAAAAAAATCTGAAAGGAAAACCCAACAATATACAAACTCAGCTAAATATATTAAAAATATATATATACAAATCCAAAAAACAGAATCAATAAAAAAAATATACAAATCCAAATCAAAAAAAATAAATATGAAAGACATACAAACTTGAAAGCACCATCAACTCCAAATCAAAAAGTGCATATTCCATACTAAAAAGTGCAGATTTCCTGCAAAAAACAAACCAAAAAATCAGATTCCAGTTATAGGTTATACATGATCAAAACATGATATATATATATATATATATATATTTTCCTCTTTCATTTTTTTCTTTTATTTGAAAACTTCCACCGCGAGAAGAATATTAGATGATTTAACTTTAATATATTGAGAATAGCAGTTAGAATTTGAACTTAAATCCCAAGCAATCCGACCAATCAAAGCTCATACGTAAATTATGTAGAATTATTTCTATGTCCTCTTTTTAATTAATTTGCGTAAAGTTACTATGTAAGTATATATGTTAATTTTTCACGTACGTTATCATCATCTCTCACCTGCAACGGCCACTGGTATATTAAAAATATACTTTTAAGGACACTCAAGCAAATAGATGTTAACCCGTTCGGCCTATTCTGATTTGTCTTTATCTTTTCATGGGAACTGAGTTTTGCTTTCTCATCGTCGTGTCACTTAGCAAACAGCTAGCAAGTAATTAGTCCTATGGCCCAACAGATCAAAAGTTTGAGGGAGTACTTGAAAGGCAATCTCCTCCGATTCCTCAGTCAAAGCCTTCGAATCCGAGGCTCCCTCGCCTACTGCACGTGAATTCCTTCAAGCCCGGCAATGCCACTCCAAGCCACATCACCTTCTTAGCTTGGGTTCACTACACAATAACCTCAGTGGAGGAGAACGAAATTCAAGAACCACCCAAAGTGGTCGGAAGTCCTAGTTGCCGTGAAGCCAACCTCCACACCGTGAGTCCTCCTTCCACTTAAAACTGAAGCCACAACTCGGCCATAGTCCAACCCTCTGTTGTCCCGTAGCGTCACTACACCAGTGCACCACCGTAACACCCCTCTACTCAGCCATCATGTGATAGCCACTGTCCAGCTCCACGCACGGCAACCATCTGCACGTAGAAACAAATGTCCTCTGTTTTCGCTGCTCAAAACAGAGCATGGTCAAAGGAAGCAAGACCCCACATACCTCCATCGTCAGCTAGTTTCTCTCTGGAAATGTCCACACAACACGCCCACAGATTGGTCATGCTATTCACGGGATGAGGAAGTTTTGGTTTTTGTAATTGGAGATGGAGATCGACGATTTCATTAATAAACGGATGTACATAATTAATGGACAACTTTTTCTTTCACTGAATACGGACCGACGTTCATAATTAAATTTAACTGTGTTACCATTTCTGTTAAAAATACAAACTTCCGTTTATAACTTCTGTTAAAACAACAATTTCCGTTTCATAGCCTCTTTATATATATAAAGATATAGAGAGAGAGAGAGAGAGAGAGAGAGAGAGAGAGAGAGAGAGAGAGAGAGAGAGAGAGAGAGAGCATATGGTTCCCAGGCATGATGCTGCATGCGGCTCCGCATGCCCATTGTCATGAGGTCCAACATGATAAATACCATATCGTTTTCATAAATCTTCTCATCACTTTTAATTATTATAAAATTTTCAAATTCTTAAACAAAATATAAAAAATAATTCAACTTTTCAAATATCAAAACAAAAATCATATTCTAATTACACTATTTTATTCAACTTTATCTCATCTCATCTCATCTATACAAACAAACCGATGCCTAAAACAAAAAATTTTAAGTAGCATTAACTATTTCTTTTATCCAACAAGGTTTAAATTATTACGGCATGTATAGTATTTAATTTAGCTAGCTAGGCGAGCATGCAAGTTATGTAGATAGTGTGTGGTATAGAAATTTTAAATAAAAGTAATGTTATATACAGTCATGGGTTATGCACATATTGCACACTCCTTTTAACAAAGAGTGTGGTCTATTATTAAAAAATTAATTTTTTCATATTTATCCCATATTTATTCGCTTCTTTTTAAAATGAGTGTACGATATTTGTTCACTCTGTAACTACAAGTATCATTTCTCACTGTGAGTAATGTTGTGTATATATATTGGTTAATGACTCTTTCCCTCCAATTAATTGGCCCTCAAATCCTTCACTTCTCTGTGCAGGGTCGAATAAGTGCATGCATGCCAGCCACCAGGTAATAATTCAATCCATATTGTTTATTGTTTGATGATATGAAAGTAAATAATTAAATCAATAAATAAAACGCATCCAAAAATAAATTAATTAGAGCTGGTTTAAGAATTAGAAGTTGTCTTTCTTCATTTGCACATATTGGTTGAGAAATGATAGTTGCATTTTTGAGTGTCTAAGTATTGCGTGATCACTTTAAAAAAAAGTAAATAAAGACGAGACGACTTACATGAAAAAATTAATTTTTTAATAATGAACCTTACTTTTTTTCAAAATAACTATACAGTACTTGTGCATTCCACGACTGTATGGTTAAGTTATGATTTCTTTATTGTTGTGCTGATCGATATCATTGATCACTGATGATCAGAATCTACAAATATAATATATATATATATATACTAGGTGGGAGTAACGTGCAAAGCACGTTTGTCTAATTTTATGAAATGATTATTTGTAAAAAATAATATATATTTTATAAAAATTATTGATGTCACTTAATAATTTAAGGCATATTGGAGAAAATAAAAAAATTAGTTCAAAATATCATATAATCCAATACATGTTTATAACATCTATAATTTTAATAAAGATGTATACGAAAAATTTAATAAAAGTCTAACACAAACGGTAGTTCAAAATATGTGTCGTTTGATGTTTGTATTATAATTCATCAATTTATGTCATCCTGTAGACAATTAATAGAGACAATATTGAAATTCTTATTTTGCTGTTGGTTGAGTCGATCAGGGACAACATAAAGTTAAAACATAATCTTTTTATAAAATTTGTGGTATAATATTTTCTATATATAGCATATATATAAATTATAAAATATATTTTGAAATTGTTGGCCGAATTTACTATTTCTTGATTAGTTCAAGGATCACGGCCTTTGTCACGTGCCTATCATAGCAAGCTCACGTATGAAATATGACTTAGCGGAAGCTACGTCCTACTACCATGGAAAAAAAAAACATTTTGATTAAACACACTTGTATTATATATTATATGAGATTTTAAAATTTGGAATACTCAATAATCTGAGTTAATGAAACGTATAATATACGTATATTATACTTAGGGATTCACGTCTTATGCACCTAATACACGTGTATATGTTAAGGAGAAAGAGAAAAATATAATAACTAATTTTTAATTACTTATTATTATATAAACTATTAAGTATTATAATTATTGAAATTAATAAATCATATAACAACATTGAATGCTATCTCTCTCAACATTTATGTCTTCATTTTATGTGCCAAACCGTTAAAACAAACGGTGTTAACTTTAACGGAAAAATAAGAAAAACCGTTAAAACAAGATTTTCCGTTTCATACACACTTTTTATATATAGAAGATATCCTGTTGTGCTGCATATATACCTAAGTACATGCCATATTTGATGCTGATCTAGATCAAAACTTGAAACCTCGAATAATGTTGTCCTGTCCAATTGGCCTAACACGAATAGAATTAATTCTTTTAACTCTTAAATCATCATGTATATATATATATATATATATATATTTCTTTTGTGTCTACTACTACTGACTTTATGACCTCCAAGATAAGAATCATTTTGCCAAAGCTACCTTAGGTTTGTTGCAAACATTTGTCAAGAATATTATATTATCCCTCCTTCGACAATACAGTTATAATCGAGCTGATCAATATCATTCTCTCCCGAAAATTCTCAATGATCAGATCGTGTATATATATACATATATAGAGTACAGTTCAAGTTAGATAATTATAAGGAACAATGGCCTTTAAAAGCAAGGCTGTTGATCAATCAGATGAAGAGATTTACGCATCTCTAGGACTAGAGGTGGATGAATATGAAAAGGGTCCTTCAGGAATTCCCCGAGTTATTTTAGTTCTTTCTTCTATTCTGCAGAGAATCATTAATGAAAACGAGAAATCATTGAAGGTATCAAAGAAGGCAAAGAAGGATACAGTAACCATCTTCCATAGTTTGAGGGCACCAAACTTAAGCATTCGACAGTATATTGAACGCATTTTCAAGTACAGTAGCTGCAGCCCTTCTTGCTTTGTTGTTGCCTACATATACCTCGAAAGATTCACTCAACGCACCGGCGCTTATCTTACAACCCTCAATGCTCACCGGCTTCTGATCACAACAATCATGGTTGCTGCAAAGTTCATGGATCATGAGTAAGAACTCCTGTAGCCATGATTTTAGCTACTCTCTATATTGTTCCCTCTCCCCCCCCCCCCCAATTTTGTTCCCACTAATTTTCAGTTTCTAGGGTCATGGTTGCATTCCTGATCTGATTTAGTTTCTTTTATGTATTATCCATACTGAAATGTTGAATGAATGAATTGCAGCTGTTTTGACAATGCCTACTTTGCCAAAGTGGGAGGAGTGAGCACAGCAGAAATGAACAGGTTGGAGATGAAGTTCTTGTTCACTATAGATTTCAGACTCCATGTAACTACAGAAGACTTTCGGAAATACTCTTTGCAGCTCCAAAAGGAAGGCCTTGGAGACTACCGAATTGACCGCCCCAAGATGAAATGAAGTCTGGCCTAACATTTATGGATAAGACCAAATGTGCGCCCTGATTTGCAGGTTCTGTTTGCCAAAGGGCATATCTTTATAAATATTTCTGTATTGTGTATGTGTGCGTGTACACACACATATCCTTGCTGATGTAGGAAGAAATTAGCAAGAAATTTGGCTCCTACATGAGGTGATAAAGCATTTCGAAAAAATAAAGAAGATCAAATAATTGACACCGAAACAAAAATGAATAAATTGATGCCTATGCTTAGGATAAGAACATGTTTCATTTTACATTTTTGTTTTCAATGTCCTCGAAGATTCAAAACCACTACTCGACTAGTGCTGCTACTCGATGAATATTAGATCCAAAAATTTCTTCTTCTTCTTCCTTTTTTTTTTTGTTAGAGAAAGAGGACAGCACCCCATCGTCTATTCAAAAATACTTCACTTATAACGGAGAAATACCTTAGAAGCAATAATGGATCACCAACATTACAAAAACCAATAAACAAAGAATCAAATGACTACTCAATATTAACCAAGTCTCAAATAAGGCGCCCCAATGTTGTCCAGCTTGATCCATCCCTTCACTGCCTGTGGTAATTCCTGCCATATGAACCAAGTCTTTGAGATTCCTTCAAACCCATTTTGGCTAAACCATCCGCCACCGCATTACTCTTCCTAAAAGAGTGGTTGATCCATGATATGAAAAAGCGCCTACAAGTATTTTTAATGAGAAACACTTCGGGCAGGAGACTCCGTTAATTTGAGATAAATGGAAACCAGTCAACTCATGACACGTATGAGACTCTTCAATAACCAAATAGACTGTGTTGCAAGGGAATATTTACTCATTTTTGTCCAGCGCCCCCCACCCCTATCTCTCTCTCTCTCTCTCACACCGAAAACCCCTCTCAGTTGGTGTATTCTGGAACTGAAGACCACTCTCTCTCTCATACTGCACGCAAGCATCACAAATCAACAACATCAAAGATTATTTTCAAGCCCCCATTTTCGGTTTTCCATTGGTGCGTATTATTTTTTCATTATTTTCCCTTTATGAGTTTCATGGGTTTTGATTTTATGGGAGAGAAAAATGGGTTCAAAGCACAGAAAAACTCAGTTGGGTTCGAAGCACAAAAAAGTAAGTTTCTGGTTTGGAGAAAAATTGGTTTGAAGCAGAGAAAGAGGTGAAGTAGAGAAAGAAGGCCTTCGGTTGGGTCGACGTAGAGAGAGAGGTGACGCAGGGTGATGGATTGGTGTTCGACATAGAGAGAGAGAGGTGAAGCAGGGAGATTTTTGCCGGTTGGATTCTCAATATAGAGAGAGAGAGAGAGAGAGAGAGAGAGAGAGAGAGAGAGAGAGAGATTTCTTATTGTGTAAAAAACCGAAAGTGATGCACTGCGATGCAGTTTGAATATTTGGTCGTGTATCTCTTATGTGTCACTCTCCCATTGGTTTTCGATAATCACATTTCTTAAGAGTATCTAGTGGAAAGATTCTCATTTTTAATTTCTTCCTAAAAATCCTCAAGGTACCAGATCCCACATTGGTTTCGTTGCACCCATTGAACAACAGTCATCGAGTCCTTCTCAATTTCAATAGATCTAATACGAAGTTCATGAGCTAAATGCAAACCATGAAGCAAACCCATCATTTGCCTTTCCCATAAGAAAAATTGAATAAAACTCGTACCCTAAATATGCACCAGCTAGTACCAGAATAGAAGTATCATCAAGTATCATCTCGCATCTCAAATATTCTCATATCACTTCACTACTATTCACTATCATTCACAAATTACTTCACTATTATCACAGACCATGATCTGACATACTTTTAGCATCCAAACAGAGCCTTAATCCTACCAAGTCTTTCTGTTTTGGACCAGCCATAAAATAAAGATTTAACTGAGAACCAAGAAGAAGAGAACTAAAGGCACATTATATATCTCTATTTTATATAAATTTTGACCATATTGCGATTAGCATTAACAGAACACTGAAGCCGAAAAATTGAAATCCTCAGCCAAATTGGTTTAGGAAGTTTCATATACAAATTGAACAAACTTAGCAAAATTTTCATATTTGTAAAATTCCCTATTATTTTTCAGTATTCTACTTTGGCAAGCCTCCCAAAGGAGGAGGAGAAAAAAAGATGCTATAAGGAATACCATAATTGAGGGGGCAAGATTCACAGCCCGAAAACCCTAAAACAGAATAAATATAAAATACTGTATCAAGAAATGCAACTGTATCAAGAAACCCAACAAGGTAGGGGTTTCAAGACGAAAAATTGTAGCACAACCAACTTTATGTAGATCAATAAGGATGAGCTAAACTAAACTGTTTGATGTTCAAACTTTCAACCCTCAGTTGCTAGAATTCTTCCTTGCAGCATAGACACGGTAAGATGCAAGCCCAACAATGGCCACCGCAGCTCCAACTGTCAAAGGCACAGATAAATGATCATCCACTAGAAAAGAGGAAGAGGCCACCAGATTCAAGGACAAAGCAAATTTTATCAGTATAGAAAAACGAGTGACTTCAGAGATAACACAAACTTTAGTCTTTTATAAACCCTGTGAAGTTCAATAAGAGATCAAAGTTGATGACCTGAGACATCAGAAAATCAAAATTCACAAATTCCAAACATCGACGCACCTGAAAAGAACATAAGTGAACGGTTTATGAGCCGATGGTACTGTTTGCGGCTTCTCCCAGCTTCAGTTTCAGGAATGCTCAAATGAGGGCGTTCTGCAGTACTCACAATCCTACGGAAAACATTATTGGTTTCACCCAACTTCATACTGATGGGAATAGGGGCCTCGATTCCCATGTCCTGACTAACCTAGATGAGCATATTTATATAAAAACATGTTAGATAAGTTGGGATCGAAATATGAAAAAATAGTATTGTTCATAGTATATCTATAGACTATACAATTAAAAGAATAGCGGTCATGTGAACAATTAAAGGCCAATTGATGTCAATCCTATTCTATCATCACCAACATCGTCAGTTACTATTACTGAACCTGAAGCAAAAGATTAGCAACAGAATAACAAGCCAAAAGTGCATGTCTTCCTAATTATGAAAAAAAGCACATGAATATATCTACATTGTTGGACATTGTTCAACCAAACCTATAGAATGCCTGAAAAAGGGAAAAAGTTGTCTACCTCAAATTACAACTTGAAACTGTTACTAATCAAATAGAATCATGAGCTTCGTTTAACCAGTTTTAATTAACATGGATAAATGGTTCAAAATGTCGGATTCAGACCACCTTGTCTAAGTTTTGAAACTTCACCAAACTTCTAACATCTCTGACCAGGAAACCAATTTTGGAATGTCGAATTGATAAAGCATCTGTTCACTGGTTGGACTTGGTAGAGTGTCATTTTCGTTTTATCATTTCTATCATATTTAGACCCCTGACTTTAGGTGCTCGTGTATTCTAATTGTATTTTCATGTAACTTTGAAACACTTCTGTTTAAAAATAGAAAAAAAGTTGTCCATTCATTATTTCATTTCAAGTTACAAGTTGCAACCAATACCACTAATCGACTTAAAGAATACTTCTAAAAAATTTTCAATTATTATCACCGAGGAAAAAAGAAACTGCATGAATAAGTTCTGTAACACAATACGCCAAAGACAGAAACCAGTGTTCAGAGCAAGGCAACAACTAAACTCACTAAAAAAAATTTAGCCGATAACTTGCATGCTAAGATATGCAGGATATGGTAGTAGCAGGAAATAGAAATACCCTGGTAGATTCTTGTATGGCCATAGGAAATGACTCCTGATCATCTTTAGCTGCAACAATGAGACAGGGCACTTCAAAGCCAGTATCCTCACCATGACTAGCAACTTCTACCAGCAACTCAGTTGCTCTCTCCCATGAGAATGCATTAGAACTATAGAAGTAAAATGCAACAATCCTCAGAAACTACCAAATGCAAGTGAAAACTGTAAAATGGATCATAAATATTCTGTTATAAATAAGTTAAACTCGATTAGTGAAAAAAAAAAAAAGGAACTACCATGTACCCAGGAAAATCATTCGATGGTATAGGGTTCTAAGGAGAGATCCTTGACTTCTGCCATTGTCTTATCACAATCCTCAAAAACCCAATCATTTCTTTCTCTCCATATGCATGAGATCATTATCCATAAAGTTTCCCTACGAGGGCCAGCAAACTTACCGATCCAACATGCCAAGAGATCCACCAAAAATATCCATAAAGCATTGGCTACCTCACAGAGAAGCAAGTGATGATCAATTGTTTCTCCACTCCTCTTATACAACCAGCACCAATCAATCGCTGTCATGTCCCTCTTCCTTAAGAGTGTAGAAGGTGAAAATTTTTCCAAGAATAGTCAATCCAAAAAAAAAACATTCTCAAGGGAGCCTTGTTTTGCAATATATGTTTCCAAAGAAAGGGTAAACTACCAGGAGGATATAAAATTTCGTAAAATGATCTTACTTCAAACTCCACTTGTTTAAGGGCCTCAACTCAAAGACATGGAATAGAACTGATAAAAAAAAAAAACAAAGAATTCCCACCTCCCAATGGGTGTCTCACAGATAAACTCAACATCCCACAAGTGTCATCAAATAGAAGTAAAAAGGTCAGCCACCAAAATTCTTCGATAAACTACCTTGAGAACCTCATCTCCACACAACAAGTCATACCAAGTCAAATAATATAGTATTCAAATTGTTAGTAAAATATAGAATGAATGTATTAAAAAAATATAGTATTCTAGAACAAGAGTAAGTTCACCTTTAAATAGAGTTAGTAGCTAGCAAAGTAGATACTAGATAGTCAAAACTCCTCAGGTAAGAAAGAGAAAAAGAAAAGAAAAGATAGTCAAAAACCATACGCATGCTTTGCCTATCATGCAGACAAGTTAAAATGCCATCGGTTAAACCTACCCCATGTGCAAATGTGCAGCATCATCAATAAGGGAAATTTCCCAAGAAATTCAGGAAATAGAAGGAAAGAAAAAAAGAAAAAAAAGAAAAAAAAAAAAGAAAGAAGAAGAAGTTATCAAACCAAAGATTTACCTGTCATGAACAAACACTGCTATGTCACAAGAAGCCAAAGATTCTTTATCAGATAGTAGTTTGGAAACTCCATCTTCAGGTATCTCTCTCAACACAAGGGTCTTTGTTGTTCCCTGGGGAAAAAAACAAATGCTCAGACAAAGGGATGGAACCATGCAATATGAACAAGATCAATAGAAAAAATACCAACTAACAGTATTTTGATTTAAACAAGATAATAAACATAAGACATTTAAAAACACTAGTATTTAGCTATTTATGATTAGGGGAATTTTTTGTATCCTCCTTTTGTACTTGCGTAGTGCCTTTGAAATCATCAATAAATTCTCATAAAAAAAAAACTTACAGATAAACTAAACTAGAAATTCAGTAATTGTGGTCAATAACAACCCCCCCCCCCCAACCAAAAAAATAAAAAATAAAAACCAAAACACAAAACAACTTTCACCGAAATAGAGAAAAACAAATTAAGTTTCCTTGTGAAATTAATTCAGGCATCTATTGTACATCAATCAATGCCCAAGCAATTCTCACTCTTGCTACCAACTGCTTTTTAAAAAGCTTATGCAAAATCTACACGCAGCTCAACATGATTTGGCAACCAAATTAGTGTAATTACATTTTAAATTTTGTTTTTTAAAACATACAAACTTGATACGTGAAACACAGCAAGAAGAGCCTTGGTGACAGCACCAATTCTTTTACACAAAAAAGTTACTTGCTCAAATAGGCCCTTTTTTATTTATTTTTTATTTTTTTAATAGTGGACGGGCCTTAGAGCATGGGTGGAGCTAAGAAAGTTAACTCCACCTTCTCAACCCATCAAAGGACTGACCAATGCACGTGTTCAATACTTATGCCAGTGGTGCATAATGTGACTCACCCCAGGTTGATCAACAACATTCACGGCATACTGCTCATCGATGGTTGAAGCATAATTATCAGAAAAACTCCTGCACTTAGAATTCATCAATAAAAAGTGTAAGATTACTTTATCACAAATTAAACCAATGGGAAGTATTGGATTTAAAAGGATTATCGGATTATTCAAGACCTTCCAAGAAAAGAGTTCAATAATGCAGACTTTCCAGCCTTCTTGGGCCCAAAAACAAAACACTGGAAAACATTTCTGTCTGTCTGTTGCTTCTTGCGATCCACACGCCTTTTTCTGGTCACACGGAAAGCAGACAAAGGATCACCAGGATAACCAATGTATATCAGATTCTCCATGCACCAAGCTGGGTCTATAAGAGTCATAAGAGCCCACTGCAACCACATGTCACAGAAATTTACATGTTAACAAAGAATAAAGGAATTGCTATTGTTAATTGAAATCTAAGTGCATACATTACCACTGAAAATCTGTATTGCATAAATCTAAACTTCACATTTCAATAAGCGGCCAAAATGGCAACATTGAGGTCATATTAAATCAGTAGTTGGCTTGTAAACTCGCGCAACATTAATTACCCAAAAAATAAATTATGTAACATATCCACCCAACCCCCACTATAAAATAACAAAAAGAAAATGAAAAATTAACAATAGACTGGAAGACATACCTCAGACAAAAAACCATCAAGTGATAACCCACCAAGTGCATTTCTCTTGGCAGCATCCACATAAGGGGCTCTATCCCAAGAACTGGCAAAAGAAATATGCCAAACATTCAAACCCTTCAGATGCTAACCAATATGGTTACTGAGAAAGAAATAAATCAAACACTTGGAGCCTTTCCTTGACATGACTTGAATCAATCAATTTTTTACCAAAAAACTCCTTAAATATTTATTTAAAAAAAAAAAAAAAAAAAGGAGGTTTGAATGGGACCCATGACAGGGGGTGAGGGTGGGGATGCAGACAATATGTGTACATATGTTCAAGTTAGAATTCTAGAAACCTCGCAGAAAGACTGAGCAGTCCCCAGATTATGGTTAAAAAGAAGAGAAGCAACCAGAAGAGAATGAAAGAAAATAATAAAGATCAAAGTAAAAGTTCTACAATTACAATCAAAGTCAATTTCCCAATTTGTAATTGCTCGTTTATGAGATGAAAAATTTCTCAATTGATGGAACTATAGGCAAGACGATTTTGCCTAATTAGATTTACAAGCAAATGAAAATAAAACATGCAAAGGTTAAACAAAAATAAAAATAAAACAAAAAATATATATCTGACATTCTGGGAACATTAAACATTACTAAATCAATATAAGCAAAATTCAAGAAACAAGAAAATAATTGCAATTTAAAGTGTCCAATAAAAAGATGGGCACAATTTCTATCTGTACATGAAATTAAATAATGCATTTAGCACATCTACAAGACACCTAATTGATAGTTGTAAACATTGTGAAGCCATTAAGACCATGCATTGATAGCAAGACTACGAGGATTGTCATGTTGAACCACTTAACAAACATAATTCAAAACAGATAGCCATGCAGATTGGTTAACTTCACATGAAGGTGCACACGATGCTTCATGGTCATGGAATATATTAATATCAAAGTAAAGCAAGCCCCTTAACAATTATGAACATAACAGGGAAAAAACTACCTCTCAGCAGCAGTAGAAAATATATCTTCAATTTCACGAGGTCGCAGGACCCCATCCTGATAGGGAAAAAAAATAGCATTCATGATTTTAAGTTGGTATAAGACAATTAGCTACTTGAATAAATTGGAGGCTATCAAAGTAAATACTGATTGCACAATGTTGAACCCAAGGTTTCAAGTTTCATGTGATTATAAATCTACACATGGATTTTGATGATAACAAATGAATTCAAAGAATAAAGGAGTTTCAAGTTCAAGTTGTTCACACAATGGAATCAAGCACATCAAAGAACCAAGCATGAGTAAGAAGGAAACAAGTTCACATTAAAATCATAGAGTAATGTTGTAAATCTCTTAAAATTCGAAATTAGGATTAATACTCAAAATTAATATTTTATCATAAAGTATTAAAATACATTTTCCACATGTGCATGAATATTTTTGAAAATTAAATTTGAAAATTTTGAAAGATGATTGATTGTCATCTTTTGCATGTGCATGCCTTGATTAAAGGGTTGAACTTTGAAAATATTAAAGATGATTGATTGTCATCTTTCACATGTGCATGTTTTATTTGAATATTTACAAAAGTGATTGATACTTTTTTAGACTTATACAAAAGGTAGATGATTTTGTTTGAAAATTTTGAAAAGTAAAGTGTGCTCATTTTGTCATATGCAAAAAGTAAAAGATTAGGTTTGAATTTTTTGAAAATGAAAATATGCTCATTTTGTCATATGCCAAAAGTAAAAGATTAGGTTTGATTTTTTTAAAAAAGTGAATGATGTTGTCTTTGACAATTGAAAAAGAAGAACCTTTTATTTGAATTTTTTAAAAAAGTGAATGATTTTGTCTTTGACATGTGAATCTTTTTAAATTTGAATATGAAATCTCATATGCCTATAAATAAATCATTTGAGAGCTTCACATTCACAACACCAAGAGCATACAACATTCATTCAAAACTTTCATTCTCTCTTCTCTAAGCATTGAGCATTAATCCTTGTTCATTTTGAGAGATATAGTTTGCGCTGTATTGTTCTTATTTCACTCATTGAGGAGTGTTTTCTAATAACCTACCCACTATCAGCTTTTGTATCAGAAAAAGGGTGTGTATAACCCTTGTGCGTGTAGAAAGTATTTTACACGGGGAATAGTTGAATCACCACGTGTAAGGTGATTGCAAGTGTAGAGAGTGTTCTACACGGATCCTTTGTAGCGGTATTGTTCAAAAGTGTAATAGGTTTCTATCTCCACCTGAAAGAGATTGAATAGTGAATTTGGGAATCCTCAAGGGGTAACTTGAGGCGAGGACGTAGGCAGTGGGGCCGAACCTCGTTAACATACTAAATTTGCTTCTCTCTTACCCTTGCTCTTTATATTTATTGTTATTTCATATTTTGTTTATATTTTATATTATATATTTGATTTATAATTATTATTTTTTTAATACAACTCAATTCACCCCCCCTCTTGTGTTAGTCATCTGGGCAACACACAATTATGTGATAAGATAATTTACAACAAACTTGTAAATTATCTTATTTACCACAAGTTTGTTGTAATACAATTAAAAGATTCCTGCCAAAAAAAATAATAATTTACAACAAACTTGGGAAATCAAGTACTCTAGAGCAGAGAAAGAGACATACATGATCGCTGTCGAACAATTCAAAGATTCCTCTCAGATACTCAATGGCTTCATTGGTCAGCTCCACACTCTACACAAATGAAAACCAGCAATAAGCATTTTAAACAAACATTGTATGCTTCAAAGCGCCACAAAGAGTAATCAACAGTTCCGTTTTGGGGCTTTTTGGCATGGTGGGGGAAAAATATGGTTCATATACAATTATATAAAATCTTATAAGAAATCAGAACTGTAGATGTCATGCTAATAAAATGACTTCTAATTTTATTCACGCTCAACTTTGAGCTAAGTAGGCATGATCATCATAAAAAGTCACAAAACAAGAAACTGATTCTTGGCAATGGATCATTAAAAACCAAACCAGGTTCCCTTCAATTCCAGAAAAATATATGTACATATATGTATATCAACTAAGCACATATAAAATCATTGTAACATTTCAAGTAAAACCGTGGCTATTGTAAAAACTGTAATTTGCCTCCACAAGATATTACCTGATCAGGGGCTCTCTTGAAAGATGAAGGGATTAGATCTTCGGAAAGTCTGATATCATTATTGTAACCAAATTTTCTGAGGACAGTCCATGTTGTCTCAAGTCGGCCTTTTTCTATGAATAGAGCATGAAGAAAAAGGAACCCGGTCAAAGTAAGCCCACGTTCATTGACTCCTTCAGCCAGTTTTTCTGCCACAACCCTCTTAACACCTACTATTTCAGAGGGTTGTAATGGAGCATTGAAACATTTTACCTGTTTACAAGTAATCTTAGACCTCTCATTAATCTTAAGCGAAAGATACCATTAACTATGATCGATGAGAAACCCCTTTGAAAGTCTTACAAGATCATTCCCAAATTCTAAGTACACATAAAACAAATACAAATAAAACTTCAAATGCGACAAGAGTCACAAACAAGGGGGAAAAAGAAACCTGAAAATCATTCAACTCTGCATCACTAAGGGCACCATCCTTATCATGGTCACAAAGAATAAATATCCGCTTCAAGGCCCGCACACATCGGGGCTTCAAAGTCTGCGTTTCCTGGTCAAATAGTGGACCTGTTGGATGAAGCACAGCTTTTTGTGCATAGTAGAAAACCTCAGGGATCTGCAAATCGAATTAAACTCAAGCGATTAGAATGATGATGCATGAATCCCAAAAATGGCTTCAGAAAGAGTAACCGTTTGGATACTAAGAATATCTCAGAATATCTATGATTAGTAGTTTGTGAATAATAGTGAAATGTTTTAAGAATAGTAGTGAAATAGTCACAGAATATCTGATAACAGTTATCTTCCCAAACGGGCCCTAAATGTAAGATTAAGCAAATTGAAATCAAATCCAAGTAGTCACTAGCTTGAACAGAATTCTTGATGCACAAACAAAATTTTAATTAAACCAATCTATTACCATACAGAATCCACCACAAAACTAGTCAACCCAAATGGGCAAATAGATGACAGGCATAATTGTAGACAGTGCAACTTCTGCATATCATGCATTCAGAACCAAACATGACCAAGCCAGGACATTATTCCTGAGGGCAAGTGCAATTTTGCAGAATATCAGCAAATATATATTGCTACGTTTATTAAAATTAAACTCAATCAATAAAAATTCCTTCCACTCTGATCTCAAACCAGATTTCATTAATTTGGTTGTGATTTACTATACTAACTAGACTAGTTCAAAAATATCATTATATCATCAATACCCACGCTTTAAGTAAATCAATCCAGTTCAATCTTTATTTTTCTGTCAAGAACACAAGAAAGAAAGAATCTTCAAGGATCGCGAGCGGCCAATGGAAAAGCTTAGAACTCTTTTTGTTAATACTTATTTCATTGGTCAATTGTAATAGATTTTAATGTGTTGAATATCCATGATTTCCTTGTATCACTGGACACTCATGCTTAGGTGCCGCTCTTTATCATGTCCAGTATACTTGGGCTTTGCCTATCCATATCATCAATAAATTCTTGTTTACTGACTAAAGAATAAAAGACTGATGTTTCAACAGGAAATTTTCCTTCCCAAAACAAACCAGTGTCCTTGTGAGCAAAAACATTTATCATCTCTTAACATCTCTTCCTCAATACCTAAAACAACCAGGAGATAAGCATGAAATACAAGCAGAATGTGACTATGCTTCTGTGCATTTAACAATAATAAAAAAATTAAAAACAATAAAACAAATATATGGTACTATAGGAGCCCATCAGTAACACACGAAATATTTCATGTTCATGAAACACAAAGCAATGCAACACCAAACATAATACAATCAATTAAAAAGCATACATAGAGGACCATCAATGCGTAATACCTGAATTTGTTTAACTGCCGAACATTCAATACAAGTTTCAATCTCCCGAAATTGTTGCATTATTGGTGACATCACTTGTTCCAGGCTCACCTGCTGGCTCTCATCTCTCAAGTCCAGCTTACAACCCACCACTATAACAGGGACTTTCACCTGTTCATCGAATTTCAGATGTCCAAATGAGAGAATAATAGTTAAAATCAAGGTGGCTCCACATTTTTTTATTGGCACCAGGTGTCCAAGAACTTAGTCCCGACTAATCCCGGGGGTGCACAGGCTCTCAGCAATGAGTTTCCTGCAAGTGCACCTTGGTTAATTCAAGGAGAAGTTCCCGCAATCCAATGGCCGCAATAAATTGTTTGCACTCAAGAGGATTCTCCACATATTTTTATGGAAACAATTTCCAAAATCCCAAAAAAGAAAGAAACCCAAGATGCCAAATTTAATACAATGATTATACAGTCCGGCTGGAGTTTCCAACCAGAGTATTCCTTTCATTGAAAAAGGTATCTTCCACCAAATATTTTCAATAAAGCAACATTTGGAGAAGGAAAATGAAAACAAAGGATAGAGACCTCTAATTTACGAAGTTTTGGCAGCCAGAAAGTACTCAATCGATCAAGAGTAGTAGGCTCATCACATGCATAAGTAAACACAACTGCATCAGCCCGCTTCAATTCTTCAGCAACTTTACCATCATCCTCCACACTGATTGAGAAAAACAGAAAAATCAATTATTCAATATCAAACTAGAAATATTTGTGTGCTTCCCACATTAAAAAAGAAAAACTAATAGAAACTTTTTCTCGTCATCCAGAAGGCAAGAAACTGAAAATTGTGCAATTTCCGGTTTGAAAGAAGCTAATTGCACTAAAGTAAGTCAAATAGAGGCGTTACTTTTCTTATTTCAAATATAGGAACAAAAAGACATAACGGTCAGCAACCACACTGCTCTTGAGAAAAAAGACATAACAGTCAACCTAAACCTGTAACTCCAGTATTTTAATGCTGCCTGGTTCCAGAAAACGATGCAAGACAGTAGTAGGGCCATGAGAAATCAACTTTACGCAAGGCCTCAAAGGCGTCTTCACTACTCTAAATTTTAAACCAAACTATCCCAAAAAGTTGTATTAGACCCTATTCTTGTTTTCTTGGTGTATAAAAATAAAATTAGGAAAAATACCGATAATATTTTACCCTTTTAACACATTTCCACGTTGCCCTGTGAACATGGGCTATGCCTACTTTTCTCATTAATAAAATTCTTCTTTACTGATAAAAAAACACGCATTTGCACATTGTCAACTGAATCGCACGCTACTGAAAATAGAAATTAAACAAAGTATTTTTCCTATTCTAAGAGAGAACACATAATATTTGCTTTGCAAATGACGCAGTATGACTGAACCACAAATTCGTGCAGTTCTGACAATTTTCACGAGCATTAAATAACCAAAGCTTAACCCCAATTTAGAATCCCAGTCTCTTTTCTTTTCATACTCTTCCTCATCAGCCCTACAGCAATACACATCCTCATCAACCATACGGAGACTATGAATAAAGCAAGAATAAACTGAATACCTTTGTCTGGGTTAAGTAAATAAACTGAATCTCGTCCAATGATATAATGCAATATTCTAATCCAACATCAAAATAACACCTTCGCTTTCGTCTAATTTCCTGAAGTTCCTCACCAACCAAACAGAGCTTTAAAAATAAAAAATTGAAGAGTAGAAATGATACCGAGACGAAGTGTCGATAATTGTGATGGGCACGCGGTCAGGGAAGAAGTCCTCAGGCAGCCTCGTCGGAGGCAACACCGGCGGCACGTTCGCCGGAAAGTTCTCGGCTGCAACCGTTACAATCAAACTCGATTTACCGCTGCCTCGGTCCCCTGCAACCACGATACGAACCCCAGTCCTGCCGTACGGGTTTGTTTTCCCGGCTGAAGCTTTCGCCATTGAAAAATCTTCAAAGAATGCAAACCCCCCACCCCACCAAAAAGACAAAAGCCAATCATAGGAGCTCGCGCAAAAGCAATGGCATAAATACAAATATCCTAATTACTAAGCCTTCGAGGACAAGAACTGGGTAGAGAAGATGATGAAAAAAAATAAAACTTGTGTTCAAAGGAAATTGAAGACTGTGATGGAAATGAAGGCACGGATGCTAATAAACCTGGAAAAATGGGTTGAAGATTAACAATACCTTGTGAGTTATAATGGAGAGCTCGAAGAAGAGAACCGGAATACCCTAGCAAGAAGAGAGAGAGGTGTTTGGCGGCTAAAGAGAGAGGCTTTGGCAAATCCTCAAGTGGGAGAGGAAGCTTCAACCTTCAGACCGAAACAATATATATCTTTTAAATTTGTTTTCAAAAAGAGAAAAACACTCTCTGTTTGAATTTGTGATCGGACGGCTGGGATTTAGGGAAGAGTCTAATGATAAATTAAATATATATATATATATATATTTGATATCACAATATCAACAAATTAACAAAACTAGGGACTTTTTTTTATTGATTTTATTCATTATACTTATGACAATTATAATGACAATGAGTATTTTAAAATCCTTAAAAAATAAATTTGGATTTAAATTATCAAAATTTTGCCACTATTGCGATAATAACTATAATTTAAGCATTTTATATTATATATAAGGTATATTATTTAACAATCTTATCAAAATAACGAACTATAGAATATTTCCGTTAATCAGATTATAGGATATGATAGTTCATTACGATCCCGAATGTCGTATCTTAATCTACTATATGAATTATGTTAAAAGCGACAATTAAGATAGTTATCTTCAAAATAATAAATGATCGTTAAATCGTTGAATCGATCAACTGGCGTATATATTGTTTGTTTTTATTTTTCTTGTTTATAATAATTTATTGCGGAATTGGATGGTTTGTTAGGGTTAAAAAGCCATGATTTAAAAATAATAAGACCATAACATAATACATGGTAAGAAATCAGTGAGGTTAAGTTGTACCTTTAACTTTAAATATAGATGGTAACAAATGTGTAAAGATTAATAAACTTACACTTCATATTATATTATATGATATCAAGGTAATTATTATGATTTTTTCACCTATAAATTAAAACCTACTAATGGTGATTAAAGTACAATAAAATTATCACTTAACTCCAATTTAAATATATAAATGATTATTTTTTTTTACAGTCTGAAATTAATGTATCTATTTGGATTGTCTTATTTTTATAAAAAATAAAAAAGAAATATTTTAATTATAAAAGAATTATAAAAAAGTAAATTCACAAACTGACATGATTTAATGTAGCATGTCAGATTATAAAACTAATTTTATTAAAAAATAAATCGAACAAATTACATAAAATTATATCAATTTATGAAATTATATTTATAAAATCTTTCTGTATGTAAACTTTAAAAAAAAATATTCAACTAACCATTCTTTCTCACCTATCTAGTCAGTGTCTTCATGCCATAATTTTATAATGCAAGACGTAATTTTAATTTTTTTAAAAGAAACTCCTACTTTTACCATAATCCATTTAATGAAATAGTGTAATATTCAAGTAATGGAAGAACAAAAAGTATAAAAGAGGTAAATTCCTCAAAAGAAAGTTGCAAATAATTCACTTAAAAATTGTTATTAATTAAGAAAAAAAGAGAAGAAAATAAATTTGAGGACGGTGAGAGACCAATCACGTTTTTCAATTCCAAGAAAAAGCCATTTCGTTGGTCTTGGCGTCACTTTCCAAGTTTCCATCACAACACATTCACATACAATTGCATTTCCTTTTCCAGCTACCGTCGTGGACGTTTCTACTTTCCATCGCCTTCTCTCTCTTCCGCGGTTTCACCTAACTGGTTTATCTCTCTCTCTCTCTCTCTCTCTCTCTCTCTCTCTCTCTCTCTCTCTATATATATATGTACAGTTGTGTGTATTCCTGTTCTCGAGTTTTTGAGGAATACTGAAAATTGGAGATGGGTCTTGATCTGGAATCTGTGTCGGAGGCAACTTCAGGGGCCATAGGATCCCTCTTGAGCACCACCATCTTGTACCCGCTTGATACTTGTAAGACGAAGTACCAAGCCGATGTTCGAGCCCATGGCCAGCAAAAATACAGGTTACCCATCTTTTCGTTTTCTCAAATGATCATTTTTTTCTTCCAATCTTTCATCATAATTTGTCGTTTCATGATCTGGGCCTGTATTTTTCTTTATTTCATCATGGTCAGTGTTTATCTATCTGGTAAAGTCTGATATTAGCTTATTTTTGTTTTATGACTGTACTGGTTTTATATAGCCTCTTTATGGAAGTTTTAATGTAATTCGGTCGTATAGAGACATTTGAGCTCTTATGGTGTTCTTAAAAAAAAGATTCATCCTTTCTTGATTAGTTGGCAAATGAAAAGCTCAACGTTATATATGAAGATTTAAAAGGTCTCCCAGATCAAATAAGCTGGATTGGGATTAATTATATTTAAGCGAATTTGAAGTTATATTAATGCGCAGTTGTTCGGGAAAAAAAAAAAAAAAAAAAAAAGGAAAGAATTTTATGATGCAATTGGCAGTCTAGACATTTTTTTTTTTATAAGAAGGCAGTCTAGACTTTAAGGTACCTTTAATTGTTGAGTTTTCTTTTCTTTCTTTCTTTCTTTTTTTTTTTTTTGGTTTGGTCGTCTATTACTTTCGTCAATGAAAAGTTTCATATTTTGTGTCTATCGGTTGTCAGGCAACTCATAATCCAATTATCTCTTTTTTGTTTTTGTTTTTGTTTTTATTTTTATATTGTTTGTTTATGGGTATGTGATAGCATTTAGCATAAAGACTACGTAAATATGGCACTCTTAAAAGACAACCATGTCGATGTAGTTCTGAAGCTGTTTCGTAGTTGTTCATTTTCAAGAGTGATATCATGTTGTCTGGTTGGCTTTACGATTACATCTGGTGGGCGCTGGTTTCTCCTTTAAAACTGTGTAAATGTAATCCTGAAGTTTTCTTAATTTGTTATTTTCAAGCGTGATATCATCTTGTCTTGTTTTTAGAATTATCCATGGTGCACACTGCATGGTTCTTCCATCTAGCCATTCTAATAATATCATGTCGGGAGCTTTATGATGGAAAAGTTTAGCGTTAGGTCGAATGTCTATAGTACAAAAACTTTTCATTTAGTAGGAGAGTTGTTTGGCACCAATGATTATAGATTTTTTTTTATACCATGTATCTTCATGTACACACATAAATAGTTATATAAGTCACTTTTTTGTCTTTGGATCGGTAAACAATAATTTCATTGATGAAATAGTTATAAATCACTTGTCCCAAGTGCATATAACATTGCTTTCTATAATTTAGCTGTACAGAGGTTGCTTTTTGAATTGTCTTTTGCTTACCAAACTGTTTAATTTCTACTGGCCGGAATACAGTTATATTAGTAACGGCAACCTAAACAAAGTTTTAATGCTTCTTTCCTTAGAAGAGCCTATAGAATTTTGTATCCTTTGTAGAATAGGAGATGGGCATGGAATATGCTCCTCATATATTCTAATTTCTCGTAGCAATGCATCTACACATTGGCTGTTGCGTGGTCCCCAATTACTCTTTTTGAATCTGGATTATTCAATGGTTTCAGCATCCTAGGTAAAATGTAGCTTAAAGCTGAGTAAGCACAGAATTCGTAAGTTAGAGGTCAGCTCTTTGATTTGGCTGTGATAGTTTATTTGATTTCACTTTTTATGGTTTTTGTAGGAACCTATTCGATGTCTTAAGAGAAGCAGTTTCTACCCATCAGGTTCTTTCACTATACCAGGGCCTGGGTACAAAAAACCTGCAATCCTTCATTGCGCAGTTTGTCTACTTTTATGGCTACAGCTACTTCAAAAGGCTATATTTGGAAAGAAGCGGTGCCAAAAGAATAGGAACAAAAGCAAACTTAGTTCTAGCTGCTGCTGCTGGAGCTTGCACTGCCATTGTGACACAGGTAAGCCATTGAAAGGCCACACCTCCTTCATTATGCTATAGAATCATCCCTTGTTACACAAAGTAAAAACTAAAATCTAATAGGTCCCAAAACTACTGTTCTGGACAACTATATTTGTAATTTTCTTTTTATAAGTAACGTTAGTATCCATGTTTGCAGAATATTTCAAATATGATGTTGGGAAAATAGAATATGGTATTGGATCCAAAATTAATTATATTTAGAAATGTCTACGTGAACCAAACATTTCTCTTAGAAGTATATATATATGAATTATATTTTCATGTAATGCTCCATTTGGTTTCTTTAAAGATTGCAAAAAAAGTGTGATGATTTGAATAAGGAAAGAAATGAGACAGACATGAATGAGTTTCTCTGCTAGATGATTACGGAACCTGGGGCTTTGGTTTTGGAATGTACAGCCTGGGATTACGTGTTAATAGGAAGTGGAAGCATTAGTTTTACCTATAAAAGAAAGTGAAAGCACTAGTTCAACTTCTATCATACCGTGTATTACATTTCCAGTTAATTATGTGCTATTTGAATGTAGTTTGATGAACTTAGCTTGGTCACTGGGGAGAGGGGGGGTGGGGTGGGGGGGAGGCTAGATGATAGACATTATAGGTTTTTTTTTTTTTTTTTTTTTTTTTTGGTGGGGGATGACGAATCTTATAATTTTATTGCTTTAACATATATATCACTCCTTTTCCTCTTCCACCATCTTTGGTTAAAATATGTACTGATATTGAAGGCTAATGTTGGGCTATCTGTTTATTACTGTGTAGCCCCTGGATACAGCTTCCTCTAGGATGCAGACAAGTGCATTTGGTAAATCCAAAGGGCTTTGGAAGACCCTTACGGAGGGAACTTGGAGTGATGCATTTGATGGCCTTGGCATCTCTCTTCTGCTGACCTCAAACCCTGCAATTCAGGTATTTGACCTGGCCTACTGGCTTAGAAGTATATTTTGTATCGTCTCAAATCCTTCACTTCACGTTGTAGTGCCATTCTTGAGTTACCTGACCAGACATTTGGTTTGAAGAATAAACCGACTTAGACTTAAATTATATAATATTGCAGTATACGGTTTTCGATCAGTTGAAACAGAGACTCTTGAAGAGAAAACAGGATGAAGCCGGAAACGGTTTGTCCTCAGAATCCCTTTCTGCCTTCTCAGCCTTTTTGTTAGGTGCAATTTCAAAGAGTATTGCAACATGTCTGACATATCCTGCAATTAGGTGCGAAATGTTCTATCACTCTTATACTTCTCTAAAGAATGTAAACTTTGCTTTCATGCTCTCATGCTGCTACATGCTAACCCTTCATATTTATAACCTTTTTGGATTTAACTGCACACAGGTGTAAGGTCATGATTCAAGCTGTGGACTCAAACGATGATGGAACAAAGAAAGATCGGCGAAAATCCCACAAAACAGTGCCAGGAGTTCTCTATGCTATATGGAGAAGTGAAGGAATAGCAGGCTATTTCAAGGGATTGGATGCTCAGATCTTGAAGACTGTTCTCAGCTCAGCACTTCTTTTGATGATCAAGGAGAAAATATCTGCAACTACTTGGGTTCTTATACTTGCAACCAGAAGGTATCTATTGCTCACAAGGGGTAGATTAAAAAGTGCTTGATGGTTAATATAGTGATGGGAATTTACATAAAATACAATGTGAATACTGTGAGTTTTTATTCAGTTTTGTTGGAACAGATGTCCTTTATAGAGGTGGGTTAAATATCCCAGGTAGAAACCTCTTTTTTTTTCCCCTTTTTGTTAGTGGATGGTTCGTTCAAGTTAAATAGCAATAATTGCTAGGCATGCACTAGACATCAAAGATATGACAATCCTTTATGGAGCAAATTTTAATTGAGAGAAATAATGTTGTGTGGGAATATTTTTCTGCATAAACTGATTGTGATTGTGCCTATTGTGATTATGAATTTAAATTATAATTACTGTCATGTATCATTAAATTATGATTAATGGGAGAGTTTTATCCATTTTGTTTACAGTGAATTTGAAGAAAGGAAGGCCCAATAATAAAAACTTTAAGTTCATGTTGTCAAAAGGGGAGGCACTAGGCAATTAAAGATCCTTTTTAGTGGCTGTTGAAAGTCCCAAGTGTCGGATTAGGTTGCTTTAAAAGTAATGAATAGTCAAGATTTGAACTTAAAAATCTTTAGTTGGTGCCTCAAAAGTCAATACAATTTGATGATTATCATGTTTGGGGCAGTTTGGACTGAATTTCAATGGTGATCCACACTGTCGATTAATCTAATTACAAGTTCAATGGCGAGTTTAAATAGTGAGGTGAGATGAGATGGTTTTAAATGAAAGTTAAAAGTTGAATAAAATATTATTAGAATATTATTTTTTAACGTTTTAAAATTTGAAAAAATTGAATTATTTATTATATTTTGTGTGAAAATTTGATAAAGTGGTAATTATAAGATGAGATGAGTTGAAATCATCTTTATATCCAAATCTAGCCGCCTATATAGTAATTTTAGAGTCAAAACTCCCAATCTTAAAGCGATAATATCACTGATATCTAATTAAATGCAACTAGTCTATATACAATGGCCACAATTCGTGCATTTTGCTTAACATAATCTAATTTTGATATTTTCTTTAAAAAAAAAAAGTGTCATATTCATAAAGAGATCCAATAAAAGTAAATCCAAAACTTCACGTGGATATTGTAAGTTAGATTATAAAGTTAAACTTAATATATCATATAATCATGTCAATTTGTATGTTTATTTTTGTATAACATCTTTGTAACTAAAGCAATTCTCTTTATTAAAAATAGTTTGATAAAATGGATCATAATTTTCGACACCAAATTTCCAACATAGAACCAGTTCGGTTCACACCCTACTTATTTTTTAAATACGTACTTAGGACAGTTGCTTAGTCCGGAATCGGCCATTGACACATTTCCTAAGAACCTTTTTTTTTTTAAAAGGAAGACTTCCTTCGAGACAGAGAGACAGAGTTAATAAATTAAAGGGAGTTGGACTTCCTGTCCACTGTGAAGTATTCCATTCTCTCTTATAAAATTGAAAGAAAAGAAAAATCAAAGATATTGGAACGTTTGTGGAAAGAGGTTTACTTCCACGAGATCAAGAATCTGAATCTTCACGTGCAAGATATTAAGGACATCAAACTGAAATCTATCATTATTAATGTTTATCAATTTAATTCATAAAAGTTATTATTATTTATCAATTTAGTACGACTTTGATCTTGGTGATCAGGTGGAGATCGGCATATGGTCACGTTCATGAGAAAGGGTATGAATATCAAGTCTTCCGCTAGACCCGCTCCTTTTCTTAGTCAGTTTGAAGTTCTTTATAAATCAAGGGCATAACTCTTTTAAGTCATAAAAAGATTCTACAAAAATAAATTTATAACCTAACATGACTTTGTTAGATTGTAACAAAGACACGTAGAGAGAGAGAGAGAGATTAGGTTAGACAAATCCCAACAGTAAAGATTACATGGTAAAGAAAGGAGACCGTGACAATGTAACAGCTGCCATAAGCAAAGTCTAAAAAAACAAGCTAGGGAAAAATATATTATATACAAGAAACCTAAACCCCAACAAAGCCAGAGCTAAAGAAACCTTTTAACAGGTTTATGTTGTTACTTCAAAAGGCAAGCACCGGAGTTTGTGAAACAAAAAACATAAATTAGAAATAGAACAATTAATAAGAAGTACAGACATTCCTAGAGAACTGCATTAACATGGACGTTAGCATTTAAGACTCATGTAGAAGACAGAAATGAAGAAAGCAATAACAACTAAAGGAAAAGTCAAATCTAAGATCCTGAAAATGAGGCACTTTTGGAGACAATATTTTAGCTGCATTACTTGTTTTAGATTATATATTGGCATTGTATTGGAAGTTGAGTATTATTGGCTGGCATAGACGGAGTGATCGATCAGAGGACGGGTTGTTGAGTAACTCAAACACATTTCATTGACCTTCATGCACTTTCCTGAAGTTCTGTAGATTCCTGCTTAGTCTTGGAGATGAGCAAACAAAACCTAATTGTCTAATGCTTGGTAATTTGACCAAAATATTATTATTATTTTTTTCCCTTTCACACACCCACTCTGAACGTATATATATACCCCTCACTCTCCCTTTAAAACCAACCAATTTGCACTACAACTTCAGCTTCTTCCCATCCCTCGTTTTCCATGCTTTGTGATTTGACCATAATCTTTTTCCTCTCTCACTTCCTTTTGAATACACCTCACTCCTCTCCCCCTTCCAAAACCAACAACTTCTCTCACAACTCATAAGTTCAGCATCTCTCTCTCTCTCTCTCTAACTGATCTTCATCCTTTTCTGTCTTAAGCTCGAAGAGAAAGTTAAATTAGAAGGGACAAAGCAAGGAAAGAAGACAGTCTTCTCCTAGATCTTGAGAAGCCATGTTTATGTCAAGGCTTCAAGTAAGGTGCCTCTTACTTATTTTCTTAAGTATTTCAGCTTTACACCGTGAAGTTTTGGGGGCTAGAAATCTAAAAGAGAAGGTGGAGAATGCAGACAAGTCTCAAGTTTTGAAGAAAAGCTCTAATAATGCGGCAAATGATCAGGGCTTTTTCGCAGCCAGCAAGAGACAAGTACCCTCTTGTCCCGACCCTTTACACAACAGGTAAAAGGTGAAAATATCAGAGCTAGCTGTATATAATATATATACACACAATCAAACTGCTGAGCATGATCACATGGAAGATTGATCCAGAGCTTCTGCATGATAAAACAACAAGATTGAATGGTAGCACAGATGTTTGCTTTTCCACATAATACTGTAGGTTTACAAAGGTTTGTTATGAAATCAAAAGACTATATTTTGGTTCGAAAATATGCATGCATGTATGTTATGTTAGTGCAAGATAACAGCGTCAGATTGCCGCCTACACCTTAGTTTTGATCACTATGTTTATTGTTTTGAATTGAGTTATAAATTACAAATGCCATTGCAGAACTAAGGCTGCCTCCTTGAAGTTAGAACTTCCTTTTGTGCTGTTCAGAGATATATCATATATAGCTTTCTCAATTTCAGTAGTACCGTTCACACATATACCACAAAGACTTTTTGCCCTCTTTTCTAAGCTAATCCACAGGTTATCTATATTCATATCACTTCCTTTTTAACTTGAAATTTAACAAAATGTGATTCCCATAGATCACATCGAGAGCTTCTTGAAATGGCCCTACGCCTCCATAATTGGGTGGGAGATTGGTATCCTAAGCAGGGAAATCGCTCATTCAGCAGGGAAAACGAGGGAGGAATATGATTGCATTTGGACAAAAACAAGCAATGAATTACACGCAATGCATTAAGACAAATACGCAAATAATTGGCATAAAAAAAAATATCTTTATATTGTCCTAATACATTGATGCAAGACTGACAATTAAATGAGCAAATGCTTGAAATGGCATCCTTTTTTGACCCTCAGCTAAAATACAACAAAGAAAATTAAGGATATGACACTTTTTCTATACATCTGATCTTAATGGACTCTAGTTCAAAAAGTCTAATTTTCAATAGTTAGCTAGATTGACTTCTGGCAAGGAATTTATAAGAACATTATGCTTCAGAAAGGAGGGATTTAAAAGATCGACTTCTCATTACAAAATTCTGCCCAATATTTTAGATCCAATGTTCCAAATCATGTTCTTCTTTTCAACCAGTTTCATAATTGAAGTGAATTGTGGGCCAACTTGACCGTATTGAATGGATTTTCGGGTCCTGTAAAAGGGGAGAAAATTGCATATTCATAAATAGTCACCAATTATCTAATGCCAGCATTACTCATCTCCAAAACTATGAAAATGGATCTCATGCAAATTTTTGGAACATATACAACCATATTTGCTACAAAATGTAAGCTTTCAAATGGTACAAAAATCGATATGATCCAATATAATATTTAGGTAACAACTATTCCCATCACAAAATCAGCTTTTAGACAAAGACCACAAAATTGGTCTTCCAATTTCCGAACAACAATGCCTCAAAACAATCTAATTTCATGTTATTTCTGTTATAAACTATCTTGAATTGTATGACCACATTTAGCTAGCCATCAAATGCATAGTGCATAATGCTAGCATAGTGAGCTAGTCGTCAAATGCATAGTACTAGTCGTCAAAAGCATAGTCCCCTTTGTACTCCTATATATATCGTTAAATCCTTTAAGGAATTCATAAGTTTCATAACCTCTCTGAGCTCTATCTCTTTCTCTCTCCTTTTGAAAGTTTTATAACACATTATGACTCTCTTTTCAATGATTTCATAACACGTTATCAGTACGAAAGTTCTGACGATTTTGAAGCTAGCAGTCCTCTACTTCAAGTAAGTTTTTCAATATATTTTTGTAGTTTCCAAAATGAATATGAAATGTTACATTACTTAATGAAAATTCTATACTTATGTTCCTGATTTATATATGTAAAAAATGTCAAATCTTACAAAATTGGAATTCGTTGCTCTTGACATTTCTGGAAAAAATTATTTATCTTGGATCCTTGATGCTGAGATCCATCTGGATGCGATGAACCTGGGAAATACAATTAAAGAAGGAAATCAAGGGTCCCTACAGGACCGTGCTAAGGCAATGATTTTCCTTCGGCACCATCTTCATGAAGAATTAAAAACTGAGTATCTAACGGTGAAAGATCCACTTATTTTGTGGAATGATTTAAAGGAGAGATATGAACACCAGAAAAACAAAAGCTCGTCATGATTGGATGCACCTGAGGTTGTAAGACTTCAAGAGTGTTAGTGAGTATAACTCTGCACTCTTTAAAATTAGCTCGCTATTGAAATTATGTGGTGAAAAAGTCACTGATGATGACTTGTTAGAGAAGACATATACTACTTTTCATGCCTCGAATATGCTCCTGCAGCAGCAGTATCGAGAGCGAAAGTTTAAAAAATATTCTGAACTTATATCTTGTCTTCTATTAGCTGAGCAAAAGAATGAGCTTTTGTTAAGAAATCACCAGTCACGTCCTACTGGTTCTATATCATTCCCTGAAGTGAATGGTACTAGATTTACATCATTCCCAGAAGCGAATGATGCATCTTTTCAAAGAAAACGAGGGCGTGGACGTGGTAGGAAAAACTATAGAAGTGGAGGTCCTAGAAGTGACCACACTAAAAGGGACAATAATAGATATACACTGTACCACCAGAAATGGTTCAACTCAGAGAATGACAAAGGTCCTCAAAACAAATTTTTAAAGAAAGATGAAGATGGATGCCATAGATGTGATATGACTGGACATTGGGCTCGTGTCTGTCGTACAGATAAGCACTTAGTTGACTTATACCAATCTTCTATCAAAGAAAAAATAAAGAAATTTGAAACAAATTTTGCTGAACCATCATATGCTTTAGATTCTATAGATGGAGAAGATATTACAAGTCTTGATGTTTCTGATTTTTTTAAGGATTCTAGTGGTAGAGTTGATCATGGAAGTGTTCCTTTTTAATTAATGTATTTCTTTTATCTTATTATAAAATATTTTTATATTCTGCAATATTTTGTAGTAATGAAAGTTTTATTTATTTTTTTATACTTGTTATAAATTATTGATGATATGATTTATTTGAGAATGGAAATGGAGCATCCCTGAAGGATCGCCCTAAATCAATAATTTTATTGAGTATCTCATATGAGTGATACTTGTACCAAAAGCTCATTATAATTTATGCACCTTAAGTTGCATAATTGAAATTGTGGAAAAAATATATATTTGAATGAACGTCTCGAATGTGCTCCTGAAATAGCAATATCGAGTATGCTCCTGAAGTAGCAATATGAAATGCAAACGTTCACAATAAATTCTAAATTTGTATCAGGTCTTTCAATGACTGAGCAAAAATAATGAGCTTTTGATAAGAATCATTATTCACGTCTTACTAGATCTACATCATTCCCTGAAGTGAATGATAATGAAATTATATCATTCTATTCTCTGAAGTGAAAAGAATGATGCGTTTCATTCAAAGAAACTAAGAGATTAGACGTGATAATGAATATCTTTTCGGGCTAGAAGCTCGTATTGGAAAAACAATAAACTTTCTCTTTGAGATGATATTATACAAATTATTGAATCAAATATTATGATGCATCAAAAGGTGATATGATTCAAAATATTTGTATCTTTTCATGGTTATCTTGATCATCCAAAATCAATTACGATAAATCGAATGATTTTCATATGGACGTCCATAAAAGAACCAGAAGATTCTGTTACTATAAAGTCTTACCATCAGAAGTGGAAAGAAAAATTTACTTGAAGCAAATAAGATGAAATTATTCAACGTTATCTTGATTATCATATGTGAATCAGAAGTTCGGATGATAATTAAATTTTGGATACAATAAGATAAAAATGTCTCATATTCTATCTGCTAAAATTCTAGAGAGAATTGAAGTCCCTGTAGGACAATTAAGAAATTCAACAGTCTAAAGACATCTATAAAGGCATGTGAGACTTATCGATACAAAAGACAAAGTATCTCAAAAGAGAAAGGCACAAATAATTTGGTGCTCCTGAAGAGGCCATACCCACAAAACAAGCAATAAAGTCCATCCAAATTCTCTGTATAAAATTCTCCTATATAAACTCTTGAAGAGTGCCTCCTGAAAAGGTTTTTCATGAAAATCTCTTCCCTTGAAGAGGGACAGGTACCTGAAAATAACGAGATCTCGTTACATTTCATGAATAATGGAGAAATTATGGATAGAAATAAAATCGTTGTCGACAACGTATTTCCATATGAAATGGCAATTGACATTACAAGAAGTAATGATGAAAGTGAATCAAGAATCGTCGAAGAATACGACGTAAAATATTGGCCAAATTTGAAAGAAAAAATTCCTGCAGAATTGATTCACTAGTAAAATATGATGCATCGGGACTTATAGTCCAAACACCTAAAGAGGTGATGCTTGTTGAATGTCAGTGGGTATTTATGGAAAGGAAATAAAAATGTGATATATAAATCACGAGTCAGTTTCTCAATTCCTGATTAATTGATATCACTAAGTAAAATGTGATAAATATGGATTTGAAGTCCAAACACCTAAAGAGGTGATTTTTGTTAAATATCAGTGGATATTTATATACATGATATAAAAAGCCTGAAACTTTTAATATGAAAATGTGATATAGAAATCACAAGTTAGTTTCTCGAAGAAACAATATTGATATGATTTTAAAGTGGTTGAAATCATATTGAGATTTTTATTAGCTTGAAAGTTACCGAGAGTTTGGATATGCATGATTAACTACATATTTATATGGATTATTGGATCATAATATATATATGAAAATCCCTGAAGGATAGAAAATGTCTGAAGCTTCTAATATGAATACATCTGAAAATATGTATTCTATCAAGTTTCAAAGATCCTTATATGATCTAAAACAATCCAAACGCAAATAGAAACAAGCTATTATTGTAGTTTATATATATAATTTAAATGTCATTGAGGCTCCAGAAGAGCTCATGAAAACTGCACATATTTGAAATATAAATCTGAAACCTTTGCGGTTTCAAGGGGAAGACGGATGATGTTATTAGTCATGAAATACCATCTTTTAATACAATTAGTATTTCAGATTCATATTATGGATTTGATAAAAAGTGTGCATTATTAAAGAAGAAATAAAAGAGAACACACAAAACATCTACCAAAAGATAGAAACACAAATATGAATATTTGTGAAATATTATTTTATTATCTTGAAGCAAGAATTACAGAAATTTGAGACATTTTGCCTCATTCTTCAAACGCTCTTGTTTTTCAAGAATCTGCATGGCATCCATATCTAAAGGGGTGGGCAATCGAAAAGAAGATTTCAGCAAGGATTTTAAATTCCTATTCTCTTACTTTATTGATTCTATCTTCATGTTGGACTCCAGAAGAAGTCGCTGAAGTATAGCAATATTCTTGTGGAGATTGTCAACTCCACAAGTTCTGGATTGCAGTCGCTGAGAAAATGCGACAATGGATGATGAGTATCGGGTACCGAGACTCACAAGCTCATAGATAACTTCATTATCTGACCTATAAGTCAGATCATTATATTGCATGATAGCACCTGTGGTAGAAGCAGGAACAGCTGATGAATGAGGTGCAGAATACCTCATATATTGGCCATGAGAAGATCGTTGAGCCATTGTAGGATAAGAATGTAGAAAGCGATTGCAGAGTAAAAATGCAGTATGATTACAGAAAAGTGAAGAAGATGATATGCGAATGAAGATGAACTGAATATCTCTTTTATAGAGAAAATTATGATACAATATCTCTCGTGAAGCAAGAAAAAAGAGACAAAATATAGATTCATAGCTCTGCGGCACCTGACAGCACGCCTGACACCTACAGAGGAGTTGAAAATCCGCGATACTTGTCTAATCTTAAAAGGCTGGCCATTGTTTTTATTAAAAAATGAGGTTAGCGGTATAATGTTGATGAATTTTCTACTAACTGTGTTATTTACAAACACTCCAGAAGAGTACAACTCCAGAAGAGTAGTGATGAGCAGAAAGATCCAGTTGTGATTATTTTATCAACATGAATTAAGTCTACAGTTAGTTGGATGTACAGATGCGAGTTATCTTTCAGATACACACAAGAAGATCACTGCAATTCATGAGAAGAAAGTTGAAATTGATATCAAGAAGATACGGTCAAGTAAAAATCTGGCAGATTTATTCACTAAAACATTACCAACTGCAACATTTAAGAAGATTATACAGAACATTAGAATGCGGAGGTTTGAAGACCTGTTATCATACACTTTTCAGAAGAAGTAATGTCTTGAAGACTTGTGCTGATTGTACTCTTTTTCCTTTGCTAAGATTTTATCCCACTAGATTTTCCTTTGCAAGGTTTTAATAAGGCAATCCTAAAGCACTCAATGATACACATAAATACTGTACTCTTTTTCCTTCGCCATTGATTTTTTTCCCACAAGATTTTTTCTTGACAAGGTTTTAACGAGACATATTATTTAAATATGATCATCCAAAAGGGAAGTGTTATAAACTATCTTGAATTGTATGACCATATTTAACTAGCCATCAAATGCATAATGCATAATGAGCTAGTCGTCAAATGCATAGTACTAGTCGTCAAATGCATAGTCCCCTTTGTACTCCTATATATATCGTTGAATCCTTTAAATAATTCATAAGTTTCATAACATCTCTGAACTCTATCTCTTTCTCTCTCCTTTTGAAAATTTTATAACACGTTATAACTCTCTTTTTAATGATTTTATAACAGTTTCCACCCATTGTTTTTGCTGCTTCATTTTTGGGAAAAATAGAGTAGGGGTGGATAATAACATTGAAATTTTAGTCTCAGTCAAAGGTTAGTTAAACAATAAATTAGGCCTTTTTCTTCCCTTTGGCTTCGTCGGCTGGCTTGTTCTTGAAAGGTAGGAAGGTCTTTCCACCCATAAATTCCCGCAAGGCTTCTGGTACCTCAACGCCATCGGCCCTCTGATGGTTCTCAAGTATACAGCATATTGTTCTCTCTGTTGCTGTGAGTGTTGAGTTCAATAAGTGAACATATTTCTTTGCTTGCTCATTGCTCTGCAACAGCACAAAAATTAATGGGCAAGAGAATCATTATCTCAGAAAGGAAAAGGGTCAATCAAGGTTTCAATAACTCTTGCATACCATTTTTTTTATCAGCCTTACAATCAAAGTTTGTTAAGACTGGAATTCACTTTCCCAAGTACGATTTATTTGATGAAAAATTAAAAAAGAAAAAATAATTTTCCCAGGTACAATTTATCAACAAGGCATACAATCCAGAACCTGATGTTTATTGTATTTGACATAGTTTAGAGACTATAGCACCCAAGAGAAATATCTTTTCTCATTCTTTGGACCATCCTCATTTTGAGCCCAAAATTCCAAAGCAATTAGTACTGTCCTAGTTGGCTAAAATAAAACTTTGGACGATAGCACGAAATTAAAGAGGGAAATTCACTTATAAATGATAGGAGATGAATTAAAATTACTTGACTTAAGATTAGTATATTACAGCATTGAAGTTTCTCAAAGTTTTTATTCTTCAATTAGAACTATTTTCTTGTCAATTGTATGTTCCCATTAACTTTATTTCACTGATATACTCAATATTTCTGTTGATAGGGGCACCCTGATCGGCAATCAGAAATTTGTGATTACCCTATGGCTTGGTTCAGACATAATAAAAAAATTTACAGGATCTACCTTTTTCTGCCCAAATCGAATTTCTAATCTTCTTGACTGATAGTCTGTACAGTTTGAGCAGGACACCAGCTCCCTGTAAGTCTGAGATGCAGGGAACCATCCTTCCAAATCATACTTCTTGGAAGCTGCATCATTGAGAGCACCAGAAACAATAGCAACAACTTGATAGGGAATGTTTAGCTGCAACGTAGAGAAATTAATCAGATTCGGGACTTAAAAAGCAAGGCACTACTAAATTGAGAATGACCATCATGTCAATAAGGGGAATTCCTATATAGGACCCCATGTTCTCCTACACAAAGTGGGGAGAGAAAAGGATTCAACCTGTTTCACTTATATCACAAGTCCAGAAGTCACAAAAATATTTCAGTACTTCACTTATACATGCAATTTCACACATGAAACGCAAACACATCAGTCTCTAAACAGAGAAAAAACACAGAAATTGGACCATCAAAACTTGTTCGTGGGTCTCCAAGGTCAAATGACATGCAAATAACCAAACTAGTCTGCCAATCAAGAGTTTTCAAAGAAATGGAAAATTAAATGCATACATGTATTTATGAAGATAATACTGTCTTGTAGATTGCATTAATAATAATAATAATAATAATAACAACAACAACAACAATACCATCTTGTAGAAATCCTCGGAGTTTTTCATCATTTCCTCATGCATTGCCCAAGATTCATTGTTCTCCGGGCCAGTAATGCAAAACTGCTCAACCTTCTCAAATTGATGAACTCTGAATATTCCCAGAGTATCTCGACCATGTGAACCAGCCTCTTTACGAAAGCAGGACGAATAACCAGCATATCTAGAAAAAAAAAATGAATATTCTTAACAAATGTCAACAACCATGCTTTTCTACACATGAAAGGCTTCAACAAGATATTACAACCTTAAGGGTAGCTCAGAAGGATGGATCCAATCATCCAAATGATATGCACAAAGTGGTTGTTCAGCTGTAGCAATCAGATATTTGTCATCACCCTCACCAGTTACCTATTATAATCAGCCAACTGAAGCAATTAGCTTATACACCTGACGATATGTTGCAGGAAAAGAACTTAAATGAGGCCTTCATCTTTTTTCTGATGTAAGCCTCAGCCACCAACACACTCTTATCTATGAAGAATTAGCCAGCTGTGACAAGATGGCGAATGAAAGGTGAAGATTCTCAAACTTATGGATCTTTCACATTTACTATAACAAGTAAAAACTCAAAATAGACAACATTGCATCCAAATAGAACCAAAACATTTAAAATGCATAATAAGCAAGCTTAGACATTTAAAATAATTATTCTGGGCCATTGTATTAAAGACATTTGCAGAAGTGTACAAATGTTACCTTGTAAAGTTCTTCATCAAATTGTGCTAATTGAGCACACTTTGCCATGATATCTTTTCTCATGAAAAATGGAGTCTGCAATGGTGTATATCCTCTTTTCTCCAAAAATTCAAGACCAAAGTTGATCAGAGCTTGATTAAGACGCACTCCATCTCCTTTCAAGTAGAAACCTCTACCTCCAGCCACATCAGTACCTACAAATTTAAAGCATATTGGGATTAGGAATCAAATTATTTCCCCGATAGGTATAACAAGCATGACTATATAATTTGTTAAGACAGTTTGAGCGCTATGAAGGCCAGCTATCACACTATGGAGAAATACATCGAGGCAGTAAAAGTGAAGGGACAAAAGCGCACGGTATGAGACTGCAAACTTACAATTGTCAAGCTCTGCCATTATCTTTTTTCCACTTTCTGGTTATGTTTTCCTCTTATATGCTTTTTGTTTACTTGGTCTATGATTTATGTATTTTCTATTCAATTCTTAGATAACTTATAAAAAAACTTTTTCCACGAAGTAAATACAAGTTGTTACCAACTCACGAAGCTGACCAAATTAGATCAGTGACATTGCAATTGAGTTAGCAAGGTAACTTATTGCACACTATAAGATTCTAATCTCATTGAATAGAAAACAACTTACCCACCACCAATGTCGTAAATGACAGTTTTACATTTTCTTAGAAGTATCTAGACATTCAAATCTGAAAGCTGATCAGATTAGGATGAATAAAATCAGACCCAAGATATACATGCTTTTACATTTACCATACATCTTTTCAACAGAAAGTGTACAAAAAAATCGTTTTTTCTTTTTCTAAATAGTCATATCACAAAGTGTAAATATGTCAAACCAGAAGAAGCACCCAAAGGAAGTGTTAAAAAAATAATGACCTCAATCGATGTAGATTTGAGGTGACACCACTGAAACACAGTAACACTAATTGTCAGTCAGCCAGAATAAAACAAAAAAAAAAAAAAAACCAATAATAAGTACAAGAGAACCGGTGTCAAACCCATGCATAAATTGAGTTATACACTATGTACACCATATTATGTTACTACGAAAAGATATAATGCTTTCAAGCTTAGAACAGAAGATTTTGCCTTAATATTGGATGACAACAATATAGTACCTTTCTTTAAATCTGCAATCCCAAGGAGCTCAACAAGCTCAACATGATTCTTTAGTTTTGGCTCCAACCGTTTCTCACCCCATGATCTTATAACCGCATTGTTTGCCTACATCACAATAACCAATTCAAATATCAGAATAAGCACTAGGTAAAATGAAATAAAACAAAATGTTCCAAGTCATATACCTCATCATCGCTGATTGGAACAGAATCATGAACGAGATTTCCAATGGTTTCTAATTTTGAATTCAATTGTTTTAAAACTTCCCGAACTTTAACTTCTCCCTCCGCAGCTGACTTCTTGTTTTCCTCCGTATCCTTGATCATCTCAGTGGTGTCTTCACCAGCCTTTTTTGCATACAAAATCACAACTCAGTTTCATACCAAATGAACCCAAGAACTTACTTAAAAAACCAAGAAAAAAAAAATTCTCAAATTACTAATATTCAAGAAATATTAAGTCCAACAGCTTATGGTCATACATATTTAATATAATTCAAATTTCAAATTCTGGATTCCTTAACTCTTCAACAGGAGGATGAAATTTTTTACAATCCCAAATAAATTGGCTAATTTGCAAGTTTTAGGGGGAAAATTCTCCCCCAGAAGTTCAGCCCAACCCAGGCGGGCATGGCACCTGGTCCAAGCCGTCCGGCTCCAGGTCACATAACAGCGGGTATCCCAGCCCAAGAGGACGCGGGTCAAGCCGACGGGCAGGGTGGACCGTGATCCAGAGGGAACTCAACACCCTTGTCGCCAGGGAAAAAGCAGCACGCCACCTTGAAGGAACAACACGATCTGACACCCTCCTCAAGCCAAGCTGCATTAATTGGGCTCTGGCAGGGGCCACTGAGGGAGGTAGGGCATGGAGCTCCCAACCATTGAGACAGGTATAAGTATCCCCTCAAGCACCATAGAAAGGTAAGCTAAAAAATGAACACCCCATCTCCCGAGAGTTTTCCTCTAGACAAAACTGACTTAAGCATCGGAGGCTCCATCCAGCGACCTCCAGAGCTGCTAGAACTGGGAGTGATTTTGTGTGTGCAGGTAAGAGAAGGCCTGAGCCCCCAAGAAGTCCGGCCCAAAGGCGTATGAAACACGACGTTAACAGCAAGCATACATCAACCATATGCCTATATATGCCTGCTTGAAAATTTTCCATTTTCTGTATATAAAGCAAGAAAAAAACAATACGAGCAACCCCATGGGATGGAGGATGACATTTTTTACAATCCCATATAAACGCACAGTCTGAACTTCGTCCCCTCCCCCCGGCCCCGCGTGGAGCCTGTTTGTTTTGGACATTTTAGGATATTCTTCCTGAATAGGCACTGAGGAAAAAAAAACACAGGCGATAAATTCCATTACGTAAGAATAGAAATCTGTGGGACCTCCTTTGGTATATTACAATCATAATCTCAGTCACATCTAGAGCTTAGCACTCTTATGAAGCAATAGAGAGAAAAATAGAATTAAATTCATCTTCAGCCTCTCGAGAAAGCAATGGAAGATTACTAGGGGGCTTTGAAATGCAGACGGGGAAGGCAAGAAGGACCACTTGGGGGGGGGGGGGGGGGGGGGGGGGGGGGGGGGGGGGGGGGAGAGAGATGCACGGAGGGGAGGAGCTCGGGGAGAGACTGGGGGGAATCATAGACCGTACGTTTTGCATTTAAAAAATAAAAAATAAAAGCCACACTGGCAAGCCCATACGGGGTGTGTGGTGTAACGGCTTTAGTATAGCTTTACTCTTTTTACAATCCCATATAGATTGGCTTATTTGCAAGCATACATTTTTTTTTTTATAGGATTGCAAGCATACATAAGCCGTATTCCTATGCATGCCCGCTTGAAAATTTTCCATTTTCTATATATAAAGCAAGAAAAAAAATACGACCAACCCCATGTCCATCCCACAAAGCACATCCTCATACGATTACAACCATTGGTATTATCACTTAATGTTTCTGTTATTTTCAAAATTCTTTTTTTGATACAAGAAATATTATCCATCATTTGGTTTATACCAGAAAGGCATGCCTTTCAACGTGCAGTGGTACCAATATGTGTCCATAGGGTCCCATCCTTCGGCACTCCATTGCCCAATGTCAAAATGTGTCCTCACCAAAACGGTCCTGTTTAGAACAGGACAGCCATATTCTACAGAAATCTTTTCTCCGAACTACTATTATCAAAGGGTATATATCTCAAAAATACTTTTCTTACTTACCTTTTCTTTTCGTAATTGTTAACAAAAAAGATTCATTCACAGCATAATACAAATTTCCAACAGTATGGATAATAAACCAAAACATGTTTCAAGCTTTTCATCAAGATGATTTAGTAACTCTTTACTGGTTTTTTTTTTTACGCTCTAATTTCCAATAACCAGAAACAAAAACAACCAAAACGGGAAAAAATTATCATAAACAAATGAAAAGGAAAAGTATGAAGCACTCACAATTCGAAGTTGAGCGATTCGCTTGTTGATCTTGTTAAGATCCTTTCGAAGGTTCTCGAGATCGAATTGATCTAAAAATCAGTACCGAAATATTAAAATACAAAAGGTTAAAAAAATCCATAAGAAACGTTACTAAATTTACAAAATATGGCGCGAGAGAGGGAGGAGGTAGGAACGGTACGTTTTCGCCATTCTTTGTCGAGCTCGATGACCTCGTCGACGAGCTGGACGTTGGCGAAACGGCGTCGTTGAGATTCGCGGATGAGATCGGGGTTGCCACCCTTCTCTACTCGGAAGATATTGATGTCCAACATTCTCCCCCTCTCTGCGAATGTGTGAGTGCAACTACGGAAATGGAATGTAGAACAAAGCAGGAGCCAGCAAGGGCTTGTACCACTCTACGAGACAAAACCCTAGCTATGAAAACTCAACTCTAAGGCCTTGTTTGTTTAGCCAAAACCAAAAATCTCATCTCATCTCATCTCAATTCATCATTACCCCTTTTTCAAATCCCAATACAAAATATAATAAACAATCTAACTTTTTTAAATCCCAATACAAAATTAATATTCAAAAATTATATTATAACAATATTTTATTTATTACTATTTAAAACATCTTATCTCATCTCATCTTATCTGTGTAACCAAGCGGGGCCTAAGAATAAGAATAAAGATGGCCCTGTTTCTGTTTGGGACACGGGTTCACGCTACCCTGACCCGGTTCAGCACTATCTGATTTTTAACGGATTTTACTTTCATTCGACAACACAACTGTTTTATAATATTTTAAGATATTTTCTTCTCAAATATTATTTAGAAATAAATATTTTTTAATTTTTAATTTTTTACATTTTTGACTACTTTATTGCCTACTTTATATACACTAGTAAAGCAGCACGTGCGATGCACGTGTGCCCAGTCGATATTTTTTTTAAGTGTAACAATTTAAAAATTTTTTAATTTAGCTATAAATAGGCAGAATTTCATCTATATTTTAACAATTTTCTTTCTCTTCATAATAAACATTATATATATTGTTTGCAAAATATTCATTGTTATAATACAGCACTCTAATAAACATAACTACAACTATACACGAGTACCTTGTACTTATATATTACAATAGTCAAAAGTTTCAAAAGAAAAGTCTGGAAACTCATTCTGCTGTTTCTGGGACGTTATTAACAGATAATACAGTAAGTTTGTTTTGACGTAATCTCCCAGATTCATTCATCTGCGTGCCCAAGACTACGATCCACTCATTATTTTCAATGTTGTTTGCAATGTTTTCAATATAAGGCAGATGTTCCTGTAACAATGAAAAAACATATAAAAAGATAATATATCAAAATTTTTAAACGTATTTAAATGTATAAATTTAAAAATATATAAATTTGTAAACATATAAATATATTGTATAAATTTAAAAATATATAAATTTGTAAACATATAAATATATTGTATAGATTTCAAAAATAACAACGGGTATCGATGTGGTATCATCATACACATCTAAGTAAACTCGACACTTGACAGCAATAAATAAATTATCCTTCGTTGATATCAGCAAATAAAATGTTCTAACTACCATATAAAAATTTTTAATTTCAAAATATAAGGAAAATGTTTACCTTGCCCGTGCACTTACTGCATTCTTGCAACTATAACATATGAAGTTTTCACCGAGGTCATAACCAGTTGCTTTGTTGCAATTCTCGCATGATGCGTAGTGGAATGACTGGTGAAAATCAACCATTCTAAATTTGCCTCTAACCAAATATGTGGACCTCTGCATTAAGACAAAATAACTATGTGCACTAATCAACATCTAAATAATACCGTATAGAAGGATTCGAAATTCACCCTTATTACATAAATCAAATCCAACAAACAATCAACATTTCAAATTGAAGCATATGCACAGTTCTGAAGCCACAACACACAATTCACAAATTCTCATCCTCCATCTCCATTTCATTCCAACCAACCTCCAATCTCTATGTCCCAAAAACTTAGAATAAAATTAAACGATTCCAAAGAGTGAAAAAATGAATTGTATTCTTTAAAATAAGAAATTTGGCTTTTAAAAAAAAAGAAAAATATACCGCCATTGCTGGAGCAGATATCAGTTTTTCTGCGATTTCAGATACTTTTATGATTGGATCAGTAGAACTACTTGAAGCTGATCCAAAACTATTTCCAATGATCTCTTCCAGCAATTTATCATTTTGTGCTGCCCTAAAAATTTGAATTAGTAAATAAAGTTAAACATCAATAGAAACAAAGAAAGATTTACAATGAAAAAAACAACATTAAATTTATAGTGTATTTAAATAAGTTATTTACCATGTACGTGATGCAACAGAAGATGAAAGAAGAGATTCAACAATAAAGACACTCGTCGGTTTTGATGACAGCGATAGGCCTATATTATAAACATGAATGAATAAATATACAAGTATAAGATGTACAATTAACAACAATGTTAATATTAACAGGAAGTACCATTATAAGAAGAAACTTTGATCCGTGTTCCTAAAATAATTGGCTTTGCCAGAATAAGGTCAGAAATTTCGCGGCATTCGTCAACGCTGGAAACGAGCATTGGTTGTGCAAAATATTTGGAGAGCAAGACACGTAAAATAGGTTTCCAGTCTCTCAAATAAAGAACAGAAGAAATAAATACATCTCATTCAGTATTCTGGAGAGACAGACACTGATGCCCCAAGAACATATAGAGCAAATGTGATTCCTGGTATATTTTGAAGACCACTATATTGTTAAGCTTAGTTAAGATTGATTGGATATGCATGATTAATTGCATATTTATATGGATCAATATTTATGTTCATAATAAGGATATGAAACTAACTGGTACAATCTTTCTTTTCAGGAATCGTAATCTTCTCTAAGGTGGAGGCAAATGATTCTAGAGTTTTGAATTCAGCACATATCATCATTGCTAGACAATCAATGCATCCATGTTGTGCTTTGGAAACTAAGGGGAGAAAATACTTACAGCCATTACTTGCATAGAGATAAGAGTAACCAGTAGAAAAATATGGAAAAAAAAAAAAGAGTAATCAGGCATGAAGTTTCATCCCCATTCAGTGAAGGCCATAGGAGCATGGTTTCTAGCGTCTTCCTAATTTTGAACACTAAAGATTATTACCATAAGGGAAGTGCAAACTAAAAACAAACAAACTTTTATCTTCAGTATATCCTGAGAGCTGCTACATGCTCTAACTCGGTGCAAAGAATTGGAAATAGAACCTAACAAATCAAAAGGCAGAGTCAAAAAGTATTTGAACATTTCATTAAGTATACTGAAGTAACTGAGGTTATTCATGTGAATCAACCTGTTTAGAAGGAGAGCAGCAGCACTGTCATGATTGTTGATATCTTGATCCCCTGGAATTTTCCCAAATAACAAGCAAAGATTTTACAAGTGAACTGTAACTAAAAAATTTGTAAAATGAGAAGCTTCAATTGGGATTTAGAGAACATTCAAGGGGGACATGAATGAAATTATTAGATTTGAAATACCATCTGTTAAATACAATTAGTATTTCAGATTCATATTACGATTTTGTAAGAAGTGTGCATTATTAAAGGAGAAATAAAATAGAACACATAGAAGATCTACCAGAAGATAGAAATACAAATATGAATATTTGTAAAGCATTATTTTATTATCTCGAAGCAAAATTACAGAAATTTGAGGCTTTTCGCCTCAATCTTTAAACGCTCTTGCTCTTCAAAAATCTGCATGCCTTTCCTATCTAAAGGAGTAGTCACTCGAAAAGAAGATTTAAGCAAAGATTTTAATCTCTCTATTATCTCGCTTTAGTGCTTCTATCTTCATGTTGGACTCCAGAAGAAGCAGCTGAAGAATAGAAATATTCTCGTAGAGTTTGTCAACCCCACTAGTCCTGGATTGTAGTCGCTGAGAATATGCGACAATGGTTGATGAGTATCGGGTGCCGAGACTCACAAGCTAGTAGATAATTTCATCATCTGACTTATTAGTCAGATCATTATTGGATTGCATTATAGCACCTACAGAAGAAGCTGAAACAACTGGTGAACGAGGTGCAGAATACCTCATATATTGGTAATGAGAAGATTGCTGAGCCATTACAAAATGAGAAAGCAGAAAGAGATTCTAGAGTAAGAATGCAGACTGATTTCAGAAAAGTGAAGAAGATGAGATGCGAAAGAAGATGAACTGAATAATTCTTTTATAGAGAAAATTATGACGAATCATCTCTCGTGAAGCATTTCTCTACAAGAGACAGGAGCGATGTAGTATCATAGCTGTGGCGCCTGACAGCTACAGAAGAGCAATGTAGTATCATAGATGTGGCGCCTGACAACTACAGAAGAGCAATGTAGTGTCATAGCTATGCAGCGCCTGACAGCTACAGAAGACCTGTAAAAATCCTACGGATCAAAGTTGTCTGGTCTAAAACAGAGGGTCACCGCTTTTGTTAAAAAAACAGAGAGAGAGAGAGAGAGAGAGGTTAACGGCTTAATTTTGATGAATTCTCTACTAACTATGGTATTTACAAGAATATTTAAAGTATATCGCTTATGTTTTTCTAAAGCAATCGAGAGTTTACCACTGAAAATCGAAGATCTTAGACATGGGTACGGCTGAAAAAACCCCAGGAGCTCGAATCTGCACCGTTTTCCACCAGAAAACCCTCCAAAAGAGAACAAAAAAGAGAAACCCAAAGAAGACAACGGCCAAAATCTCTTCGTACATAACTTTAGGCCAGGAGTTCATGAGAGTAACAAAACTACCAAGACATCAAAACCCTATGAGATAGGGCAAAAAAAAAAGTAGAGAAAAGAAGTGAGAGGAAAGAGAAGGTGAGGAGCGAAATGATAGAAGTCGGGGTGGGTCAATGGGGAATACTTTTATGAGTTTTGTTTTATACAAGCACAATCGCGTACTAATCTGTGTACCAATACTGATTCATTCATACTTAAAATTTAAATTAACACCGTTTTCAATAAAATCTACTTTTTGATCAATCACATCACATTGGCGTACAGATTAGTACACAATTATGCTTGCAACTATATTTTTCCTACTTTTATTTCGTTAGAGGAATGTGGGAGGTTTGTGTACATGACAATACACACAACAGAAAGCCACATGCAATATATTTGTGCTGAGAAGTGGATTCTGTCCCACCAAACGAAAACCAGCCGTCCTTAAAACGGTTTTCGATTTTTTTTTTTTTGTGAATTACGACTTGTTTGGATGCTCGACTAAGTCTGTCTTCGACCCGTTACATTGTTAGATTAACTGCTCTACTCGCAAGACCATCAACATGATATAACATCATATTTAATACATTATGCTACCCGTTCATTATATTTTCTGAAATTGTCTATCTTTATTTTTTTAAACTAACAAATAGAATAGTACTTAACTGTATTTTTTTTAGTTTTTTAATAGTAGTATATACAAACACTACAAGAAATATGTTATTTAGCCACGATTTTCCTCCCCATGACAACCGCTGGTGGGAAATAGATGGCTTATGCCACAACAAGTCAACAACAAAATGGGTATTTTGTTTAGTTTTTTAATAGTAGTATATTTCCTTCAGATATAAAAATAAAAAAAAAAAAAAAAAAACTCGTGGCCGGAGCAAAACATGTGATCACTTAAATAAGATGGCCTGGGGCATATGAAAAGTCTTATGACTTTTTGTGGCGTTGGTTCAGTATTTATTTTTTTAGTTATTTACTTTTTTTTAAAATAATAATAATTAAGCCTTAGATTTGATAAATTCAATACGTTTGACACAAACAAAGCCAAAAATACTACTTCAGTATTTTATATTTTAATTCATTTTTTTATTAGTTAATTAATTAATTTCGGAATCACAAAATGTAAAATTGGAATTCAGTGCAAACAGGCGAGACCCACCGATATTAATAAATAATTATTCTCTGAATTATTGCCTGGTCCCCGGCCCCGGCCTTGGCCCCTTTTTTTTTTTCACAGGCTCCAAAAACGTGCGAGAATAGCGTATCATTATTCCAACCCACGCAACATATTCCATGCACAGTTGCACACGCATATCCACGTCCCAGTGAAATATTGTGGAGACTTTTGAGTCTTTCTGTTGACTTTATGGTATGGTGAGGCATCTAAGAAAATGTTTGCTCGTGGATAGAGGTGATGTCGATTACCCCCACTTTGCACTGTGTAAGTAACAATAGATAATACTATGAGGGAGCCTTTCTTTTCTAATGACGTCTCTCATATCGCTCCCAATAGTATTTCGGTAGGGTCCAGCATGCATGTGCTTTTTTTGTTGTGGAAAAAAAGTTTAAAACCCTACTGTTTAAGTTCAACAAGATATTTAGTAAGACAAAATAACAAATTATTTTGTTATATTTTGAGATTATTATATTATAGATATGTGATTATTATAGATTATACATATGAAATTTTTATTTATATATGAGATTTTGTCATCTATATACATATAAAATTATTATATTATAGATTATTAGATTATGAATATGAAAATAAATATGATTATCGCAAATTATCGAACATTAGAAAATAAATATGAAGATCAGCGTCTAATCTATCCATGTAATAATTATATATATGCATTAATAAGTATATATTATATGGCACAAGACATTGCATTGATCATCATAATCTTATATCTATACGTATATATATAGTGTGAATCCGCTTAAAACAATATGTCGTCTACATCTTTTCTCTCAATTTTGCCCTCAGTTTTATTTGGGAATTGCGATCCTTGTAGTTTTACTTTTATTTGCTGACAGACGTTTTGGTCTTTTTATATTTTAACCGCTTGATTTTTTTTCTCTATTTTATTTCCGATTTTGCTCCTTAGGATATATATATGCTGAAAAAAAAAAAAAAAACAAAACAAAAGTCTTGTGCTATATATGTGATATTGATCATAAGCTGGCTTCCCTAATAATAATAATAAATATAGTAGTATTAATTATATTAATATTAATGCAATTACAATATAAATAATTAGATAAATAGCTAGCTTTTGAGTCTTTGACCGATCGATCGAGGGACCGGTGCAACCTTATACCAGCTCAGCATTATGGAAATTCAGGCCTTATATATAATATATAAAATTAAAGAAGTACAGTAGTACCAAATGAATCCACTAACCCATGACTCGATATCATTAAGCTTTGTTGATAATTTTTTTTTATGCCCAACGTACCCTTAGTGATATTGCTATGACCCACACAATAATTAACAAAAAGAGGATTATTATAGAGTGAATCATCGATCATGTCAAGATCATTTAGTTTTGCACCATGATGACAAGAAATATTATATTAGAATATTATATAGATCAATGGTGTTGGCAGCTGGCTAGATGCCTAACAAACAAAATCAAAAGAAACATGCATATATAAGAGAAATACTATTTTGCCGTCTGAAGTCCACCGCTTAAAATTCTTTTAATAATTTTATGAAGGTCTTGTCCTACGGAAATACACAAACATTGATTTTTGCACCAAGTTCAGATGAATTGTTTCTGTATGGGGCTCCACCAATGTTTGGTTAGATGTTGACTTGATCGCGACTCTGCTCTAATCATGGATCGACCTACTCCACTCAACTTGCCCACTTTCCATCCAAACCAAATACTATCATATATATCTTTCTTCATTGGGAAAAAGTTTTAAAGAGTTACTAAAAATTTCATAGAGATGAAGAAATTCACATATATATAAAAGCGATCCGAGGCTATCGTCATGGTGCACTTCTATGACTATAATCATCACTTGTTTCCGTGCATATATTCTGATTAGTAACATATATTTTAGGTACTAAATAGAGAGATCATGTTGAAAGTTTTAAATATGCACAAAACTTTATAATTATCTCAATATTCAACCTAAGATAATCATTATAAGCACATGTAAAAGATCGATTCCCTTCCCTTCCTTTGTTTTGCACCAAAGTTGCCTCCACCATGAATAATACCTTGTTCACCAAATCTATATGAGTTTTGATCATATCAACCCAATCACTCTTGAAAAATGAATATGAAAAGAATATAATATATTACTAAAAATTTTATGTGTAGTTATTTTTACGTATTTTTTATATACTATATTAATGTGATTGACTGTATCATTTTTTTAATATAAAATAATTACTTTAATTAATCATATAAATAAAATATGTAGAGAGTGATTATATGTAACTGAACTTATATATTATTTCGCAAACAAAAAAAATTTATAAAAGATATAAAGATAAGGATTAATATAAGATATTATTAGTATGCATGGGACCCACCAAGCCGCCTATAGCTCTGTGGGTGTCCACGTAGAACCCTTGGCAACAAACTTAAATGAATTAGAAAGTCAAACAAATTGAAGGATGAATTTAAAATTGCTGAGTTAATTATTATTAAAATAATTGTTTTCAAAGGAGTAGTTAGAATACATTATCATGATTGATGATGATATGTGAAAGAATTGCCCAAAAATTCTCGTAGAAGCTTTAAAAAAAGCAGAATATAAGCTTTAGATAAAATATTATATAATATATAATATATTATATATATACGGTTATTATATATATAAATAGATACTGAATCCACCAACTCCAGCGACTCTCACCCACCAACTCCCACTCCTGTCGGGAAAGAATCCAAAATTAATTGCCGTGCACATCCACTACGTTATTATTTTAGATAAAATATTATATAATATATATTATCATCATCTCACCCATTCCGTTACTATTTTAGATAAAATGTTATATAATATATATTATTATCATCTCATCCACTACGTTACTATTTTAGATGAAATATTATATAATATATATTATCATCTCACCCACTCAGTTACTATTTTAGATAAAATGTTATATAATATATATTATTATCATCTTACCCACTAAAAGTTTGATTAAATAGGATCCAGTTGGATAGATCTTATTAAGTAATCATTTTACTATTAATAATAATGGAGTAGGTATTGAGTCTCGATTCTCAATATTCAATTCAACACGGCAATCAGTTTTGGATTCTTTCCCGACAAGTAACCAACAAATTAATAGTTATAAAAAAATTTACGATATTTGAAAATAGGACTTCATCAATTAGCTTATCCGAGAGGCCTAATAGAGTACTTTGGACTATGTTTTTAGAGTGAATGTATTATTATTTCATATATATATATGAAATTATTATTTAATTTTTCGTTTCAACTTTTCAAGAGAACCACAAATTTTATAAAATAACAATCGAGTTGGACTACTAAAACAACTAACTCAATAGGATCAAAAAATAAGGAAATATATATTGAAAAAAGGTCACAATACTCTATATTATATAGATGCCCTTATATATATGTATTATTCATGTTTTATATTATTCATATTTTATGATAAAAGTACAAGTATTAAAATAAATAGAGTTTGTGTCAGTATATTTTTATGAGCTTGCGAATTAAGTACCAACCTGTTGACTGGAAAAGTCCTCCATGGTGCAACCCAGCTCACTCCCGTATGATATGAGCTGAGACAGACAGAGAGAATGAGTAATTAATTAGAGACCCTTTCAGAGGCGCAAATCAAGGAATTAAGAAGCCAACGCAACATGAAAAAAGAAAGGAAATTAAAAAACAAAAAAAGAAAAAAGAAAAACAAACCAAAGCACTCCCAAGCCCCCATTCACACTCATGACTTCCCTCGTCTGTCATGTCTCTCTCTCATGTCTCGTCTCCTTTAACCTTTCTTCAATTGATCTTGAATTGTATTTTCTGAAAAACAAATGCGAGATCAAAGTTCAGACACTATGATTCCAGCATGTTTCAGCCAACCCTGCACGCTCTCGAGCAATACATCTCATGAAGTGCCTCAGAACCTCATAACCTGCATATTCCAAACTCAACTCTGTGGCTCTCCAACTTATCTCACAAAACAATACTCGCCATGCACAATGAAAAAAAAAAATAGAATCTTGAACTGTGTTTGACAAAAATAAAACTTGTGCTTGAATCTGATGCCACTGAGCTCGTCTCCAGAGAGCGGTCGCCGGAGGCAAAGCCTGAGACCCAAATTTCTGCTCCTAAAAATCAAACTTGCCCATCGTATCAAAATTACATAATCTTTATCATTCTTCAAGTAACAAAAAACACAAAAATGAAAGAAAATAGAAGAAGACTAAGAAGCAAGCGACCGTGGAGGAGGTAAAAGTTGATGGAGATTCTGTGAAGATGAAGAAACGAAGAGAGAGAGAGAGAGAGAGAGAGAGAGAGAGAGAGAGAGAGAGAGAGAGAGAGAGAGAGAGAGAGAGAGAGAGAGAGAGAGAGGTTTGTGAGAAATGGGTGGGAGCTGAAGAAGAAGTAAAAAATATGATAAGTTTTAACTGTAAAAAGACATTAAAATCAAGTCGGCGAATCAAAACGACACCAAGGATAACAAACTGGACAATAAAATTAAGGGACAAAACTGGAAATAAAACAGGAAAAGCTAAATTAATTGGTGAAAATGGAAAAAGACCAAAATAACTGTCCGCAGAATAAAAGTAAAATACAAATCACCGTAATTGTCAAATAAAGCTAAGGGCAAAACTGAAAATAAAAATGTTAGACGAAAAGACTGTAGTTTAAGTTATTGGCACTTATTAATATAAAGATAAGCAAATATTCAGGGAGGTCGAGAATTAGACGTAAACCAATGAACAATGATTATAGAGTTTGTTTAAATAAATGAGATCATGTATAATAGCTTCATTTATTTTCGTAATTGAGATTAGATAAATTAAGATTAAAATTAAAAATTAAATAAAATATTATTATAATATTTTTTTAATATTATTTTTATTTTAAAATTTTAAAATTTTGAATTGTTTATTTTATTTTATGTCAAAATTTAAAATAATTATATTAATTAGACAAGATAAGTTGAGTTGAAAAGTATTATAAAAACAAACGAAGCTTAGTAACAAACCCAATTCTTATAACAAAGAGTTCAACAATTCCTATAGCATCCACATTGGTTTATGTATATGCATATGCAAAATCACCACTTTTGGAGATCCATTTTGCCATACAAGCAAAACTCTCATATTGGCTTATGCAAATTTAAGAAAAAATAATAATATTTTATTATTTTTTTGCCTAATTTTTTTTAATTTTATTTTTAATTTTATGGAGTTTGCAATTTTCATGTATTGGGTTAATACATGTTCTGTTTTAATACATGCAATTAGCACCCAAAAAAATTCCATTAGCACCCAATACATATAGTCAAAACTTGTGAGAGAGAGGTGCGATCTTCAAATATGTAAAATATTAGAGTAAAATAATTTTTGGGGAGTGAATGAGTAAAATATGTAAAATATATAGTAAGATATTTAAAGGTAAAATATGTAGAAAAAGAGTCGGAGGAGAGAGAAAGAATGAATAAAATATATTTTTGAGAGTGAATAGTAGATCTTCAATTATGTAAAGGTACTATTCATTACTATATAAATATTTGAAGATGCATAATCCAATATAGATGAATTTAAGCTTATATTATGCAAATATAACTTTGCATATGCATATGCATAAACTAATGTGGATGCTCACAAACTTGAAAAGTCAAAGATTAGAGAGGAAGTATGCAATCTCCAAAGAGTTTTCTACGAATCTGCAACTGCAGCAGGTGCATACACTGCACGCCATACGTGGCGTCTTTATTTATTTTTATTTTTTTAAAATTCAAAATGTGTGTTTTTTGAGAACAAATTTCAGTGTATTTACATTTCGAATTCCTTTTTTGAAACCCCTCATCCTCTCCCGCGCGTCACCTTCTTCTGCCCAACACCATTGGCGACGCCGTCTCTCCGCCCATCAACACCGAGTGACATTACTTCATTTGCACAAAGTCACCACTCCCCAGGAAATTATTGAATGGGACAAACGGTGTATTTGGAACGTGAAGACCCCCCTTCCTCGCCAAGCAACCCGCCTCTCGTCTGACCTTTGAAGCTATACTACCCGATAATCTAGGGTTCCCTTTTGAAGCTCCATAAACATTCAATTTAACCTTCTCCAAAGGAGTTGGAAACCATTTGACAAGAAAAGACTTGTTAACTCTAACATGGTGATGAGGAATATGTAGCAAGTCAAGATGTTTGAGTGAGTGGAAACCCTTAAGGTCTCGTTTGGATATTTGGAGTATTTTATAATTATGTGAATAGTAATAAATTGATTTGAGTTAAGATGTTTGTGTAGGTATTGTAAAAGTGGGTGGGTCTCATTGTAGTATATGTTTGGATGTATAAGTAAAATGATATAATTTTAACTTTTTGTGGAGATTGAAGAAGTTATGAGTCTTATTAATAATTGATATGTCTGGATAATGATTTATTAATTACTGAAGAAGATATTTTCCACTAGCAATTATCAATTCTTAAATAACAAAAATTCTCTATCATATTTAAATTGAAAACTCCCAATTCTTCTTCCCGAATTTATTTAATTGAAATTTTCCAAAATTATCAATTAACAATTATGAAGACACATTTATAATTAAAAACTATCAAATGGAAATTTTATAGAGAATATTTAATGAGTACTCATACCAATAATTAGAATGGAAGATTAAATTATTATATAATTAATTATTTTAATTTTATATTTAGGAAATCCAAATTTTTATCTTAAATTATTTTTTGGCTTAGTCATTTTCATAACCCACTTTATTTAAGTGGTAATTAATTAGTTATAAATTGAAATATCATAAATTTAAGATTTTACATGCCATCCGATTTTGTAATTATACCAATTATTATTTAAAGCAATTATTCTATTTAACCTAATGATTATATTCATACAATTCAATGTTGAGGTTCAAAAGAGCACCACTTGCCATCAAACAAACATTTGCATAAAAAAATAAATAAATAAATTATATATCTCAGCTACCCATTTACAATCTTTTGTTCACACTTACAAATAAGATAAATGATTCACGTTTGCATAGCGAAACGGTAATCCATTACGTTTTCGGCCTTTTAAATGTTGAAAATTACAATTTTCAATGGCCACATAGGGATTTTAATCTCATCTTTAATTGCAGTCATGACTTAGACAGACACATGAGAGGATTCAGCCCCACTTGACGTTTCCGAAACATGAGAAGATTCAGCCACCTCATCAATCTAGACACATTTGGATAAGAATTTGGATTCTTAAATTTCTCCAATTATCATTGGATGTAACCTTTCAAATGAAATTATATATGGCACAACATATAACATTAATCAACCTTGCCTAACTGTGATGTATCAAGACATTGAGCTCAAAATTTTGAAATGTTATTTCAATACATTAAAATGTGTGTTTAATAACATGAAATAGTAACATGATATAACGTTTCAACCATAAATTAGGCTAATTATGAGCTAAACAAATCATCTCGTATGATAAGTAATTTCCTTGTCTTAATTAAATAATGTAAAATATTTACTTTAGATAGTCCTTAGAAATCGGTTCCCACTTTATTTGACGTATCGAAAAATATAAGAGCATCATGGGCATGGACAGTTCCCTCCCACCCCACATATATATATATATATATATATATATATATATATATATATATATATATTATAAACTTCATATTCAAGTCATATAATGGCAAGACATTTTGTGTAATATGATGACAGTTTTGATAAGTATCACTTAAACCATCTTGTGCTCTAAGCATCTATGATAGTTCCGTCCATTGCACCAAGACATTTTTGCAATAATACTATCGAGTGGATGTCAATCAATTAGGCCATGTTTGGACATTTGGATGAGATAAAACATCTTATCTTATCTCAATTTTTCATAATTTCCTTGTCAATAATCACTAAAACATAAAAATACTTCTCAATTTCAAATATTTAACTTTTTCATCTAATAATTACCTAATGATCACAACTTTTTTAAACTCCAAACAAACACAAAAAATAATTAACCTTTTCAAATTTCAAAATAAAAATTATATTCAAATAATATTTTAATTTTATAATATTTTTATTCAACTTTTTCTTTTTCATTTCTCTAAAATCCAATAAAACATTTTAACTTAAACCATTTTACCATTATTCATAAACCATTTACAATTATTTATAAAATTATCATATCATCTCATTATTCTAAGCATGCCCAAGTATCAGAGGAATTGAGCCCCAAAAAAGGTTGAAGCATTACAAATGAGTTAACATCTTATTGGAAAATAGTTACATGAAACAATGAATAATGTTTGCAGTTGACTTCAACATAAGTATGCACTCCAGTGGTATGTGTTGATGCAATAAGGCGTCTCCCAAGATTACAGAGCGCTTGAATCACTGCATTTATTTGTCCATTTTTGGTCTCACTAGAATGTTGAAATTGATCTCCTGCAATTTGTTGTTGCGTGTGGCCCACTACAAGGTAAAACATTTCTATTGATTCCTCCACCGCCACCTCTCTTGTAGATTGCATAACATTGTGTCCATGCAACTTGTCGCATAAACCTTGAAATGGCGAAACAAATCCTTACAATTTTGAGAATGTTCATTCAAGATTACAATTATATAAACATCACCACATCAACTCTATGTTGGGTCGTGGCATTCAAGTATGTGCTCTTGAATAATAAAAAATGCGAGCAACATAAGAGCAACAATAATTTCTTAGAATAACACACCATCACCACTATTGTAGTAGTCTGATCCCTTGTCCATATCGGATGCATTGACACATGATGTCTTTTCGCTCGTACTATTCTCTTCCTTGGATAAGTCATCATTTGAAAGTGTTTGACCCACTCTTAGTGTCCATTATAGCTTTCTTATTAGTTATGCTTAGAAAAACTAGATCCACAATATGAAAAAGTGGAATCACACCTCCATCTCTAGTGATGGTCTTATGCCGGCGTATCAATCCATCTTTCTGTTGCTACTGCCTTATGTTCCCCTTTTTCCTATCCAATGATGAAGATAAAGTGATTGTGAAAGTCTCTTTTAGCTAATCCAGACTAGCAAAATGCAACACAACAATTTACTGCGACTTTTAGTCATAATTTTATAGTTTGTTTATCAAATTATGCAAAAACCGCTTCAAGCGACTTCCCCTTAGTGAGAAATGGGTGAGAGTCAATTTTTTTGTTCCAATCCCCTCTTTTTTTTTTTTTTTTTTTTTTTTTTTTTTTTTTTTTTCTCTTGTGTTGCATTTTTTTTTGTTTTGGAATGGTTGTTGAAACTCTCATTTCATTAAATCTAATATCTCGTAGTCATTTAATTTATCTATAAAATACTTGCTTAAAGATAATCTAAAATAATAAAACAAAATAGGTATAAAAAACAACGAGTACATGTTTTCCTATTAAATTAATCGATTTTTTCTTCATATTAAATTAGACGATTTTACCTTGAACTTAAATTATTTTCAAATTAGTCCATTTACTAAACTTAAATTATTAAATAGTTAAATATATTCACCTAACATTACATTGATATTCAAGTAGAATTTTAAAATAAAAATAAAAAGTTTTAACACTAAGGACATATGTGGAAAATACTAAACATTGTCAAAATTATCAAAATACTAAACATATGTGGAATTCATACATGCTACTGTGAAGAAACTTCCTTCAAACTGCTAGATGGCAAAATTAGGCATCATGATTTTGTGATTTGTGCCTCCTATATTGTTAGAATAAAGCTAGCCTGCCACCTGATTGTGCTCGCTTTTGATGACTGCTCGACATGGCAAATGAGTTGTAGTGCTGACTCGGCTTATGAAACAGAAAAAGAAAAACACTTCCCGCCTGCTTTGGTTTCTCCCATTACGCACAATCTCTCCCTCCTTCCCGATTGCTGTAAAGAGGAAATCTGAAACCCATCCATCCACCAACCCCCAACATCACACCTTCGACCACCACCAAACTTGGCCCATCTCCGGCGATAGAAGGCCCCACACAGAAGCTCAAAAATGGATTGGAATCCGAAACAGGGGACCCAGAAACCCATCCACCTGTCGCTTGGCTCACGGCACCGATCACCGTACAAGGGCCAATCGCCAGCGAGAGCTAGGTCCACACAGAAACTCCACCTTCGACTCCACAAACTCGACGCCCCCGATTCGTATTTGGCCCCCTCTGCTTTGTTTCTGATTCGGCCCCCTCGACACGACCATTCAATCCACGCCAGCTGAAGGTAAAATGATAGTTGCATTCTGGGCACATTTTCTTTTGCAGAATTTCCCTTGTAAATGTGTATGAATACATATAAGGGAATCCACATAAATCACGCCCATCCGTGATTTCCTCTCTGTCAAAATTTTTTTTACAGCAACTCTGTTTCTTGGCTGTATATTCCGTAAATAGCCGTTGTCTTGTTTATGGTTGTATATTCCTTAAATAGCCACATTCTTGTATTATGTAAACATGTCTTGTAATGCAAAATAATATTATAGAGATTTCCACGAAATTACTTTCCAAGTTATCCTTATAATACATTGGCCGGCCAGCGAAAACTTAACATACGTAAAGGTGCCACCTTTTTAATTAGGCCTGAAAACCGACATCTGCAGTTCGGTACTGCGCCGAACCGAACGCCGACCGACCACCCCAATTTCCTACATTTGCCGACCGACCACCGACCGTATAAGGGGATGGAACCGGCCGGAACCGATTCCGATCGGTTCACGGTCGGTTCACCGGTTTGGGCCATTGTTTTGGGCCCTGTTTTGGGCACCGGCGTCGAGCTGAGGAAGGGACGATGGGTACCCGGACGGAGGGCCGGAGGCTTCGAGAACCGAGAGGAGACGGCGTGGGAGAGAGCCGAGAGGAGAAGATGGCGTGGTGGACTGCTGAGAGGGGAAGACGGCGTGGTGGACTGCTGGAGAACCGAGAGCCTTCGGAGTTCGGACCAAGAATTGGGAGAGAGGGAGAGGTCAGACGGCGTGGAGGACTCTGGACTGAAATGTTGGGGTGCTGGAAGAGTGAGAGCCGAGAGGGCAAAGGGGCACTTTTGCCCTAATACAAAACGGCACCGTTTGGCTTTAGGCCAAACGGCGCCGTTTACTTCATTTCTTTGACTCAAATAGATAAAATCACGACGCCGTTTCACTCACTTAAGTGAAACGGCGTCATTTTATTTATATAAAAAGGAAAAAAGAATGTTAAGTATCGGTCGGCCGGTTTTTCGGTTTCTTAAGAACCAAACCGTACGCCGAACCGACCGACGTCGGTTCATACCATTTTCTCTCGACCGCCGACCGGTTCTTCGCCGGTTTCGGCCGGTTCCGGCGTCCTGAGGTCGGTTCCGATGAGAGGGTTAGATGGTTTACATTGGTATGTGTGCGGCAAGGCACAACAAAGAGTCAGACTTCCAATATCCTCAAGCCAAGACAAACAGAGAGGGTAGGGTGTAAAGCAAGAGTTAATGCAGTTTTGAATGAGGATGGCAGATATATCTTGTCTAGTGTAATCTTTGATCACACACATCACTGTAGTCTAGGGAAAGCAAGACACTTTAGATGTTTCAAGAAGGTAGATGCTCGTGTGGCTAAAAGGCTTGAAATAAATGATGAAGCCGGAATACGTACGTCAAAAACTTTCCAGAGTGTAATTGTTGAAGCGGGGGGAGGGGGGGTATGAGAATGTGCCATTTGGGCAAAAGGAATGTCAAAACTATATTGAGAAAGCACAACAACTTCACCTCAAAGTTGGAGGCGTTGAAGCTCTAACTAACTACTTACAGGATATGCAGAAAAAAAAATGCAGAATTTTTTTATGCGATAGATGTGGGCCCTGACATGAGGTTAAAGAATGTGTTTTAGACAGACGCCCGAAGTAGAGCTGCGTATCAATTATTCAGAGATGTTATCACTTTTGATACCACATACCTGACCAACGCTTATAAAATTCCATTTGCACCATTTGTGGGTGTGAACTATCATGGTCAGTCAATCCTATTCGGGTGTGGATTGATATCCAATGAGGATGCAAATACTTTTGAGTAGTTTTTTGAGTCATGGTTGAAGTGTATGAATGACCGACCACCAAATGCAATCATTACAGACCAAGATAAGGCAATGAAACTTGCAATTGCGAGGGTGTTTCCATCATCTAGGCATCGTTTTTGTTTATGGCATATCATGAAGAAGCTTTTGGAGAAGTTTGGGTCACATTCTCAATATGATGAGATCAAAGATAGTCTACATAAATGTGTGTATGACTCATTAAGTGAGAATGAGTTTGACGAACGATGGAGCGATTTGCTTGAAACTAATGATCTTCGCGATAATGCTTGGTTGGGATCTCTTTATGTTGATAGGCGGTTTTGGGTGCCGGTGTATATTAAAAATACATTTTGGGCCGGAATATCAACCACACAACGTAGTGAGGGCATGAATGCATTTTTTGATGACTACGTTCACTCTAGGACTACATTAAAACAATTTGTTGATCAGTACGATTCAGCCCTTAGGAGGAAGGCAGAGAATGAAGCAATTGCTTACGTCAATTCATTTAACATTGAGATTCCTTGCATATCTCCCTATCCTATCGAGAAGCAATTTCAAAAAATATATACAATTGCCAAGTTTAAGGAAGTCCAAGAAGAATTTTGAGGGTTTTTATATTTGACTACCTCATATTTAGGTGATGATGGTGCAAAATATACGTATGTAGTCGGGGATGAGATTAAAGTGAGTGATGGATTCATTAAACGTGTAAACTATTTTGTTAGCATATATGGAGAAGATTCCCTAGATATTACATGCAGCTGCAAATTGTTTGAGTTTAGGGGAATATTATGTCGACATGCTCTTCGTATCCTGGCACAGTTAGGCAAGAGTGAAGTTCCACCAAAATACATTTTGGATTGGTGGAGGAAGGATATAAAGAGACAATATATCAATGTAAAAATTAGTTATGAGGCGACGAGCAACCTTGAGAGACAAAGGTTTGATTGGATCCAAAATTGCTTCTATAAATTGTGTTCAAATGCCGCAAAGACCGAGAGAAACTATGTAAAATTGATCGGTCAGCTAGAGGTGTTGAAGTCAGAGTACCCGGATGACGATTCATATGAAAGTACTTCCACAGCTGGTCTGGTTACTCCCATGGATGGCATAACAAGTAAAGTTCTTACTCCGTTATTTGTTCGGAATAAAGGGAGATCCACAACTAAGAGAAGAACACACCCCGTTGATAAGGCTCTCAAGAAATTGAGTACTAGAATGAGACTGTCCACAACTGAAGTTGTATATTGTTTGATTATTTTTTACACATATGTACAATACATTTTTTATAGTGGTGTAGTTTTTTCATAATTTCACAACTGGTCTAGTTGAAGCAATTCATGTAAGAAGTATTTTATTTTCCCTAGATTGCCTACGTTATTGAAAGTTCCAGCTTGATTGTTTAGATAGGAAAAATGTTCATCTTAGGCTTAAAATGAAGATATTATTCTCCATATTTGTTGATATGCATAGAGGAGTAGTCACTTATCAAGGGAAGATAGACGAAATTACAGTATGAGCGGCACGCAGCATGAGGTTCCACAAACTCAGGTACAATTAAAAAGTCTTAAGTGATATTTGTGTTTTTGCTAAGTATTCTTTTCTTTTGTTTATATATAGAACCCAATAAATGATGTTTGATATTTTTTGTAGGTATCCTGGCTACATGATCAAGAAAGCCAAGTTTGGACACATGTGCAAGATTTTTTTTGTACTCCCTCGACTGCTTGTCTACCTCCAGTACAAGCACAACCTGTGCAGTTGAATCCCTTGGATCATGATGATCTATATTAGCCTAGATGGTGGCAGCCATGATGGTGTTGTATTTATAGTGGTGTTGTCCAGTATCCCTCTCTCTGTTTGTGCTTTTTGTATTTTGAACAGTGGGATGATCATATTTGTTGTAAATGATGTGCTTTTTATATTTAGGAGGGGTTGTTGCTGCTGTATTTAGGAGTAGCTTTTGTAATGTGAACATCCTGATTTGTATATGAAATATGTTTAAGTTGTCGAAAATACAATGGCCTCAACTGCCATTGGCTTAAAGAAAGTTGTTCAATATGATAACTCCTTTTACTTTTATAGCTGAGTACCTGTGAGTTGTTTATTTGCGGTGATTTTGTAGTTGCTCTAAAATAGGCGGTGATTTTGCAGTAGCTGTTGAATATTTCCAGCATAAGTGGTGATTTTGCAGTAGCTTTTGAATATTTCCAGCATAAGTGATGATTTTGCTTAGTTGGTCTGAAATTAGCAGGTGAGTTATAATCATATCATTTGGGCATGGTGTTGTATTTATATTGTTATCCATGTATATTGTATTTATATTGTAAGGAAAGAACCAGTTGTAACTGAGGTGGAGATTGAGCAGTTGAGCTGATATGCTTAAACATCCTTTTTTATTTATTGTTATAATATTTGGAGAAGGAAGTTATGAAGTTTTGGCCTGGTCTAGGAAATACATTGTATTTTGGGAATATTATTAATATGAGTTGATGTTATTTAATTGCCAAGGGACTTGCATTGTTTGATTTCTGAATTAAAAGAAATGATACTTCCAGGTTGCGTAAATGTTCAATAATGAAATGTCTATCCTTCTTCAATAGATGATAGGGACCTTTTTTTCCACTAGCCTTTTTGCAGTGGTGATTTTGCAGTAGCTGTTTATAACAAGGTTTAATATCAAATTGGACACTTGAATCCATAGATTCAGTCTTGAATCAGGACTAATAACAAACACTTAATAATACAAACTTCCTTTTCATTGATATCAACAACTACATATCGTTTTCACAAAATACAAAGAGCTTCCACAATGATACAAAGTTCCAGCTACAAATTACAAATTTCCAGCAACATCAAGACAAGAGCTTCCACAAAATATAAAGAGCTTCCACATACAAATAGACTTTCAAAGTTTCTTACTTCTAGAACTATATTAACATTTTCCTTTGAACCAACCACAACTAGATACAAGCAACCCAACAAAGAAAAACCACGACAATGAAATTGTTAACACGTAGATAGCCTTCTCCAGTTGCCTCTTGTGCTTCTCGGCCTCTATTTCTAGTCGATGATTCAAGCTTTGGATATCCATTGATGCTTAGATCTTTTCAACTTCAACTTTTAATTTATCAATTGAGTGTTGTAATCGTTTGATAGTTTTTTGGCAATATGATGGTATTTCAGGATCATACCAGCAGAAGTATCCCCAAGACTTCCCAGACTGCAAAAATCAATTCCAACTTAAATTTAGGCAAACAACACTATCAACAATAATGAGATATGAGGGCAAGAAGAGTAAATCTCACCATATAGTTTTGGCATCCAAAAAACTGCCGCCCCTCATTTTCCTCCGTATGTGTAGTTCTTTGTCAAGCTTTAATTCCACAGTAACAAATTGGGTACTCAACTATTGACTTTCCTGAGCTTGAGCAATTTTCACTGCATGACTCAGGCATTGCTATTCATATACAAAGAGAACAATAAATGTAGTTGTTGTAGCACTTCTAAAAAAATTATTAACATTGTTCCCTTCATTAATATACTCCCATAATTCTTCTGGTAAAAACAAACAAATAAACAAAATGTATAGCAGAACAGATTCAGATTCAGTATTATATTACATTTTAACTACTATTTTTTTACAATTTATATGATGATGTTAAACTCGACAACTAATAATGGGTTGCCTATCTACTGCACAAGTTAGGGATGAGATGACAAAAAAGAGTATATAAATTGGGTAATAATTTAGGGAGCTACTACATATACAAAGGGATCCCACACAGTGACGTCACTTTTTTTTTTTTTTTTAAATAAGAATTGTTGCCTCCATTCTGTCTGTTGAGTTTCTAGCCCTACCATCCGTCTATAGAGCTCCCAACAAATCCCCTGCAAGTATTCTTCCCTACTGGAAAAGTGTTTGGTGCGGCAGCAAGTACCCTTCCATCGCATAGGTTTGGTCTACAATTCTTTGCTTTCCCTGCAAGTATTTTTATTTTTTCTATTTGTAGCTATTGCCGGTGTGGTCATGGGTTCGCAGTTTGGGCTTGTTCTTGGTGGTAGAAATTGAGGTTTGATTTTTTGTCTTGGAGACACATCCAAATACATGAAGCCGTAGTTTGTTAAATGAAATTTTGTGGAGACACATCTAAATACATGAATTCGTAGTTTGTTGAATGAAAAAACCCCTTACGTCCATCACACATCCATGCACCTGCTTAAATTTGTTTGAGTGGAATTCTCAATTCTGTTTGTGGCCTTTTTTTTTTTTTTTCCTTCTTCCGAGGAGGTGGATGGTGGTTTTAGGTCTTCATGTAGTACCCAAAACATAGTTGTTTATATATTTTGAAGTGGCAAAAGTTTTTGAAAATAAACAACTGAAATAGCATCTTGAGCTTTTGAAGATGGATCTTACAGACCACATCTAATTAGTAATTTATGAAAGTGTATGTAAGACATGTTTTTCTATTTTTTCTTTTATAAATGTTTATTTTTCAGTCTGCTACTTAGTGGAACGTCAAGCTGTTTATTGGTTCACATTTACTTGTTGGACAAGAAGAATTTTTGGATATATTAGTTAATAGAATGTTTACTTCTATTGTAAGAAGTTGAGTAATCCTCTCCTATGCATATGTGCTCAATTTAGTGTCAATCTCTACCCAAAACATAGTTGTTTATATATATATTTTTTATTATTTTATTTTGTAGCTATAATCAAGATGGAACCATGTCGATTGATATTTTTCAAGGAAGAACATGAGAGTGACGGTCCTAACACTCCACGTGGTTAGATGTAAATTATTGAATTTTTAATGGCATTTTTTTAGGGGCTCTTTTAAATATCAATTGTTTTATGGCATGCTTAACGGATTTAAAATAAATCATGTTTTGCTTAATGTAGACCAACAAGACTAAGCTGGATCTCAATATACCGAGAATCAAAGAGTTGAAGAATCGAAGGTTGATATGATATTTGGGAGTCAAGTAGATATTATTGAATACTACACAAAGTATGCCAAACAGGAGGGATTTGGAGTGTCGAAAAGAACATCGACTACTAGAGATTATGGAGAGGTAAAATACTTCACCATAGCATGCAGTCGTCATCACAAGCCAATAAGCAAGTCATTAAAAATTGATCAGCCAAAACCGGTAGGAGGGACAACTTGCAAGGCTAAGATTAATGTAAAGCAAATAGTCGATGGAAGGTATCAGTTATCCAATGTCATCCTCGAACACAATCATGCAGTGAGCCCGAGTAAGTCAAGACATATTGCCTGCCATAAAAAATTATCAAGTTGGTCAAAAAAAAAAAAAGAATTGAGATGATGGATAAAGTTGGAATTCGTCCGGCTAAAAATTACAAAACTATGCTTGTTGAAGGGAGTGGATATGAGAATCTCACTTTCGGAGAAAAAGAGTGCAGGAATCATATCAATAAAGTACGTAATGAGTTGCTTGGAGAAGGAGATGCAGAGCCATTTCACAAGTATTTGGTGCAACAGCAAGAGAAAAATAATGGTATTTTCTATGCGATGGATCTAGATGAAGAAGGGAGGTTGAGAAATGTGTTTTGGGCGGATGCTCGCAGTAGGGTAGCATATAAGTCATTTGGAGATGTCATAACTTTTGACACAACGTATTTGACAAATAAATATAAAATGCCATTTGCCCCTTTTGTGGGAGTCAAACATCACGGCCAATCGATACTTTTTGGATGTGACCTTATATCAAATAAGGACATAGATACATTTGTGTGGTTGTTCGACTAGTGGTTAAGGTGTATGTCAGGACAGGCTCCTAATGCAATCATAACTGACAAGACAGGGCAATGCAAGCGGCAATAGCAATAGTTTTTCCGAGGGCCAAGCATAGATTTTTTTTTATGGCACATTTTATTCAAATTACCTCACAAATTGGGAAGGTTAAACAATGGTTTAGTTTTTCTAAACCAAGTCCCTTGTCGCCTTTTTCATTCAAGCTAACATACATTTTCTAAACAGTATATAGAAATCTCACACAAAATACTACAACTAGGAAAAACTAACAGTCATTCAAGTTGATTTTAGACTAAAAAAAAAAATTAACAAACGAACCCCCTAAGAAGCAAGTCGAAAGCTTTGTGTTTTGGGGAAAAAAATTCTGCATCATACGTCTACCTGTGAAGAGAATAGATTTAGGATCGATGGGGAGAAGCTGGTAGAGGTTACTAGATATAAACAAACAATGAAGAGGGAATTGGCAATGGAATGCACTCGTGGATGAGGGTAGAAGTTCTGTCGCTGTGATGGAAGGCACTTGTGGAGGAGGGTAGAACTTTGTGCGACGGGATGGTGCAAAATCTAGGAGGGAACCGATGTTCGGCGATGGAAGCTATCGTGACGGTGTTTAGCAACGGGATGGCCACGGTGACGGCGTAGGGACGGTTGGGAGGAGACGGCGACAGTAGGGCTGTTGGGTTTGAGTTTTCTGGATGTGTTTTCCACAAAGGGGTTCACGATATATTTAGCCCTTTTCTGACTTGTTTTTTTAATGCCACGTGGCGTGACACGTGGAGTGCCACGTCAAGCGATCAAAGGCAGCAGTAACAGGGAAGTGGCACAGTAGCGTGACCCATATTGTTAACACAATAATCAATATGAGAGAGAGAGAGAGAGAGAGAGAGAGAGAGAGAGAGAGAGAGAGAGAGAGAGAGAGAGAGAGAGAGAGAGAGAGAGAGAGAGAGAGAGAGAGAGAGAGAGAGAGAGAGAGAGAGAGAGAGAGAGAGAGAGAGAGAGAGAGAGAGAGAGAGAGAGAGAGAGAGAGAGGAGATTTCCTTCTTATGATTAATAAGATACTTGCCTAATAACCAAACATAGGAGGCGAAAATTACATGTTAACTTGCAAACTAGAATGTCTATGGCATGATTTATTTATTTATTTATTTATTTTTTATAATTGTCCATGGCATGATTTATAGAAGCAAAAGTCTTAGGAGTTCCACTAGGTTGTTGGATCTTCTAGGTTTCAGACCTAGAAAAATGATTGAGGGAAAGATAACAATCGAAATAATGGAACTTAAGTTTGATTTAGCTTGAAAGATTTGCACATAATTTTTATGATCACTTGCCTAACTTCATTGACAGCCTTTGAGAGAATAGAAGTAATATAACGTTAGAAAATTAATGTGTAATTTTTTAATAACGAATAAATATTTAAATTACAATTAAAATTAAAATAAATGAAAATATCAAAATCAATTTTTTATTAGAATAATGATAAATTTGTTCAATTTGTTATTTGGTGTTGTTTGAAAAGTGACTAGTTAAATTTATAAAAGTGAATTTCCTAATTTAATTTTAACCAAACTTTATCGAGTCTACTACTAGTTCTATTTATTGCATAATGCCTCAACATATGCTAACTCAGTTATATTGAGTATTTTTCATTTAATAAATTTATTTTATACTGTTTTGAGTTTTGGTTGCATACATCTTCAATCTCCTCAGATGTAACAGTGATGTCCAGCATAGTCACGAAATATTGTTTTCAATTAATACATCTCAGTGGAAAAGCTAATATTAGAAAGTAATGACTCAATCCACAATGTAATCTGTCACCACCAGAACAGACTGATCCTGATTGGAAAGTCTACATATGTTTCACAATGTATTATTCAACATTCTCATTATTCATGCTTAATGCCTCTCAATCACAATACATAATGAAAATGGGAAAAATGGTGGAGGAAGAAATCATTGACTTCCTCAATGTTTCACAGCTATATTTTTTCAATGTATATGGGTAATTTTTGGCACCCACTTTCAGAATATTACACAGACTGGACAACAAAATACTACACTACTTATACTTCCAATTGCTAACCTGTAGCTTCCTCCAAAAAGAATGGTGATCAATGAAGAAAAAGAAAGAGAACGATGAGAAAGATTGAATTGTATACTTGTCCTGATGAAAACCGAGCACCCTCCTGTTCATCAGGGTCTTGAAAATCAAACTCTGCTTTTAAGTTCCCTCGATCATTATGTCAACTGCAATTTGTGCTCCAAATGCCTCATTCCAGAGGAAACAATTCAAAATTTTGATCACTGCTGAGAGCTCTTAAAAAGCATCCAAACTTTTTTGGTATGATTCCTTATATCATCAGCTACCATGAATTTGAGGCAACTTAGGAGGATCTGTACTTACTAGATTTGCCCACAAGTTTGCAAGCGTGAGAAAGTAGTGCTCCCCATTCCAAACCACCAGTTTCAAGCCTGGTTCAGTCAATTTCAGAGAAGGTTAGAAGACGCCAGGCTCCCCTATACTCTCGCCAGAATGGGAAAAAAAAGATAATACAATGAAATTAAAAATTAAGATATGGATTAAGATGATCAGGATTTTAATAAGACAGCACTCGCTGTTTTATATATCATTCTGGGGTGCCTGTGATAAATTTGAAATACAAAAAGAAGCTGAAATTAGGAAATTCTTTCAGATATTCTTCACAAGTACTGAGATCCAAATTTCGTAATTGTTGAATCTTAGTTGTTCAAATTTTCATTGTTCTCATCAAGCCGTGTAGAGGAAATGGTTATTTGATTGGCCTGGGTTAACTTACTAACCCGTGAGAGCTATAAAGTCAATACTACATACCTGGCACTGTTCCTGCAGTTAAGGCTGATAACCTACAAATAGGTTGTCCTGAGAATACATGATTTTGAAGTGCAACTGCATCAATGTCATGAATATACTTGATAGATTCCAGTAGTGCTTTTATTGTTCCATCATACTGAAAATCAATATGATCAGAAATGCTCTTGAGAGCATCTTCAAGTCCTGAATTTGCCCATATACTATAGCACTCGCTTAGAAGGCTATACAAGCCAGTGGCAATGCCAGAAGTTAAAAATATCCATGGCTTATAAAGCTTGGTTGAGGCTCCAAGAACTTCAACGACTCTGTAAATTTCTCCAAGGGCAAGGATGCATCGCTTCCCTGTATTTTCATCAAAAAAATAAAAACATACATCAATGATAGAAGTAAGGACAAGACAAAGTACCTTTTTTTATAAGGATGAGAAAACATAAAATAAATATACCATCATTGATGATGGTACCTAACAGGCAACCAATACCTTCAGGTTCAGATAGTATTTGATTTTGTACATTCTTTTGGGACGACTGCTTCCAAATTGAGGCCCCATGTTTCAGTTCATGAGCACAGACAGATAGTATACTAGACCATGTTGAAACATAATATTGTTGCTCCTCCGTTGTTCCCAACTTCAGAATCGCTAGTGTTGATTCCACATCATTAAGGAGTTCAACAGCCGATTTCAAATCCTTTTCTGCCTATTAAAGAGAAATGAACATGGATAGGTTACAAGCCAACTCACCAATAAGCAGAGTATTATAACCAATTCAAAATAGGAAAAAAAAACCCTTGCCTTCTGAATTTTTCAACATGGTATTCCCTAAATTGTGTGTTGAAGAAAGAAAGAAGAAAGAGAGATTCAAAACAGCTCGATAAGATCCATAGTTGTTTAAAAATCTAACTTTTAAGTTCATCACACGTTTCCTTAAGGTCATACTGGAAATTGAATTCCAACAAAATTATATGAAATACCTACTTGAGCAATTAAGAAAATGAGAATGCAACCAAGCACTTGGTTATTTTCTTCTGAAATGAAAGAAACAATCAGAGGGGAGGAGGGAATGAATGGCAGCCAATGAGGTAAGAAAACTTATTAGAGCTGGAAAATAAATTGTTCTGAACGCTAGTATTTAATAGCAGTTCCCATGACAGCACTTGCTTTCAATGGAAGACCATTTGGGGAGTAAGGCTTCTTCAAGAACAGCTTTCTTTGACTGGAAGGTTGCATTGGGGAAGATTCATCCTGGATAATTTGAAGAAGAGACATATTATAGTGGCAGAATGGTGTTGTAGCGATCAGAGTGGGGAATCAGTGTATCCTTTCTTACTTCTTTGCAAGGTAGCTAGCTCCTTGTGGCAAGAGGTGCTTAGTCTACTCTGGGTGATGGATCTGTTAGCATCTTGAAAAGGGTGGTTTGAGAGTCATCATAGCAAGACCTTGTAAAAAAAGATCCCAATTTGGCACGCATAAGCGTTGCTCTTGTATATATCCCATATATTTGGGATTTTGCCTATACTTTTGATCAATAAAATCTTGTATGCTGATCAAACAAAAATAAAAAAAAATCCCAATTTGGGTTCAAAGATAACATAAGGACCTAGGAAGAACTCAAGGCTTTACTTTTAAATTCACTCTACCATTGGATGGCAGCCATGGCCCACCCATGTCTTATTCACTTTAGTTTCCAAAGATTCTTCGTCTTTTTTCTTACTTAACAAAAGAATTTCAGCATATATAGCACTGCATAAACATATCTTTACTTGGCTGGAAAAGAAGCCACAGCTTATATAGCACCATCAGCAGATCAAGCATGGTTTCAATCTTAGAGTTAAGAAAATCCCACATATAGTGACCATAATACTAACAAATTTATGCAGTTCACAAATTTCTGACGTTATTTATGTCAACTCATATTCTATATAAAAAATATATATAATTAACAGGTAACTTTCATATATTGAGGCTTTCAGCTGTAATATTGATGTTTTCTACTTCTTCATAAAAAATCAATACGAAGATGCATACCAATGTCAATCTTCTTGACATCTGATATTCTGATTCAAGCACTTGGAACTTGGGTTCCAGCAAAATGTCAAGAAATTCATTAAAGTGAATCGCTCTTGCTGATAGATCCTCCGAACAGACTTCTTTCAAGATCAGATTATCCTTGTGCAGTTCATTATAGAATTTCTACGACAGAAAGCAACAGTAAATGATAACAAAGTTCAGAACCATATAGAAATTTGGCTCAATGGATTCATAATCATAATTTTAGAGCACAAATTAAATGATTTTAGAAAACCAAATTCAAAATAAGGAGAAAACTATTCAATAGTCTTGCATTACTGACTATAAGAGAGTGAGAGCTTTTTTCTAACAAGTAATAAGAGAGTGAGAGCCATAAGAAAGATAGTTAATGAGATGACAACAATATCCACTCATAAATCTGCTTGTGTGAACCCCTAGGGGTTGACTCAAGTGGTAAAGGCCTTGGGCTTGGGGTTATGCTCCCCCTAGGTCTAAGGTTCAAATCTCCTTGAGTGCAAACACTCTCTAGGGGTCATTGGAATGGGGGGATTTTCCCCTTGAATTACCCAAGATGCACTTGCAGGAAAGTCCTTTCCAAGGGTCTGTGCACCTCGGGAATGGTCGGGATGCTGTTCCCGGACACCCGATGCCAATAAAAAAAAAAAAAAACTGCTTGTGTGAGTGATTTAGGAGAGAGAACTCAACCTCTAGGATTCAAAATCATATTAAATGAGTTTCTTATGCACTCAAAATAAAGAGCCAAGTTAACTTATTAAGCTTCTACGCAAGTTTATTTAGCTTTTTTGTAGTGCATACTCAAAACATAAGCTAAACAGAAATTTTGAATATATTTTTTTATAATCAAGGCAGGTTATAAATATATATTTTTTATATAAGTAAGGTTTACAAATGTATATGACCAAGTACAGTCACCAACCTGGATTTCCTCATCAAGAGATTTCGCTTTTGCCTCTTCGCCAGCGAGAGCAGCAGTTCTTTGAGCTTTCTACAATTTGCATTTTCACAAGATTAAAGTGATAAACAAATTTATTTATTTATTTTTAAATCTTAATAGGTTTACCAACCTTCAGATTGTCAAGATGAAATGCTGCAACTGAGCTCAGTTCATCTTTTAATGTGCTATAGAAATCCACATAATCATTTAGCTCTAACACTGTAGAAAGTGTTTTCCTTGAATCTCCAAGATCAATATCAGAAGTTCTATCTTCAGTTCTGGTTCCAGATGTGGCAGTGTTAAAATCCCAGGAACCATCATCAAAATCATCAGCACTGGTGATTAAATCAGATCCGAATAGTGTTGTGCTGGAATGTATCCCATGATCACTTGCTATTGATGTATGATTAACGGAAGCATTCTTCTCAGCTTGACTGTATAAACTTGATATTAGATCACTGATAGATACATTAGAACTAGGAATTTTAATGCCATCTCTCAGGTTGGAAGTGGGTGTGACAGTAGAAACATCTTGAAGGATTGAGGGTTCCTCCGAACCTAGTTCTCTATCACTGAAAATATTTATGGGCAAGGGTTCCCTGTGATTCTCAGACCTTATGCCATTCCTCTGGCAAGAATAAGATAAAAGATGGTCACAGAACTAGAAGAAAAGGCGTTTGATAATGAAAGTGAAAGCATTACCAATACTACTAAAATTTCAAAAGACGAACAAATTTTGTAAAAAAAAAAAAACATATATCAGCGAAGAGAACAGATCAACATCAAGGCTGCATATATTCGCTTAAAAATCAACATCATCTTGATTGTGTTGCAGTGACATATATGCTAAGGATTGCCTTGGTAGACCAGCATCATCCAAACCAACAAGAAACAATATCATTTTAAACCAACACTGCCCCCGCCCCCCCCAAGGGCGGCAAAAATAGACAAAAACAATAAAACAAATTTATAGAAAAAAGAGGAAAAAGAAAAGTGAGAAGAATTATTCAACCATTGTTTCTGCACACAACATTTTGAATTGAATGAAACTTAATCTATAGATTTCAATAAAATAAGCCTATAGGCCGAATATACTACCTGGATTTCGCCACTTAAACCAGGTGCTTCTACACCAGCAGGAGAATAATCAACAGCCTTGGACTTTTCCTACAACAACCAAACTAAATTTTTAGCATCCACATTCTCTGCTTACTCAACAAGGTAAAAAAATTAGAATGAAATCAAAATGATACATAACCTCATGCTTCGAAACAGTCTCTAAAAATGCATCCTTGAATTCCCCAAAGTTCTCACCAGATTCATCATTCTCAGCAAATGGAGAGGAGTTAAAACCATTCTGTTTGCTTTTAGAATAAGATCCAGAGATCATGTCATCTTGATCCAAAGAAGTCCGATTGAAATCAAATCCAAATTCCCATCCTGCGGATTTGGGAGAAATTCCATCTGATGCTACCAATGAATCTTTAGGATTGCTCACACAATCAAGATCAGAAGTAAGTGCTTCTATACCAGCAGGAGAAATATCAGCAACCTTTGGCTCTTCCTGCAAACAAAAGCAAGCATGAGCACATTCTTCCAAAGATTCAACATTGTGTATGGCATAAAGAATTCAAATCAAACCGACTTACTGATTTGTGTTTCAATCCAGATTCTGAAAATGCATCATTAAATTCACAAAAGTTCTCCTTGGCACCAACATTCTCATCAACCAAAGAGGATACCAATTCATTCTGCTCACTTTTAGAGTATGACTCCAAGATTATACCGTTCATAGAGCTTGGGTTGAGATTAAATCCAGAGGCCCCTTTCCTGGAATTTTGAGAGATCCCATCTGATTCAGCAAAAATGTCTACAGGACCAATGACACCATCACCATCAAATGTTTGCACTTCTCCATCAGCAAGAGATGTATCAGCAACCTTTGGCTTTTCCTACAGCCAGACATAAAGTTTGACGATGCACATTCTTTGAAATCTCAACATTATCAGCAAAATGAAGAAACCAAATCAAACTGACTCACCAACTTATACTTTGATCCAGTTTCTGGAAATGCATCCTGAAATTCCCAAAAATTCTCAACAGAATCAACTTTTTTATTAGGTTCCGATGAGGTCATCCCACTTGCAGTATCATTGACCTTGCTTTTGGAGAATAAGCCTGCGATAAAACCATCTTGCCTAGTCATATGGCTTGAGTTAAAATCAAACCCAAAACCCCATTCACCACTGCTGTTGGAAGTTCCATTTGACACCACAAACAAATCACCAGGACCATGTACACCATTGCTAAACCCAAATGTTCTGGCTCCCTCAGCACTTTCCTGGACTTTCGGTTCAACCTTTACACAAGAAAAACTTTGAGTTAGTGAATGCAATCCCCATCAAGCACATATGTTTCTACATGTCCAACGGCATGATAGAACATACTATTGCAAGTCCACAATAAACATTACTGCCAATTTAGGTAGCTTAAAGAAAGTTCATTGCTTTAAATTCCCAAGGAAAATTCGTTCGTATGATACACACTATCGACGTACAAATACCCATAAATTAAACAATACCCGCCCGGATTAATTGTAATAAGAATCAGAATTTCAATTTCGAGATTGTAAACTATTTGAGGGCTAAGGAAACAAAAACCTCTACTCAATTGTGGCTAGTTTAAAATTAGAAATCAACAACATAGCTTCCCAAATGCCGTGTTTACATGTCAATTCACTACTTTTAACTCTTTCCAGAGTTTTTAATGGTTTAATTACTAGGAGACCAAACAAAGAAACTAAAAGTTTAAGAAATGCTCCTTCACCTTAGAATCTCCATTTCCGATCTGAGCTTCTGGCTCCGCAACCTTGAATTCCCACCCATCATCATCATTGTCATCATCAAGTCCATCATTCCCGTCCGCCAAATCCGAGCCCAACCCATTCGAATTTGAGTCCAATCGGTTTATACTTAAATTCGACCCATTCGTACTAACATCCGATTCATTTGAGTTCAAACTCGACCCTTTCTGGGTCATGATTTGCTGATTCTGACTATACAGATTTGTAATCAAATCATTAACGCTGGAAGCGGATCCTTCTCTCCCAGAATCGCTTTTTTTGTTGTTAACGATAACGCTCGCACCGAATCCCGTCTCCTCTGTCTCTTCCTCTTCCAATTCCCCAAATATTGACAACGGCAGAGCTCCCGTTGGCTTCACCCACTGGGCCGTCCCCGGCTCAATCCGATCTGGTTCACGTGGATCAGTTTTAGAGAAGCTATTGTTTTCGGGAGCGTATATGGGATGGGCGGTACCACCGGAAAGCTCGTGTTTGGGGGTAGTGATGAATTCGCCCCATGAAAAGGGGGATGGTGATGAAGAAGTAGTAGCATTTGTGCCGTTGACTATGGTCGAAGCAGAATGGACGGTGGGGTTCGGGAACGATGCAAAATGAAAGTCTCCGAAGCTCTCGTCATCGTCGTCGTCCGCCATAGCTGAGGCCGCCTCTATCTCTCTCGGTCAGTTTTGGGGTTTTGGTGCGAAACGGTGCGCATATGGTCCATGTTAGAAGAGCGCGGTGGATGGATTCCGACGCGGACGGGACCCAACACAGCTGTAAGAGCAATACCCTTTTTTTTTTTTTTTTTCCCGGCTCTTCTCATTTGTTTTTGTGTTTTTTATTTATTTATTATTATTATTATTATTATTATTATTATATTATTATTATTTTTTAAATAAACTTGAACTTATATTGAATTGTTTAGACAATTTTTATTTATTTTTAAATAGTTTTTGTCAAAATTAATTTTATATATTTCCATAAATTTATGTTTATATTTATAATTATCATTCATAACTTTTTCTATTCTTCACAAAACAAATTATATTTAAAAGAATATTATTTATAATTTGGTGTAAAAAACATATCCAACCTGCTATTTACTTAACAATATTTAATTTGTAAAAAAAAAATTATATTGACACATATTATACCAAGATTTATATTATTAGAAGCATGGTAATTTCCTTTTATAATTTTGATAATATAAAAATAATAAATATTTAGAAGTATAAGTATTGAGCTAAGTTGAAAAGTAATGTCAGATATAATTATGATTATGTAAGTATCGTATATTCCTTTTTAAAAAAGTAAAGTTTACTATATAAAAAATTAATTTTTTTATATGAATCTCATATTTATTTATTTTTTTTAAAATAAATACTTGACGCTTACGTATTTTATGATTGTAAATATCATCTTTCTATATAACTTGGTGTCATGTGTTGGCCACATTGCTTTAGAGCCACCCACAACAGCATATATATACAACATATGGAATATCATGTTAAGCTATCATTTTTAAAAGTTTAAATAGATGGAAAAATATAAATTTTAATTATTTAATTTACATATAAACAAGAATTAAAAGATAAGAGTTGGCCAACACATTCGCCAATGTGTAAAATATAAGAGTTGGCCAACACATAGACCAATGTGTAGGCTTGCACACCAACCTGGTCAAATCAGATTCGGGCCCGACCCGACCGACACATAGGAAATGGCGCCCCAATTTGATTCGATCTGACCCTTAGATTTTTGGGTCGGGTCTGGTCGAACCCGTTGCTCTTCTCTATGTTTGGATCTTTCACCTTCATTTGCAAACCCAAGCGTTTCAACCAGATTTCTCTCTGATTCCATTTCTTACAACTATTCTAATTCCATCAACCAACCAAACACACTCTTGCACCATCTCCTTGGAGTCCTTTGAGATCTTTGTGTTTGCCAGCAGCACCTTATTCATGATCTGGCTCACTTTCGCAACCAGCAAGAACCGGTCTTGCTCCCACCAGCTCTTGTAAGGCACATACTCTCTTAGCTCTAAGTAGAGGAAGAGGAACCCACTTAATATTATTTAACAATGTTATTTATGTGATGCCCATTACAGATCGTGCTCAATTATAGCCATTTCGAGATGAAAGCAATTGGGAGGTTTGGTTTCTAATCTTGAGAACTTGTGAAAGCTTTCGCATTGAGAGGGTACGACACCATAGAAGCCATTAAAAATGATGTCGAGATCGCATTTCTTCAGCTTCATGCCATCGTGAGATTACAAGACCCACCAGCACCATTTCGAAACAAAAGTAATTGGGGGTTTTGGTTTGTAATCTTCAAATCTTGCGAAAGCTTTCAGATTGAGAGTGTACTACACCATAGAAGCTGTTAAAAATGATGTTGAGATCGCATTTCTTCAGCTTCTTGCCACCGCAGGATTACCAGACCCACTAGCACCATTTTGGAACGAAAGCAATTGGAGGATTTGGTTTGTAATCTAAGGTTCTGAGATAACTGAAGTCTTTAGATAAGAAAGTCGGTCAGTTTAATGCTTGGAATCCAAACCCATCATTTATCGGGTTGGTGAACCGAGCATTTAACAACCCGGCAAATGCCGGGTCGGGTCGGGTCGAATCACTCGGACAATTCGGTTAATTTGACGGTCATATGCACAAGCCTACCAATGTGATCATTGTCATCTTGTTTATACATTTGTTTATATAATGTAACAAATTAAATAAACCAACACATGATGCAGAAAATTTACAAAAATACCTACACTTATTCACTCCTACAGTTCCTGACAGGAGAACTCAATACAAACTTTTTATTTTTTCTGACAAATTTAAGACACTAGCTGCTGGGCATGCACGCTTGCACGCAGCTTCAGCTCTCAGACAGACACGATATTTATCAGAAGCAAGCAGCCGAATAACGAAGCAATTACCATGCCGAGCAAACTTGGAGCCAAAGATACTGGAGCACCGGAAAAGCTTCCCGTGGACGTGTTAGTGCTCAAAATCACGACAATCCAGTCATCTCCGGAGCCAATCCCAGCATGAGTGAACTTGGAGTCATTAAGATATCTTCCATACAGAGAATTTCTGTAGTTTTTAAGCACATTAATCTGGTCTAATTTGGTGACACAAGCAGGCAAAATGGCCCCATCTGCAGTGGTGTTGAAGTTGATGTGACAGTGGCTCAAGAGCCTGTCCACGTTTTTGAAAGTACTGTTCAGGGGATGTTTGGTGCCCGGAGTATACCTGTAGGACTGGGCATCAAGGCAAGGTTTGTCTTTCTGTAACTGGTGTGAAATTTTGTCAGCAAGGCAAGCTGCCTTGGCGTTCGGAATGAACACCGGGAGATTTACGAACAACCTGTAGCTGTTGATGTCTCTGAATAGCTGTTTTTCTTCTTTATTATCTGACGACGTAGGTTGATCGCTATCATCTGCAGGCCGTCCGATATTATTGTTAATTAACTATAAATAAAAACAGCAATTAAGACTAGTTTTCCTAGCTACTAATATCCAAACTCAGGAAAGAAACTATGGACTCGTTTCGATACGTTTGAGACGAGAAGAAATATTTTAAATGAAAATAAATTTTTGAGTTAAGATGTAATGAAATAATTTGTAAAAAAAATATGTATTTAAATAATGAGATGAGATGAGATAATATTTAATTTTTAAATTTAAAAAAGGTATGAGTTTCACTATTTTAATTTTTAGTCGAATCGTTTACTGTTTATTTAAATATATATTTTTAAAATTTAGAGTTAAAATACAGTGTTTTTGATAGAAAAAATTATTGTAGGGTACAAATGAGATGTTTTCATCTTATCCAAACCGGTAAGATCATTAAAACAAATTAGATACTCCGTGTCAAGAAATTAACATGTTTAATTACAATCAAACACAATAAAATTCAGTGATGATATATGATGATAATGGCATACAATTAAGTCACAAAAACAATAACTACAGATCACTAGTTTGTCAACAAGTCTTAATTTTGATAATATTAGGAAAATAAATTTTGCATTTTACTTCATCGAGTATCACTCCCCTCAAGATTTAAGGTTCAACACTTCATAATACAAACAATTATTTGGAATCACTCTCCTAGTGAAAAGTTAGCAATTTAACTGGCCAATTTCATGTAGAAAAACTTTCGAGAGTGCAGTGTACATGACCAGAATTTACTCTACAAGAATAGATCTGAAGGATCCTAACTTGAAGAGATTTTCTGACATTAAAATAAAAAATAAAGGGCATTACATTTTATAGCTTGATGCACCACGAACGTATTGTTTATTTTTTTGCTTCAATTTGCACTATAAATTGTTAAAACTTATGACTGGTTGGTATGATTATACAAAATCAAACTATCTTATTTCATCTCAATTCTTATATAATCATTACAATTTTATCAAATTTTTGAATAAAATATAATAAACAATTTAATTTTTTCAAATATCAAAATAAAATTAATATTAAAAAATTATATTATAATAATATTTTATTTAAATTTCAACAAAACATCTTATCTTATTTGAACTGTATAACCAAACGTAATATAAATTCTAATGATTTACACAATCATGCGTTATAAAGATTGTATTGCTAAGATCAATAAATACATAGACATGATAAGACATATAACGCAATTTAGTTATATAAACAAAAATTAATTAAGCGCCGTAAACTAACCACTGCAACCATCTGAATGAGAAAGAAACGGCATTCCATGAAGAATGAGCAAAATAATTATGGGGAGGCGAAGTTTGAGGAAGGCGGCCATGGCTGCTTCAGCTGCAACAAGCAGAGATATCTGAGCACCTTATGATATTTGCATACAGAAGATCAGAGTGAAAGAAAAAGATGAGCATTGGGTGTTATTGTTAAGCTAAAGTGACCTAATTTGAATCCTTTCTTTTTCTGGGTTGCCTTGCTTGTCAAGGTGATCCAAGCTATGGGGTCTTTTTGCTTCTTGAGCAGCTTAAAAAGTTGGATTGAGAGATAATATATATAAGTAATTTTAAGTATAATCGTAAAATTTATAAAAATGATTATACGATGTTTATGCACTTCATCATTATATATAGAATTACTTATGTATTAAAATATAAGCCTTGTAGGCTGGATTCCAAAGATTAATCTGTTACATGATATTATTATATGTTCGATAGTAAGATAAAATAAAAATAATTAATTTTATTAGTATAAATTTTTGGGACGAGTAACGTTCAATAATACTCTATTTTATTTAATTAAATATTAAATATCGAACCATTTACATGACCTTCGAATCTCTGCGTGCTTCACGTGGGCTGCATGCCTTGCTTGCCAATTCGGTGATCCAAGCTGTAGCCGGATCTTTTTGTTTCTTGTGTGCTTCAAAAGTTAGAGCATTCATGGTTAAGATGATGATCAAACTAGGGCTGAGAGGCACCACTGTAGGGCCCACGTAGGGACCGGGCCCATTGTCCAGACTCCAAAGGCTCCATCCCCGTGGTACATGCTGGTATGGCCTTATTATTATTATTTTCTCTCTTGAATTACATACATGTTTGAAGAGGTAGATCAAGTTTGAACAGAGAGACAGAGATACATGTTTAAATGTAAGCGGTAGAAATGGTGATTTTTGTGTATTTCTTATGTATTTTATTAATATGATTAACTGTATTAATTTTTTTTAATATTTAACTAATCTCATCAGTAAAGTGTATAAAAAATACGTAAAAATGATTGTATATTAAATTTTTGAATATATATATAAAAAAATATCAACTGATTATCATTAGAAGCCATTGAAATAAGGACAATATGTCTATGCAATATGCTAATAGTAAAGACTCGATCGAAATAAGTTTTTAGACTCATCAACCGATGGAGTATGAGTCTTCACTTCCTAACGAATGAATCGCAACTATTTAATACAAAAATACCATTCTATATAACAAACTGATCATTCTACCACAGAAATTACGATCAAAACCTACAAATCAAGAAACTAAGAGAGGGAGATGAAGTAGAAATTGAACACCATTACAGAGCACTAGTCAAGGAACCAAAACTAAGCCGGCATTGACGACAAGCACCAAGAGAAAGAGACGAAGTCTGAAAGAACCCATGGTCTAATCATTGCCAAAGACCTTTTGCGAGAGGATACAAGCATAATTTTGAATTCTGTTCTCTTCCAGTCGTTTTGGCTGTAATTTTCAAGTCCGGTGTAATGTCTAGTATACTAAATTTCATTGTTCCGTTTCGTTCCAAATTCAAGCACATTCTAGTCCATTTCAGCCATTCTAGTCACATTCTGGCTCCTGTTTTGTTTTAGATTATTTTTGTAATTTTGATTTATTGCTTCAATAGTATTTTTGTAAATTTTAAATTCAAATGGTATTTAATTTGTTCTAAAATATAAAATGTATTTATATAATTTTAACTTTTTTTGTAACATTTAAGTATGTCCCCTCATTTTTTTTAAAATATCATTATTTTTAATAATTTCTCTATTCTTTTATTTATTTCCCTTTGTTTTTATTCTCAACTCAAATTTGTGATTTTTTAAACTTATATTCATTTTATAAATCTTCAATTTTTCTATATATATATATATATACATGATACACACTTACATATATATATATATTTATTATATTAACTGAAACAACTACCGAAACAGTATTTTGACTCGAATAAGAATGCTCCAAAGAAGGAAGAAATAATTAGCGAACAGATAGAAGGACTTGTGGTAATACTAGATGGATATGATCCTTTTGATGAGGTTTTGAATTAACTGACCTAGCTGTGGATTGTCTTTTTGTTTTGAAAGAAGTTAATTCGATGCAGGTGCCACTTCGTATGAGAAGCATATATAATGGAAAACTGATGCCAAATCGACAGGTATAAATTGCTTGATCTTACACGTGGCGGACATGCAAAGATACGAGTTGACATACATGGATTTATGTCATGGGCTAACAACTCGGCTAAAACAGTAGTCCCGTCCCCAAGTCGGGGATATTCCTTCGTATTTTTGCCAAAGTAAAGGCGCGGTGACAAAGTTGGTTTTGTAAGAAATTTTATTCAATAGAAATTGGTAAGTTTTGGTGAGATGATCTTGCTTATATATAACTGGACTAGCTAGCTTGCTACACCTGGCTGAATTCTGGACCTGCGCCATGAGAGATAACGACACGCCCCGAGTCCGGAATATCTCATATATATATATATATATATATATATATATATAGTACTTTAGACATTCGAGTGCATGAATAGTCTCCACCAGATCACCCTAGAAACTCCCCGGCCACCTTACTTCATCCAATATATCTCCATTTCCACAGACGTCTCCGCAGTAGGCAACTCACCCGACACGTTGACACCCCGTCTTGCCACGTCTCCCCACTTGCCTGCCCCACACGTACACTAGATAGCTATATAACTCGCATCAGTTTGAATTGCTTCCCCTATGCATATCCAAGGTCTCAATTGTTTTAAGCTCTCCCGCTTAATATCTGTTTCTAGGTCCTTAGCAACTCGATCTAGACCACCTTGTTATCCTCCCAAAACCCCAACGGAATAATTCTTTTCCGGCTTTATTTCCAGCAACTCAGAGGCCCTTTAGAGTGTTTGAAAGAATGGCTTCAGGTGGCCAGCAGTTTCCACCACAAAGGTAGGAGACACAGCCTGGGAAGGAGCATGTCATGGAACCTACCCCTCAGTTTGAAAGCCCAGACTATAAGCCATCCAATAAACTTCATGTATTTTCTTTTTTTCTGATTCATATTAATATTACGAGCCTCCATTAATGCGGGCATGATTAAAATTGACTTATAACGTGAAAGTTTTGCTGGGAAAGGTGGCGTTAGTGACTGGCGGTGACTCGGGGATTGGACGGGCCGTGTGCCACTCCTTTGCTCTGGAGGGTGCAACCGTGGCCTTTACATTTGTGAAGGCTCATGAGGATAAAGATGCCCAGGACACACTCATGATAATAAAAATCAAAGACGCCTGATGCAAAAGAACCAATGGCAATAGCGGCCGACTTGGGATATGATGAAAATTGCAGAAGGGTGGTTGATGAAGTGGTGAATGCTTATGGCCGGATTGATATCTTAGTGAACAACGCGGCTGAGCAGCACAAGACCACCTCAGTGGAGGAGATTGATGAGGAAAGGCTTGAGAGGGCGTTTAGGACCAACGTCTTTTCATACTTTTTCACAGTCAGGTAAAAACGAATTCATATATATATATATATATATATATATATATATTTTGCTTACATTAATTATATGTCGTCAAAACATGCAATTGATGTGGCCTTGATTATATATATAACTGATGGTGATAGGCACGCTCTGAAGCACATGAGAGCAGGGAGCTCCATAATCAATACGACATCCTTGACTGCATACAGGGGAAGTAAGAGACTGATCGATTACTCAGCAACAAAAGGAGCAATAGTGGTTTACACGAGGGCTCTGGCTCTCCATCTAGTACAGAGGGGAATACGTGTCAATGGCGTTGCCCCAGGGCCCATCTGGACGCCATTAATACCGGCATCATTCAGCGAGGAAGAATGCGCTAAGTTCGGCTCTGACGTGCCGATGGGAAGGGCAGGTCAGCCTGTTGAGGTTGCACCAACATACGTGTTTCTTGCTTGCAACCATTGCTCCTCTTACATGACTGGCCAGGTTCTACACCCCAATGGTAAGTTTGCTCATTAATTTAGCTGCAACTTGTGCATTTGCTATTTATTTATTTTTGGTTAGAGATTTCTCCTTTGGGCTGTATATGTTTTTATAGGTGGGGCCGTAGTGAATGGCTGAGGCCCTGAGGGGTCGTGGAAACTTGCTTGCTTGGTGGCTTTGTTGGTATCTTTCGAGAATGCATGGGATTAGTCGTCTTGTATATGAAGGAAAGATTGGTAACTGTGTCCATGGGCTGTTTTGTGGAGTCTAGCTAGCGGGGAAAGATCAAGCTAGCAACAGATGGGTTTTAATATGCATATAATATAGGGTTACTACTAGCCAAGTGAAGTTTGTAATGTAAAGTACAAAATTCGAAAGCAAAAAAAGATGTTTATATATGTATAACGTACGAAAGCTTGATCTGTGTCGACATGCATGTGGTGATCTGGTCGTTGCATGGCTGAGGCTGTAAAACTTATGTATCTGTTGGTCTTTGTTTAAACATGAACATCTCAAGCTAGCTATGAGTACTGTAACAAAATGCTATATATCTATCAGTTTAATTTACGTATAATCTAAGCATGCATCAATTAATTATATGCGTTTCGATCATAAGCTTTCAGTAATAGCTAGACCGGCCAATTGGTGGATGATCAGAAGGAATGGTACCATACAACAACATTGCACCACGAGCCTTAAGAATTAATGGAATTAGCTGCGTATATGCATGCAATGCAGCAGTGGAGAGGTCTAGGCAGTATGTACGTAGCAGAATTCTATGTTTTACCATATGCGCGGTATATATATGTACGAGTGAAACATTAATGTGTTGTTATATTTTCTTCCCGGAAAGGAAGAACAAACCAAGGTCTGTAGAGAGCGCGAGAACCTTCTTCATAAACCAAGGTACTATAGCTAGCGCAGTACGTAGCTAACAAAATTACGTCGAGTACGCTACGAGAAAACACATGAGAGATCGAGCAAGCTGGACCTGGGCTCGGAATTGATCATCCCATTCTCAAATTTATAATGATTATGATGTTAAAAGAAGATTGATCAAGGTATATATAAAAGGTTTAGAGGTTGAAACATGCATATATGTTAAAGAAACAAACCAGAAGGCAATTTATATTCAGCTTCGCGATCCATTAAAGTCCCTTTGCCATTTAATTTCTTATTGAATGAACAGATCGATAAACTTTGCTTACCATAATGCATCCTGATAATTTTTTTAATTACCATCCTTATTGTATACTGAATTTGAACCGCAACTAAGATGCATCTTCTCAATGAACCTCACTGGGCATTAAACTTACTTTTGTGTATATAGCAATGAGTTTATTAGATAGCCATAAATAAAATCTAATGTATTATATGAAATCATTTTAGTTTGTTAGTTTATTTTTATGGGATCTTTTTATGTTTGTAGAACTTTTCATCTTAATGGAATTAAGATAAGAAAAATATTAGAGACACAAAATTAAGGATCTCACAAACTGACTTAGCACACTGCCAATGTGCCACATCAATTAAGTATTTTTTTTTTATAATTTAATTTAATTAATTAATTAATTAATTAATTTTTAACTTCCCTCTAGCCCTCGTCCCTTCTCCCATTTTCCTTTCTTAGGGTAGAGTAGAGAGAGAGAACCTATCGATAAGGGACAACAACGTCGGTGAGGGCAAGGAAAATGGTTGGGTCGCAATGGCATTGGACAGGAGAGATGGGGTGTCTTGAGGGTTTGAGAAAGGGAATGGCAGGAAGATGGCTGGGTTGCAGCAGCATTGGACGGCAGAGATGGGGGGTCTCGAGGGTTTGAGAAAGGGAGTGGGAATGGGTAGGAGGGGAGGGGCGCATGGGAGGGGGGAAAATGATGACAAAAAGAATAAAAAAAGACTAATGTGACGTATTGTGTTGCATCAATTTTTGGGGTCTTTTTATATACATATCACCTCTGTTAAGACCATTAATATTTATAAGGAGTGTTGTGTACATGGTACACAGTGAAACCTTTTCATGATTAAGTGTCAATGCTTATGTGTCATGTCGTCAAAATAGTTACATATGCATTAATGTGGCATGATATATCATTCTTGATATCTATAAACTACCACGCCATGCCTACAAACTGGCTGAATTCAGGAACTGGGCCTGTTTAGATGAGAGATATTGGCTCGCCCCGAGTCGAGAACTTAAGAGCTCTTCCAAATAAGAATCCTGACTCACAGGACAGTGGATGATCCGGTTCTAAAGACGTGTCCGCTGCATGCGACTCATCCGACACGTTGACGCCCCCTCTGGCCACGTACCCCCGCGTGTCCTCATTCCTAACACACCTATATTAACCCAACCCAATTTCAGCCACCCCCATGCATATCAAAATTTAACCTCATCAATATTTGTAAGCTAGACCTCAAAATCTCACTGATTAACGACTCCTTTATCGGAGACATTTCCAGGAACTACTACGACGTAGACCACCCATTGGAGTGTTTGGAAGAATGGCTTCCTGTGGCCAGCAGTTTCCACCACAGAGGCAGGAGACACAGCCTGGGAAAGAGCATGTCATGGAACCCACCCCTCAGTTTTCAAGCCCAGACTACAAGCCTTCCAATAAACTTCATGTATGCTTTCTGATTTCACCTCAACTTCATGCATAGATTTCACATATCCACAAGTCTTCTATGCAAACACATGCGCAGGGCGGCAGGGGTCGTCTATGTGACTGTGTCCATTGATGTGAGACTGCGCGCGCGCGCACAACTAGATCTAGATCATGATAATTCTCACATGATTTGTTAGATGTTTTCTTCATGGACACCTCAAGTTAGAGGTCCTTAGAATCCTTGAAATGTTTGCTTTTCATTTGGATAAGCAGTAATTAAGTAATGCAGGCACTAGTAAAAATAACGTGGAAGTTTTGCAGGGGAAGGTGGCGCTAGTGACTGGCGGGGACTCGGGGATTGGGCGGGCGGTATGCCACTACTTTGCACTGGAGGGTGCTACCGTGGCCTTTACATTTGTGAAGAATCAGGAGGACAAGGATGCTCAGGAAACACTCCACATAATCAAAAAGTCGAAGACCGCTGATGCAAAAGAGCCAATCGCTATAGCAGCCGATTTGGGATTTGATGAAAATTGCAGAATGGTAGTTGAAGAAGTGGTGAGTTCCTATGGCCGTATTGATATACTGGTTAACAACGCGGCTAAGCAGTACAAGGCTTCCTCGGTGGAGGAGATCAATGAGGAAAGGCTTCTGAGTGTGTTCAGAACCAATATCTTCTCTTACTTCTTCACAGTAAGGTAAAAACTAACTGAAATTACACTCGAAAAATCTAACTTTTCTTCTTCACATCACAAGGATCCTGATAATAACTGATGATGGTGATGATCATAGACACGCTTTGAAGCACATGAAAGGAGGGAGCTCCATCATCAATACTACATCCGTGAATGCATACAAGGGACACAGCACACTGATCGACTACACCTCAACCAAAGGTGCAATCGTGGCTTACACGAGAGCTCTAGCACTTAATCTCGCATCAAGAGGCATACGTGTCAATGGCGTCGCCCCCGGACCGATCTGGACACCATTAATACCGGCATCATTCAACGAGGAAGAGGTTACTAAGTTCGGGTCTGAAGTCCCTATGGGAAGGGCTGGTCAGCCTGCTGAGGTTGCACCTTGCTTTGTCTTCCTTGCTTGCAACCATTGCTCCTCTTACATGACTGGCCAGGTTTTACACCCTAATGGTAAGTTTTAGTTATATCAATTAAGCTGCAAATTATGCAAGTATTAGGAACTTTTAGTCGATATTGATGACCCATTTTTATCTTTTGGCAATTTTTTTTGAAGGTGGGACTGTAGTGAATGCTTGAGGATCTGCCGGAGAATGTGTTTAGTGCTCTCTTTCGGTGTTTTTCCGAGTAAAGTAGCGGTCTTATGTATATGGAAGAAGGGGTGGTGACTATGTTATGAATACTGTTTTATGCATATAACTCAGATTCTGCAGTGCCAGAAGAGTGGTATGATGTCAAACGTGGTTGTATGGTGTTTCAGCTAAGCTGCGTTAGTAGTTGGTGGAAGTTTGTAACAAAGGGAAGTATAGAGAACATAGATTGTATGTATTGAGCTGCTCGCATGCGCAAGACTAAGCTTGTAATGAACTTTTTCTTGTTATGAAAGATAATAAATGCAAGGGTTCCTAATTCATACAGTACTGGAATCTTCAAATGTTTGCACAATTTTCTCCGTCGGATGTAATGCTTTATGGAATGAGGAGTAGATATTGACGCATCTGAGATCAAGAACGTTCAATGAATATTTCAATCGTACCCATCTTTTGTTTTGTTTTTTTCTTTGCTTCTTGAACCTAGAGTGAAGGCAGGTCAAATCTTGTATGCATGCATGAAATTTGAATTCTTCAATGATTAGGTGTTGGATGGTTCAACAATTAGGCGATTCTAGGAAGCAATATATTTTATAGAAGGGACGAGAATTAATGACTATGAATCTCAAGTGAGGTAGATTGTGGCCAAGAAGTTTAAATAAGTTTGCTATTACCGTTGAGAAAAATAAACTTCACTATTACTTTTTTTTGTTTTCTTATTCCCTTCAGAGATACTGCATATTCTGAGCACTCATTATGGTGGAATTGTTGGAAGCTGGTCATGATATTTTCAATGGTCAGGTCAGGCCCTTCTTCTCTCTTTTCCTCTGAAAACTTTACAGTTCGGATTCCAAAGGAAGGTAACCCTGTAACTCACTAGGTTTAGACCAGTAGTGGTTTCATTTTTGCTAAAGCAAGGGTGACAAACTAGCTCCTTCACTGCCAAGTTTTTGGAAAACTTTCACCCTGGGTTTTAATCAGATCTCCGGGTCTCAAGAAAACATTGGTATAAGCGTGTATTGAGTAGCTCTATTCAATCTTCCTGCTAAAGTTTGTGTGTTAATGTGGAGATGCTTTTTACAAAAGCCTTTCCTTCAGATGAAATGTACAGATTACACATCTCGTTGGCTTCAAAATGTCAAATGTGATTGCTGTTAGCTCCAGCTGAGGAGACATGGACCATGTTCTGTGCGCAAGTAAATTCGCTCAGGGCAGTCATTGATCTGATAAGATAAACTGGTTCCAGAAGGCAGGGGAGAGTTCACAGCTTGGTTTGGTGATTGGATCTTTGCCACCCATTATCACTTGGCAGTCTTTGGCTTGGGAGATGCTCTGCTAGAAAGGAGGTTCAGTTTGGCAGTATAATAGGTTGCTTTTTTAAGTTAAATATATGCTGGCTGAGACTTTATCTCAGGTCTCAAACCTAAAAATTTGGGGGCTGTTCTGATATAGCAATTTTTGGTATTCCTTATATCCCTTAAAAGGCAGTTAAACTACTGCTTTGGAAGGCCGGGTGAAGTCGAATTTGGATGAGAGTCTTCTTCCTAACCCAGGAACCTGTGGGGTTGGAGGGGTGATCCGAGATTAAGATTTTTATGCTAAGTAAGTTTCTAAAGGGACTTCTCAAGAATATGTTGGTATGGAACAGATTTCTATCAAGATCAGGGGGAACTTTTGGAGAGAGCCGGTCTTCCCTACTTGAGATGTAAATGAATCAAGCTTGGTTAGTGTGGTGGGCTATTTTTCAATTTTTTTGTTTTCTTGTGTAGGGATGTTTACACCCACCCTAATGTGAGTCTTATATAAAAGTTTTCGAGTACTGGTTAAAAAAATAGAGCAGCACGTTTATCTAATCATGTTCAGTATAATGCAACTCATAGGCTGTGTCAAGCAACAAAAATTCTATATACAGTCACTTTTAAGTACTCCTTACACACTGCACTAATGTGATTAGCTGCATCATTTTTTTTTAATATACAATAACTGCCCGTATTAGTGGAGTGTACAAGAAGTACGTAAAGTGACTATATGTAGTATATTTCTATCAGCAAAAATGGTAATTGAAAATTTCACGATAAATCCATCCAATAGCAAACAAAAAAAATGCAGTGCAGTTGTTTGTGTTAAGATATAAAGTAATTAACAAAATCTATTGTTACCAATTAGCTTAACCTTTTAGGACAAGTGACAATTTCACATGATATTAGAGTAGAGGTTTTAAGTTTGAATCCTAATTCTATACTTTATCTCATTTAATTAAATATTCCACGTGTTTGGCCCACTTATAAGAAGGAGTCTAACCCACAAGTGAGGGGAAGTGTCAAGATATAAAATAAATAATAAATATATCTCTTCGTATCAGCTTAAACTTCATAAACAAGTGGTGATTTCACAGTTTACATCAATAGCCATACCATCCCGGATTTACAACTCCTATCTTCACCATTTCCTTTTTTTGAGAAGTAAATACCATCCCGGGTTTATAACTCCTATCTTCACCATTTCAACACAACTTAATCTAAGTATGTCTCAAAACCAAATATTATATCTCCAATAGATGTTTCCGGGTATCTTGCTAAAAGAATTTCCAATCATGATAGAACTTAATCTTCACCTTTGTGATTGTAGAACTACAAGACTTCTATTGATATTTACAACCTTGAGAGAAAATCAATAGAAAAAAGAAGAAGATACTATTGTGGCATCGATTCCATCTGTACTTTGTTAAAATTGAGCTCGATAACATGTTGAATTAGAAGACTAGGCTGACAACATTTACAAGGAAGAATCTCTAATGGAACTTTATATTGTGTTATTCATAAACCTGCACCATGTAGCAATGTTAATGCCACATATATCCATAGGGTTACATGACAACCTTATCAAATGTTTGCCATGGGCAAAAAAATCCATTCGTGTAAAACTGGTTTCCATCAAGGAGTATACAGAGCGATAAAATCTCACTTAATTTTTTACAATTGTCTTAACTACTCACGAGCAACAAGATTGACATCTCCCAAGGCCACAAAAGTCCTGGAGTTTAATTAGTTTATTATTCTACAGAGTACAGACAGCAAAGGGACATAACATCAAAGCAGACATTTCATGCTCATTATTTGGCATTAGGGATCTTTTTTTTTTTTTTTTTTTTTTTTTGAGAAGTAAATTTGGCATTAGGATCTTACTAAAAATATCATGCTGAACCACCAAAGCAGACCTCAACACCTTTCCCACCTGTTGCAGCAATCAGACATTGGAAGCCACATGACTCCAGCTCCGCAGTTACCTTGTCAACAACTGTTCCTGATAGCACTGATTCAAGTGGTTAAGGAAGCATCTGGAAGAATATGAGATTTAAGAACACAATACCAAAAATCAGTGTCCTAACATTATCTTAAGATGCAAAAGTTTCTGGTTTTGGTCAAATGGAAGAGTTGATGAAAAAGAAAGAAAGAAAGAAGATAAAACGTAAGAGTTGTTGTAAAGATTAAGTTTCTCCATGATCTTCTTTTGATAGGTGTTAACTTCTTTTGTTTCGATAGGTAAGTTTCTCCATGTTAATAAATCTTCAAACCCGTTACAGCAATACCCCAAGCATGCTTTTCTGCAATCCTTGCTTTAATAGTCAAAAACGCTTTGTACAGAATTCTATAGGTATATCACTACAGTCTCTAGCTCAACTGCACCTCCTCACAGTATAAGAACAAGGAGGTGGTGAAGTTGAAAGTTCAGAACCACCAAGTATATGTTTATCTAATGATAAAAGAGAATCTGACTTCTATAGATGTCCTGACTTGTTTATACCTGAAGGCATGATACAAATTCAAATCTCACCAATAAGGTTTGCCTCAAATGGCACCACTCCCACAGAGAACAAAGAGAAAGGTTGAAATTGCTGGTTCAAGACCTGGCAGGTGCATACATAACCCACCAACAAAAATGAAGAGGTCAAATTCCACTGGAACCTCTCCTATATGCTATTAGCTCCTTGTAGTGCTAAAATAAATTTTTAGTTGTTCTAAGACTAACACGATAAGCATACAAGTAAAGTTGGGTCAATGCTACTATTATCATGCTTCGGTGATAGTAATGGACCAACCAGTTTCTGATTATCCCTGGGTGCTGCAACAAGATCAAAGCTATCCCCCCACCCCACCCCCTGGTGGCACCCAAAAAGGAAAAATATAATTCTGAGTTCTCTGCAGTGAATTTTCGTGTCATTGTTGGCACAAAGAAGGCCAATCACAGGTCCAAGGAAACACAAACAAGTGCAACTTGATAGTCACAGAGGCAAAGTGGAGGACATATACACAGGAGAAATGAGATATACATTTTTTTTATGAATAAAGAAATGAGATATACATAAAAAAGAAAAGGTAGAATATAAACCAGCCCTGCCGAGGTAGAATACCTAATACTGAAACTTTTTTCCTACTAGAGTTATTGTTGTAAACTGGAACTTGCCAGAGTCAAATCCACTAAGGCTTCCAGAGCCAACTAATATATAGAAATAAACTAAACAAGGCAATGGCAATCATCATAGTATAAAGACAGATAGGAAACCTTAAAAGAAACCAATAGGCAAAAAAAAAAAAAAAAAAAAAACCTTGATAGGTTTAATATATAAACAACATGAGAAAATGGATACGGGTCGGCAACAATGTAAGCACACATCCTCCACCTCCGGCTCCTGTTAATTTGGAAGCCAACTTGTACTTCAATGTAGTCCTAAGAACGGTTTCTATTACAGCATGGCTGACTCCCATACACTGGAGGAGACCTTGATTCATTTCCATCAACTCTTCTATCTTCTCTTCCTTCTCTGTAATGGAGAGGTCATCAGGGGCTGGTGACTGGATAATGGTAGACAATTCCTTGCTGATAGAATCAACAGCATTAAACACAAAACTCATGGCATCTGGGTGCCTTAAGGTCCTCTCGGAAACGCCAGCAACTAAAGCCTTGGTATTCCTCCCAACTTTAGTGTTAGTAATGAGCATTCTCAGTGGCATATTGGACTTAAGGCGTGTCAAACTACCTGACCTGAACTTGATCATGTTGCCTGTTGCATGCGAATTTCAAATCAAAACCAGCGCATCCAAATACAGTACCCCGCTTGCATTGGAGACAAATAAATATCTATGGTGAAGTTGAAATACATAAGGATGCAAACAAAATGTCCAACTATAGTAGTTGTTTCTTATTTTTTTACTTCCTCCCTCCTATTCTAATTTTTATGATCCCATCTTCAGCAGATGTGTATATTGTGAAAAAAGGGACAAACAAATGCTTTTGAATATTGAAAAGTAAAAGTTCATAAGTTTCCCATAAATATCACGTAGATAACTCATGAGTTATTCAAATAGCCAAGAATATGAGAATAAGGCAATAATGAATTGAAGACAAAAATGTATACCTCCCATTAATGCTCTACTTCCACGTATTCTATATTGGAATCATTCTCTTTCACAATTATATTTCTCACATTACCACTTGATTTAAAACTTTTCTGTATGACTATTGACATAATTGTTGTGGCTCCAGTTCATTGGTGGCAGCCAATGACACCTAAATACTTTTCATAATGATCAGCAACAGGGAAGGAAACTTCTCTGGGCATAAAATTTTGATAAAAATGCATAGACCTGTCAGGCAGAGATCACAAGATCACATACCATATGTGCTAACTGTATTGTCAATTCCAGATGGTTTTCCATGGATTATCCTTTCACCTTCAAAAGCCCATTTATTCACCAACTCGAGGTCACTTTCCCCAAATACTGACCACTCCTGCCGGCTCATATCCAAACTTACTGAATCCGAGAAAGCAAGCAGAGCACCTGAGAGTGCAACAGAAAATGCAGCAGATGAACCCAAGCCAGAACCCAGAGGAAGCTCAGAAGTGACAACCACTGTAGCAGGCTTATATCTGTTATATAAAGAGACAAACATCAGAAAACTGAATATCGAGAAAAGAATGGTTCAAAATTCAATTAGTGCATACCCTTGGATGCAGGTGTACAACCATAGAAAAGCTGAAACTCCGGTAGCAAGTCCAATTTTTGCTTCTGGAATGTTTTGTTCTTCAACAAGAGCTGCAATTGATTTCATGGTCTCTATTGAGCATGAGGTGGGTGTTGGAGACAATGAACTCACTACTTCAGGTAGCACTTCTTTGATTCTAGAAACTGGCCATGAGAATTCTAATGACATGTCCTTGAGCTGAAGTTTTAATGAGTCATCATTGTCTATCAAGAAAAGCACAAAACATTAGCAAGAAGTTCAACAGAGAATCAGAAGAGAAATGAACTATATTTATGTCATAGAAAAGAGGAAAAAAAAAATTATGTTGGAAAATTTATAGAAACTTCCAATGCCTGGATAACATGCATCTACCAAATTTATTATGGATCATATTTTGCCTTCTAAAAAGATACAGGAGAATAAAATCAGAAGAAACCTCTCGGCTCACTTAATTTAACATTCTTGAACATGAACCATACTTAACTACCTTCAAATCAAAGCATAAATTGTTAAGCAACTAACTGTTATTTTGCTTGACACAGCCCATAAAAAAGAATGTATGGGTTGAGCAGGACAGGACAATCACGAAGGGAAGCCTGACATAGATATTGATTTGAACAAAGGAACTGAAATCAATACCAGAAACCAAACAAGAGATGGAATTTCAGATTGAACAGATGCCTGACCTGCAATAAGTCAAAATAAAATTCCTAGTTATACTCTCTTAGACAAACTAAAGGGATGTCTCTAAGCAGCCACGGCCAAGAGCAAGTAGGGGTAGTCCTATCTGTCTAGAAACACAAGAACATAGAAAGCCCTCCCTTCTTGTTCCTCTTCTTGGGTGATGTTGGGTACCGAGTTCTTATTTTCGGGAAGGCTGAACTGTGCTTCTGAAAACAAAAAGCGGGATCTTTAGTGGATTGGTATGTCAAAATCCCTTCACGCAAGACACCTCACTCCAATTGCTTGGAAACCTGGAAAACTCCAGCATCCGAGAAATCCTTCGTGGCGTTTGGAAAACTTCAGTCCCTGAAAAACTAGATGCGATCTCCACTTGATACCCTCTCAGCTCTTTCTCCTCTGTTTTCTCACCTCATAAAACTTTGCTCATTAAGTCATGACGGGCACTCAATTATCAGTTCAAACAAAATCAGAAAAACCTAATGTAAGAAGCCTCGTCTTTTCAAAGTTGGCTCACATACGTGAACGTTCTACCCGCAAAAAGAAGCACGAAAACCGAAAATTCTAGCTAGAAAGACTTGAAATATGGGATTACAATCACAAAAGCTCCCAAGGGTGTGTGTGTAACTCGATGTTTCGAATCCGACCCTTAAAAATATTAAAATCAACGTTTACCGCAAACCCAGTTCACGAAAAGCACGATCGAAAGAGAACAACGATATTCCAAATCAAACAAATGCAATACAGAGAGAGAGAGAGAGAGAGTACCAGAAGGAATCGGGAATCGAAGAGAAACATAGGTGCAGAGGTCAATGGAGGCAGCAACTGCCGTGGATCCATGCACTACAGCATGTTCCCCGGCGAGTATAATTTTCCCAGGAGCTCTAGCTCTCACTTCCATTTTTTCCCCTTGGTTCTCGGTACTCTCTACGTGTGTTCGTATACTTCGAAAGCTATACACTTGTATTGATCCTCAGGTATCATTGTCTGTTACTCCAGACTTGTTTTAAATTGGCGGAGAGACCAACAACCAAGAATTCCATGACAAACACGAATTGGCGGAGTTGCTAGTTTTTCTTCCGTCGACAGCTTTTTGCGTTTTATGTGGTGGATTTGCCCACGCGACCTGTCACGCGTGATAAGGACAATAATAACATAAGTTTTGGTAGAAAAATGCTTCTTGCATTAACTTCTAGAGTTTTTTAATCTATTCCAACCTAAATTATTTTAATTTATAAGTTTATTTTTATGAATTTTTTATTTTTATTTTTCATACTAATATTTTAGTCAATTATAAAGATAAATTATATCAGCAAATATGATTGATAATAATTAAATTTAAGATTAACAATAATATAGACATTTCATTAGGCAAATCATATTAAAACCCTATTACCTCAATACCTTAAAAGTAGGGTTGTTCACCCAATTTCAGATTGGATCCCTCTACAGCCACTGCTGGGGCTCCCGCTTGGCTTAGAAAAAAAATATTTATTTTTTTATACCATTTTTAATATTTTTAAATAAATAAAAAAATTCATAATAATATTAAACAAAATTTTCTTAATTATTAAGAAAAAAAAATAAAAATAAAAACTGAGAACAGTAGCTCTCAACGGGAGATCTAGTATTATCCTTTCAGATTTTGATACTAAGCTATATTTGAATCTGCATTCAGATATATAACGCAACGTCGCAATCTTAGTACCCATACAAGTTAATTGGATTATAACTCAGACGAATACCCAACCTTATCAAGAAATCCAAATATCTAATTACTCAAATTGTAATTGAATTTGTCAAAAAGTCATTTAAAAAGATATTTTTGAATGTATTTTTTAAAAATCAAAATAACGTGATTTCATTTATAAATCACTTTTTTTAAATGATAAATCCAATATTCACATTATATAACCGTATCTACATCGAAACATGAGAATCCGGACACTCTGAATGCCTAACCTAAAAGTTCGATTGGATCATGTCGTGTTTCACAAGAAGCTGAGAGGCGCTTGGGGAATGAATGACATTCAGCTCTCCCACCTAAATGGGTTCACACCAAACTCCAAATTAGTCAACGCACAAAAACTCAAAATTCCATCTCAAATTACCAAATTTTTATCTCAAAATTCTCACTTGTGAGGTATGGTTTTGTGAGCGAGAATTTTGAGGCGAAAATTTTAAATTCTAAGATAAAATATTAAAATATTATATTTTAATATTATTATTATTATTAGAATTTAAAAAAATTAAGAAAAAATTAAATTATTTATTATATTTTGTATAAGAATTTAAAAAAATTATAATGATAAGATTATAATTTTGAATTTGAGATAAAAATTTTATAGGGCCTAACCAAACGGTGATTGTCTAAACATTCAAGTTTGAACACACTTTCGGTGGAAGATGCAAGAGGGCGCCTCACTCACTCACCCACCTTCATCTTTGACCATGTCTTTTCTGCTTGTTATTTAAAATTGTTTTACGTTTCAATTTATCTCCTCTTCTAACAAGAGCTGTTTGATAAAGTAAGAAAAGTATACCAAAACACAAGAAATAACAGGAATATGTTGCTTAATTTGATTACCTCAAACAAAGAAAGAAAACATAAAAATTTAAAAGCATGGAAAATGCTATGTAGACAACTTAAAATACAGTTTTTACACAATTCATTATTAAAATATTAAGCTATTTGAATCTTATTTTATTTTGATGGATGTAAATTTACAAAATAATAATATTTTAATAAAGAATCGTGCAAAACTTATGGTTGGAATGTGTGCATATCAATGTTCCTAAAAGCAAGTGTAAGACCTAACTAATGTTTAAGGTTCAGGCTGTTCAGCCGACCTGGGAGAATTCATATAAGAATTCACTTTTCTCTCTCTTCTTCTTGTTAACCTATTGAAGCATAGCTGATCTTGCAGGTCCCCCTCCTACTAAAAAGTGACCACTCAATGTTCTAAACAAGCATGAGTTGGTTTTCAGATGGATCAATACTATACCAACTTGTCCACACGAAACAATGTAATCCCAGTATTAAATTAGAAATTGGGGTAAGTTATAGGTACAAACTTTTAAATCTGCAACATTAACTCTTAACAGAAAAGGAACTCTAACATCCCTGGGCAAGGGCAACATTCCCTGATCATCTCGAACTGAAAGTAGAACCGGAGAAAGTCCTGCTCTCTGAGGTTAATCCATTCTGTTTGTTTTTTTGTGCAATAAATCAATTTTCAAGTAGTTAGTAGTTACCTTTCAGAGTCCCTTATAGAAGTTCCAAGGAGAAGCCTATGTGGCACAAAGCTGCAAGCAAGTGAACGTTTTTTCCGGTATAATATCTTTTGAGCAGGATATAGGACTTACAATTAAATATTAGGACGAGACTGAGATCAGATGAGGCAGAGTTCAGTAACTCGTTCTCTCAGCAATTCCAACCTCTTTTTCGAGAGTGTCATACAAAGTTTTAACAAGATTAAGCAGGAACCCATCTGAACCATGTTTGGCCAACAAGGATATTGCCACAGGAAGATTATCATACAGCCCTAGTGGTATGCTCACCTGTAGATTTGCAGAAACAAGTTTTGTGGATGTCCAAAAGATTATACATAAACAAGGAAAAAGTAAAATTTTTTCACGTCTCAATTGCACCTGGCGGTGCATACATACAAACACAGAGAGAGAGAGAGAGAGAGAGAGAGAGAGAGAGAGAGAGAGAGAGAGAGAGAGAGAGAGAGAGAGAGGGAGAACCTGGCAGAATCCGGATACCCCACCAATTGAGAGCAAGCTAAAAGCTTTTGCGCGGAATGTTTCCAATGGAGCTGGATCTGTTTGTAATTTTGGTGGAGGCCCTGGAACTGTGGGGATTGCTAGGACACCAAAATCCTGAATAATCATCATCATTCAGATATGTTAGTCAAGATAACAGAAAAAGTTTAGTGCATAAATCAGAGATGGACTCATGGAGTCACAATTTCTGTTGCTAGTAAGTTTCTAATGAAAGCAAAGTGAAGAGAGATGCAGATATGGTAGACTATTCTTTAATAAGTTGCTACATTTTGAAATGCAAACAAGGAATCATACTGAATGCCACCACCATACTTTAAAATTTTTCATCCTACAACTCTCACCACTCTTCAAAATTTAGGGAGGAGTTTTAAAACTCCATTAGGTAGATTTGGAATATAACAAAAAACATACTGAAAATTCAATTTTTACTTTTATTTTTTGCCGCAATTCAGTATAGTTATTTGTTTAAATATTGTGCAATTCTTCAAGAAAATATTCCGCTTCTACTTTGGGATGACATCTCCAGGAAATAGGCTGGATATAGCATACTCACTTGATTTTCATCTAGAGCATAAAACACATATAATGGTGTCTCGGGTCTCCTACTAAGAGGCACATATGCATTTATCTAAGCACATACATGTAATCTCATAAAAACATTCAGAGGATGAGAAAAGGAGTGTACCCCTAGAAGAGCAATAAGAGCGGCTCGTAATTCAGTCTTTACTGAGTGGCAGATATCCACATTGTCATCCGTTGTCTTAAGGGCTTCCCATACCCGCTCTGATATCCCAGGACCCAGATCAGGTTTGACAGTAGAAACCCACTCGCCATGGTTAATCTTGAATTGATACCTATACTATGAAATGTTAACTGGTTCAGGAGCAATGTTTATAAAAGGACAGTATTTTTTATCTAGCATGATCCAGACCAACATCACTATCGTTCAAGTTGATTGAATCAATTGAGTGGGTGCCAATCTGCACCTCTGAAGTAACCGCATGGCACTTGAAAGTGCAGCTAAAGATGGTATATTATGCTCTTGATCTGCCTTTCCTCCACTCAAGAAGGGTTTTAAGCTTGGAACTTTGTCCTTGACATAATCCCCTAGGATTGCATGCTTTAGAAGATGACCTGCAGTATTAATGAAAACATGTTGTGACATTGAGTACTTGGGATGGAATTGCTGAGAGGGAAAAAACCACAATGGAGTTATCTAGAATTTATAGTATGTTTAAATTTTTGCCACATAAAAAAAGCCAGGTAGATGACAGATTAACATGGTCAACAAGCTTACCCCCAAATAACTTTTCCACTGATTTAATAAGAGGTTGAGAAACTCGATCACTTGGAATGGTTGAAAGCTGGAAACAATCCTCGGCAATAATTATCTGAGTGGGTCTAACAGGATCCACATCTGGTAAATTCAATAGTACTCTTCCAACTCTAATCAAAATGACAGGGTTCCTGGCAAACCATCCTGGATGAAACGTAGGTGTCAACAGAATGAGGTGCCAAAAGGGAAAAAACAGATTAAAAAAAAAAAAACGGATTTTCATATAGGGTCCAGCTACTGGACTTGGCCCCTTGGAAATTTCCGATGTCTCCCATATCTCTAGTTATAGGACATGTGGTATGCATCAATGGCTCCAGTCCCACTAGAACTATCACACACCATTAAACAAAAAATACCCGAAATTAGCTGGTCTATTTGATGAAGAATACTTTATATGTTTTTATCATTTAGAGTACAGCCTAAAGCTTCTAGAATTACCACCTCTGAATGTTTAAACTCTGTTATTCAGAAGTACGAATGCTACAGACACAAGAATAGACACACAAAGACATACATACCCTAAAGCAGACAAAGATGGCTGGATGATTTGAGAGGATTAAAAAGTGGAAAAATTTGAGACAAGTTGAGAAAAACTAAACAGTATGCATATTTTTGTTGCATCATTGTCAAAAATCTGTCAAAATCAGTGTGCCAATGCCAACAATTTCATCACCATTTTGCAATAGCTTCAGGTGCAGAGCTGAGTTTTTCTAGTTACATTTAAATGTGGTATAAACAAGAATCAAGCCATCACATAGTTGGTTCCTTACCCACTGTATCAAAACTTTGTGCCATCGGAGTAACTCCAGCAGTAGAGATGGCATCATGTGAAGGACGAAACCCCAGAATTCCACAATATGATGCAGGTACTCTTACACTTCCTCCAGTGTCGGTTCCTATGAGAGAGAGAACTATTTGGTTCAATCTAGTTAGGGCAAGCCAATAACATATGACTTGTTTATGAAAGAATTTAACCTAAGGCGAAATCTACAAGCTTTGCACCAACTGCAACAGCAGACCCGCTGGAAGATCCTCCTGGTACCCGATCAGGCACACATGGATTTCTAGGTGTTCCATAATGTATGTTTTCTCCATTTATACTGCCAAAAATGGTCTTGAATTAATGATGTGAATATTCAAGGATCTCTTTTTCCAAGATGAATAAATGAGTGAGAGCCCACAACGATTTAGGAAGCAATTGGGAACCACAGGAAATAAATTGGCTTAGCATCATGCCAATATCCTTCAAAACACAAAAACAACTGTTTATATTGGAGAGACGTCAGACAAAGAGGTACACTTTTCACTCACAAACTAACACCAAAGTTTTATTTTGCTTTCTAAACTAAAAAGAAATTCAACTTACACCGTTAATTACCAATAACTTACACCCTTAAATTTGACTATCAAGATTGTGCCGCATGGCCTTTCGTTCGTTCATCTCAATGGTCAGATCTTAATCATGGGTGCAAGTTGGAAAATATAGTTAGTTTTAGGATGTAAAGTGAAAAGTAGATGATAGTTTGTGGATGAAAAGTGTAATTACCCATTTTTCTTATTTTAGACTTTATTTTATTTTATTTATTTATTTATTTATTTTAATATAGGAAAACCTCTCCAAGACAGGGCCCTTTGGACCCACTCCTGTAGAATAAATCCCGGTCCAGTGCACTACACCCTTGGAAGTTTCTCTACACGAAACTGGTTCAATCGCTAATTTTTCACCAAGAGTATCGCCCCAAAAGATTGTTTGCAACCATGAGGTGTTAAACCTTAAACCTTGAAGGGAGTGATATCCCAAGATCAAGGCCTTCACCACTTAGGCCAAACCCTTGGAGTTTTATTTTAGACATTTAGAAAATACAGACATCTACAGTGACTTGAGGGATTGAATGTTAAATTTCTATACGAAAAAAAAAGAAGTTTATAGAAAATCAATCAAGTCACTGGCTTTTTCAGTGCTAACCTGTATGCCATTTCATCCATGACGGTTTTACCAATGCATGTGGCACCTCCCCTTAACATGGCCAAAACGGCTGGTGCTGTTGATGTGGCAGCCGCATGAGTTCTCGACCAGTAAGGATTTCCAAACCCAGTCACATATCCATCCACATCAAATCTGTTTCCAAATCAAAGTTAATAAAAAAAAAAAAAAAATGCACTCAAAATTTTTTTTTTTAGTGAAGCAACACAGATCCACTAGCTTGCTTGCACACACATTCAAACTAATGTGGATAAAACCGATGAAACTGAGACAAATTTCCGACGCCAGAAAAATAGCGTTGCATAAGCTCGGATGCACCCTAGAAAAAGATACATAAAAATACCACAACCTCAAATTAATATATGAAGAATAATGATAACCTTACCACTATTTTACCACTTTTTTTAATTTTTTAATTTTTTTAATTTTTTTTTTTTTACTTAATGTTTAAATAACTGACTATCACTAAAATTATATATTTTTAAAATTTTTTCTTAATGGCTAAAGATGGTAAAAAAATACTTAAAAAAATGATAAAAAAATAAATATATTATAAATGATAAAATAATGATAAAAAAGTGATAAGTGTTCCGTTACCTTAAGAAATAGTGGTGGTACAACGAAAATCAAAGAAATGGAAGTAAAGTAAATCGGACTCACATGTCTTTAACGGCAAAGGTGAGGGAATTCAAGGGAAGCTCATGAGGTGAAGAGCTTGGCTGGAGCAGGAACTTCTCCATGAAAGCTCCATAATCTGAGTCTCTTGCCATGTCTGTTAAGCTCTCGGACGGATGCTATGCCGTATGTTATAAACAGATAAAGTGGTGCGTGCCGAGGCCAAATAAAACATTGTCTGTTAAGCTCTCGTATGCGATGCCGTATGTTAGTCTTTTACCACTTACCAAATAAAACATTGTCGTATCATTATTCAAATTTCAGACACTTTAGCTTAGGTTTTCAGGTTTCAAAGATTATAGCCCAAGGGCAAATATGGAAATGTACGGACAGTATTTCGGACCAACCGCATCCACAGCTTGGAATGCTCCATGAACCATCCATGATAACGGGGCCCTTAAAAAAAAAAACAAAAAAGAACATAGAATTAGGATTGCAACCTTATCCATTTTTGGGTAAATGTCCACAAATGGTGTAATTTAGGGTTAAAGTGATTTTAAAAAAGCCAATAAATATCATGTAATTTACAATTTTAAAAGCATGATTATGAACTTCAGTGCTGCAATATGCACTCAAGAAGATGGCTTAATGAGTAACCCGAAATTGCAAACAAGATGGGGGATGTTGTGTCACTTCAATCATCCATTGAAGTCAGTCTAATTTGCAATGGAAAATATGCAGGTTCAGGCTCCTATATATTTTTTATTGACATCAAGTGTATGAGAATAGCATCCCGATTAATCCTGGAGTGCATGGGCCCTCGATAAGAAATTTTCCGTAAGTGAGGCGCTCCTAAAATCTTTCCTTGTCTCCAATTTTGGAAACAAAACAAGGCATTAATGAATGAAAAAAATAACAAATCTTAAGAACTTTATTTAATCAGGTTCATCAGCCTTCATCAAATATATACAGGTATGGAATTACGGTTGTCTGTCCACTATGTGCTCCTTCAGAAGACTCACTGGTGACTCCAGGAAAACTCCAACCTAATCTCTGCATGTACACTGCATCATAGGCTTCAATGTTCAAACCTGAAGCAAGAAACAGTTCCACCTCGTTTATAAATCGATCTGTTCTTGCTCCTAGAAAGGGCCTTGCAGCGTCAGAGACTAAAGCCTCCAACTCATCTCCTTTTGTTTCAGGAATGTTTACATGACTTTTTGGCTCATTCCTGAAAAGTGCAGCACTCGAGTGTTAACTGTGGGTCATTACCATCCTATATAATCATTCTTTCATGGTAAACCTTTTGTTGTATCCCATCCAAAGAAGCAAAAGAACTAGGAAAAATAAATTGTGAACATTAGATGATTGCTTTCCTTCATCAACTCATATTCAATCTGTTTAAGATGCAGATAGTAGCAAACTATTACCGTGATACGAATGAGTCAATTACACCAAGTATGTGGTGCACAATAATGTCAACATCTTCCTCCTACAAATGAAGTTGCAAAAGGTAACCCTTACTCAACACGAGTCAAAATTATGTAGTTGCATTAGAAAGCAGAAAACGTAAACATGGTTATACAACTCTGTAAGATGTACTCGCAATTATAGAAATTTATAGCTGATGATTCGATGGGAACATATTCACACAATCGATAAGCATTCAAACAAGGACCTTAATATATACTGAAAAATATGTCCTATATTGGAGCAATCAGCCAAGGAATTTGAATTAGAAAATAAAACACCTAAATGCCCATAGTGTTTTTTCTACGTCACACTTGATTCTAACATTTTTCATTATACTGCCTACCTTTCTAAATGAGGGTCCGTGTTAATTGATATGTAGAACTCAATCATGAAGATTCTAGGGACACTGAAACATTTTCTATGTACATTAAGGAAACAATAAACTGGTTTATACACGACCTACATCAGAGCTTGAATTTCCCTTCTCAACCAACTTTCGAGCCAGCGGTTTGGCTGAAGATACTTACAAGACTTCCAATACCGTGATGCATTGAATATGTCACTTACGACACCTGATTGAACATGCAATAGCTTTAAAAAGTGAATATTGGGAAACAACGGCTTTATCAGGAAATAGAATAACAAACAGATAGCAATGAGAAGAAACTAAATAAGACCTGGTTCAGAGTAATAGCATTGTAATCTATACTTGTGTCCTCTCGTTAATACAAAACTGCAGCACCATTACATGAAGTAACATAAACAAAGGAATCTAAAAACATAGAAGAAGGCACCAATCAAAAATATCATAAAGGCAAAAAAAAAAAAAAAAAAAAAAAAAAAAAAAAAAAGGAGAAACGAAAGAAGATAAATTGACAGGATGATGCCTATGTTCAAAATCCTGATTGATATGATGCTGTTGAAAAGAATTTCCATCATATCCATGTATTATAGAAAAATTTTCTATCTGAAAATTAAACAAAAGTTTAGTGTCAATTAGTGATAATAATCTTGTCACCGATTCTGAACCAATCTGTGAAGTTTTTCCAGACAGACAAAAGGATGACTATGATAATTTGTGACATTAGAGTGCATATTTCTATCTGTGAATGAAACACTTAACCGGTGGAAGCCATAACCAAAAACTAAAATAAAATAACTGGTAAAGAAAGAAAAAAAGAAACCCAACCAGGGTGTAGTAGTCTGAAAGAACAATAGATCAAACTGAACCTTGCAGAGGGGACATTTTATAGAGGGAAGTGGGCTAGAGAGCTTGCCAGCAACAATTTTGGTCCATTGTAAAATGCAAATATAACAAAACTTATCTGTAACATATGAATAAAATTACCAAGATTAATAAAAGACTAAATACAATTTCCTGCACTAACTTCATGCTTACAGGGGAATAAGGCAGTGTGTTCACTCCCCATCAAATTGGGAAATTAATAACAAGCATTATACATTCTTGAAGCATAGACAACAAAATTAAGAAACATCTCTGGACTTCTAATATGATCTCTGGTAATTGTAAACAGTGATGATTCTGCAAAGATGTACCTAACCACCCTAACCTAGGTTACCAAGTGCTTTAGTTTCTCTAGTCAACCCCACTCCCATCAGCGCCACCTTCACATACAAGCATGCATGCATATCACCACAAAAATCTGGCAATCGGTTCATCTCTCGTCTCCAAGACCTTTGCAGACATTTCGGCGGTCAGTTGGTGATTAATTTCCTTTCAATTATTTTTTAATAAGTGATTAGTTTCTTGTCAGTTACTCAGCTTCGAAACTATGCAGACCATAAAACTCACATGCTACAAAGACGGTGGTTTTGCGTTTTATTCTACCACAATGCTCTTGAGAATGAGTCTACCATGTTAGTATTGTTTTACATACGATGACTTCCACAACATTACCTGATCAGATTAATTCAGGAAATTATTTCATGCTGGGAAAAATGAAACTTAAACAAATAATTTTAAACTTCAATAATTTAAACAAGACGTAAATTAATTCACATAAAATACAAACAAATTTTCGATCAAACAATTAGAAGCAGAGAAAGCGGAAAAGGGTTTCTTTATATAACAATTTTAGAGGTCTTGCAAAAACCCAACTCATGGGATTGAACAAACAACATTCTTTAACTTATTACAGTGATGCCCATTTAATTGCCAAAAAAAAAAGGAAAAAATCAAGAAGGAAAATCATGACGGGCACTCAATTATCAGTTCAAACAAAATCAGAAAAACTTCATGTAAGAAGCCTTGTCTCTTCAAAGTTGGCTTCCATACATGGACATTCTACCCGCAAAGAGAAGCACGAAAACCGAAAATTCTAGCTGGAAAGGCTTGAAATATGGGATCACAACCACAAAAGTTCACAAGTGTGTGTGTGTGTGTGTGTGTGTGTGTGTGTGTGTGTGTGTGTATAACTCGATGTTCCAAATCCGACCCTTAAAAAGATAAAAATCAACATTTCCCGCAAACCCAGTTCAACCCAATCACGAAACGCACGATCGAAGGAGAACAACGATATTCCATATCAAACAAATGCAATACAGAGAGAGACAGTAGCAGAAGGAATCGGGAATCGAAGAGAAACATAGGTGCAGAGGTCAATTGAGGCAGCAACTGCCGTGGATCCGTGCACTACAGCATGTTCTCCGGCGAGTATAATTTTCCCAGGAGCTCTAGCTCTCACTTCCATTTTTCCACCTTGGTTCTCGCTACTCTCTACGTGTGTTCGTATACTTCGAAAGCTATACACTTGTATTGATACTCGAGAATCAAGGTCTGTTACTCGCAGACTTGTTTTAAATTGGCGGAGAGACCAACCACGAATTCCATGAAAAACACGAATTGGCGAAGCAAGGTGCTAGTCTTTCTTCCTCTGATTAAGTTCAATGATAGAAAAAATGCTTCTTTCACTAACTTGTGGAGTTTTTTAATCTATGCCATCCTAAATTATTTTAATTTATAAGTTTATTTTTATGAATTTTTTTTTATTTTTCATTCTAATATTTCTACAAGATATTTTTTATGATTTTATGTCAATTATAAAGAGAAATTATATCAGCAAATATGATTGATAATAATTAAATATAAGATGAACAATAATATAAAAATTTCATCAAGCAAATCATATTAAAACCCTATTACCTCAATACCTTAAAAGTAGGGTTGTTCATTCTAATCCGGATTTTGGTATTAGGCTATATTCGAATCTGCATTCAGGTTTATAATGCAATCTAAATAATCACATAAGTTGATTGGGTTATAACTTAGATGAATATCCAACCTTATCAAGTTTTAAAAATCTGAATATCCAATTATTCAAATTGTGAACGAATTTGTCAAAAATCATTTAAAAATATATTTTTGGATGCAGTTTTTAAAGATCAAAACGACATCATTTTACTTGTAAATCAACTTTTTTAAATGACAAATCCAATATTCACATTATATAACCATATCTACATCAAACCTAAAAGTTCCGATCATGTCCTGTTTCACAAGAGGCTGAGAGGCGCTTGGGGACTGACATTCTGCTGTCCCACCTAAATGGGTTCACTCCAAACTCCAAATTACCAAAATCAGCGCACAAAAACTAAATGGGGTGTTTGTCTAAACATTCAAGTTTGAACACACTTTCGGTGGAAGATGCAAGAGGGCGCCTCACTCACTCACCCACCTTCGTCTTTGACCATGTCTTTTCTGCTTGTTATTTAAAATTGTTTTATGTTTCAATTTATCTCCTCTTCTAACAATAGCTGTTAGATAAAGTAATAAAAGCATACTAAAACACAAGAAATAACAGGAAAAGCCCATGTGCTTTATTGTTTAATGGGCCCATGTGTTTAGACTGGGCCCATATGTTTTTGTTTTAGACTGAATCATGTTTTTTGTTTTTTAGGTACTTTGTTTTTGTTTTACTTTATAAATAATAAAAAATATGCTATTGGACTTGAGGTCCATAGCAGTGGAGTCTCACTCCTCCTTTAGAGGAATGTGGGTGGTTGTCTCACTCCTCATTTGAAGGAATGTGAGTATTTGTACTCCTCCTTCTTAAGAGGGTGAAGCGTGTTAGTACCTCTCTTTTTCGAAAGAGATGTCGTTTCAGTTTTTTTTTTAATAGAGCGCTTTCTCAATGTTGTCAATTGAGAGTATATAGAAAGACAATGTCCGCCATAAAGAAATTTATGGACGGGAGAGCTCCTCACAGTTGAGCAGTTTAACTAGTAATTTAGATTTTTTCTATATTGATTAGTCACAGTTATAACTTCGGTTTTATTAGATGGAATGAAGTTTATTTCAAAAACAAAAACAAAAAAAAAAAAAAAACCCAGGAATATGTTGCTTAATTTGATTACCTGAAACAAAGAAAGACAACATAAAAACTTAAAAGCATGGAAAATGCTATATAGACAACTTAAAATACAACTTTTACACAATTCATTATTAAAATATTAATTTATTTGAATCTTATTTTATTTTAATGGATTTAAATTTACAAAATAATAATATTTCAATAAAGAATTGTGTAAAACTTATGGTTGGAATGTGTGCATATCAATGTTCCTAAAAGCAAACGTAAGACTTGCTAAATAATCTTTAAGGTTCAGCCGACCTGGGGGCTGGGAGTATTCATACAAGAATTCACTGTTCTCTCTCTTCTTCTTGTTAACCTATTGAAGCATAGCTGATCTTGCAGGTCCCCTTCCTACTAAAAAGTGACCGCTCAATGTTCTAAACAAACATGAGTTGGTTTTCAGATGGATCAATACTATACCAACTTGTCCACATGATACAATATAATCTCAGTATTAAATTAGAAATTGGGGTAAGTTATAGATACAAACTTTTAAATCTGCAACATTAACTCTTAATAGAAAAGGAACTCTAACATCCCTGGGCAAGGGCAACATTCCTTGATCATCTCGAACTGAAAGTTGAACCGGAGAAAATCCTGATCTCTGAGGTTAATCCATTATGTTGGAAACAAGACTGCGTATTTTTGTGCAATAAATCAATTTTCAAGTAGTTAGTAGTTACCTTTCAGAGTCCCTTAGAGAAGTTCCAAGGAGAAGCCTATGTGGCACAAAACTGCAAGCAAGTGAACCTTTTTCTTGGTATAATATGTCGCAATTGCATGATTAAGCTGCTAAAATGAATAAATTGTTTAACAACAAATGAATTAAGTACTTAATTATACAATAGATTATAATACTTGAGTCAATTGATAAATTTTGATATTTTACACTTAAAAAGTTTGTAATGCAGCTGGCACACTCACAAATTTAAAACACACCAAAGTTAATCTTCCCATTTTGCCCTTATATGCTGAAATTTTAACTCTAATTGTGTAGGGTAATTTTGAAATTAATACTATCAATTGGGCTGGACGACAGGAAGGACCACACACTTGGAAAAGGAATTGCAACAGGATCCGTGGGCTGGCTCAACAAAGTCCAGCGCTGAAGTGAAGCTGGGACGCTGGAGTGCAGGGGCTGGAAGATCGTGGCCTCACAAGATGCAGAGCAGGACGCGAGAACTACTAGCGTGCTGAAACGAGAAGCACGCACGACAGGGGCACTCGCACGAGCCACGCACAGACAGAGGAAAGGCACGATGAAATCGTGGCCTCAACACTGGGCAGCAGATCATGCAGACATTGCAGAGGAAAAAATTAGTGCACGGAATATAAGGCCACCAGGGATCTCTCTCTCGTTCTTCTTCGCCTTTTTTGGTTTTCGTTTTCAGCCTTTTGGCAGATTATTGTTTTTCTTCCTACTTGTTTTAGGGCTTTTATGTTTTTGCTTTAGGGGATTTTATTTATCTATCTTTCGGTAGTTCTAGTTTGGATTTCCGTTCAGGATTCTAAAAAGTTCTAGTTTGGATTTTCGTTCAGGATTCTAAAAAGATTATGGAAGGCTGAGTTTTTCAGCCGAGGCTACAAGCTCCTCTTGCTCTAACTTCTGATTAGAGTAATTTTGATTATAATAAATTTCATTTTTGTTGTAAATCAATCAAAATAAAGAGAGAGTTTCAAGATTGAGAGAGAGTAAGAGACGAGATTTTTTTATTGATCTATTATCAAACTTATTAATTTTTTAAAGAATTCAACGATATATATAGGCGTACAAAGGGGATTATGCTAGCCTACTATGCTAGCACTATGTACTATGCATTTGACGACTAGATAAATGTGGTCATACAATTAAAGATAGTTTATAACACTTCCCCTTTGGATGACTATATTTAAAGAATATGCCTCGTTAAAACCTTGCCAAGGAAAAACCCTGTGGAAAAAAACCAATGGCGAAGGAAAAAAAGTACAGTATTCATATGTATCGCCGAGTGCTTTAAGATTGCCTCATTAAAACCTTGCAAAGGAAAACCCAGTGGGATAAAACCTTAGCGAAGGAAAAAGAGTACAATCAGCACAAGTCTTCAAGACATTACTTCCCCTGAAAAGTGCATGATAACAGGTCTTCAAACCTCCGCATTCCAATGTTCTGCATAATCTTCTTAAATGTTGCAGTTGGTAATGCTTTAGTGAATAAATCTGCCAGATTTTTACTTGACCGTACCTTCTTGATATCAATTTCAACTTTCTTCTCATGAATTGCAATGATCTTCTTGTGTGTATATGAAAGATAACTCGCATTTGTACATCCAACTAACTGTGGACTTGATCCATGTTGATAAAATAATCACAACTGGATCTTTCTGCTGATCACTACTCTTCTGGAGTTGTACTCTTCTGGAGTTCTTGTAAATAACACAGTTAGTGGAGAATTCATGAACATTAAACTGCTAACCTCATTTTTAATAAAAACGGTAGCCAGCCTTTTAAGATCAGACAAGCACCGCGGATTTTCAACTCCTCTGTAGGTGTCAGGCGTGCTGTCAGGTGCTGCAACTGTCAGGCGTGCTATCAGGTGCTGCAGTTGTCAGGCGTGCTGTCAGGGGCCTCAGCTGTCAGGCGCCGCAGAGCTATGAAGCTATATTTCGTCTCTTTTCTCTTGCTTCACGAGAGATGTTGTATCATAATTTTCTCTATAAAAGAGATATTCAGCTCATCTTCATTCGCATTTCATCTTCTTCACTTTTCTGTAATCATATTGCATTTTTATTCTGCAATCTCTTACTGCATTTTTACTCTGCAATGGCTCAGCGATCTTCTCATGGCCAATTTATGAGGTACTCTGCACCTCGTTCATCAGCTGTTCCTGCTTCTACCACAGGTGCTATCATGCAATGTAATGATCTGACTCATAGGTCAGATAATGAAGCTATCTATGAGCTTGTGAGTCTCGGTACCCGATACTCATCATCCATTGTCGCATTTTCTCAACGACTGCAATCCAGAACTTGTGGAGTTGACAATCTCCACGAGAATATTGCTATACTTCAGCGACTTCTTCTGGAGTCCAACATGAAGATAGAATCAATAAAGCAAGAGAATAGGAATTTAAAATCCTTGCTTAAATCTTCTTTTCGATTGCCCACCGCTTTCGATAGGGATGCCATGCAGATTCTTGAAAAACAAGAGCATTTGAAGAATGAGGCAAAGTGCCTTAAATTTCTGTAATTCTTGCTTCAAGATAATAAAATAATATTTCACAAATATTCATATTTGTGTTTCTATCTTTTGGTAGATGTTCTGTGTGCTCCCTTTCATTTCTTCTTTAATAATGCACACTTCATATCAAACCCATAATATGAATCTGAAATATTAATTGTATTAAAAAATGGTATTTCATGACTAATAATATCATCCATCTTCCCCTTGAAACTGCAAGGGTTTCAGATTTATATTTCAAATATGTGCAGTTTTTATGAGCTCTTCTGGGACCTCAATGACATTTAAATCATATATATACACTGCAATAATAGCTTGTTTTCATTTGCGTTTGGATTGCTTTAGATCATATAAGGATCTTTGAAACTTGATAGAATACATATTTCCAGATGTATTCATATTAGAAGTTTCAGACATTTTCTATCCTTCAGGGATTTTCATATATATATATCATGATCCAATGATCCATATAAATATGCAGTTAATCATGCATATCCAAACTCTCGGTAACTTTCAAGCTAATAAAAATCTCAATATGATTTCAACCATTTTAAAATCATATCAATATTGTTTCTTCGAGAAACTAACTTGTGATTTCTATATCACATTTTCATATTAAAAACTTCAGGCTTTTTATATCATGTATATAAATATCTACTGATATTTAACAAAAATCACCTCTTTAGGTGTTTGGACTTCAAGTCCATATTTACCACATTTTATTTAGTGATATCAATTCTGCAGGAATTGAGAAACTGACTCGTGATTTATATATCACATTTTTATTTCCTTTTCATAAATACCCACTGACATTCAACAAGCATCACATTTTTAGGTGTTTGGACTATAAGTCCCTATGCATCATATTTTACTAGTGAATCAATTCTACAGGAATTGTTTCTTTCAAATTTGGCCAATATTTTACGTCGTATTCTTCGACGGTTCTTGATTCACTTTTTCCATTACTTCTGGTAATGTCAATTGCCATCTCATATGGATATACGTTGTCAACAACGATTTTATTTCTATCCATAATTTCTCCATTATTCATGAAATGTAACGATATCTCGTTATTTTCAGGTACCTGTCCCTTTTCAAGGAAAGACATTTTCATGAAAAACCTCTCCAGGAGATTTGTACTCTTCAAGAGTTTATATAGGAGAATTTTATACAGAAAATCTGGATGAACTTTATTGCTTGTTTTGTGGGTATGGCCTCTTCAGGAGCACCAAATTATTTGTGCTTTTCTCTTTTGAGATACTCTATCTTTTGTATCAATAAGTCTCACATGTCTTTATACATGTTTTTAGACTGCTGAATTTCTTAATTCTCCTACAGGGACTTCAATCCTCGCTGGGATTTTAGCAGCTAGAATATGATACATTTTTATCTTATTGCATCCATAATTTAATTATCATCTGAACTTCTGATTCACTTATGATAATCAAGATAACGTCGAATTATTTCATCTTATTTGCTTCAAGCAAATTTTTCTTTCCACTTCTGGTGGTAAGACTTTATAGTAAAAGAATCTTCTGGTTCTTTTATGGACGTCCATATGAAAATCATTCGACTTATCGTAATTGATTTTGGATGATCAAGATAACCATAAATGATACAAATATTTTAAATCATATCACCTTTTGATGCATCATAATATTTGATTCAATAATTTGTATAATATTATCTCAAATAGAAAGCTTACAGCTTTTCCAATACGAGCTTTTGGCCCGAAAAGATATTCATTATCACGTTCAATCTCTTAGTTTCTTTGAATGAAACGCATCATTCTTTTCACTTCAGGGAATAGAATGATATAAATTCATTATCATTCACTTCAGGGAATGATATAGATCTAGTAAGACGTGACTAATGATTCTTATCAAAAGCTCATTATTTTACTCAGTCACTGAAAGACTAGATATAAATTTAGAATATATTGTGAACGTTTGCATTTTATATTACTACTTCAGGAGCATACTCGATATTGCTACTTCAGGAGCACATTCGAAATGTTCATTCAAATATATATTCTTTCCACCATTTCAATTATGCAACTTCAGGTGCATAAATCATAATGAGCTTTTAGTACAAGTATCAATCATTTAAACTATGAGATACTCAAAAGCTGTTATTGATTTAGGACGATCCTTCAAGGATGCTCCATTTCCATTCTCAGATAAATCATATCATCAATAAATAAAACTTGTATTTAAATTGATGTCCAACATCATATGAGTAGAAAAGCTTTTGATGAGAAGAAAAATTAATTCACCACCATCATCATCATCACGTCTCAAAAGGAAACCTGTACCAAAAAGAAAAAGAAAAGAAAGACTTTTCTTGCAATTAGATTTTGGTAATATATACTATCTACGTTAAAGATTAGGCCAAATAATTAGAAACGACAGCCATTTTTGACTAGAGGATGATAAGCAGCCCATTATTGTTGTCCTCTTTTCAAGTTTCTCCATTCTTTTTCTTCCCGGACCCGCAGTCTGTGGTCATGCAAGAGAACTTCCTATATTTTAAGATAATGTCTTCTTGGAATAATAAAAGTAGTTGGACAGCTTGCATCAATCTAGAACAACAACTTGCCACTCCCATGGGACCTACTTGTCCTCTTCATCTATCTTTCTTTTTACAAAAACCAAACGCTTTCCCAACTTTAATTTTTTTTTTATTTTTTTATTTTTTAATAACAAGGGGTCCTGTCCCTTGCTCTCTCTTTCATTATTTTTATTTTATGTTTTATTTTTAAAATATTGCCAACAAGCCCCACGCTTTTGACATTTTTTTTTTTTTTGCCAGGCTGGGAGGGTGAGCATTGTGTATGCCATTTTGATCTTATTAGCTATTCCAGATACGGATTTAAAGCTCGCAGCTGCCTTCCTCACAGCCAGTGATTTATTTGGGTGTTGCCAGATTCAGAAGATCTTTGTTCCAGATCTGAAGCTGTCGCTAGTGAAGTTATCGTCGTCGTTTTCCTTAGCACGTCCCTGGAGCAGAATCAAGCTCCTTCACGTGTGTCCGTCTCCCTGAAGTTTCAGTTGTTGACTCTGAGTTACGTACGCCCTTTTGTAGTTGGGTTTTGCGATCAACAGGCTGCCACGTTTCTTCTCTCGGTTCGGAGTTGGTCCGTCTAGGGGTTGCTTGCCGGCGACAAGCCCCACGCCTGAGCGACGTCCGTTGCCCCATCACGCCGCCGCACCACCCAAGCCTCGGCCAGCCACACCACTGTGCTAAGATCGCTGGACCTGGCCTTGTCTACTCCACATGTGAGGTCAATTGTTGGGAATGAGCGCAGGGACGCACTGGTGAACCGAGCGATGTCAGCAAGCTGAACCGGCTTTGGAGCTGCCTTTGAGGCACTCGATGGAGAGGACCGTTGAGGAGGATCTTGGGTCTGATATGGGCTGGACTCGTTCCATACGAGAAATTAAGATCTTCAGGTTGGAACAGCGATATCTCACCCCTTAGCATTACGGCCAAGACTGAGTGGCTTGATGGCAAACACTTCGTGTTCGAAGGTCTGTCGACAATTCAAGCTAATAGATCTACTATGTTGGGTACTTGGAAATTCAAGATTCGTAAGACCCATAAAGAAATTCAGATGGGTTCGACTTTCCCAACCATGTTTGGTGGGAGATTTGGAACTCTCTGTCTCTTTCTGTTCTGGGGAAGAAGTACAGAACCTAATTTTGATGAGGATTAGAGAAACTCAATCGTGCTGATAACGTGTTGTAAATCAATCAAAATAAAGATAGAGTTTCAAGATTGAGAGAGAGCGAGAGACGAGATTTTCTTATTGATCTATTATCAAACTTATTAATTTCTTAAAAAATTCAACGATATATATAGGCGTACAAAGGGGACTATGCTAGCTCACTATGCTAGCACTATGCACTATGCATTTGACGACTAGATAAATGTGGTCATACAATTAAAGATAATTTATAACAATTTCATAATTTTGCAAGTTAATTTTTGTTGACAGAAGTCAAACCAGAAACTTCTTGTTCTACTGTTGACGCAAGGCACAATAGAAACTTGGTAATTTCTTGAAAATTTCTCATGGTTGGCATGTGTGTTAGATTGATTTGCATTTTATGGATACTTAAAAGACTGGAAATCTGGACTTATTTTTCTCATTTTTCGATTGTTAAAACTTAGACTAGATTAACAATTGAGTAATAAAGTTAGAAAATCTAATCAGAGTGTGGAAAAGGAGAAAACATGCTTGTAGCCTAGGTGTTTGATATCTTGCTTCATTGGTGTTAATTTTTCTGCAATTTCTAATTTCTTGCACCCATTTCTCTAGCATTCATTTCTTTTCTCATTTCTTTTAATTTACAAGCACTCAGAAAATCATTCTTTAAAAAACTAGAGAAAAGATCTTAACCATTCTTCATTAATACAACACTCCATATCAGTACACAAACATACTTTTCTTCTTTCTCTTATTAGCTGTGTAAATAGCCCTTTCACAAACAAGTTCCTCACACAAATGCAACTTATCATATGCTTGCTCTTCATGAACATTACACAAACATACTTTTCTTGTTTCTCTTATTGGCTGTGTAGATAGCCCTTTCACAAACAAGTTCCTCACACAAACGTAACTTATTATATGCTTGCTCTTCTTGAACATTGTTGTCCCTGTGGAAATGACCTTGGAACTCATCCTTGTAATACTTTGATGCTTCTGCACTTGAAAGACAGATTTAGAAAGCCTTCAATAATATATTTTGAGCAGGATATAGGACTTACAATTAAATATTAGAGGACGAGACCATGATCAGATGAGGCAGAGTTCAGTAACTCGTTCTCTCAGCAATTCCAACCTCTTTTTCGAGAGTGTCATACAAAGTTTTAACAAGATTAAGCAGGAACCCATCTGAACCATGTTTGGCCAACAAGGATATTGCCACAGGAAGATTATCATACAGCCCTAGTGGTATGCTCACCTGTAGATTTGCAGAAACAAGTTTTGTGGATGTCCAAAAGATTATGCATAAACAAGGAAAAAGTAAAATTTTCACGTCTCAATTGCAACCCCGGGTGCACACATACACACGCGCAGAGAGAGAGAGAGAGAACCTGGCAGAATCCGGATAACCCAGCAATCGAGAGCAAGCTAAAAGCTTTTGCGCAGAATGCTTCCAATGGAGCTGGATCTGTTTGTAATTTTGGTGGAGGCCCTGGAACTGTGGGGATTGCAAGGACACCAAAATCCTGAATAATCATCATCATTCAGAAATGTTAGTCAAGATAGCAGAAAACGGTTAGTGCATAAATCAGAGATGGACTCATGGAGTCACTATTTCTGTTGCTAGTAAGTTTCTAATGAGAGCAAAGTGAAGGGAGATGCAGATATGGTAGACTATTCTTTAATAAGTTGCTCCATTTTGAAATGCAAACAAGGAATCATACCGAATGCCACCACTATACTTTAAAATTTGTCATCCTACAACTCTCACCACTCTTCAAAATTTAGGGAGGAGTTTTAAAACTCCATTAGGTACATGTGGAATATGACAAAAAACATACTGAAAATTCATTTTTTACTATTATTTTTTGCCGCAATTCAGTATAGTTATTCGTTTAAATATTGTGCAATTCTTCAAGAAAATATTCCACATCTACTTTGGAATGACATCTCCAGGAAATAGGCTGGATGTAGCATACTCGCTTGATTTTCATCTAGAGCACAAAACACATATAATGGCGTCTCCTACTAAGAGGCATACATGCATGTATCTAAGCACATACATATAATCTCATAAAAACATTCAGAGGATGAGAAAGAGAGTGTACCCCTAGAAGAGCAATAAGAGCGGCCCGTAATTCAGTCTTTACTGAGTGGCAGATATCCACATTGACATCAGTTGTCTTAAGGGCTGCCAATACCCGCTCTGATATCTCAGGACCCAGATCAGGTTTTACAGTAGAAACCCACTCGCCATGGTTAATCTTGAATTCATACCTATACTTTGAAATGTTAACTAGTTCAGGAGCAATGTTTATAAAAGGACAGTATCTTTATCTAGCATGATCCAGACCAATATCACTATTGTTCAAGTTGATTGAATCAATTGAGTGGGTGACAATCTGCACCTCTGAAGTAACTGCCTGGCACTTGAAAGTGCAGCTAAAGGTGGTATATTATGCTCTTGATCTGCCTTTCCTCCACTCAAGAAAGGTTTTAAGCTTGGAACTTTGTCCTTGACATAGTCCCCTAGGATTGCATGCTTTAAAAGATGACCTGCAGTATTAATGAAAACATGTTGTGACATTGAGTACTTGGGATGGAGGTTTTTTTTTTTTTTTTTTTTTGGTTTGCCAAGACTTGGGATGGAATTGCTGAGAGGGAAAAAACCACAAAGGATGGAGTTATCTAGAATTTATGGGATGTTTAAATTTCTCCCAAATAACAAAACTAGGTAGATGACAGATTCACATGGTCAACGCACTTACCCCCAAATAACTTTTCCACTGATTTAATAAGAGGTTGAGAAACTCGATCACTTGGAATAGTTGAAAGCTGGAAACAATCCTCGGCAATAATTATCTGAGTGGGACTAATAGGATCCACATCTGGTAAATTCAATAGTACTCGTCCAACTTTATTCAAAATGACAGGGTTCCTGGCAAACCATCCTGGATGAAACGTAGGTGTCAAAGGAATGAGGTGCCAAAAGGACAAAAAAAAAAAACAAAAAAAAGATTTTCATACAGGGTCCAACCACTGGAATTGGACCCTTGGAAATTTTCCATGTGTCCCATATCTCTAGTTATAGGACATGTGGTATGCATCAATGGCTTCAGTCCCACTAGAATTAGTTCAATACCAGTAGGACCTAGAAGTGGAAGACATCATCGCTATACCACACTTTTAAACAAAAAATAGCAGAAATTGGCTGGTCTATTTGATGAAGAATACTTTATATGTTTTTATCATTTAGAGTACAGCCTAAATGCTTCTAGAATTACCACCTCTGAATGTTTAAACTCTGTTATTCAGAAGTATTGAAAGTTATTATGAATGGCTACAGACACAAAAATAGACACACAAAGACATACACCCTAAAGCAGACAAAGATGGCTGGATGATTTGTGAGAATTAAAAAGAGGAAAATTTTGAGAGAAGTTGAGAAAAACTAAACAACATGCATATTTTTGTTGCATCATTGTCAAAATCTCTCAAAAATCAGTGTGCCAATGCTAACAATTTCATCACCGTTTTGAAATAGTTTCAGGTGCAGAGCTGAGTTTTTCTAGTTACATTTAAATGTGAGAGAAACAGGAATCAAGCCATCACATAGTTGGTTCCTTACCCACTGTATCAAAACTTTGTGCCATGGGAGTAACTCCAGCAGTAGAGATGGCATCATGTGAAGGCCGAAACCCCAGAATTCCACAATATGATGCAGGTACTCTTACACTTCCTCCAGTGTCGGTTCCTATGATAGAGAGAACTATTTGGTTCAATCTAGTTAGGGCAAGCCAATAACATTTGACTTGTTCATGAAAGAAACTCACCTAAGGCGAAATCTACAAGCTTTGCACCAACTGCAACAGCAGACCCGCTGGAAGATCCTCCTGGTATCCGATCAGGCACACATGGATTTCTAGGTGTTCCATAATGTATGTTTACTCCATTTATACTGCCAAAAAATGGTCTTGAATTAATGATGTGAATATTCAAGGATCTATTTTTCAAAGATGAATAAATGAGTGAGAGCCCACAACTATTTAGGAAGGAATTGTGAACCACAGGAAATAAAATTGACTTAGCATCATGCTCATATCATTTCAAAGCACAAAAACAACTGTTTATATTAGAGAGACCTCAGACAAAGAGGTACACTTTTCACTCACAAACTAACACCAAAGTTTTATTTTGCTTTCTAAACTAAAAAAGAAATTCAACTTACACACTTAATTACCAAGAGGTTTCACTTTGAAGCCTCCAATCAAATTTGACTATCAAGATTGTGCCGCATGGCCTATTGTTCGTTCATCTCAATGGTCAGATCTTAATCAAGGGTGCAAGTTGGAAAATATAGCTAGTTTTAGAACGTAAAGTGAAAAGTAGATGATAGTCTGTGGATGAAAAGTGTAATCACCCATTTTTCTTATTTTAGACATTTAGAAAATACAGACATCTACAATGACTTGTGGGATTGAATGTTTACTTTTTATACGAAAAAAAAGAAGTTTATAGAAAATCAATCAAGTCACTGGCTTTTTCAGTGCTAACCTGTATGCCATTTCATCCATGACAGTTTTACCAATGCATGTGGCACCTCCCCTTAACACGGCCAAAACGGCTGGTGCTGTTGATGTGGCAGCCGCATGAGTTCTCAACCAGTCAGGATTTCCAAACCCAGTCACATATCCATCCACATCAAATCTGTTTCCAAATCGAAGTTAATAAAAAAACAAAGATGCACTAAAAAAAAATAAAAAATTGCAAAGCAGCACAGATCCACTAGCTTGCTTGCACATACATTCAAACTAATGTGGATAAAACAGATGAAACTGAGACAAATTTCAGATGCCAGAAAAATAGCGTTGCATAAGCTCGGATGCACCCTAGAAAAAGATACATAAAAATACCACAAGCTCAAATTAATATATGAATAGGCACTGACAGGCACACCAGTTCCACAGACAAACATTTAAAATTCAGAAAGAATGGACTAAACGCGGTGCGATGCTTAAACTGATCAAGGAGTTCAAAGGAACATGGGAAACAAGCAACTCGCCTTTGATTTTCATGTAAAATCGATATATGATTGGACACATAAGACACGTCCCCCACCCACCCACACACAAAGATTAACAATTCTTATAGTTAACAGACGTTTCAGAACAAACGAAAACGAGAACAAGAACCTCTCTTTGAGTTTTTCTCGTACACACCGCGGTCTGGTCCGTGGGAAATTTAAGAAATAGTGGTGGTACAATGAAAATCAAAGAAATGGAAGTAAAGTTAATCGGACTCACATGTCTTTAATGGCAAAGGTGAGGGAATTCAAGGGAAGCTCATGAGGTGAAGAGCTTGGTTGGAGCAGGAACTTCTCCATGAAAGCTCCATAATCTGAGTCTCTTGCCATTTCCGTTACTACACTTTCTGGCGGATGCTATGCCGTATGTTATAAACAGATAAAAAAGAATACTTCACGTCATCTAACACCATACATTTTATATATTAAAATATTATCTTTTTAATTTTTTTATTTTTTTATTTTTTATTTTATTTTATTCATATTAAACTAATTAAATTATTTTATTTATCATCCACACACTATATATTTATTATAAAAAAAATAAAAAATAAAATAAAAATAAATATAATATGTGAAATGTGAAAATGACAAGAAAAATTTCTTAACAAATAAAAGTGATTTGAAGATTTTAACGTAATCAATTTTTATTTTTTTTATTATTATTATTATTTTAAGAAATATACACTACATATTTTATATATTTTAATATTATTTTTTATTTTCTTTTATTTTTATTAAATTAATTAAATTATTCTATTTATTATTTATATACTATATATTTATTGTAAAAAAATAAAAATATGTATAGTATATAAAATATGAGGATGATAAGTAATTTTTTTTTTAATTACAATCTTATCCATTTTTTAACCTTATCCATTTTTCTTTTTAGATTACAACCTTGTCAATTTTTAAACCTTATCCCCCTTTATTTTTTTTCAAACAAGATGGGATGTTGTATCACTTCAATCATCCATTGAAGTCAGTCTAATTGGCTCTGGAAAATATGCAGGGTTCACTCCTAAAATATATATACATATAAATATATATATATATATATATATATATATTTTTATTGGGATAGAGTGTATGAAAACAGTATCCGACTAATCTCAGAGCACAGGCCCTTGGCAAGTTTCCCGCAAGTGAGGCGCTCCTAAAATCTTTCCAGGGCTCTTTCCTTGTGTCCAATTTTGAAAACAAAACAAGACATTAATGAATGGAAAAAAAAAATAACAAATTGCAAGAACTTTATTTAATCAGGTCCATCAGAGTCAGCATCAAAGATATACAGGTATGGAATTACAGTTGTCTGTCCACTATGTGCTCCTTCAGAAGCCTTACTGGTGACTCCAGGGAAACTCCAACCTAATCTCTGCATGTACACTGCATCATAGGCTTCAATGTTCAAACCTGAAGCAAGAAATAGTTCCACCTCGTTTACAAATCGATCTGTTCTTGCTCCTAGAAAGGGCCTTGCAGCGTCACAGACTAAAGCCTTCAACTCTTCTCCTTTTGTTTCAGGAATTTTTACATGACTTTTTGGCTCATTCCTGAAAAGTGCAGCACTCGAGTGTTAACTGTGGGTCATTACCATCCAATATAATCATTCTTTCATGGTAAACCTTTTGTTGTATCCCATCCAAAGAAGGAAAAGAACTAGGACAAATAAATTGTGAACATTAGATGATTGCTTTCCATTATCAACTCATATTCAATCTGTTTAAGATGCAGATAGTAGTAAACTATTACCGTGATACGAATGAGTCAATTACACCAAGTATGTGGTGCACAATAACGTCAACATCTTCCTCCTACAAATGAAGTTGCAAAAGGTAACCGTTACTCAACAGGAGTCAAAACTATGTAGTTGCATTAGAAAGCAGAAAAAGTAAACTTACTCAACAACTTTGTAAGATGTACCCGTACTTACAGAAATTTATAGCTGATGATTCAATGAGAACATATTCACACAACCAATAAGCATTCAAAAAAGGACCTTAATATATACTGAAATATATGTCCTATACTGGAGCAATCACCCAAGGAATTTGAATTAGAAAATAAAACACCTAAATGCCTATAGTGTTTTTTCTACATCACACTTGATTCCAAGAGTTTTCATTATACTGCCAACCTTTCTAGATGAGGGTCCATGTTAATTGATATGTAGAACTCAATCATGAAGATTCTAGGGACACTGAAACATTTTCTATGTACATTAAGGAAACAATAAACTGGTTTATACACGACCTGCATCAGAGCTTGAATTTCCCTTCTCAACCAACTTTGGAGCCAGCGGTTTGGCTGAAGATACTTACGAGACTTCCAATACCGTGATGCATTGAATATGTCACTTACGACACCTGATTGAACATGCAGTAGCTTTAAAAAGTGAATATTGGGAAACAACGGCTTTATCAGGAAATAGAATAACAAACAGATAGGAATGAGAAGAAACCAAATAAGACCTGGTTCAGAGTAATAGCACTGTAATCTATACTTGTGTCCTCTTGTTAATACAAAACTGTAGCACCATTACATGAAGTAACATAAACAAAGGAATCTAAAAACATAGAAGAAGGCACCAATCAAAAATATCATAAAGGCAAAAAATAAATAAAAAAAGGAGAAACAAAAGAAGATAAATTGAGAGGATGATACCTATGCTCAAAATCCTGATTGATAGGATGCTGTTGAAAAGAATTTCCATCATATCCATGTATTATAGAAAAATTTTCTGTCTGAAAATTAAACAAAAGTTTAGTGTCAATTTGTGATAATAATCTTGTCACCGATTCTGAACCAATCTGTGAAGTTTTTCCAGACAGACAAAAGCATGATTATGATAATTTGTGACATTAGAGTGCATATTTCTATCTGTGAATGAAACCCTTAACCGGTGGAAGCCATAACCAAAAAATAAAATAAAATAACTGGTAAAGAAAGAAAAAAAAAAAAAAAAAACCCAACCAGGGTGTAGTAGTCTGAAAGAACAATAGATCAAACTGAACCTTGCAGAGGGGACATTTTACAGAGGGAAGTGGGCGAGAGAGCTTGCCAGCAACAACTTTGGTCCATTGTACAATGCAAGTATAACAAAACTTATCTGTAACATATGAATAAAATTACCAAGATTAATAAAAGACTAAATGCAATTTCCTGCACTAACTTCATGCTTACAGGGGAAGAAGGCAGTATGTTCACTCCCCATCAAATTGGGAAATTAATAACAAGCATTATACATTCTTGAAGCATAGACAACAAAATTAAGAAACATGACATGGTTAGAAAAATGTTGAAAACAACTGTGGACTTCTAATATGAACACTGGTAATTGTAAACAGTGATGATTCTGCAAAGATGTACCTAACCACCCTAACCTAGGTTACCAAATGCTTTAGTTTCTCTAGTCAACCCCACTCCCATCAGCGCCACATTCACATACAAGCATGCATGCATATCACCACAAAAATCTGGCAATCGGTTCATCTTTCGTCTCCAAGACCTTTGCAGACATTTGGGCGGTCAGTTGGTGATTAATTTCCTTTCAATTTTTTTTAGTAAGTGATTAGTTTCTTGTCAGTTACTCAGCTTCGAAACTATGCAGACCATAAAACTCACATTCTACAAAGACGGTGGAATTGCGTTTTATTCTACCACAATGCTCTTAAGAATGAGTCTACCATGTTAGTATTGTTTTACACACGATGACTTCCACAACATTACCTGATCAGATTAATTCAGGAAATTATTTCATGCTGGGAAAAATGAAACTTAAACAGATAATTAAACTTCAATAATTTAAACAAGACGTAAATTAATTCACATAAAATACAAACAAATTTTCAATCAAACAATTAGAAGCAGAGAAAGCTGAAAAGGGTTTCTTTATATAACAATTTTAGAGGTCTTGCAAAAACCCAACTCATGGGATTGAACAAACAACAGTCTTTAACTTATTACAGTGATGCCAATTTAATTGCCAAAAAAAAAAAAAGAAGGAAAAAATCAAGAAGAAAAAAATTGAAATCTTAAATAGATGTCAATTTTTCATCATTTGGAAACCAAAATTAAGGTAATAGATAAGTTTCAAAATCCAACAATAATGATTGTCTAAAAAGAACCCTCTAGATTTTCATTTCCTTCACTATCTCGGCAACCAAACAGAGAGAGAAAAGATATAAGAAACATACGGAAACATTTATCAAGGTAGGAATCTTGAACGAAAGGGCCGAGGCAGATGGGGCAAAGGTTCAAATCCCCTGTGGAGCAAGAGCTGCCCTTGTCGTCGACCTCGTTCATTTTGCTTTTCGTCTCAAAGCTACGAACTTTCAGGAACGAATACGTTTCATTATTTATTTTTTTATTTTTTTATCTAAGCAAGCGTCTTATTCCAAACGTTAAAATAAATAAATAAATAAAATAAAACAAATATAAATTTATAAATAACAGATGACATTTACAAATAGGTAATCTCATGTATAAGTTTTAAATAGATAAATTTTATATAAATTATTCGTAAAAAAGTAGATCTCATTAATAAAAAATATATATATATTTTTATCTTTTTTAAACTATGGTCTATTTTTTTTATAAAGACTTATATGAATATTGTATATTTTGAACTTGTACAAATTATTTCTTAAAATATAATCCATTGGTTTCGCCCCGAACGGGCTATTCCCTAGTTTTAATTTTTTCCTTTCATGTTGAGTTTGATGTTGAGGTGTTATTAGATGATTTGAAGTGATCTGTGAATAATAGTATTTTATTGATTCCAATGAAATATATTTGAAAGTAAATAGATTGGCATATATGTTTAAATGTATAAAATAAGTTGAAACGTGTTTAATTTTTTATGAAAAATTGAAAAAGTAGTAGATTCTTTAATAATTGATTTGAGATAGTTTAGAGATCACTTTGACAACCAAATATAGCTAATTTATCACATGCTCGTGAGGCACATTATCCCCATCAAAATATCCCAAAAATTAGACCCAAAAATCAAAGCCCTTATCACTTGAATAAATCCCTAAGAATTGAGATTTGAAAGCCAGTAGGCCCACTGAAAATATGTTTGAAAAATAGATTTGTGTGAAAGCTATTTTGAGATATTTTAGTTACAGAAACGGATGTAAGATGTTTTAATGAATGAAGATTATGTTTAGGATTGTTTTGATGTTTAGATATAAACATTGATTTGAGTGAAAAGCCCCAAAATTTGATTATATTTAGCATTTATGTTAGCAGTTTTCTAAGTAAAAAATATAATATATTAGGTCTATCCCAATTAAAATTAGTCAGATAGATCGATGCTATCCATAAACATAACATTACCACCCAATTTGAGGTATGTCAAACACTGTCAATTTGAGGCTGCAAAGTGACAAGGGGACAGTGTCTTTGGTAGTGTTATGGCTTTTGAGTAAAGAGGTGTAGATGGAGGAATTAAATTAAACATGGAAATGACAGAGAGTGACTTCTTCAATTAAATTGATCAATGTGAAGAAAACCCAAATCCAATTCATAACTTTCTCAGACATTTAATCCTGTTGGTAATCATGAGATCTCCTGATGTTGTTGATAAAAAAACACTGCTGGATTATTTCTCAATAAACTCTGAGATGTCCCCAAAACGTTATGATCAAGTTCTCAGATCTGTCACCCTAATGCAATGATTTCAGACAGCAAACGATCTTTCATTGCTAGCAGTAATGAAAAGTTGATGTTCATCTCTAATGTTGGGAACATGCTTATATATTTTTTGTTCTTGTAAGAGCAGAATAATGAAAAAAGTCACGGATACACCAGATGAGGCAGAATAACCAGATTCTGCAGAAGAATAAGCGGTTACACTCGTGGATTATCACTGTGAAGTTCATGATGTTAAGACTGCAGATGATATAAGTGATATGTTTATCTTTTCTGTCGAATTAGCTAAACTTGTAGCGATGCTAGTTATAACAGATACAAGTACGCATGCTGTTTTGGATATCTTGATCAAAACAATGCATTCAAAAATATTTTCCTTTTTGACCCAATATATTAGTATGTGATATCTCTAGGATTGATGTAGCAGATAAGTTGACATGATGCATATTGAGGATTAGGGTTGCATAATGGGGAGAGAGAGAGAGAGAGAGAGAGAGAGAGAGAGAGAGAGAGAGAGAGAGAGAGAGAGAGAGAGAGAGAGAGAGAGAGAGAGAGAGAGAGAGAGAGAGAGAGAGAGAGAGAGAGAGAGAGAGAGTTCTCATGTGAATATAGCTCTGTTTTCAGTGATGAGTACACACCCTACAAATAGTGAAAACGAGAGAGGGGATACAAAACTCAAAAGAACAATAACACCAGCAGACATGGAAAAAGAATGTTCAATTTTAAATAAAACTTCTCAATATGATATCTATTATAAGGATGACGAATCCATGCTATTGTTCTTCCCTACTAGAAACAATGCAACAAAGCTTTATCTAATTGAATATAATTTCTCTTCTTTGCTTTACCTGCATCAACCTGCACATTGTAAAATCCAAGAAATGATAAAATATCGAATAATCAGAAAAATTAGAGAGGTTAAGGATGCTCTGCATTACAGTATAACAGCAGTGCATACATAAGAGTGTATATGAGGTCAAAAGCACACAAATTCTATGAAGCTAAAATTTATCTACTGTTTGTGGTTTGTTCCACTTACCTCTCAAATTCTTAAGCTGTGCAAGTCCAACCTTGGTACATATAAAACTGAGAATTCTAACTTCTTAACAGCTTCACTCCCTGACCATCGCAATCCAATTTCTTGGTTATAGTTGAGATTCCTTTTCTTTACAACATGTCGAAAGGGCTCAATCGAATAAGCAAATTCTTTCCTGGCTTCTTCCCAGTCATAACAAGGTTGATCCATCATTGTTGAGTAAGGATAAAAGGGTTTTTCCTTTCTCTGCTTCTCATCAAGAAATGGTGTTGGTTTGAACCAAAAGGCCTCCTTCTTTGCCAACTTTACAGAATAAGTTTCATGAGTATTGGCATCATGAATCGACAGTTCAACAGGAATCCATGCTTCCAAAGCATTATTGCTAGCCTCATTCATGTTACCTAAAATGTGTTCTTCAAACTCCTTTGAAGGCAAAATCTTAAGGCTATCCCAACGCAAATGATCTGTTGTAAGTCTAATCCTAAATGGCCATGAGTTACAGGTTTCTCTTGTGACACTTCCATCCCTGGCCATTTTCTTTTGTCTGTGAAATGGACCAGAGGTAAAGCAAGAGAAAGAAAAGATGTGCAAGGAATAGACCAAAACTTGCTAGTTGCTTTATAGTTGGCAATGATTCATGCTAATGATCCTATACATGGTTTCCTTATTAGATCATTAATGTTAATGGTTTTACCTCCTAAAGAGTCTCCTTTTCTGTTTTGTCAGTCATACCATTAAGTGCATTTCCTCAGTTTGCTCTTGTCCAGCAATCATATTGGCTGTTACCAATACTATTGACATCATTGTAATTAATTGAAACTTCACAGAATAATATCCTAATTAAAAAAAAAAGACAATCATGTGGTGCATGAAAACAATAATAAATGAAAATATTCATTCAGTTGCATTTAAAGTAAGCGCCTTCTCTATATTCATAAATGCTTTAAAGGCGAAGTCTAGGCATGGAGCATGGATTTATATAGACACTTATTTTCTTGGAGAAATTAAAAAGAAAATGATTTGTCTTACACCTTTAATTAACGTGGCAGTTATTAATTAAGACTTTAAAACCCACTGTTTTAACTTTTCAAATTTTTAGATAAATCATTCATTGAGATTTAATAATCCACAAATACTGAGAAAAACAAAGTGATAATAGCTTATGAAATTAGGTTGTTGCATTCCACTCTAACATCATTCTTCCGCCATAAGTGAGGGCTCTTGAATAAATTACAGGGTATTATTCTCTTCTTCTTAAATCTATCAGCTGGCGTCTTGAACCTGGTGGGCTTGAAAACTATCTTTGGAGTACCCAGCAGCTACACTAATATAATAATATTGCTTAAACATACATCTCCTGCTTCATTCATCAGATGTAGCGATAAAAATATTGACTATCTATTCTTCAAAAATCTTCCAATAAACTAAAAGGAACCATAGTATTGATAGGAAAATTAACCAAGATTTTCATTTCTTCTATAAAATATAACCTTAATTGGCAAGTTGTGAAGATAGGAATAATTCTCCAAAATGATAACCAATATGCAATATATCCTAAATGATAGGCAAGAAAAATATGTAACAAGGTTAAAGGCAGATATACTCTACTTCATACTCAATGTGGCAATATGGTATTTGAATTCCAAACAATAACAAGGCAAGATTCCAATTTCAACAAAACAAAACCAAAGATCCATCAAAATGTCTTTTTTGTACAAAGCTGAGATTTTCCTTCTAATTAATGCATATCTTCCCTTGTCTTTGTAGCTTTAGTTTACACATCTGAAGTTCATTGAGTTGCACCTTCATTTTGTCAACCTCTTTCTTCATTATCTTAATCTCTTCCTTGCGATTCATCCAGCCCTTCTCTAAACCTTTAGACACACTAATAATTGCCTGCATCTTCGTTCTTCCATAATTTGATCCAGAAGCTGTCATTGACCTAGTCCTGTTCACTTGCTCTAAGAAGACGAATTGTGTCATGATTTTCAATGGCAGCCTGTTGTTCTTCATCACATGCTCACGGGCTTCTTGGGATAGTCTATGGTATTCCAGGGATCTACATACACTTAATCTTTCCTCTTCTGTTAAGTGAGGGTGTATCTGCACAATGGTTCCAAAAGAAATATTCAGATGCAAGTTAAAATCAAGTTCTCAGTGACTGATTGAGATGTAAGGTTGCATGCTCTCAAAGTCCATCAATAAATTGCAATATCAGTAGAAAAAATCACTAGTTTTGCAGGGTTAACCTTTGAACTTTACCAGAGGAGATTGGCAGCCACTGAGCTTTATAATATACAATCAAAACGACATTCCTATTTTACCAAGTTCTAGGTTTCCGTACCTTGAGATACATGTCAATGGCTCTGTAAAGGTTGTCATCAAAATACCGAGCATCTTTCGGCAATGCTTCTGCAAGTGACTGGAAACTTTTTGCACCGAGGGCCTCATCCCTTGCGACCAGTGTAAGATAACCATCCACCAGCCTACCGACAGCAAATATTTTTGGTGTGGGATGTTGAGTACTGTGGGGTCTGGTCCACACCGCTCGAGCGGAGGCATTGGCCGCTCGAGCGAAATCAGGCAGAGTCGAACGCTCAACGTTAGCTCGACAGTGGGCTCGAGCGGGATGCGGAAGGGAAGTTCGCTCGACGCGCGCTCGACACGCCGCTCGAGCGAACATGCGTTTTAGGGATTCCGCCGTTTGAACTATATATATGATTTTTGCCTCTTTTGTCTACAACAGAGCAGCCACGAAAACACTGTGGATGAACAGTGTTGTGACCCATCTTGTAGTGTGATTCCTCAATAATAAAATCTTCTGCAGCTCCCATGGACGTAGGCAATTTGCCGAACCACGTACATCTTGTGTCGTGTGTGATCGTTTTTCTCATTCGGTGCTATTTCAATTCATTGTCATCGTTTTTCACAACAATTGGTATCAGAGCCAGGTTCGGGTCTGAGGAGAAACGATGGCTGGAGATGAATTGAAGGTATCGGGGATCGAGAAGTTTGATGGCACGGATTTTGGATACTGGAGGATGCAGATAGAGGACTACCTCTATGGGAAGAAACTTCATCTTCCACTATTGGGGCAGCAACCGGAAAAGATGGATGATGCTAGTTGGAATCTGTTGGATCGACAGGTTCTGGGGGTTATTCGATTAACCCTGTCGAGATCCGTTGCACACAACGTCATCAAGGAGAAGACGACGGCGGATCTCATGGCGGCTTTGTCAGGTATGTATGAAAAGCCGTCAGCGAATAACAAGGTACATCTGATGAAAAAGTTATTCAATTTGAAAATGGCAGATAGTACGTCTGTTGCACAACATCTGAATGATTTTAATACTATCACAAATCAATTGTCGTCTGTTGAAATTGAATTTGATGATGAGATACGTGCACTGATACTATTGGCTTCATTGCCAAATAGTTGGGAAGCCATGAGAATGGCTGTTAGTAATTCTGCTGGTAAAAATAAACTGAAATATGATGATATTCGTGATTTGATTTTGGCTGAGGAGGTGCGCAGGAAAGATTCAGGCGAGACCTCGGGTTTGAGTTCAGCCCTAAATGTTGACTCTCGAGGGAGATCACATGACAGGAATTCAAACAGAGGAAGATCAAAATCAAAGTATAGGGGCAAGAGCAAGTCGAGGCCTGGTTAGCAGGCAACTTGCTGGAATTGTGGCAAAGCTGGCCACATAAAGAAAAACTGCAAAAACCCCAAGAAGACGGAGAATGATAGTGCTAATGTGGTAACTGAAGAAGTACAGGATGCACTATTGCTTGCAGTTCATAGTCCAGTTGATGACTGGATACTGGATTCAGAGGCTTCCTTCCATACATCTTCCCACCGGAAACTAATGAGGAATTATGTTGCAGGTGATTTTGGGAAGGTATATTTGGCTGATGGTGAGGCTCTGAACGTAGTGGGGATGGGAGACATTGACATTGCACTCCCTGGCAAGAACAAATGGACCTTGCAAAAGGTCAGGCACATTCCTGAGTTGAAGAAGAACCTCATTTCTGTTGGGCAGCTTGATGAGTGTGGTCATTCAGTGGTGTTCTCAGATAGCACCTGGAAGGTCACAAAAGGGGCATTGGTACTAGCTCGGGGTAAGAAAACTGGTACACTTTATATGACTACTGGTTTAATTGACACTATTGCTACTACCGTTGCAGAGAGCACAGCAGATTTGTGGCATTGTAGGCTTGGCCATATGAGTCAGAAGGGCATGACGGAACTTCTGTCTAGAGGCAAGCTACCAGAACTGAAGACAGTTGATCTCGGTATGTGTGAGAGTTGTGTTATGGGGAAGCAAAAGAAGGTCAGCTTCTTGAAAAGTGGCAGGACGCCAAAGACAGGAAGACTTGATCTTGTGCACACAGATGTGTGAGGTCCTTCTCCAGTTGCATCTCTTGGAGGTTCTCGCTACTATGTTACGTTCATTGATGACCATAGTAGGAAGGTATGGATTTATTTTTTGAAACATAAATCTGAAGTATTTAATGTTTTCAAAATTTGGAAAGCCATGGTTGAGACAGAGACAGGTTTGAAACTGAAGTGTTTGAGGTCTGACAATGGTGGTGAGTATGTTGATGGCGGGTTCAAGGAGTACTGTGCAGCTCAGGGTATCAGAATGGAGAAGACCATTCCTGGGACACCACAGCAAAATGGAGTTGCTGAGCATATGAACAGGACCATTAATGAGCGTGCTAGAAGCATGAGATTGCATGCTGGACTACCACCCACTTTCTGGGCAGATGCAGTCAGCACTGCCATTTATTTGATAAACAGAGGGCCATCAGTTCCACTGGATTGTGGATTGCCTGAGGAGGTTTGGAGTGGGAAAGAGGTTAAGTTTTCTCACCTTAAAACCTTTGGTTGTCTTTCTTATGTGCTTGTTGATTCTGATGCTCGCAGTAAGCTTGAGGCTAAGTCAAAGAAATGCTATTTCATTGGCTATGGAGACGAGGCATTTGGCTATCGTTTCTGGGATGATCAGGGTCGGAAAATCATAAGAAGCAGGAATGTGATTTTCAATGAGAAAATGATGTACAAGGATAAGTCGAGTACAGTTCCTGCAGTAGCTCCTCAGGAGTCCGAGTTTGTAGGATTGGATGACCTACCAGAGGTCACAGTGCAGTGTAGAGATGAGAGTGACGGGGAGAGTGGGTCCAGTACACCCATTCCTATTATTCCGCAGGCAGTTTCAGAACCGTCTACTCCTACAGTTGCAGTTCGCAGGTCAGTTAGGACTATACGTCCTCCACAGCGTTTCTCACCTACTTTGAATTACATTCTGTTGACAGATGGTGGAGAATCACAGAGTTATGAAGAAACCTTGCAAGATGAGAATTCTAGCAAGTGGGAGCTGGCCATGAAAGACGAGATGGATTCCTTGCTAGGGAATCAGACATGGGAGTTGACAGAACTTCCATCAGGGAAGAAGGCATTACACAACAAGTGGGTGTACCGGGTGAAAACTGAGCATGATGGCAGCAAGAGGTACAAGGCTAGACTTGTTGTAAAAGGCTTTCAGCAAAAGCAGGGTATTGACTACTCTGAAATCTTTTCTCCTGTGGTAAAGATCACAACTATCAGGATGGTGCTGGCTATGGTTGCCACTGAAGATCTATTTCTTGAGCAGTTAGATGTGAAGACAGCTTTTCTTCATGGAGACCTTGAAGAAGACATCTACATGCACCAGCCTGAGGGGTTTGTGGTACAGGGAAAGGAAGGTTCAGTTTGCAGACTGAAGAAGAGCTTGTATGGCCTGAAGCAAGCTCCTAGACAGTGGTACAAGAAATTTGACAACTTTATGCACAGTGCAGGGTATATTAGATGTCAGGCAGATCACTGTTGCTATGTCAGGCATTTTGACAATTCTTACATTATTTTGCTGTTGTATGTGGATGACATGCTTATTGCAGGGGCTAGTATTGATGAGATCAATAATCTGAAGAAGCAGATGTCAGAGCACTTTGCAATGAAGGATTTGGGAGCTGCAAAGCAAATCCTTGGCATGAGAATTGTCAGAGACAGAGTCAGAGGTACGTTGAGACTCTCACAGGCTGAGTATGTGAAAAAGGTACTCAGCAGGTTCAACATGGACAAGGCCAAACCAGTTGGCACACCCTTGGGAAGTCACTTCAGACTCAGCAAGAATCAGTCACCAGAGTCAGAGGAGGAACGAGATTACATGAGTAAGGTTCCTTATGCCTCAGCCATTGGTTCACTTATGTATGCTATGGTTTGTACAAGACCGGATATTGCCCATGCAGTGGGAGTTGTGAGTAGATACATGAGTAACCCAGGAAAGCAACATTGGGAAGCAGTGAAGTGGATTTTGAGGTACCTAAAGGGTTCCTCAGAAACCTGTTTATGTTTCTCTGGAGAGAGCTTGGAGGTGCAGGGCTATGTTGACGCTGATTTAGCTGGAGATATTGACAGCAGAAAGAGTACCACGGGCTTTGTTTATACACTTGGTGGTACTGCAGTGTCATGGGATTCAAATTTACAGAAAATAGTTTCTTTGTCTACAACAGAAGCTGAGTATATTGCAGTGTCAGAGGCTGCAAAGGAGATGGTATGGCTACAAGGCTTCTTGGAAGAATTGGGTAAGAAGAATCAGAAAGGCACTCTCTACAGTGACAGTCAGAGTGCCATATTCCTTGCCAAGAATCCAGCATTCCATTCCAGAACCAAGCACATTCAGATCAGGTATCACTTCATACGGTCATTGTTGGATGACGAACAGTTGTTACTTGAGAAGATATGTGGAAACAAGAACCCTGCTGATATGTTGACAAAGGGTGTTACGCTTGAGAAACTGAAGTTGTGCGCAACTTCAGTTGGTCTTCTAGAATGAAGACAGGAGCAGTGAGTTGTAGAGGTGGAGGATATCATGTTTGAGGAAGACGGAGATACAGTGAGTGTACCAGTCTCCAAGTGGGAGAATTGTTGAGTACTGTGGAGTCTGGTCCACACCGCTCGAGCGGAGGCATTGGCCGCTCGAGCGAAATCAGGCAGAGTCGAACGCTCGACGTCAGCTCGACAGTGGGCTCGAGCGGGATGCGGAAGGGAAGTTCGCTCGACGCGCGCTCGACACGCCGCTCGAGCGAACATGCGTTTTAGGGATTCCGCCGTTTGAACTATATATATGATTTTTGCCTCTTTTGTCTGCAACAGAGCAGCCACGAAAACACTGTGGATGAACAGTGTTGTGACCCATCTTGTAGTGTGATTCCTCAATAATAAAATCCTCTGCAGCTCCCGTGGACGTAGGCAATTTGCCGAACCACGTACATCTTGTGTCGTGTGTGATCGTTTTTCTCATTCGGTGCTATTTCAATTCATTGTCATCGTTTTTCACAACATGGGATTGCTTGAAACAGAAGACACATAGGACTCTACCACCCTGCTGATAATGCCCACATCGTGAACACTGTCATTGTCTCCAAAATTCTTAACCAGGAGATCTGGAACACGACATTGCTCCAACATGAAGCCTATTCTTCTTTCTAGCATATTCAACAATTCAGAATTGATTTTTGCCGTTAGAGCTACCTTGAGTAGGTGTAGTAGAAAATTGCAAGAAACTGAGTTTTCCTCCACAGGAAGCAGCTTAATCAAGCATTCAGTTGTAACCCTTTGTAACTGTTGAGTCATATGTTTGGGAGTCAATTGGTCCAGTCCAAAAGTGATCCTTGAAAGCCGTTTTGCACTCCAATGAGCTATACATGATCCTACAAGCTCTGACTTCATCCCTTTACTTTTAATGGCACGAATCACTTCTACAAAATGATCTATTCGAAGGAATGAGACTTCTTCAAACCACCAATTATTAAATCTGTCTTCAAGTTTTGAGTTCTCAGCATTTGCTAGAATATTCAAGCACTCCGCATCGTTTTCACCAAAGCTAAATGCTTTTGAATTTGAGCAGGCCCTCCAGGCGATGGCTTCTGAGCATCTTTTCACAATTCTCAGCTCCTTTGCCCAGGCAGAAAGGGATTCACAACTTTTGAAAATCCGAAATGTGTCTTTCCAGGATGTAAGGATTAAGAAGCTTAGAAAAGCCTCAGTTTTGGACATAAGATTTCCTGGTTCAAGGTCCTCCCTCATTTCCAAGAAATGTGCAGCACAATATAATGGAGCAATGTTGGTTGCTGTTAAATCAACCTTCCATCCGTAACAAAATCTCACTAGTAATTCAAAAGTTTTGGTTCCTCCTGGAAGATTATCTAGTTGGATTTTGGGGCTTGTGTCTCTCTTGCCATTGCTGTTTCTCTGGAATACCAGTCTATTCAAATATACACTTCTTGAGGCCATAGGAAGCTGCTATAAAAAGATTTTTATTTAATTGAAGTTTTAAATAACCTAAAATTGAATTGTTATCTTGAACGATTATCAAAGATAATGAATATTGGTCAAAATATTGGGGTAATTGAATATCTAGCATGATTCTCTTGTATGAATAGTTGATGGGGATCCATCAGCCTACTCAAATTTAATTGGGATCATAGATACTCAGTTTAGTTTAGGTGTTAAAAAATTATAGTCTTGGTCTTGTTAAACAACTCGAAAGAGTTAAGATACAGCTTCATATCCAGTTTCCAAGGCCAAAAAGGGAGGTGAATGAATTATTCACACGCCATTTTACAGAATATAGGCAATAATAGGGAAACGTAATTTCCTTATATGTTAATGATTCCGTCAGCATCTTTACAGGCTTGTTTTCAGACCTAATTCTGCAAGCCTGATGATTAATTTTGTGCAGCTGAAACAACTATTTAAATGGGTCAATACATGAAATGGAATTCTAAGGGCCTCGTGTAAGCTTTTGATATAGGTCACACACAGATTGATTCTTCATCTTTTGTCAAGAACAGAGTAAATGAGTGCACCTTGTGCAAGAAAAAGGTTGAATCTCCAACTTGTATGATCAGATCACTTGTAAATTTTGTCCTCACAATCCTGCATGAATAATTGGGGAATTGTTGCCATAAAAAAAATCACATGTATGTGTTTTTCCAACATAAATATCATATATATGTACTGCAAGGACATAATCAACAATCCATATATGTATGTACACAGGAGGAGGAAGGTATTTCTGGGGATTGGGGTTACCAGTCCTGGTTTCTTCTTTCTATAGCTTCGGCAATCATGCTAACATTGGCTGGAAAAATGACACATCGGTTAGGCTTCCCACCAGATATTGACTGACAGATTAAAGTCCGTGTGTCAAGACTTTTGCTTCCCACTGTAGTCTTGTCATGTCCAGTGTTGGCAAACCTGTATTCCATTCTCTGTTTGAAGTTTTCACTGATTCTATCTTTGCTGTTGCTCACTAGGACATGGGCACAGTCTTGATGTAGTAATTCAGTCATTATATAAACACTGGCACCAGAGTGGCCTCCTTGTAGAGATTGTTGCAATATTTGTTTTAAAGTGGGTATGTCATTAAGAAGGTTTGTTGTCTTTTGCTATCTCATGTCATTTTAGGTACAGGTGAAAAGCGTGGACAGAATAGAGCCAACACCTTGACGATCTTAAGGTCCACAATCTCATCCACCTATAGAGACATTGAACCACCTTTCGCCATCGGTATAAACCCTCATTAAAAAGGAGAAGGAATGAAAAGAAAGCTTTCGAATAAATGAAAAGGCCCTGCCCATACATGGAGGCGCTGCGCTTCTAAATTGCATGCAAAATCTGCTGGATCAAGTCTGAAAAACCAACAGAAGAGATGTCGGTATATGTTATGTCCATTGAAGCCTAACTTTGAAATACGTTAGGTTTTTAGTATTTCAATGTTCTCTTCCTTTGGGTTGTTGTATATCAGACTCACCACATGTATTACAATGTGTATCATTGCTTTGCTAAGCATAGCTAAAGATAGATAGAACGCCCAATGGTGTCGGATTCAAATACAACGTAGCGCACACCATCTTTATTAAAGGTCTAATTATTAATCTGAATGTCTCAAGACTAGTGAATTCTAATTTGGTTATAGGATCACAACGTTCTATCAAGCTTTCGAATCCAACGCCACGGTGGCTCACTATCGGTTTGACCCGATGATAATCGTTTTGTTTTTTATGGCCCACTCTATTTGGACATAGTATTTTACTATTCTCTTAGCTTTACTCATTTATCTATGGTCAATGACATGACATTAGTCTATGAATCGTATTTTATGTAACTTGAACTTGTGACATGTTCTATTCTCTGTAATTCAAGGTCTAACATTGATAAAAAGTCTTAGAACAGGCTGATGTGGATTTTTATTTGATAAAACTTTTAATGATCATAACAACCTTATGGTGTTGCTTGTAATTGATGACTCAATGAATTCTTCATCTTTAGAGTTCCGCACAAATATTTCATCTTTCTCTTTCTTGTAGCACAATGAAGGTGAGCAACAAAATCTTGACTTGCGCAACAATAAACCCAAGAGTTCGTGTCAACTGTCTTAGTGCATAGTTAGCACACTCTACGTTTGGATTGGTCGGTTGGAATAGAGTAGATGAGATTGAGAGGGTGCTTGTGCCTTATGACTTTGACGATTGGTGGTAAAAGGGCACAATTTGGGTGAACCACCAATGAACAAGTGGCACAAAAGTAAAACATACCCTTAATTTCATTCCCACAAACATTGCAAGTGAGGGAGATCATAAATCTTGGCAGAAGGGTCAATGGATGGTCATCAATTTCAACTTGTATGGTTGATGGTAGTACAATCAATGGTAAAGATGTACGTTCTCGGTGGACCATGAACAAATAGGTTAAACAAGTAAAACATGCTATTGCCTTTATTCTCACAACCATCACACTTGAATGGCAATAATTTTTTTATAAGGGTCAATGGATGGTCGTGAGTTTTAGATTTTTTGGTGAGTGGTAAAAATGCACATTTAGAACAAAGATAAAACTCATGACAATGAGGACACTTATATTGAAACTCGAACCTATTGGAGTTGCAACTAGCGCATGGTTTGTAGCGATATAGTTCGAGGAGAAGATGTTTGGGATGTAAGGGGTGCTGCAACTCACAGGGAAATTCAGTACATGATTTATGTATTTAGAAATCACACTCTTTGCATCCATAATGATTATCAGAATCTGTTGCTAATATTTCATTACATATTCCACAACAATGATCACAATCCACTTTGTTGAGGAGGACTAATGTTAAGGGATGATGGTGGCTGAAATGTTAAATCTCCATTGCTCCATGACCTCTTTATATGCTCCATGACCTCTTTATAGTCTATATCACACACACAACTAATAATAAATATCGAAACTAGCTAGAGAGAAATTGTTTAAATTAGTCATGTGTGCAGGCCTACATGCTCGATGTTGGTATGCCTATATATTATTTTTTTCCTTTCAAATTATTCTTAATTACCTGAAAAATGGGATCGGATTTTCAGATTGAATGAATGTGGTTTGAATCTCTAATTAATGATAGATGGTTAGCTTGTTCTCGATCTAGTAGTCGTATTATGATCTAGCTTTTGTAATCTTCGATTGCCATAAAATCCAATCCTAATAAAAAAATGAAGGGACAAATTACAAGTTGTAATTATAAAAAGAGGAATTAAGTTGTGGGGGAGTAATTACAAAAAACTATTTAGAAAAGAAGCATATAAATACAAAGTATGTAATAACCATCAATACTCACACTAACCAACGAGAGCTAATTCCCAATTCATCAGACCCACTTCAGCTTTATATGACTTATAAAATAAAGTTTGGTAACTATTCAAATAGATCATGATATATATATATATATATATATATATATATATATATAAAATACTCGACGAGCATCATTTATTGTCTTATTGGCTATCTAAAGTACTATATGAATAAAACTTCATACGTTTAGAAAATGTTTTAATTTTTTTCTTTCATGGAATTAACCAAAGCACTAAAAGATTCTTGCAGTAAAATTTTTTTTGCTCTTTCTTCTCATGGAAGAAAATAATGGAACTGTATGATTAAGAAATGAGATGATCTCATCTCATCTTATCTAAAAAAAATTCATAATTTTATTTCCAAATATCACACAAATACAAACACTTTTTAATTTCAAATCTTTAACTTTTTCAAATTTTCAAACAAAACGTAAAAAATAATTTAACTTTTTCAAATACAAAAAAAAAATTATATTCTAATAATATTTTAATTTTATAATATTTTTATTCAATTTTTTTCTCCTTTCTCAAAATCCAATAAAACATCTTAACAAAAATTATTTTATTATTATTTACAAACCATTTCATGATTACTATTTACATAATTCTAAACTCATTTCATTACCCAAACTACTCTTAGAGTTGTTTTTTTACTCTTTCATCCTATAGAAGAAAAGAAATGAACTGTACGATTATATATGCACTGAATAATATGGTATCATGTAATATGCATATGTTGATGATACTTTTAAGTGCACAAATTGTAAAGTGGAGGCCTTAAAATATAAAAAGTTGGTAGCCAACGTCTACACTTGATTACCGCACCCATTGAAGCAATTTTTTTAGCCGTTGTCTCATTTTTTTATTTTCAGTTTTATTTACTATGTTTTTTTCAAAAAAATTTCGAGCCCAGCAGGTTGATAATTTTAATTTAAAGCTGATTATACATTTAGACAAATGTCTTTATCCAATTAATAAATGAAGAATGTCACATCTACATTTTTTACCTATGATCACTTTTGTAAAGAATGGCAGGATGGAGGAGGAAGGGTGGCACTACAGCCACTATTGTAGCACTGGGAGCTACCGCTAGTTATTTTGTGTGTTTATGTGTGTGTGTGTGTGTTTTTTTTTAACACTTTTAAATATTATTTTTAAAAGACCACAAAATTATTAAAAAAATACTTATTTAATCATTAAGTAAAAAAAAAAAAAAAAAACCGGCAATAGCCCTTAGCAGGAGCTGCGACTTTTGTAAAGAATGGCAGGATGGAGGAGGAAGGGTGGCACTACAGCCACTATTGTAGCACTGAGAGCTACCACTAGTTATTTTGTGTGTTTGTGTGTGTGTGTGTGTGTGTGTGTTTTTTTTTAACACTTTTAAATATTATTTTTAAAAGATCACAAAATTATTAAAAAAATACTTATTTAATCATTAAGTAAAAAAAAAAACCGGCAATAGCCCTTAGCAGGAGCTACCAGGGAGCTCCTAAGCATTTCCCAAAAGAGGAATCAATTATTTCGAAGTTTAGACAAGTATCGAGGATGATTGCGATACTTCTCTTTATCCAAAATAGAATATAGTTACCTCTAGTCATGAACTTTCAGAGTAATTTAGTGATGAATATTATCAAAGAATATTATCACACTTTCACCTCAAAAACAAAAAAAAAAAACTGTATGTACGATTAGGAATATTGAAAGAATATATTATATATGCACATATTATTGATGATACTTGGCGTGCCCAAGTTGTAAATTGAGCGGTACTAAAGCATAAAACTTTGACAGCTAATATCTGATTAATTATATTGTTTACAATGAATAAATTCTCAAAAGACCATAAATACTACACCTATAGAAGATTACAAAAAGAATATTAAACATATCATGTTAGATAGACATGATACATTTTATTTATTTTATATGAAATTATCATAATATTATCATGTAGTTTAGGAGTATGGATGGCAACAGTGGACTTATTCGGAAATAAGTCGATTGTACTCAAATTTATTATTTAGGAATATTTCATTTATTATTCAAATGAGTTATTTAATTTTATATATTATAACTTATGTTAACAAGGTGGTTTGACATCTTTTGTATAATTTATATATAAATATATGAACGACTATAATATTCATAAAGTTTCTATTAGTAACATATAATATGCATAATATATTGTAAGGAACACAGATTACGTCTTATAAAACGTAGTTACAAAATTAGTACGCACCACATAACACTTCTAATGAGTGATTTCTATTTCGATGCATTAATGTTTCAGGCTAGGGGGTCAAACCAAAGTAGCTCTTGTGGCTTGTTTCAAAATCAAATTACTCTTCATTTTTTTAAATTAATTTTTAATTTCCTTCGTTACAATTAATGATCCCTCAATTAAAAATTAACTATTAACTACATATATATATATATCATGCTACCACAAATATGGCATATCGTGTGTTAAAAATAAATAAATAATAAATACAATTTAAAAATATAAACTAAATATATATCAATCTAGGCTAAAAATATAAAAAATAATAAACAACAAATAAATAAATAAGAATAAATGCTAAAAATAAAATAATATTTTAAATAATTCCAAAATCTATAATTTAACAAATTTAAACAATTTAAACAAAAAAAAATATTTTTTAAAAATTCAAAGTGTGTCGTAGGATAGGGTCTCCCTTCCAGCCCGTTGTTGGCCACACTGTAAACGGCACCAATGGCCATCACGAACCATGATTCTAGCTTACAAAAGCGACCTCAGTTGCTGGAACATATGTTGATCTAAGCCTAATTGGATAGCACTTTATGGTGACCTGCCATTGCCATGGGGTGGCCAATGGCGACCCAAATCAAACCCACAAGATTTGGGCTGCCATATATAGTGATGCAAGCCACCTTCGTGGTGCCTGATTCTTAGCCAATAGGGGGTGGCTGGTAGTGGGGGAGAGATCATTCCACTCTGGGTTTTTGCTTTTTTGTTGTTTTAATTTTTGTAATTGTAATTTCTTTTTGGTTTAAAGTTTATATTTGTTAATTGGAGGGGAGCCCATGTGGGGCAGACCCCTCCTTTACTCTGCCTAACGCATGGCTTTAAGCCATGCGTTATATGCCTATAACGCATAGCTTAAAGCCATGCATTTCTGCCAATTAAATGGCAGATTAAGGTTGGCCTTTAAGGCCAGCCATGTAGGGGGCTATATATAGCCCCCCCTCTTTTGATTCTTGAGATAATCGGTAATTAGTTAAAATGCTCTCTCTTTCATTCTCTCTTAAAATAGTATTTAGGCTGTGGATTTGTTAAAACGTTACTTTTGTTTTACACTACGTAGTACGCTTTACCACTAAGTGGAAACTCTTGAGATTTGTCAATCTGGAGAAATTTGTGGAGCAACTTTATAAGCTGACCTTGAGGTACTTTCCGCTGTGCTTTCTAACATTGGTATCAAAGCTTTTATAATTGCTTCCAGTTTCTTTTTGGCATATGCATGTAAATTGTGATTGTGTTTTTTTTTTTGTGATTTGCGCACATGTGGTGCTGCATTTTTTTTAATAAGAAAAAAAATAAAAATTTTGACGAGCCGCTGTGCAGTGGACGAAAAGCACCGCGTCCACCACCTATGCGTGGAGGAGCATCGTGCACCACCCCTACACTCGGTGGTGCAGCGTGGACCACCTGATGGTGGAGGTGCAACGCTCACCAAGGGTGTCGTGCAGCACCCCTGTAATGGTGCTGCGCCGCAAGCACCACGGTGCCACGCGCACCAGCAGGTGCCCACGGTGCTCTTTGCACCGTGGTGGCACCATGCAGCACCACCGCCTCGGTGCTGCGCACACCAGAGGGGTGCTGCTAGCACCGCCTAGGTGCTACGCACACCAGAGGGGTGCTGCCAGCACTGCCTAGGTGCTGCGGCACCACCCAGCTTCCTCGGGAAGCAATTTCCAGCAATCGGCGGCGCCGGTGACGTCCATAAACGATAGCTGAAATTTTTTTTCCCGAGTTACTGTTCACGTGAACAGTAACATGCGGGAAGAAGAAGATGGCTTCAGTCATCTACCCTCTGATGGGCCAAGTTGGGCTTGGGCCCTTCGGCCCACTATGTTTTGGCTTTAAGAAAAAAGGAAAAAAAAAAAGAAAAAAAAGGGGCTGGGCTTTTCAGCCCAGTGTTTTTTCTGTAAGTTTTTTTTTTTAATTAAAATTTTTTTTTTTGGCATGATTTAATATATGCTTAAATATATTGTTATATTACATGTGATCTTTTATTTAATGTTATAGATTAAATGTGATAACATGTGAATATTTGTTTATTTTCATGCTATTTTTTCCATAATGTTATATTCATGTGATCTTTTATTTATTTTTTAGATTAAATGTGATAACATGTATGTGTGTATTGAACATATGGAAATATGATTATTTTATCATCTGTGAATGTTAGACTTGAATATTTAGACATTAGTCTTTATTTCTTTTAGTGATAAAATAGAAAATCTCATTAAGTAGTCTTAGTTAGAATTGTCAGTGTGAATGATAGGCTGAAAGAATCGCAGTGACTAGTAAAAACTGTAAATGTATTGTATAGCCAAAAGACCATGGTGACCCTAGTAAAAACTGTAAATGCACTGAATAGCCAAAAAGACTACAGTGGCCCCAGTAAGAACTGTAATGGTCTCATATGATCCATCTTTATAGACTGGCCCAACAAGTTGTTGTAGTCTGGCTGTCTTTGTAGACTGACCCAACAGATTGCTATGGTCTGGATAATTGTCCTTGTAGACTGGCCCAAAAGGTTAATACAGTTTTAGCAAGTTATGTCTTTACATGTGACTAGGCCTAGATGACTACTTAAGATAATGAGAGTATGGTTGATATTTATGATGATAAATTCTCCCTTTTTTTTTTTAAATTTGCACGGAAATTGAGCTAGAAATCTAATAATTGGATATTGTGGCGCAAGAGATGATTCTGAAGCCTAGTGATTTTTCGATCTTGCGACATGTCTAAATTATTTGTTTTCTAACTTGAAAGGACGCGACAGATTTCTTAGGTATGTAAGTAATATCCTTTCTTTACGTATTGTAGTGAAATGGCATCCAAGAATATTGTTGCCGACTTAAATAAAAGGGAGAAATTAGATGGGGAAAACTATGACATATGGTATCGCAAGATCTAATATGTCTTAGATGAGCAAGAGGTCTTGGAGGCCTTATCTCACACCCTTATTATGCCCGAGGAAGGGAACTCGGAACAATACAAGATAGATCAACAAGCCTATAGCCAATGGGCTAAGAAAAATCGGTGCACGCGCATAATTATGTTAAGCAGCATGCACAATGATCTAATGTGTGAGTTCAAGGTCTATGACACTGCCCAAAGTATGTGGGAGGCTTTGAAGTTGAAGTTTGGTGGAACTTCAGCCACTAGGTTGCGTGGATTAACCATGAGGTTCGACTCTTATAAGATGCGCTCTGACCACACGATGAAGCAGCATCTTAGAGCTATGTCAACTATGATCCGCGAACTTAGGTCGACAGGAAACAACCTGACAGATGAACAGTAAGTACAGGCAGTGATAAGATCACTACCGAATTCTTGGGAGAATATGAGATAGAACCTAACACATAACGAGAATATCAAAGACTTTAATGATGTCTCACGTCACTTGGAATTGGAGGCTGAGCGCCTAGAGGCTGCTAAGCCCAATCATACGGCCTATGTGGTTAATGCTGGTCAGCGCAAGGCATCAAGGCCTAAGCGCAAGAAATCCAAGAATGGAGTAGCTGCTGGACATATTAAAAAAGTGTCAGAAACTTCTCAGCACACCAAGAGGGGCAAGCGCGGGAAAAATAAGTCAAAATTTGACTGCTTCAACTGCGGAAAGATTGGCCACTTTGCTCGTGACTGCACTGAGCCGAAGAAAGTACGCTCTGACTCTTCTCGCATTATTTTTGTAACTAGCCATATGATGGTTGCTGATTCCTATCCTTTGTGGACTGTTGATTCAGGAGCGACCGAGCACATAGCGCGAGATAGAGTTGGATTTGTGGAGTATTGCCGGATTCCAACTGGGAGCCGTGATATCAAGGTGGGGAATGGAGCTAGCGTGGAGGTACTGGGACTTGGTATCTACAAACTGGATTTGCGGGGTGGCCGCACTCTTTTCCTCCACAATATGCTATACGCTCCCAAGATCCAACGAAACTTATTTTCAGTTGTTACTCTATTAAAACTTGGTTTTCGGATTGTTTTTTAAAACAATTATGTTTCCTTTCATTTGTGCCATGTGTTTTATGACAATGCTTTTCTTCAAGACGGTTTTATGATATTCAATTTGGTTTATTTTAATATAAATGAATCTATTACTTTTCTTTCTTCATCTATTGATAATTTGGATTTATACACATGGCATGCTAGGCTTGGCCATATAGGGCAAGATAGAATGGCTCGATTAGCTAGAAAAGGCCTGATAGGCAATCTTACTAAGGTCATCTTGCCCACATGTGAACATTGTCTAATGGGAAAAGCTAAGAGAAAACCGTTTGGAAAAGCCAGTAGGGCATCTTTTCCACTGCAATTAGTCCACTTAGACATCTGTGGTCCAATGAGTGTGAGGGCAAGACACGGAGGTGTCTACTTCATCACTTTTATAGATGATTTTTCACGTTACGGTCATGTCTACTTAATCTCCCATAAGTCTGAAGTATTGGAATGTTTTAGGCGATATCTAAGAATGGTCGAGAATCAGATAGATAAGAGTTTAAAAACTCTAAGAACTGACCGAGGACGAGAATATCTCTCTGAACAATTTAAAAGGCTCTTTGTGAAAAAGGAATCAAAAGACAGTTAACGATGCCGAGTACGCCACAACAAAATGGCGTGGAGGAAAGGAGAAATCGAGCACTGCTTGAGATGGTTAGGTCAATTATGGTGCAAGCAAATCTATCAATTTCTTTTTGGGGGATGCACTTTTGACTGCTGCCTAAATTCTTAACCGAGTGTCCTCCAAATCAGTAACATCCACCCCATATGAACTATGGACCGGCGAGAAATCTAATTTGAGTAACTTGCGGCCATGGGGTTCAACGGGTTTTGTTCATGATCTTTCTCATAAGTATGGGAAATTAGGCCCTAGAGGGAAGAAGTGTATCTTTATAAGGTACTCAGAACACTCTAAAGGGTATGTGTTAATAGGTGAACAAACTGATAGAAGTATAACTGAGATTGAATCACGAGATGTGGACTTCATTGAAAATGAATTTTCAAGTAGAGGTGAGGTTGATAGGAGTTTAGAACTTCATGAGATTGTGGAACAAGAGGAAAGTGCTCCAAGGAATTTAGTTGAGAATGAGGAAGAAATTCTTCAAACTCCTACAAATGATTAAAGGGACTTAAATCCGAGTGGGAGCATACCACTTGTCAATCAATCACAACAATCTCAGCCGCGTAGAAGCACACGTGAAAGTATTCCCCGTCATTTTAAGATTGAAGGAGAAGCTTTTATCTAGCTCCGCATGATGATAATGAGCCTAGGACAATCCATGAGACTCTCTCATCTTCTATTAAAGATGAGTGGATGAAAGCTCTTAATGATGAAATTGAGTCTATGAAGACAAACTGGGTCTGGGATCTGGTTGATCTACTGACAGGGCGTAAGACTATTAGGAACAAATGGGTTCTTAAAGTCAAACGCAAGTCAGATGGATCGATAGATAAGTACAAAGCTCGCTTAGTGGCGAAAGGATATACCTAGCAAGAGGGTATAGACTATAAGGAAAATTTTTCACCAGTGATGAGGTTTGCTTCAATTCACCTGATTCTAGCTATAGTAGCAAATATGGATTTGGAACTCTATCAAATAGATGTTAAGACAGCATTTCTCAGTGGAGAACTAGATGGGGAGATCTATATAGATCAACCAATGGGTTTTGTGGTCAAAGGTCAAGAGCATAAAGTGTGCAAACTCAAACGATCAATATATGGCCTAAAACAATCATATAGGCAATGGTACCTCAGATTCCATCGAGCTGTCTTTTGAATAGGTTTACAATGATCACAGATGACCATTGTGTCTATGTCAAAAGGTCCAAGAAGAGTTTCATTATGTTGTCATTATATGTTGACGACATACTACTAGCTGGAAATGATAAAGGGTTGATAGTCGCCACCAAAGAGTGGTTATCCTTCAATTTTGAGATGAAAGATATGGGTGAAACATAATACATTTTGGGAGTTAAGATCTACATGGTCGCTCAAATATACTTTTGTATTTGTCCCAACAGACTTACATAAAGAAAGTCCTCGAGCGTTTCCTAATGAATGAGTGTAAACCCATTGACACCCCTGTTGTAAAAAGCGAGAACTTATCTAAAGAGTTGTGTCCTAAGACTCAAATAGAAAAGGAAAAGATGACCCGTGTCCCTTATGCTAATGCTGTGGGTAGTCTGATATATGCAATGATATGTACTCGGCCTGACATATGTTATACAGTTGGCTTAGTTAGTAGTTTCCAATCTAACCCCAGACTGGCTCACTGGCAAGCAGTCAAGAGGATTATGCGATATCTCAAGGGAACTGTAGATTATGTGATGTGCTATCAAGGTTCAGATTTGCAGCTAAAAGGTTACAGCGATGCCGACTGGGGCAGTGACCTAGATGAGCGTAAATCAACCACTGGATATGCATTTCTGCTAAACAATGACGCCATTACATGGAGCAGCAAGAAACAACCCTGTATAGTTTTATCCACCATGGAGGCATAATACATAGCTTGTTCTGCAGCGGTTCAAGAAGCTGTTTGGTTATGGAGATTCCTCAAACATTTAGACATTGGCACGAATTCTTCAGATCCGGTGACAATATTCTGCGATAGCGCAACTTCTCTCGCATATGCTAAGGACTCTAAATACCATGGAAGAACCAAACACATCGATATCAGATATCACAAATTAGAGGCATGGTAGCGCAAAAGGAAGTGGTTCTGAAACACCTCTCTATAAGTCGCATGGTTGTTGATCCCTTAACGAAGCCCATAGCAAGAGATGTCTTTGAGGCTCATGTTAGGAATTTATGACTGCGTAGACTGTAAATGTATTTTTTATTTCAAATGACATTGAGATGTAACATTTCCTTTGGGATATTAATACAATATGATTCAGTTATTGTCTTTATCGTATTATTTTTCTAATTTACATACAAGATATGTCAACAGGCTGAGATCGGCTCACTCACACGAGCGATCGTCTCTAGCGCTTGAGAAGCGAGTAGAGATGAGACATTATGTTCTTAGATACTTGTCTAAATGGATAAGTTAGTTGATACAAAGATATGTCGTTTTAGTGGGAGTTAAGATCGGGTCCAATGAGAGGACTATGCATGGGTTACCCCACAACCTATGTAGCCTGTGGTTAGCCAGATGTGAGATCCTCTTTGACGCCTTGTAGGTGAGCAAATAAAGGAACTTGGGCTAGACGCTTAAGGAGCGACTAGACTAAGATCTATACGGTGTTGATATAGACATATGCTCTTTAAGAGAGAGAAATCCACCGTAGCATGTGTTTCATAATACATGTACTTATTCGACCAAATGAGTAAGTGAGTAAATGGTTCCCCTCTTTCTCACTGTGTGAGTCTCTTTTTTAAGTGTCTTTTACTTTTGACTATGTCACAAGATGGAAGTTATAATGTCTGCTACTTTGGCATGTTGTCTATGGCCATGATCAATACGGTCTAAAGAGACATTGCTGGGAAAGCGGTTTGACCAAAGTTGAATAATATGAGTGCAAAGAGAAGATTCTTCGATATCGCATCTTCGATAGTGTTTGCTGACGTCAAACTATGACGCTACATACTGGTAGCGACTAAGGTTGTGAACATATTGAAATATTTTAGAGATAGTCAAGCATTGTTCTCAGTTTTCTAAAACTCAAGAGGGTTTCAAAAATGCTTGAAACTAATGCGATCGAATGAGTTTAAGACATAACCAGACATTTTAGGGATGTTACTATGCTAGTCTTCTCTGGGAGAGATTTAGTGTATGTACTCCCACCTTTCTCTATATATGCTTGGTGGTCGCATGGCCTATTTACTTGTATGAATAAGATTGAGAATATTAGAAAGATGTTGACTTGGGATCATGCCCACTGTGTGCGAGTGGGAGATGTTAATTGGAGGGACGCCCATGTGGGGTAGAACCCTCCTTATAATGCCATGCATTATAAGCAAATAACGCATGGTTTAAAGCCATGCGTTTCTGTCAATTAAATGGCAGATTAAGGCTAGCCTTTAAGGCCAGCCATGTAGGGGGCTATATATAGCCCCCTTCTTTTGATTCTTGGGATAATCGGTAATTTGTTAAAAGGCTCTCTCTCTTTTATTCTCTCTTAAAATAGTATTTAGGCTGTTAAAATACGGTCTAAAGAGGCATTGCTGGGAAAGCAGTTTGACCAAAGTTGAATGATATAAGTGCAAAGGGAAGATTCTTCGATAGTGTTTGCGGGCGTCAAACTATAACGCTACATACTGATAGCAACTAAGGTTGTGAACATATTGAAATGTTTTAGAGATAGTCAAGCATTGTTCTGAGTTTTCTAAAACTCAAGAGGGTTTCGAAAATGCTTGAAACTGATGCAATCGAATGAGTTTAGGACATAACCAGACACTTTAAGGATGTTACTATGCTAGTCTTCTCTGGGAGAGATTTAGTGTATGTACTCCCATCTTTTTATAGATATGTTTGGTGGTCGCACGACCTATTTACTTGTATGAATAAGATTGAGAACATTAGAGAAATGCTGACCTGGGGTCATGACCACTGTGTGCGAGTGGGAGATGTTAATTGCAGGGGCGCCCACGTGGGGCAGACCCCTCCTTTACTCTACCTACCGCATGGCTTTAAGCCATGCGTTATAAGCAAATAACGCATGGCTTAAAGCCATGCGTTTCTGCCAATTAAATGGCAGATTAAGGCTGGCCTTTAAGGCCAGCCGTGTATAGCCCCCCTCTTTTGATTCTTGGGATAATTGGTAATTAGTTAAAAGGCTCTCTCTCTTTTATTCTCTCTTAAAATAGTATTTAGGCTGTGGATTTGTTAAAGCGTTACTCTAGTTTTACACTACGTAGTACGCTTTACCACTAAGTGGAAACTCTTGAGATTTGTCGATCTGGAGAAACTTGTGGAGTAACTTTATAAACTGAGCTTGAGGTACTTTACGCTTTGCTTTCTAACAATATTTGATTGAATTATTGAGTTTTTGAGTTTCCGTTTATTTTTATTATTCTTAACATGATTTTCAAATTTCAAATATTTAAAGTTTTCATTTTATTTTTGTACAGGTGGCATGTCAACTCAATAAATTAGCAACTTCGTAAGCAAATTCTGATCATGCAAATGAAGAAAGAGTTCGTAAAGGGCTGCTCTCCGCACGAGATTCAACTGGTGGTCGTGAATTTTAGATTCAATGTTGCGCGGCAAAGCAGCACACTTCAAATGAAGCTTAAAGTTGCATAGAAACAATTGTAATTGTAGTTACCACATTTGCCCAATGACCACTCACTAGGGAATAGGACGATGCAAGGGGTTGTTCAGCCACCACATTTGCCTAACGACCACTCAATGGGGAGTAGGACAATGCAAGGGGTTGTTCAGCCACCACATTTGCCCAACGACCACTCGATAGGGAATGGATTAAGACGATGTTTGGGGTGCAGTGGATGATCCAACTTGCAGGGTTGTTCGGCACATGATTTATGAAAGTAGAAGTTGCATACCTCACAACTCTAATGGAATTGGAAACCCCACATTCGTTTCCTGCAGGCTTTATAACCATTGTACCATCTTTTTTCTCATCTTTATTAATAATTCATAAAACATCTTTTTTTCTTGCAATTTTTTAAATTAAATTTTACAAATTTTAATTAAATTCAATGTACAGTTACTAATTTTTCTTCCTGTCCGAAGAGAGGACTGGTGAAGGATTGGAATTGAATGTGCAGATGATAAAGGAAATAGTTCGAGAAAAACTTTGAAACTGCACCGTACCTTGGATTAAGAATTGAAGGCGTGGAACACTTGCAAAGCTGAATTCCTACAAACGAGTTTAAAGAGAGATGAGTATATCCTGAACATGGCAACACTTTCTAATTCTAGAGCCGAATTCGAATTAGCAAAGAGTTGACTAATCTCCATAAAAGCCGTATATCTTAGACCAACTGCACAAATCATATATTGACCATTCAGCTCTATCTAATTCTTGGACCAACCAGATTGCAGATGTTTTCACTAAGGGGCTTACATCTTCTCGATTCCTCTTTCTCAAGGACAAGCTCATGGTTCGTCTTCCACCTATTCGCTTGCGGGGGCATGTTAAGGAAAGTCATCATCATCATGCTATATTGGAAGAAGAGGCAGACGTAAAGTGATTACAGAATAGTTTACGGGATGCTCTGCTCCTTCCCTGGATGCTCTGCTCCTTCCCTTTTTTGGTGTTCCTTGATCTGCTGCCCCTGTTATGCTTATTTCTTTCCTTTAATAATTTCTTCTCTAGTTTGTTCTTTATTATTTCCTTGTACAGAATATATTCCTTGTACAGAATATACTGTCATCAAGCTGTAAGTGTATATATAAGTCAATATATGTTCTAGTCTCTGTATCAGAAACGATTACCACTTTATACAAATCTTTCATGGTATCAGAGCTTCTATAGCTCGCGCTACCTCAAGTTGTCCTGTCTCATCATCAATGGCGTCCACTCCCTTGGTTTTCTCTCAACCGAACTTTCCCAACTAGTTTCGGTTAAGATGGATGGCACCAATTATCTTAATTGGGTCTCCCAATTGCTACCAGTTCTACGTAGCAATGATTTGCTCAGATTTGTGGATGGATCTGAACCCTGTCCTGAGCAATTTCTGTGTGACCCTGAGGGAAAGCCTACCAAAAATATTAATCCCGAATATAATTTGTGGAACAAGAAGGACCAGTTTGTCCTCGGATGGCTGAATGCCACTCTAACAGATAAAGTTCTTCCTTCTGTTTCTGGTATCACCTCTGCCAAACAAGTATGGGACTTGTTGAACTCAAGATTTCAAGTTTCATGTGATTATAAATCTACACATGGATTTTGATGATAACAAATGAATTCAAAGAATAAAGAAGTCTCAAACTCAAGTTGTCTACACAATGGAGTCAAGCACATCAAGGAAACAAGCATGAGCAAGAAGGGAACAAGTTCACATTAAAATTATAGAGTAATGTTGTAAATCTCTTCAAAATTCGAAATTAGGATTAATGCTCAAAATTAATATTTTATCATAAAGCATTAAAATACATTTTCCACATGTGCATGAATATTTTTGAAAATTAAATTTGAAAATTTTGAAAGATGATTGATTGTCATCTTTTGCATGTGCATGCCTTGATTAAAGGGTTGAACTTTGAAAATATTAAAGATGATTGATTGTCATCTTTCACATGTGCATGTTTTATTTGAATATTTTCAAAAGTGATTGATGCTTTTTTAGACTTATACAAAAAGTAAAAGATTAGGTTTGAATTTTTTGAAAATGAAAGTGTGCTCATTTTGTCATATGCCAAAAGTAAAAGATTAGGTTTGATTTTTTTGAAAAAGTGAATGATGTTGTCTTTGACAATTGAGAAAGAAGAACCTTTTATTTGAATTCTTTGAAAAAGTGAATGATGTTGTCTTTGACAATTGAAAAAGAAGAACCTTTTATTTGAATTTTTTGAAAAAGTGAATGATGTTGTCTTTGACATGTGAATCTTTTTAAATTTGAATATGAAGTCTCATATGCCTATAAATAGATCATTTGAGAGCTTCACATTTACAACACCAAGAGCATACAACATTCATTCAAAACTTTCATTCTCTCTTCTCTAAACATTGAGCCTTAATCCTTGTTCATTTTGAGAGATATAGCTTGCGCTGTATTGTTTTTATTTCACTCGTTGAGGAGTGTTTTCTGATAACCTACCCACTATCAGCTTTTGTATCAGAAAAAGGGTGTGTATAACCCTTGTGTGTGTAGAAAGTATTCTACACAGGGAATAGTTGAATCACCACGTGTAAGGTGATTGCAAGTGTAGAGGGTGTTCTACACGGATCCTTTGTAGCGGTGTTGTTCAAAGGTGTAATAGGTTTCTATCTCCACCTGAAGGAGGTTGAATAGTGAATTTGGGAATCCTCAAGGGGTAGCTTGAGGCGAGGACGTAGGCAGTGGGGCCGAACCTCGTTAACATACTGAGTTTGCTTCTCTCTTACCCTTACTCCTTATATTTATTGTTATTTCATATTTTGTTTATATTTTATATTATATATTTGATTTATAATTGTTAATTTTTTTAATACAATTCAATTCACCCCCCCTCTTGTGTTAGTCATCTGGGCAACAATTGGTATCAGAGCTAAGAGCTCTATTATAAGATTAACTATCTTTTGAGTTAAGATCTTATGGCTAACATTGCAGCTTCATTTGGTGAAGGTCAATCTAGTAGTCGGCCTCCACTCTTTTGTGGAGATAATTACTCATTCTGGAAAGTTAGAATGAGAATATTTCTTCAAGCTCAAGGTAGAGAAATATGGAAATGTATTGTAAATGGACCTTATATTCCAACAAAAGTGGTTGGTGGAGTAAAGGTCAAAAAGGAAGAAGAAGAGTTTGATCGTGAAGACGATAGACTTTATACTTTAAATTTAACTGCTATGAATTTATTATATAATGCTCTTAATGGAAATGAGTTTAATAGAATAATGAATTGCGCTACGGCAAAGGAAATTTGGGATAACTTGGAAGTAACTTATGAAGGAACTTCGCAAGTCAAGGAATCAAAAATTTATATTCTTACTCATGAATATGAAATGTTTAAGATGAATGATGATGAATCTATTTCTAGTATGCACACTCGTTTTACTAACATCATAAACAGCTTGACAGCTCTTGGCAAAGTTTATTCCAAGGTAGAGATAGTAAGAAAAATTCTCAACTCTTTACCAAAACGTTGGGAATCAAAAGTTACAGCGATTCTTGAAGCTAGAGACCTCAAGAAGCTCGAAGTCAATGAACTCATCGGGTCACTTATCACCCATGAGTACACATTGAAAAGAGGAGAAGAAGAAGGAAAGCCAAAGAAGAGTTTAGCACTTAAAGCTGTTCCTCATGAAAGTGAAAGTGATGAAGATGAGGAAAATGACGATAAAGATGAAGAAGTTGCGATGATAACAAGAAGAATTCAGAGGTTCTTGAAGAAAAATAGAACTCCTCCGAGGAAATCTTTCAAAAAGTTTTCCAAGAAAGATTCAGGTAAAAACGACACTTTAATTTGTTATAAATGCAATAAACCTGGTCATATCAAGCCAGATTGTCCTCTGCTAAAGAAAGATCGAAACAAGGGCAAGAAAGCAATGAAAGCTACATGGGATGATGATTCAAGTAGCTCAGATAGTGAAGCAAGCAATGAAGAATCAGCAAATCTTTGTCTTATGGCTAAAGATGACATTGAGGTAACAAATCTTGATAATATTAAAAATCCTTCATATGAAGAATTGCAAAATGTTTTAGAAGAGATTTATGAGGAATTTGAAAAATTGGGTATCAAGTATACTGCTTTGAAAAAGAAAAATTCTTCTTTAACAAACGAAATTGAAATTTTAAGAAAAGAAAGTATCATTTTGAAAGATGAAAATCTTGAATTGAATAAGAAGAAAACCGATTTAGAAAATATTGTTGAAAACTTTACGAATGGAAAAAGAAATTTTGAAAAACTTCTTGGTAGTCAAAGATGTGTTTTTGACAAGGCAGGTTTGGGATATATGCCAAAACAAAAATACAAACCTTATAAAAATTTCTTTGATAATCATTCTACCTCAAAGGCTAATATTCAAAATTCTTTTCATAAAAATAATTTTGTCAAAAAAGGATATTATTATAATCATTCAAGTTTTTCATATATGTCACATGCTATTTGTAATTTTTGTAATAGAAATGGTCATAATTATCATACTTGTCCTATTAGAAGAAATCATACAATGACTATTAGGGCCATATGGGTACCTAAAAATCTTGTTTCTTCTAATACTAATAAATAAAGGACCCAAAGAACTTGGGTACCAAGAAAAATCATTTTAATTGTTTTTATAGGTATGCATGAAGTCATCCACAAGCAAAAATAAGTGGTTTTTAGATAGTGGATGTTCAAGACACATGACGGGAGACAAGACTAAGTTCTTTGATCTTAGATCTAAAGAAGAAGGACACGTGACATTTGGAGACAACTCGAAAGGGAAGATCGTGGGAATAGGTAAAATTGGTAATGAATCTTCTCTCATAATTGAAAATGTTCTACTTGTTGAAGGTTTAAAACATAATCTTTTGAGCATAAGTCAATTATGTGATAAAGGATTTACAGTTACTTTTAAAATGGATAAATGCATTATTTTGAATGATCATGATTGTAATATTTGTTTTATTGCTTTTAGAAACAATAATGTTTATACAATTGATTTTGAAGAAATTACCTCACAAGATGCTATTTGCTTGTCAGCTCAAAATGAAACTAGTTGGTTATGGCATAGAAGATTAGGTCATGCCAACATGGAACTTATTTCCAAACTTTCAAAAAATGATCTTGTGAGAGGTTTACCAAAAACATATTTTCTTAAAGACAAAATTTGTGATGCATGTCAATTTGGTAAACAAACAAAAACTTCTTTTAAAACTAAGAAACATATTTCCACTACTAGACCATTGCAACTGATACACATGGATCTTTTTGGACCAAATAGAGTTGCAAGTCTAGGAGGAAAATATTATGCATTTGTTATTGTTGATGATTTCTCTAGATATACTTGGGTCATCTTTCTTGCTCATAAAGATGAGGCACATAATGCCTTTACCAAGTTATGCAAGAGAATTCAAAATGAAAAGGGCTATACTATTTCAAGTATCCGAAGTGATAGGGGAAAAGAATTTGTTAATAAAAATATTGAAACATTTTGTGATGAAAACGGTTTTATTCATAATTTTTCTGCTCCTCGAACTCCTCAACAAAATGGGGTAGTAGAGAGGAAAAATAGATCTCTTCAAGAGATGGCAAGAACAATGCTCAATGAGAACAACTTGCCTAGTTATTTTTGGGCCGAAGCGGTAAGTACTGCATGTTATGTTATAAATAGAGTTATGTTAAGGTCTAAATTAGATAAAACCCCCTATGAGCTTTGGAATGAGAAAAAGCCCAACATTGGTTACTTTCATGTATTTGGATGCAAATGTTTTATTTTGAATGACAGAGATAATTTAGGCAAGTTTGATGCAAAATCTGATGAAGGTATTTTTCTCGGGTATTCTACTAATAGTAAAGCTTATAGAGTATTCAACAAAAAGACTTTAACTGTACAAGAATCTATGCATGTAGTATTTGATGAATCTAATTCTCCACTCTCCAAGAAATCTATTGATGAAGAAATAGAAGGTATAAATAACACAGAAAGTCTCAATCTCAACAAAGAGAAAGCAATAGAGGAAGTTCAACATGGAGCCATCAGGAAAGATCATCAAAATTTAATACAAGATGCAACCAAACAGTGGAAATTTGTGAAAGATCATCCAGTGGAACAAATTTTGGGAGAACCTTCACAAGGTGTAAGTACTCGATCATCTCTTAGAAATATTTGTAATCATACTGCTTTTCTATCTCAAATTGAACCCAAAAATATTGATGACGCACTTCTTGATGAATCTTGGATTCTAGCTATGCAAGAAGAGTTGAATCAATTTGAAAGAAATGATGTTTGGACACTTGTTCCTAGACCCAAAAATTATACTATTATTGGAACAAAATGGGTTTTTAGAAACAAGAAAGATGAGTCTGGAGTCATTACTAGAAATAAGGCTCGACTTGTAGCCCAAGGTTTTAATCAAGAAGAAGGAATCGATTATGATGAGACATATGCACCTGTCGCAAGATTAGAAGCTATTCGAATGCTACTTGCATATGCTTGTTATAAAGATTTCAAACTTTTTCAAATGGATGTTAAAAGTGCTTTCTTAAATGGTTTTATAAATGAAGAGGTATATGTTGAGCAACCTCCAGGTTTTGAAAATCATATTTCCCCAAATCATGTTTTCAAACTCACAAAAGCACTATATGGACTTAAACAAGCTCCTAGAGCTTGGTACGAGAGACTCAGTGGTTTCTTGATTGAAAAAGGTTTTTCAAGAGGAAAAATCGACACAACTCTTTTCATTAAATATGAAAATGATGATATTCTTTTGATTCAGATTTATGTTGATGATATAATATTCGGTGCTACTAATGAAAATATGTGTCAAGTTTTTGCTAAGACTATGCAGGAAGAATTTGAGATGAGCATGATGGGTGAACTTACATTCTTTCTCGGATTGCAAATTAAGCAAGCAAAAAGTGGGACATTCATCAATCAATCAAAATATATTAAGGAATTACTGAAGAAGTTTGGGATGGAAAATGCTAAGGAAATTGGAACACCAATGAGCCCATCAACTAAACTTGATAAAGATGAATCCGGTAAGCCAGTTGACTCGAAGATATATCGAGGTATGATTGGTAGCTTATTATATTTAACAGCCAGTAGACCAGATATTATGTTTAGTGTGTGCTTATGTGCACGTTTTCAATCATCTCCAAAAGAATCACATTTAATTGCAGTTAAGCGCATTCTTAGATATCTTAGTGGTACAATTAACCTAGGGTTATGGTACCCTAAGCACACATCTTTCGATTTAATCAGCTACACAGATGCAGATTATGCTGGCTGTAAAATAGATCGAAAAAGCACTAGTGGAGCATGCCATTTCTTAGGTCATGCATTAGTTTCCTGGTTTAGTAAAAAACAAAATTCTGTTGCACTATCTACTGCTGAGGCAGAATATGTTGCTGCGGGTAGTTGTTGTGCTCAAGTTCTCTACATGAAGCAACAACTTGAAGATTTTAAACTCATGTATAATCACATTCCAATCAAATGTGATAATACAAGTGCTATAAATCTTTCAAAGAACCCAATACAACATTCTAGAACTAAGCATATTGAAATAAGGTATCATTTTCTTCGAGATCATGTGCAAAAAGGTGATATAATGTTAGAGTTCACAAACACACACGATCAGTTAGCAGATATTTTCACAAAACCTTTACCAGAAGATAGATTATGTATGATCAGAAGAGAAATAGGTATGATGCATGCTATGAATATCTCTTAAAAGATAGACCAGAGTCAATAAAAATAGAGATAGATTTTTTTTAATACTTTTACATAAATTTGAGATTCTTAACCTCATGTTTGAGACGCTCATTCTCTTCATACAATATCATGTCATTCTTATTCATGGGAACCGGCAAGCGAAATGAAGAATCTAATAAAGATTTCAACTGTTTATTCTTCTGCCGAATGATTCCTTCCCTTGTGTGAGACTCTTGAACAATTTGTTGAAGTACAACAATTTGTTCTTTGAGCTTTTCAACTTCGTGATTTTTGGCTTGTAGCCGCTGAGAAAAAGCCACAATAGAGGAAGAGTAGCGAGTCCCAAGACTCACCAAGTCATAAATAGCATCAGAATCTGACTTATTAGTCAGATTATTATTTTCTTGCTGCAACATGGCACCAATGGTAGCTGCAGAAAGAACAGGAGGTTGAGATGCAGAATGCCTCATGGATGGATCTAGAGAAATGTTAGAAGAATGAGCCATTGAGAAAAGAATAGAAGGCTTAAAACGAGAATGCTGAAGGAATGCAGATGAGTTATAGAGATGAGATGAAAACTTGATGCGGATTAGATGAACTTCAGGACTGATTTTATAGAGATAGCATAAAGAATAAGACAAACTATTTTCTCTTCAAATCTTATTTAGTCAAAAGAAATACAAGATATGCTGGACACACATTGTCAAAAGTTTTCTTACTAAGCCAGCGAGATTAACAGTAGATTGTCCCTATTTTTCTAGTAAACGATGAACCTCTGCTGTTATCTGCCAATGTTGACCTTGTATCTGAACCCTTTCTCGTTCCAGCTCTTCTATTCGTGGTTGCAGATCATGAGCATACCAATCTGCAAATTTTTTCAACTCTTGATTTTCTTGCTTTAGCCTTTTATTCTCACTATCCTTATTAGCAAGCTTCTGTCGTAACTCAGATATTTGCATGTTAAGATGATCAATCTCACTCACCCTCGCCATTAACCTTCGAGACATGATCGTAACAGAGGCAGCATATTGATTACTGAGCATTCTTGATTCTGCAATAATCTCAGAATCAGCCTTACTAGAAAAACGGTTCACTGCTCCTATCATGGTATTGACGGCCTCAGGAGAGAAGATTGATGATTGATGCGTCAAGGGTTCCTGATTCAAGTCTGGAACATTAGTGGAAGAGAATTGCTCAGCCATTCTATCGTTGTGGAAAAACAGAACTCAGGTCAAGAAGTGATTATTTTTTTGGCATCCGATAGATGAAAATGATCATTTTTTTATAGAAACTCGGAGCCTTCAATCCCGTTTGTCAACAACATCAGGCGATTGTTTAAATCTTCAGCCGTATTAAATTCATAGAGTTAGGCCTCGAGGCTTTGCAGCACTTGTCGGGTCACGGACGGCTCCATTTTTCAACTATCTACAGTGACTATTAAACGCATCGTTTTCTTCAGTCCATTTTCTTGTTGCGGATCCTTTTTAATGATGCCAAAAGGGGGAGAAGTGTTAGACTAGAACATTAACATTGTTTAAATTGCTAAACTTGTTATATATGCTTGGAATTATATTTATACTTTTGCTTGAAAAACTAACGCATATTTTCAGGGGGAGCTTAAGTATTAATATAGGTTTCAAGTTCTATCAAATATTTGTCATCATCAAAAAGGGGGAGATTGTTGAACTCAAGATTTCAAGTTTCATGTGATTATAAATCTACACATGGATTTTGATGATAACAAATGAATTCAAAGAATAAAGAAGTCTCAAACTCAAGTTGTCTACACAATGGAGTCAAGCACATCAAGGAAACAAGCATGAGCAAGAAGGGAACAAGTTCACATTAAAATTATAGAGTAATGTTGTAAATCTCTTCAAAATTCGAAATTAGGATTAATGCTCAAAATTAATATTTTATCATAAAGCATTAAAATACATTTTCCACATGTGCATGAATATTTTTGAAAATTAAATTTGAAAATTTTGAAAGATGATTGATTGTCATCTTTTGCATGTGCATGCCTTGATTAAAGGGTTGAACTTTGAAAATATTAAAGATGATTGATTGTCATCTTTCACATGTGCATGTTTTATTTGAATATTTTCAAAAGTGATTGATGCTTTTTTAGACTTATACAAAAAGTAAAAGATTAGGTTTGAATTTTTTGAAAATGAAAGTGTGCTCATTTTGTCATATGCCAAAAGTAAAAGATTAGGTTTGATTTTTTTGAAAAAGTGAATGATGTTGTCTTTGACAATTGAGAAAGAAGAACCTTTTATTTGAATTCTTTGAAAAAGTGAATGATGTTGTCTTTGACAATTGAAAAAGAAGAACCTTTTATTTGAATTTTTTGAAAAAGTGAATGATGTTGTCTTTGACATGTGAATCTTTTTAAATTTGAATATGAAGTCTCATATGCCTATAAATAGATCATTTGAGAGCTTCACATTTACAACACCAAGAGCATACAACATTCATTCAAAACTTTCATTCTCTCTTCTCTAAACATTGAGCCTTAATCCTTGTTCATTTTGAGAGATATAGCTTGCGCTGTATTGTTTTTATTTCACTCGTTGAGGAGTGTTTTCTGATAACCTACCCACTATCAGCTTTTGTATCAGAAAAAGGGTGTGTATAACCCTTGTGTGTGTAGAAAGTATTCTACACAGGGAATAGTTGAATCACCACGTGTAAGGTGATTGCAAGTGTAGAGGGTGTTCTACACGGATCCTTTGTAGCGGTGTTGTTCAAAGGTGTAATAGGTTTCTATCTCCACCTGAAGGAGGTTGAATAGTGAATTTGGGAATCCTCAAGGGGTAGCTTGAGGCGAGGACGTAGGCAGTGGGGCCGAACCTCGTTAACATACTGAGTTTGCTTCTCTCTTACCCTTACTCCTTATATTTATTGTTATTTCATATTTTGTTTATATTTTATATTATATATTTGATTTATAATTGTTAATTTTTTTAATACAATTCAATTCACCCCCCCTCTTGTGTTAGTCATCTGGGCAACAGGACTCTCTGGCCAAGCGATATGCTTCACACTCACCTGCTCATGTGCAGCGCATTAAACGCCAATTGCAAACACTGCAGCAAGGCAATAGGACATGCACCGATTACTTAGCTGTTGCCAAATCCCTTGCCGATCAGCTTGCAGTTGTTGGTAAGCCTGAAAGTGAGACTGATCTTCTCTCCTATGTGTTGAGTGGATTGAACTCAGCCTATAATCCTTTTGTCACGTCTGTTTCATTCGCCTTACGACATAGTCCAATGAGTTTTGATGACTTCCAATCAGATTTACTTTCTTATGAGATAATGATTGATAATCAAGCCCATTTATCCTCTATAGAGCAACCCAGCTTTGCTATGGTTGCTGGCAAACATCCACGTGAGGGAGGACAGTGGCATACCAAACCAAATTTTCCTCCTAAAAATTCTTCAAGACAAGGTCACTCCAAGCCACAATTTTCCAAGTTCCATCCTCAACCTGCCAAGGCACCAAGCGGGCCTTCAAATTTGGCATCCAGTGGCAATGGCAACTCTTCTACTCGTACTCCCTTTCAGATTTGTGGGAAAACAAGCCACCAAGCTTTGGACTGCTACCATCGCATGGATTATAGTTATCAGGGACGTCATCCACCCACTCAACTTGCTGCAATGGTTGCTTATAGCAACAATGTTTTTGATGAGTCAAACGTATGGTATGCTGACTCGGGGGCAAACCAACATATTACTAATGAAGTTGCCAATCTATCTTTGCAGGAAACTTACACTGGTAAGGATTTGGTGGCTGTAGGTAATGGATCTGGTCTCTCTATTTCAAATATCGGTTCCTTCTCTATCTAAAATCCTCAGAAAAATCTGTCCTTTCAAGACATGTTACATTGTCCTAACGCCATGATTAATCTCCTCTCTATAAATAAATTCTGTGTGGATAACAATTGTTATTTTATTTTAACTGACACTCGTTATTGTGTCAAGGACAAGACAACGGGAAGAACACTTCTGGAGGGAACAAGTGAAGGTGGCCTCTATCCTATCAAGTTGAATAAAATTTCTCTCAATAACTACCATGCACGTGTAGCTCTCTTTGGGATCAAAACCTCTCTTGATGTGTGGCATGCTCGACTTGGCCATCCTTCTCTACAAGTGACCAAGCAGATTATCTCCTCCTTCAAGCTTCCAGTTGCCGGCTCTCTTTCTCAAGATTCTATTTGTTCTTCTTGTCAATTAGGAAAAAGTAAACAATTACCTTTTATTCAGTCCAGTAGAGTGTCTGTTAGTCCTTTGAATCTTATTCATTCTGATGTTTGGGTTTCTCCTATTCCTTCTTTAAGTGGTTGCCGGTATTATGTTATTTTTATTGATGATTATTCATGTTTTACTTGGATGTATCCCATTTCCACCAAATCAGAAGTCTTTAGTTGCTTTGTCAAATTTAAGCTATTAGTGGAAAATCTTTTCTCTTGCAAAATTAAACAATTTCAGTCCGATAATGGTGGAGAATATACTTCAAATCAATTTATTTCCTTTCTCAATTCTAATGGTATTCTCCATCGGCTCACTTGTCCATATGCATCACAACAAAATGAAATTTCCGAACGAAAACATCGCCATATTATGGAAATTGGCTTGTCCTTATTGGCTCAGTCCAATCTTCCAAAACAATTCTGGGTAGATGCTTTTTCCACTGCTATATTTCTCATTAATCGTCTCCCTACTCCTGTTTTACACTCCAACTCTCCTTACAGTCTCCTCTTCAAAAGATCGCCTGATTACTCTAAACTAAAATCTTTTGGGTGTGCTTGTTATCCTCTTCTTAGACCCTATAATACAAATAAGCTCACCTTCCGTAGTAAACAGTGCATCTTCATAGGCTACTCATCCAATCATAGTGGTTATCGTTGCCTTGATCCCCTCACAAAGAGAGTATATTTATCACGGCATATAGTGTTTGATGAGAAACTTTTTCCAGCTAAGGATACATCCATTGTCACTCGTCCATTGGAGGCTAGTTCACCCGTTGCAGGTCCATCATTTCCTCCACAAAGATCCTCTATTTTGCCTCCAGCTCAGGTACTTTCTAATCCCTTTATTCTCAGGCCCACTTCATCTCAATCCACTGAAATTATATCACCCACCGCCTCACCTTTGTCTTCTCATGTGCATGAGTCATGCTCAAATCACTTGGCTTCCCCACGTAGTATACCTACTTTAGACACCTCTATCACTCCTTTGGTCACCTCTCCACGTAGCATGCCTACTTTAGATACCTTCATCCACATTCCTTTGGTCACTTCTCCATGTAGCATGCCTCCTTTAGACATCTCTATCCATCCTCCTTCGATCATCTCTCCCACCAACTCATCCTTACCAAATTCTGCTCCTCCTTCCACCTCATCCACATTACCCCTCATTAATCCTCTTCCCTCCACCCATCAGATGGTGACACGATCACAAACGGGTTCTTCACGGCCTAAACACTTCCCAGATTTTGTTACCAACTACTCTACTCGCCATCCCATATCTGCCTTGGCCATGATTCCCTTACCTAAAGAACCACGAAATTTTTTCCAAGCCATAGTTTCTGCAGAGTGGAAAAAGGCAATGGATGAGGAATATGTTGCGTTACTTGCTAATCATACATGGACACTTTGTCCTCGGCCTCTTGCTCACAATGTCATTGACACCAAGTGGGTTTATAAGACTAAACAAAATGCAGATGGTTCTCTTGATCGTTGCAAAGCACGATTAGTGGCCAAGGGATTTAATCAAATTAGTGGCATTGATTTTTCAGAGACTTTTAGTCCTGTTATCAAACCTGCCACTGTTCGCATTGTTTTAACTCTTGCTGTGCATTTTGGATGGGATATTAAACAATTGGATGTGTCCAATGCTTTCCTTCACGGTACTCTTGATGAAGTGGTTTACATCTCTCAACCTCAAGGTTATGTTGATCCACAACATCCAGATTATGTATGTCGACTTAATAAGGCACTATATGGATTAAAACAAGCTCCTCGAGCTTGGTTTAATCTGTTCTCTCAATGCCTTATGGAGCTTGGTTTTTTGGGATCCTCTGTGGATCATTCTCTTTTTACTTACCACAAATATGATATGCATATTTTTATTTTGGTGTATGTAGCTGATATTCTTGTCACAGGCTCACACAACTCGTTCATTGCCTCGTTGATTCAACACTTAAAGTCTGATTTCGCCTTGAAGGACTTGGGGTCTCTCCATTATTTTCTTGGAATTTAGGTCACCCGTGACTCTCACGTCTTACACCTACGTCAGTCCAAGTACATCTTAGATGTTCTAGACCGTGCTCATATGGTTGGCGCCAAGCCTTATTCTGCTCCTTGTACTTCTGGTTCGAAACTTGGTGCTTCTAGTGGTGATCCTCTTCCTCATGCCACTGAATATCGTCAGATTGTAGGAGCTCTTCAATATTGCACTCTTACCCGCCCGAAAATTGCTTATTCTGTCAATCAGCTTTGTCAGCATCTTCATGCTCCTACAACTTCCCATTGGACAGCAGCCAATCTGGTTCTTCGTTATCTTAAAGGTACCATTGATCATGGTCTTACCTTCACCAAGGGGAATCTTCACTTGCAAGCGTTCAACGATTCCGATTGGGCCGGTAATCCAGACGACCGTCGATCCACCACCGGGTTTTGTACCTTTTTAGGCCCCTGTTTAATTTCATGGTGTGCTAAAAAGCAATCGGTTGTTGCTCGCTCAAGTACTGAGGCTGAGTATAGGGCCTTGGCCATGACTGTTGCCGAACTCTATTGGATTCGGATGGTTCTCAAAGATTTACATGTTCCTCTTCCGCAAGTTCCTACTATTTGTTGTGATAATTTGGGTGCTCTTGCGCTTGCCTCCAACCCTGTGTTTCATGTGCGCACTAAGCATGTGGAGGTAGATGTTCATTTCATTCGGGAGAAGGTTCTTAATAAGGATGTTGCTGTTAAGTTCCTTTCTACCTATGACCAGATTGCATATGTTTTCACTAAGGGGCTTACATCTTCTCGATTCCTCTTTCTCAAGGACAAGCTCATGGTTCGTCTTCCACCTATTCGCTTGCGGGGGCATGTTAAGGAAAGTCATCATCAGCATGCTATATTGGAAGAAGAGGCAGACGTAAAGTGATTACAGAATAGTTTACGGGATGCTCTGCTCCTTCCCTGGATGCTCTGCTCCTTCCCTTTTTTGGTGTTCCTTGATCTGCTGCCCCTGTTATGCTTATTTCTTTCCTTTAATAATTTCTTCTCTAATTTGTTCTTTATTCTTTCCTTGTACATAATATATTCCTTGTACAGAATATACTGTCATCAAGCTGTAAGTGTATATATAAGTCAATATATGTTCTGGTCTCTATATCAGAAACGATTACCACTTTATACAAATCTTTCAGCAAGATCAAGGTTATCTGACATCAAACTGGGTATACGGAGAATTCAAGAAATGGAGAATTCTTGACATCATCCCCATTCCAACCACTAAAAAAAGTACTCTTGAAACTCAATGTTGGGCTTCTTTGTGTAGAGTCCGGTTCTATTTGTGGCGATCGGTTGATAACCCAACTTGTTGCAGAGCCGCCAAAAAATTTTTTTGATCCATTTTGGCTCTTGGTCCAACCTAACCTACTTATTAAGATTTATTATATATATATATAGTATTATTCTCTTGTAGTCGTCGTATTGTATTCTGTTAAATAAAATCCTGTAGAGTTTTGTGAATATTGGCATATTGTCAAACCATGTAAATCTTATATCATGTTTGATTAATTCCACTTTTTATTTAAATTTTTTTTCTTATCGTTCCTCAATCCACGCTATATGAATAACTAAGAAAAACAGTTTTCAATTCATTTGAATTTTTTCTCTTACCACACATTTGAATTTTTACTCATCATATACATATTTGATAAGAAAAAAAAAATGATATATGATATAGAGATGATAGTAGAAAAGTGAGAAATGATATTTGCAGTCGTAGTTATGTAAGCGACGTGCAGTCGCTTTGAAAACACTGAATTAATATGAGACCCACATAAAAAAATTAACTTTTTAATCGTGGATCCTACTTTTTTTCAAAACGATTGTGCAGCATTTACAATTCCACAACTGTATATAGCATTGCCGTAGAAAAGTTCCAATTTATTATCTATACAATACATATTCTACAAGGAAAAGAATGATGTATGATAAAGGAAAACACTAAGGCTACTGTTGGTTAATTTTTTTTTTTTTTAAAGATTAAGAAAAAATTGTTTAATATTATTATAAATTTTTTTTATATTTTTTTAAAATATTTAAAAGTATTAAAAAATAATTTAAAAATAAAAAATTTACCTAACAATAACTCAACGAAAACCACAGCGGTGTCTCAAGCACTGTCGTATGATAAAACACTACTGTTTCTCAAATCTCACTAATGGTTTTCTTTTTTTTTTTCTTTTTTTTTTTTTTTTAAATTTCTGCAACCAAAATAAAACACTACTGTTTCTTTAGTTTCTTCTCGGATTAAAAAGCTCGTCCCCTGAGACGTTTCCGTAAGAGAGAAAAAATCGGTCGTTTCTATCTTGGTTCGAATTTCAGAACACCTCTCTCCCGCTGGCTAGTATCTTCTCCATAACCTCCCTCTGCGTATTTTTTGTGTTCGTTAGTATCCATTATCAGTTGTTTGTTTGTGTGCTTTGAATTCCTACGAGCTTGAGAAGGGTTTCGTGGGCCTGCTCAAATTTAATGTGGGGATTGAATGATATCTTTGTGTTTGCATGCAGTACGTATACCACTGAATCCATTTTACTTTTGATGGAAACCAAATTCCATTGGTTGAAATTCGCACCACTTGTTTGCATATGAGGATTTTAGAATTTCAAGGCATATCCATTTTCTGTTATTGTTTAGTGGTTAAACCCTTAGTGCTGTGTCTTCATGCTCGAGCGTAAGCTTTAATGGCATTTGAAATTAAGCAGGTTTGCTAATTTCATTGAGCGTGACTACTATTAGCGCAAGTCGAGATTTTGACGAATGAATTGATTTCTATGTCATAAAGTGATCATAATGACGTTTCCTTGGCTGCAAGTTTGCATGGTAGAAGTGAGCTTTATTGAACAGTAATTATATGTATGAGTTTTCTAATTAAAGTACATATTTATGCACATTTATCAGTTGTCTTGACAACCAAGGAAATGATGTATACCAAGCTAAGGCACATAGAAAGACCTTTTCCATGAATTAGCTGACTGACCTGTCTTCCTCAAGCTACTCTGACTCCTTGTTTCTCTTCATCTCCCACTACCTAATGACAGTCTGAAGAGAGCCCATTTGATATATTTGCCTTGGATCTATTTCCTGAATTTTTGTAAAAAAAGTTAAATTTTCATGTAATTTCTATGAAGCCGTTGATAATAATAAGCTCTTTCAATTTGTCCATCTTATACAGTGATTCCATGCTATTTTGTCAACTCTTTCTAGGATCAAAATCAGTCTTCTTTTCCTGTTCTTTGTTACATTTTCATTCAGATTTCTAATTTTTTCAATCAGCAGTAGCAATGGATGACTTACCTCAGGCTACTGAACCTCTCACTGCCGCGAGAGTAGAATCCAACAATGAACAAAGTGGTATTCCAGATGATAATCGGCTATTCCTCTTGTACTTCATCATGGGTACCTACTTTGGGCCCGATCTCAAAGGGGAGGGGCCCCGAATGTCATTATTTCAACGAATAGCTGAGGGACTTCCTCCATATACACTTGATCAAGTGGCTGGGACCCACATGAAAACAGTGGAAGTAGAGCAGGTGTACTATTATGTACTTAGGAAGGCTGCTGCATCTGTTGTTGTTAAATTACCATTGCTGCACCAGTTCCTCGAGGGCAATGTCCCTGTTCATGGACAAGACCCCAGTGCCAGTTACCCTCAATTTCCTGATCTCTTTCCTCCACAATTGCATCCTCTTTCACAGTTGAACAATCGTTATAAGATCATTCACAATATTATATTTATTAGCAACCCTGAGACTTTTTACATTAAGCTAGAGGATACTGAAAGGTTCAAGAGGCTAACTGGACTCAAGAATTTGCTTTTGTATAGAGATTCTGCAAGATTGAATACTTCTACAAATTGTGGACCCATGCGGGAGGCTGAAAACAGAGAGTTGACTCCCAACCGGTCTTCCCATTGTTCTAAAAGAACAAGACGTTTAGATGATCTCCTCAAGCCACAGGATTCTTGGCAACATAGACATGTTGTGGCACCTGTAAGTAGTGTGCCATATAATGCAAAATCCTTGATGTATAGTTATATGGCTCCTCTGCCATCTGATGATGACTCTGAAACCGTGGATGTGGAGAGAGTTGGTCCAGCAATTATTATTCTTCCTTCTCACCCAACTAAAAAAGAGTGGACTAATATTGTAGCTGCTACGAAAAGTGGATTGGCATTGACTGGGAGTGCAGCCACAGGGCAGGTGGGACCAGTCATAGGACTAATGGACATTGGAGAATGTGAAGACTCATACCTCTTTCGTGTCTCTCTACCGGGGGTGAAAAGGGATGAAAGTAAGTTGCCTATTAGAACTAAGATAATCCATTTCTGACACTATGGTTTTCCAAGGTAGTTGTAAAATGTCTTTACGACTCAGATCTTGTATATTGCGTACTAGGAATATAACAAAAACCCATCTTCTTTATTTGCATTATCTGTTTGACAAGGTTTAAAGATGGAGTTATAATTTTAACTGCATAGGAACATGAGCCAACATTATTTCATTTGATATGGCATCCGAACTGATTTCCCCCTATCCATTCCTCCCCACATGGGTATGGCACTTTTCAATGAAGGTTATCTAAGCAACTCAAATAAATTGGCGTGTTTTCTGCTCTTATATTAATAGGTCTTGGTTATACTTTTGTTATATTTGATGACTAAAAGTGCCAACTTGATATTAAAAAAATCCCTTGCATCTTTACTGCTCTTATAGCCCCAATCCCTTTTTTTCTCCTAAGTATGTGACTTGTTATCAACTGCAGGGGAATTTAGCTGTGAAATTGAAAGTGATGGTGAAGTATTGATACGGGGAGTGACGACAACAGGTGAGAAAACTGTGCACCGGTACTCACAAGTGTTTGAGATGCAGACGCATAACCTCTGTCCACCAGGGCACTTTTCCATCTCATTTCAGCTCCCTGGTCCAGTTGATCCTCAACAATTCAGCGGTAATTTTGGCACCGATGGGATTCTTGAGGGAATTGTGATGAAAGGGAGTCACAAGAGATGATAAATAAGCCCATGCTTGTTTAAATCTTTCGTATTCAGGCATGATTGGTCACTTTATATTCAGTTTAGAAGTGCTACGCTGCTAGCGTTTTAAAAAAGCATCTCCATCTTTTAATGTAAGTTTTTATTTTTAAATATTTTTTCCTGTTGAGATGTGAGATTATGGCTCAGTTTTGGTGTCTTTCGAAACCTCTCTAGGCGCTTAAATTAACAACAAAGCTAAAACCATGATGAGAAGCTGTTGTACGTGTATATGGGCAAAATTGGTCATTAACAGCGGAACTATTCTTTTGTGTACGTTTTCTGGGTGTCTATTTGAATGTTAGTTAACAAGACTGGGATGAGAAACCCATATAGTCATATGCATCTACTTGACCTGCCTGATGATTTTCTTTGGTGATTTCCAGGTTAAGTTGATGTAGTCGACCAGGATGATCTGATGATTTCTTTGCAAAATTGTAATGTCCCTATGGAAAGTCTAAATCACATGGTCTATACTTTAAAAAGACTAGTCAATGATACAATAGGAGCCTTATTGGAATCTTATAAAGAGCAAGATCTTCTCATTATCAAGTAATATGGGATCTCATATACCATCTACCATCAATCTTATTATATGGGGTATCACAATCTAACCCTCTTAAATTCCCGACGCCATTTATAACGCCCCAATGAAATGTCCAAACTACATGGCCTATATTTCAAAATGACTAATCAATAATACAATTAGAACCTCATTGAAACTTTATAAAGAGCAAGAACTTCTCATTTCTAAGTAACGTGGAATCTCATACACTATTTACCATCAATTTTATCATATGGGGTATCACAAAAATGCTTTATGGGAAATCAGAAATGAAAAAAGTGTCTCCTGACTTACTTCTTTCTCTGGTGCTAGGTCCCCAAACTCGTCAACTGCAGTTAGAAACTAGGTCATTGGAATCACATCCTACAACTTCCCATATGTAGCATCCTTGGACCTCATCCCCCTTTATAGGCTTTCTGTAGCCAGGTTCAGGTGCACTATTCCGTTTAATTCTAAATAAGATTCTTTACAATTTTATTGTCTTACCACTTTCTACAATTTGGATAGGGATAGTCTCAATCCAACAATATCAAATGCTGCACGTGACAATATAGACCTCAACATTAATTATTATGAGATTCATATGTTACGAATCTTTTTGAATTCAAAAAGTTGTTCGAGTCAAAAAATTTGGTGAGGGCCTTGGGCTTGAGGGTATGTTCCCCCAGGTCTAAAGTTCAAATCTAGTTGGGTGCAAACAATCTCTATGAGTCATTGGACTGGAGGATTTTTCTCTTGAATTACTTGAGGTGTACTTACGAGAAACTCTTTGTCGAAAGCCTGTGCGCCCCCAAAATTAGTCGAAACACTGTTTCCGAACACCCAGTACCAATTGGGAATATATATATATATATATCCAATCCTAATCTATTTAACAAAGCATGCCGACACTTTACACAATCTCATCGGGCATATGATCCATGTCCAAAGCCATACGGCACAATAGCACAACAATATCCTTGCCACAAGTGCATTTTTACAAACTGAACCTAATGCCTCCCGTCGAAAATACAGTGACAATTAGCACACAAAAAGGGATCATTGCTTGTCATGGCACGTTGCAAAAGTAGTTTCCCTTTGTATAGACAAAGGTCAACCAAGAAAGAAGTGCTTCTGATTATAAGGGTGGTTTACATGATCTGCTGGAAACTCGAGATTTCTTATTTTATTGTAGGAAACTGCCCAATTATCGATATTGAGATTGAAGTGCTAGCCAGAGATGACCAATGCAACTTTGCCGAGGAAACCTAAAATCATTAGTTTCTTCGATCTACCGGGCGGAAGCAAATCTTAAGCTCAATCCTGATTGCACTTTTTCATTACCAAGCATTCTTATTCGTTGTGCTGAAATTCTCAGCCTGTCTTGATGAACAATTACTCTGCAAACGAACGAAATAAAAAAAAGTGCAAAGAACAGACGCAAGTGAAACGATAATCCTAGTGGGAAAACTAAAGAAAAGATTATAGGATCATTTTTGGAAACAACTACTATGAATCTACCCATAAAGGAGTAAACATCACTTTCAGACACGAACTCAAGGGGAAAAAAAACCATGCAAGGGGTCTGCTCTTTACATGTTAAAAGTCCATAGGGATGGAAGTTCTCCGTTGTATTTGGTGTTGCTTTTGTAAGACCAAAATATAAACTCAAAGCTCTCAAAGCATATCTCCGTGTTCGTATTTCTTTTCATCTCAAAAGAGAACTATAAAAATGGACGTTCAATGTCAAAGGGTGCAAAATAAGCAGACAGAATATACCCGGCTGCATCTGTCATAAGCAAAACTTGATAGAAGGATAATTATCCATGTCACCAATGCTAAATCAATGAAAATGGCATATCTACCATGTAATGATAAGATTAAAAACCATAAATTTGGTTATCTACATCATCAACATCCTAGTTTTTCACCAGAAAATTTCTAAAACAGGATACAGACATTGAGCAACTACAACACCTCTTCCCTATTTCAATTTTCAAACGCAACTCAGCAAAAATAAAAAGGAGAACTTGCGCTTCTCAACTTCCACGCTACAGCTACTAATGATCTGAGGGCGATTGCTGTTGTTCTGATGCCTGTGGCCACATCTGTGGAACCATGTAGGGATGCGACTGTTGAGCATACATAGCAGGGTCCATCACAGGCTTCCCCATGATCATCCCAGGGGTCCCAACCTGTGGTGCATGATGAGGTGGCATATAACAATAAGGGAGAGCATCAGCATGCCCCCCAACAGGAATTGTTCCTCTTGGGATCGATGCCAGTACTTCATCTTTCAGATCCTCCCTTGGCACAATGTCAACTAAGAAATCAAAGATATCAGTCCTTGTGATTGCTGCTGCGATGTCATTCTTTTGAAGTGTCCTCCTTTTGTTCTCTTCCGTGTGATTCCAAGATCGCAAGGTCAACTCCAATATAAACATTTCACATGCTCTGGCAAATATTACTGGAGCCTCAGCTGATATCATTCTTACATCCTCATCGGCCTTCATAATCTTCTTGATCCTTGCTAGGGGAAGGCTATGGTTCTTGAAATCCGTTACCTTCTCAATTTCTTGGTACTGATTTGCCCAAAAAGATTGGAGTTGTTGTTGAAGTTGCTGTTGTTGCTGGTGGATGTGCTGATAAGCAAGCTGGTGTTGTGGGAGCTGAGCTCCAGCAGGCTGACTTGTAGATTGAATAGCTCCAACTGAAGTAACAACAGATCCATGACTCAGTGCTCCAGTCATTTGGTTTGTCTGATATGGGTTTGTGGCATATGGCAATTGGTCTCCACTACCAACAACTCCCATAGATGCGGGCTGGCTATGCCCTTGCTGATCCATTCTGATCCAACTAAATAACACAATTTAATGCCTCTGCATTTATTGAAATCAGAACAAAACAAAGAAAGTAGAGTTAGGAACATTTTTTGCAGCGCGTGGTCATATAATATCAATGTTAGTCAAAATAAAATGCATGAATGAAACTTGCATCCTTTAGTGCAAAATCAACCTTGTTAACAAAGCAGTTAGAAGCTAACACATGATACCGCTTATGGACTGACAGGGAAAAACTGAGTATTTTATTCAGGTGCATCAAATTACAAGAAAGTTAATCATATTTCTTTTCTTTTTTTTTTTTTAATAAGAAGAAAGTTCATCAAAATAACACAGAACCACTATCTTTATCATTCAGAACCAACTAATAATAATTATATTTAAAAAAAAAAAAAAGCACAAGCCCTTAGGTGAAGAGATAGAAAAAATTTACTGTGTATAGAGCTATAATAAAAAGCATAAGAACAGGCAAATTCATCACCAACAGGCAAAAGAATTATACAAAAAGAGAGTATTTCTACAAATTCATTTCAAGCTAGAATACATATCCCTCAGAAATGGTACAAGATGACTTCCATCTACGTCTCATGAAGTGCTGCAAGCACTTAAATTAAGCCATTGGTTCAAGAATAATTCCTTCTAATAGACTAGTATAAGAACCAGTGAAAGCTGCTATTGAGTTTTTCTCACGTGTCAAGACAAGATTCTAGTGTGAGTCCTGCAAGTTTCTACACACGGTTTTTATGAAAACTGAAGTCACCTTAAATAAAACCCAATGACAATAAATAAAGGATAGAAACAAGTGTCTTTTAAGAAAGCTAGCAGGCACCCCACTATTTGTTAAGGAAAACAGCCTAATCCAAAAAAAACTCACCTAGGATTTAAGGAGTAAGCAGTGTTCATTGATTCCTTCCTTACCTCTATGCCAACCAGTAACCATACATCAAACACAAACTTAATCCAAAAGAACGAAATATTCATGCCGTAAATTCCCCATCGGAGTCCATAAATGACTCTGACACCATTTGCATAAAAGGATTGAATGCCATGTGTTGAGGGACCACCCCATGTGTGCCATCCACCCACCCCATGTGTGCCATCCACTATGTGTGCCCATGTGTTGGTGGTGTCCAATTCACATGATGATATTCCTCACTAAGTGCTTTAATTGAGTGTCTAGCTTGTGCATTCCAGCACATATGTGGAGGGAGAAGGGTTGAGCTTCTCCTATAAATAGGAGAGGTCATATGAAGGGAAATTCATCCCATTGAGAGAGAGAAGCAAGAGAAGTGTGTGTAGTGTGCCATTTGAGATAGAGTTGTTTTGAATATAGTGTTTCCGCTCAGTGGACGTAGGCAAATTGCCGAACCACTTAAATATTGTCTCTATCTATTGTGGATGTGATTTCTGGGCAGCTTTAGGCGCAACAATTGGTATCAGAGCCAATTAGGCTCTTTTTTTTTTTTTTTTTTTTTTTTTTTAGGAGTGGATTTTTGTGGTAGTGTGGATACGTACAGTCTAAGAAGGTTCTGTCTAGGAGATTGGAAATTTTAAGCGTGTCCATTGTGACCCTCCAATCTTTCCTGGGAACTGACTTAGTGTGGTACTATTCATTTCTACCGTAAAAGTTCATCAGAGCTTCGGTTCGTGCTACCCAGAAAATTGCAGTTGATTGGAATCAACTTTTGATCACACCACAACGTTCCTCTCGTCAAGACGGATCCGTTGCCGCAAACGGCATCGAAAACGAGTACCGGAGGAGCCCCCACGCGCCCCCAGTCGCCCTACACAGCGCGTGCATCTCACGCGCCAGACGATCAGAACCGTCCGTTTTTCAGATCTATTTTGGGCTTGATCTAAGCCATTTGGAGTCCGATTTCAACGATCAAATAGTACTTTCCGACTATTTGGATCATTCCGGACTTATCCGTACGGTTAGAATTTTGAAATTTTGTGTCTAAATTTTCTAAATTCAAATGGAAAGATCTGGAACAGATAGGGGCTCTGAAAATACCAGTAGCTCTGGACGTAGGTCCACCGTGTCAAATGCTAAGTTTGAAGTTGAGAAGTTCGATGGAACAAGCAACTTCGGCATGTGGCAGTGTGAAGTCATGGACGTTTTGATCCAACAAGAGTTGGATATTGCGTTGGAAGGAAAGCCAGACGACATGACTGATCAGGGTTGGAAGAAGCTTAATACTCAAGCTTGTAGTACAATCCGGTTATGCCTTACCAAAGAACAAAAGTATTTTGTCATGAGAGAGACAAATGCTAGGGTACTTTGGCAGAAATTGGAGGATAAGTTCATGAAGAAGAGCATTGAGAGCCGTTTGCACTTGAAGAAGAAGCTCTTCAGATTCCAATTTCGTGAAGGTATTTCAATGACTGAACATCTAAATAGTTACAACCAAATTCTTGCTGATTTGTTAAATTTAGATGTTAAAATCGAAGATGAAGATAAAGCTTTACTTTTGCTAAATTCCTTGCCTGATACATATGAGCATTTGATTACTACTCTATTGTATGGGAAGGAAAAGATTAGTTTTGAAGATGTATCTAGCTCTTTAATTAGCAATGAGTACCGGAGAAAAGATAAACATGTACAACAAGATACATTAAGTGAAGCGCTAACAGCAAGAGGGAGACCACAGTCAAGGTATCCCGGAAAGAAGAAAGGTTTTCAATCGAAAACCCGAGCCACATCACGTGGTCCATCAGTTGGTAGAAATCTCGCCAGAGACGAGTGTTCCTTTTGTCACAACAAAGGACACTGGAAGAAGGATTGTCCCAAGCTGAAGGGACAACAGCAGAATCAACCCACCACAGCCAATGTCGTGGACAGAGATGATGATTCAGATTTTTCCTTGATAAGTTCATCATCCATTTGTCATTCTGATGAATGGATTATGGATTCCGGATGTACCTATCACATGTGTCCCAATCGGGACTGGTTTACTAACTTCAAAAAGATTGAAGGTGGAACAGTACTTATGGGCAATGACAGTGCCTGTAAGACTCAGGGAATAGGTAGCATTCGGCTAAAGCTGCACGATGGTAGCGTCAAGACTCTGACAGAAGTTCGGTACATTCCGGACTTGCGGAAGAATCTCATCTCACTGGGAGCTCTGGATTCAAAGGGATTCAGAATCACCATTGAAGACGGAACTCTCAAAGTATTAATGGGAGTTCAGGTGGCTATGAAGGGTTTGAGGCGAGGAAACTTGTACTTCTTGCAAGGAAGTACTGTTGCTGGAAGAGCTTCCACAGGCTGTGAGAAGCTAGATGAGACTGATGATGACACCTCCAGTCTGTGGCATATGCGTATGGGACACGCAGGAGAAAAAACTTTGCAAACACTGGTGAAGCAAGGCTTACTCAAAGGTGCCAAGACTGGTAAACTGTCTTTCTGTGAGCACTGTGTATTGGGGAAGCAGAGGCGGATCAAGTTTGGAACCGCAGTACACAATACACAGGGAATACTTGACTATGTGCACTCCGATGTTTGGGGACCTACCCAAAATGCATCTTTGGGAGGTAAACATTGGTTTGTGACTTTTGTGGATGATTATTCTCGTCGTGTGTGGGTGTATACGATGAAGAATAAGGATGAAGTGCTGAAAATCTTCCTTGATTGGAAGAAAATGGTTGAGACTCAGACCGGCAAAAAGATCAAGCGGCTCAGATCTGATAATGGAGGTGAATACACTTCAGATCCCTTCATGGAAGTATGCCGGAGAGAGGGAATTGTCAGACACTTCACAGTACGAGGTACGCCGCAGCAGAACGGTGTGGCAGAACGAATGAATCGTACTTTATTAGAGAAAGTGCGATGTATGTTACTGAATGCTGGACTCAGTAAGAAATTTTGGGCTGAAGCTGTGACATATGCCTGCCACCTCATCAACCGACTACCCTCATCTGCCAATGACGGGAAGACACCCACTGAAATGTGGAGAGGTACACATGCTACTGATTATAACTCTTTACACGTTTTCGGATGTCCTGCTTACTATCACGCTAAAGAGAGTAAGCTTGATCCTAGAGCCAAGAAAGCAAAATTCTTGGGCTTTAGTACTGGTGTAAAAGGGTATAGACTCTGGTGCATAGAGTCTAAAAAGGTGATCATCAGTAGAGATGTTACCTTCAACGAATCTGAGATGCTTAAGTCACATAAGCATAGAGATTCCCGTGAATGCAGCCATGATAGTGAAACACCTGGTGATTCGCAAAAGGTGGAGTTTTTCACTCGAAAGGATTCAGGAGAAACAAATGGAGAGCATGGACAAGATGAGGTTGATAGTCCAGTCACAGTACCTCCAATACAACCTGAATCAATAGCAACCAACAGACCGAGAAGAGAGAAACGTGTACCGTCACGTTATGCAGACTATGTGACATATGCATTACCAGCTGAAGGGGGTGAGATCCCAACCACTTACAGAGAAGCCATACAGTCCAGTGAACAAGTTGAATGGACAAAGGCAATGAAGGAAGAGATGCAATCTCTTCACCAGAACCAGACTTGGGAGCTTGTGCCGCTTCCAAAAGGAAAGAAGGTAATTGGCTGTAAGTGGATTTTCAATCAGAAAGATGATCAAGCTGCTAAGAATGGAGTGCGATACAAAGCTAGGTTGGTAGCCAAGGGCTACGCTCAGACAGAGGGAATTGACTACAGCGAAGTATTCTCTCCTGTTGTGAAGCATTCATCCATTCGGATATTGCTAGCTTTAGTAGCACAATATGACCTTGAGTTAGCACAGCTTGATGTAAAGACAGCTTTCTTACATGGTGATCTGGAAGAGGAGATTTATCTGTCTCAACCAGAAGGATTCAAAGAAGCTGGCAAAGAAAACTGGGTATGCAGTCTGAAGAAGTCTCTCTATGGCTTGAAGCAGTCACCTCGGCAATGGTATAAGCGGTTTGACCGCTTTATGATGGATCTGAAATACACTCGTTGCCAATACGATCATTGTGTATATTTCAGAAAACTTGCAGATGGATCTTTCATTTATTTGCTTTTATATGTAGATGATATGTTAATTGCATGTAAAAGCAAGGAGGAGATAGATCGCTTAAAAACTCAGTTAAGTCGTGAGTTTGACATGAAAGATCTGGGAGAAGCTCGAAGAATACTGGGGATGGAGATCAGCAGAGATAGGGTGAAAGGTACAGTTCACCTTACTCAGAAGCAGTATCTGAAGAGAATACTGCAACGCTTCAACATCAACTCAAAGACGAAGCCGGTGAATACTCCAATGGCCCCATATTTCAAGCTCAGTGCATTGCAGTCTCCTAAAACTGATGAAGAACGGGACTACAAGAGAAATGTCCCATATGCAAGTGTTGTAGGAAGCTTAATGTATGCCATGGTGTGCACACGACCTGATATCTCCCAGGCCGTTAGCTTAATTAGCCGCTATATGCATAATCCTGGAAAAACTCATTGGCATGCGGCTAAGTGGATTCTACGGTACATTTTAGGAACCGTAGATATTGGTTTGAAGTTCGAGAAGGGTGGAGATAGTCTAGTAACTGGGTATGTTGACTCAGACTATGCAGGTGATCTTGACAAACGCCGATCGACAACTGGATATGTGTTCACTATGGCTGGAGGACCAGTTAGTTGGCGATCAACTTTGCAGTCAACAATTGCACTGTCATCAACTGAGGCTGAATACATGGCTGTAACAGAAGCTGTGAAAGAAGCCATTTGGTTACAGGGATTGGTAACAGACTTGGGCTTTAAGCAGCAAGAGGTTACCGTTTACTGTGACAGTCAGAGTGCAATTCATCTGACCAAAAATCAAGTATATCACTCTCGAACAAAGCATATAGATGTCCGTTTCCACTTCGTACGTGAGATATTGGAAGAAGGGGACATTCTACTTCAGAAGATTGGCACTGAAGATAATCCAGCAGATATGTTGACAAAGGTCGTCACCGGGATCAAGTTCCAACACTGTCTGGACTTGATTAATATCTCATACTGCTGAGCACCCACGGGTGCATTGGCGCCTTAGGGCGCATTTGGTAGCGGAGATCTCTCATGGCAAGCGAACATTTCGATAAAGGGATGAAATCATTGGAAGGATACAAAATGCAGTATCCTAATGTGGCACACTTGGGTGGAGGGGGTGATTGTTGAGGGACCACCCCATGTGTGCCATCCACCCACCCCATGTGTGCCATCCACTATGTGTGCCCATGTGTTGGTGGTGTCCAATTCACATGATGATATTCCTCACTAAGTGCTTTAATTGAGTGTCTAGCTTGTGCATTCCAGCACATATGTGGAGGGAGAAGGGTTGAGCTTCTCCTATAAATAGGAGAGGTCATATGAAGGGAAATTCATCCCATTGAGAGAGAGAAGCAAGAGAAGTGTGTGTAGTGTGCCATTTGAGATAGAGTTGTTTTGAATATAGTGTTTCCGCTCAGTGGACGTAGGCAAATTGCCGAACCACTTAAATATTGTCTCTATCTATTGTGGATGTGATTTCTGGGCAGCTTTAGGCGCAACACCATGTATATATGAACGCCCAAGAAACTTATGGTACATGGAAATATACCACTGCCATCCAAGAATTTGTGCAATCTCCAGATAAAATAAACGACTCTCTCTACTTATGATGATTTTTCATCACCATCTATTAAAATTGCTGCAATCTCCAGATGAAAGACCAAAATTTTTCCATTCCAACCTAACATTCATTCATGGAAACCAATAAATAAAAAGACCAAACCACTTATAACCACTAAAAATTCTATTAGTTTCATTATTTTACAGTTTCTGAGGGAATTACGCTCTATCAAAAGGGTATGCTCTAGGCACAATTACCTCATGATCACCTACTCACCTAGCTAAGTTTTAAAAAATAAATAAATAAATAAAAGGAAAAACAGAGTCAAAAACGCAACACAGGAGAAACAGACAAAATTGAACGCTACCAATGATATGGCTATTAAATCATGAGTTTTGCTACATACAAGCACAGTCACACACTAATTTATATACCAATACTGATTTATTCATACTTAAAATTTAAACTAACACTATTTTCAATAAAATCTACTTTTTGACCAATCACATCACATTGGTGCACAGATTAGTACACAATTATGCTTGCAACTATATTTTTCCTTAAATCATACAACACAAAGCAAATATTGCTCATAACTTCATAACTACAACAAGATTTACCAGTGACCCAACCCCCCAGAAAAGAAAATAAAAGCTAATAAAAATAGAAATATCCCAATAGATGCAAAAAAGAAAACAAATGCGTCACACAGAATATGCACATACGTGTACATACATACGTACATCTTGCATGTATACATTACATAAAGAAAGAAACACAGTACCCTTTTCTGGCTCTGCTCCGCAAGACTGAGGGCGCCTGAGAAGACAGCAAAAAAAAAACAGAAAAGCTTGTCAGATATCCGTTCTATGCATTCTGGGTCGAAGCAATTTTTGGGAAATCTTCACCGAGAGCAAAAGACCCCAATTTTATTGATATCAAATTCAGCGTTGGAGGACAAACAAGACGAACCTAAAGAAAAGAAGGAAGCGCAAGGAAGAAAAGAAAAAACCCGAGAGTGTGTTTCTGATTCCGAGTTAACGTTGTCAGAACGAACCCAATAACTTTTGTTCCGTGGCTGCCCTTTGTTCGGACAGTTTTACCCTTCATTATAACTTCATCCTACCATTGGTTAGACAAGTTAAGACTATTCCATTGAGTTCTGTTCGAAGTTGATTCTGTTAAACTCCCATTGCAGTTTGGTAGGTTTATAACTTCATTGAATGAATATGTATATAAAAATATATATATTCATAAAAACTCAAATATTTAAAAATATTATTATTGTGGATACATTTTTTTTGAATCTTTTATCTATATTATTGTTGATATATTATGTATATAACCAAATCTGATCCGAGTATAGTGGGTGAATCTGATTCGAGTCTGTTTTTCGAGCCCATTTTTTGTACCCCTTTCTGCTGTTCTTTGCCAGTGTCTTAAAACCTGTCGCTATATGATAGCCAGTCGTTAATAAAAAGGTGAAGTTTCAGGTCAACATAGAGTGAGGAAAATCGGTTGTTTGGTTTGCGAATGATATGAATTATCAATGGTCCATCTGGTTGTTTCTCCACCCCCTCCCTTGTAGCTCATTTTTTAACATTAAAAAACATCTTTACTGTTATTCTTTATGCCACAATCTAAGAGCAAACCTTTGGCCACAATCTATCACAGTGAGGACCATTTATCAGTTAAGCTCATAACATGAGGAATTTGAATGACATGACCGGAATGGCTGCCTTAGAATAAAAGGATTAAATGATTAAGATAAACAAATGAATAAACTATCTGATAATCATATATATAATATGCTAAGGAACTGCAATTTGAATATGTTGTGACAAGATATTATGGTACATAAACATTTTCTATTACAAGTATAGATTATTCATATAAATTAATAAGAATTTTAGCTAGTCAATAAAATAATCTCCTCAAAGCATTGTAGAAACAAACAGGAACCAAGATACATCCAGGGTATGAGCTACCTATCTTTCAGTTGTAGCTACTCAATCCCTTCATTCTTCTTCTTCTTCTAATCCAAGAAACTGGCTTAATATCACCAAGCAGAGATATCCAGGGGGTATAGAGCAGCCGCATTTCTCTCACATTGTTTTGCAGTTATCAATGTAGTCTATAGATCAGTATGTCCAACAAGCGTCAAAATCACCGTGAAAACTTGGCAATTACTAAGCTTATGGCCGTAAAAAGAATATACAGGCCAACAAGACAGAATCCCCAGAACCTAGGCACCCGGAATCTATTCCATGTAATAACCAGCAGAGACCCCATCAAGCTCAGTAGCAGGAAGACAAATGCCATAGTGATGCCCACATGAAAATGGAGCTCATAAGCGTTTGGATAGATATTGGCTGTTTGTATCACCAAAGCTGTTCCAAGCCCAACAAGCATGTTAAACATCGGCCCAGCAAAGCAACCGGCCATGGCCATTGCTGGCTGACCTGCTTTGGCAACTGCCACATCAGCAACCAAGTCACCCACTGAATTTCCCCATGCAAGTACCGTGAGCCCAAGGAGTGATGGTGGCAATTCAAGAATTGCCCCAAGTGCTGCCAGGCAATTCAGCAGTTCCCCAGCAATAGTAGAAATCCAGAACACACTCATAACAAACGCTATGATTAATAAAGGCATTTTCTCAGTTTTGGGGGGCTCTTTCTCTAGTATAAAGTGACGAACTGTGAGAGGAAAGCTTGCCAATAAAACTATAGACCAGAGAGGAAAATGGGTGTGTGGCAGGAGGAAAACAATGGGATGATCAAATGGCATGAATGAGTTGCAAGAATATAAAAGGGCTAAGGGGCAAAGAGTGACATTAGCTGATGTGTAAAATCTGCTCCATTCTGAAGGTGCAGTTTGTGGAATTGTGAGCTTCAAAAGAACCGAGACAGGAAGCTCCCATACTTTTGAGATCTGCATATGCATTTCAAAGCAAAAAGTTAAGGACAATCAGTAGAAGAAAACTACTTACAATCGATTCATGTAGATATAGAACAATCTGAACCTGAACATAAAAATTCACGGAGATTAGAAGAGAAATTAAATGGTGTTTACAACAGTTCTAGTTCCAAATAGTGGGGAGGATTGTTAGATAAGGGAAGGATGCATAAAAAGTACTCCCTTTTGTTACCTTCAATTTATTAATCTAGCCTACACAAATTGGAAGAACGCATTTCAAAAGCATGCAATAAATGACTTTGCCAATCAGAAGACCCCAGAAATATTTCGATGGCACCAAGTAGATTAAGCACTTCGTAATGATCCCTTGGTTTATCTATATGTCAACATGGAATTCTTTGTTCGACCAGCCCTTCCAAGTGGGCATTTCACCTTGTCGATTATAGCAGACATTTTATGGTGTTGATTATCAACATTCAACAGAATTTTAATCATAGGACACAGTAGACACATGATAAATCCAAGAATCAAGCATCATTTGTACTAAATCAGCATCAATGCAGATTAATATTGTTTCACATGATAAGTGTGCAAGGCAGGTACCCACTTCCAATTTGCCAAGTGATAACCCTGATAATTCTAAACATCTCTTCCATCCACATACTCAAGTTAGGTATATCTTGGAGCAAGAAAAACTCTGGGGACACCTTAAAGCTTCTTACATCTGTACTCTCAGCAGAGACCTGAATCCTCCGAAATGAAGGGGGAAATCTTGCTGCAAGATTTGGGCACTTTACTCCTATAAAATTAAGCTTTACAATTTATATTTTACAGCAGGCACCACAACTGTATTTGACTTCAAACAGTAAATCGACCAACATTGTTTCATTTCCATGGCCCTCATATATAGAAGATCCATAAATTTTTTTTTTTTTTTATAGGTAATCAAGTAGTTTTATTCATAAAAGTAGGCAAAGCCCAAGTACACAGGGAGTATACATGAGAAGTACTAACTAGAGTTTACAACCGAAAGAAGAAAATCATAAATGAGAAGTACCTAACTAGTGTAGATCCATAAACTCTACACTTCCTTTCATGCCTTGGCTCAAGAGAATAGCAAATGCTCTAGTTCAAGTTCTCCTTGGTCAAAGTAGAAGATTCTTTCTTTCCCTCCATTACCATCAACTATATCATAAATTGAACATTCTAATTCCTCAACTACTTAGCATCCTCCATTTAATAGGTCCAAACTTCACGCTAATTCAAAAGCATTAACAATTTCTTGGCTAAGTTTTGTGTAATGACACATGGAAGAATTCATAATGGCTTAAAGTATTTTTTTAAAAAGGTTTTAAGATAATGAACAATTACAATGCATTCACATAGAGAGATCAATTATCAAACCCAAATATTAAATTGATAACTCTCAAAACCAACATATATTGCATCTACCAAAAACACAGGCATATGCATACAAGTATTTTCCGTCCCTCTTCTATTAAATGAACATTTATAAATGGCATACACTTTAATATACTAAACGCTCCCATAAATACCCTTCTACAGACCAGGAAAGGTGCTTTTAAATGTAGGAAAGGTAAGTTTCATTGAACATCAGTGGATTTAAGGGTAAGAGAGGAATTTAAATGGTTAAGTACTTCCCTCTGTTTCGGAATAGAGAACAAAGAAAGCATATCATCTATTGCAGGATGAAAGGTGCACATGTTGAACATGTATAAAAGAAAACGAAAAGGCGTCAGATTGTTTCCAAGCATTTGCTTTCAAGCAGACAAGTTGCTTGACCATGACTCCATTCTATAGAAAGTTGGCAATACATGATTATATACCCAGCAATAAAAGAAGTCATATTGCAATCAGGCTAGGGAAATGCTCTAGTATCTAGTATTCAGTAGAAAGCAATTACATTTCAGATCCAAATATCAGATTATGGAAACAAAACCAACTAGAACACTAGAAATGAAAAAGATGTGGTCAATACAGCCAGAACCACACCTGTAGCCCAATTCAATTGACGAGGTATTTCAAAGCCACTGGTAAGATACACACGAAATATGTGCAGGATCATCATTAGGACCATCATACTTACCTACCATCAATAAACTGATTGGATTAACAAACCAAAGTTAGCTTCAGTCATTATATATTGAACCGAAGTAAAAGCTTCAGTAAATGCCGAGGCAGTTAGTAAGGTTATTTCTGATCTGTCCATGAACTTTTACAAGTTGCTGTCATTTTTATGTAATAATTGAACATAGCACGTACTGGGTTCTTATATAAAACTACGCATACCTAGATTCAATTCCCAAAAACACATTAATGACACATGAACGCGATTAATAAATTAAGGCCAACATACATTCAAATAAACCAGTAAACAAACAGAAACCCCAAATATTTATCAACGTTATAAACATTCTAACAAGGAGCCGATTCTCATCTCAAACATACCAGTCCAAGCGATTGACAAAACCCGAAGCCTGACTTTACTTCCTTCAAATTTCCTGAAACCTCTCCAATCTCGTAGTCCACCACAGCCAATGCCTTCTCCACCTCACCTTCCCCAACCATACCCAACTCACTCCCACCTTTCCTTCTCGCTCCGCTAAGTCCCCAGTCCATCCAAAACACAATCCCAACAAAAAATACATAAAACCCAACGAACCCAACAGCCTGCCACAGAAAAATCTCCGCACTGAGGTACACATAGAACAAGAACAACGCCGCAATTAAATAAAACAACACGTCCCTCACAAACGGTACGGGATCCACCGAGAAGGGTGCGGCGTAGATTGCCACAAAACCAACAACTAATGCAGAAACAAAAGTGCCCGCTGAGAGTATAGCACCGAACCCAGTTCGGTAGTGGCCTCCGCGTACAGCGGCAACCGATGAAAACACATCAGGAGCTCCATTGCCCAAGGCTAATAGAGTAACAGCACCGATTGTTGGTGATAGATTTAGTTGGTGGGCTAGTTTGGTAGTGACTATGGAGAAGTGGTCCTGTGCGGTCTTGATGAGGATGTAGAAGAAAAGGAGGATGAGGAGGAAGAGGGAAGAGATAGAAAGAAATGGGCTTTGGCTGAATAGGCAGGAGTAGTCGAGGAGGGTATCAGAGGTGGATTTGGAGCAAGGTTGGGATCTTCTGGTGAGGAGCGATCTATGGGGGACTATGGAAAAAGGGTATGGGTGGGACGGGGATTTGAGGAGGAAGAAGAGGAAGGAGGAGAGGAGGGAGACAGAAAGTAAAATGGTTTTGAGGGAATGGGGCAGAGAGAAGGCCATGCCATGGATTGATTCACATCAAGGCCGCTCCTTTTCAAGTGGCATTGTACCTCCCTCTTTGCGCGTCTGTTAATCGGCTGTGTTATGAAATTGGTTGATTCTAATCCATTAACCAGCGAAGTGGGAAATGACAAAACAGGAATATTTACAGGAGGAAAAAAACCGAATCTTCTCCGTGGGAGAAAAGCAAATATCGAATGATCGCATCTAAAAACGAAGTTACACGTTTGTGTCATGTTTTATTTACTCCCAAATCTAAACATGTCATTTTCCTCAAACCCTAGGCTGCGAGTTCAAAACTAAAATAGCCTGTTGTTCAAAATACAAACTGTATTAATTTGCCATCTATAACTAATTTGATACAAAGAGAATTGATTTCAAGGTATTATTTTTAAAACACCAATACATCACTGATATGGAAGTATTTCACATCAAAATTTTGATTCAAAAATTCTATGTGCAGTCACTTTCGTGCATTCTTTTATGCACTCCAGTGATATGATTGGTTAGATATTAAAAAAAAAATTAATCCAGCCAATCATATCAGTGGAGTGCGCAGGAAGTACGCAAAAGTGACTGTATGTAGCATTGTTCAAATTGATTAGTGTTTTATTTTTAAGTGTCTTATTATAAGTCATGTGCTAACACACCGGCTTCTATATAGCATAACTCATAATATTAAAATACGTAATTTTGGTGTAATATCTTTAAAAAAGTTAAAGATAATCATTAAAAATAAATAAATTATTTTTTCATATTGGTCTATTTTTTCAAACTTGTTCCAATAGAATACGTAAAATTTATATATTGTACAAATCTAAAAGACTTACCTAATGTTTTTTTATATTACTACTTTTATTTTGCTAAATTTTCAGAGTATTTTATTATTTTCACCCATAAAATATCATCAGATTATCTAATCTTTATACTTAATACTTTCCAAATTCTCAATTTACAACCGAAAGACTTCTATATTTTTCAACTTTTTAATAATTGATTAAGATTTAAAGTTAATATTATGTCACGTGGCTAATATTTCGTTATCTCAAAAGTCAGGTTATGTTTAGATAGTAAGATGATCTTATATATTCTGTGAATAATAGTAAAAAAATAATAATAAAAGGTAATGATAAAATATTAAATAATAGTAAATAATAATAAAAAATGATGAAAAGTAATGATAAAATAATAAATAGTAATAAAGTATTCTCGTAATACTCTAATATTCAAACTACCCTAGTCGAGATAAACAAAATGCGGATGAAACTTTTAATATTCTTGGTGTGAAGTAAAATATATGTAGTAGTAATTTATGGATGAAAAAGTAAAATCTTCCACATATTGAAAGGCTGTAATCATTGGCACAAAAGCACATGGCACCACCAACTAGTATTACATAGATAATAACTTCGAAGTACTGATCATTCAGAATTTTTTCAAACCTGGCCGAAGACCATTATAGGTAAAAGAATATTTGGGTGGTTAAGAATAAAATGATTTCTGGAACATAAGAATTGGCATTGCAATCGATCAAATAAATAAATAAAAGGAGGTGGTGGAAGTGGACGGGTGTTGACTGTTGTAGCTTGGTTAAGAAGCAGAGAGATTAGAGTATATGGGGGAGGGGAGATCTACACTGTTAGCCTCCCCAAATAAGTCACGGCTTTCGAAACTCAACAAGTCAAGATCCAGATTGCACGCCAGTATTTATGCTGCATCTTCCAATGGCATTAGCAATTTAGCATTGCTCCCTACATTAGCTTTTACTGCAACATTTTATAATGGAAAGGCAACCATCAACCATTGGGATAACATTGTTGAAAGATTTTCGAATCTATTACTCTATCTCCTAATCCTGGAACTGATCTATTCCATTGAGTTTTCAGTATTGTGATGCTCTACTTCAGAGGTATGTAAGCAAAACCCATCTTCTGCACACAAAAAGCCCCTTGGTGGGCAATAAAGCTATCAGAAGATCATACTCCTGAATTTTCATGTGTCAATTTTCCCTGAGACAGAAACTCATCTTATTGGGACAGTCTCACACACTTCAAGTTTGGATTGTATATGAAAGATTATATCACACAGCAATGCGTTCTACAATTCTGTCAATTAGTTCCATATCTTGATACTAGCTATGGCAGTTTTAGGATCAGCTCTCCTAAAATTCCCTGCTCCGCATTGTGTCTATCAATCTTGCAAATCTAACCTTAGAGCTCTTGTTGGAATCTCAATTCGTGGGTTTTCACCTAGAAAGGTCTATAAATTGTCCACGGGTTTATAACTTCTTTGCTAAATTTAGTACTCTCTCTAAATGCTCCAAATTCCATAAAGCTTTCCAAATCTTACCTGATAACAAGGCTCTCCAGCAACCAATGTTTGTGGGCAAGTCTGATGAGAGCATGGGAAAAATATCCTCCCAAGCAAGAGCAAAAACCAACAACTACGAAAAATATTTTGTGGGTCTACGATTCTGAGCATTGGCTGTGGATATCTTGCCTGCTTCTGCCTACAAATTCAGCCGACCTTTTGTAGATTAAAAAAAAACTAAGCTGTTGGATCATGTAGTATTAATCTTAATCCTCCAAAAAAGTACAAAAATTCCACATTTTCGACCAAGTAATAAGAGCCCAAAGTTTTCTTCAGATCCCAATTCTAATATGAAAACCATTCCTCATTTTCCCATGCTGCTCTTCAAAAGAAGTTGGAAATTATAGTGACAACAAACAAGACACACTCATCTATATTCGTCTGGCAAGCGGTACCCAGACATGACTATCTTATCAGCAGACATCTTGCCAGTCTTGGGCATGACATGCCAATGCAATGTCATATTAAATTCTTTACCACGGAGATTGCTTCCCTGTTGAAAGGAAAAGAAAATATTAACCTTTTTTAAGCGAACAAACAGCTAGAGTAACTTCCATCAAAGTGAATGGGGACGTGGCATGCCTGATCAATGAAACGGTACTTGTTTGAGGTATGAATCCAAAACTTTGCATGCTCTTTAGAAGGAATGATGCCATCCCAAAGCGAGATCTGCAAAATGATATTTCAAAAACCATTTAAATGATGTTCACAATATTTTTGTTAGAGAAAAACCTGGAATATAAAAGGCTAGCAAAGGTGTCTGCCATACAATCTGTAATAGCATAGATACATGGGGAAAAGGTTAAAGATGAACAAGTTCAAAATAAAAATAATAATGCAGATGCCTAAAGCTAACCTGATTTAAGGAATTCTTTAGGGTTTCATATTCAGCAGCTACAAACACGAAAACCTGCAGAGATAAAGTAAAACAAAAATCTAAACTCATCAGGCAAATACAGAAGAATAATTGGTTGGAAATTTAAAAGAGTAGATTATAACAGAGCATCCGATTTGTACTAAGCACTTTATTATATTTCAATTTGGTGATGTTTGGCAACATCAAAATCAGATTTCTCACTTCAAACTTCATCTCATTCCCAAACATGCAAAAACAAAAACAATCTTACTCAAATTTTCAAAAACACAAAAAATTAAAAAAAAAATACGGAAAAACTATTCCTAAAATAAAACCAATCTTCAAAACATATTTAATGGGAAACCTAGAATGCCGATTCCCAATCCTCTTAGCCTTTTTAACTACTAAAAAATGAGCATCCATTAGGAGTGCACTTTTAGAGATAGGCTCTTGGTGGGCCCCATCCACTTTCCTTCAAAACTTAACAAAAAAGAGTATGAGCATCCATAGCAATTTAAGAATATAAACAAATTTCTATACCATTAGATCAATCATTGGTAAACTCCATGAGACACCTAGAACAGTGGAAACGATCCTCTTAATCAGAGACGCATATTCATTCTTCAGACAATAGCATCATTAGTCCATAGCATTTACCAAACATTTGTGTCAAAGAAACCACTTTTGTAGACAACCATAACTTAAAGCAACACATGAATAAGAATCATCGCCAAGGTGAAATGCAAGCATATGTCAAATGGTTAACCTGCTTTGTATTCCATGTAAACAACGACTGTAAGTCTGCTGATATATTCAATTGCATGCTGACCTGCACAGAGTGGAAGACAAATCACTTCAAACAGAATCAATAGCAGCTATCAAATGAATTACCAATTTGGAGGAAACACTATTAGAACTAGATGGGGGCATATGCTTGATATATGTGATAAAAAAATCTAATAAAAATCTAAAAGGAAACTGCCTAAAAATAATTTTGCAGGATGCATGCTCGTAGTTAAAGCAAATGGAAAAAACACAAAAGCCTAATCTTTGTCTATTCCTACTAACCCTAATCAATCAATTTGTGTATATGTGAGCAATTATCAGACTAACTACAAAGGAAAAGAAAAACTATAAAAAAGCATAAACAAGAATAGCTTCTTTTTTTTTTTTTGGAAAGAGGACAGGACCCCAATTTCGGACAGCTTAGCTTAAGGAACACATTTCTTCGTGAAATTAAATCAATTAAAATAAGGTAGATAAAACGAAATCACCTAAAGTAGGTTCTATCAGTGAAAAAACGAAAAGCCTGGACCTTGAGATACAAGTCAGAGGTTGATTTTTTTTTTTTTTTTTTTTTTTTTATGAAAGACTTCTATTAAAATCAAGAGCTACCAACACCAAAGGCTACAAACACCAGCAGCTGAGAGTGACAAACAACAGTAACTAAGATTCTAAATTTGGTATTTGTTAGAGGTTGTATTTTTTCCCACTTAAAAGCCTAAAGTAGTTACTTCTGGACTAGCTGAGATATATTAAGCCTAATAAGCAGCAAAAGAACCTCATCTATTCTACCTTCAAAAAGCTTAACGGCCTTCTTCCTCTCTAAATTTTATGGTTCTTCCCTTTCAATCATACACCCTAGAATTCCATTACATTGCCACCAGCCCTATCTATAGTTACAAAAACATCTAACGCCTAACGTTTAAATTAACCAAAAAATGAAGAGATGTTACAATTGGGATCACAACCTGGAATTCTCAAAACCCGTCAAAGTCCATATCATATTTCAAGGAAATTTGAAAGCTTTTTGTTCTCAAATTAACCACAAGTAAACGACGAACGAATCCCAGAAAACCACTCAACATCTGCGGCATCTTTCACACGAATTTTCAGTTTGATTGATAGGCGACCCACATACATATATATTAAAAGGAAACATAAAAGGAAAAAAAAAAAAAAACAATTACCTCGTCGTTACCCTTCGGTTGCTTCTGGAACCGGTTAATGTTCACCACCTACAAACCATAGGAACTAAATCAAGTACGTAAATCGTGGATCTACCAAAAAATTAATAATTAGAACTCAAAAGTTAAGAAAGATAAAGTTTGAGCGAGTGAGAGAGAGGTAGGGACCTTGACATGGGCAGAGGGCGTGGGGCTGTTGAAATTGTCGGATAGGGAGGCCAGGGTACACATGAGGGCCAGAATGGTCATCGCGAAGGTTAGCAAGGCGTTGGCTCTGTACCCAAAAGAATGCATTTTGCTTGGTTAATTGAAATTTGGGGTATTTCTGGGTTTCTGAAGTTTATTTTGGTTCCTTCCCGACACCTCTTGTTTTGCCTACAGCACTGCTAATGCTTCAGACGGCTATGGGGTCTGCTCTGGAAATGGGAGAGAGAGGGAGAGAGAGAGAGTCAAACGTGCGTGCGACAAATAAGAACAGCAGCATTCGTAGAAAATTTGGAGGGTTTTTAGCTTTATGATCAATGTTTCTTTTGCCAGTTTAGTCTTAAGTGGTCGTCGTCTCGTAATTTGGCCTATGCTGTTTTGTTATTGGACGGCACACGTAGCAAGGGACCCACTTTATATATCCTAATGTGGCAATGAGTTCTTTATTTTCAAGATTTTTTTTCGGAATTTTAATTATTTTTTCAGGTTTAAATTAATATTCATAAATATTTTAAACATTATTCTCAAAGTGAAATTAATTAGTATAAATAATAAATAATTTCTCAATCTCACTGCATTTATATATTAAAAGTATTTCTCTTAAATTTAATGGCAAGTTTTGTCCTTGGTACTAAATTTGATAAGTATTAACACGATAATTCTTTAAATTAATTAATAAATAAACTAATTTGCAAAATCCCTATGTTCAATGTTATGATTTAGAAAATCCACAACTTAAACTATGCTAAAATTCCTTATTTTGCTCATTATTTGTTAAAAAAATAACAATATAAATAGATCGGTATTTTCCTAGCAAGCAAACAAGAAAAAGAAAAACCAAAGAGAAAGATTGGACCAAAAGATAAGATAGATTTATGGTTCATTTGGATTCATTATTATAATTTTTTCAAATTATCATATAAAATATAATAAATTTGTCAAAATTTTCAAATCTCAAAATAATAATAAAATTAAAAAATAATATTATAATAATATTTTATTTAACTTTTTAACTTTTATCCAAAATAATCCCTTCTCATATTACTATTCAAACAAGCGAGAACCATCAAATAAAACAGCTAATGAATACATTAATCCATCATGCGTATTTGGAGGGTCCTTTCTTTCATACCCATGAACCACTGTAGTTAAAAACCTGTAGTTCACGCCAGATCATGATCCTTTTGTTGGAAATTTGGACCTCCAAATTCACCTCCCCTAGGATCTACCCTTTGCAGGAATAACAAGAAAAATAGAGAAATAATAATAACACAAGAAATTTACGTGGAAACTCCAAAACAGGAGAAAAACCACCAGACCCAAAGAAGAAAATTCACTATGTGAAAAATTGTTACAATCACACAATTTTTCTCCTCACCACACCCACAAAACTACCCCACTAGTAAATCTTTAACTCTACACATCTTCCCCTTTTACAAAAGGTTAATAGAGGAATTTAACTAAAGTCAAAAGTTACTAGATAAGCTTTCAACTGGTGCACTTAAACTAAGAGGCTAAGCCTCTTATTTATAACCCCAAAATTCTGCCTCTCACTTATTTCCCACCGGTGTGGGATTACAAAAGTCACAAAATTCAACAATCTCCACCTTGTGACTTTGACTGGTCCCACAGCCAAACTTCACCTCAATGAAGATCTTCATAGCTTTCGCTATCATGCTTCACCATAAAAGCATATCCACTCAGAATAAACCAATTCCAAGCATTTCACTTCGGCCCATGTCGAAAACAACCTTGCTGAAAATTATGGTGTAACTTCCACGTTTGGCTCTCCTGGAAGTTCATCAGCCATCGACATTAATTTCCACCACACACCCTGTATCAATGCCAAACCAATGCCTGTATGCAAATTTGTGGACCCGCTAATATTAACACATCCTCTATCATGGCAACTTTGGGAATTAGCGGCATGCCATGAGGATGTACATGTCTCTTTTTAAAGAGCAAAATCTTCCATGGAGAGAGACACAATATTAGCATCATTTCCAGTATCTCCATGTACTGACTTGGAGCCACTTGCCGAACCTGCTCCAGCTCTTGGACAATTTTTCTTGACGTGCCCAGATTGTCCACACTCCCAGCAGACTACTTTCTTCTTCATGGAGTTCTTCATCTTCCCATTTCCAGCTGCTACCATTACTGAGTTCTCAAGTGGAGCATTACTTCCACTACTTAGTCTTCTCTCTTCAGAAAAGATTTTACTGGTAACTTCTGAAAAAATTATTTTCTCCTTCCCATGTATCAAAATAGGTTTCATGTGCTCATAGGAAAGTGGAAGAGACCAGATGAGTCTCAAGGCTTGATCCTCATCATCAATTTTAACTCCAATAGCTTCTAGCTCAGCGACAATGCCATTGAGAACACTTAAATGATCTGAAATAGTTGTACCTTCATTCATCCGCAGTGTATGAAACTGCTCCTTCAGGTACACACGATTTGAGACGCCTTTCGTCTGATACAACTCTTCAAGTTTTTCCCAGAGTTCCTTTGCCGTAGATATTCCATGCACATTTGCAAGAACATTTTTGGCCAGGCACAGACGTATCGCACTTGTTGTTCTCAAATCCAGATCCTCCCAATCTTCATCGCTCATTTTAGATCTGCTCCTTTCACCAGTCACACTAGTACCAGTGCTGACTTCATGTATTGGTCTGCCCTTCAATACCTTGTGTAATCCTGATTGAATCAAGACATCCTTGACTTGTACTTGCCACAAGCCAAAATTGATTCTCCCATCAAATTTCTCCACCTCAAATTTGACAAGATTTGAAGGCCTACTTCCTGACATTACTTTGATGAATTTACTGTAGAAATGAATAGTACCTCACTAAGTCAGTTCCCAGGAAAGATTGGAGGGTCACAATGGACACACTTAAAATTTCCAATCTCCTAGACAGAACCTCCTTAGACTGTACGTATCCACACTACCATACCAAAGCTCCACCCCACAAAAAGAACCTAGTGGCTCTGATACCAATTGTTGGAAATTTGGACCTCCAAATTCACCTCCCCTAGGATCTACCCTTTGCAGGAATAACAAGAAAAATAGAGAAATAATAATAACACAAGAAATTTACGTGGAAACTCCAAAACAGGAGAAAAACCACCAGACCCAAAGAAGAAAATTCACTATGTGAAAAATTGTTACAATCACACAATTTTTCTCCTCACCACACCCACAAAGCTACCCCACTAGTAAATCTTTAACTCTACACATCTTCCCCTTTTACAAAAGGTTAATAGAGGAATTTAACTAAAGTCAAAAGTTACTAGATAAGCTTTCAACTGGTGCACTTAAACTAAGAGGCTAAGCCTCTTATTTATAACCCCAAAATTCTGCCTCTCACTTATTTCCCACCGGTGTGGGATTACAAAAGTCACAAAATTCAACACCTTTTGTGATTTATTTTCTAAATCTTGCTTAATTTGCCTTTTGTTATAAGTCTAAACAATACATTATATTCAATTTTTGTGCACGGATAAGGGATCCCCGTAGTGTTGCATGATGTGCATGTAGGCAGTAACGTACTGAGATTTGAGCATATTTTGTATTATGGTACTTCATATTACACAAACCATCAAAGCTAATCACCAAGACAAACCCCTTTTATTTTGTTCAAAATGAGACCAAGTACATACGTATGATCAACGCAGCCCCCCCTATCTCCCAGTTCTCGGTGATCTAAGATTCTAAGGACTCGTAGTAGCGAAGTTGAAGTTGGCACAATTGGTACGGCGAAATAGTAGCAAAGAGCTAAAACCAAGCCTTGATCTATCCAGATCAAACTGCAGAAGATTATCCTCCAACTGGTATGCACCTATGACAATAGAAGCTCTTGGGTGAGACCCTTCATCCACAAAGCCTAAACATGTCACCCCTTTACTTGCCCGGACCATCAAGTTTGCACCAAAAATCCTCCACACGACATCTGGTGAGTGCAACTCAAGGTCGATGTTAGGAACAGCAGGTCCAAGTCGTGAGCTTAGAATCTTGTTCGAGTCATAACAAACCTCAAATGGTGCCACAGGTTTTACTTGAGGTATCCCACTGAGCTCATTGGCGAAAAGTGATAGTTTTGAAAATCGAGTGCTCAATAACTGTGTAAGGAGTTGGGGTGCTGATCATTGTTCCTCCTAAACCACGTTTGTTGATTGAGAAGAGAGATTTGCGTAGAGGAACAAGCTTGTTATTGATTTTTATTGAGCTCACTTCTATGTAGTACTCTCCTTCTCGGCTTATGGTTAATGGGGTAAAGCTTAATGGATGTGACACATCGATTCCAGTAAGCATATGGTATGGCCCATCTCCGAAGAAAATGACTCCCTATCGTGTGAGGAAGATGTCAGACATAGAGCAAATTTGGGTTGAAATCCGAAGTGTGAAGCAAGTTGAATTGGAACAGCAATTGGTGCATGGCCTAGTCCTATCACGCCTTGAACATTTTTGGGTAAGCCTTATTGATCATTTCTCACGGAAACCGTTTGTAGGAACGAGTCTCTAGCTCCCTTTGATTTTAGGAGCTCTTGAAATAATTCACATCTGAGTCTTCATCATGTTTGTAGAATGTTAGAACTACCCATGATAAACTAAACATGTGGGACATGTAGCCACCAAAACTTGATGAGAGCTTTGGCTATAAATAATACAGTTTGGTCCCCAAACTCACTTCACTCAATCAATTCAGTTTTACACCATTTAAATATAATGAGTAGAGCTTGGAAGTGCCAAAACGAGATAGAGAAATAATGAGAAAGTGTGACTAAGTATCAATGGCCGGAGGTATGACTCCTTGTATATTTTCAGTTTTGATTCTTATTAAGTGTTTAATTCTGCATGATAGAATCATTATTAAGCTTACATTTAGTGTCAAAGCCAGGTTCTATCTCTGCCTTGATAATTGTACAGATACTCTATTTGTCTCTGTTTTTAGCCGTGATTTTTGAAGAAATTGAGTTTTGTTTTTGGATTGTTTTTTATTCAAAACAACATTAAATTCATATTCAAAACAACATTTCTAAGCTTTATGAGAAGAAAATATTAATTTTTGACATCAAAAAATGTGATTTTCGGATTGATTTTTTGGAGTTACTGTTCATTTCTGGAGGTTGCAAACGACCAAAGGACATGTAGTTTAGTGGGCAGCCTAGAGCTAAATCGCACGTCATTTATAGTCTGGTAAAAAATGACATATCGTTTAGTTGGGGTGCTCTTTGATTAACTACGTGTCTAAGCAACACGTCGTTTATGGCTTGGTGAAAAACGACACGTCATTTAGGAAGGCAGCATTGAATCCGTTTAGGGGAAAAACGACATGTCGTTTAGATCAATTTTTTTAAAAAAAGAAATGGAGGACCTGTAGTTTATTTAGCTTGTTTATAAATTTTGCTCATTTTTTCATATAGTTATTATTTGTTTTCATTGTGTGCAATTTAGATGATTGTTGTGCAAAATTAATAATTATGCTCATATTTAGTTTGCATGAATTGATTATTCATGTTCTAAATTAATACACGCAATTTTGATGAGTATATATGCATATAGTTAAAAGCATGAAATTAAATATTATGCATAATAATTATAGTTTTAATTATGCAATGTTTATGTTTAAATTGTGAGAATATTCTGTGCATAATAATAACATGTTATTTTCAGTTAAAATTATGCAATTTATAATTATTTTCATATTTAGTTAATCCTTATGCATTAAAGGTATAATGTTTAGTGATCAATATGATTTTTGGTTAATTAAAGAATAGCCACAGCATTTTAGTTAAATAAAAATCATATATTATAATTTATTAGGATTGCATAAATAATATTTAGACATTAATTATAATTAATCATATTTAGTATAATAAATTTTATCCCACAGGAATTTTTATTATATGATTACTTAGGATAAAATATCAAATTGTTCATAACTTACTCACAGGAATTATAAATTAATAATTTGATAGTTTTATCATAAAGTTTAATATTAGAAAGAATATATATTAAATTATAATCATTAATAGATTATTTGCTGTGGGAGTATGAATGTGTACATCTAAGGAGGTTCTATCTAGGAGACTGAATTTTAAGCGGGACCATTGTGACCCCTCCAATCTTTCTTGGGAATCTTGAAGTTCTTTCTTTTTACATAAGTATTGAGTAAATAATTTGATAAATTCTATCATAAAGAATAATTGAATCTGCTTGAATTAAAATTTTAGCTCACGGGCAATTTTTATGTCATTAGATTCAATTTTTAAGTATGATTTACATTAGTAAACCATGAAATTTTATTTAAGCCTCAGTTTTAATATAAGCATGTAATATATAATTTTTGCAATTGTACAACCTGCAAGTCTCTCTAATATTCATTATGATATCCTTGAACTTAAGGGAGATAACTATAAGGTCTAGAAGGAGAGAATTCTTCTTCATTTAGGATGGATGGACATTGACTATGCTATTAGGAAAGACAAACCACCAACACTTACTGATACCAGCACTGCAGTGGACATCATGCTTTTATGAACAATATGAGCAATCTAATCGCCTCAGCATGATGTTCATTAAGACTAGAATTTCTGCTGGTATTCATAGTTCTGTTAATCAGCATGAAAAGGCCTGAAACTTGCTGAAAACCATTGATGATCAATTTGTCACTTCAGAAAATGCACTAGCAAGCACCCTAATTATGAAATTCTCACCCCTAAGGCTCACTAATGTGAAAGGTATGCGTGAGTACATCATGCAAATAAGGGACATTGTGGCTCAATTGAAGAAACTCGATGTTGAAATGTCGGAATATTTCCTGGTGCACTACTGAACACCTTTCCACCCCAATATACACCTTTCAAAATATCATACAACACACAAAGATAACTGGTCAATTAATGAACTAATGATCATATGTGTTCAAGAAGAATGAAGACTAGTGATGGAACAAAGAGAAAGTGTAATGCTAGCAATGCATGAAAAGGAGAAATCTCAAGTCAACAAAAAAGGGAAAGGTAAAATACCTATCCAAGTTGGTGTTGGAATCAAGAAATATTCTAAGTGTTTCTTCTATAAAAAGAATGGACACATGAAGAAAGAATGTGTCAAATTTCAGAAATGGCTTGCGAACAAAGGTAATCCAACCTCGTTTGCTTGTTATGAATTTAATATGGTTAATGTCAATATTAACACATAGTAGATTGACTCTGGATCAATAATCCACATTTTGAATTCCTTGCAGGGTTTGCAAAACGTAAGGAAGCCAGTGGGAAGTGAGCAAAGCATCTAATCAGGAAACAAGATGGGCTTGCATGTGGAAGTTATAGGAACTTGCTATTTAATTTTGAGTAGTGGATTTGTTTTGAAGTTAAAAAAGACCTTTTATATTCCAAGTTTTTCAAGAAATATTATTTCAATTTCAAGGCTTGTAATTTTTTAATATTCCTTTAGTTTTTCAAATTCATCCTTTAGTTTATTTTATAAATCTGATTGTGTTGGAAATGGAACATTGTCTGATGGTCTTTACTACATTAATTTACAAAACAATACCACCTATGATTCAATGCATGTTCACACTGGCACTAAAAGATGTGTTATCAATGAGAATTCCTCAAAATTGTGGCACCGGAGATTAGGTCATATCTCCACAGAAAGAGTTAAAAGATTAGTAAATAAAAGAGTACTAAATACTCAGGATTTTACTGATTTTGAGACTTGTATAGACTGTATAAAGGGAAAGACCAACAAGTCAAAGAAAGGTGCCAATAAAAGTTCAGACATATTAGAAATCATACATACTGATATATGTAGTCCAAACATGGACTCACATGATCAAAAATACTTCATCTATTTTATAGATGATTACTCACAATATATGTATTTTTACATGCTTTATAATAATAATGAAGTATTAGACGCCTTTAAGCTCTTTAAGACTGAAGTAGAGAAACATTGTGGTAAGCAAATTAAGATTGTGAGATCTGATAGAGATGGAGAATATTATGGTAGATACACAGAGGATGGACAAGCACCTGGGTCATTAACAAAGTTTCTTCAAGAGCATGAGATTGTTGCCCAATACATCATGCCTAGTTCATCGGACTAGAATAGTGCAGCAGAAAGAAGAAACGAAACATTATTGGACATGGTGTGAAGTATGCTTAGCAGATCCAATCTTCCTAAATCCTTGTGGGCTGAAGCACTTAAGATGACAGTATATATATTAAACCGAGTTCCAACCAAGACTATTCCTAAAACGCCATTTGAAATATGGAAAGGTTGGAAACTGAGTTTGCGACATATGCGCTTTTGGGGATGTCCGTCTGAAGTGAGAATTTATAATCAACAAAAGAAGAAGTTGGACCCAAGGACTATTAATGGGTATTTCATTGGATATGCTGAAAGGTCTAAAGGTTACACATTTATTGTCCATCTCACAGCACTAGGATTGTGGAATCAAGAAATGCAAAATTTCTTGAAAATGGCTTGATCAATGGAAGCAATCAAACCAAGAACATAGTTTCTGAGAATGATCATTTAGAATCCCAACCTTTCACCTCAAGTGATAAATTGGTTATTGTTCAGAGCACCCCTCAAGTACGAACTGGTGTTGAATAACCAATCGTTGAAGTTTCACAAGCTACTGACAACATTCCAATAGATCAAGTGGTTCAAGAGTTGCCGAGAATGTTTGAACAAAAAGTTGAACCACATACTTCTCAAGAATATGATGATACAACATTAAGAATATCTATTAGGCATAGGAGATCAGTAATCCTGATGATTATGTTGTGTATCTACAAGAGTCTGACTACAACACTGGAGTCGAAAATGATCCCAAGTCATTTTCACAAGTCATGAGTTGCAAAAAATCAGAATTATGGTACAATTTCATGAAGGAAGAGATGAATTCTATGAAGAGTAACGAAGTTTGGGATCTTGTTGAGTTGTCTAATGAGGTAAAAATCATTAGATGTAGATGAGTTTTTAAGATAAAGAAAGACTCATTAGGTAACATTGAGAGATACAATGTAAGACTAGTCGTTAAGGGATTCACTTAGAAAGAAGGAATTGATTACATTGAGACTTTCTCTCATGTATTTAAGAAAGATTCCTTGCACGTTATTTTGTCATTAGTAGCCCATTTTAACTTAGAGTTGTAACAAATGGATGTGAAAATGGCATTTCTCGATGGAGATCTAGAATATGAGGTTTACATGAGATTCCCCTCTAGTGATGGTGAGCAATTGGTTTGCAAGCTTAAGAAGTCCATATACGGTTTAAAACAGGCATCCCACCAATAGTATTTGAAATTCTATAATATAATTTCTTCATTCGGTTTTGTAGAAAACATTATGCATCAATGTATATACCAGAAGGTAAGTGGGAGTAAAATATGTTTTCTTGTTTTATATGTAGATGACATTTTACTAGCAACCAATAACAAATGTATGCTGCATTAGGTGAAAAAATTTCTCTCTGAAAATTTCGATATGAAGGATATGGGTGAGGCATTTTATGTCATTAGCATTAAGATCTATAGATATAGATTTCGAGGTATCTTGGGTCTGTCTCAAAAAACCTTCATTAATAAAGTTTTAGAGAAATTTCGAATGAATGATTGTTAACCAAGTGTAGCCCCATTGTGAAGGGTGATAGGTTCAATTTGAACCAATGTCTAAGGAACGACCTTGAAAGAGAACAAATGAAGAATATTCCATATGCTTTTACTGTTGGAAGCCTAATGTATATTCAGGTATGCACAAGACTCGACATTGCATTTGCTGTAGGAATGTTGGGACGATATCAAAGTGATCCAGGTTTAGACTACTGGAGAGTTGCAAAGAAAGTAATGAGGTACCTTCAAGGAACCAAACACTACATGCTTATGTATAGACGGACTGACAATCTGGAAGTAATTGGCTACTCAGATTCTAACTTTCATGGCTGTATTGATTCACGCAAATCAACATCAGGATACATTTTTTTGATGGCCGGTAGAGCTGTATTATGGAGGAGTGCCAAGCAGACTTTGATTCCCACTTTCATTATGAAAGCTGAGTTCGTCTCCTGTTTTGAGGTTACTTCACATGGTGTATAGCTTAAAAGTTTCATCTTTGGATTTAGAGTTATGGACTTTATCACTAAACCATTGAGAATACATTGCGACAATTCAGCTGCTGTTTTTATGGCCAAGAACAACAATAGTGGGAGTCGAAGTAAACACATCGATATTAAGTATTTAGCCATAAGGGAAAGTGCTAAAGAAAAGAAAGTGGTCATTGAGCACGTAAACACTGAGTTAATGATATCTGATCCTTTGACTAAGGGCATGCCACCGTTGAAATTCAAGGATCATGTAGTGAATATGGGACTTGGTTCCATTATGTAATTTTTCATTTTATGAATAATGTTACTTTAATGAACATATTAAGTATTATGATATTTTTCTCATATTGATGTGCACCTTAATTTACTTTTGAGAAAATTCATCAGTGTTGGACCAAGAATAAACATAGGGTTTATTCATTAAGAAATTGTTGCCACATAAATTATGATATTTAAGAAATAAATAGATAATAATACATGGAAAGGTAATACTCGTCAATAGAGGACTTATCACGATGATTTATGTACTTATTACAGATTATCAATGGATTTAAGATGAGATATTAGATTAGAAGTGTGGACCAAGTGGGAGAATGTTGACTGTTCTCACGGAGACCGTTTGTAAGAACGAGTCTCCAGCTCCCCTTGATTTTAGGAGCTCTTGAAATGGTCCACATTTGAGTCTTTATCAGGTTTGTAGAATGTTAGAACTACCCATGATAAACTGAACACGTGGGACACGTAGCCACCAAAACTTGATGGAAGCTTTGGCTATAAATAGTACGGTTTGGTCTCCAAACTCACTCAACTCAATCACTTCAATCTTACACCATCTAAATAGAGTGAGTAGAGCTTGGAAGTGCCAAAACGAGAGAGAGAGAGAGAGAGAGAGAGAGAGAGAGAGAGAGAGAGAGAGAGAGAGAGAGAGAGAGAGAGAGAGAGAGAGAGAGAGTGTGAATAAACATCAATGGCCGAAGGTACGATTCCTTCTATATTTTCAATTTTGATTCTTATTAAGTGTTTAATTTTGCATTATAGAATCATTATTAAGCTTACAAGCCTTTCTTCAATAGAAAAGAAGGTGCACAAGCAAAGAGAAACCAAAGCACCCTAGCCATTGGCCCTTGGTTAGACCCTTGAGTTGACTGAATTGAGAGGACATCTTGAGCAAGTTCACCCATGACACTCTAGTGTGTCACTCGGTTCACCACTAGGAGCCCGCAGGTGTTGTTATGGCACCCGCCGAGTCTAGCCGTGGAGGCTAGACAAGTGTAGCAATAGTGGCTATTGGCTCTAGAGCAATGGGTGGAGTGACAATAAGGAGCATAGTAGGTTGATGACAAGTATTGTTGCTGGCAATTCTCCCACAAGAACTGCCCGTTTAAGTCTACGACAAAGGGAACCTGCAGAAGAGGGCTGTAAATATTAGCCACATGAAGACCTGTGCTAGTATCTTTTTGCATTGGTAAAACGAGCTTGTTTGGCTTGAAAATGGTTCTGGTTCGGGTTTGGGATTGTGATGAATGAACAAGGGAAGAGAATGAAAGAAAGATGAGAAGAGGATGCAGCAGAGAAGCCATTGATGGACTGTGAAAGCTTACTATAAATGAAGGGTTGAAGAGGATGTGCATTTAACAGGGTATGCTTCTAGGCTATAGAACTGAAGGAATAATGGAATATGGACATTTTGAGTGTTTGGCATTGTTCAGAGCAGAGTTTGGACCTTTTCTGCATCAGATGGGCTCTGGTTATGCTTTATTTTTTGAGCTCAGATGAGCACCAACTTGGGTAAGGGAACAAAGAGTTGGGGAGTGTGAGAGGCACTCGGCAGTCGCATACAGAATATCGCTTCAACAGCCATGCAGAATATGTTGGATGAGCTCACAATTTTGGGTCGGTCCACACATTGCCATGAACACCGCGATTCAGCTCATTGTTCATCATTTTTACGTAGTTTGCTTGTCGTTTTGGAAATCTAAAGCGATTACTACTGCATTCTTGTCTGAAACTGCAAGCATTCTACTGACACTTTACTAAAGAAAATAATGTAAATAACCATGTCGGTTATATCCTGGATAATTGATGTGATAAACAAATAAGACGTTTTGTGTTGGTTCGATCGATACAAGTGACTCAAGGTTGACATGCATGTGTTGGTTTGTTATCAAAATCTTTTCTGATTTTTACTCAAACTAGAAGACGTTGTCAATGATAGAAATAGACATCATCTATTTATTTTTTTTATAGAAATATTCAAATGATCGATTCCATGATCAAAACGAAAAAACTAAAAAAAAAAACAATCTAAAGGAAAGAAGAAGAAGACGCGTTTGGTGGATGTCAAAAGTTAAGTCACAAAAAAGAATATGGGGATTGAGGCCGAACGTTTCTATCTGAACCCAACATGAAAACTTAATTGAACACATCTTTTAAGACAGCCGCTAGCCTGCACCCATAAAAGTTTGATTCCGAATTTCTCTTTTCTTTCTTTACCTCTACCTTTTGCTAGAAGAGTCTTCCTATGAAAAGCACCAATGACCATTACCATTTCGATCATACCCATTTTCTTCTCTTTTCTGCATACACTACTAACATCCTAATAACTCATATTTTCCCCCCTTCTTGGGTTGGAAGGAAAGAATAATGTCATGTCTCTAAACAGATGAACAGGAGTTTGATGGATCAAATACTTATGGAGCAAAATTTAAATTTAATACCACTTCCAAGCAACATAAGCAATGATGCTTGCACTTTTGTAGCATCACCACCACAAATGCACAAACTCATGAGAACAAACCAAAATATAATTTACTGCCCCCAAATTTACATTATACTACAACTACCAGTATTCTCATCGCTGAACATGTGAGTGAAAGGATCGGCCACGGGATATGGCATCGGCGGCTGCTGCTGGGGCATGTAATTGGCAGCCGGATGAGACCGAGCATACATCATTGGTTGGTACATATCATTACCATTTGCCCTTTGTTGATTCATCATCATCGCCATGTATTGTTGGTTGTACGGATTGCCTGGCCCCATTCCTTGATAATATCCACCGTTCATTGCCGCCGGTGCAGGTAGACCTTGCACTGCCGGAATATTTCCAAACTGGCCCATTGGATAGTTACCCATCTGGCCCATTTGTGCCCCTTGGCCCATCTGGCCCATTGGATAGTGGCCCATTTGACCCATTTTTCCTACTTGGCCCACTGGGCCCATTGGGTAGTCACTAGTATAGCCCATTTGTCCTCTCTGGCCCATCTGACCAACATTCCCACCTCCGGCCCTACATCCAACCCCACCACCACCACCACCACCACCGCCACCTTTGCTTCCCTTGCCATGATTAGTAGAAACAACATCAATATCGTGGAACCCATTTTTCTTTTTGTTGACTTCGTGTACCCCATCATTCTTGGCTCCACCTTTCTTACTCCCAGTGCCATTATTGTTTCCACCACCACCCTTACTGCCATTATTATTGGTACTCTTACCGCTGCCACCCTCTCGTTTGCTACCACTTCTACCAAACCCTAGCAACCCACTTAACAATCCCCCGCCGCTTTTGCTCCCTTTTTTATCTCCTCTACCCTGGTTTTGCTTCCCTCCTTTCTTTGTCCCACCACCATCACTTCCTTTCTTTCCTCCATTACCTTTCTTAGTGTCTTGATATCCATCCTTACCACCCTTCATCATTACAGGAATATCAATATCAATAACACCACCTTTCTTGGCATTCCCACCCCCACCACCCCTTCTCTCATTCATGGGAGGACCATTCATCATAGCATTAGGCCCAAATGGTCCATGGCCTTTGCCCATCATAGGCATCATCTTGTTGGGTATTTGATGTCCATGAGGCCCATGACCAAACTCATAATCATCACCATCACCAAATTCTTCATCAAATTCATCATCATAATCATCAAATTCAACAAATTCATCATCACTTAAATCAAATTCCTCCTCAGGCATGTTGAACTTGACAGATTTCTGGTCTTTAAAGGGCACCTTCAGATCTTTAGCCCCTTTCATTTGGTGCTGTGGTTGTTGCCCTCCCTTTTTGTCCTTCCCACCTTTTTGAGATTTGTTGTCTTTGCCTCCTTTGCCGTTCTCGATTTGCATGTTTCTGAACTGATTATTGAGATGGTTTTGGTTCAAGTTTGAACTTTTTTGATGTCCCCAGAGCTCTGGATGTTTTCCTGACTTCTCTAGCTTATGTAAGAGTCTGGCTGGATCAAAATTTCCTGAAACGCTCACCTTATCTTGGTCTGCATCTATGTGTACAGCATAAACTCCTAGCCAAAAGCAAAGGGGAAAAAATGAATTTTTATATACGACTAAATCATAAAAATGTAGTTTTAAAAATCACCCAGACAAAATGAACATACTAAGGAACTCGAAGATACTACTTCTGAAAGAAAAGGGGTCAGATAATAACCTTCAATTTTCTGCACTAATTTCTTCACTTTCTGCTTACATCCATCACAGTGTATATTTACTTTGAAGATATAAGTCTGCAAAGTTAAGCGCAACCTTAAATAGCTTAAAAATAGTTGCAAAATCTAAAGTTTAAAGAAGGAAAAGAAGCAAACAAAACCTATGAGTTGAGAAGCAGAAGAACAAATGAAGGTTCCAAATTGCTTCATTTCAAAACATGAGACATGAAAGCAGTTAAAAAGCTTGTACCTGACTCCTCAACATATCTTGTTTACTCATCCTTTTTTCAGAGAGAGGGAGAGAGGAAATGGATCTGAACCAGCGAGCTCAATCTAGAAGAGAATAAGAGCTTTGAGAGAGAGAGAGAGAGAGAGAGTGAGAGAGTTCAAAGGCGGTTGGTGAGCATTAAAGATGTTATCTTTAAGCTTTGTCCCTGCATTTCAGGCTTCTCACTTCTGTGCTATATTTTGAACCTAGTTTTAACACACGGAAAAGGCGGTTGCTCGAGCTACAAGAAATATCATATATGTATATATAAACAATTGGAACACTGAACACGGTTTGGCTGGACATGCTTTTTTACGTTTTATTTAGACTAAAAGTGTCAGACAACCTAACTTAGCAATAACGAAAGACATAATTTACATAAGAAGTCACCGTCTAAAGAGAGATCCAACGGCCAGGCCAGTCCTCCTACCCAGTTATCAGCCCATTTAGTACTCTGGGCTTCCTTCAAAATCCAAGCTTTTCAACTTCTGCTGCACCTAAAACTAAAAAGAGAGAAGGGTCCTACTGATTTAGTCCTCAAAAGTTTATAAATATTATCCCAAAGATCAGTGGAAGCAAACTCGCACCATCTATGGGATAATATTGAGCAAACTAGAAAAATATTAAAAAAAAAAAAAACCTCTGATCTCTCTCTGTTTCTGGGGAGTGGCTTGGCCCCCCCACTGATCGATTATTTAGGTCCGGCTCGAGTTGTTTGAGATTTGATTTTTTACATTAGTTGTAGTTTAAACAGAACCCTTGACTCTCTTTTTACAGTCCGAAATGCCATGGTTGCATGATTAACATTGCTGCAATGATTGTACCCAACTCGATTAGTGTGTGTGATCATCTGACATAAGATTGCATTTGTATTTTAGTATTATGAAAAGATCTGTTATCAATCTTCTTTTCATTTCTCAATCAAATATACTCCTTTTAGATCAAAGCCACTTGTACTGTGAAACACCTTTTTCCCATGGAAGCAAATTTTACTAATATTTGGAGATTATCGAGACTTGTGATATTGGAAAACAGGTTCTATGAGATCTGATTTCGAGGAGATGCACCTGTGGGAATTGGGAAGATTCAAATGCATTATCTAATCAAAGCAAATTTGAGCAACCAATTTTTCCAAGAAAATATTGGAAGCTCTCACAAATGAGGCCATGTAATTTACATTCCTCAACATTTTTTTGCTCCTTTTCATACTGTAAATTCTCTTAGGATCAAGTAAATATCAAGAAAGGTCAATCATTTTGATCAGAGAACTATGATTACTAAAAATGCTTTTACCATATTGCTATAGTGATGATTATTAGACGTAATTTATGCTCGAGTGATACTTTTTTGCATTACCCCTCACCAATTATTTACTTTTCTTTGCAGTGAGGGGAGAAGCAATTTTAGCTAACAAACCCAGCTAGCAAAAAAAGGTAGAAGGGTCACCAAGAAGACATCAGTAACCTTTACAGCAGAGCCTCAAGAAATATCAAGGGAGGCAAAACTGTCATTCAAGACAATTTTTGTATCAATGTACAGGAGGAGCCAAAGCATCTTACAACTGGTCCAACTGGATGCTCAGAAAAAGATAAACAAATAAAAAATAAATAAATAAAATTAAAACACACCAGTCAAAACTACATCTTATGAACAGCAGACATGCACTCGGCAGGAGTCAAAGAAACGCCAGATCAATAAAAAAGTTTTGAACCCTTCTTTTGCAACCAAATTATTGTTTGTCATCCTAAAAAGCCTACCCCATGCAGAAAATGCTGTCCTTAAATCCTTCTTTTCCATCCTCTCTTCCCTTTGAAAATGTCCTTTGCCTCTAAAAAGATGTTTGAACGGTGACAAATAGCAGAAGCCCTACAATTAATATACCTCCCCTTCTTAATGTATGTGCTTTTTTGTAGTGCATGGGGACCTGGTGTAGCTCACAAATCTGCTTTTGAGGACTATCAACTTCTTTTTCTTTCTTTCAACTTGTATGAGTTATGATAATATGGTTAGATTATACTTTTTCCTCTTAAATATGGTTCAATCATATCTGCATTATCGAAGATTGGAATCCTCAAGGCAGTCTACAATGGCGTATTTTTTGTATGCTTTCTGATCTGATCCTTCGTTGGAGAAGGACCACTATTAAAACATAACCTGTTGAATTCAAACCAAGTGAACACTTCAAGTCTCTGCACTAGAAGAGCTCAGCTGCAAGCTAACATTTGGTTTGGCTCATATTAATCATGCATGCATGCCTGATGCCTGACTTGGGTAATTTGGAAAGAGGAATGCTACACATCATCTCACACTACACATTTTATATATTAAAATATTATTTTTTATTTTTTTTATTTTTTATTTCATTTTATTCTTATTAAACTAATTAAATTATTCTATTTATCATCTACACACTACATATTTATTATAGAAAAAATAAAAAAAAAATTAAAATAAGTATGGTGTGTGAAGTGTGAGAATGACAAGAGGAATTTTTCATTTGGAAAAGGAGCGGGTTACTATGCGGCTTGAGTAGCACTGTTCTATTTGACTGTTAATATATTTATATATATTTTTATACTTTTTAAATATTTAAAAAAAATAAAAAAAATATTCCAATATACTCAAAATTACTTCTTTAATTATTAAATTAAAAAAATTTTGCTAAACAGTACGGTACACATTGGGCGGCATACAAGCTTTTTTTCTCTGTAAAATGATGAAACGGTATATTAAATAATGTTAGTTACAAATTTTAAATAGATAAATTTTACATAGACTCCAAAAGGAATGGTTTTTTTTTTTTTTTTTTTGAAGGTGAGGTATATTTTTTTATAAAAACATTACGAGTTTATCTATTTAAAATTTATATAAATTATTTATTATAATTTTAAATTTAAAATACATATATGTGAAGATTAAAATAATAATACTACATATAATTATATAATATATAAATATTATATAATCATTTTAAAAAAAATAAAATTTTTATTTTAAAATTAATTCTATTTATATAAATCTTGTATTTATTTATATTTTATAAAATAATTAATCAACATTTACGCATTCGGTGCCGTAACAATCATTTCTTAAATCAAAATGGTGGAATAGAATATAAAACAAGGAGTAAATTGTTCTCCACCCGTAATATAAGAGTATTCCTATTCGGTGTCTCAAACATTAAATTTTTTATAATTTGAAAAAATATTTAGGAATTTTATCTCAAACCATCTTAATCTCATTCTCTATTTTGAAATTTAGGGATGAGATTGCTACAATAAATTTCTAAATATGAAGATTTACTGTTTATCTCTAAATTATTTTTATATTAATAAAATTATTTATAATTAAGTTTATAAAAAAAAGTGAGAGAAAAATGTAATAAATAAATATTATTTTAATAAAATAGAAAAAATATAGAAAATGAGATGTAAGAAATTTTTAAAAAATAGTAAAATTTAAAAAATATATTTTTTAATTAAATTATAGAAAATTTTACAAAAAATGAGACGTGGATATTTTAATACGAGTGTGTAGCTATACAGGTGAAGTACAGCTATTGCTGTACCGTCTAGAACAATAATATAAAGCTAGGTAGGGGAGTGATAAGACAGATGAGGCATCATTTTATAAAATCAAGGCGCACCTTAGCATGTGCTTCTGAAAATCAAAGATTTTAATTTGGTCAAAATACCCTGTTTCATGTGTATTTAATTCGACACTTAAAAAAAACAAACTTTAATACTTTGAATTCGTGAAAATAAATTCTCTACTCAAAAACACGTGACAATTTTATGGATTATCGTAAATGTTTCATGGGTCTGTCACGAGTTTCGATTAGTATCCATTAAAAAATATATATATATCTCTTAATTTATATGTTTTTTTATCTGTTACATATATATATATATATATAAATTATATAAAATAAATTTATAAATTAATATAATTGTATAAAATTTATTAAATCTATTTTATAATAAAAATAATTTTATAATTTGATATATATTAATTTATGAGTTCATTAGTTTTTTTTTTTTCTCTTTCTTTTACTTTCAGTCTCAGGTATTAATGTGGTAACTGAATGGCAACATGACCTGGTATTGGGGATCATAGCCTGCAGCCCTCCGACTGCCAGTTGATGAGCCATATGCAGCCCATGTGATCATTCAAAACAACAACAAATAATGAATGCTGAGCATTCGGTACATTTTTGTCACGTATGTGCACGCCCAGTTTCACTTTCGCCTTCCTATGTCCACTGCTTCATTTTACAGTGATAATCCAAACAAGTTCCAGCTTCCTGCTCAACATGATGCAGAGAAAAATACACTCATTTCTTTAATCAAAGAGATGAAAGCAAGTAAAAGCGATTACATATTTGGTGAGTTTTTACACATATTGTAAAAATAGAACTATGTTTGTTCAAGTCTAACCGAAGTTAGGTAAAACAATATCAATCTTCCTCTATGTTTGGTCAGAATCAATGGTGTCATGATAGCACAGTAATATTAATGAGGTCAGTTGGGTCCCCATAGAAGGTCATGTGGTCCTCGGATCACTTTAATGAACTTGTACACCGGCACAAGCTTCAAGGGTATAGACAGAGAAAAAGTTTTGATACACAAGGTTGGGAGCTGGGAACCCCTAGCATAGGTCAGACTACACACCCTAACCACTGACGGTCAGTAGCTCAGAACACGCAGGACCCTTTAATTTGGATAGGACGGGGTTGGTGGTGACAGCCAGATTGAATTATTGACCATCTAGTTTCCTCCGAAATGGCAAAGTTGTTTTGAAATGAGAACACATTGGTTTCTCTCTTTCTAAATTATAATATTATTTAGAGAAGAAATCCTAATTACTGATAAAAAGACTGAACCATTTTGCATGTGTTCCATACCATGCATGCAGACTGGACTGGAGAACAACATTCTTGCAAACGGTGAAAGTGAACCATAATAAAAGACTACGTGCCAAAGTGAAAATCCAAGGTTAAGATCACTGTTCATATGTTGAGAACACACCCAGAAAGATTGAATTCAAATCCTCAGCAATAAGGTAGGTCAGTGATTCTCTTGCACTTTTAGACACTGTTCGAGACTCGAGACCACACTTTTGTTCCCTCTTGATACATCTTTCTTCCAACACTTTCGCGCATTCCAACCAACTTTAACCGACCTGTGTTTGATTACTTGTGTTGCAAATATTCCCTCCCAGCACTTTATGTGCTTTTCAATGGGAGATACAACATACTCGTACGAATACAGGATTTAGCTTGGATCAAGATATTATATGATCAGAACACTACAGCAACAAAAGATCTACAACAAAAGATATTATATTATCAGTAATTCTACGTACGATATTATATGATCAGAACTCTACAGCAACAAAAGATCTACAATAAAAAGATATTATATTATCAGTAATTCTATCTACGAGTACGTAAACGCCGTATAATTATTTAAAAAAAAGTAAAATTTATAATTAAAAAGTTAATTTTTTTATATAAATCTCATATTAATTTATTTTTTAAAAACAAACTGTATAACGCTTACACAATTAAAATTACAAATATTATTTCTCTTATATCATATGTACTTTGGAACATTTCTATTATATTATATAACATCAGTCTTAAAATATCTAACCTTTTAACCTGAAATTAATATTTCATATTTTTGAACTACTGAATGGCTAATAACTTCAAACTTGATTGTAGATCCTCCATTAATTGCTTTATTACAATTTTAATTTGCTTAAATAAGCTTAAACCTGCGTTGTTCAACTCGGTATTAATGCAAACATCTTTATGTGAAAGATTGAGCTTCATAGTCTTAATCTATGTATACCTATAATCATGAACATTTAAAGACAAATAATTGGATGAGTAAATGATATTTAATGATTTCTCCATGCGTCTCCAACTCTTTCACACAACCACTCGTCTTCCTTACACCATGCCAGCTTCTCTTCATGCTCGATATTAGAAAATCTTTTTCCCTTTCCTTTGGACCAATATTATTTTCAAGCTCAAAGCACTGTCAAGATCTGTTTTATTATTATGAACCGATCTAGATCAGGTGGTGCAAAGGAATGGAGGAGGAGTTTCAAGGGATTATTTTCTGTGTGAACTTCATCAATAAGCAGGGAGAAAGGTATATGCCTCTCTCTTCGGTTTTTCACTTTTCTCTCCTTAATTCCAGTGTGAAAGCATGCACGCCATTATGGGGTTTTCGATATTGTTGGCTCTTGCTTTTCTTGCTGTACTAATATCGTATGCATGCGCGTGGTGTGTAGCTGATCCCTGCATGCATGAATGCATGCCTGGTGTGCAGTTTACATGAAACGTTTGATGCTGTTTTAATTTGTTTGGAACTTAATTGCCTTCCCCATCTGGCAAGTCATACTCACAAGGTTCTGATTCATCTGCAATCAGTTTGTCACATTATGTACAGAAAAAAGAAGAAGAAGAAGAATAACAAGGTACGAAGAAGAAGACAAAAGTGAAAAGTAGGAGGAGGCCGAGGTGATCAATGAACCCCGGTTTTATATATTTGCAATCAGTCAAAGCCAGATTTTTCGCCACCTGCTGCATAATTAAGCAGCATCGATCTGCAATATTTGCAGAGATGATCATGATGGCCGGATGTGTCCCTTCGCTTGTTTGTCAATATTCCTTTTTTGCTTTATTAATGTGCATTCACACGAACATCAGGAGCTTTAAAAATGGAAAATCTTAAAGTAGCCAAATATATATGTGGCAGTTCTGCCTGTATTCTCAATATTCTTGATTAGTTAAACCATTGACCAAGAACATCTTGAATTTGTGCATGTTCTTCTTCTTAAGTTGTGAATTCAGTTTACATTATTCATTAATTCTATCTAGATTTCCCTTAAATCTATTTGTTGTCAGTTTTCTCTTTCTAAATTTTCCATTCAGCATATCGGTCAAACTATATATAGAAAATATTTTAGTTGAACTACAAGTTAACCAATAACTACTCTTAATATTAAGAGAACTGATACATATATATAAAAAAAATTATATAATATAAATCTATAAATTGATATGATTATATGGAATTCGGTAAATCTACTTTATAATAAAAGTTATTTTACAATCTAACATATCACATCAAATTAAATTAATTTATAAATTTATTTTTATAGAATCTCTTTGTTAAAATATTTTCCTAATATTAACGGTATAATCTGAAAATATACTAAATTTAGACCCTTTATTTTTAGGAATCCTTGTGTCAATCCAATTTATGCGATATATATGCTTTTTCTTTTATAATAAAGAAAAAGTGAAATGCACATTCCAAAAGAAAAGGCCAAAAAAAAAAGCAGCACATGTTTTGGGCCAGGCAGCTTTGAAATTCTAAGGTTGGGCCGATAGCTACTAAACTTGGATCGGGTCAGATCCAGTACGCTCAATTAGAGTCCATAAACATAAAAAGAATTCTAAAGCCCCAATCTCGTTGACAGTTGACACTCCATCTTCATTTTTTAATTTTCCATAAAACGGTGCGTTTCTGCTCTCACTTGCTTTCCTTGAACTGAATCAGAACCCTGAGATCATAGCACTCTCATCCATGGAAGATAGATCACCTGCTGAGGTACTGAAATTGGGATTACTTATGTGACTCTCATATCCGGCCCGTGTGGCCGAGGCCCAAACTCTTAAGCCCAGCCCGCCCGATTTGTTAAAGAAAAAGCACCAAAACGGTGCGTTTTGTATCCTAAGCCCTTCCCCCCTTCTTCCCCACGGCCCCCCGAGTCCCGATACCCTCTCTCTCTCTCTTCTCTGTATTTTTTGTTCCGCCCCACGGCGTTCTCGTCCTCTCCGTCGGGAAGCGCCTCCACCCCCACTTCCGACTCTGCTCGCAAAGCCGGTAAGTACCCCGGTTCCATCTCCCCTATCTCGCTCTCCCCGTCCGTCTCTCTCGTATCTCGGCTCTCTCTCTCTCTACCTACCTCTCACGCAACAAATACTCTTAGGTAGCGAGAATTCTGACCATTTTTTTTTGGTAACAAATACTTCATAATAGCATTGAAAATTTCATAGTACAATTACAGAGATGCTTCTACAAAGACATGTTGCTTAACCACATATGTAAAGGATTTCCACCAAACTTTAATATCTTCCACATGTTTACAAAGAATTCTTACCATTTTTGGATTTATATATTATACAATTCCTAGACCAGATTTTAGTTCAAAATCTGATAAGGCATTTCCCCTATTTTTGTTTCTCTTTTTCATGGTTATTTCTTGTTTCCTTTCTCAATACGTGAAGGAATCGGTCAATATTATCAGATGAATTCTGGATTCTTTGAATTATCTTTATCTATCATTGTTTTTTCCTTTGTTTATTATTCTATTGTCTGTAGTAATAGATTTGTGGCTCTATTTGGTGTGTATGTGTGTGAAGTTTGAAATGAATTGGGGATGCAAGAATCGCTTGAATTCGAATTGCTGTAATTTTTATCCTTTTCTTCCAAAAGTTATCTTTAATTTGTTTTCCATTATAATTGAAGTGCTTAGTTCCTTTCATGTGTTTATTCTAGATATTATTTGGTGGTTGAAAGGGTTGGGTGGTGTGAATTGTGGCGAAAGTATAAGTCATCATTAGATGGGAGATACTGAGGATGGTATTAAGCTGAAGAAAACAGTTTTCGTCACAGTTGGAACGACTTGTTTTGATGCTCTTGTTAGAGCAGTGGATACTCCGGAAGTTAAAGATGAGTTGCTGAAAAGAGGATATACCCATCTTATCATTCAAATGGGTCGGGGATCATACACACCCACAAAGGTAATTTTGAACTTTGGCCATGGTTAATACTTCTTCCAGTGGTGTCATTCATTGCTCTGATCTCTGATAGTAGTTCAATGTGTCATTGCAATATTGCTAATTTAATTTCGATTGAATGAGCATTGCCCCTACAAAAATAAAAGCTTGGGAATAGGGAAGCTGTATTGGTGAATCACCAGGCTCAAGTTAACGTGTCTTGAACCACATAATCCTGCCAAAGGTGGAGTTGATAAAAATATTGACGATCTTATCAGATTCTTCCATCTATTATGATCTGTTGAAAATTTTCATAACGTGTTGCAAGAATTTGGTACAATTTTGAAGATGCTAGTCTTGATGATTTGTATCTCAAAGACTCGAATTTTGTACTCATCTCTCTCTCTCTCTCTCTCTCTCTCTCTCTCTCTCTCTCTCTCTCTCTCTCTCTCTCTCTCTCTCTCTCTCTCGCGGGATTGGAGTAAGTATATAAAGAAAAAAGGCAGCTAACTAGCACTAGAAAACCACATGAGATGGAGAAGGGACGACAAGTAATTATAAAAAGGAGTGAATAGTACTGTACTTGCATGCAGTATGGTGATTGTCAAGCATTGAAGGGTTAAATTTTCAACTCAAAATTGGGAAAAATGAAAATATAAAGAGAAGAAGGAGAAGAAGAAGAAGAAACCAGTGATTTGAGATATTTCTTTAGTTGGGTCTCAGATTTCTGCTTATCTTGGGTTCTATTAAGATATTTTCCAACTGGTTTTTCTCCCCTTTATGCAGTCTGGAGGAGACGATGGGTCTCTGGCTGTAGACTTCTTCACTTTCTCATCAAGCATCGCAGATCATCTGAGATCAGCATCTCTAGTGATCAGTCATGCGGGTAAGCACTTGATAGTTTGATGCATATTCGCTCTATTTTTTTTTTTTTAATTTCTTATTCTTCTCTCTAGATGCCTGGATTTAACCACCATACTGCTTTGAGTTTTGCCCATGATCTAGTTATTGAAGTTTTGGATTTTAAAGGCTTCATTTGCTGTGCCAGTTTGCTATTACATTTATTTCTATGACCATGGTGCAGGGTCAGGAAGCATATTTGAGACATTGCGACTTGGGAAGCCTTTAATTGTGGTGGTGAATGAAGATTTGATGGACAATCATCAAAGTGAATTAGCAGAAGAACTCGCAGAGAGGAAGCACTTATACTGTGCCCGTCCTCAAACACTTAATCAGACCATAGCGGCTATGAATTTGGAGTCTCTACTTCCATATCCTTCAGGGAATGCCATACCAGTCGCTAAGCTTATTAATCAATTTCTAGGTTTCCCAGATGATAAATGAAACTATAGATCTTTAATTCTTCAATAGAATTGTTTTCTGATAGGTAATTCTTCAATAGAATTTATACCTTAATCTTGGGGTACTCGTTGGCGTATATGATTGAGTTGTATCTTTCCATGATGCATAAGCTTTTGTTCGGGTCTTGTCTCATCATCCCGTTGAAATTGATTTAGTTTTTGATTTTTCCTAGAATATTTTGTATGAAATGTATGTAATTTCTGGAAGTGCCGGAAACAAAGCATAAAGCAAAACATTTGTGCACTCTTCACTATCTGATTTTGAAGTTAAATTGGTAGCACTTTCATTCTTGTTAAAATTTGACTGGGCTGCGATCTCAAGGAGTTTTGGATGGTCAGTCCTAAAGCCCTAAGTTGCACGGTTCCTTTGTGGGAATATAGAGGGAGGGAGCGTGATATCTTCCCTAAAACAGCTGATCATGTGGTCGATGTTGAGTGGTCGATCCATAGATAGTCAATGCAAAGCAATGGTTATTTCATCAGGTAAGTGAAGACCAAACGGTTCACATGATACCATATTGAGAGAGAAGAATTATGTTTATCAATTAGGACTTTGGATCCACTTGACTTTCAGTACATATTTGCAGTTGAATACTATCTAATTTGTACCAAAAATTTAACGGCCACGTGACTTCTGTGACTTGAAAATGGGGCAAAGTCTCATCTCTCTAGAGTGGTATTCGGTGTGAGAGGGACGGTCATAGGTAATGGACAACGCCCAACTTATATGCAGATCGTGATGCTCTACTTTTTAGGGGGACTGCTCTATACCATGTCGCAGTCATATGTAAGAAGAGGTAAAAGGAAGAGGTAAAGAAAGATCCTTTCTTTATGATGATAGTGGAGATTTAATTGCAACAGCAGTTCTCATAAAGAAAGATCCTATCCAGGGTTATGGCTTTCATCGCAGATTGTAACCACAAATAAAAAGGTAAAAAAAAAAAAAAAAAAGACAAGTAATAATATACAAGTGTGTTTGTTTAAAATATGTACTAGGATAGAAGCAAGTAAAATAAATGAAGAATTTACATAAATAATATGACAAGTATTTATTTCATTTTCGAGCCACTCCTTGATAATGAAATGAGGCTGACAGTGGATACCAGAACGGCTGAAGGGTCAAGCTCACCAGCTAGGCCTTGCTGTTGCAGTCAAAATGTAGAATGGCTGGTGCGGGATGGGCAAACTTCGTAAATATTTTTTGAATTCTTTACTTTTATGGTTTTAGACAAATTATTGTATTTTAACATGTGTGGAGGACATATGACCTTGTCTTAATGATTAGCAATCTTTCATAAGTTTAGAAGAACTGACCAATGATTGAATCCTGTTTTCCTGAATTCTAGGCAGCCATATTGACTTATATAAACACTTTAACTGTTCCCCTAATATTTTTTCCCTTGTTATAATCTCGGTTGAACACGCAAGGAATATCCACCACATGCCAATGAGAACTTCCATGCAGAGATAATCCCATTTATAAGTGTGTAACACAATACCATACCACACTAATTCTATACCATCGCATTTTATCTCCTCTCATCTTATTATTATAATTTTTTTAAACTTTTACCCAAAATACTGGAAACAATTAATAAAGTGTTGCTTATTATAAGATCCGTTATAATTAACAAAATAAAACATAAGTATTTTTTTATGCTAATTAATATTGACTGACTTTCATATCAACAATATGATTGGTATGCTAATAAGCGAAGCTTTTCAAATAAATTATTTTCTTTGCAAAAGGAGAAAGAAAACATAACTGGTTAACATATGCTAATTGTTTTCTGCGTGGGGTCGGGCTGTGAAGTACTGGTGGAGACATAGCAGGGGCGGTTTCCTAGTCCTCTACCGGTGATTGAATTAATTATCCAACAAAAAAATGTAGCAAGTTGTATGAGGAATTGAAAAACTTCTGTATATGGAATTGTACATAATTAGCATATAATTGTAGTTGGATGCGTATCAATATGAAAAATCAAAAATTCTATGTGTAGTCATTTTTGTGCACTCTTTTGTGCACTCCAGTGATATGATTGGTTGGATATTAAAAAAAATTAATACAGCTAATCATATCAGTGGAGTGCGCAAAAAATACGCAAAAATAACTGTACGTAGCATTGCTCATGAAAAATTGACAATAGGTACAAAAGCTTCAAAATTCTTCTGACACAAAGACAGACAATTCTACAGAAAATACATGAGAGGGGACGAAGGAAGTATACAAACCCAATTGGTCACGCATGAGAGAGAGAGAGAGAGAGAGAGAGAGAGAGAGATCTATGACCTCGTATTTAGGGAAACTCAAACCTCCATAACACAAAGTTGCTCCTCATCTTTTACCAAACATCTCTCTCTCTCTTGCCATTCTTCTCTCTTGCATTGCTCTTTGTGCTCATGGAAGTTAACAACACACAGCCACCTGCAAGGCCACTTGATACTGCAAATAACTACACCCAAGGACACCACCACACACATTCTCCAACAAATAGCCAACACCATGGCATTTTCCCCTCCATTTCCACCCTTATAATCATCATCGCCATCACTTCTGTTGTCCTCCTTTTTGTTATATTTCTAATCATTATAATGCTCCGACGACTCAAATCTACTAAGAACAATAGCACTGCCAAGGAACACAATAGCATCAACAACACAAGTAGCAGGTTCATAGCTCATACCACCGTGAACTTCAATTCTAGCCCAGGTAAGACTAAACCATTTTCACAATTTATTCGTGCAATATTGTGGAAGCTCTTGGCCTTTAAAGGCCTGTTGGCTTATTGGAAATGTATCCAAGTTTTCGTTCTCAGGGAAAGGTGTGAACGTCCTTTTTCATGATCACTTTTTCGCCCTCCATTGTTATCTCATTTTCACAAAAACAAATTGTTTTCAATCAACCGAGGGTGCTTTCACATGATTTAGTTTTATTCCCCGGGAAGGAAGAAAACAAGAAGTCCATTATGACCACAAATGCTTCTCTCTCTCTCTCTCTCTCTCTCTCTCTCTCTCTCTCTCTCTCTCTCGCTTATTTGTTTTCTAATTTTCTCCCCTTCCAATTCTATGGTAGTTTGATGGGCATATCTTGAAATGTGGCAGATGTGAAGGGTGGGTGTCTTTATGGAGGGCATATGGTCAGGACACCCCCACCTAGATTCAGAGGAGTCCAGGTGTTTACATACAAGGAGCTTGAAGTGGCCACAGATAAATTTAGTGAACCAAATATAATAGGAAATGGAGGGTATGGAGTGGTGTACAGAGGAGTCCTAAGGGATGGAACCGTGGCTGCAATGAAGATGTTGCATAGGGAAGGAAAGCAGGGGGAGCGTGCCTTTAGGATTGAGGTGAATGACTTCATTTATTAGTTTTTGTTCCTATTTGCTCTTCTGCCTAATTTGTTTCTTTCTGGGCTTTATCTTCTGTTTATGTTTACTGTAGACAAACTTAGTAAAGATTGTCATTTTGTCCTTACAACAGCCTATAAGCAGTAGGCACTTTATGAGAGGGATAACTGATAAGGAGAGGTCGTCTGCTGCAGTTTCTTAGGCAATTTCTTGCTCCATCTTCTCTGATGGCATAAACAGTTTTCCTTGACCGTCTGACATCACTTTCTTAAGCAATTTGGGAATGTTAGACTCATAATTCTCTCTCTCACACACACAAGCGCACGCACATACATAGACATACGTTAGGGTAATGCTGCAGTTTCTGAAACTCGGTCTGGCTATGTTCTAACAATACACAATATATTTCCTAAGAACTATTTGTTCTGAAATATTAATTATCTTCCTTCAATCTGTTCTTTTGGCAGTATGCATTTATGAAGTCTCCATCCTTGCACAATTGCACATGGGTGTATGTACCGCTAAAAGAGATTTTGTTTTTATCTCTTTCTTTAATGTAGGTGGATCTACTAAGCCGCTTACGTTGTCCTTATCTGGTGGAATTACTTGGCTATTGTGCTGACCAACACCATAGGCTTCTAATTTTTGAGTTTATGCCCAATGGAACTCTCCAACACCACCTCCACCCCTCTAACAATCAACTTAAACCGTTGGATTGGGCTACTCGGTTGAGGATAGCACTTGATTGTGCTAGGGCCCTTGAGTTTCTCCACGAGCATTCAATCTCAACCCCAGTTATCCACCGTGACTTCAAGTGCACCAACATTCTACTAGATCAGAATTTCCGTGCCAAGGTGTCGGATTTTGGATTGGCCAAGATGGGCTCAGACAAAATCAATGGTCAGATCTTGACACGTGTGCTCGGGACCACTGGATATCTGGCACCAGAGTGAGTCCTCCATCACCTATCATACACCCTCTCTTTCATTATCACCGCAATACCAGTGAAAATGCATTTTTAAATACAAGCATGCACATGCGCATGCTAAGGTGCTTGTTAGGCAGGACTTCATTTTCCTAGCAAAACAAAAATTGAAAAAGCTCAGGACGAAAGTCGCATGATTTTATTTCAAATGCCTTTCTATGTATAGGCCCTTAATTGCAGATGAAAATATTTAGAAGCACAAGATAAAGCATTAGCTCTGGAGTTTATTCCATTTTAACATTGTTTAGTTCTTAAATTCCGGGTGATGTAGGTATGCTTCCACGGGTAAGCTTACAACAAAATCTGATGTATATAGCTATGGTGTGGTACTTCTAGAGCTGTTAACAGGTCGTGTACCAGTTGATACGAAGCGGCCCCCTGGAGAACACGTTCTTGTTTCATGGGTCAGTAGACAAACTCCTCCAATTTTGTCTTTTTTATTGGATGAATGCAAAATCTATTCAACCGGGGGACAATAATGAGTGCATGCTACATTGAAAAATAGCAAATCGACAAAGCAGTACCATGACTAACAACAAGAAACCCTGTACATCCGTCCAGCTTATCAAAAGAAATGCTGCTGTTCTTTGATTGAACTTTTGTTATTCTTAGTCACGCCTCTTATGCGATATCTTAAATGATTGTCATTTAGTAGTGAGTTATGTGGTTGTCATTTTAGAGATTTGCATTCGAAATAACTTAAAACGTATCATATCAACTAGTATGATTTTGGATGATAAAATCTAAGATTGAAGAATAGTATTGCTTTGTTTTGAATGATACCTTTCTCCGGAGAACTTTATTAGGACTCGTTTGGAGAGTGAGATGATATGAGAATTTTGTGAATAGTAGTAAGCCAAGTAAAAATAAGAATTTTGGAACATGAGCCAGATCATCTGATCTAGCTGCAAGCCGCCTCTAGTTTACTTTATGAATTACACTAAACTTTTGCTTGGAGACGATAGTTGAATTATCTGCAAACTCTACACCCACATACAGCAGGATACGCTGATAACTCTTAATGGCAGAAATAAAATGTGTTTTCAGAGCCAATATGATGTTTCAATTAACTTTCAAAGCCAGAATAAGATTTTCTAGGAGATATGATCTTTCTCCACCCCCAACTGATTCTTGGTTACTTGACTGACCAAAAACTCCAGGCTCCAGCATTCTCTCTGTCATTAATTTGTAGCTGTCATGCTACATATCCAGTTTCACCAAAAATACATTACCTTGATACGTCTGCTCTTTATTAATATCTTACTCTCTATATCAAGTTCAAGATGAACTTTAAAGGCCAGTGTTGCCAAGAATGAACAAAAGTTCAAAGCTTTTGAAGTGTGACATATCTGTTACTTAATTTGACAGGCTCTTCCAAGGCTATCGAACAGAGAAAAAGTAGCAGAAATGGTTGATCCAGCTCTACGAGGCCAGTATTCCAAGAAGGATCTAATTCAGGTCATCTTGCTTGCTATCATGATCTTCACCAACCACCAGTATTGATGCTTAAATTGCTAATACCTCTGTTTTCTTCTGGCTGCATTGTTTTTGCAGATAGCCGCTATTGCAGCCATGTGTGTGCAACCAGAAGCAGATTATCGGCCTCTAATGACTGATGTTGTACAGTCACTCATCCCTCTGGTGAAAAACCTTCATTCTAGTAGTTCTCCCAGCTCCTCGAGATTTCTAAATCGAACAAGTCCCAGGTCCTCGTGACTATGTGAAGACAGTAAAATTTAGCTTTCCAGTTAACTTTAGGCTGGTTCATGCAGAATTCACTGACAACCATCAGAACGTTTCTCTGTGAAACATAAAACATTTCTCTTTTTAAAGATTAGCTGAGTTGAAAAGCGACATTCTTCTGTCTACCTAATCAAAGAAGGCTCATGGGATTTCAACCAACGCCATGGCTGGCTAGTCTAACTCTTCAAGATTTAGATGAAACTTTTTCTTTCAGATCGCCAGAATATTGAAAAAGTGTTGTAGAGAATTAATGCAGACGCTGACTTTTGACGAGAACCAAAAGTCCTTATGATTTCCAGAATTAAACGACGGTACAAAGTGTCAAATTCTAGCAATTTGAAGGTACAATTTATGAGTTTTGATCATTTTAGTGTAAAGTGTAAAACTTATAATAATTTGAGGGTACAACAGTACCTTTCTGACTTGTAAAAACTCATTTCATTCATATGGTGAAACTGGGGAGGTACCTTTACGCAAGTGGAATGTAGTATACTAAGAAAGAAGCCAAGCCATGATACTTCACTGCATTATTTGAAGATATGCAGGCTTCTCGGTGTCAGAAACTAAAGAGAAGAAATATACGAAGAGAGGTTTTTTTGGCAAAAGTGCTCTCTGACTTTCAACACCCTTTTTTCTTATCAATGTGTCAGTTCTATTCATGGAAAATAGTCAAATGCTATACACGGAGCCCCTAACTAATCCCTATTATTTAGCCTATATACATGGTAATATATCTATACAACTAATATTAACAGAGAAGTCCTAAATTATATAAATTACTAAAGTGTATACGGTAACATCCCCCCTCAAATTGATGCTGGTAAGTCAACCAGCAACAATTTGCCAACAAGAAATTGATGCTGCTGTCGAGTCATAGCTTTGGTGAAGACATCAGCCACTTGGAGATCAGAAGAGATGTGAGGAAGAGATATCACCCGACTTTCCAAGGTATCTCGAATATAATGACAATCAACTTCAATGTGCTTGGTGCGTTCATGGAAAACGGGATTGGTGGCAATCTGAATAGCACTAATGTTATCAACATGAAGAGGGGTAGAAGTAGTCTGAGGAAACCCAAGCTCCTCAAGAAGACCGCATAGCCATACAATTTCAGAACAAGCAGTAGACATGGCACAATACTCGGCCTCAGTAGAGGATTTAGAAACACGATCTTGTTTCTTACACCTCCAAGAAATTAAGGCATCACCTAAAAACATACACCAACCCGTAGTAGATCGACGTGTATCTAGACACCCAGTCCAATCAGCATCACTATAGGCAACAAGTTGAAGAGACGAGCCAGTAGGAAAGAACAACCCACGAGTAGGTGAACCTCGAAGATAGCAAATGATGCGTCGAACTGCAGCAAGGTGGAGATGCCAAGGAGAAGACATAAACTGACTGACCTGATGAACAGCATAGGAGATATCAGGTCGCGTAGTGGTCAAGTAGATAAGACTCCCAACCAGGCGCCAATAGAGAGTAGGATCATCTAGAAGGTTTCCTTCATCTTTCCTGTATTTGACATTTACCTCCATAGGAGTATCAACAGAAGAAGTGTCCTCCAAACCAGCCAAAGTGATAAGATCTTGAATATACTTATGCTAGTTCACGAAAATACCATTGGCCCGATGATGAACTTCTAATCCTAAGAAGTATGTGAGCTGGCCAAGATCTTTCATGTGGAAAGTTGCATGTAACAGCTGCTGAAGCTTAGTAATCAAACTACAGTCAGTACCAGTAATGATAATATCATCCACATAAATCAAGAGAAAGACTATACCCGATGCAGACGTGTGGAAGAAGAGAGAAGAATCATATTGACTTTGTGTAAAACTGAAGGAAAGAAGTGTATTGCGAAACTTCTCAAACCAAGCCCGGGGTGCTTGCTTGAGCCCATACAGAGAACGCCTTAGCTTACAGACATCATGAGGAGAAGAAGTAGTCATACCAGAGGGAAGCTTCATGTAAATCTCTTCCTGGAGATCACCATGAAGAAAGACATTCTTCACATCCATTTGATGCAGCTGCCACGACTGTGAAGCGGCAATAGCTAAGATGGTTCAAACCGTAGTCATTTTGACAACAGGAGCAAATGTCTCCTCATAATCAATCTCATATTCCTATTTATTACCTAGAGCTACAAGACGAGCTTTGTACCGGTCCAAAGAGCCATCAGAATGAAGTTTTATAGAGAAAACCCATTTACTCCCAATAGGTTTGACTGTAGGAGGACAAGGAACAATATCCCAAGTGTGATTCTCCTCAAGTGCTTGAAGTTCTACTTGCATTGCATTTTGCCAACACTCATGTTCCATGGCCTATTTGTAGCAAGAGGGAATTGAAATAGTGGATAAAGTAGTGACAAGAGAGACAGGAGAGAAGAAACCATACCAATCAGGGGGTCGAGAAAGACGAGTAGACCGACGAAGAGTGGTGGAAGCAAGAGCAGGATCAGGTGCCGAGTCAAGATCAGAAGGGGTCACAGAGGAAGTGGAACCAGACTCATGTCGACTATGTCTTCCATACACAAAACTAGGTTTAAACCTTTCTACAAGTGTTGGGGAATCAGAAAAAGTAGGCAGAAAAGATAAAGATGCAGATGGCAGCTCAACATGAGATGGAAAGAAATATTGATTTTCAAAGAAAATCACATTCCTAGAAACCCGTATACGACGAGCATGAGGATCATAACAAACATAACCCTTTTGAGGGATAGCATAACCAAGAAAAACACACTTAACAGACTGAGCAGTAAGTTTATGACGTTCATGAGTAGGGAGATGCACAAAACAAACACAACCAAAAGTACGAAGATCAGAATATGTAGGAGAATGACCAAACAACTTAAAGAAATGAGAAACATGATTTAATGTAGGAGAGGGTAGGCGATTGATCAAATGAACAGCAGTAGAAAGTGCTTCACACCAAAAACGAGGAGGAACAGATGATTCAAGTAAAATAGTTCTTACCACATCAAGAAGGTGACGATTTTTCAGAGAATTGAGTTTCAAGAAGTGTAAGAAAGTGCTTAAAGACTGAAAAAACTTCGGCATTAACCCGGAGGAAGTAATCCCAAGTAAAGCGACTAAAGTCATCAATGAAAGTAACAAAGTACTTGTAATGCGCATGAGAAACAATAGGACCAAAGCTGTTTACCGTACAAAAGGACCAAAGAAAAAGCCAACAGCTCAGTCGGTTAAGATGTCGTTTCTTCATCTTCTTAAATTATGATCCAAAGAGTTATTAAAGAGTAATTCATACAGTTGTCATAAGCTTTGTAACAACCTCTTGTACGTTTCCTTTCCCATCTTGGGTGAGATGTCATTATGATCGGGCAACATGTGCAATACATTTCGGATGATCAACTTTCATAAATGATAGATTGTAGAGGACAATTTAGCCTAGCCTAGCTTGTTTAATTAGAAAAGAACCGCATATATGCTTGTCCTTTAGCAGTCTTCAAACAGCTCGAGCTCTTAGAATAATAAAACAATCAGTTGAAGTACGCAAGGACACAATCAAAAAGGAAAAGTAAAAAATTAATATATGAAATTGGGAAGACCTGAACAATTCAAAGCAAAGAGACCAATTATACGTTCAGGAAAGAAAAGATGAAGATGAGATACTAACCGTGTTGTCGAGCACCAAAAAAGATGAGACTATCGGCTAAAGCATTACCCTCCCATACCAAATTCATTGGTAGTGTAAAAAATTGTCACTCCTGAGGGTGCAAACTTTTTTTCGTTGGACAAATCAAATGATAAATTCAGCAAATGCATAGAAAATATATCAGCTATCAATGTGTCAAATAGGATTGCCTCATGTGAATCTCCTCATTGCATTCTGCAAGAAACAATCCTTAATTCCGTTTGTCAATGCATGGTCACCGGTGAAACCATTTCGAAACTTTTAACTGAAAATCTTCCTCTTGAAAGCTTCCAACACAAACTGATGGCAAAACATTTATATGGTTGCAAGTCTCACGTACATTTAAGATGCAAAAATGACGGCCTAATTTCATTGGGGAAAATGAATGTTAATATTACATCACAACTGTAACTCTAGGAATCAAAATGTACATATACAAATTGCATTTTGACTCAAGATTTTCTTTGGCGCAGAGATAAAGTCAAGGGCATGGAAGGACCAGTGTAACGGGTATCACTAAAGTGTGTGTAGACTGCCAATATCTGATTGCTTTCCAGTGCCAACATATAAAGTACGGCAAAACCTTCAGCATTTCCATCTCACCTAGCTCTCATGCTTGGGCGCTTCTGTTGAGGTCTGAAAAAGGTAATCGACTTGGAGCAACTCCATAAGGAACCTTTTCTTTTAGCTTCTGATTCCATAGAAACACATGTTTCTCCTGTCGTTTCCCCCATTGACTAGGTGTTGTTCTTTTTACCAACTTTATCGGCATACTTGGCAAAAGCAGCAGACAGGGCTGATTTAACTGTCACTTCAGGTTCTTTCTTATGGTTGCTTGCATTTTCTTTGGCCTTGTCCTCTTCTTTTTCTTTCATAGAGGAAGGTTCACCATTGTCTTGGATAGGAGTATCTGGGACAGTAGAACAGCTGGAAACCACCCGTTTGAATGGCTCATGAAAAGTGTCGTACAAACGTTTTACCTGATGAACACAGTGGAATCACTTTATTGAAAACATTAATTGAAAGCATTCAGATTAAACAGAATCGACTAAATGACTTCATGCAAGAAACAAAAACTTGACTTGGCTCACTTCTAAACAGGAAAAGTACCTTGCGCTCTCCTATTCCAGGGCATCGGGCTAGATCTTCCATGGATGCATCCATTATATGTGAAAGGGACTGCAGTGACATAACAACCAGCTCAATATGAACAGAAAAACAGTTGTGCGCACACAAAAATAAAGTAAATATGTTGGTGTGAAACAGCAGGCAGCATACCCCAAATGTAGTACCAAGGGTGACTACATTGGTCTTGTTAACATGTCGAACCGTTGTAAGAGCATGATTTAACTACATTTAATATGAAAAAAAAAGGTTTGAGTTTAATAGATCCAAAGTGCTGAACTAAGTAATTAAAGAGCACAATAAAAACAGCTTCATTGATGAACTGATGACCATAAAAAAATCAATACCCGTGAAAGATAATCTGTATCCATTTGGCCTTGAATAATATCTGCAGGCTTGTTTTCATACATTTTTATCGTCTCCAAGTAGCGTCCACATTCCTCTAAGCTATAGCAAAATAAGAAAAACAGAAGGTTGTAAAAAAAAAAAATCAACTAACTACGATACTGCATTGTGTTCCCAATAGTTTGGTAGCATCGCACTTCATCCATGAACACAAGTTTTTTAAAACGATTGGAAAAAAAAATAATTTAGACATAATACAGACCCAGGCTCCTCTATAATTGAAAAAATGTATTATCACAATGCCATGCACTTGCACTTAAAATATAGCATACCTCCAAGCACATAATAGGGTACAATCATGAAGTAGAACTGTCTTAGTAACTTCAAGTAAAGGCTTGACTACATCTTCCTGAAACCATTGAGCAAAAGTACATACATCCTTAATTTCATATGGACAATAAACAGCTGAAGTTACAAAAACATGGACCATTAAAGAACTTAAATCAGAAAATATTCTTGCTAAGGACACTAAATAGGGTACGGTGGCTTACCACATCAACATGACATAGAACAATGCGAAGCTTGAAATTCTTTTGCAGTTCTCTGATACGGAAATACAAGTAGTCTGGGTGCAGCAGATGATACCTAAGACTGCATTGATTGCTTAACTTAATACAGATTGATATATAAGAGTGACTTTAAAATCATGTCGTACAACAAATAGAAAAAGGCTTCATAGGTCACCCTACATATCAAAAGCCAGTCTGGGTTCAACGAGGAACTATATAAGTATGAACACAGATGCTGATTCACACCAATGAGGCCTCTATCTGGATGAGCTGGCACCCCAAATGTGTTTTGCTATCAATCCGACCATATGGGAGTATTTTCTAAATTTGTCATTGTAAACAGACCCAATTTATACCTTACATGCATGAAAAATGGAAAACATGACAGAAGGTGAAAAAGTCCAAACCTCAGATAGAGAGCACATGAGCTCTGACCAAGCAAGTAGTCACAGAGAACATCCGCAAAAGCCCACCTCACATTTCTGATATGTCTGAGCAAAGGATTTCCTTTCTGCACAAGAAGAAAGAAATTTTACCTACAGGCTAAGTAAGATAAAAGGTACATTTTACTTTCTACTCAGTAGTTAAAATACGCATAAAACTCCCAAGTCCCCAAAGAAGATGCTAACTAGATGTTTCAATGTTATGTAAGCTAGATTACACTGCCTTGAAGGGTATAGTACATTATAAAGATTCTAAACGATCCCTAAGGGGTTGGCCCAAGTGGTGAAGGCCTTGGTCTTGGGGTATTACTCTCCTCAAGGTTCAAGGTTCAAGGTTCAACACCTCATGGGTGCAAACAATCCTTTGTGGCCACACCCCAGGTGAAAAGCCAGTGATTTAACCAGTTCCGTGTAGGGAAACTTCTAAGGGTGTAGTGCATAGGATCGGGGTTTACTCTACAAGGGTGGATCCGAAGGGCCCTGCCTTGGAGAGGTCCCCGACATAAAATAAGCAATAGTTTATCCAACCTCATATTTGTTTCCTATTTCCTTATGCGAACTACAATCTACATAGAATCAAAATGGTCCAACTGTCGAACGTTTCCCGCCATGGAAATATATTAGTCTCATCAACTTATGAATGTTGATAGAAAACTTATGAATGTTGATTGAAGTTATTTTCCTTGAATCCAGTTTAGAGAAAACCTATGTTTCTATTCCAAAAACAAAGAAATACAGCGTGCAATGAAGTCTTTCCTTCAATCATTCACTTTGGAGCAGCATAGTCCAGCAATGATTTTTACTTTTTTTTTTTTTTTTTTTTTTTATGATTAATAAGAGTTTTATTACCATAAATAGGCATAGTCCAAGTACACAGGAAGCAATAATTTTTACTTTATAGTATTAAATTAAGAGTAGTGATAGTCTTACAACATAATTACAATTAATTTACAATTCTAAATAAAATCATATTTTTTTAAATATTTAAAAACATCAAATCAAAATAAAAGTCAAACTTAAAGTTAAAAAATATGATATTTTAATTCATAGTTGTAAACAAATTGTTAACAAGTAGTAGTTCTATCATTTTTGTAAAATTAACATAACCAAAGATAATTTCCTTACCATTTTGCACTGATATCAACTCTAGTCATAATAAGACCCATTACAGCATGAATATTACATTAACAAATAACTTGGAACATCTATAACATTAATAGAAAAATAGGATCCAAAATTTGTTTCATATATTATTTTATAAACAACTCCAGCACATGTAACGGCACTATTATGACACATCTACCATTACAAACAGATTTAGATGTATACATAGGGAAAGGCATGTGCAAAGAAAGATGCAAGCACTGAAATGCCTAAAGCTTCCACAACCAACAGAGGCCTAAGCAATAGCCATATATTGTAAGCCCCAAATGCAACGACGCATACACATTGCTGAAAAACAAATTAAACAAAATGGGAGCATATAATTCAGTGTAATGACATACGATGCTGTAATTCAATACTTACCTGTCTGTGGCTCACAAGAATAGCATTGCGACTCTGCGTGGAAAGTGGCGTTGATAACGTCGATGAAGGAGTAGCGGCAGGAGCAGAAGCTGATGAGGAAGAAGATGGTGCATCTGATTGAGTAGTTTGCCTAAAAAACAAGACCAAAGGGAGCATCTCAATTTCAAACAAGCCTAAAACAACTACCAGACCACAGAAGCGTCTGAATTTTAGACAAACTACGGAACAAACTCCCTCACCTCAAAATCCACCAATTCGTAGCTGATAGGGAAAGATAATTTTTTTTTGGTTTTATGGTTTCATTTCTTATTGCTTTTCAGAATTGAATTGTCCACCTTCTTACACCAACAAGTCACCAAAAAGAATCAATGGTTTTATAATGGAATTAGGTTCATCTTGTAAAGTTCCTGCTTTTCTCAGGTAAGAAGCAACATAAACACCAATATCCCTAATGCTACGCGTCCTCCCAAAGAACAATGCATGCAATATTTTTAGTCGTTAACTATTGGGTATCCAACAAAACAATAGCCCATATTCACCATAGACAAGCACACAGCCAAATTGTTTAAAATAATTTCTCTTACAAGCAAAGCCAACAGAATCCACAAGCCCCCAAATTCCCTTTCCCATCTTTCCCTTCATTCTAAAATCGATTAAAATATAGCAAACATTCACAGCGCCTCCCCGAAAAATCAAATTTCCTCCAAACAAAACAATAACACAAAACGCCCCCACCCCCCAAAAAAATAAAAAGAATAACTCGAATTAAACATAAAAAGAAGAGAACTTTTAAGGAATAATACATACATATTGCAGGTTTAAATTGAAGGGCGCAAATAGGGTACCTTGAACCAGTTCCATCCGAGGCCTGAACCGGCTGTGGAAAATAAGAGGAGGAGGTGCTAGAGAGTGGAGGAGGAGGGCTGTAGAACTCAGAGGATTTGATGAAGGAGAAGGCTTGGGAGAAGGACTGGGAGGGGTTGAAGAGAGAGGGTGGGGTTGACTTCGACTGTGAGCTCTCAACAACTTCCTGATAAGATGGTATCTTAATCACTATGGAGCTCTTCCTCTCCTGATTTGGCCGTGATTTTTGCTGCTCTTCTTCTTCCTCCATTTTTCTTGGAGAGAGAGAGAGAGAGAGAATTCGCGCCGGAGTTGCAGTATCTCTTTGAGATTTGGGCCTATAACTCGGCTGGGCCTAGCTATTGAATTTTGAAGAATTATAGTCCATCATTAAGTTGGAATTGTCAATGTGTCATTGCCTTCCCACTGCATATTGTTACGGCGCGTTTTGAACTTAACAAGGAGGCGTCACCATAAAAGGTTGATGTTTCGACCATTGAACCTCTTTTTTTTTTTTTTTTTTTTTTTTTTTTAGAAAGGCATAATTCATTACAAAGCGATTATAAAAATAATAGAGTTCTGTTATATATAAATAAATTTACATATTAATTTATATATTAATATTGATTTTTTTATATTTAAAATTTAAATTAATATTATATTTAATAAAATTTATTTTTTAATCAATTATATTAAATTAATACGTAGATTAATGTACAAGTATAGTTGTAACTAAATTTTTCCAAAACTGAAGGTATGAAAGACAAAGTTTAGGTCACTGATATTTTTGGGGATGGTTTGGATGGAAATGCTTGTTCACTTTTCTAGTTTGTTGGCTATGAAATTGGCACTTCTGATCTTTTAGATGGGAAAGGTTCAAAAATGCCTTTTTGACCTTTGGTTTAATTGTTAAATTTTACTAAAATCAATTCAGTTTAATTTAATTTTAAATTAAATTTAATATCTAAACATTTAATTTTTAGATTACATCTAGATGATGAGTTGAGTTAAAATGAAAATTGAATAAAATATTATTTTTTAATATTATTATTATTTTAAAATTTTAAAAAATTGAATTATTTATTATATTTTGTGTTGAAATTTAAAAAAATTGTAATAATTAAATGAAATGAGTAGAGATGGGTTAAAGAACCAAACTTGCTCAATTACTAAATTCACATCAATTCAAAATCTCTTTACACATAAGATTTATAATTTTTTTCAACTTAACACATCTTTATATATGGGTCCACAACTTTTTTTAACTTTTTATAAATATCTCTAAACTCTCTTAACATCTAAATACATTTAAGTTATTCCACCCTCTCAACTACTATTATTCATAAAAAACTTAACTTATCTTAACTTAACTCCATATTCAAATGCAAAGTTGAGATGAGATGAGAGTTCAATAAAATATTGTTAAAATATTATTATTATTTTAATATTTAAAAAAATTAAATTATTTATTTTATTTTATATAAAAATTTAAAAAATTTATAATGATTAAATCAGGTGTGAGGCTTTCGTTTTAGATGACCATATATTATCACTCCTAATCATAATAACTACAAACAAAAAAATAATAATAACTAGAATCCTCCTCATAGAAGGAAAGAAACTGGGTGGGGTTCATAATTATTTTAACCCATTCTACGATAGTCCGATTGATTGAGCCGCAAAGCGATGAATATTTCTAGACAAGCAGCTCTCTTCAAAGTGAATCGATCCTCAATATTTTCTAAATCTTGTCTGAATTCTAGTGCAAGAATTCTTATTGCATGGTTAAACTTTCCAGGTAGTATTAATGTATTAAAGGCTCAAATAATTAATATTGTTAGACTTAATTTATAAGTTTATCTCTATTATTTTTATGATATTAATGTGACCCTAATATATCTAACAGGTAAAAACTTAACCAAATATGAATGAGTAATGTTACTTTTCATCTATTTTACTATCATCATCTTATCATCTCATAGTATGATATTAAGTAATTAAAAACTATTTATTATATTTCACTTATAAACTTATAATTTAATATCACATTAAAAATGTTGAGAGAATTATAATGATAAAAATGATGATAAATATATATTTCCACGGCGAATAATTTCAAAAAACTTAACCAAGTTCTCTCACAACTAACTCTTCATGGAGATAAGATATTCAATTGAGTGAACAAAATTTGTACTCTCTCTCTCTCTCTCATAGAGGAAACAAAACATTTAGGAAAGTATAACTAACTTTATAAACAAAGTAGGTAAATGGAAAAAGTAGAATTAACTTTCGGCAACATCCAAAAGACACGCGCTGTATGAAATGACTCTTAAGCCGTCAATCCTTAAAAGAGAAAAGAAGGTTTCGTGATAATTTGTACTATGACTCGCACGTGCCACCCACAATCGAGCGTGTGATTCACGCATCATCCCTTTTAGAAGTTTTTATCGAAATAGGCACTGGACCAGTGGATTCGCCACTATTAGATTCATCAAATACGACTATTATGGCTACAAGAAGATACGCAATAAAGTGAATCCCACGTACTATCACAAATTTTAGAGTCTGTTAAAGTTGGTTCAAACTGTAATCTGTCAATTTTTACATCTATCTTACTGCTTTCTTGATTATTTTCTTTACATTTTTTCCAAATTTAGTTGGGATACTCTTATATCCAAAGAGCTTAGTAAAAATTCCAAACCATTGGTGTTTCACAATCACCACTCCTTCTTTTGTCCCTTGGCGGTTTCTTTCCACTACAATCCATGAGTTCACTTTTTTTAGCTTTTGCTCCTTGCGCAAGAATCACATGCTCTCGTTTGGGAGAGCTTGGAGTCTCGCTTTGATGTTAGAGCATTGACATTGGATTGGTTATCTCAATTTTTAAAATTTGAAGAATATGTCACTTTTTAACTTTTAGCTAATCGTTCAACACTTAAAATCTACATTAGATTAGCCATCATATTCTCTATAATAATAAAATATTATTATTTTTTATTATTTATATTTCTTTAATTAATTTTTTAATACTTTTTTATTTTATTTTCATCATTTTCAATAACCTCTAATAATCATATTCATTTTTATTTTCACAATCCAACAATCTATAATATAATAATTTCATATGTACATAGATGTTGAAATCTCATATTATATAAATAAAAATTTCATATGTACAATCTATAAAAATTCTATATATATAATATAATAATATCAAATGTGGGATGAATGTGAGAAGAAATAATAAAATACTAGTTTAAAGAAGTTATAGTTGTTTTCATATATGAAATGTGAGATAAATTTACTGTAGTTAAAATTTCATATAAAAAGTATTTAGTTAATTTAATGTGGGTTCAATTTTGTCAATATTTTTTAAAATATAAAAAATATTAACATTTGACTAATCCAATATCAATACTCTTATAACACAATGGATTAAGGATTTTTTTTTCTCTGACTCTCCTTACTATAAGAGACATCCTATTTGGCCACAATATTGTCAAGACGAGACAATAGATTTCCCAATAGCTACTTCAAAATAAAATATAATTATTGGGCGGCTTTCCTTTTACGGAAAAGGGTATGAAATATTTATTTATTTATAGTGTCTATTTCTTTTCTATTCGTTTTTTTTTTTTTTTAAGTGCTGCAGTTCTAATTAAGAAAGAGAGTTATCGGAATCTCCTACTCATATATTTATGTAGGAAAAATATAGTTATAAGTATAATTATATATTAATCTATATATTAATATAATATAATTGATTAAAAAGTAAATTTTATTAAAAATAGTGTTAATTTAAATTTTAAATATAAATAAATCAATATTAATATGTAAATTAGTACGGGACTGTATTTATATATAATAAAACTTATTTATGTATTTTTAATTATAATATACAGAGTTTGCTCGGATAAAAAATAAAAGAAAAAAAAAATGACAGGATAAACAGTTGTGAACATTAATAACACGTGAGAAGTTGTTGGAAAACTTTGGAGTAGAAGAATGCTCGAAGTACTTTCTTGGCGCACACACTATCTGATCTCGCGATCTGAAATCAACCAGCACTGCAACTCACAAACTACTTTAGCCACCTGTCAACCATAATTAATGGTATCCTATAAGTAGTATATATAACTTTCATACGCAACCACATATTATATTCTTTTTTATTAAATGACATATGGATGGGTAATATTTAATATGTGCTAATAAGTAATTAATACATCGTTTTCTGTATTTAAATACAGAGTAGTATTACTATTTCAGATTTGTAAAATTTAAATTTTAAAATTTATCTTTTAAATCAGATTATATCAAGTGAATGGTGTATGATGTAAAGGTATTTAAATATAATTATTCTTAAATATAAATAACTCAAGTTAACTTAGAGTTAATGGTCATTGACACACAATCATTTTCATGCCGTGTCTTTGTTTAAAGATAAGCATGGATCGAGAATTTTAGGAAGAAAGGATGGCCAAACAAGCCGTTTTGGGAGGTGCAAATTAGCAGCAACGCAAAGATCATGCAGCAGCCGCCTGCAGATCCGCCCATATATATGGCTACAACATAGTTTTGGGACCACAGGCCTGCAAGCATCAGCTTCAAGCACCACCTTATTATGACGCAGTACATGGGGGTGGATATCTCCCAATCTAACCTATTATTTAGGTAGGCACAACACAGCACGCAAAGCCATATGCTTCGTCCCGTACATGCAGGCATTGGAAGCCAGTGAATATTACCGGGAGTAATAAAAATGAGAGAAAATATAATTGTAAGTATAATTATGTATTAATTTATATATTAATATAATATGATTAGTTAAAAAGTAAATTTTATTAAAAATAGTGTTAATTTAAATTTTAAATATAAATAAATCAGTATTGATATATAAATTAGTATGTGATTATGTTTGTATATAACAACATTTTAAAAATAATATTATCGGAAAATGCTTTATGCAAGCGCTGTAGCTTACCGCTTTCGCGCCCACTAACTAAACACAATGGAGAAATGATATTTGTAGTCGTGGTTGTGCAAGCGGTGTGTAATTACTTTGAAAAAAATGAATTAATATAGGATCTATATGAAAAAAAATTAATTTTTTAATCGTAGACCCCACTCTTTTTCAAAACGATTGCGCGACATTTGCAATTCCACGACTGTATGTAGCATTGCTCAAACACAACTTAGTAATATTAAACGGTGAGTTTTGACATTTTGAAATCAGTGTTTTTCCTTCCTCCCTTCTGCAAAATCATCTCTCATTCTTCTCTTTTTTTTTTTCATAAGAGTATGAGAGCATAGGCACGACAAAAAAATCTTAAATATTTCAGATATGAATACAAAAATCGTGCAGAAAGTTGTATACTTTAGATTCCTTCAACGTTTCTCCCAATATCTTGGTTTGAGATAAGAAATCAAAGCAGCGAACTTTGACGGCTTGCAGAGTAGGCAAACAGGGATTATACTTCAAACTCAGACGAAATCCATTTCACAAACAGTGTTTACCATGAAAAACCAAAGCTGAAAAAAATCTCACGCCAAAATCTCATGCCCTAAATTGTTAGATATGCCGATTTGGAAGGTTTGAACTTTTTATACTAACTAAAAAAGAAAAAAAACTCAGACTGATACTAAAATTTATACTCTCTTCTTTGCAAAACTGTAGATCAACTCATGCAGGGAAATTTTTGGTTGGGCATAAAGTCCTTTAGACTAGAGTCTAGAGAGCCAAAACAAAGAAAGGTAAAAGGTACTTTTATGGAAGAAAATATGGAGAATAGTCTTGAGAATTGTCTGTACTAAACATGGAATGTGCTGAAAATTTGTAAGAAACAGAGAAAAATGGGAGGGGTATATCGATGTCAAAGAAGGGAATGAGAAATTTCGACGCTATTTTCAAAACGCCAAAAACGTAGCCACGTCATGTTTTTTGAGCAATGGATCCGCCACAACGCTTGCGTATAGCATTTCCCGGTCCCTCTGCTTTTGGTATAAAGCACTTCATTTTTCCCCCGAAGTCGAAAAGAAACTAGGAAGCTTCCAGTGAGTGTGATGGGCATTTGTCCAGTATCCATCCGGCCTTCTGTGATATTATTGGGGATGAAAGTCTTGGGTGACTTTGTCAAAAGAAAAACTCAGTCGGTCCATTATGCTATGCTTCGCGGTCAATCAAAGCAACTCACTTATTCTTTACAATTTATGTGAAAGGAAAAATCTAATTGTTAACATAATTATATATTAATATATATATTAATTTAATGTGATTAATTAAAAAATAAATTTTATTAAAAATAATATTAATTTAAATTTTAAATATAAAAAAATAATATTAATACATAAATTAATAAGTAACTTTACTTATATATAATAAAACTCTTTATGAAAATCAACTAAACATCTCCATGCCAGCACTGCTCTACAACTACCCCTTTTCAAATTACGGCTATGTTAGGCAACCTACCAAATTTTCAAAATTTTTATAATTCAAAAAATATTTTTATTTTTTATCTAATTATTTAATAATTACTTAAATATAAAAATCAATACAATTTTATTAATATAAAATAAAATTTATATTTAAGCTATTTTTTAATTTTATCTATCCATTTTCATAAATTTCAAAACAATAATTATTTTAAAAAAGTATTTTTATTACAACTTTTTTTTATTATTATTTTCCCTGAAATTTCCAAAGGTATATCTCATTTGCCAAGTCTATCTCGAAAAAGAGATTAGAACGATCAATTAGGAATATTTGTCAGTGATAGTAACAAAGGAAAATAGAGTGATTTGTACTGTATTGTTTTTTTTATTCCTTTATATCAGTGTGTGGTATAGGAATATCCTATAATACGTGGATCAACATGTCTACATACAAATTCAGTGCATCTCATACCACAGATTAATAATATAATTATTTTTTATTATTTTATTAAATAATAAAAAAATAACAAATTACATATTAACTCGCGAAGGAAGAAAAGATAACTAAAATTTTTCTACTTAAAATACAAATCAAATAATGAAATCAAGCGTTTTTTGTGTTCATGAATTTGTATGTCAGGATGGTCATTTTCCATTTACATACAAAAAATAATTAAAGAGATGTAATATGTGACAAAATACATTTCAATTCGCCGTTCGAATCAAAATTGTCCTCAAACCGGAGGTCGAGCCGAGTTATTCTTCGGTGTTTCCGGTTGAGCCGAAGTCCCCTCCCCGTAATTAGCCGCCACCTTTGGTGACTTCAATGACAATGCTCTCGTAAAAAACGCCCACCGGCCCGATTTACTCACCTGAGGTTTCTCGAGCCGCCTAGAATTCTTCCCTCTACTACTCCCTTCCCAACCGGTTCTGTAACCCTGCCTCGAACTCCCTTCCCTCGGTAACAAAACCATACTAGTGGCCCGGCTTAGCTTACGATTCATTATCTGTTTCCTCACCTCAACCGGTAACCTCAACGTGAACCGTTCCGTGTCCTCACCCGGTTGGACCAACGAGTGCCCCGTTGAGTGGGACCGCGGAAATGGAAACCTCCAATTCCGGCTCGACCTTGACCCTCGCGTCCGATTCCGGTTCAACGTTTGCTTCACATCGATCACTACCGCTTCTTCTACTCCTTGTTCCCGTTCCGCCGTTTCTCTGCTGGATGATTCCCCGACGGCGTCGTTTACGGCTTCGAGGTCCGAGTAGGCGTCCAACTCGCCCAGTTGGTGGACGGACTCGCCGGGTTGAGGAACGAGGTTGGCTCGGCAGACGGGACAGGTGGTGTGGGAAGCCAACCAGGCATCGATGCACTCGGGGTGGAAGACGTGGTCGCACTTGGGGATCAAACGCAGCTTTTCGTTGTCCTCGAACTCGTTCAAGCACACGGCGCACTCCAGGGCGCCCTTCCCAATCTTGAGCCCCTTGACCGCAGAGTAAACAAGTGTCGGGAACGTCTCGATCACCGCCGGATCGAGACCACGTGTTGCGGCGGCGCCGCGTCCGGAGAGAACTCGCGCACGGACGCTGTTGGCGGTCTCTCCGTTGGTGCAGTGGCGGATGTAGATGGAGAAAAAACCCATGAGGAAGAGAGCGGCGACAAGAACGACGACAATTATCGCCATGGAGGGGCTGAACCTCGCGTAACGGTACTGATCCTGGTCGTCGACAGTCTGAGCAGCCGCCCAAGGAATCTCCTGCAAGAGGAGAGCAAGCAAAAAAAGAGAAACGATTCCATTTTTGAAGTTCATCGTGTGCGTGGTTGCAGTTGAAGCAAGGAGTGGGCTTTGCTTATTGTTTATCTTTATTTTTTTCCCAAGAAAAGATCTTTAGATAACATTCGAGAGGATGCTAATGCGCGCAGGGCGGGCAAGAAATTGAAATGCTGTAAGAGAAGCTGTGGTACAGGTACCACTACGGGGAGGCCTTTATAAATGAGAGCAGAGAGAAGAGCATCTTTCGGTATAAATAAATTAATTAAAGGAAAGACAGCGCGTGAGAACTTAGAATAAAGACAAAAGGCCAAGTTTTCTAGTTTGTATTTCTTTCTTTATTTCTTTTTCCAATTGTGATGTTAATAAACGAATAGTATTAAATTTATATAAAGCTTTTATTAAAATAAATTAATAAAATGATACAATTTGATATAATGAGATATATTTATTTTATAATTTAAAATATTATATGAAGTTATATTTGTATATAAAATTAATTTTATAAGATATATTTTTTTTATCTAATATTTTTTCACGTACCTATAAAAGACTCGAGAAAATATGTCTTAAAGAAGTATATTTTATAATATTTATAGTAGGATACATTTTAGTAAATTGTTTTTAATGGGTATATTTATTTATGTCTTAAAATTAAGAGAAAATGAAAATAAAAATTTAATTAAAATATTATTTAATTTTTATTAAAATATCTTATTTTATCTTATTTAAACTGTATAATCAAACGAAATCTAATTACTCAGTTAAATATTAGAAATATTAATAACTTTTTAAGATGTGTATTTTAATATTAAATAAAATAAAAATTAATATATGTTTCTAAATTATTTAGATAAAAAAAAATTATAAAAAAAATTTTGCTACATACAAGTAAAGTTACGTACTAATCTACATATTAATACTGATTTATTTATATTTAAAATTTAAATTAACACTATTTTTAATAAAATTTATTTTTTAATTAGTTATATTAAATTAATACGTAAATTAATACCTAATTATATTTATAATTATATTTTTCAATAAAAAAAAGTCTTCATATGAGTTGAGAGACGTTCTTCGAGTTTGCCGGAACGCGGAAGTGGTAAGATATGAAGTCATTGGTAACGTCACGTCACACGTGGACTGATTCCGGGTGATTAGGAAGGTTCCGAGAGAAATAAAAGGGGCGTCGAGGAAGTTGGGGTCCAAATAATTGGGTCCTTAAATAAAATAAAAAATAATGACGTGGTTAGAAATATGATATGAGTCTATTTTGCTAGTTGTACGGATTAAAATGAATTATCGGAAAAGAGAAATGATATTTACAGTCGTGATTATACATATACCGTGTAGTTATTTTAAAAAAAATAAATTAATATGAGACTCATATGAAAAAAAAATTAATTTTTTAACCGTAAATTCTACTCTTTTTTAAATTAATTGTGCGATATTTATAATTTTATAACTATATTTAATATTACTGAAAATAGTTGAATTCAGCACTACTTATATGACCACCACCCAAATCCTTTGTATCTGTAACGCACAAGATTTCTAGTCAAAAGTCAACAAATTCTTATTCTGCTTTCAATAAAAAATAAATAAAAACATATATTTCTACAGTATGAGTCATGCTTACTCCATTAATAAATAAATAAATTTAAGATTCACTTAAAAATTTTAAGCTTAATTTTATTTTTAAAAATTATTTCATCTCATCTCATATAATCGTTACAATTTTCTTAAACTCCTAAAATAAAATACAAAAAATAATTATAGTTTTTCAAATTTTAAAATAAAAATAATATTAAAAAATTATATTCTAAAAGTATTTTATTCAACTTTCATCTCATTTGTATAACCAAACGAGTTGTTAGTAATAGTAGGTCTTACTATTTTTTAAAGAGAGTGCAGATTTATACACCGTAATTATATCTAACTTTATTATTCTTTTGAATATACATTTTTTAGAAGAGTCTAGCTATTTAAAGGCATTTAAACCACATAAATTCATATAATATAATTTAATTTATAAGAATTAAATTGTAAAAATTATTTTCTAAGGTCTAATACTTTAGATAATAAGTTGAGATGAGATAATGAAATGAGATGTAACTTCGTCAATTTGATATTTTTTATTTCTTTCCATCGTAGTTATTATGGGATATTGTGTAACTTCGTCAATTTGATATTTTCTCTAGTGGAGCATCTACACTAGAGAAAATTGTGTGGCAAAGGGGTTGGCATGTGAATCTGGAATTGGATACCCATATTCTAGAAGAATATGATTCTGTAAATCTATGGACAAAAATGGGTAGGAGTGGATGAAGTCGTGACTCGTGTAGACATTGGAGGTATGTACAGCCACAATATTCAAACAAAGAATTCTCAGCTTAATGGCGTCCAACGACCACCACCATCGCTAATTTCTATCTTGACCAATTGACATTTGACACTCCGTTTTTAAGGCTTGCTGTGCTCTAATCGATCTACTGACTAATATATACCGATAACCACAAAATCCTTCTTCGAGTTACGCTGACTGATGCGACACATTTTTAAATAATTTATATTCGTTTAATCGGTAGATATATAGAATAAATTAAAATGAAAAATACTATTATTCACATGTGAATTATATATATAATATTTTATAATATAAGATAGTCAAGATTAAGTAAAAGTTAAAATTAGGAGGTGAGGTGATCGAAATGAAGCGTGACTTTAATTAAATTAGCATTAGCCGACGTAGAGCTAGGTAAAAGCCAGCACATTTTTCTTGCTTCACACCCTTTGGAAGCGGCTGTTCGGTGATCCATCATATATCAAACTTGGGATGCTTGTGATTCAATGGGTCAGGATTAGGACCATGAGCAACCATCATCCACGTACTATTTCTATATTCTTCCTCTTTATTTATTCTTTTTTAGGAACAAACCTTTATATAATATAGTTTATAGTTATATATATATATAGTCAACCGAAGTTACCAAGAAAACAAGTGAAAGGAGCCATGGGATGAAGGCATGCAGCAGCCAAGTGAGATCTTAATTATTATATTGGTTCAAACTTGGACCGGCCAGCGCCTTCTTAACTTCCAGCTTCCTTCCTTCCTTGCAGGTTAAAAATATAATAATAAATTATGGTATATATATATATATATCTATATATAAAAAGTGTGTATGAAACGGAAAATCTTGTTTTAACGGTTTTTCTTGTTTTTCCGTTAAAGTTAACACCGTTTGTTTTAACGGTTTGACACATAAAATGAAGACATAAATGTTAAGAGAGATAGCATTCAATGTTGTTATATGATTTATTAATCTCAATAATTATAATACTTAATAATTTATATAATAATAAGTAATTAAAGATTAGTTATTATATTTTTCTCTTTCTCCTTAACATATACATGTGTATTAGGTGCATAAGACGTGAATCCCTAAGTATAATATACGTGTATTATACGTTTCATTAATTCAGATTATTGAGTATTCCAAATTTAAAAATCTCATATAATATATAATATAAGCGTGTTTAATCAAAGTGTTTTTTTTTTTCTATGGTAGTAGGACGTAACTTCCGCTAAGTCATATTTCATACGTGGGCTTGCTATGATAGGCACGTGACAAAGGCCGTGATCCTTGAACTAATCAAGAAAGAGTAAATTCGGCCAACAATTTCAAAATATATTTTATGATTTATATATATGCTATATATAGAAAATATTATACCACAAATTTTATAAAAAGATTATGTTTTAACTTTATGTTGTCCCTGATCGACTCAACCAACAGCAAAATAAGAATTTCAATGTTGTCTCTATTGATTGTCTATAGGATGACATAAATTGATGAATTATAATACAAATATCAAACGACACATATTTTGAACTACCGTTTGTATTAGACTTTTATTAAATTTTTCAGATATATCTTTGCTAAAATTATAGATGTTATAAACATGTATTGGATTATATGATATTTTGAACTAATTTTTTTATTTTTTTCAATATGCCTTAAATTATTAAGTGACATCAATAATTTTTATAAAATATATATTATTTTTTACAAATAATCATTTCATAAAATTAGACAAACGTGCTTTGCACGTTATTCCCACCTAGTATATATATATATATATATATATAGCTATCAAACGGATTTTTCTTGTTTTAACAGTTTTTCTTATTTTATTATTAAGTTTAACGTCATCCGTCAAATTCTTTTCATTATTGGTTGTTTTATATTTTGATTTATAATTCCAAAAAAAATAATTTATTGTTGTTTAAAGCTCACTTAAAAATAATTGCTGATACAACTATATGCACATGCATTTAAAAATAACGTTATATTTTCAATTGATAAATTATAATTACATTGCATTCTGTCCTAATTAACGTTACATTTCTCTAAAGAATAATTTATTGTTGTTTAAAGCCCACTTAAAAATAATTACCAATACAACTGCATGCACATGTGTTTAAAAATAACGTTAGATTTCCAATTGACAATTACATTACATTCTGTCCTAATTAACGTTACATTTCTCCAATTGACAATTACATTGTATTTTGTCATTCATTGGATTCTATCAACCGAAGAATCCCTCGCTTCTCCTTGAGTTTGTTTTCATCTTTGCATTGCATTCCCATCTATTTTTATCTTTGCATTTTGGTTGATCTTTCTGCTGTTAGGAGGTATTTAAATTTTGCTGCATTTAAGGTAACCATCCATATCTTTATTAATCTGTTTTATGTTTACTATTAAAGGAAAAAAACTCATGTTTTACCTTTAAGATCTACATATAAATACAATAGAACAAGAGTCCCGATGTAACTTACACTTTCTAATTTGTTCTTCTCTTTTTTGTTTTATTTTTGCAGCCTTAGATCTTAGTAAATGGCATCGAATCCAATAGATACAATCCAAAACTTTATCCTCGTTAATTTTCTCACTAATCCCATCCAACCATTTTACAGGCATCAGACACTATACTCATGGGTTTCTTATATTATTTTGCATGAAAAGCCTAACTAGTATAATTCCAAATTGCAAAAAAAAAAAAAAAAAAAAAAAAAAAAAAAAAAAAAAAAAGATCTAGCTAAAAAAGTGAAGATGAATTTATATTGATAACCCGCTTCACCCAAAGCCATGAACATGAAGAAAAATATTTTATCGTACTCCCTACCACTAGAAAGAGAACGACATTTTCATAAAACCTAGATATGTGAATGGGTAAATCACATGGTGTAGGCTTTTTATTTTCTGAAACATAAAAAGGATGGGCACTGCAGTACTATTTGTATAGCATATTAGTACGAAGTAGCAGTGCTTTATGGTGGCCTCCAGAAGACAATTATTTGGTGTGGTACAACAAAGAGGAAAAAAAAAAAGACAAAACCGATTACAGGATACATATAAATTCATGATAGAATAATAAGAATTAAGTTACTTTCTAACTATTTTTCCCATTAGTGAGCAAAAGTATGATTGGCAACGTCAAAATTCAAGTATTACAAAAAAAAAAAAAACTAATATGTAGCCCACACAAAATAATGAGTGCTGAATCATATATATAACTTCATCTTCTGTTTTTGGTGTTTTCTTTTTAGGTTTGGCCGAGAGGCTTCGGAACTTAGCATTTCTTTCTTTCAACCTTGTAAATATATGTTTTATTAAGTATTATATTTCTTTGTTCTGATGTTGTTTCATGCATTGATTTATTTATTTATGGTTTAATTGTTTATTCATACTAACCAAAACAGTTATTTGGATTCTTTTGTTTATTGTCATTTTATAACTTCCTTTATTCATTTATGGTTAAATTGTCTGTTTATATAGTTTAATTGTTTAAAATTTATTTATGCATCTTATTCATTTATCCATTGGTCTATGTGTATAGTTTTTCATTTATAGTTTAATATTAGAGACTTGGTTTCATTATAGAGAGATAAAAAAAACTAATACGTTGCCAACACAAAATAATGATTGAGGAATCTTCTTTGTTATTTAACATACAAGCTAGAAAACGATACCAGGAAAAATATTAAGGATGTGTCCAGTGATGATCAAAACAAACTTAAATATGGAAATGTATAATTTTCTGAATAGACTGAAAGAGATAATCAACTATATACAGAATCTATGAATTCCATTAGCTCATTTCCATTAAAATAATTGTAGAGGAGTAACAATCACATAAAACATGCACAAAAATTAAACCACAATCTAAAGTTCTTAAAAAAGAAATAAATAAACCACCAAATCAGATCAATTAAATTGTTAAAACATGTACAAAAATCAAACCATAGTCCAAAGTCCCCGCAAAAAATAAACCACCAAATCAGATCAATTAAATAAAAAAAGATCAATAGAACAATGGCATGCAAACAAAAAAAATACAACCCATAAATTTTTTTACGATGACAAGTCAAGAGAATTAGAAGAAGAACAATATAGCAGAAATAATTAAAAAAACAACTACAAAAAGTTGAGAAAAAAAAAAGGAACCAAGTACCTAGAGAAGAGGGTCATTGTATAGTGATAGACTGTACCCACACAAAGCAACAAGTTTCAAAACGAAAAAGAAGAACAAAAATACAAAAATTAAAGTGAATAGAAATGTATAGGTTTTGTTTAGAAATTGTATATAAGGAAATGAACATAAATAAATTTCATTATGTGCCAGTTAGCTGTTTTAAAAAATAAAATAACATAGAAAAAACAGATTTATAAGAATTGAAATGGTTAGATAATTCCATAAAAACACAAACCCAAAAGACCAAACCCACCTCTTTTTTTTTTCCCAAAGACCTAATACAAACAAACAAACACAAATTCCATATTAGAGTAAAAAATTAAGCCTCTAGCAATCTAGGTAATCCAAATTCCAAACAAACACATATTTTCTGGATCACAATCCAAATTCCATAAAAACAAAAACAAACAAACAAACAAACCAATATATAATTTAGATTATTTGTAAAAAAATATATTAGAAATTAGATAAAATATTTTATTGCATGGTAGAGTAAAGACAAATATGCAGTTGTTTATAGCAAACCACAATCCAAAGTCCTTGAAAAAAAAAAACCCTAAATCAGGTCAATTAAACTGTTAGAACATACACAAAGTGAATATTGCCCATGAAAATTAGAACGACTATATCTTAGCTGCTTATCAGTTTAGTGTTGGTTAGGTATAGTTTTAATTTTTGCATGTCGACAAAGCAACTAATAAAGAGCAAATGTTCCACCTTCACCACATAGAGAAAAATCTCAAGGAACTTATTGGCATGACATTGGCCTAAAAATAGAATAATATGCCCAATCAGTATAAACAATGCAAATAATATCAAATTGGAGCATACAACTATGGGTGGCATGCAGTTAAAATTATTGAATACATGGTAAAAAAAAATTCATTTTCAATAATTTCCAAACAAAATAGGACATGTGTTAAAAACCTAGCAAATTCTAATCCAAATTTAATAATACAAATGGTCTACCAAATAATTGGTATAGTTTGCTTATATAGCCTCAAAAGACAATAAGGGTGGTTTGGCGTTTTGAAGAAATAAATAAATAAACTTAAGGAGACATATCACAGTCAACTCAGTTCAAAAGGTTGCAATGAGCAAATCAAATCAATTAATAAAAAAGAAAAACCAAAATAAAACAATGACAAGCAAAAAAAAAAAAAAACTTGAACACCTAAAACAACTTCCTCAATCAATCACACAATAGCCCTCACAAAAATTGAATACCAAGCAACTTAAAATTGCTTAAAAAACAAATCCAAAATCTCAAAATAAATTAAATATAAACTAAGCAAACATGCATTGCACGTTGCTTTCACCTAGTATAGCAACAAGATTTTTAGGAAAAAGCAAATCCAAAACCTCAAGAAACTATTTGATAAGTAAAAACTATTATAAAAAAACTGCACATGAGAGCCCAACTATAGAAAATGCATACAAATAAAAATCAGAAACTCACAAATCAAAAATATAAAATAAAAACAACAGTACGTATTATATACCAAGATCATGCTCTTGCTTGAAGTAACTCTTTGCTATTTTTCCTGAAATTACAATCAATATTGAGTAAATTTTTCGCTATTCATTCGGTCATTGAATGATAAAAATTTCCCATGAAAACTAATTAATAGAGAAAATAAAGTGCAAACTCTTTTTTGAAGAAACAAAAAGTATGGAAGGAAAAAATTAGAAACAATGTTGTTTAATATTACAAAATTTTAATGCTACAAAAGTTGAATATTACAAATTAGAAATAGATTATTAAAAAATCAAGCAAAAAGAAAGAAGCAATTTCCTGGATAAACCCAATACCCCAACAATTTTTTTTAAACAAGGAAAAAAATGTGTGACAGGTTGAGCATCAAAAGAAAAATCAAGGGGTTTGTAAGCCGCAAAAGAACAACAAAAAACAAATGTGCAACCCAGCCATAGAAAAGCCGACAACTTAACAAAATAAAAAATCTTCAAATGAACAAACGACTTTCCTTACTTTTGTTAAAGATATTAAAATATATATTTTTACAATATTGACAATTTAGAGTATCATTTTAGTCTAGATCCGTTGGTGTTGTGAAGAATAAAAAATAATATTTTTTTGTTCATAGCTAAGAGGTAAAAATCGTATATCTAAAGAATATACACAAAACAGGAAAAATATGAAGTGCGTTGAACCAAAGAAAAAAGAGTACTGTATCCGATATCTTCTAAAACAAACAAACGAGAGAGAGAGAGAGAGAGAGAGAGAGAGAGAGAGAGAGAGGGATACACACTGGCGCTCAATGGAAGCTATCTTCATGCTGGTTGTTCGAGGACCAAAAGCATGGAGATCAGCAAAACCATTTTTATTGCATTTTTTACAGCAAGAGCATTAGGGATTGGATTGTGCGTTTTGGTTCGCGAGAGAAAGAGAGGTTCATGAAGGAGAGGAAAGAAAGAGGAAAAAAGATACTAGGGTTCAGGATTCTCAAAAAATAGTGAAGATGTTAGGATTCGAGAAGGAGAGGGAAGTGAGGAAGGGTGGTTCCGAGAGAGAGCCCGAGATGTTAGCGGAAGAACAAAACTTCCTATTTGTTGCTTAGGAAGATTCTTCTAAAAGCTAAAGTAAAATGGATGATGTGGATTAAAATTTAGGAAGATATTTCCCTTACCTAACACTTAACGGTTGGGATTTAAAAAGGCTTTTTACTTTTGTCTCTCCCCACGTTGCACACATATGGTTTTTACTTTTTGCCCATTATTAAAGCGTGGTCCAGCATTACTCTTGAAGACATACTCATTTTAAAATTACAATAACTTAAAAATAATAAAATAGAATAGTAAAACCCCAACCATAAAAATAATAGTAGAACTTATTAATAATATTAATATTATTGTTAATATTATTATTATTAATAATATTAATAGAATCTGTTTATGCATCTAAGAAATTTAACAAAAATAAATTCACAAACCGTTACGGTCCCATGTGATATGTTTGAAGATTGAAGAGAGAAGAACATAAATGAGAGAGAGAAAGAGAAGGCTTGAAAAATTGAGAAAGGAGAGAGAAAAACTGAAGAGAGAGATAGAACGGAGAGAAGATGGAAGTGAAATGAAAAATTGACATATAGAAAGATATTAATAATATAAAATATTTATATACTTATATTTTTTTTTTATGAAATTTAGTATTGCATTGATAAAACTTGAAGCAGCATTTATATATTTATGTGATTGATGCACATAAACCCTCTCTCTATATACATAGTTTAGAAAAAAAAGAACAAATTAAACAAAGAATACGAAAAAATCCAAAATGAAGAATTAAAAAGGAAGAATTAATTGTTTAATAAAAATTGCTAATTGATTTATGCTCATCTACCTTTTTTTTTTTCTTTTTTTAAGTTAAGTTCATACTTATCTAAAGTAACATGACACACTGACATATAAATCCAAACACTCAACCTATATAAATCGGAAGATACAAAATTTTAAAAGGTAATAATTAAAAATTAAAAAAATGTGTAAATTTGAATGATTTAGATACAATAAGAAACTGACCAAGACAAATCATATACCACATTGATCGATCTCTTTCCCTAAGACTCAAACCCCCAAGACTCAAACCATTCATTTTCCCCCAAAGATCAACAATAAAATAAAAACAAAAATAAAAATAAAAATCATAACATCCAAATAAAAAATTAGTAGAGAAATAGTTAATAGTTGCTTGGAATAGGGAATTAAGTTTGACAAATAGTTTCTTAAACATTTTTTGTATGTGATATTGAAATATGCTTTTGTTAGATTTCAATTTCATTGTATTTTATCATTTGATTATTTATTTAATTGAGTGTAGGAAATAATTGTTATTTATTTCTTTCATCTTGCTTGTATAGAACGGTATATACAAGTATATATTAAAAGCGTTGTGAAGAAATTATTAAAAACAATCTAGAAAATTCAAGTTTATGTAGATCTAGAGAAATTGAAAGAGAGAAAATATAGTCAATTTAATGTCCTCTCTATTGAGGCAATGCAAGATGAAGAAAATACTGGATCATCATACTAGAATCAAAATTATCTCAAACAACTTTTTTAAAACTATGGGCAATGTTTATTTATAGGACCAAGTTATAACTTCTATTAATGCCATTCTTTTATAATATATATATCACAGCGTTTAATTATTTATAAATTATATAAACATTACATCGTTATTTAATTAATCGGAAACATTACATCCTTATTTATAACAAATTAGTTCTTAACAAAAAATATTAAATATAAACTAAACAAACGTGTATTAGACGATACTTTCACCTAGTATAGCAACAAGATTTTTAAGAAAAAGAAAATCCAAAACCTCAAGAAACTATTTGATAAATAAAAACTATTTTAAAAAAACTGCACGAGAGCCCAACTATAGAAAATGCACATAAATAAAAATTAGAAACTCACAAACCAAAAATATAAAAAAAAAAAAAAATACATATTATATACCAAGATCATGCTTTTGCTTGAAGTAACTCATTGCTATTTTTCCTGAAATTACAATCAATATTGAGTAAATTAATCACAAACCAAAAATATAAAATAAAAACAACAATACATACTATAAACCAAGATCATGCTCTTATTTGAAGTAACTATTTGATATTTTTCCTAAAATTGCAATAAATATTGAGTAAATTTTTCGCTATTCATTCAGTCATTGAATGATAAAATTTTCTCTTGAAAACCAATTAATAGAGAAAATAAAGTGCAAACTCTTTTTTGAATAAACAAAAAGCATGGAAGGAAAAAAAATTAGAAACAGTGTTGTTTAATATTATAAAAGTTTAATACTACAAAAGTTGAATATTACAAATTAGAAACAAATCATTAAAAAATTGAGCAAAAAAAATGAAGCGATTCCTAGATAAACCTAATACCCCAACAATTTTTTTTAAACAAGGAAAAAAATGAGAGACAGGTTAAGCATCAAAAGAAAAATCAGGGAGTTTATAAGCTGCAAAAGAACAATAAAAAATAAATGCGCAACCCAGCCATAGAAAAGCCAACAACTTAACAAAATAAAAAATTTTCAAACGAACAAACAACTTTCCTTGCTTTTGTTACAGATATTAAAATATATATTTCTACGACATTGACAATTCAGAGTATCATTTTAGTTTAGATCTGCTGGTGTTTGCGAAGAATAAAAAATAAAATTTTTTTGTTCATAGCTAAGAGGTAAAAATCGTAGATCTAAAAACTATACACAAAAGAGGAAAAATATGAAGTGAGATGAACCAAAGAAAAAAGATTAATATATCTGCTATCTTCTAAAACAAACAGACATGAGAGAGAGAGAGAGAGGGATACACACCGGTGCTCAGTGGAAGCTATCTTCATGCTGTTTGTTCGAGGACCAAAAGTATGGAGACTAACAAAGTCATTTTTATTGCATTTTTTTACAGCGATAACATTAAGGATTGGATTATGTGTTTTGATTCGAGAGAGAAATATGAGTTTACGAAGGAGATGAAAGAAAGAGGAAAGGAGATGCTAGGGTTCAGGATTCTTAAAAAATGGTGAATGTATTAGGATTCGAGAAAGAGAAGGAAGTGAGCAAGAGTGGATCCGAGAGAGAGAGTAAGAGGTTAGCAAAAGAAGAAAGCTTTCTATTTGTTACTTAGGAAGATTCCTCTAAAAGCTAAAGCAAATGGATGATGTGGATTAAAATTTGAGAAGATATTTTCCTTACCTAACACTTAACGGACATGATTTAAAAAGACTTTTTACTTTTGTCTCTTCTCACGTTGCATACATATGGTCTTTACTTTATTGCCCATTATTAAAGTGTGATCCCGCGTTATTTTTGAAAACGTACTCATTATAAAATTACAATAACTTAGTAATAATAAAATAGAATAGTAAAACCAAAACCATAAAAATAATGGTAGAACTTATTAATAATATTAATATTATTGTTAATATTATTATTAATAATAATATTAATAGAATCTTTTTACGCATCAAAGAAATTTAACAAAAATAAATTCACAAACCATTACGCTCTCATGTGATACGTTTGAAGACGGAAGAGAAAAAAACATAAATGAGAGAGAGAAGAGAAGGCTTGAAAAATCAAGAAAGGAGAGAGAAAAACTGAAGAGAGAGATGGAACAAAGAGAAGAGAAGATGGAAGTGAAATGAGGAATTGACATATAAACAGATATTATCAATAAACAATATTTATATATTTATATATTTTTTTCTAAGAAATTTAGTAATGCGTTAATAAAACTTGAAGTAGTGTTTATATGTTTATGTGATTGATGCACACAAACCCTCTCTCCATATACATAATTTATAAAAAAAGAACAAATTAAGCAAATAATAAGAAAAAAATCTAAAAAGAACAATTAAAAAGGAAGAATTCATTGTTTAGTAAAAATTTCTGATTGATTGACACCCATTTACATTTTTCTCTCTCTCTCTCTCTCTCTCTCTCTCTCTTTTTTAAGCTAAGTTCATACTTATTTAAAGCAACCTAACACACTGACATATAAATCCAAACACTCAACCTATATAAATTGGAAGATAAAAAATTTTAAAAGATAATAATTAAAAATTAAAAAAATGTGTAAATGAATGATCATTTAAATACAATAAGAAACCAACCGACACAAATCACATGCCACATTGATCAATCTCTTTTCCCAAGACTCAAACCATTCATTTCCCCCCAAAAATCAACAATAAAACAAAAAACAAAAAAATCATAACATCCAAATAAAAAATTTGTAGAGAAATATTTAAAATAGTTAGTAAAAAAATAGTTAGTAGTTGCTTGGAATAGGGAATTAAGTTTGACAAATAGTTTCTTAAGCATTTTTGTATGTGATATTGAAATATGTTTTTGTTAGATTCCAATTTCATTGTATTTTATCATTTAATTATTTGTTTAATTGAGCGTAGGAAATAATTGTTATTTATTTCTTTCATCTTGCTTGTGTAGAACAATATATACAAGTATATATTAAAAGCTTTGTGGAGAAATTATAAAAAAAAAAACCTGAAAGATTCAAGTTTATGTAGACTCAAAGAAATTAAAGGAGAAAAAACATAGGCATTTTAATGTCCTCTCTATTGAAGACAATGCAAGATGAGGAAAATGCTAGATTGCCATTCTAGAATCAAAATTATCTCAAACAACATTCCTAAAACTATGTGCGATATTTATTTATAGGACCAAGTTATAACTTCTATTAATGCTCTTCTTTTATAATATATCACAATGTGTAATTATTTATAAATTACATAAATATTACATCGTTATTTAATTAACTGGAAACATTATATCCTTATTTATAAAAATTAGTTCTTAACAAAAAAATCTAAATATAAACTAAGCAAAAGTGTATTGCACGTTGCTTTCATCTAGTGTGTATCTATAGTGATAATATAAGCGAGAATCCGCGATGTACAGTGTTAGGAACAGTAAATATTTTTTCCTCCCTTTTTTTTTTTTTTTGTGCTCCAACATTTTTTTCCCATTTTACCCTTCACTTTATTTGGCAATTACAGTAGTTTACGTTTTAGTTGTATTCCACCGACAGCTGTTTTTGTCATTTTAACTTCCCACCGACAGATTTCTTTTTCTCTTTTTTTTTTTCCGATTTTGCCCTTATTTTTATTATTTGCTTTGTTGTCCTCAGTGTCGTTTTGCTTTGCCGGTTTGGTTATATTGTATTTTTACAGTTATTTCTGATCTCTTCATCTGATAAATTGAATTGAACTGCAGTTTAAATATTCAAATTTCTTTCATTTCATTTCGTTGTGGCTCTCTACTGCGTTCTACACTCTGTCAGCAATTGAATTGTAGGTACGTTTTTATTGTTTTCCTCAGTATATTGCAAAAATTAACTGTCTTGTATGAATGAATGAATTTGTTACATTATGTAATTAGATGATATGTATATGTATTACAGCAAAAAAAAAAAATCGAAAGAAAAAAACTATGTTTGCATATTTACATCTTTATTTACAGAGAGTACACCGAACAAAAAAATTTAACGCATCATATACAAATTCAATCTTCTGAAATTTCATCTTCTACTTTGTTGTTGTGTGCTGAGAATAGGAAAACAAAACTGCAGTTAATCAAAAAAACAAAACCCAATTCCTAAATTTTTGAAAAAAAAAAACTATCGGATTGAAGAATTTCACTCTACATGTAAAGTATATGTATAGTGATAATATATATCAATACACCAAAAAATTGCACAAATGAAAAAAATTTCACCTTCCGGCGTGGCCGTGCGCTCCCACGAGTGGCCATTTGCTGCGGATGTGAGCGGCGATGTGAGGGACACCCAACAAACAATAGATTCAACCGAGAAACCCACAGATCCAAATAACAAACCAAAAATTTCAATCAGATAAAAAAATTAAAAAAAAAAAAAACCGAAAAACCAAATAAGTGAAAAACCAAATAGTTGTTGTACAGATCTCAAAATTTCAAACTTCAAACAACAAAATTGGAGACAATAAGAACAAGATAAAACGAGACAAAAACAAGAACAAAACACGACAAAAAAAATCAAACAAAAACAAATATGTTCAGATCTAAAAGGAAAAAAAGAAATGAAAAATCGTAAAAAATAATGTTCATCTGAAAGTATGAAAAAACAACAAAAAATATACCAAATAAACAGTTTTAGATTATACTCTAAAGAACAATCTAGATCTAAACGCACAAAAAAAAAAAAAAAAAAAAAAAACCCAAATAAACGGAATAGATGAGTGATGCAAACGAAACTCCAAAACATTAAAAGAAGAACAAAATACAAACATAAATCAAACAAGAAGATGAAAGCTGTGAGAGAGAGAGGAAACGGAAGATGAAATGCCCGAGAGAGAAAGAGAAAGAGAGAGAGGGAGAGAGAGAGAGAGAGAGATGAAAGGAGGCGGCCAAAGTGTTAGGATTAGGTTTAGAGATGATTATATAGGGCTTTGTAGGTTAGAGCCAAATTACTTTTATGCCCATTTCTATATATATATATTTACATAGATATATATCTAGCTATAGACGGAACTTTCAATTATATATATAAATATTTATATATTTATAATCATTTAAACTTTATATTATGTTTATTTATTTTTAATTATTTATACTTTTAATCTTACTCATATTTAATATAAATTTAAATAATGATTTTAAAAATAATTTAAATAGTTATGGAAATATAAAAAATTTAATTATATAAATATTATCATACTCACAAAAATATTATTTAAATTTTTGTTTAAAATATTCACTAGAGAATATTCACTAAAAAAATACAAAAATATTATTTTAATATAATAAAGAAATCGTAAAGATTGACATATTGGATTTTTGTTAGATTTTTGTTTTTTTTTTCCATTACTTACACAGTTTATATATTAGTATAAAATTAATTTTGAATATTATTTTTTTATTTATATTTTTTTCTAATCATGTAAACTTTTTATTATATTTATTTACTTCCAATTATCTACACTTTTTATCATAATTATATTTATTATCTTTTTAAATAATAATTTTAAAAATAATTATGGAAATATAAAAATTTAATTATAAAAGTATTATCATACACAATAAAAATGATTGAATTTTTTGTTTAAAATATTCAATAAAGTAACTTTTCAAAACATACAAAAATATATTGAGTTGTTAAAATTCTAAATACAACTAAGATAATAATAAAAAAAATAGAAAATTATTATTTTAATAGATTAGATAAACAAACTAAGATAATAAAAAAAACGAATAGAAAAATATTATTTTAATATATTAGATAAACAATAGCAAATCAAATGTTATAGGTTTTTAAAAACTAAGTAAAATTTGAAAAACAAATTTAGAAAATCTCATTTTTAACTAAATTATAAACAAGTTTATGGGAATTTTAATGTTAATGTCCTTATAAAATTACTTTTTCCGTATTTTCTCAAATTTGTCTATTTTGCTTTCTATTAGATTTTGGTTTTTTTTTTTTTTTTTTTTTCGTTTACACCATTTATAGATTAGTATAAGATTAATTTTAAATATTATTTTCATATTAATATTTCCTTCTAATCATTTAACCTTTTTATTATATTTATTTACTTCAAATTATCTACAGTTTTTATTATACTCATATTCATTATAATTTTAAAAATATTTTAAATAATTATGGAAATATAAAAAATTTATAATATCTAATTTTTTGTTTAAAATATTCACTAAAGTAACAATTTAAAAGATAAGAAAAAATATTGAGTTCTTAAATTTATAAATAGAGGTAAAAAATTAATAATAAAACAATAATAGAGTAAAATAAATAAAGAATAAGCAATTGAATCTTAGAGGTTTTAAAAAAATAAGTTAAATTTAAAAAAAAATTTAGAAAATGTCATATTTTTCTAAATTAGAGATAATTTTATGGGAAATTTAATTTTAATACTTTTTTAATATTACTTTTATGTTATTCTCTCAAATTTGTCTATTTTTTTTTTTTTTTTCAGATTCTGGTTTTTTTTCCTCATCATTTGCACCACCTATATATTAGTATAAGATTGATTTCATATTTATTTTCTTCATTTTGTAGATTTTACTATTAAGTAAAATTATTTTCCTTTATTTTTATAACTTTTTAAAAGAATAGTTATAAATCTAAATATAAACTAAATTTATAAAAGTAAATTCACTTGTAGGATGGGTAAGTAAATCTATTCATGCTTTCCATTTTCAATTGTTGTACTATTTTTGTCTTATTTATGTTTTACTTTTTATTTGTTTCAACACAGATGTAATCAATTATTAGAGTAGCCATTTATTTCAATATTCAAAAAATCTTTGAAACATGAATAAACTCAATCTAAAAGTCTTACACATAATAAAACAATAATATTGAGTATTAACATTGATTAGCTTAAAGATGATCAATCATATTGAGTAATATAAAATAGAGTAAAAATTTTACATGTAACTTAAGAAAAATATATTTTAAAATATATAAAGAATTCATACCAATAAATGACAACTTATCATTTTATTTTTGTACACAAAAAAAAAGGGGGGAACAAATCAAATTAAAATATACATATTTATTAAAAAAACACTTCAACAACCAACAAATTATTTAGAAAAAAATATTATATTGCTGTAAAAAAATTAAACTAAAACAAAATTGATTCAAGTTAAGAATAAATTGTTCAAATTTTTAAACATATGTTATATTCTGTGAAAAAACAATTTCAATGAAAAAAAAATATATAAAAACATAACAATAAAAATAACGACTAAATTTTTTTATCTCTAAAAATATAACATTTAAAAAAATATATATGCTTTAATTTTTTAAAAATTAATATGCTTCTTTGAAGTAATAACATCTTCTTCTTCTTCTTTTTTTTTTTATTTGTTGTATTTTTTGTTGTTAAAAATAGTGGCTATTTTGTCATCAAAAGGATTAAAATTCATCTAATAATATATTATATTGGCAACAAATATAATATTGGAATTCTCATTTTATATAATATATATAATGTAATATACAAATATATAATATATAAATCTTATAATATATCCATATATATAAATATATAGAAATAAGAAATATGAATAAATAGAAATAATAAATAAAATAAATAAAACAAAAGAAAATGAAAAATATTTCAAAAAATCAAATTGATTCAATGTTTCAAATTGATGTATCTAAAGTTATTAAACTATTTTGTTTTGCTGATTTCATTTGTATAAATGAATTTTACGTTATTTTACATCTTTAAAGAAATATATTCTTATTAAAAAAATTCTAATATATTATTTGTTGTCAAAAATAGGGGCTATCTTGTCAACGGCAGTATCAAAATTCAGATGACATTATAATCATTTGGTAAGAAATTTGTAAGTGTTCATTTGTTTTGTAAATATTCAACATTTATTTTTTGTTCTATTACATATTTAATTGTACATATTTCTTCAAAATTAAAAAAAATAAAAAATAAAAAACTAATGTCTTATTTGTTGTCAAAATTAGGCCTTTCTTCTTAATAAAGAAATCAAAATTCAAATCACATTATAATCTTTAGAAAAGAAATTTTGAAATAATACAGTAAATATTTATTTTTTGTATAAATATATATTTAATAATACATATTTAATCTTAAATATTTTTTATTTTACCTTTTGCTAAAATATTGCAAAAATCTGTTTATCATATTTTGACTTTTAGTTTTTAATAAACAAATGCTATGAAACTTTTTAAAAAATAAAAAATTTACTACATATTACTATATGTTTCTTTTATGTAAAATCATTGTATATATTATATACAAATCTCAATTTATTCTTACATGTTAATTACACAATTATAAATGTCTTAATTTTTCTTGTTCTTTTACAATATTTGCATTTTATTTATCCATTCATACTTCAATAATTTGTTTTTTTAACAACAGTTTCATTTCTTTAAACATATTTCATGAGACTTATTATATATATGTTATTTTTTACAAATATTTATTGATTAAAATATGGTCAATAAAAACTTTAATATAGATTTCAATCTAAATAATGGTGTTTCCATCAAGTTTTAATCTCAAAATCACTATAGAACATAGTGATTTTAAAAATAATACCATATTTAGACAATGATTTGTATGTAAATTTGATTTTATCAAACTATAAAATTTATACCTATAAATTCAAAAAAACATTTTATGACCAATTCTTTAACTGTAAATATTTGTAAAATAAAACATTATAATTTTTTGTTATTTCTGATTTAAACTATTTAAATTTTATTTTTATTAAATTTAACCATTTAAATAAATGTATGAATTAAAAAAATTTAAATTAAATACAAACTTAATATATAATATAAATTTTTATAACTTCTTTTATATAATTCATTAATTCAAAAATTCAAAAGAAATTTTTAAAAAAACATTTGAATGTTATCAATTGTATCCCTTATCAAAATTAATTGCAACAAATTAAAACTTTTTCATCTCTTTAAAAATTTTAAAAATAAATATTTGTTTTTGAAAATAACATACATTTTTTTTAATAGGTATTACATTCTCAAGTAAAAGATCTGCAGTTAACAAATATCGTGCTAGCTAAAGAAACTGTAAGTATTATTTTTCTTTATATACTACAAATTCTTTGCTTTATTTAATTCATGCTTAAAACTATATCTTTATAAAACCATAAAAAATTTATTTTCAAAAATTTATTATTTTGACTGTAACAATAAATTGTTAATTTATTTGCTTAAAAAGTTAGATTATATTTCAGATAAAATTTATCACATTTATTTTGGTGGTTTCATTTCTATAAATGAAATTTACATTACTTTAGATTTAAAAAAAAATATTTTCTTATTAAATAAATTCTAATGTATTATTTGTTGTTAAAAATAGGGACTATCTTATCAACAGGAAGATCAAAATTCAGATAACATTATAATCATTTGGTAAGAAATTTGTAAGTATTTTTTTGTTTTATTAATATTAAACATTTATCTTTAGTTCAATTATATATTTATTGGTACATATTTCTTTAAAAGAAAAAAAAAATCTAATGCCTTATTTGTTGTAAAAAATATGGCCTTTTTTATTAACAAAAAATTCAAAATTTAAATAACATTATAGTCTTTTGACATAAAATTTCTAAATATTATATTAAATATTTATTTTTTGTATAAATATATATTTAATAGTACATATTTAGTCTTAAATATTTTTTATTTTAGCTTTTGCGAAAATGATGCAAAAATCTATTTATCATATTTGTGTTTTAATTTTTTAATAAACAAATGCTATGAAATTTTTTCAAAAATAACAAATTTACTACGTATTAATGTATTGTTCTTTTATTTAAAATCTTTGTATATATTTACAATTGTCTTTTATATGTTGTTAGTTCATAAATTTACACATCATCTCTTTGATGTGAAATTTATTTCCTAACAAAAGTAAATTCATACATTTCTTTTAAAATTATTTCACTTATTAACTGTTTGTATTTTCTTAAACATTTAGTTGTCCTTGAACATCAATCCATCCAGAACTTTATTAATAATTTATATCTTTAAAACATTTATTAACATAAAAAAATAAAAATAAAAAAAAAACTTCTATTTATTATTTTTCTTCTTTCCAGTTCTTAAAAATTTTAAATTTTATAAATATGTTCTTTAAACTTTAATATTTAAATATAAAATCTTTGCATATAAATTTTAATGTTCTGGATGGATTTTTGTTTAAGGATGAATATTTTGTTCCTCTATGTAATAGAATTAAATACCAACAGTTATAAAATACTGTTTTGTCACAATACTATATATAAATCTCAAATTATTCTTAGATATTAATTATACAATTACAATTATAAATGTCTTAAATTTTTTTTTTCTTTCAAAATATTTGCATTCTATTTGTCCATCGATACTTTAATATTTTGTTTTTTTAACAACAATTTCATTTCTTCAAACATATTTCATGATAGTTATTATATAAATGTTATTTTTTGTAAATATTTCTTAATTAACATATGGTCAGTAAAAATTTTAATATAGATTTCAATCTAAATAATGGTGTTTGCATCAAATTTTAATCTCAAAATCACTATAGAACATAGTGATTTTAAAAATAATACCATATTTAGACATTGATTCTATGTAAATTTGAATTTATCAAGCTATAAAATTTATAGCTATAAATTCAAAAAAGACATTTATGACCAATTCTTTAACTATAAATATTTATAAAATAAAACATCCTAATTTTATGTTCTTTCTAATTTAAACTATTTAGATTTTATTTTAATTAAATTTAACCATTTAAAATAAATGTATAAATAAAATAAATAAGATAAATACAAACTTATTATATAATATAAATTTTTATCACTTCTTTTATATAATTCATTAATTAAAAATTCCAAAATAAATTCTTAAAAAAACATTTGAATGTTATTAATGTTTTAAATTTGATATTATAATAACAAATGACTATTCTTACTATTATATATCAACTAAAGATCAAGTTCTTGCAACTTCGTTTATCAATTGTATTATTTTTGTATTTACAAATAATTATTATAATATCTCTAATCAAAATTAATTGCAACAAATTAAAACATTTTTATCTCTTTAAAAATTTTAAAAAATATATTTCTTGTTAAAAATAACATACATTTTTCTTTTTTAAAAATAGAGATTATATTTTCAACTAAAAGATCTGAAGTCAACAAATATCCTGCTAGCTACAAAAACTGTAAGTATTTTTTTTCCTTGTATATTACAAATTATTTCATTTATTCAATCCATGCTTAAAATTATATGTTTATTTAGCATGTAATATTTTATTCAATAAAGTATATAATATAAATAAATATATTTATTATATGTTCTTTTTTGTTCCAATTAATAAACTTTTTGAACTTTTTATTTACTGTCAATTTAAAATTTTGAACTTTTAATTTACTTTATTGACATATCAAATGATAAAATTTTATTATTTATTTCCAAAATCTTTATTTCAGGAAATAATTAAATAAAATTCTGCTTCAAAAACAATCAACAAAAAAATGTCATCTAAAGATCTTCTACAAAACAAAAAAGATCAATTGCAGCAAAGAACAACAAAAAGACATTGTCAGAAACAAGTTTCGAAAAGAGATATGCTTGATTTTCAAGATTCAACGCCATCTGATATTGATCAAATGATTATATCAATCGATGATACATCAGATGATCATCTCGAACCTATTGGCAATATTGAAAATTCTAATATTCAACAATACCATGGAAAGAGGTCCAGAATTTCTCGCCGTAATTTTAACATTCTTGGAATGACCTCCTCAGAAGAGCCTAGCATATGCCCAAATGTTCATCTCCTTGCTAAAAATTCAGAAGAATCTACACAATTAAATATTTCATACAGTTCTTCTGCTGGCTCAAGTTATTCTGTAAATTTGTTAAAAGGAAAGTCAACAAATGCACCAACAGAGACAAGTCAACTTTCTGAACAACTTATGGTCCAACAGGTTTAGTAACTTTTCTTTTTTGTCATCATATATTTTATTTATTTACTCTCTTTCAATAATTATTTTTTCTCTAAAATAGGTTCCTCTTGTTGATCAATTACAATCAAGTGCTCAAAAAAATCTGCGAAGATGTACTTTTGGTAAGAACTAAAAATAAAATGAATTCTTTAATAACATTATATTTTATTGTTATTTATATTTAAAATATTGATTGAAAAAAAATTATTTAATTATTTCTAATGAAAATTCTTATATTTGTTTTTCTTTTACCCCAACTCAATAGGCACATTACGTCGTCATAATGTTGTACATAGACAAATATTACAAAATGTTCCAGTTGAAGCAAATTATTTACCAAATATGCCACATTGTCAGCATTGCAAAGCAAAAAGATTCTTTCATGAAACAAACAATTTCTGTTGTGCTGATGGATCAATCTCTTTGGTTACAAATGATGTTCCAGATCAACTCTATAATCTGTTTGTTTCAAATACTGCTGAATCTACACAATTTCGGACATATGTTCGAACGTACAACAACAAATTTGCTTTCACATCTTTTGGAGTTAAATTTGACAGAAATTTATGTCGAAGAAACAGAGGAATATATACATTTCGAGCTCAAGGTCAAATTTATCACTGTCTCCCTGATTTGATTCCTTCAGATGGTCAACCTTCTAATTTGCAGCTATATTTCTATGACATTGAACATGAATTCGAGAATCGCATTGTTGACTCAATCAGAATGGATCCTTCTATTATTGCCCAACTTATGGATCTCCTTCGTGTAAATCCATATTCAACATTTTTTCGATCTATTGGTGATTTGCCAAATTTAGAATATCAAAAAATCTGTATAAAATCAGATCCTGGTTTAGATCAACGGGTGTTTAATGCCCCAACATCATCAGAAGTTGCAGCTATTTGGGTTGAAAATGATGATTCAGAACATTTAACACCTCGTGATATTTTCATATTTAATCATATTGGCGGGAGTCATTTAGTTCAATATTATTTTGGATGCTATGATCCGCTTCAATATCCTCTGTTGTTTCCTCTTGGAGATATTGGATGGCACCAAGGCATACAAAGAATTAACAAAAGAATTGCATCTGTATCTGCCAATAACTGCACAACTCAATTAATTGATCCTCATCGATCAACATCAGCAGAAGAATTACTCAGAAGAGAAGAACAAGGTTAAATTTTCTATCCTATCTTTTTTATACAACTTATTATTAATATATTTGGTATGTATTTTTTTAAATAATTTTTTATTACTTTTGTAGTTTTAAAGAAAAAGAGAAAAGATCCCATTGTTTCTTGCCGTGAATATTACTGTTACAAGTTGCAAATTAGAGAAAATCTGAAATCTATCCTTCTAATCTCTGGCCGACTTCTTCAACAATTTGTTGTTGACATGTATATCAAGATAGAGACTTCAAGGTTAGATTATTTTCGTTGCAATCAACAACATATTCGATCTGAATTATATCAAGGCATTGTTGATAGCATTAATCTTGGAGAAACAAATGCTTCAAGAATTGGCAAACGTATAATTTTGCCTTCATCTTTTATTGGAGGCCCAAGAGATATGCAAAAAAGATATTTAGAAGCAATGGCTTTAGTTCAACGATATGGCAAACCAGATATTTTTTTGACAATGACATGCAATCCAAATTGGAAAGAGATCTCAACTCAATTGTTACCACATGAGGAAACCCAAAATCGACCTGACTTAATTGCTCGAATTTTTAGAGCAAAATTAGAGGATCTGAAGTATGAATTATTCAAACGAGAAATATTTGGAAAAATCTCAGCATATGTTTATGTTATTGAGCACCAAAAAAGAGGACTTCCACATGCCCATTTCCTGATTATATTGCGTCAAGATTGGAAATTATACGCACCAGAATCTTTTGATGAGATCGTATCTGCTGAATTACCTGACAAAGACAACAACTTACATCTCTATACAGCTGTTGTTAAGCATATGATGCATGGCCCATGTGGAGTTCTAAATCCAACAAATGTATGCATGAAAAAAAATGGTTGTTGCAAAAATAATTACCCAAAACAGTTTGTCTCAAACACTGTTGTTGGAAATGATTGCTTCCCAATATACAAACGCTGCAACAATGGAAGAACAGCCAAAATCAGAGGACATGATTTAGATAATCGTTGGGTTGTTCCATATAACCCTTATTTACTTGCAATGTTTGACTGCCATATTAATGTTGAGATATGTTCTACAATAAAAGCTGTCAAGTATCTTTACAAATACATTTATAAAGGCCATGATCGTATTGCCTTCAATCTGGTTTCTGAACAAAGCACTCAACAGATTGATGAAATTGAAAGATTTCAATCAGCTCGATGGATTACTCCACCAGAGGCTATGTGGAGAATATTTGGCTTTATTATCAATGAGGTTCATCCAGCAGTCTATAGCTTACATTTACATCTTGAAAATCAGCACCAGGTTACTTTCCGTGCACATGAAAACTTAACAAATGTGATAAACTCTGACTTTTCAGCAAAGTCAATGCTGACTGAATTTTTCGCAACAAATTAAGCTGATCAGAATGCCAGAAAATTGTTGTATAAAGAATTTCCTGAATTTTATGTTTGGAGCCAACAATACAAAATGTGGACTATTCGAAAAAAACAGGTTGTGATAGGTCGAATTGTTACAGCAAATCCTTTTGAAGGAGAAAGGTATTATCTGCGGATGTTATTAAATCATATAAGAGGTCCTTTATCATTTGATCATCTCAAAACTGTCAATGGTATCTTGGCCCCCACATTTCGTGAAGCTGCAACTATGTATGGTTTATTACAGAGAGATGACAGTTTAGAAGAATGCTTATACGAAGCCTCTCTTTACCAAATGCCTTTCAGTTTAAGAAGACTATTTGCAACAATTTTGGTTTACTGTAATCCTACAAATCCAAGAGATCTCTGGGAACGCTTTGAACAAGATATGTGTGCTGATTTTCAATTAGTTGAAAGTTCTTCATCAACTGTTAGAACTGAAACTTTACGCTCCATCTGCACAATATTTGAATCAATGGGTAGAAACGTTAATTCGTTCCATCTTATAGACCAAAACATTGATTTTGATCAAGATGAGTTTTTGTTTAGAGAAATTGATGATGAATTAGCTGTTCCAATTCCAGAAGAAGATCTTCATGCATCAACACTGCTTAATTGCGAACAACAAAATGCTTATAATTCTATCTTACAAAAAGTTTTGTCAAATGAACCTGCGATGTTCTTTATTGATGGTCCTGGTGGTACAGGAAAAACATTTTTATACAAAGCACTCCTTGCTACAACAAGAACAAAGCAATTAATTGCTCTTGCAACTGCTTCATCTGGTGTAGCTGCATCAATCTTACCTGGAGGTCGAACTGCACATTCACGATTCAAAATTCCACTAGATACCAACAAAAATCTCACATGTAGTGTCAGTAAACAAAGTGGACTTGCAAGATTACTACAAAAAGTAAAGTTAATCATATGGGATGAAGCTCCTATGTCAAGAAAAGAATCTATAGAAGCATTGGATAAAATGCTAAAGGATATTAATGATTCAGAATTATCTTTTGGTGGAAAAGTTATTGTATTTGGTGGAGACTTTCGTCAGATTCTACCTGTGGTCCCAAAAGGAACAAGACAACAACAGATTGATGCCAGCTTAGTTTCTTCCTACCTATGGCCAAAATTGACAAAAATTCGTTTAACTGAAAATATGCGTGCAAGATTAGATCCAGACTTCTCAAAATACATATTGGATTTAGGGAATGGGTTACCACCAATCACAATTAATGAATACGTTAGAATTCCTGCAGTCATGTTAATTCCATATGAAAATGATTCTGCTTCTTTGGATCATTTGGTGGATACTGTTTTTCATAATATTTCTGATTATTCAACAAATATTTCAAGCATGATGAATCGAGCTATATTGACACCAAAAAATAGTTATGTTGATGAAATAAACACTTTGTTGATTCAGAGATTTCCTGGAGAGTTAAAACAGTATTACAGTTTTGATGAAACAATCGATGCATCTGAACAGGCAGTCATGGAAGATTTCTTACATACTTTAACACCAAATGGACTTCCTCCACATGAATTATTGTTGAAACAAAACTGTCCAATCATGTTATTGAGAAACATCAATCCTTCAGAAGGACTATGCAATGGAACACGACTAATCTGTCGCAATTTTGATCGTAACGTTATTCATGCAGAAATTGCAGTTGGTCATCACAGTGGCAAAAAGGTTTTTATTCCGAGAATTCCATTTTTACCAAATCCTGATGAAAACAGTGGTTTCCCATTCAAACGAACTCAATTCCCTGTTAAACTAAGCTTTGCAATGAGTATAAATAAGTCACAAGGACAGACATTAGATTTTGTTGGGATATACTTGCCACATCCAGTTTTTTCACATGGACAATTATATGTAGCTTTATCAAGAGCTAAGACTATTTCTGCAATCAAGATTCTGATACGACCAATCTCAACTGATGAACCAGAAAAAAACTGCACAAAAAATATTGTCTACACAGACTTATTAACATTGGCCTCCTCTGACTGATGTTATGCAGGTAACAAATTTTTTTTTTTATATTTAATTTTAACTGCTATAAATAGATTAAAAATTTCCTACAATTTTTTTTTATATTTCCAATATTCTATTAATTTATTCTTGTTAACTAATTAATACATATAAGTTTCTATTAGTTTTTATTTTACAGTTTAATTAATTCCATTTCTTTCCTTTTATGTTTATAGACTTCATTTCTTTTTGGCTTATCAGTTTTCAAAATGCGGATCACTTATACATCAATTAAAGATATTACTCCAAAGACAAGGGACTGGAAAATCAAGATGCTCGTGGTTGAAAAATCCCCCAAACGAATTGGGCAACACTCATCAATAAAATACCAAAATTTAATGTTGGTAGATGAACAGGTACAATATTTTTTTCTCTACTTACAATTTATTCTACAAATATACTCATATATATATATATATACTTTATATAACATATCTTATACATTCTATGTAATTATATTTACTTGTAAAATTTTTTTACTTTTTTTTTTAAAAACAAATTCCTTACTTATTATAAAAACTAACAACCAATACTTTCTTATATAATATAGGGAAATCGTCTGCAAGCAACAATGTTCGGAAATGATATTGATTCAAGAGAAGACTCTCTCCAGATGTTTCGATCCTACTATATTATAAACGCATATGTCAAACTACTGGATCCTAAATATAAAACTGAGTCGCATGAATACCAATGGATTATAAATGCAAAAACAATCATCGAAGAGATTCCAGAAAATGAACAACAAGAAATACCAAAGTACAACCTCATTCCCATTAACGAGTTGGATGCTTATAAGGATTCAATTGCAGAAATAGGTAAATTATTATCATTTTTTAATTTTTTTTTCCTAAACAGCTAATCATTTCAATATTTTTAATCAGATCTCTTAGCAGTTGCTCTTCACATCAAACCTCCAAAAGAAATAACATTAACAAATGGACCAGCTACTCTTCAAGAAATCTATGTTATAGATCAAAGGTAAATTTTTTTTCCCCTTTTTAATTTTTGAAATTTTTTTTATAATCTTTACTTTTTAAATTCTTTTTAATTTTCTCCTTTCATATCATGTAGCTTCAATCCTATCTCGTTGACTATGTGGGGACGTTTTGTTCAAGACGAATGCAAAAAAATTTCTGAAATAATCGAAACAAAACCAATTCTACTTGCAACAAAGCTCAAAGTTCGTTCTTACAATGGTAATTCTAATAATTCAAATTCTTAATTCTTATTTTAAATCTTACATTTTTTAACTAACAATTATTTATATTAACGAAACAGGACTATCTCTTTCATCTCGACCAGCAAGTGCATTTACAATCAATCCTCTTATCCCTGAAGCAAAACTGCTGCAAAGATGGTAATTCATATTAATTACAATATTTTTTATTAACATATCTATTAAAAATGTTCCAATTATAATTTCTTTTTTTCTTTTTTAGGATTGCAATCAATGATTCAAGACTTGAAGTCATAATTGCAAAATCATTAAAATACCCATCTACATCTTTATCGTCAGTTGGTATTCGACAAATAACAAAAAATTGTGATGTTGCTGCATTACTAAAAAGTTTGCAACCAATGGAGGTAAATTATTTTTCTTAACATCATATTTATATTTATATTCCTTCTCATTAAACAAAATATTGTTCTTAATATAATATAGAAAGCAAAATTCTGGATCAAGGCAAAGATAAATATCATAAATTTGCACCAAATCTTCTTCTATATGTCATGCATCAATTGTAACAAAGGAACTGGGCATGACCATAATGAAAGCTTTCTCTGTTACCACTGCAAACATCAAAGTGTTGCTGAACCACGGTACACATTTTTTTTACTTCAATAATTAACAATTCATTTCAAAATTATTCACATATTAATTTTACCAATACTAACAAAAAATAATACTTTTATTATTTACAGTTGTCGAGCATATGTTGAAGTTGATGACGGGACAGGAAAATTAGCAGCTGTTATGTTCGGTGAACTTGCAGAACAAGCATTGGGTCATTCAGCCATTGATTTCATGAATCATACTGGAGAGGTAACTTTATTCTTTTTCACAAAATTTTCAAATAAAATTATATATAAATTATTTTTACATTGACTAATTATCTAAACTCACTAACTATTTACTACACAGGAACATTTACCATTTATACAAAAAATGGCATCAGAAGCTTCAGAAAATCAATGGATGATTCAACTTGCTGTGGACCCAGAAATATTCAACCAACAAAAACACAAAAACTTCAATGTTATCTCCATCAGTCCTGTCCAATATGGACCTGAGCTTGAATGACACCTAAACAAAAAAAACAAATCCATAACTCATTTTGCTGTTTATATCTGTGTAATATTTTTGCTGACAATTTTTTGTAACTTAACTAAACAGTTAACAGTAAAACGAAGCAAACGTGCATCGCACGTTGGTCCTCAACTAGTATATATATATGGGAAAAGCTTGTATGTCCTTATGTTTGACCACCCTAATTGACTGTTGGTCAATTGTTTTTTTTTTTTGTTACATTAGTGATTAAGGAAGTGATTTTAAATATTGGTATATTTTTTTTTTATTTTTTAAATATTTAAATATATTAAAAAATTATGAAAAGAAAAAAGGAATTTTTTTTTTTTTTTGCCTGAGTGGCTCGAAACGTTAGACGGCACAGTAGCCCAATTCATATATATGGGAAAAGCTTGTACGCCCCCTCTATATATAAATGTGTGGCTGTCATGAGATCTATCAGATCTCGACAGTGTAATTTTTATTTTATTTATTTTATGTATTTTTTAATATTTTTAAATATTTAAAAGAAAAATTTGCAATATCATTAAAAAATACATTCTTAATGATTAAGTTAAAATAAAATAAAATAAAATAAAAAATTCACTGTCGAGATCTAATGTGTGGGTTTAGCATTTTGATATATAAATACCAATAGATGCGATCGACAAATTAATATATAATCCTACATATATAGAACATGACATTAATGTCAATAATACACACAATACCAAAAAAAGTTATAACAACTGCATGCATTTGGACGACAGATGGCCCGCTTGCACCCTTTGAATCCGTACGTCATAGCTTCGAAGGAAACCCTCCGACAGAACTCCCAACATAAAATCGCTGTTGTTCTTTCCATTAAGCCCATAACTGACCATAAATGGGCCACATAGACACGATTTGTCCACACTGCTACTATAATTCCGGCCCAATTTCAGATTCATACATTTATTACTCGTGTAATAACTGTCACTTGTGGTACATTCATGACTTGTCATAGAATTGACATTTATTTTTCACTGCGATTTCATCATATCATTAGTAAAATGCTAGGTGTATGATTATAACTGTCATGAATGCAAGGTTGTCACACCGGACCCTCCCCGCATATGGCCCCCACCTGCATAGGCCCGGTAGCAGCCCTACTAGGCAGGCCGGCTCGAGCTCGGGCTTGAGGATTGAGTTTATGAAGTTTCATTAGCCCATAACTGACCTCACATAAATGGATGGTCTGGTTCAGATTCTGGTCCCTACCTAATGTCCCAATAGATCTGCTTTCCCATTCTCTTGAAAAAGGCTCGGACAACATTGGGCCACAGAGACATGTACGATTTATCCACATTGCTACTATAATAGTGGCCCGATTAGCTTGAAAAATTTAAAAGGTGGTCCAATACAACCGACATCATGTATAACGTTTTTGTTCCTCATTTTTAACGTGGAGATCATCGAGGTTGTGTTTTTCCTAGCACTAAAAGCCCTAGGTCACATCGATCATTCATGACTCAAAAATAATGTTTTCAATTGCTACCACATACCAGAGACAGAAACACACTTGTTAATTATGCATATTTCCCACTTGGGTTTCATTAAAGTAGTGCATGAAAGATCTGGACTCCAAGAGGGCTGGCGCCATATATATATATGAAACACAGAGAGACATGGAGCTTTATCGATCATCAAACTGTAGACACAACGCCCACAATCAGCCTTTTAGTACTTTATATTATACTGATTACGACTGAAGTAAAGAAAATAATAATAAAGAAGAAAAGAAAAAACATGTTTTGATCATGAATGTCAACCTCAAATTGGGACCCAAATGCACGAAAGGCCGGATTGAAGAATGGGACATGCGTAAAAAAATGGCTCTAGAATCTAGCTAGGCATCGCTGCCTCTAGGGCTATATATGTTGTTTTGGAGTTTTGTTTAGGTTCAAAGCAACCATTATTACATTTATAATAATCATGAAGAATAATTGTAAAAAGTAATGAAGCTTATCCACGACTACTCCCCCTTCATCTACCTCCCTGATCTCTCCCTCCTTTCAACTTTTTCCCGTCCCCCCAAAGATCAAGCATTAATCCACCTCAAGGGATCAAGGCAAATTAAAAGGAAATTCCTGGATGAAATTAATTAGATGGGGGCCAGAGCACATAGGTCACCACGAGTTTGTTTAGAACAAGACAAGTTTAGCATCATGTCATTTCCAGTCATGTGTTTGTTTCCCCCACAACTGATTCTCTATTGGGCCGTATAGTGGCCATTTAATAAATATTGCATACCAGCTGCTAACTTCAAAAAGCTACCTAGCTTCTTCATTAATTAAACTCATGGAGTACAATATTTAAATTTAATTAATTCATTAAACTTTGATCAAATATATAATTTAAACACCATTATATATATAATATATGTTATATATAAAGGAGTTCATTTAATTACCATGCATGCACATATAATCTTTGCTTTGGATAGTGTATTGGCAATGTCAGTAATATGCATGGGTTCATGATCAGAAGTCTAGTTTCAAAGTTGTCAGCAAATATTACGTACATGTTTCAAAAACACATGATGTCTAGCTCAGTATAAAGTACCCTTGCATGTGTTACTTTCGTATAAACTTGAATATGATCCCCAAGAAAAAGAGACAAAAGAAAAAAAAGTCAGATAATTCAACTTGCTCAATCACATAACAATCATTTTTCTCTAAATTTGTCTGTATTCTTGATATTTTTTCCCCAATATGGAGCTATCTAATAATGTAAATATATCATGTATCAAGTAGATAGATCCAGGATCGACGTAAATCTTCAATTTGTCAGCATGCTAGATTCGCATTAACATATCATATAGCCGACGACCTAGCTACTCTAATTTATGTAGTAATACTGCAAGTTAATGAAACAAAATTATAGTCAGCCTTTCTTAATTACTAAGGCTGACTATAATTAATTAGGATTATGACCAGTAACTGATCGACCTGATCTGTTAATAGCCCATGTATTTTCCTGTTGTGAAAAACGATGACAATGAATTGAAAATAACACCGAATGAGAAAAAATGATCACACATGCAATCACACACGACACAAGATATACGTGGTTCGGCAAATTGCCTACGTCCACGGGAGCTGCAGAGGATTTTATTATTGAGGAATTACACTACAAGATGGGTCACAACACTGTTCATCCACAGTGTTTTCGTAGCTGCTCTGTTACAAACAAAAGAGGCAAAAATCATATATATAGTTCAAACGGCGGAATCCCTAAAACGCATGTTCGCTCGAGCGGCGTGTCGAGCGCGCGTTGAGCGAACTTCCCTTCCGCATCCCGCTCGAGCTCACTGTCGAGCTGACGTCGAGCGTTCGACTCTGCCTGATTTCGCTCGAGCGACCAATGCCTCCGCTCGAGCGAACTCCTCCTGCTCGAGCTCACTGTCGAGCTGACATTGAGCGTTCGACTCTGCCTGATTTCGCTCAAGCGGCCAATGACTCCGCTCGAGCGGTGTGGACCAGACTCCACAGTACTCAACAATTCTCCCACTTGGAGACTGGTACACTCGCTGTATCGCCGTCTTCCTCAAACATGATATCCTCCACCTCTGCAACTCACTGCTCCTGTCTTCATTCTAGAAGACCAACTGAAGTTGCGCACAACTTCAGTTTCTCAAGCGTAACACCCTTTGTCAACATATCAGCAGGGTTCTTGCTTCCACATATCTTCTCACCACCAAGTGTATAAACAAAGCCCGTGGTACTCTTTCTGCTGTCAATATCTCTAGCTAAATCAGCATCAACATAGCCCTGCACCTCCAAGCTCTCTCCAGAGAAACATAAACAGGTTTCTGAGGAACCCTTTAGGTACCTCAAAATCCACTTAACTGCTTCCCAATGTTGCTTTCCTGGGTTACTCATGTATCTACTCACAACTCCCACTGCATGGGCAATATCCGGTCTTGTGCAAACCATAGCATACATAAGTGAACCAATGGCTGAGGCATAAGGAACCTTACTCATGTAATCTCGTTCCTCCTCTGACTCTGGTGACTGATTCTTGCTGAGTCTGAAGTGACTTCCCAAGGGTATGCCAACTGGTTTGGCCTTGTCCATGTTGAACCTGCTGAGTACCTTTTTCACATACTCAGCCTGTGAGAGTCTCAACGTACCTCTGACTCTGTCTCTGACAATTCTCATGCCAAGGATTTGCTTTGCAGCTCCCAAATCCTTCATGGCAAAGTGCTCTGACATTTGCTTCTTCAGATTATTGATCTCATCAATACTAGCCCCTGCAATAAGCATGTCATCCACATACAATAGCAAAATAATGTAAGAATTGTCAAAATGCCTGACATAGCAACAGTGATCTGCCTGACATCTAATATACCCTGCACTGTGCATAAAGTTGTCAAATTTCTTGTACCACTGTCTAGGAGCTTGCTTCAGGCCATACAAGCTCTTCTTCAGTCTGCAAACTGAACCTTCCTTTCCCTGTACCACAAACCCCTCAGGCTGGTGCATGTAGATGTCTTCTTCAAGGTCTCCATGAAGAAAAGCTGTCTTCACATCTAACTGCTCAAGAAATAGATCTTCAGGGGCAACCATAGCCAGTACCATCCTGATAGTTGTGATCTTTACCACAGGAGAAAAGATCTCAGAGTAGTCAATACCCTGCTTTTGCTGAAAGCCTTTTACAATAAGTCTAGCCTTGTACCTCTTACTGCCGTCATGCTCAATTTTCACCCGGTACACCCACTTGTTGTGTAATGCCTTCTTCCCTGATGGAAGTTCTATCAACTCCCATGTCTGATTCCCTAGCAAGGAATCCATCTCGTCTTTCATGGCCAGCTCCCACTTGCTAGAATTCTCATCTTGCAAGGTTTCTTCATAACTCTGCGGTTCTCCACCATCTGTCAACAGAATGTAATTCAAAGTAGGTGAGAAACGCTGTGGGGGACGTATAGTCCTAACTGACCTGCGAACTGCAACTGTAGGAGTAGACGGTTCTGAAACTGCCTGCGGAATAATAGGAATGGGTGTATTGGACCCACTCTCCCCGTCACTCTCATCTCTACACTGCACTGTGACCTCTGGTAGGTCATCCAATCCTACAAACTCGGACTCCTAAGGAGCTACTGCAGGAACTGTACTCGACTTATCCTTGTACATCATTTTCTCATTGAAAATCACATTCCTGCTTCTTATGATTTTCCGACCCTGATCATCCCAGAAACGATAGCCAAATGCCTCGTCTCCATAGCCAATGAAATAGCATTTCTTTGACTTAGCCTCAAGCTTACTGCGAGCATCAGAATCAACAAGCACATAAGAAAGACAACCAAAGGTTTTAAGGTGAGAAAACTTAACCTCTTTCCCGCTCCAAACCTCCTCAGGCAATCCACAATCCAGTGGAACTGATGGCCCTCTGTTTATCAAATAAACGGCAGTGCTGACTGCATCTGCCCAGAAAGTGGGTGGTAGTCCAGCGTGCAACCTCATGCTTCTAGCACGCTCATTAATGGTCCTGTTCATACGCTCAGCAACTCCATTTTGCTGTGGTGTCCCAGGAATGGTCTTCTCCATTCTGATACCCAGAGCTGCACAGTACTCCTTGAACCCGCCATCAACATACTCACCACCATTGTCAGACCTCAAACACTTCAGTTTCAAGCCTGTCTCTGTCTCAACCATGGCTTTCCAAATTTTGAAAACATTAAATACTTCAGATTAATGTTTCAAAAAATAAATCCATACCTTTCTACTATGGTCATCAATGAACGTAACATAGTAGCGAGAACCTCCAAGAGATGCAATTGGAGAAGGACCCCACACATCTGTGTGCACAAGATCAAGTCTTCCTGTCTTTGGCGTCCTGCCACTTTTCAAGAAGCTGACCTTCTTTTGCTTCCCCATAACGTAACTCTCACACATACCGAGATCAACTGTCTTCAGTTCTGGTAGCTTGCCTCTAGACAGAAGTTCCGTCATGCCCTTCTGACTCATATGGCCAAGCCTACAATGCCACAAATCTGCTGTGCTCTCTGCAACGGTAGTAGCAATAGTGTCAATTAAACCAGTAGTCATATAAAGTGTACCAGTTTTCTTACCCCGAGCTAGTACCAATGCCCCTTTTGTGACCTTCCAGGTGCTATCTGAGAACACCACTGAATGACCACACTCATCAAGCTGCCCAACAGAAATGAGGTTCTTCTTCAACTCAGGAATGTGTCTGACCTTTTGCAAGGTCCATTTGTTCTTGCCAGGGAGTGCAATGTCAATGTCTCCCATCCCCACTACGTTCAGAGCCTCACCATCAGCCAAATATACCTTCCCAAAATCACCTGCAACATAATTCCTCATTAGTTCCCGGTGGGAAGATGTATGGAAGGAAGCCCCTGAATCCAGTATCCAGTCATCAACTGGACTATGAACTGCAAGCAATAGTGCATCCTGTACTTCTTCAGTTACTACATTAGCACTATCATTCTCCGTCTTCTTGGGGTTTTTGCAGTTTTTCTTTATGTGGCCAGCTTTGCCACAATTCCAGCAAGTTGCCTGCTGACCAGGCCTCGACTTGCTCTTGCCCCTATACTTTGATTTTGATCTTCCTCTGTTTGAATTCCTGTCATGTGATCTCCCTCGAGAGTCAACATTTAGGGTTGAACTCAAACCCGAGGTCTCGCCTGAATCTTTCCTGCGCACCTCCTCAGCCAAAATCAAATCACGAATATCATCATATTTCAGTTTATTTTTTCCAGCAGAATTACTAACAGCCATTCTCATGGCTTCCCAGCTATTTGGCAATGAAGCCAATAGTATCAGTGCACGTATCTCATCATCAAATTCAATTTCAACAGACGACAATTGATTTGTGATAGTATTAAAATCATTCAGATGTTGTGCAACAGACGTACTATCTGCCATTTTCAAATTGAATAACTTTTTCATCAGATGTACTTTGTTATTCGCTGATGGCTTTTCATACATACCTGACAAAGCCGCCATGAGATCCGCCGTCGTCTTCTCCTTGATGACGTTGTGTGCAACGGATCTCGACAGGGTTAATCGAATAACCCCCAGAACCTGTCGATCCAACAGATTCCAACTAGCATCATCCATCTTTTCCGGTTGCTGCCCCAATAGTGGAAGATGGAGTTTCTTCCCATAGAGGTAGTCCTCTATCTGCATCCTCCAGTATCCAAAATCCGTGCCATCAAACTTATCGATCCCCGATACTTTCAATTCATCTCCAGCCATCGTTTCTCCTCAGACCCGAACCTTGGCTCTTGATACCAATTGTTGTGAAAAACGATGACAATGAATTGAAAATAACACCGAATGAGAAAAAACGATCACACACGCAATCACACACGACACAAGATATACGTGGTTCGGCAAATTGCCTACGTCCACGGGAGCTGCAGAGGATTTTATTATTGAGGAATCACACTACAAGATGGGTCACAACACTGTTCATCCACAGTGTTTTCGTAGCTGCTCTGTTACAGACAAAAGAGGCAAAAATCATATATATAGTTCAAACAGCGGAATCCCTAAAACGCATGTTCGCTCGAGCGGCGTGTCGAGCGCGCGTCGAGCGAACTTCCCTTCCGCATCCCGCTCGAGCTCACTGTCGAGCTGACGTCGAGCGTTCGACTCTGCCTGATTTCGCTCGAGCGGCCAATGCCTCCGCTCGAGCGAACTCCTCCTGCTCGAGCTCACTGTCGAGCTGACATTGAGCGTTCGACTCTGCCTGATTTCGCTCGAGCGGCCAATGACTCCGCTCGAGCGGTGTGGACCAGACTCCACAGTACTCAACATTTTCCCACATTTTCTTGCTTGGTTCCAAAGCTCAGGAAGTACACGATACCTCATCAATAACTCACAAATGAATAAGAAAAATAAAAAAGAAAAGCGAAAAATGGGCCAAGAGGAATTATAATATTATGATTGATTTGTATTAATTCTGATCTGCTACGTACATTGCCTGATCAAATGTATATATCATGATGTCAGTGTCGGCCATCACCATCAAGAAAAGAGGGAGGCCAAAATGCATCGTGTATGTTTTTTCTTTCTTTCGTGGGTTCCAACTTCCAAACCGAAACCGCTGTGTAGTAGTGGGAAGTGGTTTTTTTGTTGCAGCCGCTGTTTCTGATCTAACGAGTGCACTGCATGAGAGGGAATTTTAGGGGTGAAAGCAACATGTGACGTTTCATCATGAGCTGCCACAAACATCTACGGTGGAGATTGTCTTTCCCGCCGAGGTTCTCTTCCAAATGCATGAAGACAAACGACCATTTTCTTTATGTCAAATCGAACAGGGTCCATTCGATTATATGTTTTCTACGAGGGCCACTCGATATCTTTTGCATGCATATGTTAGGGTTTTGGGATTTTGATTGGGTCACAGGTAGGAAAAGCGTTCTGTCTGAAGTTATGGAGTGACACGTACGCACGTGGCTGCATATCGGGATACAGTTCTTTTCTACTCATATATGCAGTAATATATATCTAGAATCATATGTACAATCAGCTGTTCTTTCTTCTGCAGATCATGAATTGTTGACATCATCGATCAGTACTTTTACATTGTCTGCATCATCTATCTGTTTCTTAGATGCAGATTCTTACGTTTGCGGATCGATGAGTTCGACCAACCTAAGAAGTTGTTGATTTTGGGTTTTTATCCTTAGATTGTGATAAATATGTGTTTTCGTTTTAATCAAGCTAGCTATCATGTGCATGTTTTAGACAATATTGTGACACGGATATTGGCCGTCCATCATGAATATCTGCCACATAACGCGTGAAATGTAGAGAGAGCGAGCCGAAGTCCATTTTGATTCCTGTGTACACCAATTCTTCGTTAGTTTTGCTGCATTTGTTGACTGCATCAAAAACTGCCTGCTGTTCGTGACAATGCCAAAATAAAAAATAAAATAAAAATAAAAAGAGAGAGAAGAAAAATAATTTTTTTTTTTAAATGACTACAAGAAAAAGAAATTAATCATTTGTGACAGACTATATAATACGAGAATGATTATTTACTATTAAAACATATTCATTTTAACAGAAAATATAATCATTTTTATAAGAAATAACTCATCACAACTGAACAATTTTCTTGTAGTGCATGTTTTTAAAATTTGATGTTGTCCAAGTGATAATTCCATTCAAATTAAAATAGGTATTTTCATAAAGATACGTACACCTGTACGTAGTTTCTAAAGAAATATATCTATACTTATAAGTATTTGCATTATTTGATTAACGGATGGAAATAAAGAAGAAGTTTAGAGCTGCCCAATATTCTATCCTTGTAATTGAATTCCTTTCATCATTTGTATTTGTCTTTGTGGGACACATTGATCTGGCCTACCAACCAGGGTTTTGTCTTGTGGCCACAAGTACTAGTACTCGTAGTGAAATGAACCAGATAGATAGATATATATAATAAGAAGGTCATGAGTACAGTACTACTCCTGAATAGTAGTACTCTGGCCTAGTCATATGCATGCATATTGACAATCCATAGATAATTATGCCTTAGAAAAGGGAAAAAGGTTTCTCATCGATCACTTTGAGATACCAAAGCCTTGATAAGAAGAATTTGATTGGATGTGCGCATAAACTTTTTGCTGTTAAAATCATAATAATTGATCAAAGGTAAGAAATCAAGTTGGGTAGGTAGGTAAGATTGTGGGCGGTCGAGATAGATTTGATTGAGCTTTTAAATGAAAACGATTTTGCCCGCTTGTTCGGATAAACCTTGAAAAAAAGTATTTGCCTTTACCAAATGATCATTTTTTTCCTTAGACCCATATATATATATATATATATATATATATATATATTTAGCTACCATCGTATGCAGCACGGTTCATATATTAAATATGGAAGAAGTACTATCTTATATATATTTTCTGGAAACTGTAGGCTATGATCGAAACTCTCTCTCTCTCTCTCTCTCTCTCTATCAAGTTTACAGTTGGATGAAGGGAATAAAGTATCGAATATGCATGGGAGACCCCACAAGCATTGATGTCTATTTTCACATGATAATCAAAAGATTAAAGCAATTCTCTCTCTCCCTCTCTCTCCTTTTGTGGTTCCACATGAAGTAAAGATAAAGCAATGAGTTTCCCTCTGTGTATGTCTTTCTCTCTAGCTAGCACCTATAGCTAGATAGGTGGATGGAGATTAAAGACATCAGATCAGTAATGCATGGTCATGTAATCATTATCATTTTTTCAGAGTTATGCGTTCAACAGTCTTCAGGTGTAACATGTTCCTTGGAAGCAAATTAAGAAATACATTGAACATATGAGAGAGAGAGAAGAGAGAGAGAGAGAGAGAGATTTTATACAGCAGCGGCCTCTTGTTCATTTACTCGAACCGTGTGGAAAATGGAGTACTCTCTCTATGACTATATCTTCTTGGCAGTGATCACTTTCATGATTTTCTTGCCTCCTCGCAGCCGCCTCACTGTCTTAGGCTGTGAAAAAGCTATGGCCAGCGGGGTGATGGAATTATCATGCTTTTGGAAAATGAACAACTTTCGGGTTGAAATTAAACTGACATCGGAATCAATCAAAAAACTTGCAAAAAGTGAGCATTAATAAATTATTTGGTCATACGAACGTACCTGCAGGTTTTGTTTTGCTGCCATGTGACAACAAATGCATGAACTAAAATTCCAGGTGTCGGGCAGAAGCATTAATTAATGTATGAAAACAGTAATGCATCATAGCTTGGGGAGACAGCAGAGTTAGCTGAGTTTTGGATACTGAAGTTACGTTAAAGATAGTTTTAAATGAAAATTAGAAGTTAAATAAAATATTATTAAAATATTATTATTATTTTAAATTTTAAAAAAATTAAAAATGATTTATTATATATATTTTGTATAAGAATTTAAAAAATTTTATAATAATAAGATGAGATAACTTAGAACTATTTTTTTATCTAAATCTAACCTAATATATCAAAATCCTTTACTTGCGTCAAACCTAGCCTAGCCTATTAAATCATCTTTATATTTAAACCTAATCTATTAAATTATGATAAAAGATATTTGTAATTATAAATTGTGTAATTATCTGTATAATTACTTTGTAAAAAGTGAATAGAATATGAGACTTACATAAAAAAATAATAATAATAATTAATTTTTTAATATTGGACTATATTATTTTTTAAAACAATTGTGTGACGTTTACACATTTCACAGTTATACGTAGAATTATTCTTAAATTATTTTTTAATTATATATATCAAAACACTTTATTTGCGTTTCTTTTTTTTTTTGGGGGGGGGGGGTCCAATATTCGAGATTTTGTGTATTAATTAGAAAAAGATTCATAATGCAAGGCCTACTGTTCTAGTACTACCATCACCAAATTGAAAGGTAACGAAATTTTAGTGGATATCCCACTTAATTAACAAGATATCATAGAATATAAAATTCCTGTACTAGTGGAACCATAACATGTTCTCTCTCTCTATATATATATTAGTACTGTTAGGGTGCTGCTTAGTAGTGACTGCTGGGTGTGCCTCCCGGGTAAAATTTACTTTTTTAATTTTTTTGTTTCATGTTTTTTTAACATCTTTAAACATTTAAAAAAAATATAAAATAGTATTAATACATTAATATATAGTCACTTTCTTAATCAGTAAGTAAAAAAAACTAAATGCATGAGCGATCAAAATGAGAGGGCAAAATGAATGGGTAAAGTAGCATTATTCACATATATATAAATATATATAGACCTAATTAAGGCACATGCAAGTCGCAAAGATACATATATATTAAGGTGTAGTTCCGGATAGTGAGATGAGATAAGATAGTTTTAGATGAAAGTTAAAAGTTGGATAAAAGATTATTAGAATATTATTTTTTAATATTATTATTATTATTTTAGAATTTGAAAAAGTTGAATTGTTTGTTATATTTTGTGTGAAAATTTGAAAAAATTATAATGATGAGATGAAATGAGATGAGATGAGATGAAACCATTTTTGTATCCAAACTCCTAAGAATCACAGTAACATATATATATATTTATATCATGTACAAACATGCAGTAACCATTTTGGTAGTAGTATACTAGTACTGTACACGTACATGAACCCTAATGTGTTTCTATATATAATATAGTGATCAGTAGCTACCACTCAAGTACTCATGATAAATTGTGTGCTTCGTCAATTAAAAATTAATTAGCTAGGGTGAACCTGCACTAGCAGGCTCATACGATATATATATATATATATATATATATATATATATATTTATATATAAAAGCTATAGCTATTGTATGAATAATGGATCGATGGAAAATCAATGATCGGGTGATCAATTAATACAGATGCATGACCTAATAAATAATATTGATTATACTTATTTAATTATTAGTATATTAATTTTTGTGACGTAAGTTATTGCATAAAACATATGTAATAATTAATTAGGTCCATAAAATAGACTGGCCATGAGATGATGATGAGATCAGGGGTTAATTTAGTATGGCTTCTGGCCTTCGATCTTCCGTCGGCAACAACAAAATCTAAATCCTTGAAATCTGTTTGTTTCCATGCAGAGCTTGACCTGATACTGACAAAGTTTCGGGTATTTCTAGCTAGCAGTATCTGAGAATTTATAATGGAACCAAAAAATCATCGATCCATTCTTCAAACCTGTTCACAGAAATGGTACCTAATGCTTTAAATGTGTCCCCACCGACTCCCTAGGGTCCAGGGCATCCATATTGATCCATGCTTGCATGCATTCATGCATATGAGCTGCAAATCTATATATATTATTACTTCAGAAAAAACCCCAGAAGACAGGAATTTAGAATATTCTACAACAGCGTCCCAAAATTAAACGAAAAGATCGATCACCTAGCATGCATATATAAGAAAATGAAGGAACATATTTACGCGTAATTCTTCTATGTTTGGCTGACTTTATTTGGCACTCATTAAAGAAAAAAGTACCCCAGTACGTTATCAAGGGAACATACCACCGGATTTTGCGATATAAACGCTAAAAAATAGCAATAAAATGCTTATACAATGTCTCTCGATCTCTCTCTCTCTATATATAAAGACAGTCCTTATAAACTCTCATGACGATAGCCAGCTATATATATCTGGAACTAGCTTAAGGTGTTAGTACTATATATACATGATATATACATACAAGAAGAGTACTGGTACTACTACTACTACTACTTCTACTGCAGAACATATTAATTGCCAATAACGGAAAGACAAACACATTTCGAACAGCGAGCTAGCTAGCATGCATCTACATATAATGGTTGACTTGGTTATTAGAAACATCTAACTAGCGAATGAAATTGAAATGTGAACTCAAAATTACTAGTAATTAGTTGACATATTCATCAGCGCTGACAAATGGAGCCCTTAAGGGACCTAACACAGCCTCCCCTACATGCACACAGTTGGTATTAAGTAGTCCATGGATGCGACGTACGTAATTAATTAAAGCAGATCAATTAACCGGCCTAATGACTAATATATTCATCCTAGCCCTAACTACGATATCGACAACTTGATCGGATGATATTCTAGCTATTCATAATTATCAGGATCGATTTTAAATATTACGTCGTACCTACTCAAACGTCCTCCATGATCATTGGATGCGTTTCTTAATAAATTAGATTATTTTTCATCGACGTAGTACACGCTAGCTAGCTTGTTTTTACCTGCTTAACAAGTTGATGCATGTTAATTTTCTAGTGTCAACAATTGTTGACAGCAGCGCGGAGTAGTAGTAATATGTGTGCGCGCAATATGCATGCAGGTCGTAGTATTTCAATCCATATATGTTGTGTATATATATATATATATATATATTAATAAATCGCGTGATTAGAGGCCAATCAAAGAAAAGCAATAATAAAACGCGTAAATACATATATACATGCATGATAGGTACTGAAACTCGTCGCTAGAAACCAGAAATTAATAATTTATACCTAAGCTGCTGCTTCCACAATGTATCGCCATTTTTATGCGTAAAAAGTTGGGTTTGCATCGCCGATCGATCGAGCAATTATAACAACCATGTGATTCACCGATACAAACAAAGCTTGGGCCAAATGAGAATAATATTTAATACCTAAAACTAGCCAACAAGTTCTTCAAGCCCTATTATTTACAGTATCATATGCTGATCGGTTCGGTCGATAACTTTTTGTCCACAAGCTAGGAGAGGGGGGTTATCTGTACACGTGTTTACTTAAGGTCATATATATATATATATATTAGTTAGAGAGAGAGAGAGAGTGGGCGTTTTTTTGTTTGATTGGCCACAATTTGCATCGGGGTGCATGAATCTACCCGCATACTGAATTGCGGACAAATAGAAAAGAAGGCACATCAATGCAACATGCAGTAGTTTTAAATTTTTTGCAAGACTTGTTTCCAAACGACAAATGGATATATTTAAATTGTCGATCCATGTTTTGTTTTTATGTGAAAACAGCCAAATGTATGACACAATTCTGTTCAAAGTTTGTTGTTGTTCATGAATATATAGCATCCATGTAAATCTACACAAGATGATCAGGACCACATCCTAATTGTACTTAATTAGACGGCCAACTAGTAGCACGACATATCGTTCGTATATATGCAACTAGCTAGAGTCCTTATACTAGAAAGTATATTGACATGATCGATTAATTATTTAATTAAACTAAAATCTGCATCCTGCATCCCGATGCATTCTAATTAGCGTACTTTTCCTTAAAAAGGTCTAGATCGATCGAGAACACATTGAATTGAAGTACTTGGACATATATAAGATCGACATCATGTTATGATTCAGATCAAGTTATAGTACTGTATGTTGTCTGGTTTCATGAAGACTCTTAAACTATGACATTATCGATACATTCAAATGAGTGCCAGTTGGGTCTAATCTTTCTTTAATAGTTTTAGATTGGTTGGTGAAGATGGATGGCCATTTTTTTACTCAAAAAGTATTAATTAGGTGCATATTTCTTGGTACAAGTTATTTTATTCCACCAACTTCCAAAGTAATCCTTCGGAGTAGCTAGGACTCGGGAGTCTTCCATCCTTTAAGGTAAAGAACGACATAATTACGAAATAATCGTCTATATGACGTTTGCATGATCACTTCAAATTTTTTATTACTAAATCGGTTTTTAGAATGAAGACCAACTTGAGCCTAGCTACTAGCTATGTGGTCGGTGTTACATAGGGTTGAATGCAGTAGGATTTTCTGTATGTTTTGTGGTGCTAAATTTCTACGTTGACTAAAACTTGTATAAACCAAGAACCTCGGAGCTGGTTGCAGTTAATTAATTAATACTACCTATTACGATTGTGCTTTGGTCATGTTCATTAATGGAATCAAATAATACATGCATGTCGACACGTGAACTGAGGGGAGGTCGTCGTGGTGAAGACGATGGAGGCACACTCACACATGCATGCATGTGATGCAGTATGATTGCTTTAAGGAGCTAGCTAGTTACAGTAATCTTCTTATAGGAAAGTATTGAACAATGAGTTTGTAAAAAGATATAGAGCCGTACAGTTTTATGTATGCAAGTGGCCCGGAGCAGTAGCTAGAAGGTAATCGACGTAGCTTAATTTGGCTGTTTGTTTTGGATCACATGGATTCCTTCTGTGCACTTCCGACATCCAACGCTATGTACAATAAAACTTTGTGCGTCTCTCTCTCTTGTAAAGTTCTTGGGCTTTTCTCTTTCTTTCTCTAAACTTTATTTCTTTGTAAGAATCTCTGCAATGTTTATCAGCTTTCTCTCTCTCTGATCTCTCTGTGCTCGTATGTACGTCCGACCGTATTATTACCAAATGACGAAGCGCTACCTCTTCTCATGATCTGAAGGATTTTAAAAGTTGCTTGGCACCCTCCTTAAAACCTGTGGTCTATATTGGTCTTTGATTTTCATACTCAATGAAGATTACATGAGAAGAACGCCCGGAGATCTCCCAAAGTTGAACTCAGATCGGAAAAGCTGAGGCACTGGGAAAAAAGAAAAAAAGAAAAGAAAAGAAGAAGACAGAAATATAAGAATGGGTAGCTAGAGAAAAAGGAAAAAGAGACCAGAAAAAGCATAGCTCCATGATTTGTATATATGGGATTTGAATTTACACGTACAACTCTCAAATTGGATTTTATAATAAAATCCACCCACAAAGTATAAGTACTACTATTACATTATAGAAAGAAAAATTAAAGTAAATATTCAGTAGAAAAAATAAAAATTTGAAATTAAAAATATAATAATAATAATAAACTCGGACCCACATTAATCTTGATCTGGTGATCGATCTCTTTTAAGATCAATTTTGAAAAAGACACTATATATAGCCAAATAACCAATTCAACACATCATCTAATTAATTATAAGTAAGGAAATGTGAAAAAAACATTGTCTTCTTAATGAAGCCACACTTCAGCAAGTACTTCATAATATTGTGGTCTTGTAACTCTTCGCACTTAATTTGTTAGGCTGAGTTGATCATAGTTTGATCTATCTGGCAAGCTTGAGCCCATCACCATCTGCTGATCTGGAACCTTCTTCACGTGGAATCAATTGGTGCACCACGTTCAATTCCTAATTTCTTCTATACTTGATCCTCTAGGAATCGAGATACGACAACAAATTAACGCCTTTCACATCATGTGTTGGGTTTGTGGATAGTTTGTTCTTATGCATGGTGATCCAATATATTTGATGACCTGACCGACAACGATTTGTTATGGTTTTTTAGAGAAATTTCAATGAGACTTGGATAATGGAGTGCAAGCTTCGACCGATAGGTCCAAGCTGAAGTGGATGCCAGATAGATAGTTCACTTAAGAAATACCAAACAAACGGTTTTTTTACTCTGTTTGTGCTTAAGAAATGCTAGACAGAAAGTACACTTAACAAGTCGTTTAGGCAAAACTTAAGCAGAGAATTCGCTTGACACTAACTCGAGTAAATATCAAACAGAGTGGTCTCTCGAGCAAATAAAGCGATAATTGTGAAATTAGAATTTTCGCTATACAACCCTATATATATGATTATTATGAACAATATGGTCGTTGGGATTAGTGTATTTCACATCAAAATATATTTTGTCATTTCTCAAGATAATAAAATCTTCTACAGTTCCTTTGACGTATACATGTTGTGGAACCACGTAAATCTTTAATTATGTTGTGTGATTTTTTCTTACTTAGTTTTACTTTTCTATCATCGTTTACCACAACATCATGGGTATAGGAACAATTCATTTTTGTCGAGTTCTTAACACCATATTCTTTCCCAACTAATCAAGCTGATATGGATATATATTTCGTCACCTATTGTTGGAATATACAAAGCCAAACAAAGGGATTCATCAATAACTAATCAAAAATTCTATATGCAGTCACTTTTGTGTATTTTTCGTACACTCTACTGGTGTGATTGGTTATGTATTAAAAAAAATTAATGCAGTCGATCACATTAGTATAATGTATAAGGAATACGCAAAAATGACTGTATATAACATTACTCATAACTAATTGATGGTTAAGTTAGTTAAAGAATTCAAATGTACATTACTGGGCCAAGTGGCAGTTATTGTATAGTCTTTATATGTATAAATACAATGATTGTATAGCCTATTAAGATAAAAAAAATTTTCTGATCATAATGAGAATTACTCAGTTTTCTCTTCCAAATTCTTTGTTTCCAATTTGTAGTTTTTAACAATTTTACATGGTATCATTGTGTATAAAGATTCCACATTAGGGAAATGCTAGGCCGATCAATCACTTGCACGCATCCATATATACAATCTAGTACATCACACTATGAATTGTAAAAATTATATTTTATTCCTGCACGTATGAATTTACATGGCCGTTAGTCTTCACTTGGGAGTCTTGTTAACTACCTCTTACGACATATATCACATTCTCACAACTGCCTATTTTCCAAAATTTCTTTCGAGGCCAACCTGCTTTCTTCTAATAACAAGGGCATGCAGCCTTGTTCGGCCATCTCCATCCAGAAGATCGATCCCCATATGTCGTTGTGCCTATAACAATATTATGCATATATATTGTTCTTGATCAATGCGAGTTTCTTTCTAATTCATGATCTCATCTTTAATCCAAATATTCTAAATTTCTCATATAATTAGTAGGTTCTGGACAATTTGTCAATTGGAGACCAGGCTGATCTCCACATCTAAAATTAACAACGAATGCTGGGGTTCAAAACTTCATTCGCGTATGTATAGGTAATTGTGCGGGTAGGCCAATCGAATTATTTGGATGGATGCCTAGCTTGTTTATTTTAATCTCCTCTTGATCATCATGTAAATATGGTTCTGTTCATCACTTGTTAAGTGTCAATTAACAAGTACTAAAGCTTGTTGTTTGTAAGAAACTATTTAGATCAGTTAGTGGAGACGAAGAATGCCTAGCTTATAAATTGCAAGGATTGTCGCAAACTGCATATATAGGTATTGTGCCATGCATGCACCAACTATCCCTACTTAGTCAGCTAAGACAGATCATTCTAGGCAATTAATTGAAAGCTTTCTTGATCTATACAATCGTTGATATATGGATCTTGCACCTTGCTTAATTAGTACTTGTGTTAAAGAATTGGAACGGAGATTGAATTCTACTTGTTAACGTCGTGTTTCGTATACATTTAGGCCAACTCCAGAGACTTGAGTCTTCAGTCTTGGGCCTACACACACAAAGAAAACACAAAAAATCAAGGGCCTTGGTAGAGGCAGTGGAGTCTCCGATGCCTAAGTCAATATAATCTTAAAATTTTGTACGAGTGAGTAGAGAGTTTAGATAAAATTCTTAGTACATGGGGATTGGCTTTTATACTAGGTTTCTATAGATCAATTGCCCATACCTTGTGTCAAGGGTATGTGTCCCCTCAACAATTCTTTTAGTCAAATTCCTTTAATGTGGTGTGGCTTTTAGGATGGCACAATTAATATGGCGTGGCTCTCTGTCCCTTATATTCTACGAGTGCACGCCGTCAGGTTTCTTCTCCTTTACCTGTTAGAAAATCAAGAGCTCCCCGCATTTCCCGTCCAACTGCTTGCATAGTGCTACATGAGGCTATGCGTTGTAAGGGAATGTCAAGATGATGTGTCATATCCTTGTTTTTTGAGAGTCTTTCCGTGTGATTATAGCCATAAGCCGGCCTCTGATGGGTCAAGGGGTCACCCAATTAAGCTGGGCCTCCTTGTTTTCTGAGCTTTTGGTGTGAGGGGAAAAATCCCCTTACACCACCAATTCTTGCAACATTCTTATAATGTTGATTTTCTTTTTGCCATAATTCATAATCTGGCAACTAAGCGTGTAAAAATGTAATTGGCTTCGAATGAAAGTCAATAGATCATACGATGTACAACGTACACATGCATGGAATACATACACATATTATATACGTTGAATAAGAGTTTTTTTTTTTTTGTTTATTTGAAAATGCTTTTGATTAACAAAAAAACATGGTAATTATCTGCATATTCACTGGATCATGATGTGACAGATGTCTCAAAAATGGCGAATAAGTGACCCTACTACTTACTCATATAAGCATAAGGTCTTCAAAACAAAATCATAGCTCCGATTATGTTTCTCTCTTTGAATGAGTTCAATTTTTTTTCACGTGCAATACATGCTGTAGATTTTGTTTCTTGTAGGCCTTTAAAAGCTCCAACCCTTCATCCAAAGAGGACCCCAAAAGGCAAAGTGGTCTCTTTTTGGGTCTCTATGCTACTGATCTTCCATATGTTTCTTTCAACTTAGAGAGAGAGAGAGAGAGAGAGAGAGAGAGATCAGAGGAGAGAATGGCACTTGAAGCTGTGGTTTATCCACAAGACCCATTTGCTTACAGTGGCTACAACTTGTTAACAGGAGGCAATTGGAGCTATGATCACTTGGGCCCAGAAAGAGAAGATGAACAAGCTGGCGGTACCTTCGATTTTCTCGAGAACCAAACGGAAAACTGCCTATATGGAGATTACGGCCATTCCTCAACTTCTTCAATGCTACCACATCTGAATGAACTGCACAGCTACAATCCATCCTTAGAGGCCACCAATGCTACTGCGTTAACTGCTGACGAATCCCAACAATTAGTTGATACATCAACAACCACCATGCCCAGTCGTCCGAAGAGACGTCGTGCAAAGAGTAGAAAGAACAAAGAAGAAATCGAGAACCAAAGAATGACTCACATTGCTGTAGAGCGGAATCGAAGAAAGCAAATGAATGAATATCTCTCCGTGCTTCGTTCTTTGATGCCAGACTCCTACGTCCAAAGGGTATCTTTCTCCCCCTCCGATTTCCAGCAAAACTACCAAAAAGAAAAAAGAAAAAAGAAAAAAGAAGAAAGAAAAAAGAAAAAGACCCGGTCTGCAAGTTTATCTTCTTCTTTCTTGCTGAATTGTTTATTTCCAAATATATTTTCTTTGTTGCTTTGTTCAGGGTGACCAAGCATCTATTATAGGGGGTGCCATTAATTTTGTTAAGGAGCTTGAACAACGTCTGCAGTTGCTTGGTGCTCATAACGAAATGGAGGAAAACTCCGATGCTTGTGTATCTTTGCCTTTCTCTGAGTTCTTCACCTTTCCGCAGTATTCAACAAGTTCGAATTACTGTGATAATTCTGTGGCCATGACTGAACAAGTGGGGGAGACACGATTAGCCATTGCTGACATAGAAGTAACCATGGTAGAGAGCCATGCAAACCTCAAAATAAGATCAAAAAGACGGCCGAAGCAGCTTCTTAAGGTTGTCTCTGGGTTGCATACTTTGCGCCTCACAGTGCTTCACCTCAATGTCACAACTGTAGATGAAATTGTGCTGTATTCTCTCAGTGTCAAGGTTAGTCGACAAATTAAATTGTTGTCACAGAAAACAAACACTCACCGGGGCAAAAAAACTCGATATGGATTGTGAAAAAGATGGGAGATTTACTGTGGTTTATCCACAAATTTTGCATTTATTAGGTAGTTGTCTTGATCAGCTATATATAAGTGGGGTTTAATTATGGAGATTTTGATGCAGGTAGAAGATGATTGCAAGCTGAGTTCAGTGGATGAGATCGCCACAGCAGTGCATCAGATGCTAGATAGGATTCAAGAAGAGGCAATGCTGAATTAAAAACCTTGTTTTAATTTGCTCTATTTCATCACCACGATCGAGATCAGACCACCTTGTGGAAATTCACTCTGTTTTTAGGCAGTATCAAAATTATTGAAGTTAATGTTACTCCCATAATTTCACTGTGCTTGGTCGAGGTTTCTTTCTGATCTTGTCTTCATTTTATTTTTCCTCTTCTTCATGATTCTCTGCAGTCTAGTGATCTTGCGCCTCTTTCTTTCTTTGTTATTAATTTTTTTCTTTTTATTTTTTTTTAGTTTAGTTTAGCTTCAATTTTATTTTATTTTTTTAATTTTGGTTGTTTCCAAAAGAAGATTCTGTATCATGAACAACATAACGCTTGGGTCAATTCAACCCATTTCTGTTACCTTTTCTGGATGAATATATAATTATAAATGGATCAGATGCATGCGTACGCGGTACGTTAGTTTTATCAGTAACATATATATAATGTAATAGACCATAACGCTTGGATATTATATATCAATGCCAACCAGCAACAATCTTAAAAATCAAGCACAAGTTATCGTTTTCTTTTCTGAGTTTTCCAAAAAGTATATATTATTGTAGAAAACTTTATTTTAATTTAATTTTTTTCCTACCAGTACCGTTCCTACAGCTTCCTGGTCCAAAAATGGCCAAGCCATCAGACTCAAGCGCGAGAAGATCATAAAGACGCTGTACAAATTATAATCGAAGAGTTCAAAACTAATGCCACTACCTATTTAGAAATTAGTCGATCGTAAAAAACGTCAGAAAATCAAATCAAAATTTATTATTTTACAAACGTTCAAAGACCCATGAAAGCCCCTAAGACAGGTATTAAAGCGCAAGAGAAGGCTGCCATAAACAGCTTTGGAAGAGCTAGATATAAGCTTTTCTGCAATATCTCAGTAGTATTTCATGAGATGCCAACTATACATTCCTCTATTATAGCGATCACAAGACCGAATAGAAGCCAAGATTGACCACGATTATATCATGCATGCAGGAAGGAAATATTACTTCCTTTTTGAATTTAAGTGTCTATAATAATTAGCATCATTAATATTGTATAGATCGACGACCCTCCAATCATCATCATGATTTGCGCTTTGAAGACAATTGTGGACCATGATCAGTCGTACGATGTTCACGGTTGCATCCCCCTATGTGAAAAAAGTTGATCATATGCTGGTGGGGTTTGAGTATCTTTCAGAAGAAAGAGCAACAGAGAATAATTTTTTTTCATATACGGGTGTAAATTGTATCATGTTGAATAGACAATTGACAATTATGTGATCGATGGATGTTTGTGGAACAGTAGTACTATATGATTAATGTTAATTTCTCAACAGGATTCTTGTAAACATAGCCTTGTCGACCTCGAAGTAAAACTTTTTACACTTTGGACGGTTGTTAGCTGTACTGATAATATCTATCTTAAATCAGATCAGCCTGCAACCCAAAAAGTTAAGATGGCATAAATTATTCTCTTATATCCTTAGCTACTGGGCTAGCTACCTACTTCTGATCGATTAGTCCAATTAACCATGTTTATAAACCTCTGATTATTTCATTAAGTGGGCATGCATGCATGCATGTTCTTCATGAATAATCCAGTTTATAGGCAACAGTAGTGTTCCTGGATAATTGATAGATATAATATAAACTGATCTACATGATCATTTAATATTGGGTTTGGGTATAAATTATTTGGTTAAAATAGATGAATGGTGCATATTTAAGACTTTTAATGTACGTTATATTTTTCTCTTTCCAATTAAAACATTGATTATGAATTGATCGGACAATTAATTAGATATTGGCCACAGAGGCTGAGATGCAATTATGAGCTTGCCAGTTGCCTGCACAGTGAAAATCCAAAAGTGAAATTATTTTCCCTTGGATTTTCTTGGATTCAGAAGATTTAAGGGAAACAAACACCTAGAGTTTTAGGGTCTAGGTGTGAAAGCAAGTTTAGGTTTTGTGCTTTTGTGCCAGCCTGCAATATCGACACAAGTCCCTGTAAACGAATGAATGGAAAATGAACTAAAGAGGATGTCTCTTACTGAGTTACTGTATTGCTTTGCATGTGGACCAAGGGAATTGCTTCTCTAATTGAACATTATTTGCAGCTCATCAGTCATTAATAAGATCACCAACCTTTTTATCCATCGTATATATAATTTCTTTTCTTTTCTATTTTTTTCTGGATTTTTATATCAGATTTCACATGCAGTAGTACTGGAGAAGGCCTAGGCCACCACAGGTGAACAGAATCAGGTTCCTTGATTCTCAGAAAGCTCTAGGGTTTTTTCAGAAGATTCCCCTACCCACCCCCCCTCTTCTCTCTCTCTCTGTCTCTGTTTTTAGCTTCTTGTTTTCTAGTGGGAAACTGCATTTGGTTGAAGGATTCTAACCAAAACTGTAAGCTCTTCATCGTAGGTGCCACAGATTAATTGGGCTTGTCCCACACAGGAAGAAGAAAGAAAAAAAGGAAAAAAAAAAAAAAACACAATAAATACAGATGCAAGAGGCTTCGATTATGCAAATGAACTATTTCTACACAGAAATATAGCACAATTTATAGAGAAACAGATGCAGAAAGCGACTGATTTTGATCAAACAGAATAAAGCAAAAGAGTTGAAGTCCCCAATAAAACAATGACGATTACTTGAACAGGAAATAAAAAGAGAACCATGCAATAACAATTATTATTGACAAAAAGTGATGTGATAATTCTACGAATCCATGCATATCGGTCCTACGAATATTTGTGCAAGCTGGATTTGCATATATAATTTTGGTTTTCGTCATTGCATTTTTGGAAGGTTCTTAAATATTGCAGCATTTGGGTGAATAAAATACTGAAAAAAAAAAAAGAGTATGAAGAGGTAGTCGATTACGTATCGGTTGGGGGATTGGTTAGTTAGGCCCATAATTAATATTGCTGACCAACCCTAGTAATGGAAAAGATTATGATCTAAACTACACATAAAATGATTTTGAATATATATATATATATATATATATATATATAGTTGGGGATTCAAAACCTCTATTCTGAGGTGACACTGCATTAAGCATCGGGATTCAACCACCTCGTAAGTCGTATATGAAGTTGATTGTTCGTCCAAGCATGAGAAGTTACACTACGTCCCAGCTCGTTGTTTGAAAAATAAGAATATAGTTTCTCTTTTGTTCCTTGTATTCCAAGACATGATTTAGATAAAATCATATATATATATATATGGAGAGGAAAACCACAGATTCATCTCCAATGAGAGAATCAGAATTTGCCGCGCGCCTTAGTTACAGATGTAATCGACAGGCAATCCATGCATATTATATGGATCTTATATTTATTTGTTCGTTTGTCGGATATATGGCTCTTTATGTAGAATATTCCCAGCTGTTGGTATATATATACCACATCTCGGGTTTTGAGAATCTCTTTAATTAAGAATAATGTGATCATTTCTCATGTAGATTTGATTGCATATATAATTTGTTTGCTAGCTCTAATATTCTGGTTACTTGTTATAAGTTGTTGCATCGAACGCCTTAATTGTTACTTGAAGTAGATGACCTTACATCCAAATTAACAGTAATTGAAAAAAGTTGAGACTCTTGGTGTTTTTTACCTGAACAAATGGATTATTGATAATAAAAGATGGGTAATTTTACTTGATTTAACAGTCGGAGCTAAGATCAATGGGACAGACCACATGATATCATGCTCGTATTAATTGATAGTTAAGTGAAGATTGTTGGTGCTTTGGTTATTAATGCATATACGTACGACCATTCATGGAGTCTAACGTGCTACAAAGCAATGGAAGCTGATCCGAGTCTAAAGGGGGCTGCATGGATATATAACGTATGCAAAGTGATTATAAGAGAAGCTCACACTTTTTTTGAGGATTAAGGAAGCATATATTCATGCATGCTGCTAATTATGATTTATTTGCACGCTGAAAGTGTTCGTTGTTCCGATGGAGAGTTATCATTGGCATATATATGTTTTAAGTATTTCGTCGGGATCACTGCTTTCGTACTGTGTTATCGAGTTTACATGGTCTCAGATGGCTTGGGATTCTAAGAAAAGCTTCGAGAATTTAAGTTGCGAAAAGAAAAGAAAAAGTGTTCTACAGTAGAAGCAGCAACTGTAGATTTTATTGCTTACATAACCTTAAGCATGTTTGCAATTCCTTCTGTTGTAATATTGCATTCAGCAATACAGTACACACCCAAAAAAGAAGTCGGATATAGATGTACGTACTTGGAATAAGAAATTTATTCATCAGGGCCCCGATGCAAGGATCCCCAAGTAACTGGTAGAAACATTATTTACCTAGCAAGCTTAATTTCAGAAATTGAAGGGATTGGCACCCACATCTTTGTTCCCCCTTCTCTGCAGCAATTTCCGGCCATGACTCCCACACTCCATTGATATTCCCGTGCACAACAACAAAGACACAATAGCATGATGTAAGTTGAGGCGTGAGTTTAAAATTATAGAAAATAACTGAAAAACACTTTCAGACCAACTCATGCTTGTTATTTCATCCGGTTTCTTGTTTTTCCTTAATGTGTTTGCAGAGTTAGTACTTGGACAAATCCACTATAACATAAGTTTTATTTGCTTCTGAAAGTGTTTTCACCAGCATTATATCAGTCACAAAAATCCCAAACCACAAATAGGAGAAGTCTCACCTTTTGACAACATAGTATCAACTATCCAGTCTCATTATGGGCTGGTATTGGCACTCCCGACTCTTCTGTCAGTTTTTTGTAAGCATCTTGCAGTCTTTGAGTCACAGGCCCAACTTGTCCATCGCCAATGATGCGGCCATCAATCTTTACCACCTGAATAAGGTAATTTCATCTACGCATTATTTATCACCAAGACATTATAACATTGAGAGGACACTGAAGAAAACTGACAAGTCTTCTATCTTTTGTTTCTGCAGTATCATATCCTGCTAGTCAAATTCTTAATAGGGCATCAGTTGATTGTGACCAAGCTCTCTCATTTACTCCCTGCTAATGTATTTTATTTTGGTTAACCGTTTGGCTTTGTAACTTCGATAGTCAACATATAGACTATGTCGCCGGCACAACTAAGCCCCGAGTCTATCTTGGGTAACGTAAATGCTATGACTTTCAAGGTTTAAAAATAAAATCTCAAGGTTCAACAATGAAAATAAGATATATAGTCAAACTATATATCTTATTTTCACTTATTTTTAAGTAACATCGGTGCAAATTGTTTCACTTATTATGTGATTGCCACACAGCTTTTAGTATTTCAGAACATTTAATTTATGGGAAAAAAAGGCACCTACCGGGGTGAGTTCTCCCATCGTACCTGTCGTCCATACCTGCAGGAATTTGCCCAGCTTTAACTTAAAACATAAATTTGAATGAAAAGGGTGGTAGGGATCTCAACTAAAAAGAGCAGTCATGAACAAGATATTAACTAGATTTGACTGAATTAGCATTTGACCCATATTCCGTCCATAAGAGTTTTAAGTTAAAAATTGGATGTTTGCTCAGAAAATAAGCCATATTTACCTATCATATATCATAGGATTTCGTCCCATTCAGTGCATCTGTGCTTTGTTAATTTGCAAGCAAATAACTGGGAACATTACTATTAAAAGTGCAACTAATCAGAATAAAATAGCTATGTTTCAAGGACAAATGATATACTTGGACTTATCATACATAGTATGATGTACATGTTATAAGGTATACAATGTTCAGGAATGGCTCAGTTATTTAGTGATCAGGTCCAAGCATAGTTAATCGCCTTCGCCATGGCACCTTAGTCTGACAACATAAACATCTACATTTGAGCATTATTGCCTTGGTAGGAAAAATAAATAAAACTAAGGCACTTGGCTGTAATCTAAATGAACATATCCATCAATTCTTCATACATTCCTACAGTTCTAAGCCAAAACTTGTTAGGGATCTTCACAGCAGAAATACCAAAAAAATAAATAAATAAGTCAACCTCATCTGCAGTGTGGAACTCTGATAGGCTGATTCTTCTCTCCTCTAAGACCAACTTTTCCTTTATCACAAGGTCCATGACCTGCAAACTCAAAGAACAAATTGCTCATATAAATCCCAAAATAAAATATGCCTTACTGATCAAGTATGTATTTGTGACTGAGGTTGAAAATTTGTTCATCTATTGGTAAATATAGACACAAAAGAGCAAGCAAACAGTCATGCAAGCAAGTCATGATCAGTTTGGTTCAACTGGAATGGGTTCAGAACCCCAGTTCATGTTACATTATGACGTATCATTTTCCGAGATCCTCATCTTGTTTGTCTTATGAACAGATGCTTAGTTGTTATCATAGAAGTATAATATGTCGACTGGAGTACAACTAAATAGTTGAATTTAGAGTCCAATAGCTTTATGAATTTGTATCCTGTATGTATTGCACCACTACACCATACTTCATGTTGAATTTTATAGTATAGCATAGCCATATATCACATTATTAGCCCCATCCATGTCAACATCACAGTGGGTAGAGATCACTAGTCAACCTATTATTATAAATTAATTAATTATGTCCCTTTTCTGTACAAAACCACGATTAGCTTAACTAGACTCGCAATTGACAATGCAAGGTTTCTACATTGATTTACATGGTGTGACTGCCCGTTTCCAATTTGAGACTTCACCAGCAAAGTTCAAATTTTCATGGTACAATATAAAACTGTAAGATAGAAAGAAGAACACACAACTTACAGTTGCTCGAGTAATGCCAGGAAGGCAATAATCAGCAAGGGGCGTCAGAACCCGACCTTTCTTCACTAAAAACTGCATGATTAAACAGATAAACCTTTTCCATCAGGAATTTAACTTTCAACATACATGCAATATCATATACTGTATTCCTTCAATCAAGAGGTTTGAGAGGAAATCCTGCCCATAGAGGCTGCCAGGAAATAATTAACTAATAGAATGGTAACATTGTGCTGTATAATGCAGGGAGCATGGATCTACCATCTATGCATCCATGAATAAAAATATTCACTGTGATTGCATAATAGATGTTCATTGCAATCCACATCATGGATGTTTTAGAAATAAGCATTCCAAAAAGTCCATATCATGACTTCTTTTGACATTCATAAATGCTCATCCATATGATTAACTGGAACATGAAAAAACGCCCTTTAATAGATGGAGGTCTCAACCAAGAAACTGTAGGAAAAACATAGGCTTACAATATTTGTAGCATTTGTTTCAGAGACATAACCATCCTTGTCAAGCATGATCGCATCATCAGCGTTTGCATTATTGCCTTCTATCTGCACCATAATAGATTATTCAAATTAATGCTTATCAAAAAAAAAAAAAAAAGATGATTCGAATTAATGAAGATGGAAACTCAAGAGAGAGCATCTATTAAAGTGTATACTACCAGAGTATCACAAATTAAGGGTTTCTACCATGCTTTCATATACTGAGTGAGTCAAATTCTAACAAAATCAAACTGTCCACCCTTTGGTTTATCTTAGGATCAACCCGGGGGCGGTGTGGTTGGCCAAAAGACTTAGTGCAGGTTATCTGGCAGGGAAATTCATAGAGCTAATGCCATTCAAAGCATTGATTAGATTAAAAGTGCAAACCAGGATAGCTTGCCGTTTCCATACACATCTAAGGGGAATTTTTCCCTCACCCGCAAGCAAGGTAAGTTAAAGGATCATCATTTATACAAAAATTGAGTATCATCATAGTCTTGGCTCTTAAAATTTCACAAATAGGACAATACCTTTGCAAGAATGTTGTTGAGGAGATTGTTGTGATGAATCTTTGAATCCAGATTCTGTTGAGGGCAATAGCAAAGAGTCGATCAAGTTAGATGAATGCAAGCCACCACAACCTAAAATAACCTTGATTTCTTTTGAGTTATAGTTGAATTTAGATGTAACCACGGTTTTCCTCCATCACAAGCGAGGCCTTTGTTTTTTTAAATGAAAGCAGGGGGCATCACCCGATTTGAAAAAGAAAAAGTTACTTGTTGAATCAAACCTTCAGGGACCAGCATTGAGAACAATGTATAATACCAAAGAGAATCAACTTAGTTAACACAAAATCAATAATTTAGCTAAAGTAATAAAGTATTAAAAATGAAATAAAATAATTACTGTTTCATATGGTGTACACAACAACATTGGGTCCAAGAATTTGGAGGCTTTTAAGGGGAAACCTGTTCTTCATACCCTATATACCCCTTTTCAAGTTTTAACATTTTTGTCTCATTCGGATCACTGTGTTAACAATCCAAGAGGCCAACCACCACTTACAACATCCAAATACCAACAGTGATCCTAAGTCATTAATTTAGGAGAGTTCCAACTAAAGCTCTTCATTATTTGAAGGCAAAACCATTGATTTAGGGAAGTTCCAAATAAGCTCAACATTATTAAGCATATGATGTTCCACCCATGCATATCTTTCCACATAATACAAAGCGGATTCATTCCAGGCCAAGAATTGAAACTGACTGATCACATTTGATGCCTGGTTTAGAGAGTAACTTCAATTCAACATTTAGCCTACTCCTAAGTTATTAGGATTTCCTTTTTTTATTTATACTTGCCACAGCAAGGGCTCTACAGCTCTCAATTATTTTGTTTTCTCTTATACATTCCCATATTAAGGGCTCTAGAGCACTCAAAGTAATGGTTCCTAAATGAGAAATATCTTAATGAAAGTCAAATATCACTATTGTGAACGGAAGAGAATGAACTGACACCAAAGATATTCAAGAAGAACATAGGTTAAGCTTTCCTGTGTTAAGACACGGGAAAAAGGTTTTTTTTTTTTTTAATCTAAGCTTTCCTGTGTTATCACTATTGCGAAGGTTTTTTTTTTACCTTCACTATGTATGTAATAACCATTAGAAAAGGGGGAAAGTTTTCCCGTGTTAAGACAATAGAAAGAGGATTTTTTTAATCTTCCCCATGCAACAACATTTCTTTTTTTGTTTTGGGGTTTTTTTTGGGGGGGGGGGGGGGGGGGGGGGGGGGGGGAGAAGAACCTTACATTTGGCGAATTCCGACGCGTGGTAGCAGTCACCAGCATTATACCATGGGTATTATCGTAGACAGGGGGCTTCCATTCAGGTAACACTGCATTTTTCAAAAGAACAGCAAGAATAGCCTATGCCTACGGTTATCATAGAAAATTCTATTGTCACAAAAAAAAAAAAAAAATCATTTTATCATAATTATCACGCAAGGACGAAAAAAAAATTATAGTCTAATGAAAACTATGTACAACAGCTAAAGCGTTGCAGGCAAACCAATTCTGAACTGCTCCGGAAGCCCAACATTAGCTCCATTGGCAAGTTGAGTATGATGGAACAGATAAACTCAACAAAACACCCTAGCATACGGGTAGATATCCTCAATAATTTGAAAAAGATTATAATGGATCTGATAATAAAAATTAAGTTTGAACCTTGATTTAGAAAAATCTATCAAGCCCATGGATGAAAAACTCGTGTTCAGAATTCATATTTCAGAAAAACTTGGGAGTCTCCATGATCTCTTCAGCAGTTAAAGTAGAGGAGCCAGTCACCACCAAGTACGGTTAAAGCCATTAATATTTAAATTTTGATGTACCATAGCTGGAGATCACAATTTGGATAACTACGTTTTGAAAGCTACTGAGCAGGGGTGATTTAGGGATCCTCCCCAAAGTTTGTATATTGGCACGGAAAAAAAGACAGTTTAACAGAAGGGTTGACAAAAGACTTTTTAGAACTACAGTGAGTTCATTGGGCAACCAACATATTAAACGGTCAAAATCACACAAACCATGCAAAATCCATCAATTTTTATCCATGCCAAAAGGATTATATTTTTAATCAAAACTAGGCCAAAATCCTAGAAGAACCTTTTTGAGGCAGGTTCTCAAACTCCCAGGCTTTTTCCTACTTAAAAAAAGGGGAAAAAAAGATTTCGGTGTTTGGTTTTGCTGGTCTCTTTGAGAAACTAGTCAACCATGCAAAACACTCAAAACAGTTTTTTCTCTCACACAAGCAAATTCAAACACCTCTCTATGCTCCACACATGATTGTGCACATTTGGGTCCAACATGCAAATCTTGTACAGGACAACGAAGAATATACAGTAGTTTCTTTTTTATTGTTGCAGTGGACTCGGAATTCCCTCTTACCAATTAAGGTGCATCCATAAAGATTGAATGCCGGACTCATGCCAGAAGTAACCTGAAGAATGAAGGGATGAATATGGCAAATAAGTAAAGCACAGATGAGCCAGAAAGTTAAACAAGAAATTCCTTATTTTATTATCTCCGTCATGTTTATTTTTTTAATAGGTAACAGCGGAAGTAACAAATGTTGGTGAGCAACAATTGAAGGGTCAATAACATGGTGACGACTGAAATGATATCTTGGCCATTATGGCATCGTCACCAGTGAAGTGTTTATACGATATTAAAATAAAGAAGCAAATTAAATTTCAAGAATTAAAAGTTCTTAATCCTATCATCGCCCTGCTTCAATACGGTGAAAAGATCACTACCAAAAGAAAGTTGTTCAACAAATAGCTTATTGACTTGACAGTGAATAGTCTCCAAAACAGCATGTTTAATGGACCCTCTAAGAAGTGTAGTCCATGTGAAGGTTCCAACGAAGCATACACCAGTTTTTTAACAAAGAAATGAAACGGTGTAATCCACACGAAGGTTCCAACAAAGTATATACTAGTTTTTTAACAAAGAAATCAAACAGGTAGTGTGTTAATGTTATTTTTATGTGATTTTTGGAACACATGCCTCTTATATTGCTGTTTTCCAGCCAAAACACTAAAATGCTAACTATTGCCAACATGAATTAGGGAAAAAAAAAAAGAAAGAGAGGGAGGGAGACCTTCTTGCCACGAGTTAGAGATAGCCGGATGTGTGCATTATCAAACATTCCATTCCTAATGAGAGTTGCGAAGATGGCGTCCTTGACCTGCATTGATGCAATGGTTACCGGATGTACCCTGGAACTAATTTCTTTTGCCCAAGATGCAGTTTGATTGACCATATACAACAGAAGGATACAGTTAAGGCAGTAACAGATTAAAAGAATGACAGAATAATAGTTGTCTGAAGACCCAAACCTCTTCTCGAGTAGGGACATTGTTGAAAGCCAAAGCCTTTGCTGAGTCAAACAACCTAACGAAAAGAAAAAGATATCAAAGATTTCACCAGGCATCGTTGATGAAGGAGCCCAGAATGTTTTCATCATGGAAAATTTAGTCTCCATCCATCTATTTAAAAGACCACCACAGAAATGAAAGAAAAAAACAAATACTCCATGATTATTCATGACTTTGTGAGAGATTTAAGAAAAATAAACATTATGCTGATGGCAATAAAAATAAAGAGTACATGATTACCGCTATTGGAAAAAGAATATTGCACTCATGGTTCATTTACATCATTACACAATAGTCAGAAATTTATCTCCCAACAAATGCATGACTCTTATAAACTCAGCAGCTGCTCGCCAAATTTTTTGGCAACAAAATAAATTTCAGAAATGTCTATCAAATAATTTAGACTACTTGCTTTCTTCATAATTGATTCAAACGTGTAAACTAATATCCTGCTCAATGAACTTCAATCAATTGCTCAAATTTGCTAATACAAAAGCATCGTGAATATATTCTCCTAGACACTAAGACACTAATTACTTTGTCCTTAATTGATTATAACTCTTCAAACCAATTTCCAGCCTGCAGGATTCAAGATCTTCATTTTTTTTCAAATTGGCTAAAACAAAAGCATTGTAAACATATTATGCTAGAAAAGTCTGAACCATATCAAGAATGTCCAGATAATGAATCACCACTATGCATTACTCGTTAAACCTCTCTTTTCTATTACAGTTTTTACTAACCTGTCTAAATGCTCATCAAGCTTAAATACCTTCCTACTGTAAACTCGAAGACCCTCCCAAACAGAATCACCGCCTTGGACAACCGAGTCAAAGACAGAAACCTAAACGGGTAAGAGAGTAAAAATAAGAAACCTAGAAAGCCAGTGCAATGTAAGTTCAACTATACAGTGGAGCAGATCTTAAAATGTCCATTTGTATGCACATACCTTTGCACTGTCACGGGGTAAAATCTCATCACCAACCCATGCAAGCAGCTTCTTGTTTGCAGGAACCGGAAGATTAGGAGGAGGCAAGGGGGCCTTTAGAAGGGATGATGTCTGCTTCACATGGCGCCTAAGCATGTTGTACAAGGGTAAACTTTGCTCCAGCAAGCCATATAGAGAAAAAGGAAATGTCTGAAAAAGACTTAATAGTTTGAGTATAAGCTCGTTAATATATAAACACAAAATTTTCAGTATCTCTCAGCTTATATGCTTATTTCAATGCTCTAGTTGCTTTTATCTATCTCAATATTGATGATTTAATGGAACTCCACATAAAATCCCTTTTTTTTTCTTTTTTATTTTAATCAGTGAACAAAATTTTATTGATCATAGGAATAGGCAAGAACACAAGTATAAAGGACTTATACAAGCATATCGCCTAAGCATGCTATCAAATTAACATGTTAGCAGAAATATAGGCCACATACCGCAGGATATTTATTTGCTGCTTGAAAACCTGTTGATTTATGTACACTTTTATACCACCATGGTGCCCAAATGCCATCTACTGGTTTTGGGCCAGCTTCCCATCTGAAAATGTTGGATTGTAAATTTGAAAAATAAAAACATAATTTGGGAAATGAAAAGGATTGCATTCAGAGAAAGAAAATCTTGCCAAATGCATTTTACAACAATTTTGAGGGAAAAATTGATGGATTTCATGGAACCCCAAGATATAAGAAACACTTAATGCAAATGTCAACTAAGAAAAGAAGAGTCCTTGAAGAATATTGTCAAGACGAAGGCCAAAAAAGAAAGTTGCATAAGATAGGAATTTGATGTTAAATTGCAAATGTGCATAGTTGAATGGTAAAAGAAGATTACATAACTAACCATAAATTATAAAGAGAGGGCTTTAATGATTTCAATTTTACAATTTTCATTGCATGTCCAGTAAAGAACGGAGCAAAAATACTTGAGCTTTTATTGCACCTAAGGTCATATACCAACTAAAACTTCACCTATTAGCTTTTGACCAATACTACTCTACATCCTTTATTTTGTCATCCTTAGTCACACTTGTTGGGGGCACATTTTAAGTGGTTGACGTATAAAACCACTTTTAATGCACCACATAAACAGTGTGATTGGAGATGAAAAAATCAATAATGAAGATCAACTCTTAGTTTTTTCATGCACGTGCATCTTAGGGTTACTCACAAAGAGCACTAAAATAAACCATGTGAAAGTATTTAACTCCTAAAGGGAATATATTTTGCATACTTGAGCATCGCCTCTTGAAAGGGAATATCCAAGTCATCACAAAGACCGCGCAAAGTAGCCTGCCGTCAATAAGATCAGTATGCAATATATACAAGATATAATATTTTAGTCATTGACCATGTTCTCTAAAGATAAAAAAACAGTAAGCAATGGATAATGGATGAAAAGTAAAAAATATGTGGTAGAGAGAGAAAGAGAAAGGGAACAGGCAAGTCATAAAACTAACTTCCAACATTATATGAAAAGAGGCTAGACAAAGCTGACTAGTCAAACCTAATTAGAAGACAGTCCAAGATCTAGACTAGTCTATCGCCCATGGAGCTAATGCCTTCTCATGTATAAAATGGGAAGGGCTTGAATAGTAAGAAAACACAACTAAATACTCAAAAAAATATAAATTCTTTCAGCAGAAACCTCCAACATTAAGGCCAAGAGAACATCATCTAACTATGATTTTATTTTTTTAGTGAATCATGAATATTTTGATCGTCTTTCACATATGCTAATGCATGAACAGGTCAAACAATCAAGAAAGTAAGGATCTATAAACATAATTACTTCAGGGAAGTAGCACTTGTTATCTGATAGCTGACTATATTGCATCCTCCTATTATTGCACCAATGATGACTAGTTAGTACAACAAGCATTTGTGGCTTAGAAGGCATTCCCTTGGGTCATTATAGAGTCAAGGTTTTTCTAGACTTAGTAAGTGTCATGAGATTTCTATTCCACTGCATATGGAAATATGCAAGTTCTTCATGCAAATTAGTAAGCGTCATGAGACCTCAATTCCATTGAGGCATGGAACCTCACCAAGGCAGAGACTTCAGACAGCCCTTGGGGAGTAATAACCCCACCAAAACCATGCAACAGGTAATCAAGGAAACTCGTAGTGAGGAGTAACCTAGGATATCTAAGTCTACAGCTCATTTCAGGCCCGTCCTTTGACCATTAGGCCGCACCTTAACAGGACTAGACTACATGCTGATGGGTCTACAAGCAAAAATATAATAAAGACTTTTATCACTTGGAGCCAAATTAAATTTCACCAAAAGCTTGAAAATCAACACGGATCTTCTTGTTTAAGCAGGATCGCAATTAACTCACAGTAAGCATACCTTTCACCATTGCACCACCCCATTAATATATTAGAACAGCACTCACAGAATTCCAGAATAAGCAAAATCCATGAGCAATATACAATTGTGTTCAAACTTTATGCAGAAAAATCACTTCATGATAAATCATGATAATTATATAGCAAGAATACCTCAGGATCACGCCGAAGATCTACTGCATCAATGATATGCGGGGCCTTTCCCAACTCAGAGAGCTCATTGTATATGGAGACTAGTTCTGCCAAACCTAACTCACGAAATGATGGAGGCACTACTTTGTCAAAGGATGGCTGAAATGCATTCCCGATCGAACATGTAGCATATGGAAGTTAGTGGCAGGAGGAATAACAAACCATTACCATAAGAGTCTTTAAAACCCATATATAACGAAAAAAAAAAAAAAAACAGCACTACTAGATAAAAGCTCAAAGATCGAGCTCATCAACTACATGCAAGCTAACATCCAAGCAACTGATAAGTTCAACTATGTGAAAGCTACATCCAAGCATACGTAGTTCTTTTTTCAGTTTTGTTTCACTCTGATGACCCTTGATGAGAGAAAAGTCCAACATATTACATGGCATGATCTCCTGCACTAATATGCCGTCTGGTAAAATGAAATCAGCCTTCAGTATGACTCCATCAAATAGAATTGTTCGACGTTCATGAACCCCATGCTAAAGCTCCAAAATGAAATTAGCCAAATTGATAGCCACTGTGTAGCCATTAAGCCTAGCCTTACAAGTTACCAGAATCATCTACTCTTGAGAACACCAACTCAAATAAAAAGTAAAGAAACTGAAACTTTTAAAGAGGAATAGAAATTTTCAGAGAAGAATTTTAAGACACTAGAGAATCACCAATGTCTCTCTTTTTGCATAATTTGGGGGTTTTTTGGCAACATCATTTGCTGTGCATCAGTTGTGCATCAGTTGGGAGCCAACAGATGCGACTGCCTTTTCTTACGTATGAGACCCCTTTTTTCGAACCAAAAAAGAATATATTTGAAAAGAGTTATTTTGGCACCAAATGCCGCCATTATGGACATCTAAAGCAGCCTTCCTGACAGTTTCTGACAGAAAGGACAACACCAGCAAGTGTCTGAGATTTTAGGGCCAAATTGACAAAATAAAAAATTAACAAATAGATAGCTTAGGGAAATTTAGAGGGACCAATTTGAAGTTTAGCCTAGATTCTTGTAATAAAATTATACTTCTTGAAGAGTGTGAGGCAAATTACAGATAAATCAATTGCATATGTACTTACCAATATATCAAGAGGATTTCGGATCAGTATAAAGTGCTTTCCTTTCTTCATCAAATCACTTGGCAAACCAGAGAGGCGTTGTTTTGCAATATGCTGAAAAAGTGGAAGTGAGGATAATTTTATGTAAATCATGGATTCAAATTCAACTATTCTACTCAAGTAAGTGAGATAAATTCTTGGGAAAATCTTCAGACAAATTTTAGGTTGATTTGCAACTGAGCAAAAACTAAAGGTAGTAAGAGGAAATGACTGATAAAAATCTTGATTAAAATCCAACACATAATTATCTATCATATATCATAAACTTGAAAAAATAGTAATGTGGATTTTAACAATGAGGATTTATCTATGGTTAGCATATCTAAGTTCATTCTACTCTTCAAGGATCCAGTCTAAGGATGATCCAATACACAGATAAATGGATTGCAAGCTTCAGATGTTTTAAAGCAATGATAAATTCTTATATGTGAGGATGATCTAATAATAGATTAAGGGAAAACTATCACTCGAATGTTTTTCAAAAAGGTCCAGTTCATTTCATCTTTTGTGATAATTAGTGAAACAAAAATTACGACCATTAAATTAACAAACTTTTGTTTCAATCTATCACCATTGTCAACAAGAACAGGTCTGCATATACTGATTGAATAATGTTTTAGTTTTTCTTCTTCCTAATTACTGGAAAAAAAGAAATTATTATAATGAGAATTCTTTTACATCACAGTTCGCGGCCACACAATGTTGATAGATCTTTTTTACTCTTATTAGGTTAGGTATCCTTCAGTTTATCATAGAATGTAAATATCAACAAAGCTTTCATCAACTAGGTTCTTAAAGTGATCCCAGACTTGAAGCGGGACCAAGACAGTACCAGAAGACATCAGCACATTTGAAACCACTAAAATCCATCTCTGAAAAACGTTTAGCAGCAGGTTATAATCCAATAATGTAATTACCTCCTCCAGGTATGTATCAAAAAAATAAAAATAATCCAATAATTTATTGCAGAAAACGATCCTTTTATTGGAGCAACTTTTAGATCTGAAGGACTTCCACAACCAAGTCTGAATTGATTGGACAGTGGCAGATACCCTAAAAGGTGCACTAAGGCAAGGTTTGCTGTTTAATATTGTTGGTAATATGCTGTTCCTGCCGGCATACATCATATATGTGGAGAAATGCAACTCTTGCATATTGCATCTTGTAACAGGTAGTAGTCTGACAACAAAATTTTTTTTGTAATAGTTAGTTTATCACCTATGAGGATCCTTAAGGTTTGCTATAAAATATCCCTGGAAATATTCTGTTCCTTCTGTCATACATCATATGTGTGTAGGATTCACTTAAGGAAACAAATATATGTGCACGATTTCAAAAAAAATCGGAATGTCATTGTTTCATATTGCGTCTGGTAACAGGTAGTCTGACTACATATTTGTAATAGTTAGTTTGCCAACTATGAGATTTGGTTTTTCTTTTTGTCTTTTGGATAATTGCACATTCTACCATATTGTTGTGTTAAAGTTACTGTATTGTTGAAATAACAATCATCTGAAACAGTAAATGATTTTAATTAATTTGATAAATAATGCATTCTAATTGAATCATGGAAAATCCTGTTGCCTACCTTACAAAATCGATACTTCTTTCTTCCCAGGCCATAGATGACCTCATTGACAGCCTTATTTCCGTCTGATTCCTAGTCCAATCACACAACTTAAATTTTAATTTCATGCAAGAGAAGAAGAGCAACAGAACATAACATATTATTAAAATAAATGGAAATTTAAAAAATAGGAAGCCAATAGAAGATGATCTAAATGTAGGAAATTAAGATGCAAAAATAATCAGATCTCACTGAAATAATAGAATGCAGTCAACAGAAATATAGGGAAGAGTTATAGAACATGATATTCTAATTAGGAAATCACATGGTCCAGCCTAAAGTTGTGATGATAGAATTATCAGGAAAAAAACTCCTCTCTTGATCTCAACTTGTCCTGTATTTGAATTTTTTACCAAAGAATTGCTCAACCTCAAAAATTAAAAGTTTTGTTTTCATTGTTTTGGTTGGTCATATGACATGTACAAGGATAGCAATTTGAATTCAGAAAATTAGCCTGACATAGCGTAATTTCCTGACCTACACCAGTCTCAAATTTAGTTCTTTTCATTTCATGTGTATGCTAGTTTTTATATCTCTTATGGTAGTCAACCTCCTCAATGAAGCCAAATCTAACAAGTCCAAAATGACGTAGTTGGTCGATGCATGAAAAACAGTCTGAAGACAAATTTCAAGTGTTCCATTAACATACCACTTTGGAGAGTAGCTCCTCCCTGTAGGGCCTATGAATGCCAGTAACCCGCAGGAAATGTGCATATAGGGGTTCATCAAGCACTTCCATGTCATCTCTCTTAAATAAAGTAGACAATTAAACCATAAAAAAAGTACATGAGTAAGAAGAAAATATGCTCTCATCTTTCAGCAAGCAAGAAAAAAAAACTAAAACATGTTGCCTACTTTTCAGGACCCAAAAGAAACTGGCATAAAGCTGTGCTCATGAGGCAATCTCATAGTAACTATCATTACTAACTAGCCCAAGCCATATCTAACATTATACATAGAAAAATGAGTAACCAAAAATAATAAAGGAAAGACTGAGGTATCAAAGGGACATCATGGAGTTCTGAAAAAGAAAATTTCAGCTGTGGTTCAAGAAAAATTTTCATGAAAGGAGAATTAACGTTGGATTCCCTTTAAAGCAGAGACTTTTTTAACAATGCTGAATCGATTTTCAAAAAGAAAGATTTGTAATAAAAAACGACCAACGTTTTTTTGTTCCTTTTAATAAGCAATTCAAGGTAACTTCTATTGCCGATAGAGCATAATCAACTTCAAAATGCTACCCAACAAAGAAAAATCAAATTTTAAAACAATGTCAAACACGATTGTCTAGTGCACAAGGCTGAAAACCCCAACACATGAATTGAGAACCAAAAAAAGTTACTTTTAATTCTCATCAAAACTAAGGCTACTGATAAAAAGATTATATGTATCAAAGATTCAAAATTTCATTAAAATGTACTTATAAAAAAAAATCATTAAAATGTTTAAAATGCGTGCTCCAAGTATACGGGCAGTATACAAAAGAGATGCCTATCTAGAAAGAGGAAAAGATACAATAAAATCGTGTAAACTCTACCAATTAAAGTCTATGGAAGTTCCAGGGAGTAAAGTATGGAAAACAAGGTCTTGAGCTCGTCCATATAAGCCCATCTGTAGAAAAATTAGCCAAGATTTCTTTGGAAACGAAAAACATTAATCATTCCTCATTTTATTGCAAATAATATATTAAATCCAGAAAAAATCACCTACGCTCCGTTAGGCAGCTGAGGGAAGGCACAACACAAAAAGAACCCATTTAAGAAAAACCACCACCCCACTCAACCATATCACGCAACAAAAAATTCAGTTGACTTTCTTTCCTTTCCCATCCTTCCTTTTATTTATATGTTGTAAGCAACCAGACAGAGAGAGTTAACGACGGAAGAATAACCTGAGCAAAAGAATACATGAGACCGGTACTGAGGGATCTCGGAGCGGACCATGAGTGAATCACCTCCACCTCCATCTCTTCCTTTTGTTCTGCCATTTCTTGATAATGGGATGGAATATAAGTGATCACTTCGACTTTTTTGTGAGAGAGATGCTGTTCCGAACTTCCAAGGAACAGCAGGTACTGTTACTCTAACACTATGGTTTGGTTTTACGCACGGTTCAATGCTTGTGGTGTTGAAACTGGAAGCTTCACTGTTAAAATGAAGAATGACAAGAGAGAGAGGAAAAATTCTATTTGTCAACACCTCGTAACGTATCTTATATTTATTTTTTAATGTTATATAGATGGAGAGTAAAAAATTTTAATTAATTTAAAAAATTAAATTTTAAAAAAATAATGTGTGAAAATTATGAGTAGAAAAATTTTAAAAAAAAAGACATTTTGAGAAATTAGTGCTAGCAGGGGTCAAAAAAATATCGATAACTGATGAGTTTGGTCTGATATCGAATTTGGTTCTATTTGATTCTATTTTTATTTTTTTAAAATTGATTAAAATTGATCCGATTTTTATTTTCTTTTTTTTAACCCATGATCGTATATATTAATTTTTAATATTATATAAAATAATTTTATATTATATAATAAATTATTAATTAATATAATTCTAAAATAAACAGTTTATTTACGTGTCGACCTGTAAATGATAGAATTCTTTATACATCAATCTTGAAAATTACATTCTTATATCTATCTCATTTTTCTTTTAGAAAAGACAAAGGTACTCTTCAAAAATATTTAAAGATAAAATATTATAGTGAATTTAAAAATATATCTTAAAAATATAAAATATTATTTTATAATTAAAAATTTTATTTATTTAATCCCGCTTGCGCATTTTTGGAAGTTGGAACCATCCTGGATTCTACTGTAATTACCAAATGCATGTGGAAGGGGCAAATTCATACGTAGGAGAGAGGTCTTGTGTGGGTAGTATTACTTTTTTTAATATATAAAAATTTAGTTACAAGCATAACTATATATTAATATATGCATTAATTTAATATGATTAGTCAAAAAATAAATTTTATTAAAAACAGTACTAATTTAAATTTTAAATATGAAAGAATCAGTATTGGTACGCAGATTAATACGCGATTTTGCTTGTACGTAATTAAACTCAACCAACTTTTCAACTGTAGACAAATTTTTAATTAAAAATATAAGGAAATAATCAAATCTGCAAATAAAGCACACCTGATAAATTACTTACATTACATGATTTGATTTGAAAGATAAATTTTAAAATTTAAATCTTACAAATCAAATTTTATAATTTAAATAATATAGATGATATGCTCTATACACTAATTTAATAATAGAATAATTCATACCCAAAGAAACTCATAGGATTGGATATCCAACTATAAATAATTGAGAAATGATATTTACAGTCCTAAAATGTGTAAGCCTCCTGCACTCATTTTAAAAAAAGTGAATACATCTGAGATTCATATAAAAAATCACTTTTTAATAATAGACTCTACTTTTTTTCAAATGAAATTCCCTGGATTTGCACACCATAAAATTAAATCTAGCATTATTCTAAACCCTTCCCCACCAGCCTCCATCTAAAATATACAAGGAGCGCACGTCACACTACAAAGATTTTGGTTGGATATCGAAATCTTAATTATTCAAGAAAGAAAAGTCAGAAATCTGAATACAACAAAATTTCATTCTGATGGATAAAAGTCAAAAAGCTATTGACAATGTCAACCAGATTGATATCTGAAACAAAAAATGAGGAGAATCAGACTCCCAAGCGAGCATCTAAAAATATCGCGAGGTTGCTTAACTACATGACAGAACAAGTAGTCTTACTTTGGATCTATCATATGACTGCATGTAAGGAAGCAAATTGATGGGTTTGAGAGTTTCAGTTAGGTCTGTAATAGTGATGTTGGCTTGGTCTACCAGAGAAAGAAACTGATTGAATGTGTCAACATTGCGAATAATAAAAGCAATATAAGCCAATGGTCCTTCCCTTGCCCCACAACTTGAAGTGCTATCCCAAATTGTTTTGCCTCCACAAGCATCAAATCCATCGCCACTAGCATTGGTATTCGCTTGCTTAGCACCATTGACTTTACCATCCAATCTGTCGTCCTTTTCATTGGCATTCCATCGATTAATGTGATTGACTTTATCATCAACAGAAATACTATCTGACAAAGAGCCCTGCCAACTGTCATTCTGCTTCTGGGAGCATGATTTCTTCTGGGTCAAAAGAATTTTAAGTAGGCGAACAAGATGCGGGAGGCATACAGGATCATATATTACATCTGCACCCAAACTGGAGAACAGGGAAGAAGGGAATAGCATTGGCTCAATACGAAAACAATTGATAAACACAAGTGGAAAGAATCTGGAGTCCCTCCATGGATCCTAAGTTCCAAGTTGGACGAGCAGCACACTCAACCATCTATGGGAAAACCTTGCAATGAAATCCTGAGCACAAAACTAAGATGTTCTAAATATTCACGTGAAGCACAGATAATTGAGTTGAATACTCACATAACATCAGGCCTTAAGTCTTGAAGCCCACTTTCAGATGCAGATTCCCATGGCAGATGAATGCATTTCACCTGATAATTAATATTTGTTTCAGCTTCAACTGCTATAGGATCCTTTTATTATGTGATCAATATGATAAGACACTCCATTCACCATGACCGGGGCTCACCATATTTGGACCTTCAGTAACTCTTCCTGGACCAGCAGTTCCAATGTTCAAATTATTGTACTCCAAATTACGCTTCATGTTCATTAATGTTGACAGGTCACCATCACTCAATATGACCTGTGTCAACCACAAATTCTTCAACGGGTGATCAACCACACGGAATCTCCAGATAATATATCTTTGTCGAATAAGAAAAATAGTACATTTTAGGAACTTCTATTAAAAACAAACCAGCAGATTTTAATAAAGGATGTCAAATTTGTAGTAGAAGGTCTAACTTATATTCATCAAATTTAAATTTGAAATAGCCTACCTTTGAGGCTTTCACATGGGCAAGACAAATGCCAACCAAACCAACACCTGAACCAACCTGTTTTCATATCTTTGGTAAGCAAAGCAACCAGCAATCAAAGCTCAAACCGTCAAAATATGAGACATACATGGTCCAAAAAAATGAAACAGAAAAGACTAAATAAATGCAGTTCAAGTTAATAATACAGAAAAGGTGGGAAAGCCAATTAAAGCAGGTAAGAAAATGTTTCCAAGATGCTTCCTACTAAAACGTGATTTAGTTGATTGTCTTAAAAGATTTTGTAGTATATGAAAAAATCCATCTCATTGCTTAAATAATTTGTGATTGTTACAAAGACCACAGTATATAGATTCAATTCCATGAAAAAACCTTAAGCGCAGACCTTACCTCAAAACAGGATTTATTAGAGACTAATTCAGGAAAAGAAAGTATGAATTCTGACAAAAATAGACTCGAGGGCCAAACTGAACACCTGCATAATCCAAGCCATAATTAATTAATATTTTTCCAAGATGTTAATGCAACTAAATGAAATAACTTTTATTTCCCTACTCGAAAAGAAAAAGAAGAAAAACTGAATTTTTTTTTATTTAAATCCAGATGGGTCCAATATGCAAGAATCCAAAACTAGTCACACTGTCAAATGGTATAAAGGTCAGTCTCTGGTAGCAAGATGGAGTATAAATGTTGAAACTGCCTCCTCTCCACACATGCTTCGTTCTAGGAGAAAAAGTTAAAGTCCATGGGAAGCAGACAAACCATTAGTAGTATGCGAATAAGAATGTTTGATCCGTTGTTGGGAAAAATTCAAAAGAAATTAGCGGGTTGGAAAAGCAAATTGCTTACTTTTGGAGGTAAAATTATTTTGATAAAACATGTTCTAAACAGTATGCCAATTCATATGCTCTCAGTAATGAACTTTCCAAAAGGGGTAATGTCGGAGATTAAAAAAATTTTCCCAAATTTTCTTTGGGATTCTTCCATTAAAAATAAAAAGAGGAAATGGATATCTTGGAAAACTATTTGTTTGCCAGTAGAGGAAGGTGGACTTGGAATAAGAGATTTGGAGGAGGTTCAAAATTCTTTACTTATGAAGTTCGCCTGGAAATTAATTATGGGAGGTTCGCTGTGGTCGGATTTTTTCTCCGCCAAATATGTGGGCAATGTACACGTCTTCAGTCATGTCCTTTGGCAGACGAACTCGTTTTTGGAAAGGAGTTATGCGATTAATGCCAACTGTTTTATGTAATTCAAGATGGCAGATCAGGAATGCGGAGGTCAGTTTCTAGTATGATAATTGGCTGGGAGATGGGCCTTTGGCAGAGGAGCATTCGATGGTTGGGAATGGGAACTTGAAGGTGCGTGAGGTGATGGATACAAACGGGTGCATTGTGGATGTCTTGAGATCTCTTGTTGCAGCACCGGTGGTTCAGAGAATCTTGCAGGCAGGCTTTCGGTTGAGGGAAGGGGCTGATGAATGCATATGGGTTCATACCGTTGATGGTAGCTTCACCACAAAATCAGTATGGAATTTGATTCGAAAACAGGGGACTATGTGCCCATGGAGGAGATGGTTGTGGAAGGATTACGTTACAGCTAAGATGTCGTTCATGTGTTGGAGAGCGAGACGACGGCTTTGCCTGTGGATGCAGTGGTTCAACAGCTGGGGATTCCTTTGTGTTCCAAATGTTGCTGCTGCGTTGAACCTAAAGTAGAAACATTAAATCATGTCCTCTGGGAAGCGGAGGGGGCCACGGCAACATGGAGGTTTTTTGCAGCAAGTTGTGGAGTGCGGATGCCACAAATTCGAAGTTGGGTAGGAGTGATGAATTTTTGGTGGAGTCGTGCGAGGGGATCTTCTCAGGTTGGTTGGATTAAAGGAGTTCTACCAATTATTATTTCTTGGATTCTTTGGAAATTCAGATGCAAAGCTAAGATGGAAGATACACCTTATGACTGGAGGAACTTGATCCGGATGGTGAAGGTAACGTTAATGGAGGTTACAAGCAAAGTGCGCCAGTTTAGAAAAATTGAAACACAGGATTTACGTGTGCTGCAGGATTTAAATTGTCCCATTGCACCAGTGAGTTCGAGAGTGCCGAAGTTGATAAGGTGGACGGCACTGGATATAGGAATGCTAAAGTTAAATGTGGATGGTGGATCTTGGGGTAATCCGGGAATGTCGGGTGGTGGAGGTGTTGTTCAGGATGCACAGAGGAGAGTCTTGGCCGGATTTGCACATTTTTATGGTCAAGCGACGAACACAATTGCAGAGTGTCGTGCTTTAATTGATGGATTACGGCTGTCATGCTCTTGGATTGAGGGATTTCTTGGTTGAGTCCAACTCTAAGGTAGTGGTTGGTTGGTTGGTATCGGGTAATTGTAAATATTGGTATTTATGGGATTTTTGGGAGGAAGTTAAGGTGCTTGTAAGCTTGCTTAGGCCTTGGATCCGACACAATTTCAAAGAAGCAAATATGGTCGCGGATTTTCTGGCTAAGGAGCGAGCGAAAGGAAGGATAGAAGATTTTATGGGGGAAACCTATGTTAACGGCAAATTTCAGGGTCTAGTTCAACTAGATAAATTGGGAATTCCTTTTTTCATTCTTGATGTATTTTTTTATGGTATTCCTCCGTCATAAGTGAGGGTTTGATTAATAAATTTGGGACGGGGTTACTATTGGACATGTGACTTCCTTCTATTTTTTAAAAAAAAAAAAAAAAAAACCAGACTCGAAAGATTAACCAATCAAACCAATATCTCAATTATTTCACGGCATTGTCAAAATCCTTTTTAACTGTATCCACCTAAATAGCACATGCTGCTTACAACAATTCCCTGTTCTAGCAACTTGGTCTTACACAAATTTATATCATAAATGTGTTTCCAAGTGTGTTAGCCGGCCAAATTCATATAAAACCCACCTGACCACTGTAGCAGAAACTAAATCCATACAGATTAAAGAAATTAGTAAGACTAGAAAATCAATCCTTTTCATTCATTTAACCAGGCTTGAAATTGCTGCCTCGTTCTTTATTTTCCTCAATGGCTAGTCATCGTTCTTACCGACCAACTTAATAAACACTTACAAAATTCAGGGAATTAGTGATATCTTACAAATGATTTGCGAGAAAAATCACATTATGGTTCCAATTCTTAATGAAAAAAAAATATTGTTCCAACCGATGCAATATGATCAAAAAAGAGTTTCAAAAAATTAATGAATCACATCCAAATTCTTTTTCTTTTCCCTTCTCTCGGCAATGATTGAAAATTTTTTCCAAAATTCTTACAGTTTGATACTTGTTTATAATCAAACTTTCACACTGAAAAAACTCATCAATGTTTTAGTTTTGCAGGTATCACCTGCAAGATATAGGCATCAACAATGAAGCTTACCCAGTATCTCCTTCAAGCATGTTGAGGGAACATTGTAGTGGGACCACCAACTTCCTTGAGTTAGGACAACTTGGAAGCCCAGAACAACCTAGAGGTACCAAAAATCAACTTAAGATAAGCTGATGCAAATGAATCAGAATAGCAACCAAGATCAAATGAACAAGTAGTTTTACCATCAGGAAAAAGAAATGAAATGAATTTGCAGACCCTTGCATTTCCTTTCACCAAATTATCATCCTACCAAACAAACAAATTTGTCAGCCTAGTTCAAGTAATACGATTCCTGAAATAGGAAAAAAAAAAAAAAACATAATTAGTTAAGAAACCATGTATTCGCAAGCTACACCTTCAATGATGTCATGTAATAAGCATATTGTTCATATAATTCATCCAAAACAACACCATGGTTTAGCTCAACTTCAGTTATAAGCTTCTTTAGAAAATTCCTCCCATAAGGCGCATGAGATTTTCCATCCTGCATTGACCATTCAACTAAACAAAGCATTATACTTGAGGAACTAGTAAGACATAGGATTTGCTGAGACCATGCAGGTCATGGAGATTATTAGCCTGAATGAATATTGATATGTAGTTCAAGATCATAAAAGTAAAACGTCCCGTCTACTGAGCCCAATGCAACTAGACTCTGCCCTGAAACGTATATTCAAATTTAAGACTATTTCATTGCCTATTCACACCAAAATATCAGTTAAAAAAAATTGGACGAGAGACAAAGATGGGGACTTCAGAACTTCATTGACTAGAAACTTATGCTCAGATTCACGAGGAAAGGGGAAAAAATCTTTCATGCCCCTAGTTATTTACTTTTCTTTTCATCCACTTTTCATCTACCAGACAAAACTTTGCGCCTAATGTATCATCTCATACTAAGAACTAAGCCACCAAGTCCTACAACACGTTATACAATTTGAAACTCAAGATATTAATTGATAAATACAAAATTTAAAATTTTGATATAAAAAAATCAATAAAATAGAGTTTGGAGAGTTTTTACTGCTTTGCTCAGGCAATGGTCCCATATGAACCTCTGTACTTTCTCGGTAACTGATCCTTCACCGCATACCCTAAAGTTCAACAAACCAATACATTCATAAAATTCTTAGCTGTTATAGTCAAGAATCAAGACGAAGAAGGTGCAATCTAGCAACGCGCGTCATAATTGGCTAAGATGCAACATGCCATGCTAGAATGCTCTGGTGCTCGACAGAGTGTAATGGTGACATAGAATGGGGATACTATGGTGGTGTATGCTAAACATGTGCCGTGATTAGCTAAAGCGTGTCGCTTGTGCATGTGTGTGTCAAAGTACGCCAAGGAGTACCGGGCAAAGGCAACCAAGGATTCGGCGGGCTCCATGGCAAGGAAAGCTGAGAGCATGTAAAGAGATGAAGGGGTTGAGGGATGGAGCTCTTGGGCCGCCATGGCTGATCAACGGTCAGGGTTTTTCTGGTTTTAGGGCTCGAGAGAGAGCGAGAATGAAGAAGACGTCGAGACGAGCCTTTTTGTGGAAAAAGAGACGCCCGTGCTACAAGTCGTTTAAGAGAAAACAAATAATCGTTCAGTATTTTATTTGAATACTATTTTTTTAATATATTAATTCATCACGTTATACTTTTATAATAAATATTTTCATCACAAATGATTCATCGAGGCTATAATTATCATATTTGTTAAAAATCTTATATAACAATTTTGAAACGTAATATAATTTCAAAATATTGCTCAGTGTACAGTATTTATATCACAAATGATTCATCAGATTTATGGTATTTATTGCTCTGTGTACAGTATTTATGAGAGTAACACTGGGTACTAATTATAAATATATAAATTAAAAGTGAATCCTACTGATAAAAATTAATTTTTTTTTTTTTATATATTTTTAAGGTGAGATCTATTTTTCTTTTACCAAGGCTTGTGCAATACTTGTGTATTTAGAATTTGTATAATTTTTTTTTTTAAATTGTAAGAAAATTCATGTGACTTATTATGTCTTTTGAGCTTTTTGGCCACGTGTAGATATTGAATTGAGTTATGAATAATATTATTTTATGGGTCCCATTAAGACGAGTTTAACTTTTTTAAATTGAGATGATTTAACTTTTCTAATTGATATGAATTTAATTTTTTTATAAAAAATTAAAAAAATAGTAAAACTTGTTAATAATTTATCTAAAATAAATTAAATTTAATTCAACAACCACACACAATTTACTTTTTAGACTTTACTTTTGGGCCTTACTATATACTTCCCTTCAATAAACTTCGACTCCGTCGTGGGCTGGTTCATATAAATAAGAATTACATAAGTATTTCGATGTCATCATAACCAAGAAAGATTTGGTTCGACTTTTATGATAACATTTATGTAAGATTGAAATATTCAGATAAAGAGAATTTTACATTTTTATGAGGTGGCACTATCATATTAATTTTTTTTTTTTAAATAGACTCCATTCCATTTAATAAAATTAGAGTTATAATTGTGACTAATCAATACAGAAAAAATCCAGATTACTAGCCAACGCCTATAAATTTCTTTATGACGGATATTGTCTTAACTTAATTCTATAAACTCTCTCCTTACAACAGTCAGTTGAAAAAATCATCTGTTAAAAAACATAACTGAAACGATCTCTCTTTCGAAAAAAGAGAAATCCTACCACGCTCCACCCTCCTAAGGAGGAGGAGTAAAAACACTCACTTTCTTCTAGCGGAGGAGTGAGACAATCACCCACCTTCTTTCAAAAGAAGGAGTGTGGCTCTACTGCTATGGACATCAAGTCCAATAGCCTATTTCTTTTTATTTATAAAATAAAACAAACAAATTACTTAAAAAAAAAACAAAACACATGACCCAGTCTAAAACAAAACATGGAAGCCAGCCTTAACACATGGGCCCATTAAACAACAAAACACATGGACCAAGTTTGATTGCAAGTGGGAGATCTTAGGGCTTCGTCATAATCTTTATGCCGCCACCTCCCATTCCTCAGCGAGTCCACCAATGCACGAGCACCGGCTTCCGCAAGAGGTTCATTAGAGCTGCACTTCGGCACAAGCACTGGCTTCTGCACATCCATGAGTCATACGTTTCCGCACCTTTCTCGCACGCATGTTCACCCTCGGCCGATGACCCATCCCACCCTGCACAGCATACTGCCACTCCAAAGGCCGTTGTTACCTTTCGGTAATGTCCACCATGGAGTTTCCGTCTACTGGGTAGACTAGCCACGTTTGCAAAAATACTTATTTCTCTATTTTATGCTCTGAAAACAGAGCATTTACATCAACCAAACCCAAAACGCCGCTAGTCCAGGTTGCACCCCACCAACCGGGAGCAACCTCCCCACCGATTGAGAACAACCTCCCCTCTCCAAAATAGGGGTCATGTATGTTGTTCCTCATCGCCACTTTTCCCAAGAAACCAATGCCATCCCGTTCTTTCTCCATCCACTTCTTCGACCACTTCTCGTTCGTAGCCCTAACTGCACTTCAATTCTGTTTTCAACTGGAGAGAGAGAGAGAGAGAGAGAGAGAGAGAGAGAGAGAGAGAGAGAGAGAGAGAGAGAGATGAGCCATTGAGATCTTAGGCTAGGCGCATGAGCTACGACATCACGCTTTCACCGCAGTCCATCACTGAGAAACCTTATTCCAAACACCAGACATAGCAAAATAAAAAAACAAGCTAACTAGAAAACATTAAGACAGAAAGAGGAGGGAAGGGGAAGGGAGGAGGGAGCTTCACCCTATTGGGACGGCTGTGGGTTTTATCATATTAATTGGTTATAAAAGAGTTGTGTGTATTTCATATATATTCCTCTTTTAAATTAATTGAGAAATATTACATTTACAAAAATATTTATAAAAAAATAAATTTACATACTAACGTGATTTGATTTGAAGCACTGAATCTATTTATATATAAATTTATAATATATCACATGAAACCACTACAATTTTTAATTTTGATTTTATCATAATTGTTTGTAAATCAAGAATTTCTTTAAATTCGGCCGGTACTATTTTAACACATCTTATACGTCAACCTCATGACATCCATTGATACAATATTACAATATTGTCAAATCTACCTCAAATTAATATTGGCATGCCTCTACGTTAGTTTGAAACCCCAAAACTATTACCATGGTGGTCCATAAATATCCAACCTTATGGGGTTTCTGGTGTCAAGCTTGATCTTTTATATACATGATATATTTGTGTTTGATCTATATTTTTTTTATAAGAAGCATAAATTCATTCATATAAAATGAAACATGGATACATAATTCAGTTACATTACGGCATCTAATGAAACTTGAGATATAAGGAAATCAAGACATTGATGCCACCATTGGATTGTATCTTTCACTAGCAAAGCGTGACTAGTCAGTAAGTGAGCAGCCTCATTACCCTCTCTCCCAACATGCCTAAAATCTTCGTAGCAAATGATGTAATCTGATAACTAAGGGACCCAAAATAGTGAGATTTTGTTCTCTAGAAATCATAGCTTCAATAATAGACAAAGAGTCACCTTCTAGAATTAAACCATGCATACCAACATGAAGAACCATTTGTAACCCTCTAAGCTCAGCAAGAACTTAAATCCCATCCACTTCAAACTCACCCACTTCTCTCTTGCTCAATGCCATCAATACTTCACCCATATCATCTCGTAAGATAATCCTAATTTCAGCAGATGCAAAATTTTTAAATATAGCCCTATCAAAATTCAATTTAACCTTATCTAATGGTGGAAGCTTCCAACAAAGTACTCGCTCCTTATGCATTATCAATTGATTAGCCTTGATGGTAATAAAGCTTTCAACGTACCCAATATAATTATTAACAATCTCTTGAATATCACAGTCTGAATTTTCAAATAACAAGAGATACCTATACTACCTAATGCCCCATGAAAGTCTGAGGAAATGAAGAATTATAGAATTAGCTTCCTCCACTAATATCCTTAACAAAGTCTAAAACTCCAGATTCACATGCAAGAACTGAAAAATGAAAGGACATCAAAGTTTCCATATCTGTCACAAATTTAAGCTTCCCCAAATAACATGAATATAACTCTCATATTGCATCTTGCATTGATCACAAGTCGCTATAGGTAGAATACCTATTTGCAAAAAAATCAATTTGGTGGGTAAACTATTAGTACATGCTCTCCATGCGAAATTCTTCCCTTTATTTGGTAACTTAAAATTTCATAGCCTTTGCCAAAAATCGGAATGGACTTGTACATAAGAATAGTCAACTCTATTATTTGTAGACATCACATTAGAAACAAGTGGTAACCTGACTTCACTGTGTACACACCACTTTTATTCCCATTCCATACAAATTGATCATCATTTCTCAAACATAAAGGAATCTTCAATATCTGGGCAGCAACATATGGAGGAAAAATGTTATGGATTAGGACCTCATTCCATTTACAAGAATCACTATTAAACAATGCACTAACAGTAAAACTTTCTTGTACACTCGGATCAGCAATTGCAAAAGAAAAAATCTACACAACCTCCCAACACCCCAACATCCCACCCTTTTTCAAATTTTTAATATTTTTTTAATATTTTTTTTGAATTTATTTTTTTAAATTAATTTAATTATTTTATTCATTATTTATATATTAAATATTTAATAAAAAATAAAATAATAAAAATTAAAAAAAAAGTGGGGTGTTGGGGTGTTGTGTAGCAAAACCCATTGCAAAATAAGAGGCCAAATTTGTTGTGAGCCATTTGTCATGCCAAATATTTGATAGAATCACCTCGTCCTATTTTCCAAATACACCCTAAGAAAGAATGTCATTGGCAGCAAATATACTTCGCAAAACATAGGATGGACGGTTGCCCAAAGTTGTCTTTTAAAAAGTAGAGTGAGAAAAATATTTGACCTTAAAAATTCGAAAAAACAATGATTCAGAATCATATATAAGCCTCCATTATTGTTTTGCTAACAAAGATAAATTAAACATTCCTAAGTCTTAAAATCCATACCACCTTGAAATTTAGAGGTGCACAATTTATTCCAATTCACCCAATACATCTTCCACTCCATACCATGTTGGGCCCACCAAAATTGTGCAAACATCTTCACCAATTCTTTACAAAATAATTTAGGCAATTGAAAGCAGCACATTATGTAAGTTGGTAATGCTTGCACAATTGCCTTAATTAGAATTTCTCAACTAGCTTGTGAAAGTAACTTCTCTTTTCAGCATTGCCGTTTATTCCAAACCCATGTCTTAGCTCCCCAAAAATAACATTTATGTTTCGACCAATAAATAACGGAAGACTCAAATACTTATCATAGTATTAGATGGATTGTACTTTCCAAATCGACTTAAGTGCGGTTCAGATAGTGATTTAAAATGAGATGAATTGAGATAAAAATTGAATAAAATATTATTAGAATATTAATTTTTAATATTATATATTATTATTTTATAATTTGAAAAAATTGAATTATTTATTATATTTTATGTAAAAATTTAAAAAAATTGTAATGATAAGATGAAATATTCATTGTATCTAACCGGGGCCTTAATGCGATTTACTTCCTCTTGGCCACATTTATGCTAATCAGCAATTCTGTTTTCTCTAAATTCAACTGCTGCTAAGAAGCATATTCGTATGTGCATGAAAGCTACCATAGAATCTCATTTTCAGACTTTGTAGCCTGACAAAATAACAAAATGTCGTCAGGAAAAAAATAAGTGGCTTGACAAAATAATTAAGTGTCTTGATCTATTTTGTGTCTAAAGGAAAAACAACAAAAAATAGTATTTATTATTATTTCAGTTCTTATTATTTCTTGAGGTGATACTAAATGATTGATAGAGAAACAAAAAAAAATATATAAAATAATTTTGTAATAATTAATAAAATACCATATCAAAGATTACGTACGAAAGGATGATTTTTTTATTTTTATTTCTAATACAATTGAAGAGAGGGTTTCAACTCAAGAACTCCATTTTCAAAGTTTGATGACTATTCCAATCAGGCAAGAGGCGTTTGACAAAAGGGATGGTAGTTAAAATACGATGACAGCTAAAATATAAATATAGATATCTTTTACGTAGAAAGCATGCGTACACGATCCCAAACCAAACGTTTCAAATTAAGAGGTTATGGAGAAGGAAAAATCTAGTCGTAAGTATAATTACGTATTAATATGTATATTAATTTAATGTAATTAGTTAAAATGTAAATTTTATAAAAAAATATTAATTTAAATTTCAAATATAATTGAATTACTATTAATAAGTAGATTAATATATAATTTTATTTATATGTAGTAAAATTCTACGTAGAATCACAAAGAGGTTATAAAGTAAAATTAAAATATTTATTCCGATGTTTTACACAAAAATGAAGACGAGAAAATATTGATCTTGAATATTTTCCCTCAAACCCTAATCCATCCATCCTTGCACGGCAAGAAATTAAGTACTGATCTAATTAACTCCTATACATGATCAAGAACAAGCATGCTCTACGAAAAGAAACCAAAAAGATCTAGATCGATCGTGTCTTAGCCGGTGACCCTTCTTCCACGGACCACCCGACTCGCATCGCCCTCGGCCAGTACCTTAGGTGCGCATCTTTTGATCTCGACGAGTCGTCTCTGATCAGTCTTTGGTTTCGTCGACGGCGGCGGACGCAGACCCATGCGAACATCGTAAGCCTTTCGACTCGTCTCGTCGCTCAAGACTTCCCACGCCTGGTTGATGAGTCGAAGAGCACCTGGCGCTGCTGACGAGCAAAACACGTCGGGATGCACCAACTTAACCAGCTTGCAGAAAGTGCTGGTGATGAAGTCGACGCTGAGAGATGGGTCCGCCTTGAGGCCGAGAATGGCATAGAGATCAGTGTGCCCAAACCTGTTCTTCTTGGTGGCCGCGTAATGTACCCGGAAGGTAGCGTAGTAATTGTTGACGGTACGGAAGTAGGGATCAAGATTCTTGGCCAGACTCACGAGATCGAAGGCTTCTTTCCCTCTGCCTTCGATAAACTTCTCTTCCGCGTAGTCTAGCAAGACTTCTGTCATGGTTTCAGATTGGAATGCAAGGAAAAGAAGAAGAACTTTGCCAAGCGGAAGACTAGGAAGGAAGCAAGAAAGAGAGCGTGCGCGGTTTTAGCCTTCTGATGTGTACGTAGGTAATATATACATACTCTAGAGAATGTATAGCCGTTAGGGCAAAGTGGTAATTATGGGAATTCCTAGTTGCTTTGGGAAAACTATTACGGACTTTAGTCACTTTATCTCGGAGTCTGGCGTTTAAGTACTTGTGCATGGCACGTGCACAACCTTCTGCGGAACTTTAAATACGACGGCGTTCTCTTGTGCATAATTCTCATCGCCTTCATTCTCTCGCGCGTATAAAAGCCACTTTTCAATTCCTGATCCCCGCCAAACGGATCGAATAGCGCAAACCCCAAAGTGCATCTCTCTCTCTCTCTCTCTCTCTCTCTCTCTCTCTCTCTCTCATTTCCTTGTTTGGTCGCAAAGAAATATCAGGAAAGCAAAGAAGCCAACTCAATTTTCAATGATCAATATCCAATATATTTGTGTCTATTTCTTTGTTTACTTGGCGTCCAATTTATTTCTTTGATTTTTTTTCCCTCTTCACTTTGTTTGGTTCCGTAGATGAAGGACGAAAATAAATAAATAAAAAATGGAACTTTTGATCTTTCAGGGAAATAAATTGCTTCAATTTTGTACTGGTGGAACCTTCGTTTTCTCTTCTTTTCACCCGATTTCTCAGGATTAAAACAGTGGACCGTATGAATTATTTTTCCTTTTTTTTTTTTTCAACTGATTCTGTTATTTCTTGACATTTCAATGTCGATCTAAGTTCATTAGCAATTTCACGCTCTTTATTTCAGGTTTAGGTTGGAAGTTGAACTTTCGAGCGCCAACAAAGTATGTCGAACATAACGGTTTGTGCTCGCTTCAGGCCCTTAAGCTCAAAGGAGAGAAGAGATGATGGCGACAGAATCTGTATTCAACGCATAGACACTGAAACTTTCATTTTCAAGGTTTCATTTGGCTTGAATTTATATTGTCTGGAATTTAGCAATATGAATTTGTGCGCTTCAATCTGTTTCTTTAGTAAATTGGAGTTAATGTGTGTTTGCGTGCGCGCATTTAAGTTTGATTGTTTAAGAAATATGTATAAATGTGATGTAGGATGAGAAGGAGGAAGATTTCACTTTCAGCTTTGATAGGGTATTCTATGAGGAATCTAATCAAGCCGAGGTCTATGAATTTCTCGCCCTGCCTATCGTTCGAGGTATATCTCATAAACTTCATTATTTGTTTGGTTTCGCCTTCTCAGAAAATATAAGAGAGCATAAAAGTACTTTGCATCTAGTCACTTTGAAACTTCATTGCCATAATCCTTTATTGTTCTCATCTTTATCGTTATTAGATTGAGGAAAAGATTAAACTGAGTCGGTATTGATTGGTTTATTTAAAGCAAATCTATACAGATTGAGATAAAACCTTGTTCTTATGCTGTGCCTTTGAGTGTATTTATGTTTATGTGATTGAAACAGATGCTGTTAATGCAATTAACGGGACAATTATTACTTACGGACAGGTAACATATAGTTTGTTAATTCTCTAAAAACCGTTCTCGATTCTTGCTTATCTGTGTTTGCCTCTTTTTGTGCCATTGATGACAGACTGGAGCTGGAAAGACTTATAGTATGGAGGTAATGCAATGAACTGAAAAAAGTTCTAGAACGGCAGTTATAGATATTACTTTAAGCTCATACATGATGCCATTTTGGATCAGGGGCCAAGTGTTCTGGAAGTTGATGAGAAGAAGAAAGGGTTACTTCCAAGAGTGGTAGATGGAATTTTCGAGCATATTAAATCTTTTGATGAAATGACGAAGTATTCAATCAAGTTGTCAATGGTATCGAGAAACACATTCCTTTTATCTTGTGCTATCGCTTGCATTGGCTGTAATATGTCAGTATCTCCTCATACGTTTTTCTGAATGAATCTACATTGATTCGAACAGGTAGAGATCTACATGGAAAAAGTAAGGTACTTATCTCGCAAATGGCATTTTTACTTACATGGTCCTTCTAAACATGATGGTTGATTCCCTTACCTACTATACACCTTAGTAGTAGACTTGATTATTAACTGTACGTGGTAAAATCTGGGAGGTTACCTCAGATTACCGACCTTTCCTACTCATTTCACCATAACTCAACCTCGCTCTACTCAGGGACCTTTTTGATTTATCCAAGGACATTATACAGATTAAGGAGAGCAAAGTACAGGGGATATTGTTGTCCGGCGCAACAGAGGTGAACCTATCTTCTTTCACAATCTTACTTTTGGTTGTGTTAATATTCCGCTGAGTCTCTAAACCATTTTATCACTAATGCTCGTTATCTTACAATGATAAAAATGCCAAGTCAAATAAGATCCCTCCAAACCATTATATCACTAAAGCTCGTTATCTTACTATGATAAAAATGCCAAGTCAAATAAGATCTCTTTTGTTTATGTCCTTCAATATTGGGTTTTCCTTGATATCGTATCATCAATTTTAAGAACCTTCCCATTCCAGATATCTGTATCGGACGCTTCTCAAGCATTACAGAGCCTGTCAGTAAGTCAAGAACTGCTGGATAATTTTTTTCTCATTCTATTTTAAGCTTTAATGCTGACTTTGGAAATGCGCAGACAGGGATAGCTAACAGAGCAGTTGGAGAGACCCGTATCCTGCCTTAATACTGTTTTTCAATTCTTTATTTATTAAGTGATATATAAGAAGCCTGTTTTCTAGGTGTAAATATCATTGGATTTATTGTGGCAAAGGTCGGGTTTGGTTTCACAAACCTTTGAAACCATCTCATCCCATCTCAACATTCAAACACCATTAAAATATTTTTTAATTTCAAATTTTAAAATTTTTTATCTAATCGTTGCCTAATTATTACAACTTTTTCAAACTTCTAAACAAAATACAAAAAACAATTTAACTTTTCAAATCTTAAAACAAAAATTATATTCTAACTCTTTTAATTTTATAATTTTTTATTCAATTTTTTCTTTTTCATTTTTCAAACCTCATAAAAATCTTAACTCAAATTATTTCACTACCATTCACAAATTATCTCATTACTATTTACAAATTTCTCATCTGCCTAAGTAAAGAAGGCCTAATCATGTTTACAAAGCTTAATATAGGCAGAAATGAACTTTGCCAGCAGTAGAAGTCACTCAGTGTACATGTTTACCATCCAGAAAGAATCCCTTGGAGATAAGAGGTAGTAGTATTTATTGAGTCGGTACCGGTATCGCCAATGAATTAATATTTAAAACTTTAAAATTGTGGACAGGATGAAAGCTGGAAAACTAGTCCTCGTAGACTTGGCAGGATCGGAGAAAGTGGAGAAAACTGGAGCTGAAGGGAGAGTTCTTGAAGAAGCTAAAATGATCAACAAGTCCCTATCCGCTCTTGGGAATGTGATAAATGCTTTGACATGTGGCTCGGGCAGAGCAAACCACATCCCATATCGCGATTCCAAGCTTACTCGGATTCTACAAGATGCACTTGTTGGTTTCCTGCCCTTCTGTTCTCATCTTTCCAGCATCAAATTGTAGTTAAGATATGATCTTCAGCTTCTCATCTTGCAGGGTGGGAACTCCAGAACTGCCATATTATGTTGTTGCTCACCGAGCCCTTCAAATGCATCGGAGAGCCTATCCACCCTACGTTTTGGTGGGAGGTACTAATTCAAATTCTATTTAATGTGTTTATGTCAAATAAATAATAAAAAATCCCTTGACGGTGTACAAGAAATGGCCTTCTTTTGTTTTACGTAACTAGGTCAGTGCGGAGGGAGTTCGGGGGAAGCATCTCCGAAACCGGGTGTTTGGGGGGATGTGCCCCTTAAAAAAGAAAATAGAAAAATAAAGAAAAATTTTATGTGCAGTCATTTTCGCGGACTCCTTTGTGCACTCCAATGATATGATTAGTTGTATATTAAAAAAAGAGTAATGCTACATACAGTCATTTTCGCGGACTCCTTTGTGCACTCCAATGATATGATTAGTTGTATATTAAAAAAAGAGTAATGCTACAGTGCACTCCAGTGCACTCCAGTCATTTTTGCGTATTCTCTGCGCACTCCACTGATATGATTGGCTGGATTAATTTTTTTTTAATACACAACTAATCATATCACTGGAGTGTACAAAAGAATCCATAAAAATGACTGCACATAGAATTTTTGTTAAAAAAAAATTAATCCAGCCAATCATATCAGTGGAGTGCGCAGAAAATACGCAAAAATGACTGTACGTAGCATTACTCAAAAATAAAAGAGTTAGGTTCCGAAACAGTGAGTGAGTATAACCAATGGCAACCAAGATTGCTGACTGAGCAGCCTACTAGCTTGTTGAAAGAAAATATAGAAAAGAGAAGGGAACGAAAGAAAATATAGAAAAGAGAAGGGAACGAAAGCACCAAAGCACATTTAGTTTCAGCCGGAAAGAGAGGACAAGATCTAAGAGATCCTAGTGGTATTCTTACCTAGGAACTAGAGCAGACGCAAAGAAGGATATGAAGATTGTTGTGTCTTTGTCTTCAGCTCATTCCAGAGCAATAAAGTGAGGAGCACCCACTCTTTGAACGTATGGTATTTGTTAAACTTATGATAACCATGGTAACTGAAAGTTGTGCGGTAGTTTCTTCAGACAAGCTTGAAACCATGCCACCAACGAAACGTTACTTTTTCCTAGTTATCAACATTTTTTGGTTTCATCTAATGACCTTTCCTCTGATTGTGGAATGGACATTGATGCAGGGCAAAGCATATCAAGTCATCACCACGTGTTAGCTGCAATGAGGATAAATGTGCCAAGAAGCACGAAACTCTTTTCGAGAATAAAGATGAGTCGAGCGATAGAATTCTAAACAAGGTTAGAAGTATACTGTGGAACTCTAAATGTGATCTAGAGTATTGCATTCAACAGTTTCTAAAACACTTTTCGTTCGTAAAGTTGAGGGAGAGATTGGATATTGAAGATGTAAAATTACTCGAAGAGTTGTTCATACTGGAGGGAATTCTCTTTGATCCGTATTCGGTTGAAGAGCTGGAATCAGACTATGAAGATGTTACTTCGCGGACAATTTCCTCGTTACAACACCACGTGGAAGAACTTGTATCTAGTGTGAAAGAGGTAGTGTTAAATTTTTACAAGTTTATGAAATAATGGCTGATAAGCATCATTTCAATAACTTCTGGTTGCGTTTTTTTCTATAAAGGGGAGAGAGAGAGAGAGAGAGAGAGAGAGAGAGAGAGAGAGAGAGAGCATTCCTTTTACTCCTTGTCAAGAGAGATTTCAGAAAGTTGAGAAGCTGGATTAACAATCTATCGCATATATATATATATATATATGTATGTGTGTGTGTGTGTGTGTGTGTTTTGGTACAACGTACACATACGTTTTCATATTTATTACTTTTACAGCTTAAGAGGGAGAACAGAGCTCTCAAAGCCAGAATGGCAGCCGCTGAAAAGCATGATACGCTGCACAAAGAAGATGCCATAATTTCAAATGTTCTGCGCAAGATTTCAGGCATCTTCAGTTTCTTCTTCTTCTGGGGTTCACTGTCTTCTGTAGAGGTCCCGAAGTGAAGACTTCATTGCCATTCCATGGGGGTTGTATTACAAACAGTAGGTATACGCCATACAAGTAAAGGAAGTACATATAGCATAATTCATGCACTTGTGATATCCACATGACCGGATGACTTCCATAATCTGAATTTTATTTCTTCATTCCCTTAAAAGTCCGGACTCCGGAAAACAAGGCAGTACAGAAACAAAACAATACTAAAACTGAAAAAACACAGGTATTATGTAAAAATGTACGTGCTTAATGATAATAAGTATGATTTAGCAGCTCATGCTTTTCCCATCCTTGTTAATTTGTTATTGATAAAAAAAATACCACTAGATGATCATCTCTCAAATCATCCATACAATTCTTATTTGTTCCAATCCAGAAGCTTTGCGTTGGTTATGCGAATGGTTTTTTTTTTTTTTTTAAGCATCAAAATAATGTCTTTTTATTTCTAGATTATCTCAAAGAAACTAGCTTACTAAAATTATCTGTGAAGTTGGGCTTCAATTGCGCAGTTGCGCAAATTCCTTAGAGTTATAGAACTGCAGAATCATCATGTTCATCATCCTCTAACCAAGCTTCCCTGCGTGCGATACGGCCTTACTTGCATGGGTCAAGCGAGGGTACAAACTTTTTAGCTCTACTCTCCTGTAAAAATTCATACTTTTTTACCGTTCTATGGTATAAATTATATATATATATATATAAATTATATTTAAACTCAAGCATTATCTTTTTTTCTTTTTGAAATAATACTAAAAATAAATGATAAGAAGTATGATAAGGGATATTATCTTTAAACTATAGCAGTTGAGATCTTTTCCTATAAATAATACAAAAATGATAAGGGGTATGGTAATATAAATAATAGTTGCTAATTAGTCAAAGAGTTATCTTCCATACAATTACTTTTTTATATTTTTTATACATTTTATTAATGTGATTGATCAAAATAGATATTTTATATTAAAAAAATAATGAAATTAATTACATTAATAAAATACATAAAAATTACTTAAAAAATGATTGTATATAAAATTTTTGTACGATAAAATCTTGGCAATTTAGTTTAAAAGTATGACTGATATTAGAAGAGATTTACACTATAAAATATTCTAGAAATTATTAAAGAAAAACTAATTTTTTATAACGATTATTTCATAATGATGTGTTCTGATTATTTTTTTCACCCTGATGGTAAGGCAGGCGAACACGCAAAGTAGAAAGATGAAGAGATAAGAGTAATGATAATTATAATTGAGGCTGTTTTTGATTTAGAAATCATGGTTCTGTGCAGGGTGCGTGGCAGAGAAAAGAACAAAGCGAATTAGTGTTTGATTTAAAAAAAGAAAGAATGAAGTTAGACAGAAACATCCGTTCTGGAGACGTGTGGGTTTTAGTTTGGAATTCAGGAGGAAGAAGCAACATTAATGCCATTCGTGAAAGGAAAACTCAAACCCCTATTGCTTTCAGTTTCAATACAAAACGGTAAAGCCCCTTCCCTCCATGTGGGCTGGCTTTTGGAACTCACTCGAAAGCTTTTTTCACAATCTTCTAAATTGGCCCTGTGAACTATAAACAGTAAACACTAAACTCCATGCCTCTTGTTTGTCCCCATAAGAACTCCATCACCTGAGACTGATGTGTTAAAGGGGCTTTTAGAGCAATAATTTCCCGATGAGTTGTTAAAATAAAAATAAAAATAAATAAACCTTTGCTTTTGGCTCTCTTTGCCTTCCCAAAATCTAAAGCAAACTCTCACTACGTGCATAAATACCGACCTGATTCATGGTGAAGTGCCACGAACCATTAAACACACATAAAGTGAAGTAAAGGCTGCATGCAAGCCATACCCATGGCTACGAAAACCATCAATATTCTCTCGACTCTCGCCTTGTTTTCCATCTTTCTTTTTTCTCTTGCAAATTCCACCGATTTCCATTATCCCTCGGTTTTCAACTTTGGAGATTCAAATTCTGACACAGGCGGGCTTGCTTCTGGGCTTGGACTCTTGCTTGGCCCCCCAAATGGAGAAAAGTACTTCAAAACTTCTTCAACAGGCAGATTTTCTAATGGTCGTCTCATCGTAGACTTCCTCGGTAATTTCTTCACTCATTATCTGCAAACGCTTGTAATGCTGCAATTTTCACCTTTTATGTTTTTCACTATATACAAGGTTAACTATGCTCTTTATATATATATATATATATATATATATTTAGAATAAGGAAGTATTTTTCAATAATGTTGTGATTTTTTAAAAAAAAAAATTAAAAATATTAAAAACTACATGTAAAAAAAAGTCAAAAATAAAAATAACTAGGTTGCTACAGTGCCACCCATATATTTAATCATTTTTTCTGGCACTTGTTGATGATATCTTACATTTTGACTGATTTTAAAGGTAAATTTAATCATTAATTTTATATTTAAGACTGTGGATCAAACTTTCACAAAAAAATATAATAAATGGTTTTAGCACTTAGCTACCATGATAGAAGTTAAAAATATAATGAAATTGAAATAGAAAATAGAAACTTTAATTATAACCATCTTTATTAGGGTTATATATAAAACTAGTCCCTTAATTTGCTCCAAAATCTAATTACTCTCTTTAGTGTTTTTATTGAACTTTTTACTCACTGTGATTTTAATAAAGATCAAATTTATCCCCATTGTCAAATATCCATATAAAATAAGAGTAATGATATTTACACAATCTATTTCCCAACACATTTCAAAACACATATTATAAAATAAGAGTGTTTTTATAAAGAGAAATTATAGTTGCAATCGTAAGTGCATAAGTGTAGTGAAATCTTTTTGAAAAAAGTGAATAAATATGATACCTACATAAAAAGAAATTAATTTTTTAATAGTAGACTCTACTCTTTTTTAAAGTGAATGCACGACGCTCGCACACTCTATGATTATATGTAACATTATTTATTTGTAAAATAATGTTAGTTTTATAAGGTAGTTTACAAAAACACAATTTCTTTTAAAATATTGTTGTGAAAAGTGATGTGAAACGTGATATATATTAATCATTTTTCATAAAATAAACTATTAAAAGCACTAGGTCAATATTGTTAGACACCTGTGACCTAAATAGAAAAACTAAAAAACCTTCAAAAACCAAGAACTTGAAAAAATAAAAACAAAAACTAAATTTATTGTTTTAGAAAATCGCTCCACACATGGAAGCCATGCACCAGTGCCCAGTGCCAAGTGGCCGGCCTGTCGCTAGCCACCTGACCTCCACGGTGGCCTAGGTGGGAGAGGATCCGTTCCGTCCTCGCTTCCCCACCAACCACTGGCCCCTCCCTGCACAGGGAGGGTATCTATCAAAAAATTGTAAGTTTTAAGTTTTCTTTATTTAAGTGACGTGTCGAATATTGATCGGTTTTGACATAGCGCTGAAAAACAACAGTTACAACACAACATGAGAGTTTACGTTTGTTGAGATAAGGAAAATACTGACAGGTACGTAACCCATGCAATGTCAAGGTGGCTCCGCATGGTGGGGTGGAAATCCCATGACACTCGTTGAAATTAAGCTAAAGCGTGATAAATATGGGACGTAAACATGTCGACGTCACTAAATCTTTTTAGTAAAATAATGACTAGATTTCAAAATTAACTTTAAATATTCATGAGTTGTCTTTATTTTTTGTGGGTCCTGTTGGCTTCCTATAATTATAAGGAAACTTCCACCATACCCATCATGGCACACCAAACAAACTTCCATTGCAAGAGATATCATAAACTAATCTGCAATTGCAACCGGTTGTTACAGGACAGTAGAATTCTACTAAAAGGCTTACATAGTAACAGAACTCCCCCCTCTCTTTCTCTTTCCTGTATTGTCCATCCATGGCCATCAAGACATGCTTTCTCCATGTTCTTTTCTTGATTATGTTCATCTGCTTGCCTCTTTCCAAATCCATTCACTTCAACTTTCCTTCTGTTTTCAACTTTGGTGACTCAAATTCTGACACGGGTGAGCTTATTGCCTCCGGGATTGAGAGCCTTGATCCTCCTAATGGACAGATTTACTTCAAAACTCCATCTGGGAGATACTGTGATGGCCGTCTCATCATTGATTTTCTCAGTAATCTCCCTGTGTTCCATTAAACTTGCTTCTTTGTTCTTCTATATCCATCTAAACTCTGTTTTGGTTCTCTTGATTCCCCTGTTTGATCTGTTTTCAAGTATTACCGTTCCATTCATTCTTATGCTTGAAGGCTTTTTATTTTTTCATGCTATTTCCTCATTTCTGGGTGCGATTTTACAGTGGATGCAATGGATCTGCCATTTCTAAATGCTTATCTGGATTCAGTTGGTGTGCCAATTTTCCGAAAAGGGTGCAATTTTGCGACTGCAGGGTCGACTATACTTCCAGCAACTGCAACATCTGTCAGCCCATTCTCATTTGGGATTCAGGTGGCTCAGTTCCTCCGATTTAAAGCTCGAGCTCTCGAATTGCGAGCTAAAAGTAAGTACATTCATTATCATATTTAAACTTCCAATTTATGGAAGTTCAGTGGCTAGAGATAATTGCTAGGAGGAAGGCAAGAACCACAAATAAGAAATATTGTCAGATCACCAATCTTCTTAATTTTGTTTCAGATAAGAAACTTGAGAAGTACCTTCCGAAAGAAGAATATTTTGGGCAGGCACTTTACATGTTTGACATAGGCCAGAACGATATTGCTGGTGCTTTTTATTCCAAGTCATTGGATGAAATTCTTGCTTCAATTCCGACCATTTTAGTTGAGTTTGAAAAGGGAATAAAGGTCAGGTTCATCGATTTCTTACTAAACAAATGATTTTTTTTATATACTGAAAGTTCAACCAAACACGATTCAAAATCAAGAAACATATATCGAATTCTCACAGTCCCCTTCAATTCATTGGCTTGTTTTTCAGAAACTATATGATCAAGGTGCCAGGAATTTTTGGATACACAACACGGGTCCTCTTGGATGCTTGACTCAGAATGTTGCCAAATTTGGAACTGACACATCAAAGCTTGATGAGCTAGGATGTGTAGGCTCGCACAACCAAGCTGCAAAACTTTTCAACCTGCAGCTTCATACTCTCTGCAAAAACTTCCGGGCCCAATATTTGGATGCAAATGTCACCTATATTGATATCTTTACCATAAAATCGAACCTCGTTGCGGATTATTCCAGATACGGTAAGTACTACGTCTCAGTACTTTCGTATTATCTTCAGTATTCCAGGACAGAATATTCTCCTAATTTCAGCATATTACAATCGTTCACATTCAGTTTAGCATTGTTAAAAACTAGCAATTCAGTCAATGAGGCTGCAAATGGACCGTAACTCAAAAAAAAAATTTCCTCTCTCCTCTTAACCATGAGGCACCTTTCACTCAAACATTAAGCTCCTCACCAGTCAAATTACAAGGCTTGATTCGAGAAAGCATTCTCCTATGCTCTTCTTACTCATGCTTTCTTTTCTTTTACTTCTTTTCATTTCAGTACCTTAACTTCAGATCCACTTGTTTGGTGTACACATTGATACTTGAGAACCCAGCAACTAGCATCAGTAGGCATGATGATGGGCCTTGTGTCCATGTTTGTAAAAGAACCGCCTTTTAATTTGAGAGAATGCTTACATCACAAAATACTTGAGAAACACTCATTCTCTTCACCCATTTATTTTACTTCGTCTTCATGATAAAGACACCTACTTTTAACTCTTTCTTTCCTGTAAATGATCAAACTGGTTAGTTAGGGTGGTTATTCCAAATTTAGTCAAATAAATCGAGGTGGTTTGGTATCATGTCCCCACAGATAAAATTTCTTCCCAAAATAAAAGTTCATTTTTTTTGGGTGGTGGATATTAATTTTCAGGATTTGAACAACCTATAATGGCTTGCTGTGGGTATGGAGGTCCACCATTGAACTACAACAGCCGCATTAGATGTGGGCAGACGAAGAACTTGAATGGAACCTGGGTCACTGCCAAAGGGTGCCCGGACAGTACTGAATATATCAGTTGGGATGGAATTCATTACACTGAGGCTGCAAATCAGTTTGTGTCATCACAGATACTCACCGGAAAATATGCTGATCCTCCTTTCTCAGATGAAATGCCTTTCCTTCTGAAGCTCAAGTTTTAAAAGTTCAAAACAGCCTATTATTGTAATTATTAATTCTTTTTGTTTACCTTAAATATTGTCTCATACATGTAATTCTAAGCTATCATTCAAAACTTCCACCAATATGTATATTTAGTAACTGGAATGATCTTGATATATCCACGTGGATACGAGTTGGGAAAAAAAAAATTAAAATTTGTCTGAATTATGTGGTTTGATTGAGGGGACTTTGGATTTGTAATTTGTCATCAAGCCTATTTAAAACTTTGTTCTGTTGCAATGGGCTTACCCATACTGATAGAACTAGTGAGCCCAAGTGCTTATGCTCAAGTGCTTTTTAATTCAAGTAAGAAATGATGAGATGTGGAATTCAAGGTCTCTTAGCTTAGCTGGCAATAAAAGCCCTCTACGCAACATTATGGCAACTTGAGGGAAAGGGTAGAAGCACTAGTGGCTGCTAACATATCACATCAACGAAATAATTGATACGGTCAAAGCAGTCATTTTCAGTTCCATGTTTGCAACTTGCCAACTTGCATGGCTTATCAAGATTCCTTGGTATGATCGAGAACAATGGTGCAAATATTTTTTTATTTTATTTTAAATATATTTAAAAAATAAAAAGGCTAATGAGAATTCATGGCCACTTCAAAGTCAAAGCTACTTGGACATTATTCTTTATTTTACATGATCACTTTCACCCCCACTTTTTCAAAACCTTTTTCATGATCTTCAAACTCGGGCATCTTGCCTCAGATTGCGTCAGATTGGTAGCTACATTTCTCATGAACTTTCTAGGAGACCCGTGTTTATCACGAGCGTCGTACATTCATGCCAGATCTAAATTAGGTTTTGACCTTTTAACCATTTTTTTAGATCATTAATTTAATTTAATTTATAGTTCCCAACTCAATATTTAATGAAGTTTATGTATATATATTTATCATAAAATCCAGAACTTATCTATACCCACGGAAACACGTGATGAAACATGTGATTTTGATATAATAGACAACAGTAGACGTGAGTGTGACAGTGTACCTAAAATCAATCGTGCGATCCAACACTCACTAATTGAAGGCCATGTTGCATCCATCTGATCTGGGTACACTCTTTTCGTTTTTTGTTGTGAAAGCCACGTTTCTCTACCTTATTCTCACCTTCTGAAACGCACACTACGTGTTTGAGTTTTGTCCTCGTACAGACTTCCAATATTAATGTTCTGTAAATTTGAACACGTGACCCGGCCCCAACTAACGGCCCGCACTCTTATCTGATTATCTCTTATAATTCTTTGCTCATAAATGTCATTTTATAATGAAACAGATCGTTATGATGCGCAGATCTGACAATATTTTAATTAATATTGTAGTTTATATCCCATGGATGGTTAGTCTCAATGGTTCTCAAAAAGGTAAGGTTTCAACGTACCTATGGGGCAAAATGTGCTTGCCAAATTTAGCCTTGCTGTTCAAACTCTCCTATAAAGGAAATGCTTTAGTTCCGCTAGGGTTACCGCTGTCCCTTTTTTCTTAATAATTAAGAAAAAATTATTTAATATTATTATAAATTATTTATATATTTTTAAATATTTAAAAATATTAAAAAATGATTTGAAAAAAAAAAAACAAAATTTTTTTAAGCCTAGCGGGAGCCACTCATTGTGACTCTAGCATCATCCCTCCTATAAATTTACAAGTTCAGCATTTTTATTTTGGGTAAGTTTTGTTGTTGCAAAAACATTTTATTCTTTTTTTCTCCACCAAATCCATTCTACAAAACAAGATTTCTTAGACTTTATTTAGATGTTAAGCTGAATTGAGATGATAAAATAAGTTTTGTGTGGCCTACTTAAGATGAGCTTAATGCTGCGTTTGGGTATTGAGAATACTTTATGTACTCAACAATTTTCACTACTATTCATTACTTTATTATTACTTTTCACATATTTTTATTACTATTCATTACTTTTTATATACTTTTTACTACTATTTACAACCCTTCTCAACATCTTAAATGTGTTTAGATATTAAGATAAGTTTAAATATATTTATAGAAAGTTGAAAAGATTATAAGCCATCCATATAAAGATATGTTGAGTTGAAAAATATTATAAATTTGACGTGTAAAGAAAGAAATTTTAAATTGAAATGAATTTATTAACTTAAAAATTAAGTACTTAAATATTATGTTTAACTTAAAATTAGATTAATTTGAATTGAGCTAAATTTCAAAAGCCCTTAAAGTAGGTCTCTGCTGGACAAACAATTTACAATCCTAAGATCCTAATCCTCGTACCCTGCAGGATTCTGTTTCAAAATTCTTTATACGTAGAATGTAGCAGAGCAAGAAAAATTCTGGCAGTGACATCTGGCAGATGCAGATATAAAGGTTGTATCTCATTGCACATAATCCGAGCCCGTACCAACTACCATTCTTCCCTCCATTTCATCCACGAATCGAAGTCTGGAGAGCTCAAGGTCATAAACAACGTCGGACTTTGGTCTGAACGTCCAATCATTAGCTCCAAACTCCTACAAATCCCACACCGCGTGTCTCTTCCTTTCTCGAAACGAACCGAACCCATCTTGTGAATGCCAAATCCAGCTACAGAATCCAATAAATGGCTGTGCTCGAAACCTTACCGGTTCTGCTCCCCGAACTCCAAGAATCATCATCTTCGTTTCTTAGCACAAGCACCATCATTGCACTCACCGTCTTCTTTGCGCTCCTCTGCGCTTGCATCGTTATCGGTCATCTTCTGGAAGAGAACCGCTGGGCCAACGAATCCATCACTGCCCTCCTGCTGGTACTTGGAACTGTGTTTATATGATTGGTTTTTTGGTAAAAGATGATCAACTCAAATTTGGGTTTTCTTGTTTTTTGCTATTGGTTGGATCTAGGGGTTGTGCTCTGGAGTGGTGGTGTTGCTGGTGAGCAAGTTTCAGAGTTCTCAAATACTAGTCTTTAGTGAGGATTTGTTCTTCCTTTATCTGCTTCCCCCAATCATTTTCAATGCCGGGTATGATCTCTTCCCATCTCTCAATGTCCTTGTGATTGGTTCATAGAAAAACCGTGCCTTTACTATATATATGGTTGGGTTGTTTTGGAGTCCGAAATTCCAAGCAACGCAAGAAAAGAGAAGATAGTGATGTGGGGTTAAAAATTCTTCTTATAGAGTAACAGAGAAAACTCTTAAATGCTGTTTCATTGGAATCTTTTTCTGGAAACTAGTTTTTAAGTTTATTTTTATTTTTATTTCCACGAAATGTCCTCTTTCTTAAACGTGTATTGATTCTTACATCAACGTAGATTCATATCAGTTCTTGATCTGTTTCCAGTTTTCAGGTCAAGAAAAAGCAATTTTTCAAGAATTTCACAACGATATTTTTGTTCGGAGTATTCGGTACAATAATTTCATTCTGCATAATATCACTAGGTAAGATCTGCAATCTTCCATCCACTTCGACTGTTTGCTTTTCCTGTTCAAGCATGATACTGATCTTTTGCCATATACTCATATTTGGTATACGATGTTATATTTTTACTCAATAATAAGTCTTAAGTCTATCAGTTTTTTTTTTTTTTTTGGACTCTCTAGGTGCCTATTTGCTATTTAAGAGGATTGGCGTGACAAACCTGAATATTGAAGATTTCCTAGGTGACTAATAACTACTGTTGAAACAATTTTTTCATGCGATGGTTTCCATTATTCTTTAGTACTGAGTATTTTGTCTTCCTATATGTGCAGCTATTGGTGCGATATTCTCGGCAACTGATTCAGTTTGCACTCTGCAGGTGCAGTTGACAATTCGACCCTCATACTTATTAATATATGGTTGTTGACATATGTGATTAATCCATGATCTTTTTCTCATGTTAAAGGTTCTCAGTCAAGATGAAACACCCTTACTTTACAGTATTGTATTCGGTGAGGGAGTGGTGAATGACGCCACCTCTATTGTGCTTTTCAATGCAGTCCAAACACTTGATTTCAGCAACATTGATGCTCTTACGGCATTGAAATTGTTGTGGACTTTCCTTTATCTCTTCTTCAGCAGTACTGCTCTTGGTGTATTAGTAAGTTGTTTCTTCATTTCCTCTTTATTTTTTTAAGTTGTTTAGTTGGTGCACATTGAGTGCATTGCTGATAATCAAGCATGACTGTTATAGCGAGGAATTGCATTGTACGGATTGTAAAGTATCAAGCTAAAATGTTAACCTGTGCAGTATGCTTGAGGCCATGTAGGTAAAATCACTACTTGTCCTAAAAGCTTAAGCTTATGGGAAGAGGTAGATTTTATTATTTATTTTATATCTTAACACTCTCCCTCACGTGTGGGTCAGACTCTCTCTGAACGAGTGGGTCCGACACGTGAAATATTTAATTAAGAAAAATTCTATTTGCAGTCCCCACTTGGAGACTGCATGTATAGGCTCTTTATTAAAAGAGAAAAAACATCATTTTAAGTGAGATATTTTAGTAATTTTAAAAATTTTTAAAGATGAAATTGTCTATGCCTGCATTGCAGTCCCCAAATGGAGACTATACGTAGCATTGCTTTTTAATTAAATGGGGTAAAGTGTAGAGTCAGAATTCGAACTCAAGACTTTTTCTCTAATACCATGTAAACTCACCACTTGTCCCAAAAACTTAAGCTCATGTGAAAAGGTAAATTTTATTATTTCTTTTATATCTTAACAATGTCTTGGATGTTCTATTTTATTTTATATGGAAAGATATTTTGTTCTTCTTTCACTGAAGCAACTTGAGATTTTGACAGTTCTGTTGGGGTCACATTAGGCAGAACAAATTCTGCAGATATTCTTAATGCAAATTTACTTAACTTTCTGTATTTGTGAATGTCCAGATATAATTTGTTTTAATCCTAGTTAATTTTCACATACATGAACACAATTATATTCCTCATAATGGTGAAGAATTATGCCATTTGTTTAAATCAACAACACTTATGGTGGTTCACCAGCATTGCAGCTCGTTCAAGTATATCCTTGCTTGGACTTATGAGCTCATATGTTAGCAACTGGCCATCAAATCGGTTTTATTTTTGGTGTGTTGTGGGCTTGCTAAATTTTATTACACTGTTTATTGGAAACTCGCTGTCCATCTATATATCTTCTTACTTTCTCTATGGTCATGTTTTAGGCGGGTCTTGTAAGTGCTTTTATCATCAAGACACTTTACTTTGGAAGGTACAAACATATGCGTTACGGCTCTTCATTCACAGTATTTACCTATTCTACATATTTCTTTTAATGTTTTTGCATCCCTGATACTTTGACACTGTTCCACAGGGTTATAGGTCGCATCTTTGCCGACCTATAACCCCATGGCCCCATCATATTTGCGTGGGCTTCCTGTCACGTAAAATTGATGAACTTGGAGCCCCGCCTCAGCACTTTAAGTTAGGCTTATGATTCATAATTGGTGTCAGTATCAAGTTTGAAACAATGAGTCTGTAAAGAAGAAAAGTGTAGCATAACCTACAGTAATAACATTTATTCTGATTGATAATAGAAAGCAAAGGAAACTGAAGAGTTTATTGCAATATGAAACCATATCTTCCCTGCATGTGGATAAGTTTCCAACTTGTAACTGAACTACACAATATCAGTCTGTAACCTGGGCAATTCTTGGATCTCTATCCTCATACGAGTTTTACTGCATATTTAGGCATTTACACAAAAATTAGCTTGTAATTATATTCATCCAGGAAGAAGCTACATGATCTTGCACACATTTGAAGATATTAAGGTTCAAATCCTGGATAGTGACACAGAACTAGTTGGGGAAAGGGAGAATGGACAATTAGATAAATTGAAGACAGTTGCTAGGAAATATGAGCGGGCAAAACAATGTGGCTAAAGAGTAGTGTAAAAGACATCAAGGCTAAAAGTTAGGATCCATTTTCTAGAACGAGATGAATGGCAAACAAGGAGTCCAGATCACAGGTTAAATGACCCCTAATTATTTAAGCCTGAGTATACCCTGACGTTATTGTTCTTACACCACAGGCATTCCACAGACCGTGAAGTTGCACTCATGATGCTTATGGCTTATTTGTCATACATGTTGGCTGAGGTACCATCTACTTGTATTTCTTTAAAGTCACTTCTTTTTTGTTTCCTCAGTTATTGTGATTGCCATACCCTTAAAAAAGAGCTGCAATTTATATCCAGTAAAATAATGAAAAATTAGCAAGTGATTGAACCGTAAAAATAAGGTTCGGTTTGGCCACTAAGATTTCTCATCTCAAACACAAAATTTTCATCTCATCATTACAACTTTCTCAAGTCTCCATATAAAATATAATAAACAATTCAATTTTTTCTTCACTTTTTTAAATCTCAAAACAATAATAATATTAAAATTCAATATTTCATCTTAAAACTTAGAATTCTCGTCTGAGTGGCCAAACTGAACCTAAATTTCCGATTAATGTGTGGGAAAGTTTAGTCCCCATTGACACAATGGGCTAAATTTATTGTTCCATGTCCATTGATAGGTTTGGCAGCACTTCAGCAGTCAATGATGTTATATCTTGTGATGCATTTATAGTGGTTAATCACTTTTGGCTGGCATCTTGGACTTTCAATTGGAACCAAATAAGTTACACTTGCTGAAGGTTCTTATAGAACCCATGCGTAGACAGTTTGCTCTCTTATGTCTTCACATCATGCCGTAGGTTTTATACTTGAAAAAGCTATAACTCAATATACAATTTTGTGAGAAATATTGAATTTGACCACCCAAGTAATAACAATATATGAGATAATTTCAGAAATAGGATGTTTACAGATACGAGCAGAATGGAAAATTGAGGCCAGATCGTTGCTTTGTGGTGAATTTCATTGAAATTAATAAATTCCTAATTTCTTCCTGCAGCTTTTAAATCTTAGTGGGATCTTGACAATATTCTTCTGCGGCATTGTCATGTCCCACTACACATGGCACAATGTAACAGAAAGCTCACGGATAACAACCAAGTAAGAACATAATCCCTTAATCTGTTTTATGCATTGGATATCTGTATCAAATGTAAGATGATTGTCTGAAAATTTGAATTATAAAGGGATCATATTCTAGTGAAGATACGAAGCATAAAAATGCCTACAAGGAGAGAGGCCTCCTAGTACATATTACTAAGATCTGTTCCCATATTTGGGAATCCATGGTTCTTTATACTCATTGTACATGGAAAAATATATATAGATTTTGCTTTTGTTATTCCAACTAAGAATTGTAATATCCTTCATTAGGGCCCTTAAAAACCTAGAGAAAGATGAGTAATAAATGCTCGTAAAACTCAGTAACCATGATAAAAACAGATCAAACTAATCCGTAGGCACAAAAAAATCACAGTTTGTAAATTGTGCAGAAGACTGCAAAAGACAAAGATTTAGGGTGCACCTGCAAAGAGCAGTTTGACAGGCAAAGAAGGTAATCTGTCTGTCTGAAATAGAATAGATAAGCTCGTTAGTGTAATTGCTTGGAAACTTTGATTTTGTTTCCCTGGTCCTGATTCTTACTAGGATGAGTTAAGGTTCTTATGAGTTAGATAAAAAAAATTAATGAGTTGGGTTGTCAAGACAATAACCATGAGTGAGTTTCATTTAACAACTGAGTTATGTTGATAAATCCTAACTTGCAAATGGTTTTATGATTTCAGGCATGCATTTGCAACAATTTCCTTTATTGCAGAAACTTTTATATTTCTGTATGTTGGTATGGATGCCTTGGACATTGACAAATGGAAACAGAGCAAAGCAAGGTATTTATACAACTTTTCTCCTTCAGTTTTGATACCTAATAGTTTGTTGAAAGTTCAAATATCGTTATAGGTGAAATGAAACGACACTTACCACTTTTAGATATAAGGTATCCTGAATGCTGCCATTGCCATAAAACTTTGCTACCAAATAAGTGAGTTTTAACAATTGCCATTCGCAAAAAGCTACACAACCTCCTACTATTTACACAACCTCCACACACCACACTTTTTTTTATTTTTTATTATTTTTTTTCTTTTTAATATATGGATAACAAGAAAAAGAGATGTATCTTCTCAGGAAGCAAACGAGATATATACTGCTCTCTAACTGGTATTATTCTGTTTTCTTCAGTGCAGGAACTTCAATCGCTGTCAGTTCAACATTGTTTGCATTAGTGTTGATTGGAAGAGCAGCATTTGTGTTCCCTATTTCTAATATTACAAATTGTGTGAAAAAACGAAACAATACGAAGATTGAGTTTCGACAACAGGTAGCAACGGCAGGCACTTAGGTGCATGGATATTCTTGTTTGAGTCTAGTTGAAACTGTGCTAACTATTTGAAATCTCAGTTTATAATATGGTGGGCAGGCCTAATGCGAGGTGCAGTAACTATTGCATTGTCCTATAATCAGGTAAGTTGCTGGCGTTTCATGTCTATAATATTTTAAATCGTTTAGTTTTTAGGCAGATATTGATTTGTGAAATTACATGCAGTTTTCAAGTTCTAAAGACATATCGACGGAATATGCACTGATGATAACTTGCACCATAATTGTTGTTCTATTTAGTACCGTGGTATGTTTTCTTGTATTTCCGTGAAATCATTGCTTTAAAGTAACTGTAAGTAGACTGCCATGTAACACTAGCGCCGTCCATTGAACCCGTAAGTCTTTGGTTCTGTTTGGCAAATTAAACGGTTTTTTATTCTCTGCTTCTGTTTGGGATCCCAGAAGATTTTCATCAAGGAAAAAAAATTGTCAGAAAGAGAACCAAGGATATGAAATTAAAAAAGACAGCCTTTTCAAATTGCGCAAGTTATTTAGAAAAGTTGGTACACTTTTCCAGTGCTAAAAAAAGAGAAATTTTTCTTGCAATGGTCTGTCTTGTTGTTTTATATCGCCCTATACTCCTTTTCCAATAACTTTTATCACACTCATTTTCCTTTTATTTTACACTAAATATTTGACTCGAAACAGAACATATACGAATCGTTTTCTTCAACATTATATGAGATTATCTTATTATTATTAAAACTATTTTTTTTTTCAAAATAGGTGTTTGGTTCCGTAACAAAGCCACTAATTGAAGCAGTGCTGTTACGCCATGCAAAACCTGCAATCTCAGATGCAACTGACATTCCAAGTCTAGAAGACTTGAACATTTTATTCATTGAAAATGACGATCCAAGTGAGCAGGGCAACAATCCACCCCCCCGCAAGAACAGCTTAAGATTGCTGATAAGTAACCCCACTCACACTGTCCATTACTGGTGGAGAAAATTTGATGACAGGTTCATGAGACCAGCTTTTGGAGGACGGGGTTTTGTTCCATTTGTTCCTAGCTCTCCAACTGGTGCAAGAGACGAAGCATCTTGAAGTCAATGGTTCATTTTAGAATTTGTTCTTTATTATAATTTTGTTATATAATAAAATGTATAATTATTCTGCAACATAAAAAGAAGGGTGGATGGTATTTGCTAGGAAGAGTTGCATAAGACTTCTTTATATACACGTATATATGTATGTATGTATGTATGTATGTACATCTATGTATGTGTATTAATGTATGTGTCTGTACACAAATTTTGTTGCAATAATAAAAACAGAAATGTGGCTACTGATTTAATTGTATCATAGGATTTAATTGAATGAATTATATCTCTCAAAGTGTCTAAATGTATGCTTTGTGATTTGTATTGTTATGAGTCTCTCTCTCTCTCTCTCTCTCTCTCTCTCTCTCTCTCTCTCTCTCTCTCTCTCTCTCTCTCTCTCTCTCTCTCTCTCTCTCTCTCTCTCTCTCTCTCTCTCTCTATTTATTTATTTTATATATATCAAGATTATTGGCTCATTCAATCCACAACATTCATAAATCAACATGTGGGTTGTTTATGTCATAACACGATCACTAATTATATTTGTTGACGTCATGTTTCGTACACCTATGAAGCTCTCAGTAGTCCAAGTCTTCGGGCTTGTAGCTTGCAAACACAAAAAGAGATTGGTAGGTGTTGGTCTTTGGACGGTCGGGAGAGACTTCAATGTCTAAATTAGTAATGCTCTCAGGAAGTATGTGGGAGAGTAGAGAGAAATAGATGACTCAGTGAATATAATGAGTGTATAGAACATAACCCCCTTTCGATACTTAGGGGTTCCCTTTTATATCTTGGCTTAAGGGTCAGGCGTCCATGCTCTACGGCTAAGGCTAGAGATGTTCTTTCGAAATTCCTTTCGCCATACCTATTTAATGTTGCGTGGTCCTCTGAAGAATGTATTTAATGCGACATGATCCTTTGGAGAGTACATTTAATGCAGCGTGATCCTCTGTTTTGTCCTAGAGTTTAATCTCGTTGAGATGACATGTTCTTATTCCCTTTTCATTAGGGCAAATTACTTGTGCTAACTGTCCTCTGCTCTGAAGCCCCGAATCCAATTTATACGGGTCGAGAGCCCTTGGGCGAGTTACCAAGTGGCTCGGTGGGTACAGGCTCTGGATATTGGGCTGCTAATGGGCCTAAGAAAAAACCTCCTAACAATATTAAGGATTAAAAGTGTCCCTAATTATGTGTGGATGGTCAAATTTAAAAAGAGAAAAATATAGTACGAGGGTTCAAGTTCTATATGGATAATATCAAATACGTGCGGGGTCTGATCTTCAACTCAGTCAAAAAATCATTGAGACCTTAATCTTTGAAAAACCTTGAATTAAACATTGTGGTGATGATCATACATGATACTAAACTGCAGAATTTTACTTTTTTTGTCCTCAATATGCTTCCATGGAATCTCAGATTCGAGGTTGTCGTGCTGATGCTAGGTTTATACATGTGTTTCCTGTACACATATGTGTAGAGCATCAAACGGCAATAAACTAGAATTTCCTCTAGATGGAAGAAGATACCATTGCTTTCTTCTAGAGGAAAGATAGAGGTTGGGTTGGTTCTGCATTTTACCATGCCACTACTTGTTGGAACAAAAGGGGTTGCAAAACAAAAATAGTGAGAGAAAGTTTGTTTCAAGTTGTGTTATAAATGTCACTTTCATTAAGACAATATTCGTCCCCATCAATTACGATATGCACACGAGTTACAAGTGAATTTATTTCCAAGATACAATGAAACTTAAAACAAGTTTGTTTGTTTAACTGCGTTATGCACACACAAAATTAGACCCAAAATACTCTCTAATTTTACTATTCAACCAAAAAATTAAAAATTTGTTCTCTCGAAAACAAACAAATTCTAACAAGTTTTAAATAAATGAAATATTTGGGGGAGAGAGAATTTGAAATTAAATTCTATGATTCTCAAATGGTGGGCCAATAAGTCTATTTATAAATGACCAAAAGATGTGAATGAAAAGTTATTACTCTTTATTTTGCTGAACTGTTTGGAACAGGTATATACATTATGTCTGCCGCCACAACTTAGTCCAATGGTTTGCCTTGTTTCTCTTCCAATCGGCTGGCACTGGTTCGAATCACAGCGTGCACATTGGGAAATTAATTTTTCCCATGCGTTGCAGTGCATCGTGCCCCCTTAGCCCATGCGTTGCAGCGCTTTTCATGCAGCCCACCCCTTGAGCCCCAACCATTGCACAGTGCATGAGAGGCGCCTAGGAGTAGCCTCCTCATAAATCATAAAAAATCTATCCTTTGATAGAGGTGTGGATTGAACCCAGGGGTTAAATTGGAAGCCACGAAACCACCAAGCCACCTAAAGACTTACGGTAAGCACATAGACCCAAAACAAAATAAACCTTAGAAACTTTCCATATCTTCTCACAATTCACTACTTCTAAAAACAACCCAAAAATATTATTAATAATTATAATATATAATTAATTATTTTAAAAATATTTCTAACACTACTTTCAAGAAAGGCCGCCATTTATGATTGAATTACTGTCTTCGCCCAAAGCCCGAGTTCAATTACTATGGCTGCCAGTTCGCAAGAAGGATCTCATTTTTGTAGTTCGAACTTCAAATTCTGAACATGCGGCATCAATCATCTATTCACCCGCAGGCATTGACATTTAGGTGGAGATGAACTTGGGAGCTTTGAGATTTACATTTTTTTTTTTTTTTTTTTTTTAACTTTTCTCCAAAGACACAACCATGCTATACATGCAAGTTCAATCTTGCCACACATTCAACGCCATAAAATGATGCCATTTTTCAGGGCAAAGCCTACCAATATTCTCTAAAGCTCCTTTACTTTGATCATGACCACAACTTTAAAAGTGCAGAAAGCTTTAGGGCCGGGTTAGCTTCTCCTCTAGAAAAGCAAAGGATCTCTCCCAAACAACTCCCCTTAATTCAAAGTTTGTAGTTTGTACCCACATTATCCGCAGCAGATTCCAACTTAAACCCTCCCACCAATGCCCATTTGACCCCCAATACATCTTTGGACAAAATTAAACTGATGGATCAAAGGGAGCACCAACTCCAATATTCGAACATCTGCATCAGGCTCTTCAACTTCTTGAAAAGCCTAGCATCACAAGCGCTCAAGATCCCCTCGACTTTGGGGCCCCTTCCATTAATGAATCATGGTTTTTCCCGAGTGCCTATTCCCAGTGCTGCACAAGATGGGGCTGACTCCAAGATTGAACTCGAGCAAGACAACGCTTCAAAGACTTTAGAGCCTTTTGGTGATCCCCATGGTAGGGAACTCCAACCAGTTCAAGACAATAATGATTCTCGGATGAACTCTGTTAAAAGGCAGCTGGAAGATGAAGAAACATTATCTGCTGCGGCATCACAACCAAAAGCTCCAAAGAAAGCGGTTAGCTTCCATGACGTGGTCGAGGAGATGAGCAGTAAACCCAAACAGAACAAGAAGATGAATAAAACGACCAAAAAGTCAACTTCGTTAGAACGTGAAGAGGATCCAAAGCCCTTGCGATCAATTCTGAAGGTGGGGTCTAAACTAAACGAGAAATCAGATTCGTTTGTGAATCCTTGTGGCGATGGATGAGTACTGTTCTTCATGCATGTCATGGAATATGCACGACATTGATTGCATATATTGTGTAGTTACAAATTAATATGATTATTCGCAACTTCGGTCAACAATTATCGCTCCACCTCCAATTTGTTGTTCCTTTTGCACTTTGTATCATCGTGCTACCTATTTTTCATCCTATCTTAACGTTAAAAAATATTAATGACAACGGTTGCAATTTGTCTCATATTGAGAGCAAAGTAATAACTTAGATGGTTTGGTGACAAAAGGGTACGTGGTGGTTTCAAGGAATAAAATATGGTTTTGAATTCCATTTTCACAAGTTATTGATTGATTTGATTACTGTAGTACTTTCATTTTGGTTTGAAGGCAGCAGCCTGAAAATGCTTAGTTCTCAGACAGAAGACCACTTAAGAGGTTAAAAAAGGTCAAAGGTAACGTCAGGTAATCTATATTCACAAGAGAGACCTCTAAGCATTAGTTCATGTAGAAGCTACGTCATAATCTAAAACCTAACATTAGCATAAGACAAAAACGTAATAACTAGATTCAGGAAGTATATTCTTCTGCTATCCTACCACCCGTGTTCACGAGCTCGTTTCTCCCACAATTCCGAAAGCTTAACCTCCTCTGCAAGTTCTCTTTCAGCCCTCTCCCTGGCTTCCTCGCAAGTTTCCACTCCAGTACTGCACTTTTCTGCCTCCCGTCGATAGTGTGAAAAGGTTTTCCTAGCATCTATCACTAATGCTTTGGTGTGTTCTATGGTATCATTGGCAACAGCTTTCCGTAAATTTAGCTCCTCTGACAGTAAAGCTACAAAATCCTTCTTCATTTCCTCCTTCATATCGGGATCATTTTTACCACAGTCTGCACATGGAGAAGAAAATAGTTAGACAAACATGCGCAAGAGAATTGCTAAATGGTCGTGTTGGAAATTGACCTGTACTTTCTTTCACAGTTATGCAGCAAGTCCGCTGTGGGTTTGCTTGAAAACTGAGGCCAAGAGGGCATGCATCAAACATGTGTAATTGTAGCAGTGAGCTTCATTCCTTTTACTAATTTATCCATGTGCTCCCTAATGCAGGGCTTTTCAGGTTCATTGATATACTCTTGCAATTAACCCACCTCCAGTCTCATGGCAACGCCAATCTTTCTTAGACCATGGGAGCCTTCTTACCATATTCACTTTCCACTAACAGATACTAAGCTCTACACTAATATTCAAAGAAAATGACTTGAGTTCTTAAGAACCTATATATTCCATTTCAACATCAAGGGGTTTCTGAAGGCAATAAGCGTCTTTTAGCAAAAATGTCTCAAATTTCCAACCATCTTATCCCGACTTGGAAAAGGATTTAACCATATCTCAGTCAAGCATTACTATCCATGGAAGAAGATGGGATGGCTAGTTTACCTTAATATGCTAAAAATATGAAGATTAAGGTCAAAAGTATTTCTAAGAATACTTCAAAAACACTATCAACTTAAAATCCTATTTGAGTATCTTTGTAGTATGATTTGTTTTAAGAACTTTCTGGATAAGGAAATGTTACGTTTTATTGAATGCTTCAAAAAGTTATACACGAACTGCCAAGAACGTGATCACAAATTTTAGCAGTTCCAACTACCAAAACCACTTGATCCCTCTGGAGTGCTCACAATACCACTTCACAAATAAAACAGAAATAAGACGCATGAACTGACCTGGCAATGAACTGTTGATGATTTCTGCAAGAAGGATAAAGAACAAACCAATGAGTTCAAGTGGCATCAAAATATAACTAATATCAGCAAGTTCAAAGATAGACACGAAAAAGAAAAATGCGACGAACTATAAGTTATTTTTTTTGTAAGTTATTAATAGAAGGATCTGCACCTAAAAGGGAACTAAGTATTACTGGCCTCAACTCCTGCCGTACACTCGCACAGAAGTTAAACACGATAGAGAAGTAGAAATTTCAAAATTCTAACCATCCCCTAGATTAATTAAAGAAAAGACCTAGTGGGGGGTTCGCTAAACTTATGTGAAGAAAAAAAAACAAATTAATAAAGATGTCTGAATAGAGTAAATCACTTGGCAGACCAACCGTAAGTGGTCTTCTTCAACCATCTGTTCCTCAGAGTTGTAAATCTTAATATTCTCTTTAAAATTTTGATGTATCAATTAGGTCTATGATTTTGGATTTTTCGATTTTATCCAGAGCATAATCAATATCATTATCATACAGGGTTGACATATTCTAAGACCAAGATTTAAAAATAACATTTTAAAACTAAATTCACCAGTCACTAGGCAAGTCATCATCTGAAGCACAACTACCAAAGCGGCATTATTTGTAATGGAGTACTAAATGTTCAAAGTCAGACAGGAGGAGTCAAGACCTCAATATGCAAAACGACCAATGTTACAATACTTAGAAATACTTTTAACGAGCAATGAAAACTGAAACTCACCTAAATGTAAGGGCAGGAAATCCTCAGAGGAACAATCGCAAACACATAAAGGGCATGGAGCTTGGGTAGTTGAATTCCCCTTCGAACGCCAGTACCGCGACGGCCCAACTATGTAGCCAGCCAAACTCAAACCCACCAAAACCAGCACCAACCTCAAAACACCTTTAGTGTAGAATGCATGGTCGGGGGAATAAGCCATCTACCTTACTGTGAGTTTATCCCCAAAACAAAAAACACCAAGATTTCACATACTCAAAATGTGAGCATGACTCAGACGTTGATGTCCACTAAAAGCGAGTGAATGTTACACCAAAAACAGAAAATAAAGAGAGCCCCAGATTAGAATCTAGGAATACAATGCTAGATCTGGGTATCAAATTTCCACAACACAGTTATTAAACCAACCCGGTGTCTTCTAGAAGTGGGTCTGAATTTTACAGCGAAAATAGAAAATACCCACGATTAGATATCAGACGCCCATTTCATTCAAGATCCAGGAACTGAAACTAATGACTCAAGGGCCTTAACTTCAGAATCTAATATGTCCCAGATCCGAGAAAGTGTATATTCACAAAAATTACGTGGGTCCGTAGCTGTAAAGAGGAAAAGAGAGAGATTCCTCTGGGATTTGTGTCAACCCAGGAGGAGTCTGCTTTGGAATTTAGACACCGTATTTTATTATGAATAATAATATTTTATAAATTTATTGACATGAATTTAAATATAAATAAATTAAAATATATAAAATAATTTTAAGATAAATTTAAATATTTTTATAAAAAAATAAATATATCTCATTAAATTGAGATGAGTTGAATAAACACAGCCGATCTCAAGAATAAAAATATTGAGAAATGATATTTGTATTAATTACGTAATCGTTGCGTAATATTTTTTTTTTAAAAGTGAATAAGTAAATATAAGATTCACGTAAAAAATTATTTTTTAATAATAAATTTTATTTATTTATAAAATAATTACGTTTTGGTAGAGAGAGAAGGGGTGGGATTGTCCCCGGGGGGGGGGGGGGGGGGAAGAGAAAATTTGGGAAACTCAAGGTTTAGACAATCCATGTGAATATTCAAGACATGTTTTTGCCTGCTCAATCTCTTTCCCATGTGATCATTGATGATATTGGCATATATTATGCGATTTTGAATAACTTCCTTATAATGAGGTTGGAAGAAACTGCCCAACTTGCACATGTGCAAATGCGTCTCTAGCATGCAATCCTCTCAAAATATTCAAGAACTTGTATGATACGAACAGAACATCGCCTGTCAAGATAAACTTATTCTGCATTCGTACATTTGAGTTATTATGATGCATTTGAAGCAAAATTTACTGATAAAAAGCACAACAATCAAGTTTGAATGACTATAAATCAAAATATCCTCTGATGCAGTATCTGTTTTTAGTTAGAGTAATGCTACATACAGTCATTTTTGTGCACTTCCTGCGCACTCCACTGATATGATTAGCTGGATTAATTTTTTTTAATACACAACCAATCATATCACTGGAGTGCACAAAAGAGTCCGCAAAAATGACTGCACATAGAATTTTCCTTTTGTTGGTTAATCCGTAACATGGAAGCCTGGGGCCCCATCATCCCTACTCGGCGAAAAAAAAAAAAGGCTGATTGTCATCTTCCCTATTCTCAAATTGGAATCCTAACTTTTGATCTTTTACTATATGACTTCACCACCAAATCAACATTGAAATTTCTCTTTTACTATTTAGATTCACTATGCACAAACTACGATCAAGTGAACAAAAACAATGTCAACTTAAATATCGGACAACCTATGCAAATATGCTTCATTCGGAGTTTTGTGGTCGTCATCATTTTCATCCGAATCAGCTAGATGGTCAAAGAAAGCATCAAGATACCAGGGACAATTTTCATTCCAAGCACCCCTGTTAGCATGGGCTCGCCATTTTTGGTCAGCTATCATTTCAGAGTCGAGTCCCCATTCTCTCAGTTCGTCCTCTGTATGATGGATGGCTAAGCTGTATTCTCCACCACTCCCCAACTCTAGTACTCGGAATCCACAGTTCCCGAGATTGTTTAGGCGCTCAAATTGATCAACAGTCCACTTGAACCACTTCATGAGGAAGACACGTGACGTTAGCCCATGCGATATAATTATGAGATTCAGGTCGTGGGAAGGGTCATGGTGAAGCCTGTTCATATCTATGTCCCTCCACAGAGATTCAAGGAAACCTGCAAGATTCAAGTTATCTCTTCAATATTTCCATTTCAATGACACAAATTTTAAAAACAAGTTCCCATTTTCAGGTATAGTTCCAATTGACAGACTCACACAATCCACCAACTACCATCATAACAGAGGAATGATTCTGTTGATTGCAAAGGCTATGACTTGAATTTCCCCTTTACTAAAAAAATGTTTCAAAATGTGACAATCCGTGAAATCCAAATAAAACCAAGAGGCATACAGGTTATGATCGATTTGCAGATTCTACATTGCTCCATGGTTCAGGCCAGTTAATGCTATGCCTAGAAAGTATAGAGCTAGTGCACATGCAAATTGTAACTACTAAGTCCTACTTAAGAAATAAAAGTAGTATTGCATATGCAAATTGATTTCATGTAATTATCGTAGTTACAAGACACTAATTCTAAAGTAGTAGCAAAACCATTAAAATTGCTATGTGATATGCATGATAACTTTCTTTGCACAAAGTTATCAACAGATGCCAGTCTCCTTTTTTTTAACCTTTTATAATTGAATTTTACATTTTTGCAAATGAAGGCACATTGACATTTTCTAAATTTTCAGCAATCATTTTTATAGCAAAAGCTATAATTTGCAGAATAGGAAATTGGAAAATGTGGATCTATTGTTAATGTCTTTTTTAATATGTAAATTCCCAAGCAAAGCAATCTAGAGTTAACAATGTTTCATAATTTATGAAACTTTCCAATTTTGATTGCTTGTTTGTATTTTTATTTTTATTTTTTATTTTTGTTTTTTACAAAGTCATCAAAATTCTCTAATGGAGGATCCTAGAAGTTTTTTCGTAGAGATTTTGGAAAGTTTGACATTCAAATGTTCACCAAGTATTTCAAAGGCATGCCTGCCTGGTAAGTCTACAGTTACCACAATACAAGTCATGTCAAGCGACCAAGCATGCAATTGGTGAGCACTTAACTGAGCAATGGATATGCGCAAGGAAGGCAACTTTCATCGATAAGGCTCCGTGTCAATTAACTTATATGCCAAATGCATAGCCCTAGTATAGTAGTATTTTTAATACAAGAAGAATGGGCAAGATATGTTCTGCATGTGCAAATGGAACCGTGGGATAAAGAACCTGCCTACTATAACATGCATAAGCAACCACGATTGTGCAGATTGTAGCTTGATTAGGTGAGATCAACAGAAAATTTTGAATCACATCTGCAGTAAAAGATAGGAGAACACATGCTTGGTGCTGTGCAAGCTAACTTCCATCAATGGTGCATCTAGATGAACTTGGTTGACTAAATTCCTTACCTAATTACATTTCTTAAAAGGGAATTGCTTAATGCAAAAGTGCTTTAAAGGGGACCATTCTCGCACCCTTAGATTCAAGATTAATCAATAAAGATTGGCTAGTCAACCTCGATTCAAAGTTGTGAGTTTGGACCCCGAACTCTGAACAAGCTCTGGCAGTCTATAGTACTTCTAACCCACTATGCTAGACACGTGGTCGGTCCCTTGAATTGCCTCCTAATAAGGTTAGAAGCCAAAAGATAGTTATATGCTCCGACTTTTCTTCTCCTTTCCCACATTTTTCCATCTACGATTCTTCTCCTTCCCTAGATTTTTACGTCAAGTAAACAACACATAAAAAAGAAGGGGCATGACAACATGGGACCAAAATAAATCATAGAAAGTGGTCTTACAAAGATGCTAAATAACTAACATTGTACTTTGTCCATTTTCAAATAGTTTCTTGATTTCCCATTTTCTCAATTAGCTCCCCTTTTTTCAATCAGATCCTTCATTCCATGTTCCATTCTAGTTATCAAGGAAACAACTTTTAATCCAAATCAGGTCCCAAACTAGAAAATTTTGAAAAAGGAAAAAACCGAAGCAAGCGCCCTCTCTAGTAAAAAAATCCAAAATGCTAAATCACTAACTAAACAAGAGAAGGACAAAAACTGAAGGGATATTGAAAAGGGGAAAAAAAAAACACTAGAAAACAAAGATAAAAAGCAAAATAAACAATTTAAGCAAGATAAAAATATAATAATAAGCAAAGTACATAACTGGAAACGCGGTCGAAGACATCGGCGGCGGACTCGCCCTCGGGGAAGCGATAGAAGAATCTGCCAAATCTTTCCCGAGTCTCTTTGATCATTTTCATCCTCTCCTCCACTTGGAAGTTCCCGAAATCCTGCTCTCGTACCCGGCATTCCTCTCTGACCCCGATGACCCGGCGCTTCGAGAAGGAGCGGCCGATCTCCCGGAGCGTGGATCGGGTGCGTGCGTAGGGGGAGACGTAGAAGTAGACGCGCCAGTGGGAAGAGGAGGAGCCGGAGATAAGGTCGCGTAGGTTGGCTCCGGCGCGGTGGGCCTGGGTCAGGCCAACGGAGGTAAGAGGGATTTGGTGGTCGGGGATGGTGGTGTAGGCGGAAGTGTCGAGGTTTCCGGCTGACTCACCGTGACGCATCAAGATTATGCGCTTGGGGAGGATTGTTGACTGCTTCTTGTGCTGCTGTTGATGGTCATGTTGTTGATGTTGGTATTGCATGATTCCTCTTATCTGAGATAAATTTGCAGAAATGGAGTGATTGTTTTTGTTGCTATGGCTGGTTTGGGGGAGATGATGTGATGGATTGGTAATGTATTGTTTTGGGTTTTACTTTTGCTTTTCTCATTCCTTTATATATCACAACTTTGACCTTTCGGTCCATCATTCAACGTTCAAAGTAATCTTGCAAGCGGATATCATTATTCATATTATTATATTGCCAACGTATTTACACCTCACAAAATTATGTGTAATTGTTTTTATATATATTTTTAATGTATTTCATTAATATTAATAATTATATATTAAAAAAAATTAATATAACTAATTATATCAATAAAATGTGTAAAAAATACGTAAAAATAACTGTATGTTGCATTACTCTAAATATATATTTTTATTAACAAGATTTTGTTATTTAAAAAAATTTTAAATTTTAAATTTCGTAATTTTCAATATATCAATAGCTGACATGTAAAGAAATAAGATTTTTTTTATAAGTTTTTCTTAAATATATTTAGCATTTTCCTTCATATTATTATATATTAATATTTTTAATAAATATTTATTTATTTATTTTAAGTATTCACCAATAGAGTCACATAAAAATATAAGAAATCAGTTTAATAATAAAATCCAAGATGAGAAGCAAAAATTTATATCCTTTATTTTAAGTATGGCATTCATCTTATATTTTGTCATAAGTGATGTTTTAATTAAGACGGTGATTTATAAAGTCACTTATAATTATGAATAGCTCGACATTATTAAGTTGGATGCATATGATCTACGCGATATATAGATTATTATAAGAACGTGCATGACGACAGAGCTGGATGCATGCATGCATGGATAGAATTCAAGAACTTGATCAGGAAAAACGTGATCATAGATTATTATTTACATTTGATTAATATATATATATACATGTCTATAAATCACTACAAGAAATTTAATTTTTAGGGACGAAATTTCTTAGGGACGAAATTAATTTCGTCTCTAAAAGTACTTTTCTGAGACGAAATTTTAATTTCGTCTCAAAACATGGAAAACCTTATAAATCCGTTCGAACTAAAAAAAATTAGTTCGAACTTGAGATTCTGAGACGAATTAGGTCGTCTCCAAAAATCTATGCCGTTCGAACTAATTAAATTTAATTCGAACAGAAAATTAATTAATTCGAATGCAATATTATTTGTTCGAATTAGTATTAACGTGTTCGAACGGTATTATTTAATTGAAAAGATATATTGTTAAAATTGTAAGAATACATATTTTTTCTATTAATTTTTTATCATTTCCAAAGTAAATAAAAAGTTCTATATATTATATATTATGATTTACAATGAATTAAAATATTTACAAATTCATAAATAATTAATTTTATGTAATTAATTTAAAAATATTTTAGTTAACTAAATATTAATTTAAAGATAGTGTCATTTTTTCAATTATCGTGAACACTAAGTATAATGAGAAGAAATGTGTTATTAACAATAAAGAGGCTAGCAAACACTAAAAATAAAAACTATACTGCATTAATTACATTCCAAAATGAGTTAGACGTTCTATACAATATAAAAAAGTAAAAAAATTACTAACAATATTTATTTATTATATAAATCAAAATCCTCCTGTAAAGTTTGCAACCGTCCTTCTAGGTCCTTAAGCTTCTCCATCATGGGCTGAATGAAGTCCCTCAATAAAATGTCGCGGTGGTCCGCCAATATAGCTCGTACCTCATCTGGAGTAGCCCCAGCAGGGTGTCTCTCAATAGGGGCAGCAGCAGTAGAAGCTGGATCAGTAGGCGGAGGCTGATCCTGTAGGACTGGACGAGTCTTCGACAAGTGACCCTTGCTCTTACTGAATGTGATCTTGTTAACGGGCCCCATCTGTGGCGACCTCCGCTCAGTCAAAGTCACTGCAACCCCTGAATGGAGTAAGAGGTTAGATATCAAAAGCGCAAATGGTAGACTACCTCCACCCGAATAGCGTGACTCTGTGCGAATGCGGAGGAAGAAATATAATGCCAGATCAATCGGCTCCCCCTGTGCTAACCGTAACAAAAATCTGGCCCGCTCGATCCCGAAATCAGTCTTGTGTTTTTTCGGATCAATGTTATACCCAACAATCAAATTAAGCATTCTGAAAAATGCTATACAGTCGGCCTGTCGGATCACTTTACCGCCATCATATGGAGGAGCCTCAGGGTCTCGCACTAGGTCACGAACCTGATCGTCTGTGAGACCATCATCAGGTACCTCATCACCGCTCTCGCTATCATCCGAGCTAGCATCCAGCTCTGCGGTCTGTCTATCCGGCACTGGCGATGAGGATGCGACTGTAGTGTCCTCTCCAGATGGTGCAGTCGCTGATCTCGCTGCTGCTGCTGCAGGATAGGCACCGGGCTCTCGCCGCAAATCTAGGAACTCAGCAATAACGCGAGGAGAGAATATAATACTCACTCCCCGGACTACTAAGTTATAGCATAGAGCATCACCAGGCTGCTCACCCATGGCACGGTAAAACTCACCGACCATCTCAGGATATGCTGTGCCCCTCTGTTGACAGATCGGGGTCCATCCACGATCGGTGATGATGTCATGTATGCTCCGCCCCTCCCAAGTGAGGTCACGGAAGTCACCTAAAATGATCTCCCGCTCAACTAGTATAGGCCTGACGGCCGGCTGAGAAGGAGATGCGGAGGTACTTTCTACTGTCTGGGGTCTGGAACGTTTTCTTCCGCTGCTGCTTGCCATTAGTATACTGTTGATGTATAAAAGATATATGTGATCTAATTAAAGTGAATTAGAGGAATGATGATATTGTGCTATCATGGTTGACAACTGCTTATTCGAATGACCTTTAATTCCATTTGAATTAAATTATATTCATTCGAATGAAATTTAAATTCATTCGAATGAACATAATTTTCATTCGAATGACCTCAGATATGTCCATTCGAATTAGCCTAAAATCCATTCGAATAAAATTATATTCCATTCGAATTAACATAAATTTAATTCGAATGGACTTGACTTCAATTCGAATGAAATTTGTATTCATTCGAACGGACCTGAGCCAAACAGACATGGCTGAGTCGACTCAGAACCGAACCGACACATTCATTTTTATGAAGGAATCCAATATTTTAATCGGTAGAAATGATTTAGGAGTAAATCCCTATCATTTCTACCGATTATAGTTGTGTCATTTGCCCCCAAAACAACAAAATGGGGTCGGATTGATTCAAAATCCAACCCCCCCAAAACTAACTAAAAAAATTATAAAAATAATTAACATTTAACCCATACCTCTTGTTCTAGGAGATTTGAGGAGTTGGTCGGAGTTGGTGGCGGCGTTGTGGCTGCTAACGGCGGAGGAAATCGAAAAGTTCGAATGAGAGGAGGCACGAAATCTCCTGGGGAAGAAACTGGTTCGCGGCTTAAATAACGTGATTTCGTTCGAACGGAAGTATAATTAGTTCGAACTAAAAAGGTATAAGTTCGAACTAGAAGGGTATAAGTTCGAATGAATTATATAATACTTCATAAAAATATATATATAAGTACAAGAGGTAAAACAATTGAGAAGTATTAGTAATAATAGTATATAATACAGAGTATACTAGTACTAATGGCCAAATTTCTCACTAGTATATATAATAATATATATTAGATAACTATATATCGATAGTATAGAGTTTTATACTAGTTACTTATATATATTGTAAGTATCTAGTATATATATATGTAATAGTATATATATTATGGATTAGATGAGTATAAAATAGTATTGTCTAAAGTATTGCATTATAAAGTAAATATAGTAAGTATATAGTAAAACATTGCATTAATTATACTAGTATAAAAAACATATTTCTAATATGTTTAGTTTGTATATTAATAATAAACCAAGTACTTGGACTATATTATAAAATATTACAGTATTATTAGTTTTCATATTTTGATGGTATCTATACTTTAATATCACTTAGTATTATACTATTAGTGATACTTAGTATTATACTTATAGTGATACTAACTTATAAGTATAACACTATTAGTGATTGTAAATAAAATATTATACTATTTTAAATACTTAATATTATAGATTGATAAGAAACTTAGTATTATGATATTAGTGACACTTAGTATTATATAGTCTATATAATTTTTACATATACACATAATAATATTGGGTGTATTATGTGTATAGTTATATATTTATCTAATTATCTGTTCGAACTAATATAATGTTAGTTCGAATAGAGATAATTCATGTTCGAACGAATTTTTTTTGTTTGGAGGGAAAATTCGCGCCAAGTTATCAGTATATGCTGGAGAATATTCCTTTTTCTGTTCGAACTGGAAAAATATTAATTCGAACGCGAAAAAATTGTGGGAAAAATTAGCGGTATTTGGACTTTCGCGTTCGAACTGATTAAAATTTAGTTCGAACTGAAATGCACATATTATTAATCCGATCCTTTCACTTCATTTTTCACTCGGATTGAAGATTGAGAAAAGGAGAGAGAGCGTGGCAGAGGCTGTGAGAGAGTGTTGTGGAGAGAGAGAGCTTGAAAGCGTTGAGAGAGAAGAGATTCTTGAGAGAGAAAGGAGAAGGACAAGAGGTAAGTTGTGTTTTTTTGTATGTTTCATTCCGATTTTCGTTTACAAATATCTATAGAGTTTTTGCATTTATTTGTTGGGATAGAACAACAGTTTAATGTGTTTTATGTATATATAGGTATTGTGGATTGACTAAAGTTTGAATTGCTAGTACAAGAGGTAAGTTTTATTAGTTTTCTAAGTTTTTTAATAATCATATTTAGAGATATTCATGATGTTTTGAGTTTGTTGTATTGAAATATGGCATCATGAATGCAGAAATTGTGTTTTGTTTATCAGTTTTGTGCTCTGTTTCGTGACTGGTTTCTGGGTTGGTTTAATTCGAACGCTCTGAATACCGTTCGAATTAATTTTTATTTGTTCGAACAGAATATAACTTCACCAGCGTTCCATTCGAACTTATAGAGTGTTTGTTCGAACAGTATCACAGAATTAAATACTTATTATTTGCAGTGATAATTAAATAGCTTAATACTCCAAATATAATAATAAGATATTTAATTAAAAAATTATAATTAAATATGTGAAGATATTTGAGTACTCAAGTAATAAGATGATTAATACTTAATGTATAATTAATTATATCTAAGTACACTAATTAAATAGCTTAATACTCCAAATATAATAATAAGATATTTAATTAAAAAATTATAATTACATATTTGAACATAAGTAAGTACTCAAGTAATAAGATGATTAATACTTAATGTATAATTAATTATATCCAAGTACACTAATTAAATAGCTTAATACTCCAAATATAATAATAAGATATTTAATTAAAAAATTATAATTACATATTTGAACATAAGTAAGTACTCAAGTAATAAGATGATTAATACTTAATGTATAATTAATTATATCTAAGTACACTAATTAAATAGCTTAATACTCCAAATATAATAATAAGATATTTAATTAAAAAATTATAATTACATATTTGAACATAAGTAAGTACTCAAGTAATAAGATGATTAATACTTAATGTATAATTAATTATATCTAAGTACACTAATTAAATAGCTTAATACTCCAAATATAATAATAAGATATTTAATTAAAAAATTATAATTACATATTTGAACATAAGTAAGTACTCAAGTAATAAGATGATTAATACCTAATGTATAATTAATTATATCTAAGTACACTAATTAAATAGCTTAATACTCCAAATATAATAATAAGATATTTAATTAAAAAATTATAATTAAATATGTGAAGATATTTGAGTACTCAAGTATTAAATATTTCAAGGCCCATCATGTATACTTGTAATGTAATCTTCCCATGTATTTGTGACATATGCTTGTTATGTTTATTACTGAGTGTTTGGATTTTGTAGTTATTTTACATGCAGTTAAACCTTAGACCCGTTCGAGAGTTGTGGCCAAATATTCTCTTAAAGAATATTTGGGTATAACTCTTGAATTGTCCAAAGTGGACAGTTTGGGATTCTATCATCTATATGGCATATATACTTAGTTATAACTCCTGTGTTAGTCAATTTAAATTTTGGTTTAACATTTTTCTACATTCTTCGAGTATGTAGTTCATAAGTTTCTCGGCTCATGAATAGGGTCGACGACTTATCGTGACTAGCATACTTGGAGAATTGTAGGGAAATGCTGCCGAAATTTAAACTAACATACGAGTTTTAGACTGAGTATATATGCGATATAGATGATAGTCTCTCGAATGGGATAGGACCAACTACCTTAAAAGTACATGGTAATTAAACACATGTATTGTAATAGTTGAATGATAGTGTTTATCCCATGATTGTGGTTTTCCTTTATAGATGGATAAAAGTTGGATGTTGTTGGGAGATAGACTTGGTCGAGACTATATACAATATGCACAAGGGGTGAAGTCTTTCTTAGAATTTGCTTGTGGGAGTGTTGATAGTCGAGGATTTATAAGATGCCCATGCAAGAAGTGCAAAAACCTTAGTTCTTATAATATGACGGTTGTGGAGGATCATTTATTCGTAAATGGAATTGATGGTAAATATTCAGATTGGGTTTTACATGGAGAACCATTTCCCCAAGGAGTTAGATTTGGCAGTCACACCAACCAGATGGGTGAATGTAACGAGATCGACACGGAGGACATAAATGTTGATATTTCTGATGATGGTTATGATAATGGAGAAGATATGACTGAAATGTTAGGAGATCTTGGCGCTGGCATATTTGGTGCCAGGGTTGGAGAAGGAACATCTACCCAGTCATTTGGGGGAAATGAAGACTTTGGATCATTGTGGGAGGATGCACAACGAGAATTGTACGAAGGGTGTACCCGTCATAGCAAGTTGTCATTCACTGTCAGGTTGCTCCATATAAAGTCTATTTGTCGTATTTCTGCAAAGGCTATCGATATGCTGCTTGAATTATTTAAAGAGGCTCTGCCAGAGGATAACGTAGTACCTCGGAATTTTTATGAAGCGAAGAAATTGAAGCGAGGGTTAGGATTTGATTATAATATCATCCATGCATGTAAGAATGATTGTGTTCTCTTCTGGAAGCAATATGCAGAATGTGAATCATGTCCGGTGTGTCTTGAGTCAAGATGGACATCAGATAAGCGTAATGTACCCCAGAAAGTGCTAAGACATTTTCCGCTTATTCCTCGACTTCAAAGATTATTTACTTCCCGGATGACTGCGAAAGATATGACTTGGCATCACACAGAAAGAGTTCAAAATGATCAATTTCTCACTCATCCTGCAGATTCCTTACAATGGAAGAAATTTGATGACGAGTATCCATGGTTTGCTGAAGAACCTCGCAATGTACGTCTTGGTTTAGCAACTGATGGGTTTAATCCATTTGGCAACATGAGCACTTCTCATAGCACTTGGCCTGTCATAGTAATGCCTTATAATTTGCCACCATGGAAGTGTATGAAGGATCCTTATTTTATGATGATTCTATTGATTCCAGGGCCAAGGTCACCAGGAAATGAAATAGATGTATATTTGCAGCCAATGATGGAAGAGTTGAAAGAGTTGTGGGAATAGGGTGTCAATACATATGATGTGGCCGCTTCGCGTGAATTCAAAATGCATGCTGCAATACTTTGGACAATTAATGATTTTCCGGCATACGAGAACTTGTCTGGGTGGAGCACAAAGGGAAAAATGGCTTGTCCTGTTTGTAACAAAGATACACAGTCTCAGTGGTTAGCGAATGGCCGAAAATTATGTTTCATGGGACACCGTCGATATCTACCTCATGATCATAGATGGCGAAACAATAGGGTAATGTTTGATGGAACGGTTGATCGTAGGTCATCACCACCAGAGTATTCTGGCAGTGATATTCCTCACTCAATTGGCAGATGTCCCAGACAACAGATTTGGAAAGAATGCAAGATGCCGAAAGAGGAAAAGACAAGCAGTGGAATTGAATTGGACCAAAAAAAGTATTTTTTTTGAGTTGCCATACTGGTCTACCTTAACACTGCGTCACAATCTAGACGTAATGCACATTGAAAAAAATATATGTGAGAATATTTGGGTACCCTGATGTCAATACAAGGAAAAACAAAAGATACAGTCAACTCTCGTAAGATTTGAAAGAGTTGGGAATACAGATCAGAGTAGCATTTGCAAGATACTGGGTCATCAGCTTATATGCCCATTGGATGGTATACACTTTCAAGTGATGAGAGAAAGAAATTCTGTGATTGGTTTATGACAATCAAATTACCCGATGGTTATGCTTCGAACATGTCAAGATGTGTCCGACCTCATGATTGGAAGATAACTGGTCTAAAAAGTCACGACTGCCATATATTTTTACAGCGATTGTTGCCAGTTGGTGTGCGGGGAAAGCTTACTCCAGATGTTCGTACAGCTATCACAGAATTAGGGCGATTTTTCAGAAATATTTGCAGTAGAACGTTGAAAGTTGATGCCTTATTAAAAATGGAAGCTGACATTGCATTGATATTGTGTAAATTGGAGAGTTTGTACCCGCCTTCATTCTTTGATGTAATGGTTCATTTGGCTGTGCATCTCCCTCGTGAGGCTTTAGTTGCTGGCCCCGTTCAGTATAGATGGATGTATCCTATTGAACGGTTTTTGGGAAAACTTAAGCGATCTGTGGGGAATAAGGCTCGTCCGGAAGGATCGATCGCAGAGTCATATATTCATAATGAGTGGCATACATTTTGTTCAATGTATTTTCGTGGGGTTGATACTAGATTTACGAGACCGGATCGAAATTATGAAGGTGGACAAATGGGAGTTTCGTCAGCATTTACCGTGTTTTCCCAGAAAGTACGTCCTATAGGTGCACAAGGGGGCTATGACCTATGTGGGCGAGAGTTTGAAAGAGCTCGATGGTATGTCTTAAATAATTGTGAAGAGATTGAACAGTATTTGAGGTTCGTGATGATCATCTAATTTGGTAGTAGTATTAAGTGCATTTCTAATAATATAGTATATATTGATACAAATTAATAATTCACATTAACATATGCAGCGAACATATACAACTACTTCGCACGAATGGTGTGACTGACGTAGAAAAGACGCATGAAGAAGAATTTGCCTCATGGTTTGAACATACGGTATTGATAGTATAAAAAATTATGCTTGAAAGTATTTTAAACTTTATTTAATTTGTAGGTGTCATCATATTTATATATGATATTGATATAAGTAGAATAAAATTTATTTATGTAGGTTGCATCGAAATATAATGAACATTCAGGTGAAATCTCACCAGAAGTATATGCTTTGGCATGTGGTCCGTCTAAGCGGGCTATCCAATATTCAGGATGTTTGGTGCGTGGATATAGATTTCACACAGCAGACAGAGAACGATATAGGAAAACTCAAAATTGTGGGGTTGTTGTCGAAGGAAGCCATGGGGATGAAAATATTGATTTTTACGGAATTGTGGAGAATATCATAGCATTAAAGTATGTGGGGGGATATATGGTCTGGTTATTTAAATGTAACTGGTGGGATGTCTCGAATCCTAGATTGGGAGTGCGTAAGGATGAATATTTTGTAAGTGTCAATACATCTCGCAAATGGTATGAGGACGACCCATTTGTTCTCGCATGCCAAGCAAATCAAGTTTTTTATTTAGATGATCCGGAGTTCGGAAATCCATGGAGAATAGTCGAGAAATTTGCGCCGAGAAATGTGTATGATTATATTCCAGAGGTAGACAAACCACATGAAGAAGTTGATAGTCCAGACCATGAAGAAGCATATCAAGAAAATGAATCAGGCATCAATCTATTTGTTGATCTCAGCCATTATGACATGGTCCCATTGCGCAGAGAAGATGTTCAACCCGAAGTAATTGAAGGTGACATGTCGGAAGAACATGAATCAACTGAAATGTCTACTGAGGATGAGAGCGATTGGTCCAGCAATACTGATACCGAATGATTTTCAAACAGATATTTGTGTAGGTAAAATTCTTATAAAAATATTTCATGTATTTTGTTCGAATAATAATATATTGTGTAATTTCAAACAGATATGCCTCCTAAACGCAAAAGAACACGTGAGCCATCCCCACCACTTAGCGAATCCCCCTGTGCTTCACCTGCCAACAATGGTGGGCCACCGTCAACAGAACCAGAACAAAGTATTTTTTCAATGTATATCTTTCAAATAAGATTAATTTAATTAAAATATATTCTAAGCCATTTGTATATATAGCTGTTGTAAACCAGCGCCGAGTTAGAGGCATTACGAGGGGTGTCTGCATAGAAAAAGTAAGGAAAGTGGGTAAAATTAAAGTTGATATATCTGATGATCACACCGGTGGCTCTGGGGATTCGGCAGCTTGGCTTGCTTCTTATGTTGGTACACTTACTCGCACGTATGCACCGATGGCTACATCATCCTGGGCTAAAGTTCCCCAAGATGTGAAAGACCACATCAAAAATCGTTGTCTGGTAATAAGTTACTTTGTATAACATTTTTACTTAAATGCGAATGTTTGAAATTATACTAATTGTTTATAATTCTTTGAAGGACGAGTTTGAACTAAATTTTGGTCGGCGGGAGGATCGACTAACGATTGAAGAACTCATGTCGAATGCATTTCGGAGGTACAAAGGTCGATGCCATGCACACTACCAGAAGTTCAGTACTACGATAGAGGCGCGTCAAAATCCATTCCAAGCAATGCCACCAAACGAATGGGAGAAAGTTTGTGATCTGTTTGAAGATCCTGCTTATCAGGTAATTTCGCTACCATCTTTTTTTTAATAATATATAATAGATGTATTAAATAAAAATTATAATTCTTTTTTTTAGAAACGGAGTACAGTGAACAAAACAAATAGATCAAATTTAACGATACACCATCACGCGGGTTCTCGATCTTTTCATCGCTTGGCAAAAAAAATGGTTAGTTCTTATTGTCTCCAATAAATCTTAATATATACACTTTTTTCGTATAAATTATGATATTAATTTTCATTTTGCAGCAAGAAGAAAATCCTACTGATTATGATCTGACCCAATTGTATGCTAAAGCACATAAAAATCGTGATGGTGTTTGGAGCAATCCTGAAGCAGAGGCAAATTATGTAAGTTTAAGTTTATTTAATTTCATTGTCTAAATATATTTTTGTTACATATACTAATTTTAATGTTTTTCTTTTTCCAGGACAAGATGAAATCTCTTAAAGACACTGTTGCGGATCCATCTGATGAATCATCTGTCAACGATGCTCAAATCTTTTCTCAAGTTCTTGGATCACGTTCTGGATATTTGAGGGGCTTAGGACGTTGCGTGAAGCCATCCTCAACATCTTCATCATCTTCTAAAGCCAGATCGAATGACGACAACACTAAAAAATTAGAGGAAGCTGCACTTGAGATAGAACGATTGAGATCGAAGGAAAAAGAGTTGTTGACCCGATTAGATCAAGCAGCAGATTTAGAAGTAAGATTAGAAGAGAGGCTACAATTAAATAACCAAAAAATGTTTGAACAATTTCAATTAATGATGTCCCAAAACCCTATACCACCACCACCACCACAATCATAATTCATTTGTTTTTTTTTTAATAGCCTTTTATATTTACGATGTTTGTAAACATTTGAACAATTGATGTATATAGATTACAATTTGTATTAGTATCAATTTCATTTTGTTTGATCAATGCCGTTTGAATGGTAAATTACCATTTATGCATACATTCGAACAAAAACATATCCATTCGAACCAATAAATTCCCATTTGAACAAAAATATACCCATTCGAATTTACCGGGAAATACAATCCATGCGTTCGTTCGAACAACTAAATACTCGTTCGAATAAATTCATTTCTAAAAGTCCGTTCGAACAGAAGATTTCTGTAAATAGATTATTTGTTCGAACAGTTAATATTTTTCTTCGAACAAACTTGTTCAGATATGGTTATTGGTTCGAATTAACATTTCATGTTGTTCGAACAAAAATATTTCCGTTCGAACTAGATTCTGAGACGACATTCTTTTGTCTCAGAAAAAATTTCCCGTTCGAACGGTTTCGACCGGTTCCGCCCAATTTCGTCCCTAAAAATACTTTTCGGAGACGAAAATCAATTTTCGTCTCCGAAAACTTTCTGAGACAGCCTTTTTGAGACAAAATAGAGACGAAATTTTTTCGTCTCCCAAAACTTTTAGGGACGAAATTTCCATTTTTTGAGACAAAATTTTTTGTCTCAAAAAATCATATCTCTTGTAGTGAATAGTAATGTTTCTTTTCGTCCGTTTGCATTTCTTTTACTAATTAGAGAATGCATGCTTATTTTTATATCGGGAAAGTACCTGTAAATTAATCTCCTCGGTTTCTGTTCAAGATTTATACAGATTTGCATGTAGTAACACAGAAAGCAATGTGGATGCAGCTAGCTGGCTGTACGCCTGCCTTCGAGCCGCTAGAGAAAGGTCAAAGGAAAGCCAATTGCGAAGCCCACAAACAGAGAAATTTCATTTCCACTTTTGACCGGAAAATGGTGGATTTATATATCACCTTTCCGTCTTGTTCGAATAGACTACCAGCCTCCAGCCTTGAAAGCTCCATATATACATTAGTTCGGGCTTTGCTGGCTAGAAAATTTCACAAAAATCTAGCTATGACGGTCATCTTCTAGAGAGTTATGTTTGTCACGGAAAGTAGTTTCAGACTACTTTAATATTATTCATATATAATAATTATCTTTTTATTACTATTTATTGTTTTATTATTATTATTTACAGATTATTAGAAATTATCTCAGTAACATAAACCATTCAAATTTTGCAAGCGACCGAGATCTTTAAAAATCATGATAGGAATTAAATGTATCCATTCATTTATTATTTGTGATCAAAGGCATATAAGCATATAATTATAAGCTTGACCCAGTACAACCTGTCACGCGAACCATGTCCCGTTCTTTTTATAAAGTTACTTACATCCACCTTCGATCATTAATCTTGAAGCAAGAATTAACCAGCTCACATCAAAGCCAGTTGTACTTTAGCCCAACTTTGCATGCCAGATTATCACAGATTGTGAGCTCTAGATCATCGAGCTTTCCTTTTCTTTTCATGCAGGCCAGCGGGAAAATGGGCTTTCCAAATCGTGCGGAATATCCAGCAACTTGAAAAGAATGGGACGCGCAGTAAAAATTGTAGGCTGTGGGAGAAGGCTTACAAGTATCGTGACAACAAATTCAACTAGCAAAAGTCGATATGTCCGAGTGGTTAAGGAGACAGACTTGAAATCTGTTGGGCTGCGCCCGCGCAGGTTCGATCCCTGCTGTCGACGATGACTACACGTTCTTTTCCATGATATTCATTGTATATATGCTAAAACGACACGTTTCTTTATATCATTTTTTTTTTAATTTTTTTAGTTTTATCAAATGTTTAGTATATAGATAATGAGTAAAAAAATTTAATTAATTTAAGAATAATAAACTCAAAAAAAATTTAAAAAATAAAAAAATATATAATGTGTAAACTTATATATAGCAAAGCTATTTATTTAATCAAAGCTATTTTCCCAAGTTCGATCCTCAGCTTCTAGTGTAGCGATTAATATGTCAATTCACAGCAAGCTGTCCCTCTCCAAACCTTTTTATGTTGACTAGTAATCACATGACTTGAGCTCAAAAAGCTCATCTTATCATCAAAATATGTGCACCCCCACTTTCTTGGCAACTAAAAATCCTCTCTGGCCTCACCCTTTTTTGACAAAAATCACGCCAACCCAAAACCATGTCACCCCACCAAACTTCCCTAAAAATCACGTGAATTTCAATATGACCCTACCAACTTCTTGGATTCAAGATAAAAACTTCATGCAACTTCTATTCGAAAAATAGGAATTAAAAACAAATCTCTCTCCAATTATACTCCTTGTTCTTAATTGAAACGGTATGTGTTTTACTTTTGTTGTTAATTGCTACAAGGCTATCAGTGGCTGGCCTGAGTAGTACTGTGTACACCGCTGCAAATTCTGAGCACTTATAAACCTCATATATATCATCAAACTAATTAAACAATCATTCTACAAAGAAAATTGATCATGGTGTGGTGGTTTCCGTGGTGGATGATATATATTGTTCTTTCTTTCTTTAATTTTTAATTTTTTTTTTTTATTTGATATTGAAGATGAGCTTTGGACAGATGAAAGTGAAACTGTCTTCTGCTGTAACAGAAAAATTCTAAATTTGGCACCATCTCTTGTCCCTCTCTCTCTCTCTCTCTGATCTCTCCTCCGCCAGCGATGCAGACTCCTTCAGTTGCTGTCGACCCCAGAGATTCTAATACTACTGTTATTTGCACCAAATTTCAGCTGGGACATATCAAACATACCTGGCGGCCAAATTCAACAAGAAGATAACACATTGCAGAAAACTGCTGACAGGGTCCAAAAAGACATGCAACTTTATGTCTTTTGCAATCGCGCTCCCAGAAATGCAAGGAAAAATGATAGTTAACCTCACCCGGTTGTCACACAATGCTGCCTCCACGCATGCAAGTTGCGGTGATGTTCATGGTGGCTCACGAGCTCGTGACACCACCTGAATCCTTCCCCACTCACAGGAAACTCCCACTCCCCAAATTTCTCTTCTTCCTTCTCTTCTTCGATCCCTTTTACATTTTCTTTTTCTTCATTTTCTACTACTACTGCTTTTTCTTCCTCCTCCTCTTCATGTTCTGGCTCTACTTCTTGCTGTACTACTTGAGTCTCGTCTTCTACTTCTTCTGCACAGTCTTGGATATCGCTCTCTCTGATGAGGTGCAATCTCAACCGTCCATCTTGTCTCGAAGCCCGGAGAACCTCTGTCCGATCAATCCTCACCTCGTTGAGCTCGAGCCGCCCGTCCTTCCTCACAGCTCGGAGAAAGAAATTCCGCTGGCCGTTGGGCCTCAACGAAGAAAGCGGCGGCGGGAACTTCTTCACCTCGCCTCCGGCCTGCTTCCTCCAATATTTCATTCTTGGCTTGCTCCTCCGATATTGGAAACTATATGAATTACCCTCATTCTCAACCATCCCCTCAGCAATCTTGTCGTCGAAGCGCCTCTCGTCGGAGCTCTCAAACCCTAGACTCTCCGTGCACGACATCAACCCGTCGACTCCGCCTCCCATATCATCGATAAAACCTATTATGCCAAGGTTCTTTTTCGGAGGAGCCGGAGGCAGAGATGGAAACTGTGTGGACTTAACCGACGATGATTCAAGAACGTTGGGTGAGCGTTGGACGTCACTTTCGGTGGCAGTGACTAGACCTAAGCCTCCTGAAAGCAAAGAAACAACATGGTGTTGGTGGTTATGGTGGCCGTAAAATCTATAAGGGAGTTTGTCGGTGTTTAAGGAAGTAGAAGTGGTATCTATGGAGGTAGTGAGGCCTAGAAAAGAGTGAACGCTCTTCTTGCAAAAGCTCATCATCATGGTTGAAACTAACAAGAAAGGTACAAAGAAAGTATGAGGTCAGACAGATGGAAGGGTAATCATTATGTATAGAGAAAGAAGAAGGGAAGGCTTGTGGAAATGGTTTGGTTTGGTCATTTTTTTTGTGGAGAAAGTTGGGAGAAGGGGATGAGGGTATTAATAATATCCGCATGCCAAAGATAGGGAGAGGGAGAGAGAGAGAGAGATCAGAGGGTGGGTATGGAATGGTGAAGGAAATGCCACCGAGACGAAAAGTTCTGTGAGAAATGAGCTGGAGCGATAGAGGAAACGGTGCGGCCCGGTCCCACGTTGGAAAGATGGCCTAAGACCGCTAATCACATCTACCTTTTTTTTTTTTTTTGGTATCTTTTTCTAGCTAGGTATGAACTTAGCTAAAACATCCTCATCTTTTGCTATCTCTATCTGGTTTTTAGTTTTGTCATGTGTGTTGTCATAAGGGAGATCGGGGCAAGCTTTGGATTGAGATCAGATATAGAAAGATTTTGAGGTTGTCTGGCTTGGGCTGGCATTAATGCATTATTGCTATCTATGGTTAATTTATGGGTTCATATGGCATGTGGAGGCCGTAGAACTAATGGGAAATATTTTTGCCTTATGTAAAAGGCAGTTCCCAAATGGTTGAAATCATGAAGACAAAAATGCTTGGGAAATAAACCAGAGAGAGAGAGAGAGAATCAAACACCATACAATTGCATCACCTCCCGCCTCGAGGCCAGATAGCTCAGGATAGAAAAAGGTAAAGGTGGTATCTCATCGATCCAGAGCATGAATTGCCATCTCGCTTAGCTCCGGATCCTGGAAAAGAAAACCAAAATAGGGAAATGTAATCTTCTATTTGCTGCCACACCACTATGCAAATATTGTGGAAAACGACAGTTCCAATATATATAAATATATAGACACCTACATGACATCCATCAAGGATATATATATATATATATATTTGCTACCAAGATCAATGCCAACGATTTAGTTATAACCATAAGAAAGTTAAGAAAGAAAAAAGAAAATGGGGTTTTCTGGAAAAAGATGGGGAAAATACCTCGAAAGATTAAAACCATTTGATCTGCTGTTTGTTTGCTTCTGGGTGGGGACGTTTGGATTATTGATATTTTTCTGGTGTATGAAGGATATTCATGGAACATGCAGAAAAGAAGAATCTCGGCTGTATGTTTGGCTTAATTGGAAACCTATCCTGCATGCATATATATATATATATATATATATATATATAACAAACAAATTTGGTCTATCTATGACCGTTACATGACCCACGCAGGCTCTTTGTAGAATAAGAGGTTGAGTGAATTTCTGGCACGACACATTTATATATAAAAATATTGAACAAGAGGTGGTGTAAATTTCTGGTACCAGCTAGCTAAGACATGCATGAACTTATATTTCAAACCTTATATACCTCTAGGCTCCCTAGTCATATTGAACAGTTAGCTAACTAGATATTTCAATATAATCTTGTTTGCTTGCACAACACACCTACTTTTATTTTTTATCTTTTTATTTTTTTAACAAGTACGTATGTGGTGTAAGCTGAATGATAAGTAGAAGAACTCTTACAGGGTTTTCATTCTTTCCTTGTGACACACATAATGTTTACGGTGTATGAAGAACGTTAACCATAATGTTTCAACCTAACTTGCAACTCCACCATAATTAATTACAAGAAAATGCTTTCTACACAAAGAGATATTCATGTAATGTCAGCGCGCACACACACACATATATATAAACCTACATTATCTAAATAATGTTGATTGGACTTGGCGCCACGTCAATTTGTGTATGCACCGTCGATTTAGACCCTATCTCCATATATATTAAGAATATGATAAAAATAATTGAATCTACACCCCCCGCACAAGCACAGCACATTAGTTGCATTCCATATTAAATAGATAAAATTGTTTAAAAAACGACATTTTCCTTGAAAATAAATATTGTCTCAAAGCCAACAAGTAATGGACGATCGAGACCATGCAGTACTACTACTCATTTGATATTTCTTTTTTTGGTTGACATGATGATGCAGTACTCTTTGGATTGATCCGGTGATTGGCCACCAGGCGTAAAATTGGATGTAACATATAGAAGTTCATGAGCATCTGATATGTCGTGATCCAGTAATGTATTTCAAAAAATAATTGGTCGTGATCATCCATTGATCAAACTTGGTAGCTAGCTAGCTTTCTTTTGATTGTGAAGTATATGACTGCATACATGCGCGCACGATGTTCATCGTCACTAAAGATGGCTGATGCTTCTTGCCACAAACAACGTACCTTCGCGTCCAACTGTACTAGAAGATGAAGATTATAACAAAATCAATGCAAGTTTGCTCAAGTATCAGAATTTGTTAGATATTATACAAACTTCATAGTCCACTTCATTCTTTAATGGCAATATCCCAAGTCGTGTAGATAACGTTCTCTATTATATATATATATATATATATATATATATATATAGAAGTGACCTTTTAGTTAAATTAAGAAACAATATTGGCTAGTCTGACTTGATCACTATATATTGTTGTGGTGGTCTTCTTTCTCCCCATCCCATTCCATTTCTTTTTCTTTCAGCTTTAATTATCATGCGATATTTTGCATTGCTTTAGGGTAACGTGGTCTTTCACGAGGAGATTCAATCCTGATCTCCTAGCGTGGTCGAGATAATTTATAGAATTGTGTAAACGGCTCATATATATAGATTGATCTAGCTTGTGACGTTACAACAACCATGAAATTAATCAAGCGTGCATGCAACTGCATGGTCGCTTCCACCTTTGATCTATTAGCCGAATAGCTAGCTAGAACTAGAAGCCATCCATGGCACATTCATGGCTGCACAATCATGTAATAAATACGCTTATGATTGACTAGGACGTACGTTGGAAAATTATTAAGTACGTACAACTTATATATATATATATATATATATTTATATATGAGTAATGCTACTCATTAATATTCCAATTCTCATCATCCTACGATGTGGCATTAGATTATTAAAAATTATTTATAATATTTCACTTGTGAACCTATTATCCTATGTCACATCATAGGATAATGAGAAGATGATGAAAAATAGGATGATGAATAGATTCTCTCTCTCTCTCTCTCTCTCTCTCTCTCTTAGAGCTGACTATAAAAAAGAATGAGCTTTTTTATTACTAATGTGAATCTAAGATATTGTATCCTACTTTAAAAAAATAATAATAATACGAAATTTGCACACCTTAAGGCCCGGTTTGGTTAGCTAGTTCAGATGAACTCATCTCATCTGAAGTTGTATGTCACAAATGTTTTACCTATCCAAATAGTTTATTTCATCTCTAAGTTTTGAAAACATCTACTTAAATAAACAGTATAAAATATTAAAAATTGATAGTAAACAGTGTTGGATAGTACACGAACAGTGCATGAAAACTGACGTGAACAGTACAAGAACAATGCAAAATCTGAAGGATTCGGGTACTCTATAAATATCATGGGACTCACACCTTTTTCAAATCTCAAAATGTAAAAATTATATCATTTCATCTCACTATCTAAACACACTTTTTTTCAAACTATTTCATTTCATCTTAACTCAAAAATTTTACTTTTATTCAAAATATCTTATCTCATTTCATTTGAACTGCGTAACTAAATGAGACTTAAAACTATACAAATCATTATTTTTTAAGATTATAATAATATAATTTTGGGGGACGATTATATTTAATTTGATAGGCCATATGTAGTTATGTACCCATAATAACGTAACTTCATGAGTCACATGAACTACCTAATAAGTTAATAACCTAGATACTTTTATAATTTTATATGTCCAACATTTAATTACTCAAATTCCTATTTGGTTTTAGTTTTTTATTTAAGTATGAAAAGAAACTCTTTATAACTCTTTATACGTTATATTATTCTTTTTTTTTTAAGTTATTAATTATTAATACTATTTTATGAGTTTTTAGTGTAAGTTCTACTTACACTTCGAAGTGAATCATGTGCATGTCCTGTTACACTAATATCTGATTGTAATTATTTTTAATAACTACTTCTATATAAATAGTTAGCTTTTCTAAATATTAATGACGTTTCATTAATTTCTTTGATTCTTTATAGTGATCAAATCGTGAGTCCTGTTAGCGTTAGAACATTTCAAAGAAAAATCAACGGAATAATTAAGGTTGTCCATGCCATGTCTACTGTGACAATCCACATCAGTGTGGGGATTCTAATTAAATTAGAATTTTGTTGCTCATCACAACATATTATATTTATTTTTATTTTTTTTAATTTTAAAATTCTTTTTCTCATTATTTATATATCACATAATTGATTTAAAAATAAAAAATAAAGAATTATGTATATAATATAATATTAAAATAATTATTAGAATTCTTTATTAAATTAAAATTCGAAAATTCCAACACAAATAATTCCAACGGTACTGCCGTGGTATTGAAAAGTCCACATCCGTGGATTTTGCACACATACGTTCACTGCCTTATTACCACCACGCACGTCTTATCCTCTAGAGAAACAACAACGTGTCTAGTTCAATTGGCGCCACCTGGCAAAATGTTGGACACTTTTTATTTTTTTATTTTTAATTTAATTATGGGAAGACAGACTCTTGGGCTGCGCTCGTTTAAACAATGATATACATGTGCTTAAACAATGATATTCATGTTTGGTAGTATCCTCTTTAATCAAATACATTTTAGATTATTTTATACATTAATTATTTAAAATATAACTATAATTAAAATAAGAGTAATGTTAGGTATAAATTCTAAATAGATAATGTTAAGGATATATCTTACTTCCAATTTTTCACTGTGCAGTCGATCTTCGTGAATGAAACGTGAGTGACTCCTTCTTCAAAACACTCTGATGCTTAAGTTAGTTAAGAGGTGATTGTATTCGAATCCTCTTTAATTATCAAAGATTATCTGTATATATAGGTTCGTTTGTTATACTTATCTTATTTAGGATTTATCGTAATGGATTAATAAGGCTTAGGATTTTGAATAATCGCATCCATCCTTGCTGTTTTTATCCTTCCATTAAAGGTGGTGCCATCCATATCTCTTTTCAAATTTTCTTGACTATCCCTCAATGACCCCCTGGTCCATCCTCTGGGCTTCTTGATTTTTGTTGTACTATAGACTTTGTTATACATTTCAAGGCCCTTTGGTTGTGATGGTCCCTCTAGACAAGTTTCATACAGATCATTTGTAAAAAAAAAAATAGATCTCACCTATAAAGAATAATTTTTTTTACACTTTCTTAAAGTAGAGTACATTTTTTTTATATAAAAACTTACACAAAATTTATCTATTTAAAATTTGTGCAAATCATTTCTCTTAAAATAATAGTTGCGAATGACTAATTAATAGCTGGCTTAAGTTGCATATTAATATTTTCATCATTTATTGATGTATCATCAAATAATTAATTATGAATATCTTTATTGCATTATATTGAATTGCAAGTCATCTTTTTTCTAGCTCGACATATTATATTTAATAGATAAAGGAATACATGAATAAAGGGTGGAGGATTTTATAAACAGTCATTCACAATTAGTACAACACTTGAGAAAAATAAAAAAGGCATTGGGAACAAATAAACTGTCCATATCCTTCCTCAATAAGGGAGAGCCACATAAAGTGGTAGTTTTTATACACGGATTGTTAACTAGGGCCGAAGGCCATGGTGGTTGGTATGGCTACAATTTGTTGTTGTAGAGTGACTACTTTAGAGATCTACTTTTTTCTTATCTTCACAATCATGCGGCAAAGTAGTACAAATCTTGTATTAAAAAATCACATTAAAAATCCAAATTCCATTACATTATACGTTGTCGCAAAACCCCACTCTTTCGAAAGAGTACAAGATGTGATTTTCAAACCGAGGGAAGAAGTGAAAAAGGTTGGACTTGTGAGTTGTGGCAGGAAAAAACCTCCAAGGACAAAAGAAGTGGTGGTGATTATTTAGTGATACAAAGGATCTAAGTCAGATGATACTAAATTGTCAAATTGCACACTAATGGTGCTAAACTATCTCGAGACAATATATCAGCGCAACAACAACAAGAAACAGTGATTTTTCTTGACTTGAAGTAGTTTTGAGCATATGTCGATATTTTGACCATAATTTGGACAACGAGTATCAGATTCATGCATATGAACTCAATTTGAAAAACTCTTTTCGGTACACATGCCGTGGTCATCCAACTACGCTTGGTGTGCATCGTTTTTGAGTCTAAAATTAGCTATTTTCCCATTCAAATACCTACTTTTAGATATTTTTTTAAAACTTTTTATGGTGTTATTTTGTTTCTCAATTAGGAAGTGATTTTGAACACGATTTTGGTCAGATATTTGACAAATTTCTTCTTTAATTATGTATTTTATTTTTGGTGTGTTTATTGAAATTTTTCTATTTTTGGTAAAATTATGATATTTTCGGACTTACTACTATTGCAGTCCAACTTATGGTTTTGGTTAGACGATTTTGAAGTTTTGATAATTTCCAATTGAAAATAGAGTTATTTTATTGGTGTTTTGGACGAATCTCTTATTTTCCTTATTTTGATTATTTGTTAAAACTAGCTGTAAGAATTAAACTAAATTCTGTCCTAGTGCATACTAATACGATTCAGATTCTTAACTTTGCCTTTTGGATATAAGAGTATTATCCTAGTAACTAAATTAAGTAAAATCAGTAAGATGGGAAGAAGATGGATGGATTGTAGTTTGGATGAATTTTGGGGGATATTGGAATATGTGCCAATGAGTGAGACACACTCACAGACGACGATGTAGCCACAATGGTTGAATCTAGAAGATTTGAGGGTGTGGAAGTTTTTGGTTCGAACGTGTGTTGTAGATCATTGGTGTTTAGGAAAAGAGGTGTGTAGGCATCATGCGACTCTTTTAGTTGCCCATGAGAGATACGCGTACATCATTTCGACGCACCCTGCCAATTCTGCTTGAAGGATTGACGGCCTGGGAGTTCCTGTCTTGTATGGCATGCATGTGCGTCTCAAAGATAGTCAAAAAGTTACAGATTGGTCTTTTCGCTCTTGGAGGAAAATGAACAACAAAAACAACTCAAAATTTGGAAATAACTCTACAGATCACATGATAGGTAGATGTAGAGAAAAAGGAGGAGGTAGATAAAAAGAAGGAGCTGATCTCCCTCCTCTCCAGCAAACAAACTGGCAAGGAGAAGCGCTTGAGCAATATTGAGATTATGGGTCTCGCGAGGGACAAAAGGAAACAACTGGAGACATGTGTCACCACCTAGATTTTTCTAGAGAATTTCCTAACCTTCTAGAAGCCTCATAGTCTTTTGTAATCTTGTGGAATTGTGTAGAGTGATCTAGAATGGACGTTATAGACAATTCTAGAGTAGTAATCTAGAAGGGGCGTTATAGACAATTCTAGAGTAGAAATCTAGAAAGTTCTTTACCCTTAGATTGATAACAAGTGTCACAATCCTAACCATTCTTTGTACCAAAAGTTCCCTATAAATAGAGGGGCTCTCATTTGTGTAAATCACCAAGCAATAGAGCTAACAAGTTCTCTAGAGCATCTCTCTCTATCTTCTCTCTCTAGTTTGTTCTCTATTGTCTTGAGTCCTTTAGAAGGCTTACTTAGGAGCTTTGTGGAGAGAAAGCCTCCTAAGGCCGCACGGGTCGAGTGAAGAAATTCTAAATCCGTGACAGTTGGTATCAGAGCTATCCAGGTTGGGATGGTAGATCCAAGCGAGATCACCATGGAGCACCAGGAGACACGAAAGAGCAAGAAGTCGAAAGACTCAAGCTCATCTATGGAGTCTCGTCTTGATGGCATCGAGAGGGCCATGGCCAAGATATTGGCCATGATCGAAGAATGGGATCAGTCTCACAGGGAGGTGAGCACCCTTGACAACACTGTGACGAGGATGGAGGTGGCGGTAGCGGATGTCAGGGACCGACTTGACATCGTGGAGAAAGGTTTGGAGGAGCTAGGATTGGAGGGACAATCCGAATCGCTCAAGGAGTCCATTCTGAGCACCATCAACCCCACCATCAAGGCACAGCGTGTTGAGAACGTTACTTTCCAAGACCGGGTCTTGGGGGAGCTAACAAAACTCCAAGAGCAAATGGAGGAACACCTCGTCGGTCTGGAGGAGACCAAGGCGGATTGGGCTATATGCAAGCGGGTAGTGGCCAATGGGGGCGCCGTCGGAGCTGGAATGATGGCGACACCAAGGGTAGATACCCCCAAACCAAAGGAGTTCGATGGCAAGCGGGATGCCAAAGAACTAGACAACTATATGTGGCACATGGAGCGCTACTTCGAAGCTTTGAACATGCAAGATGAGCATGTCAAGGTACGTACTGCCTCTCTCTACCTTACTAATCTTGCTGGTACTTGGTGGCGTCGTAAGCATAGTGAGATAGAGAATGGTACTTGTACTATTAATTCTTGGGAAGAGTTCAAGCGTGAACTCAAGAGGCAATTCTATCCCGAGAATGTGGCCATTAATGCGCGGAAGAGGATGAAGGAGTTGAAGCACACCTCTTCCATCCGCAACTATGTTGAGGAATTTTTTGCCCTCATGCTTCAAATCACAAACATGAGTGAAGAAGATCTCCTCTTCAACTTCATCGATGGTCTCAAGTCTTGGGTGGCTCAAGAACTCAAGCGTCGTGGGGTCAACGACATCTCCACCACCCTGACCGTGGCAGAAACCTTAGAAGAATTTGAGTATCATAAGAGTGACAACTCTTCAAAACCCAAGTCTTCAAAGGATAATCACTCTAAGGGTGGGGGAGCGAAGGGGTTCAAGCCCCCACAGTACAAAGACCGAAGAGACAAGCCTTTAACATCAAAGGAGGGCAAGAGGGACCACTCTCAAGACAAGAAGCCAAAAGATGCTTGCTTCCTATGTAACGGACCACATTGGGCTAGAGATTGTCCTAAGAGGAAGGCCCTCAACGCTATGTTGGAAGAGAAGGAAGTTCAAGAGAAGTCGCACCTGGGGTGTCTACAACTTCTCAACTCCCTCAAGGCAAGCACAAAGCCAACCACTAAGGATGGATCCTTGATGTTTGTAGAGGTGCTTGTCAATGGGAAGAAGAGTCACGCCATGGTCGACTCAGGAGCTTCTCATAACTTCATTAAGAAGGAAGAGGCCACACGGCTAGGGATTTCTCTTAAGAAGGGTCAAGAATGGCTGAAAACCGTGAATTCTGAGGCCAAACCCCTTGATGGCATAGCTCACGGGGTGGAGCTACAACTTGGCACTTGGAAAGGTACGGTGGATTTCTCAGTCGCCCCTATGGATGACTTCAACATCGTGTTGGGGATGGAATTCTTGAGACAGTTCAATGTAGTGTCTCTTCCCCACTATAATTCGGTGTGTATCTTAGAGGGCGGTCCGTGCATGATACCCACCGTGTCCAAGCCAAACACCACCCAGCTTCTATCCGCCATGCAATTTAAGAAAGGATGGAAGAAGGGCGAGGTGTCTTACTTGGCTTCTATGGAGGAAAATGAAGTGAAGATTTCCTCCCCTCCACCCAAGGAGATCCAAAAAGTCCTCAGGGACTATGAGGATGTCATGCCGCCAGAGTTGCCCAAGCAACTACCACCTAGGAGAGAGGTGGACCACCAGATCGAGATGGAACCCGGCGCCAAACCACCGGCCAAAGCACCTTATCGCATGTCACCTCCAGAGCTTGAAGAACTAAGGAGGCAACTTAAGGAGCTACTTGATGTCGGATTCATCCAACCCTCCAAGGCACCATACGGGGCACCCGTGTTGTTTCAAAGGAAGCATGATGGGTCTTTGCGGCTGTGCATTGACTATCGGGCTCTAAACAAGGTAACCATAAAAAACAAGTACCCTATTCCTTTAATTGCTGATTTGTTTGATCAATTGGGCCATGCAAAGTACTTCTCTAAACTTGATTTAAGATCGGGGTACTATCAAGTGAGGATTTCGGAAGGAGATGAAGCGAAGACAACTTGTGTGACTCGCTATGGAGCATACGAGTTCTAGTGATGCCCTTTGGCCTCACAAATGCTCCAGCCACCTTCTGCACACTCATGAACAAGATATTCCATCCCTATCTTGATCAATTTGTGGTAGTTTATCTAGATGATATCGTCATCTATAGTTCTACCCTTGAAGAACATGTGGAGCATTTAAGGGTTGTTTTCCGTGTCTTAAAGGAAAACCAACTCTATGTCAAGAAGGAGAAGTGCTCATTTGCACTAAACGAAGTCCATTTCCTTGGCCACAAAATCCAAGATGGAAAACTCAGCATGGAAGAGGGGAAAATTGAGGCAATCAAGAAGTGGGATCCTCCCACTAAGGTTACCGAGCTCCGATCCTTCCTTGGGCTTGTCAATTATTACAGGAGATTTATAAAGGGATACTCTACAAGAGCATCCCCCCTCACCGACTTGCTCAAGAAGAACAGGATATGGGAGTGGTCATCAAGGTGTCAGGAAGCCTTTGACGATCTGAAGACAGCTGTCATGGAGGAACCGGTCTTAGCCCTACCAGATTGTACCAAGCCTTTTGAGGTACAATCCGATGCATCAGACTTTGCCATAGGGGGAGTTCTCATGCAAGAAGGACATCCCATTGCATATGAGAGTCGCAAACTCAACGAGACTGAAAGAAGATACACCGTACAAGAGAAGGAGATGACGGCTATCATTCACTGCCTCAGAGTTTGGCGACACTATTTGCTTGGCTCCCGTTTTGTGGTCAAGACAGACAATACTGCCACTAGTTACTTCCAAAGTCAGAAGAAACTAAGCCCAAAGCAAACTAGGTGGCAAGACTTCTTGGCAGAATTTGACTTTGTCTTGGAGTACAAACCCGGGAAGGCCAACCTTGTTGCTGATGCACTAAGTAGGAAGGGGGAACTTTCTGCTATCACTCAAGCTCAAGGGGAGCTACTTGATGTGATCCGTGAAGGCATGGAGCATGATCCCTTAGCCAAGAACTTAGTAAACATGGCTAAGAAAGGGAAAACCAAGAGATTTTGTGTAGAGGACGGTCTTCTCTATACCATCAGGCGGTGAATCTATGTTTCAAAGTGGAGAAACCTACGGAGGAACCTTATCAAGAAATGCCATGATTCCTTGCGGGCTGGACATCCGGGCCAACGACGTACTCGAGCTTTGCTGGAAGCTTCATACTATTGGCCCCAATTGAGAGATAAGGTGGAACTATACGTGAAGACTTGTCTTGTGTGTCAACAAGACAAGGTGGAGAATCAAAGTCCTATAGGATTACTAGAACCACTACCCATGGGAAAATGTGAGCATGGATTTTATAGTGGCTCTACCCAAATCCGAGGGGTGCGGTACCCTCATTGTAGTGGTGGATCGATTCTCCAAGTATGCCACGTTCATCCCGGCTCTTAAGAATTGCTCAGCTGAAAAAACTGCAAAGTTATTCTTCAAGCATGTGGTGAAGTATTGGGGCTTACCATGGAGCATCATTAGTGATCGAGACCCTCGCTTCACAGGAAAGTTCTGGTCAGGACTATTCAAGCTTATGGGGTCTGCCCTACATTTCTCTACCAGCTTTCACCCACAGATAGATGGGCAAACTGAGAGGGTGAATGCCTTGTTAGAGTTATACTTGAGGCACTTTGTAAGTGCCAACCAATCCGATTGGGCCAAGTTATTGGATGTCGCTTAATTCTCCTACAATTTACAAAGGAGTGAATCCACAAACAAAATCCCATTTGAGATTGTAATGGGATATCAACCACTTACTCCCCAGTCATTGGAGACAAACTATGCGGGGAATTGTCCAACAGCTTTCAAGGTTGCTAAGTCTTGGAACGAACAATTGGATGTGACCCGTTCCTACTTAGACAAAGCAACCAAGAAGATGAAGAAGTGGACTGATTAGAAAAGGAGGCACGCGGAATATCGTATAGGCGACTTGGTGTTAGTAAAGGTCTTGTCGAGCCAACACAAGTTCACAAAAAAGCTACACAAGGGGCTTGTTATGAGGGACCATTCCCAATCATCAAGAAAATAGGGAAGGTCTCCTACAAGCTAGACTTACCCTCCAAGTTCAAACTTCATCCAGTCTTCCATATCAGCTGCTTAAAGCCTTACCAAGGTGATGAAGAGGATCCAACAAGAGGAGAGTCCAAGCGTGCACCATTGGGCATAACTACCACTTTCGACAAAGAAGTAGAAGAAATCTTGGCGGACCGTGTCATCAGGCGAAAGAGTCATATGCCACGCCAAGAATACTTGATCAAGTGGAAGGGATTGCCCGAAAGTGAGACAACTTGGGAACCAAAGGAGTCATTGTGGCAGTTTGAAGATCACATCTGAAGGTTTCATGAAGACACCGCGTCGAGGACGTCGCGAAGCTTGGTGGGGGAGAATGTCACCAGCTAGATTTTTTTAGAGAATTTCCTAACGTTCTAGAAACTTCCTAGTCCTTTGTAATCTTGTAGAATTGTGTAGAGTGATCTAGAAGGGGCGTTATAGACAATTCTAGAGTAGTAATCTAGAAGGGGCGTTATAGACAATTCTAGAGTAGAAATCTAGAAAGTTCTTTACCCTTAGATTGATGACAAGTGTCACAATACTAACTATTCTTTGTACTAAGAGTTCCCTATAAATAGAGGGGCTCTCATTTGTGTAAATCACCAAGCAATAGAGCTAACAAGTTCTCTAGAGCATCTCTCTCTATCTTCTCTCTCTAGTTTGTTCTCTATTGTCTTGAGTCCTTTAGAAGGCTTACTTAGGAGCTTTGTGGAGAGAAAGCCTCCTAAGGCCGCACGGGTCGAGTGAAGAAATTCTAAATCCGTGACACATGGAACTACTAGTCATTTGATATACTACTTTTAAAAATGATAATAATTAAAGAGACTTTGTATAGTCTAGAAAAAATATAAAAATAAAAATGGTATATGAGTGTGTGAAGATGATGAATAGAAAAGTTCTATATATATATATATATCTATGCTATTATAATAAGTATTCATCTAATTGTGAATATTAACTTTTGTTATTTTTCTTTTTGTTTTTCTATTAAGTCCGTTAAGTTATATTTTACCAAAAGACCCTTAAAACTCTTAACCATTTGATGTATAGCTTATTTATAGAATTTAATGAAATATTTTGTTTTACCAAAAGGTCCTTAAGACAATTGACTATTTGACGTGTAGCTCCCTTATAGAATTTAATAAATGATAATATTTTACTAAAAGGCCCTTAATAGCCCGACGTCGCACATGAATTGACATATCTTTTTCATGTCCCTTTTGTTTTGACAGTGTACTCATTTTTCTTTTCTTTTTTTGTTTCAATTTTTTTAAATAAAAAAATGACTTTACTCTTTAGAACAGGAATACTTTAGAGTATTCTTATTATAAAATTCAATTTTAAATAAACTTAACTAATAAAATACTTAAAACACACAATATATAATATTAATTATTAATTTAATTATAATATAATAATTATTAATATTAATATTTAATATTATTAATTTGATTAGAATATAATTATTATTAATATTGTAATTAGTAGAACTATTAAATTTGATAAAAATAAAAAAAAAATTATTATTATATAGAGAGTAAATAGATAATCCAATATGGATGTAGATCAATACTCATATTTTGTTGAAATTTAGATTTTTTTTATCATTATTTTTTGCCTTTATTTAACTCTGTATTTTTATTTTCCAGACAAATATGCTACTGAATTTTGTTATTTTTTTTATTTAAATCATTATGTTAGGTGTACTTTAGGGCTAACGCACCTGGAGCCGTTCTCTAGTATATAAATATATATATAAAAAGAAAATGTTAGTTCGCTGCCTAAGTTTGTCTCATCGTTTTGACTGCTCATGTATTTATTTATTTTTTAATTTTTTTCTTTACTTAATAATTAATAAAGTAATTTTTAGTATATTAATATATATTTTTATTTTTTTAAAATATTTAACTATATTAAAAATATATAAAAAAGAAGAGAAAAGAAAATTAAGATAATAAATTTATGCTCGTAAGAATACCCAACGGTTAAAGGTAGGCTGCAGGGGCAGAACTATGTTGTAGGTTGATGGGGCTACGGCCCCCCAAAAATTTTAAAAATCAGTCTTATATATTATATAATTATAATTTTCAATATAAATATTCTTAAAATATTTAATATTGGTCCCCAACACTTAAACATATAGTATATCACTCAAATATCTTTAAGTGCATTAATATAATAGTCTTGATTTGATATCTCTATCTCTCTTTATTTGTTTTTGATGTGTATTATGCCGTTTGTTTAGTTTCACATCAATGATATATATAAGTTTTTCTTGTCTTTTTGAGCTTACATATAATATAGTTACATGATTTTTTTTTTTTTTTTTTTTTTTTTTCATTTGGGTCATTCTCGACTTTATTAAATTTCTTGTCTATCACCTGTATATAATCTTTCTTTACAATATTTGAAATGTTCTTAATCACATATTAATCAGTTAACTAGCTAGAAGTTTCTAGAGTTTATCTAATAGTTAAAACAAATCTGGAAGATTCTTGCACATGGGAGGCAGCAAATTTATCTAACTATATAATTTTATAACGTATGATTATTTTTTTATATAATCACGTACAAAAAATATATATCATTTATGCTGGCACGTACCGCATACTTTACCAATCACTCTCCTGAGACACCAAATTCTAATTCTGCGCTGGTTGGCTGCATACTAGCATTACTCATATGTAAAAAAGTAGTTCTACATACTTGGATGAGCTTGGTCCCAAGAATGTTTAATTTTTTTTAATTTTAATTTTTTTAAAAAATTCATAATATCACTTAAAAATTTTTATTTAATTATTAAGTAAAAAAAAAGAATAAAAAAAAATAAAAATGTTACGGGACACACTATCGAGCTAGGTGGGTTTAGGATTTGCCTATGTAAAAGGAAAAAGCTATTTTGCCGCCTGAGGTTGACCGCCCGGGTTGACTGTTGGGTAAAAAATATTTTTTTTTTATTTAGTGATTAAGAAAGTGATTTTAAATGTATTGATGTATTTTTTTTTTATTTAATGATTAAAAAAGTAATTAAAAAAATGTTTAAAAAAAAAAAAAAAGCACTTTAGATTAGATGGTAAGCCCAACGGTAAGGGTGAGCGGCAGAGTAGCCTCACCCCTACGTAAAATAACTAGCATCGAGGGTTCAGTAGTACCGTACGTGCATTGTCATGATTTTTTTATTTTATTTTTCATCAATCAAGATGTCATCATGATAAGAAAGATTTTAGTTTGTAATGGGTAAAATAACACTCAATTCCATATCATGCCCCGGTGAAAAAAAAAAAAAAAAATCTATTTCATACCCTTTTTTTTGAAATCCCACTTATATATACATATATATATATATACCCATTTGTTTTTACAGAATTTTATACAAAATTTATCTATCTGATAATTATAAAAATTATTTCACTATATAATAGAATTGCATCCTTGAGAACACTATTAATTACCACATGCATACAACCCAACTAATGGATATATAAGAAATTATTACAATATCGTCATTATATATATATATATATATAAAATCATGCATATTGTTTCTTGAAGCACCACAAATATCATGTTGATCTTAAGCAAGCAGGAACATACCATCACGGGCGGCGTCCCTGATCAGAGTACCCAAACCCTTTACGTTTAGTCGGAAAAATGGAGAACAAGAAGCTGGACAAAACTCCGGCCACCAGTGGCAAATACACGACAACAGAGTACTTGTCGTTTTCACCTGCTTCGGGGAAGAAACAAGCTAGCACATCGGAACTGCTAATAGCAAAGATCAAGAACACAAAGAGGGAACCAAATGCATGAATAAAGTCTAAGGGTTCCATTTTATACTTCTCCAACTCCTTGCTGATGTTTAATTCTTCTTCGACACGATTTTCGTAGTTAAAGACGCAAAGGCCATTGCATGTGGCGAAACCATAGTATAATTTTTCGTTATGTTCGAAACTATCAGTGAAAGAAGAGAGAAAACAAGTGGCAGCACAAACTGCAATGACGAATCCAATGAGGTACCTGTGGAAGATACTGCATTTTCCACTGTTGGAAAGAGATGGTACTAGGGATTGAAATGCAAGGACTGTGCCGGTGGGTAAAAGGTTTGCCAGGTTGGATGCTGTCTTAGCTACGTTTTTTTTGCGGAAGCCAGGCCGGGTTATTAGTGGTCCTTGTTGCGGGACTGTTTGCACTGGCATTGGTTCATGCGGGCTAGGTAACGGTGGGTTTGGGTTCTCTTGATGATGCTCTGGGCTCTGTTTCGGTGATGGTGGTGGCGGTGGTTGTGCCGATGGTTGAGGAGGAACAGGGCTTTGTTGGGTTTCTTTCATATCTTGTAATATTTGTGGCTGTACTACAGTCGCAACTGGGTTCGGTAGATTTCCAAAAGATGGTGCTGCAACCATGGGGTTTGAGACTTGGTACTGAGTAGGTGGGGATACGGAAGGAGGTGGCGGATAATTAGGCGCTGCATTAACAGTTGATGAGTCTGGTTGTGACAGAGGTACTGGTTCAACTATGTCGATGGCGAAGTGGGGTACATTCCGCTCCTGGTTGTTGTCCTGGTTCAAAGTTTGGCCGTCCGCAGGCGCTGGTGGCAGAACCCTATTGGGGTAATTATAAGCAGGCCGCGGCAGCAACGCTTGAACTAATTGATTGTTAACGTTTGCCGCCGCCGGCTGGGAACTGGAGCTCTGGTTCAATATCATCAACAAGTCATTAATCAAGCCAAGGCTGCCTGACAATGAAGGAAGTTCAGGCCTGAAGTTGATTGCGGAGGCGTCGTGTTTTGGTGGTGATGGGTTTGATTGTGTCAACGCCAGAGATAATACTTTAGCCAGGAAAAGGGCCGAGTTAGGCTCAGGTGGCAGCGATGCGATTAGTTGTTTGATGATAGACTCAGCTGCGCCTGAGAGTTGATGGATAAGGTCTTGCGGCGGCAGCTGGGGGCTGGAGCCCTGGTTTTGCAGGGGTTGATTGTTATGAGTTGACTCAGATGGCACCGTAATTGGTTGATTGAGAGGAGTACTTGAATCAGCCATTGGAGAGATCGAGGGAGAGAGAGAGAGAGAGAGGGTTGAGTTTTGAGTAAGTGTCTTGGCATGGGTGAAAGCTTTATATATAAAAAGAAAAATCTAGTTGTAAGTATAACTGTATATTAATATATGTATCAATTTAATATGGTTGGTCAAAAAGTAGATTTTATTAAAAATAATATTAATTTAAATTTTAAATATAAAAAATCAGTATTAATATACAGATTAATACGTAATTTTATTTATACGTAGCAAAACTTATATAGAAAATTAGGAGGGAGCGAGACTTAATTTTTAACATTTTTGTTTATTTTCTCTCAACACACAAGGTAAAGTTTTTGTTCAAATTTAATAGGTTTAAAACAAAGAAAAATAGATCCATATATAAAGTATTGAATTCTATAATATTTATTTTATTTTATTTGATGTCTATCTTTCTCCATGTTTAAAGTTATCAAATTCGACTAAAAATTTAAAAATGATTTAATACTTGTTAATTAGGGGAAGAGAAGTTCTACAACAACAAAGTGATATCATAAAAATAAATTTATAAATCAACCGTAACTTTATAAATTACCAATTCAAATTATATAAATTTATCAATTTACTTTTAACAAAATGCACGTGTAATTCATTTTTTTTTTTTTATATTAAAAGAGAAATCCTAGTATCCCGAATGTGTCTCTCCAATTTTTTTTTTTTTTAGTACTTAATGATGAAGGAAATCTTTTTAAATAATGTTGTAATTTTTTTATTTTTTAAAAAATGTTTATTATGATTAAAAAAATGTGTACAAAAAGAAAAATAAAAAAATAAAATGCATACTGCTCGTATTAAAACAAAAGTTCCATTCCATTGTGACGTTGAGCCTCATGCATCCAGGTGCAGCGTCAGCAAATGGCCCTTAATTTGGAGTTAAGGGCTAATCATGCAATAAAGCATTTACATTAATTTGGAGTTATATAAAAGATGGCCCTTAATTAATGAACTAATTGTTATAAGTATTAGACTCCATTATTTTATGTTTCAGAAAAGTGACATTAATTATGGAAGATTCTCGATCAATTAATACTTTCTTTTAAACCTAGTTATATATTTTATATAGAGAATAAACATTTATTTCCACTTTGATTCAAATTCATTCTCCCTAAAAATTTCTTATTTGGTTTTTAAAAAATTTATTGAAGAGTTGCTAATTCTTTAATTACCTTGCTAAAAATTATATTACTATTTTTAAAAAGTTGTCTTGATTTGGAGCCATGGTTGTTAATTCAATCTAAATCATGTACATGCACATGATCATGAGGGAAAGTATATATACTAATTCCATCATCATTCAATATCATGTCAACCACTAAATTACAAGCTGGTGCTCCATGAGCTTGTTTCTGTCATATATCACTACTCCAGAATCTCAAAAAATATTTATCAGATTAAGACAATTAGTTAGCCATACAACATGGGGAGAACTGATCCTCCTCGATCGTATATTGTCACAGTGTTTTTTGTTTTTTTTTTTTAAGCATATTGTCATAGTTAAATGCTATTTAATGGACTGAGAATAAAGTACATATAATCGTGCAAAGAACTCGATTCATCATCTTTCTAGTATTCTTTTCGGGTTATATGCTAAAATAGTACCTTGATCTCTTGTTTTATTTTAAGACAGATTCACTCAAATACCTTTATTTTCTACTATTTATTCATTATGGGTTCCACTTTGATGATTAAACTCAATCTGTGTATTAACCTTTAATTGATTAAATATTAATTAACTTTTGTATATACTGTTTATGTGCATCGTGTCATCAATACATCAGTAAAAAAAAATTGAGAACTTAAAAAAAGTTCAAAATAGTATAAAAATCTAAGAAACTTTTTCTTTTCCTTCTTTTTTTTTTATGAAAAAATATTAGGATATAAATTCCTTAACGAGGATACATGCATGCATACATAGCTGTTAAGGACTTGTTTTATACAATTAACTGTACATATAACCTACAATGAAATGAGAGGACAGCACAGACTGCCCAGTGGATCTAACTCCAATACCTAAATTAGATAAGTAATCTCAATATAAATATGTGAATAAATATGTAAATGTGTTACCTTTAAGTATTATTTATAGAGACCAATGTGATAATAATGATGACGACCAATCTCTAAAATATATCTTGATCAAGACTCTCTATATTAATAAGAGTAGTTACCTTATTGATCAATCAGAGAATCCGTTATCTGTTATTTACAATGTATTTTAACAAGACCCATGCTTGAACTCGCACTCAGCTATTGAGCTTTCATTAAACTGGGCCCATTAATACGTGGGACTAAATATCCCTTCCAATAGCTTTCATAAATTCAACTTTCACATGCATTAATTGCCCATTAATACGTGGGGACGAAATATCCCTTCCAATAGCTTTCATGAATTCAACTTTCAAATACATTAATTGTGTGAGAAGCGCACTAGCTATAACTCATGTATTGTCATGCACTAGAGTGCGCAAATTTGGTGCAACTCTCTTGAGAAAATAAGTAAATTTCGTACTATGATAATTATTTTTATATTATAAACCTATATTTTGCATTATTAGTGCGAAAATCCTATGCCTTTACGTCTAGTTGGAAAAATAGTGAACACAAAGCTCGACAATACCCCGGCTATTAATGGCAGATTCATTATCAGTACTTTCTCATTAGCTCCTGCTCCAGGAAAGAAACAACTTTGCACACTTGAGTCGCTAACAGCGAAGATCATGAACACGAACAATGAGACAAATGCGTGAACAAAATCTATAAAACTGAGTTTAAACTTGTCCAGATTTTTCGTGTCCTCGCAGCTTGAGTAGTTGTCTGCGTTAAATATGTACAGGCCTTTGGTCGTGGCGATCCCATGGTAAACCTTTCCATCCTTGTCTGCAAAGCTATCGGTAAACGACGATAACAAGCAACAGATGGCGCAGAATACGATGATGCTTGCGGTGAGGCACTTGTTGAAAAGATTGCAGGAGCCATTGTTGGAGAATGTAGGTGTGAGTACTTGAAACGTAAGGACAGTGCCAGTGGGTAAAAGGTTAGCAAGATTGGCCACACTGGCTAGGGTGTTGTTGACCGGATGGTTTGTGCCACGGCTAGGCGGTTGTACTGGCTGCGGGTCATGTGGTTGTGAAACAGATGGTTCAGCCATGGAGGGAGAGAATTAAAGAGAGGTAGAGAGACATGATTTCGGGTCATTCTTTATAGAAAATCAATTAGGACTGGAGATTGGGCGGAGCCGCGGATGTGCCTAATTGGCATAAGCATGTGGATTGTGTGGTGTTTAGGGGCCTTTTACTTAGAGGGATAGCGTCAGGGACTTCTACTTTTTGCTTAAATTTGTGTGCCTTACGAAATGACATACTTTTCATCAATTACATAAGCTACTTGATATATAAACTTTGGATCACAAAGGAAAAGCTAATTGTTTGCTTGTTGGAACTGTTTTCTCTATGTGGACACTTCTTCATTCTATTTAGTTTTCTTCTCAATCTGCAATGACTGAGGTTCCTTGATCAGGGTTTCATTAATTTCTCACCTAATTTACATCATAAATCGGAGAAAGCCATCAAATTAATAATTTTTTGACCCTTTGGCAAAGATGTTAGGAATGATGAGAAGAAAAATGAAAAAGAAAAATTAATCATACACAATACAACATTTACGTAGTTCGACAATATATCTACACCTACAGAGCTGTAGATAATTAAATTTCAAACGATGAAAATAAGGGTATGTTGGTTGTAGAAGGGTATATAATAAGTAATAAGTAAGCTTAATATGGTGTTCCGGCTTGTCCATTTTATGGCCCAAGTTTCATTGAAAATCTATTAAAAAATGGCAACAAATTTTTTTGGGATCAGATCATCAATCCCACAAAAATCTTTAGAAAATAATTGCACTAATAATAATAATATTCTCGAAGTTAGGGGTCTAAGCCACAAACAAATTTTGATGTCTCCAAACTTTACTAGATTAAATTGGATGCTTGAGAAATAAGATGAAGTGAGAATTTTGTAAATAGAAATAAGATGGTTTGTGAATAGTAGTGAGATAGTTTGAATTAAGTATTTATTGGGTTTTGAAAAAAGAAAGAGAAAAAGTTAAAAAAAAAATATATGATAAAGTTAAAATATTGTTAGAATATAATTTTTTAATATAATTTTGTTTTAAAATTTGAAAAAGTTAAATTATTTTTTATTTAAAAATTTGAAAAAATTGTAATGATTAGTTTGAAAGTAGTGTTTGTGTTTAAATGATGTTTATGAAAGAAATGAGATGAGATGGGATGGGATGGGATGAGATGAGAGGAAAAGTTGAACATGAAATATCCCCTTAAGAACCATACTTGATGGAATAACCAGGCCCTATTTCTCTTTACCATGCCACAATGGTTGTTTCTTTTCTTTTTCTTCCCTTTTTTTTTTCCCAGTCATTTTGTTCATTCAAAGACAGATCATAATGGCTGCAGTAATACCGGGCATGCAAAATTTATCTTTGTGCTGAAAATGGATTAATGGTTGCATGTATTTCTTCTAGTGTTTGGCCCTTTGTCTGATCTGGTATTATTTTTCATTAAAAAAGCATTAAATTAACGTACCTGCATTCTGCAGATTGTTAAATGATTCACCAGCATTAACAAGTGATAAATCCGCAAGTACTTTTGTTACTAATGAAGTTTGTACAGACAGTTTAATTATGAATTAGCAAAGACGAGAAGTACTGCCGTCTCAAGAAGTTTCATAAATACGCAATAATGGAAATATGATTACAACATATATATTTTAAATGTATCAGGAAAAAAATATTCCCTAGTATTTCTTGGACTTCATCTTATTGCAGAATGGGTAATTGATGCTTGTACTTCTTCCAGAGCTCGCCCTTTGGTCTCTGGAACCAGTTTTGCCACGAATACAACACTCAAACCACTGATCCCAGAGAATATGAGAAATGTTCCTGATAGAGCATGGCCAAAACATGCAGCATGTATAATTGCAGAAGATGAAGCAAGAAACAGCAAACAAAAAAAGCAGCAGTTTACTAGAAGTGAGAGTGTCAATAGAAACAGTTACCTGCTGCACTCCATTCCATCATAAAATTGAATGTGTATAAAACAATCCAAGAGCTGGACCAGTTCACTAAAGTCACAAGGCTTCCACCCGTACCCTTGACGTTTATAGGGAATATCTGGAATATAAAGTCATCCTTGAATTAAAGCTATATGATTCTTAAGCTTTGAGCTTCTTAGTAATCATGATTCTAGCCACTGAAAGGTTGGTAAAAGGGTTCAAAGTACCTCTGACATTATAACCCATGGTAATCCTGCCATGCCTATTGAGTAAGCCACACTATACCCCTGCGTGGATTATAGGCCAGTCAATCACTTTCATCTCAATTTGATATGTGAATATGCAAGCCTTATTCCAGAACTGAAAGTATAAAAGAACAACAAACACCTCCCTTGTTCTTTTGAGGATTTGAACTTCAGCAACTTCAGAAAGTGCAAAGTTGGCCATATTAGTATTTGAAAAGCAATAGGTGATCAGAAGGCTTTGATCCCCAGGACTACGTATGATATGTAGGGCAACCATTATGTCATTTCCATGGAAAATAAGCTCAGAGCTTAGAATAGCTTAAATTCTTTTAGGTAATATTTTTCCACATTCCTATTTGTTGCTGAAGCATAAATCAGATAAAAATGTGAGATTTCAATATAGGAATCTCTAGCTCTTTTCTTGTGAAGGGGAAAAATGCCTTTTGGATGTTTGTACAACCAATGTGCCTAGTAGCACTATCACTGGAGTGAGCTCCTTCCAAACTGAACTCGGAATTTCAAGTGTCAAAAGCCCATCAAATAATCTTTAGAAGAGGGCAAAATATAATCTTTAGAGTCAAACTTTAAAAGAGGGCAAAAAATAATCTTTCTGGTATATTAGATTACCAGGATCCCAATCAGCACCAATATGCCCTTTAACCAGTAGATGCCCTGCCCATAATTAGAGAACTTAAATATGATCAATCATATACTGAAGAATATAACCAGAGACACAGAAGCTTTGGACTTGGTTTTGATATCAACCTGAATAAAGCCAAATGACAAGCCTACAAGAAGGCAACTCAAGCACATTCCAGCAGCAGAGACCTGCAACAATCGGTTCACTTCACTGTTATTAACTTACTGATGATTTACACCATGGAGTTATAGCTGAATTTCGCCATCCTCACCATAAGAAGTGGTCTTCTTCCGGATTTATCTGTCAAGATTGCCCCCACAGCAGCAGATGGAATCTGTAAAAGAAGGTTTAGATATTTGGGAGATGTATCAAGCGGAATCCTACATCCACTCACAGATATAATGAGCCAAGTACCTGGATGATAGCCATTGATATCGTCCCAATGCTACTTGAAAAACCTTCCATGAATCAAAATTCTTAACGATCGTTTCTCCATTTTTCAATGGCTTAATGAAAACAATCCTTAAAGCTACTACCTTACCAGCATCTACGAATATAGAGCTTGCATAAGCTGCAATTGCATTAGGTCCTCCAAATTGTTGCAGTAACATTAACCCGGGTCCAACCTAAACCAATTTAAATAATAACAACAAACGATTGGACAATCTATGAAAAGTGAAGGAACGACAATGGGTGAGCTTACAATGAGAGAATGGACATATTTCAGCTGGAACAATTCCATAATTTTCGTTTCTTGTTGCTGTTGAAAGTTTTCTGTAAAGTCCTGCAAAATGGAATGACGGGTAAGAAAATTATATTCCTCCAGTGCAGTTTTTCAAAGAGATACAGTGTGGAAGAAACAAAAAATCCTAAGGTTACTCTGATATCAGCTGCTTCTTGAGAGATATCAGCATTCTTCCCCCTAAGATGCTGCAGAGCAACTTCAAGCTCTTCCTCTTTACCAATTTTTGCCTTCAAAACAGTTGTACTCATCGTTTCAGCATCTAAATCAATGTTTTCTTTTTCTTTTCAGGAAAACAAAAAATCAGAAGTAAAAATTTTGTAGTTTAAGTTGTTTTCTCGTCAGAGCATACTTGAATACGCCAACGTAAACATATCAAAGCATACATTGCATTCTTTTTCATCCTACAACCAAACACCATACATAAAACTTTTAAAACAAAGTATGTGTACTCACCAACCATCTAGGAGACTCTGGAACAAAGAATAAACCTACAATTTGTACCAGACAAGGAGTAGCACCTGAAAATAAAACAAATTTGGATTGAAATTTACTCTTCTAGAAGAACTCATCTTGAAATTAAATCTGCACATAGAAGGGGCAATAAACAGGGTACCAATTAAAGCCAAGGTGCGCCAAGTGACAGCATTTCCAATGAAATACATCAGTGAAAGGCCGCAACATATCATCAGCTGCATACTTGGCGAGATGTAAATACATGAACAACAAGTTGGCTGTTCAATTTAAAGCTACAATGACTGAGCTATATATACCTGATTAGATGATGTAAATTGTCCCCTAATATCCTTTGGTGTTATTTCTGCAATATAGACAGGTACCTGCAGTAAGGTTATAAGCATTTAATCATTATATAATGTCTTCCAAAATGGGTAAACCAATTATAAATGTCAACTCAGAAATTACCACATAGCATATAATCCCAACGCCAATACCAAGTGAAAGTCTCCCGAGATCCAAACACCAAGCATTCTATATAAAGCATTAATTACTGTTATTACCCAGGAGAGAAAAAATTATCAGTAATTTACTTCACTTGACTGATTTTTTCACTCGCCTGCCCCTTCATCAACATCAAATAAAATAATCAACATAGGTATCACAGGGAGGCTTTTCTAATATCCTAGTTTTGAAAATTGTCCGAGTTAGTGAGGAAATAGCCATATAACTGAAAAAGAAAAATTGAAATTAGAAATTAATTCATGAACGGAGACATCCGTTCTAAAACTTAGGTGGAAATCAGAACTCTCTCTCTCTCTCTCTCTCTCTCTCTCTCTCTCTTCAGAGCTGGAAACCAGAACTCATTCCATGCATAGTTGCTTCCATAACTCCCTAATCAGCAATTATAAAGAGGAAATGTAAAGACAAGATGGTTTGATATTATTGGTTCTTATTGGCAGTCAAATGCAGCATGATTTAGGGGAAGGAAAGAAGTGGAAAAAAACCTTTGCAAATGCTACAGCAAGCCAACCTGCAAGGCTGAATATTTCAGAGAACCACATTGCCTGCATTATGATATCAACAAGAAATAAAGGGAATCAAAGAAATTAAGCTTTTGATTTTCATATAAAAATTTAGAGTAAGGTGGCTTGAGCTACGAGGTGACAAAGTAAACTTACACCTCTCCTCCCAATAATATCCGCTATCTTTCCGCTCAGTAATGCACCTATCACTCCTCCAATGGTTATTATAGAACCAAAGAGTGAAAACTACAAAAGGCAGACACGACGAAACATGATCTCATTCCACTGAAGTTCAGTCAAAGAAGAGGCTCAGTACTATTAATATAGATAATTATATATAGAGACTTCATTCAAGGTGTAAAATCCAAATAAAATTAAAAAATATTTGCGATGAACAAAAACATTCATCCGGACCTCATGGCAAGTGGCAACATTAATCGTATCGGTACGTGTAAAATTATTTTTTATTGCTCATATGATGCCTGTCATGTGTGTATATGTATATATGTATACTGCATGTGTTATATATATATATATATAGAGAGAGAGAGAGAGAGAGAGAGAGAGAGAGAGAGAGAGAGAGAGAGAGAGAGAGAGAGAAAGAGAGAGAGAGAGAGAGAGAGAGAGATTATATAAAGATATGAAAAATACTTTACCCACAAAAGGATTACACAAAAGTAAATCCACAAACTTATGTGATTTGATATGGTGCATCAGATTGTAAAGTTACTTTTTTTACATAACAGATTTAACGAATTCTAGGAAATTACATCAGTTTGTGGGTTTATTTTGCATAATCTTTTTGTGTCTGTAGCAGTTCTTTAAAGATATTATTTTGTGAATTTTGCTACGTATAAGCAGAGTCACATACTAATCTGCGTACCAATACTGATTCTTTCATATTCAAAATTAAATTAGCATTGTTTTTAATAAAATCTACATTTTGACCAATCATATTAGATTAGTATACATATTAATGCATATATAACTATATTTGCAACTAAATTTTTTCTTATTTTGTAGAGTTACGATGCGTCTATAATATAGGAAGTCTTACGTGACTGTAAACACAGTGTACTGGTGCAATATTCTTGTTATATTTTTTGATTAATTGCAAGGAAAATGATAGGGATCCCGTTCATTTGTCCCCTCAACCTTGTTTTTTTTTTTGAAAATTTTTTATAGAAAAATTAAGAAAATGTTGTTTAATTATATTGTAAATTTTATTCATTTTTTCAAAATATTTAAAAGTATTAAAAAAATGATTCGAAAAAAATATTTAAAAGTGTTTTTTCTCATATCATTTTTTAACACTTTTAAATATTTTGAAAAAATGAATAAAATTCACAATATAATTAAATATAATTTTCTTAATCTTTATGTAAAAAAAATTTCAAAAAAAAAAAAAAAAGGGTTCAGCAGGACAAGTGCGGGATCCCTAACATTGTACTAATTGCAATGGGCGCAATTAAATATAATCAATTTAAGAAATCTTGAAAACTCAAGAATGTTGTGCGTTGATAATATTTTAGACTGAGGAAAACGGATCAAATGCATGCTGAGACTAATGTACTAATTAGCAATATCTTCCCCATGATACATAAATATAAGAACTAAAATTTAATAAACACAAGTGACGAAGTTGTTGAACTTACTGCTGCCACAGAGAGGTCCAAATCTTCCACAAGTCCGGATTCGGTAGATGATGAATATCCTGACTTCAAAATAAATAGCCAATTTGTATTGCTCGGCCAGTCAGTACTAACTCATGATGATCATCGGTAATCAGTAAACTTGATACAAATATTATTCTGGGGTGAGGTTTGAACTTCTGTTACGAGCTTCACCCTCTCATTGTTTTAATTTCTTTTTATTAATTTTCAAGAAAAATGACCCGAAACAATAATAAAGAAAACATTAGTAATCAAATGACTGCTGGGTTAGGAACGGTATGAGAGAGAAACGGTTATTTAAGATCATGGTATCTGCGCGTATACATAAAGAGAAATTACTGCAGTCGTCAGTGTTAATGTGTGTGTAAAGGTATGTACGGTAAATGATGGTACTTACAGCGCAGCCAGTGCAGAAAGAACCGCAGAGGGCGACCATGGTGCTGAGCACAACAACAGGTGTGGCTGAAGCACCTTTACTACTGCTTTCTGCATTAATATTGAGCTTGGGTTCCAGGATGGTAGACCGTGGTAACAGTAGTCCTTCTTCCATTACTTTCTCTCCTATCCCTTTCGATCTCATGGAAGATATATGGGGAAAACATGCACATGATGGCCAGTTAATAAAATTGACGAGACAAATTAAAAGTCATCGTGGAATAGAGATGAAGAGAAATGATGTTGGAGAGAGTTTGTTGAGACCAAACAGGTCGAGGTGGAGTAATGGTGAAAAGATTGACTTTCTGGTGGGATTCTGATTAATGCTCTTTTAAATTTATGCCATGAAATCACGTACGTGTATAACCTTTTTTTTTTTTTTTTTTTTTTTTTTTTTTTTTTTTTTAAATTTTTTTAATTTATTTTATTATTATTATTATTATTATTATTATTATTATTTTTTTTTTTTTTTAAGAGTAGAAATAATTAATAACAAGAAGTTTTCAGAATTTATCAGTTGGAGTCTAAGATTGAAGTTCTGATCACAACAGATAGACTTTTAAGAATTTGTTAGTTGGAAAGGATAACGTCGTGGCTTTAATATTGCAGTAAAGTTTCATGCTTTCAAACTTATATATTGAAATACTGGTATACAATCCAAAAACTCTCTCTCTCTCCAAGATGAGTTGTCCCTTCCTCCTTAGTGAGTTAAACCCCTCTTAATTAGTTCCAATTCCAGTTCTCGCAACTAAACCGGAAACTATCCCTTCGTTAGCCTTTCATCAGTACCCTCATTACACAAATCACAAACACCACTCCATATCAACATTCTCCATTCCAATTACACTTCAAAACAACTTACATTTCAACCACAATTCTCATCACCTCCAAACATTTCAACCACTACTTTCCAAAAAACAACTGCAACGATTGTCCAGAAATGGAAAACACCATCAAATTAAACAGTAAATGCCTTAATATGGAATGGCGACCTAAAACTACAACCAGAAACTGAGACCGCAACTTACCTCTCAGAGCATGCACTCATCAGTTAAATTATCTCTTCCAAACCTCTCAACAAGCATGCACTACATGCAACAATCAAGGCAACCTGGAGTTTCGTTCTAGGGCTCACAATAGAAGACCTAAGTGTGAATACTTTCCTCTTCATCTTTCCAATGCAAAATGAAAAAAATAGGGTACTTGAGCAGCGCCCTTGGAATATAAGGGGCTTCCACATGCTGGCTCGGGAGTGGCCTATCGGACTGAGTCTACAAGAAATCGACCTCAAAATGTCCATATTTTTGGTGCAAATACATCAACTTCTGCTGGAATACATGATAATGGCAAACGCAGAAAGAATTGCAAGAAAGCTGGGCAACTTCATTTAGGTAGAACAAGCTACTCACATGAGAATAGTTCTAAGAAAATACATGCGTATTCAAGTGAAAATCAATGCTAATAACCCACTTCCAGACAACTTCCCTCTCACACGACCAAGAAGACTAGCAACATGGATAAGTTTTTAATATGAAAGGTTATTTGATTTTTGCTATTGTTGTGACTGTCTTGGTCTTATTCAACAAGTTTGTCCTTACTTTCAAACCCAAACCAAAATTACAAACTTCGGTTCATGGATGAGAGCGAAAAATACTATTGCAAGACAGTTGGATCAAGCTAAAAGTCATTAGCAAATAGATAGGTTTAATCATTTAGATATGGTGGCTTCTGCAAATAGGCAGGTAGCACATGAGACCAGACAATTTTTTCCACAAAACTCTAACAAAGGGAAAAGTAAAATGCATCAAGAAAAGGCAAACGACACTATCGACTATGCAACCAGCTTGATGCAATCAAGTTTCCAAAAGGATTACGAGTATTGCAACCATTTTGGAGCAATAGTGAAAATTATCCACGGAGATCGTCCCAGCATGCATGCAGAAAGAGTTGAGATGCTGAGGGAGATACGTGGCAGTTTTTACAGCAGTAGACTGAAGAGAGGAATTTATTAATTGAGAGCAGAAAAAGTCCAAATTCGATGGCTTGAAAAATCTCTCTGCAAAATTAGAAAATTCAAGTTTGTCCCCCTCTCACTTGACCAAGAACAGCCAATCCCTTCATGAGATTAGTGTAGGGATTAGTGCAGATCAAAGTGTGAGTATTGCACCTCCTTTATTTAAACACAGCCCACCCTCTTTAACACCCATCAAGTCGCCACAAAACTTTGGAAAACACACAAACCAAATAGACCAGACAGTGTCTTCTAAAGCAACCACAATTTTAAAAATATAATAGTCCAGTTCGAATAACTCAAAAGCCCAACTGAAATCATTCCAAAGGCTCATTCTATCTCCCTTTTGGTCAGCCCATTGGGCAGGTCTTGCTTTGCAATAAAGCCCAACAAACCCAAACCCAACCTAGCTCAATCAGCCTTCAAACATCCTCTTCTTCCCCAAGACACATCACAAAAACTATAGAACTCATCCTTAACCCCCATTGTCGAATACCTTGGGAGTGAAACTAAGAAGAGGCACACTCATTAGGGACAAGGGGAGTTGGAGACACTCATGAGGGACAAGGGGAGTAAGCTACTCCTAAAGAAGAGTCACGCAATTCAAACAACAATTGAATCACAACAAAGGCAAGGAGATGCGACACATCAAGCAAGAGGACAAAGAAACCACGCTTCTCTCCATACCAAAAAGAGACACAGCACTTGAGTAACACGTCTTAGACTCAAAATTTCAAATTTTTTCTCTTGTTAATGAGGCCGAAGTAGCAGGGCTAATACTGCCACCAAATCGAAAATGAAATTATTGTGTTGGAATTTCAAGGGCCTTGTCTGACCTCGTGCAATAAGAAGTTTAAAGGCAAATATTAGGTCCCTTAAGCTTGATGCGATCTTCCTCTCAAAGAAAATTTTGCTAGATGTAAATACAAGAAACATTGTGAATAGACTAGGTTTTAACTTGTATGTAAATATTCTACCCAATAATAGATAGGATGGGCTTTTGTTTATGTGGATGTAAGGTATGAATGTAGAACCAGTATTTATAAATAGTAATATAATAACCATGTTTGTATACTCAAATCCAAATCACTGGCCTGTTCTATAAACAATGTTGAAAATCATAAAAAATGACTTCATTGTTGACATAAAAACTTCTTCATTAATGGAAGATGTTAAAAGAATTGAATCACACCCATATAGCTCTCATCCTAAAACCATCAACCCAAATATTGTGCATTAATACAAGCCAATAAGTCTCTCCAATGTCTGCTACAAAGTTATAGCAAAGATCCTTGCAAACGGACTCAAAAAAATGCTCCATAGGATCGTTTCTCCACACCAAACTGTTTTTGTCCCTAGTAGAGTAATTCAAGAGAACACTATTCTTTCTCAAGAAGTCCTTCACCACCTAAAAAAGAAAATAGGGAAAAAGGGGGCTTATGGATGTGAAAATTGACATGGAAAAAGTTTTTGACTTTATGGAATGGAACTTCATTATCAATATAATATCGAAACTTGGGTTCCATAGGAATTGGATCAATTAGATCAAGGAATGCATTACTATTGTTTCCTACTCTGTGATTATAAATGGAAATCCATGTGGCTTTTTCCATCCTACTAGAGGTCCCAGACAAGGGAATCACTTATCCCCTTTCCTTTCCATTTTGGGAACTAAACCTCTCAATAGACTAATTTCTAGAGAGGCAAATCTAGGTCATTTCAAAGATATCAAGATTAGCATAAATGACCCTTCTATTTCTCACATTCTGTTTTGCAGATGACTTCATTCTTTTTTAGAAAGCCTCTCATCAAATTGCCCAAAACTTCCTTAATTGTTTGTACAAGTACTCTTTCTGGTCAGGCCAAAAAGTTCACTCTAGCAAATCCTCCATTCAATTCAGTAACAATACTTTATCTCAGAAAAGGAAAAAGGTGATAGAGCTCTTCAATTATAAAACTACGTACTTCTTTTAAGATAAAATATCTGGGCCTTTTCTTCTCATTTAAAGCTTCTAAAAAAAATCACTTGAAGATAAAGATTTTGAGAAATTAACAGGCTAGAAAGCAAAGTTACTATCTCAGGCTAGTAGAACCACTTTAATTCGTTTAGTTGCAAGCTTCATCCTCTCCTATGTCATGTCTACCCTCTTGATTCTAAAATCTGTCACCAAAAAAATTGACAAAGCTTTCATGAGATTTTGGTGGGGAGTCCCATCTAAAAAATCTCAAAACTTCATACCAAAATCTTGAAAATCAATATGCAAGCCTAAATCTATAGGTGGCCTAGGCCTAAGAGTACTAACTTATGACTTCAACAAAGCTCTTACATGCAAATTAGGTTAGAATATGATAAATGGGATTGATGCCATATGGAAATCTGCTCTTTCTAAAAAGTACTTGAAAAACTCAAATTTCCTTGCTACACATCCTAAAGCCTCTTATTGATGGATCTGGAAATGTGACCGGTGCAAAACTGCAAGTGCACAGTATCGTAGTTTTATAGTAAAGTAATAAGAAGAGTATCGTCCTCAGGGATTGGTACCTTACTCTTGCCAAATACCAAAATTATACTAATCTCAATTTTATCTAGAGGAATCGCTAAGGTTTTTGTAGTTGCAATTAAAACTAGATCAACTCAAAGAGAAATAAGCAAAGAAAATAAAACTGACTTTCAAAGATCAAATTCAATAGGGAAGAAAACTTCTAGGAAATCGATTTCACCTAATTCTTCACTATGCTTTTATCATCCAGCTAATTTAACTTAAACCTCTTTTGTCTATTAGCAATTCTCTAATTAATCCAAAAGCCTCTTTCGATAGTCAATTGGAATTTACTCTTGGTTATCAATTCACACAAGAATATGCAAATTCAATAATCAATAATGCAATGAGATCAATGATTTAATGACTACATAGGTTCATACAAGTCTTTCGATCTCTATACTTACCTATGCTGAAATATCCAAGATCTACCCTATGATTCCCTCTTTCGATAGCAAATCACAAGATTACGTATCATCTAATCAATGCCCAGTTAATTAGAAGCAATAAATTCAGGATAAATCAGATAAACAAAGAGAGAATTGCATTAAATTAGCATAGACAATCAAGCATAGTTCAGAAATAGGTTACATCGGTTTCCTAGAATGAAAAAAATTTAACTCATGCTAAAAATGGAATTCAACATAAACGAATTCACCATAATTGTTCTGAGAAGATGGGAAGAAGAAAATAAACACTGAAAAATCCTCCTTGCAGCCTCAACTCGTCGTCAAAAGCTCAGGGGAACGATTCAACGCTTTTCTCTCATCCGTGCTCGTGTATGATTCCAACGTACGTGCAATAATTGGAATCCCGTCTCCAAAACAAATTAATTGAATCCTTCTAGCTGTGTTTTTCTGTCCCAAAGAGTGTTCTCCAGTCAAAACTCACGACTCTAGAGTGAAAAATGACTTTTATATGGTCCCACGGCGGAAAACCTAAAATCTGTCAAAATACGATGTTCGCTCGAGCGGGGTGTCGAGCGCGCGTCGAGTGTTCGACTCTGCCTGATTTCGCTCGAGCGGTCAATGTCTCTGCTCGAGCGATCTTCGTTTTTCAGCAACCCGCTCGAGCTCCCTGTCGAGCGGCAGTTGAGCGTTTGAATCTGCCTGAATTCACTCGAGCGGCCAAAAGCCTCCGCTCGAGCGAACTTGTAAAATCTGCAATATGAAATTTTGCAAGTCATCAAATACCCCCAAATTTACAACTTTGTTTGTCCTCAAACAAAAAGAAAAACAAATGATAGTTTAGGCAATATCAACTCGACCCCAAAGAGAAGTATCATCACTCACCAAGCTTTTATGAATTTAGATTTCATCTCTAGTATCTTACTCTTTTAACATCAAAGATAGCAAGAAAATCAATAAAAAATTTTGCAATTTGTCAAGCAAGAGTTAGGCGTTTACTTCAACCTAAAGCTAAGACCTTGAGTGTGTGTGTGATATAGTCAATTTAACCTCAAACCACCTGCAAACTCAAATAAAAGTAGAACAACCAAAATCAGAAGAATTCTCTTAAAACTTAACCCCATAAGTCCAATTTTCAGAAATCCTCTCCACTAATGTAGTCAACACCAAAATCAAAGATCAAAAGGTCTTTATTAAGGTTGTAATGATAGGCCACAAGGTGAGGGTTAAGAAAGAACTGGATATGGGAAATTAAATCAAACTGGGAAAATACTTAGTGAAAAGAACATTAAAAGAGAAACTCACATGATTCAAATCATAGCTCTTTCTTGGCAATATGCTCATACTTGTGGCATTATTATTGCTGTAATCACTGATGTAATACCAACACTTCCCTTAACAAAATTTGAGGTAATTCACTTTCCGCTTGGCGACTTCTTTTTCTTTTCTTTTCTTTTTCTTTTTCTTTTTTTTTTTCTTTTTTCTTTCTAATCACTTCCTTTCTTCTTCTTCTTTTTCTTTGATCAAACAGAGCAAACATAATACGTTTCATCATGAAACCAATTTTCTCTTTTAAATGTAACTCTCCACCAAAGTATTTTCTCAAACTATCAACGGTAGATTCATTGTTTTTCAGGCTTAGAACGGGCATGGTTTATGTAGTTTAAAGAATCAATAAAGGCTCATGAAGGCTCAAGGGGGTTGACTATGGAAACACACCATGTAATGATGGCATGACATTTAGGACGGCTGGGAAAGCTTTTTGGTTATGCCAAAGAAATGCCTAGATCATTTCTCTAATATTTGGTCTCAACTAGGATTTCGCCTCAAGGACCCATCAACGGATTCTAGAGCAAAGTAAAATCGAACCTCCCTCTTTCAATTAATTCAACTTCTTCTCTTCATAAGCAAAATGGAATAAGAGAAAAACGACTATGTGCTCAATTGTGTTCAAGGTCAAAGATTTAAACCAAAGTACCCACAAAACTTCACTTGACATAAAAGAAATTTTTGAAAATTTTTCTCAAAACCATCTTCAATCACAAATTTCAGAGTCATAGAGAATTCAATCTTACTCCAATGCATGCTTGGTAAGAGACTCAAACAACCCATCAACAACCCAAGACTTAGAAAACAAGAGGATCAAATGATTATAGGAGTCTACACCCCCAAACTTAAACTAAACAATGTCCTCATTGTGATGCAAAAGTAAAAAGGATTGAAGAAATAAAAGAACTTCCCTGGTTTCATGAATCTTCCGTAGATTAGAATTTTTCAGCTCTTTATTCTTGCTAAATAAACCTGCATCAAAAACCAATTTATTAAAACTTAAATAAATCAAGATAATAAAATAAATGAAAGAAAGAAGGTAGATCTATGGGTTGCCTCCCATAAGCGCTTGTTTTAAAGTCTACAACCAAACTTTTCAATCTTCATCAATCGGGATCTCCAAAAGGAATAAGAGTACAGTTCCTCTCCACTTCATTGCTAAGTGATGTATCCTGCTGCAGGGCTCGTTCTAGGTGATTGGCTAGTGCATCTTCTTTAAAGGCCTTTTCTTCACATTGCTTAATGTTATCAATCCGAAAACAAGTGCTTGGCTCTTCTGGAATTCTCATGGCTTGGTAAATGTTGAACATAACTTCTTCCTTGTTCACTCTCAATGTTAACTCACCCTTTTGAACATCAATCAAAACTCTTCCCGTAGCCAAGAATGGTCGGCCAAGAATTAGTGGGACTTCTTCATCTTCTTCCATGTCTAACACCACAAAATCAACAGGGAGGATAAATTTATCCACTTTTACCAATACGTCTTCTATGATTCCACGTGGATACTTGATGGACCGATCCGCTAGTTGCAAAGAAATTGTTGTAGGCTTCATCTCTTCAAGTCCTAATTTCCTGCAAACAGAAAGTGGCATAAGATTAATGCTAGCACCAAGATCACATAAGACTCTATCAAAAAATGAATCTCCAATAGTGCAAGGCAAAGTGAAACTCCCCGGATCTTTCAATTTTTGAGGTAATTTCTTTTGAAGAATGGCACTGCATTCTTCAGAAAGTTTCACTGTTTCAAACTCCTCCAACCTTCTCTTCTTGGAAATGATGTCCTTCAGAAATTTGACATAATTTGGCATTTGTTCCAAGGCATCTGCAAAAGGAATATTAATGTGAATTTTCTTAAAAATATCCAAAAACTTAGAAAATTGCTTATCTAGTTTTTGCTTTTGAAAACGCTGAGGGTAAGGAAGTGGAGGAGTAAGAATAGGAGGATTGTCAGGAAATGAAATTGTGGGAGGCAAGTCGGTCTCCTCTAGTGTATCATTGACAATCTCATCTTCTTCTACTTTATTCTTACTTTGGCCAATGTTCACAGCTGTAGGGGTGGACTTGCTCTTCTTCAATGGTGACCTCTCTATTTTTTTTCCACTCCTAAGTGTGATGACCTTGCATTGTTCCTTTGGATTCACTTCAGTGTTGCTGGGAAAAGCTCCTCTTTGTTGGGCATTGATGGTAGTGGCTAGTTGCCCAATTTGCACTTCAATATTCTTTATAGCAGCTCCCATATTGCTACAATGAGTCTCAATGTTGTCCAACCGTGAATCAGTCTTTTTAAACCTTGCATTGGTCTCCTGAACAAAGGAAACCATGGCATCCTTAAGTGACATCTTCCTCTCGCTTGGTTGGCTATCAAATCCTGGAGGATGTTGAGGTTGCAACACATTCTTCGTATTTCCATATGAAAAATTCTCATGATTTCTAAGCCCTGGATGATAGTAATTTGGCATAGGATTACCACGATAGTTGTAGTTCCGATTGTTGACATATTGAACTTGTTCTTGACTCGCCTCATTGCTTGGAACTATCATACTTGTAGATGCAACATATTCTGTACTTTGTGGTATCCTTTGTGTTGTCAAGGCTGAAATCTGATGAGATAGAGTAGCTACTTGAGCTGAAAGGGCTGCTATCGGCTCCAAGTCATGAATTCCAGCAACCTTCTTAGCCAAAGTCCTCTCAGTTGGCCATTGATAGTTGTTTGAGGCCATTTCTTCCAAAAGTGCAGTAGCACCTTCAGCTGTCTTCGACATCAATGTTCCACCAGAAGCAGCATCAACTATAGTTCGAGTTTGCCCATTTAACCCATTATAGAACATCTGAACTTGTAACCAATCTGGCAATCCATGTTGTGGGCAACGTCGAACCAAGTCTTTATACCTCTCCCACGCTTCATAGAGTGACTCAAAATCATTTTGCTTGAACTGGCCAATCTCACTCCTGAGTTGGGCTGTTTTTGCAGGAGGAAAGAATTTAGCAAGAAACCTCTCAGCCATGTCTTGCCAACTAACGATGCTTCCCGGTTGTAGAGATTGTAGCCAACCTCTAGCCTTGTCCCTCAAAGAGAAAGGAAACAATCTCAATCTAATGGTGTCTTCAGTAACACCATTGATCTTCACAGTGTCACAAATCTCCAAGAACATAGCCAAATGAATATTGGGATCATCCAGTGGCGATCCGCTGAATTGAGCCTGCTGCACCATGCTAATCAAAGCTGGTTTGAGCTCAAAGTTGTTGGCATTGATTGGCTGGCGCATTATGCTCGAGTAATTTCCATTCACAACTGGCCGTACATAGTCCTTCAAGGTGCGTGGTAGTACCTCACGATCTTCTTCAGCCATGGCTAGTATCTTATTTCTTCTTAGTGATCTAAGAGTTCTTTCAATCTCCGGATCAACAGGAATAATATCACGAGATCTAGCACGGCGCATCCAATGTCAAGAACACACCTGTAGAACAAATTAAAACAAAATTCTAAATTAAAACCAAGATTACTTTGTATCAATATTGACAAAAAGAATAAGAATAAACCAATCCCCGGCAACGGCGCCAAAAACTTGATCGGTGCAAAACTGCAAGTGCACAGTATCGTAGTTTTATAGTAAAGTAATAAGAAGAGTATCGTCCTCAGGGATTGGTACCTTACTCTTGCCAAATACCAAAATTATACTAATCTCAATTTTATCTAGAGGAATCGCTAAGGTTTTTGTAGTTGCAATTAAAACTAGATCAACTCAAAGAGAAATAAGCAAAGAAAATAAAACTGACTTTCAAAGATCAAATTCAATAGGGAAGAAAACTTCTAGGAAATCGATTTCACCTAATTCTTCACTATGCTTTTATCATCCAGCTAATTTAACTTAAACCTCTTTTGTCTATTAGCAATTCTCTAATTAATCCAAAAGCCTCTTTCGATAGTCAATTGAAATTTACTCTTGGTTATCAATTCACACAAGAATATGCAAATTCAATAATCAATAATGCAATGAGATCAATGATTTAATGACTACATAGGTTCATACAAGTCTTTCGATCTCTATACTTACCTATGCTGAAATATCCAAGATCTACCCTATGATTCCCTCTTTCGATAGCAAATCACAAGATTACGTATCATCTAATCAATGCCCAGTTAATTAGAAGCAATAAATTCAGGATAAATCAGATAAACAAAGAGAGAATTGCATTAAATTAGCATAGACAATCAAGAATAGTTCGGAAATAGGTTACATCGGTTTCCTAGAATGAAGAAAATTTAGCTCATGCTAGAAATGGAATTCAACATAAACGAATTCACCATAATTGTTCTGAGAAGATGGGAAGAAGAAAATAAACACTGAAAAATCCTCGTTGCAGCCTCAACTCGTCGTCAAAATCTCAGGGGAACGATTCAACGCTTTTCTCTCGTCTGTGCTCGTGTATGATTCCAACGTACGTGCAATAATTGGAATCCCGTCTCCAAAACAAATGAATTGAATCCTTCTAGCTGTGTTTTTCTGTCCCAAAGAGTGTTCTCCAGTCAAAACTCGCGGCTCTAGAGTGAAAAATGGCTTTTATATGGTCCCACGGCGGAAAACCTAAAATCTGTCAAAATACGATGTTCGCTCGAGCGGGGTGTCGAGCGCGCGTCGAGCGTTCGACTCTGCCTGATTTCGCTCTAGTGGCCAATGTCTCTGCTCGAGCGATCTTCGTTTTTCAGCAACCCGCTCGAGCTCCCTATCGAGCGGCAGTCGAGCGTTTGAATCTGTTTGAATTCGCTCGAGCAGCCAAAAGCCTCCGCTCGAGCGAACTTGTAAAATCTGCAATATGAAATTTTGCAAGTCATCAAAATGCATATTAAAGTAGAGGTACTTTCTAAAAAATAGTGTATTTCCAAATTAACAATGGCATAAGCATAAAAGTTTGGTGTGACCCTTAGATTCCCACTTAACCCACATTCCAACCTATTTCAAAGAACACTTCCATGGATTTGTCTCTTATTGTCTCTGGGCTTACTATGGAAGAGTCTAGAAGATAGAACACTATCTTATTGCAAGCATTGTTCCATCAAGACTTTGTGACCAAGATTTTGAAAATACCACTAGCCCAAACTGACTTCCATAGATTAAATAATAAACTGAAATGGATTCATCATTCTTCTGAGAGGTTCTTAGTAAAATCTACTTATGTAGCCATTACCATGAATCCCAACACCACTCAAGAGCAATCCAATACTTGGAAAAAGCTTTGAAAAATCTTCAAGATAGACTTAAGCTTCTTAGCTGGACAATCCTAAGAATTATTATACCCACAAAGTTCTTGTTAAGAAGATTTCTCCCTTTGAGTGATTGTGAATCTTAATGCCCCGTTTGCAATAGTGAAGAAGAAACATAAACTCACTTGTTTCTATCATGTACTTTTACTAGAATTCTTTGGAGACACTCCCATTGGCTTCTGAATATTTCTTGCTTTGCAAATAATGAGATTAGACATTGGATATAATTCATAATCTCCCCATCAGAGAAGCTCAACATACATAGTAGAGATGAATACAATTTCTAAATCTTTTCCATTAATGCTATAGACAGCATCTGGTTTCTAAGGAACAAGATTGTTCAAGAGTCCTTTACCCCAAATATTTATAGTTTCATTTTTGATACTCTAAAGAATTGTAAGGAACAATGTAATGTATGAGGCAATAAACAAGTGAATGAAAGCCATAACTGGAAAGCTACACCTAGAGGGCATTATATTTTATTCTTTGATGTTGCTATAAGAAATACAGGTAGCAAAACAGCTATAATCTGTAGATCAGATGATGGCACCCCAATTTTTGTCATCCCAAAGCTCATTGACAGTCAGAATCTAAATCGGGGTAAAGCCACTACAATGTACATAGGACGCACAAAAGCATAGGTCAACCAAGTAAAGAAAATCATCATTGTAGGAGACTCTCTAGTTGTATTGCAAGCTATGAATGATCCTGATAGAAATTCAGATTGGATTATTTAACCTCTAATCAGTGACATTAGGAATGCACTGCATTCATTCAAAAGCTGGCAAATCAGGAAAATACATCGAGACTTAAATCGATGCACGCATTCCATTGTGCAATGGGCAGCTTCAATGCATATCTATGGAAGCATTCCCCTCAACTCTATTCCTCCATGTCTTCTAGATTTTCATAGTGGCAAAGACCCTTCACTTAATGTGTAATTATGACTATGTAGCTGATTTCCATAAAATGAATGAATCTTGTAGAGAAAAAAGGAAGAAATATTGGTATACATTGATATGGATTTGATGTTGGGGACCTTTTATGAAGTACCACAATAAATGCCATCTTTATAAATTTTAAGGGAAAGTTAGACTCTATCCTTTCATAGACTCTATCATTCCATTGTGATTCATGTAGTATATTACATATCTCATACATTGGATGAGTGGATTGTGAAAGCATATGTCTTACATTGAACATTAATAGAGTAAAATTTGATTAATAATCTATGTTAAGGAATTGCAATAGTAAGTTGATTTGAGCTTAGAGATAGATATGGTTGCGGTCTTTTTTTCCTCTCTAGAGCCTTCCCCCTCTCCCACCAAAACCTAAACATCCAGTTGCTTAAATCCATAGGGGGGTTGGAGCCCCTGCTCCTTCCTCCCTCCTTCTCCTTTCTAGTTTGTTCAGTAGCTATTCATTTTAGTTTTTTTTTCCCTCTAGTTTTTAGTCCATAACAAGGAGGAGTGCCAATCTTTTGCTTTTCGAAACTTAAAGATTGCCACGCGCCCCACCAAAGACCTCCCCTATCGCCAATCTTCCAAGCGGCAGTAGATCAGAGTGGCATGTGCACCACACACGTTGCCCAGCCAATGCATGAGATCTATTTGCCTCTACACCGATGGGTGTCTTCTTGCCGTCACGTGCAGCTTGTTTAGGGCTAGTGACCTCAGATCTTTTAGATCTGACCTTTTCCTATATTTTTGTTTTCCCTAACTAAGAATCGTTGGAAAAAGGTAGTAGAAGACTACAACAACTAGTCTAGATCAGCAATATGCAACACATGCCACTTCGCTGCGACATTCAATCGCAGCTTAATCAGACCATTTTCGGTTTGTTTCAAAATTAATCAGACCATATTCCCTTGTGGGACATGGGTGTGGGTCAAGTCATTGGCTCAAGATCTCTATTTCTTTTCTTCCTGCTATGTTGTATTTACTGTTTTGGGATGAATGTTGGGACCTCCCAACCCACTGACTATCGTATCCTTTAATTGTTATATTATCTATAATAAACTTGCTTAGAAAAGAAAAAAGAGTTGATTTGAGCTTTGTTACATATAAAAATGGTATTAGAGCATGTACAAATGGCATTATGTTCGGAATTTGGCTATACGATTGATGTGACCCTTATTTTGGAGTATAGTGTAGATGCGGCAGGTGAATGACACTACGCAAGTCTCATTGCCATACCTTTTTGCATACAGTTTTTGAATTTGTAGTGATGATAAGATGAAAAGTAAGGGTGTCAAGTCGTGTTAACAGTTCATGTTCGTGTTGTCTCAAAGCATGTATATTATACTATATAACTCAACCCTAATCCGATCGTTAAGTTTATTGTGTCAAAATCACAAACCCTAACACGACCCATTAACATAACGGGTCGTGTCATGTCAATCCGTTTTGACCCATTAGTAAATATTACGAAATAGATTGGTTAAATAATCCTAAAATTAATCAGTTTGATCTGATTGAATTTAGCATAATTTTATATAAATTTTAAAATCACAATATTTATAAAAATTATAAAGCTAACTACAAGTTTAAAATTACAATTCAAACAATAAAAATATCGAAATTGAAATTCTAACAATTTTATTTTTGAATATAAGGGTATAATTGTAACTTTAACTTTCTTAACGTGTCATAACGGGTTAACATGTTATCAACCCGTTAAGCAATCGTGTCTTAACAGATCAACTCGTTTTGACCCGAACCCATTAAGACTAAACTCTAACCCGCTATTATCGTGTTGTGTTCATGTTGGATTAACAGGTCGTATAATATATTGCCACCTCTAATGAAAAGCAACAACAACTTGATAAATCCCAAACAATGGGAATATTAATTGTAGAACATGTGTGTCATTCTGTGATTCGTTCACTGCTGTTTCTTGCATTTCATAATTTTATTGTCGAAAATGAGTAATTGAGGCTTGTATTTCTTCCAAAGTTCTTCCCTTGGTTTCTGGAACCAGTTTGGCAACGAAAAGAATTGTCAAGCCAGCAATGCCAGAATATATGAAGAATGTTCCTGAGGAAGCACGGCACAAAACTTGTGATTGCAGAAGAGGAAGAAAGAAACATTTTGCTAAAATTGGAAGTTAAAAGTTTTCATATATAAATTGATATATAGGACAGAAACAGTTACCTGCTGCACTCCATTCCATCATAAAATTGAAAGTGTATGAAGTAATCCAAGAGCAGGACCAGTTCACTAAAGTCACAAGGCTTCCACTCGTCCCCTTGACATTTATAGGGAATATCTGAAAATGAAAGGAAACATCCTTGTATTAATTAAAACTATAATGCTGATGCAAAATCCCTTTTCACCATTTGAGACAAGAACCCGCTTGAACTCTTGGCTATTTGTGAAAACTTCAATGTAAGTTTGAAAAGAAAACAGAGAACATGAGTAAGGCTTACATTCATCTCACTTGAGAAGCATTTATACATAGATAACTTAGAAGAAAGGGTCGAGAGTTCAATAACTTGCATACCTCGGACACTATAACCCATGGTAGTCCCGCCAAGGCAAATGTGTACATCACACTATACCCCTGCATGGATTATATAGTGGCCTGTCAATCCATGCATCTCAATTTGATCTATCACTATTTAAACCAGCTTGGTCCATTACTGAAGCAAATATAAACCTTAGTCCAGAACGAAGTGAAAAAACCAGCGAGTAAACATGTTAATTGTATGAAACTATAGGCGATTAGAAGGCTTTGAGCAACCATTAGGTCAGTTCCATCCAAAATAAGCTCAGAACTTAAAAAACCTCAAGCACTTCAGATGCCCCACAATATTATAATTTGTAGTTGAAGCATTCCTCAGATGAAACTTGAGAAAATCAGCATAGAAGTCTTAGGTGCTTTTTTTGAGAAGGGGAGCGATGTTTTTTGGAATAAAGCACAAACTATATAAATGGTGAGAAAATTGAGAAGTCTTAGGTTCTTTTCTTGTGAAGGGGAAAATTCATCTTTCTATTATATTAGATTACCAGGATCCCAATTAGCACCAAGATGGGAGTAATCTCCTTTAACCAGTTGAAGTCCTGCTCATAACAAAAGCATTTAAACAATGATAATTCATATATGTTAAGAAAATAACGACTGACACAGAAACTATGAATTTGGTTTTGATAGAAACCTGAAAGCCGAAAGCCAAGCCTACAATTAAGCTACTCAAGCACAGTCCAGCAGCGGAGACCTGCAATAATTTGTTGACTTCACTGATATTAACTTATTGATGAACTAAACCGCAGACTTATAGATGACTCTTTGCCATCCTCACCATAAGAAGTGGCTTTCTTCCTGATTTATCTGTCAAGATTACACCCAGAGTGACAGCTGGAATCTGCGAAATAAGGTTTTAAGTGTTTGGGAGATGTATCAAACGGAATCCTGCATCCACTCACAGAAACAATGAGGCATGAGTCAAGCCAAGTACCTGGATGATTGCCATTGATATAGTCCCAATGCTACTTGAAAAACCTTCCATGAACCAGAATTCGTTTTAATCATTTCTTCATTTGTCCAATAATTACATGAAAGATTTCTCAAACTATTAATTTACCAGCTTGTGCAAATATAGAGCTTGCATAATAAACAATTGCTGTGGATCCTACAAATTGTTGCAGTAACATCAACCCGGCTCCAACCTAAAACAATATGAAAAAAATATATAAAAAATATTGGACAAGCCATGAAAAGTAAAGATACTGCCGTCTGCAGAGAGGGAGGCATACAATGAGGGCATGAACATATCTACGATGGAACAAGTCCAGAAATCTCGTTTCTGATTGTTGTTGAAGGGTTTCTGTGAAATCCTGAAAATAAGGAGCATATCTCATTTTCTCATTGTTGTCCCACAAATGTGAATAAATAATGAGAATAAGAAAACTATTCTCCCCTAGTGAAGGTTCTGAAAGAGATGGTGTTATATAAACATAAATTGGAAGGTTACTTTGATGTCAGCTGCTTCTAGAGAGATATCAGCATTCTTTCCCCTAAGACGCTGCAGAGCAGCTTTAAGCTCGTGTTCTTTACCAATTTTAGCCTGCAAACAACTTGTACTCATCATTTCAGCATTCTTTCGATGCTTCCTCCTTGAAGCATTATTAAAAAGGCCATTCAAAACATATTAAAGCATGCATGACATTCTTTTGCATATCATAACCAAAATTACATACATTTTGACAAAATGTGTGGACTCACCAACCATCTTGGAGACTCTGGGACAAAGAATAATCCCACAATTTGTACTAGACAAGGAATGGCACCTGAAAATAAATAGAATTTGGATAGAACTTTTATTTATCTAGAACAAATCATCTCAAAACTAAATTTACACGGAGAAGTAGCAATGAGCAAGTTACCAATTAAGGACAAGGTGCGCCAGCTAACGAGATTTCCAATGAAATACATTAGTGAAATGCCACAACATATCATCAGCTGCGAACTTGACAATATGTAAGTATGTGAACAACGAGTTGGCTAGTCAATAAAACACTACAATGACTGAGTTATACCTGAGCAGCTGATGTAAATTGTCCCCTAATATTTTTTGGTGTTATTTCTGCAATGTATACAGGAACCTGTTTTTTTTTTTATTAGCATTTAGTCACTGTTTCATGTCTTTTAATTAGGTAAGCCAATTACAGAATGTTAACCTAACAATTTACCACAAAGCAAATAATCCCAACGCCAATACCAATTGACAGTCTTCCGAGATCCAACCACCAAGCATTCTATATTAAGCATTAAACACAATTGTCAGTTGAGATCCAACAGAGAAAATTGGAGTAATTTCCTTCACTAGGTTCTTACTGATTTGGATATATTTTTTTCACTTATCTGCCATTTCATAAATATCAAATAAAATAACAAAGGATAGAACCCTCAGAGAATTGTTAACAGATATATCACCATGATGATGTCCAAAGTCCTACTTTCGACATTTTTTCAAGTTAGTGTGGGAATAGCCAGGTAAAGAAAATTTAGCTCATCATCAGAATCCATTCTATGTATAGTTGATTCCACGACACTTGATGCCATAATTGGCTTTGAAAAGGGACCAGGTACCATTAATTCAACATATTGGTTGTCAGAAGCAGCAATTTAGAGAGGGAAAGAGGAAAAAAAAAACCTTTGCAAATGCTACAGCAAGCCAACCTGCAAAGCTGAATATGTCAGAGAACCACATTGCCTGCATTTCGGTATCAACAAGAAATTGAAAGGAATAAAAAACTATATCACTTTTAATTTTTCAAACAAGATTTACAGTAAGCCTCAAGATCTGACAAAAGAAACTTACACCTTTCCGACCAATACTGTCTGCTATCTTTCCATTAAGTAAGCTACCTATAATTCCCCCGATAGTTATTGCAGAACCAAAAACTGAAAACTGCAAAAGGCAGGAAAATGTAGTAATTCATTCTGCTGGAATTCTGAAAAAGGAAAAAAGGTTCAAACGAGTACAATTCATCAAGGGTGTAAATGACTCAAATCCAGAGAAAATTCAAAATGCATCAGTGTGGAACAAATACGTGTATGCATACCTGGTAACACTGCATATACGAGTATGTGAACATGTGTTTTTTTTAGCAAGGTAAGTAGAGTTACATATGAAAACACCGCAACAGAGAATATCCAGGACTTACTGCTGCAACAGAGAGGCCCAAATCCTCTATAATTCCCGATTCAGCAGATGATGAATATCCAGTCTGCAACGAAGTGACAGTTGAGTTTCAACAACTAATGATCATTTCCTCTATATAAGATTATGTAATATTGGTACTTACAGCGCAGCCACCGGAGAGAGAACCGCAGAGGGCGACCATGGTGCTCAGCACAACAACAGGTGTGGCTGATGAGGCGCCTGTACTAGCTCTTGGAGGCACCTCAACAATAACAATGGTAGACTTTGGTAACAGCCCTTCTTCCATGCTTTCTCTCTCAATTTCTCAGGCAAGAATATGGGAAAACATGATCAACACATGATGACAGAAGATAAATCTTTTACTACGAAGAGAGAGATTAAATTGGTAGGTGTTAGGAAGTGTTTGGTTAGACTAAACAGGAGGATTAGTGGAGGACTTTCGGCTGCGCCTACTATTCTGGACAATATTTAAAGTTCAAAAGCCACGTAATCATATAATGCATGCTGGTGGTTTCTCTATTACAACGATTAAGAAATTCCCATGCGAGCCATGCCCAGATTTAATTCATCATATAATATGCCATCATGTCAAGCGAAGTTTGGGAAAAAAAAAATAGATATTAAAATGAGCTCAACAACCACCGATCAACATAATTAATGGTGTTCCTCAAAAAAAAAAAAAAAAAAAGAACATAATTACTGGTCGAAATATTTTCAAAATAATTAATTATATATTAGATTTATTAAAAATAATTTCGGATTTATTTTGAAAGTTATGAATATTTTGGAGAGAGATGAATTAAGGAAAATTTTGGTTATAATAAATTCGATCTTTATGTATAGCACAAGCCCGTCATTGGCTTGCTTAGTAGTCTTGATGGCTTCATTTAACCCAAAGGACATGGGTTTGAGCACCTGATGGGGCTTCGAAACCAGGTGAGAAGGATGGTAGAGAAGCAGCGTGACCATTAGGCCAAGTCCAACATTGTTAAGAGGTACAATAAATATACCTCATCGCATCGGATTATAGAAATTTAACTTTTCTTTTTTACCGATTCACCATTTATAAATAGATTCATTAGCCTACAAATTCTAGAGTCAAAAACAGAATTGACAAAAGAAAATTTAGAATTTCTTTTTCTCAAAAGTTTTTATTTATTCAAAATTTGTTGTCAGGATTTGTTCATTCTGCATAGAATCTATTTTTAATTTCTTGGTTGAATAGTAAAATATGAGGATATTAGAGATTTAATTTCGTGTGAGCATAACGCAGTAATAAACTTATTCTGAATTTCATTATATCTTAAATACAAATTCGTTTATAACCCGTATGCATACCATTATTAGTAAGGGTGAATGTTGTCTTAAGGAAAGCGATATTATAACGCACCTTGAAACAAACTCTCTCTTGCTATATTTTTTTTGTTTTACCACCCCCTTTTAAACCCAACAATAATAATATTAAAACGCAATTTTTAAACATGGAGGCACGCAAAATCTTGTTAATGAAAACTTTTTTTGTATTTCTTGTATTTATTAGGATAGTTTATATTAATTACAATGAGTAAGCGAAGAACACATGATCTTGGTGGATCCTAATTTGTGGGTTTGAGCTGCTATTGGATCTACGAACCAAATGTGGTAGTCCATAATCGCCTAATTAATTACATTAATCTTTATTCTTGTTCTCCAGACTCCATGTCCTCCCATGTCCTGGAGAAGGACATGGAGAAGAGGATACTGAAATTTGTTATGAAGTGATCTGGAACAGATCAGAAAGTTATGGAAACCGGTTCTAAAACCAGTACTCAATTTACCAGCTTCTTTGAATATAGAAATCGCAATCATGTTCCCTCCAAATTGTTGCAGTAATATCAAGCATTAACAACCCAATTCCAACCTTAACCATGTCAAATAATATAGTTGAAAGATTAGACAAGTTCTGAAAGGAAACCATGCTAAAGTTCTGAAAATATCTCATCTGGAACGTGTCTAGATACCTATTTTTTGAATGCTTCTCAAAGGCTTCTGTAAAAATACTGCAAAACAAGCCAGAGCTCATCTCATTTGTTACAATAAATCATAATAAAACCTAAGAAACCAAAGACTGCTCAAGGTTGTAGAATGGCAGTTCTTTGATATAAATTTACTTTGATGTCAGCTGCTTCTTGAGAAATATCAGCATCACTTGTTGTGAAAAACGATGACAATGAATTGAAATATAACACCGAATGAGAAAACGATCACACACGCAATCACACACGACACAAGATGTACGTGGTTCGGCAAATTGCCTACGTCCACGGGAGCTGCAGAGGATTTTTATTATTGAGGAATCACACTACAAGATGGGTCACAACACTGTTCATCCACAGTGTTTTCGTAGCTGCTCTGTTACAGACTTAAGAGGCAAAAATCAGATTTATAGTTCAAACGGCGGAATCCCTAAATCGTATGTTCGCTCGAGCGGCGTGTCGAGCGGGCGTCGAGCGAACTTCCCTTCCGCATCCCGCTCGAGCCCACTGTCGAGCTGACGTCGAGCGTTCGACTCTGCCTGATTTCGCTCGAGCGGCCAATGCCTCCGCTCGAGCGAACTCCTCCTGCTCGAGCTCACTGTCGAGCCAACATCGAGCGTTCGACTCTGCCTGACTTCGCTCGAGCGGCCAATGCCTCCGCTCGAGCGGTGTGGACCAGACTCCACATTCCTCAACAATTCTCCCACTTGGAGACTGGTACACTCGCTGTATCTCCGTCTTCCTCAAACATGATATCCTCCACCTCTGCAACTCACTGCTCCTGTCTTCATTCTAGAAGACCAACTGAAGTTGCGCACAACTTCAGTTTCTCAAGCGTAACACCCTTTGTCAACATATCAGCAGGGTTCTTGCTTCCACATATCTTTTCAAGTAATAACTGTCCGTCATCTAACAATGACCGTATGAAGTGGTACCTGATCTGAATGTGCTTGGTCCTGGAATGGAATGCTGGATTCTTGGCAAGGAATATGGCACTCTGACTGTCACTGTAGAGAGTGCCTTTCTGATTCTTCTTACCCAATTCTTCCAAGAAGCCTTATAGCCATACCATCTCCTTTGCAGCCTCTGACACTGCAATATACTCAGCTTCTGTTGTAGACAAAGAAACTGTTTTCTGTAAATTAGAACCCCATGACACTGCAGTACCACCAAGTGTATAAACAAAGCCCGTGGTACTCTTTCTGCTGTCAATATCTCCAGCTAAATCAGCATCAACATAGCCCTGCACCTCCAAGCTCTCTCCAGAGAAACATAAACAGGTTTCTGAGGAACCCTTTAGGTACCTCAAAATCCACTTCACTGCTTCCCAATGTTGCTTTCCTGGGTTACTCATGTATCTACTCACAACTCCCACTGCATGGGCAATATCCGGTCTTGTACAAACCATAGCATACATAAGTGAACCAATGGCTGAGGCATAAGGAACCTTACTCATGTAATCTCGTTCCTCCTCTGACTCTGGTGACTGATTCTTGCTGAGTCTGAAGTGACTTCCCAAGGGTGTGCCAACTGGTTTGGCCTTGTCCATGTTGAACCTGCTGAGTACCTTTTTCACATACTCAGCCTGTGAGAGTCTCAACGTACCTCTGACTCTGTCTCTGACAATTCTCATGCCAAGGATTTGCTTTGCAGCTCCCAAATCCTTCATTGCAAAGTGCTCTGACATCTGCTTCTTCAGATTATTGATCTCATCAATACTAGCCCCTGCAATAAGCATGTCATCCACATACAACAACAAAATAATATAAGAATTGCCAAAATGCCTGACATAGCAACAGTGATCTGCCTGACATCTAATATACCCTGCACTGTGCATAAAGTTGTCAAATTTCTTGTACCACTGTCTAGGAGCTTGTTTCAGGCCATACAAGCTCTTCTTCAGCCTGCAAACTGAACCTTCCTTTCCCTGTACCACAAACCCCTCAGGCTGGTGCATGTAGATGTCTTCTTCAAGGTCTCCATGAAGAAAGGCTGTCTTCACATCTAACTGCTCAAGAAATAGATCTTCAGTGGCAACCATAGCCAGTACCATCCTGATAGTTGTGATCTTTACCACAGGAGAAAAGATCTCAGAGTAGTCAATACCCTGCTTTTGCTGAAAGCCTTTTACAATAAGTCTAGCCTTGTACCTCTTACTGCCATCATGCTCAGTTTTCACCCGGTACACCCACTTGTTGTGTAATGCCTTCTTCCCTGATGGAAGTTCTGTCAACTCCCATGTCTGATTCCCTAGCAAGGAATCCATCTCGTCTTTCATGGCCAGCTCCCACTTGCTAGAATTCTCATCTTGCAAGGTTTCTTCATAACTCTGCGGTTCTCCACCATCTGTCAACAGAATGTAATTCAAAGTAGGTGAGAAACGCTGTGGGGGACGTATAGTCCTAACTGACCTGCGAATTGCAACTGTAGGAGTAGACGGTTCTGAAACTGCCTGCGGAATAATAGGAATGGGTGTACTGGACCCACTCTCCCCGTCACTCTCATCTCTACACTGCACTGTGACCTCTGGTAGGTCATCCAATCCTACAAACTCAGACTCCTGAGGAGCTACTGCAGGAACTGTACTCGACTTATCCTTGTACATCATTTTCTCATTGAAAATTACATTCCTGCTTCTTATGATTTTCCGACCCTGATCATCCCAGAAACGATAGCCAAATGCCTCGTCTCCATAGCCAATGAAATAGCATTTCTTTGACTTAGCCTCAAGCTTACTGCGAGCATCAGAATCAACAAGCACATAAGAAAGACAACCAAAGGTTTTAAGGTGAGAAAACTTAACCTCTTTCCCGCTCCAAACCTCCTCAGGCAATCCACAATCCAGTGGAACTGATGGCCCTCTGTTTATCAAATAAACGGCAGTGCTGACTGCATCTGCCCAGAAAGTGGGTGGTAGTCCAGCGTGCAACCTCATGCTTCTAGCACGCTCATTAATGGTCCTGTTCATACGCTCAGCAACTCCATTTTGCTGTGGTGTCCCAGGAATGGTCTTCTCCATTCTGATACCCTGAGCTGCACAGTACTCCTTGAACCCGCCATCAACATACTCACCACCATTGTCAGACCTCAAACACTTCAGTTTCAAGCCTGTCTCTGTCTCAACCATGGCTTTCCAAATTTTGAAAACATTAAATACTTCAGATTTATGTTTCAAAAAATAAATCCATACCTTTCTACTATGGTCATCAATGAACGTAACATAGTAGCGAGAACCTCCAAGAGATGCAACTGGAGAAGGACCCCACACATCTGTGTGCACAAGATCAAGTCTTCCTGTCTTTGGCGTCCTGCCACTTTTCAAGAAGCTGACCTTCTTTTGCTTCCCCATAACACAACTCTCACACATACCGAGATCAACTGTCTTCAGTTCTGGTAGCTTGCCTCTAGACAGAAGTTCCGTCATGCCCTTCTGACTCATATGGCCAAGCCTACAATGCCACAAATCTGCTGTGCTCTCTGCAACGGTAGTAGCAATAGTGTCAATTAAACCAGTAGTCATATAAAGTGTACCAGTTTTCTTACCCCGAGCTAGTACCAATGCCCCTTTTGTGACCTTCCAGGTGCTATCTGAGAACACCACTGAATGACCACACTCATCAAGCTGCCCAACAGAAATGAGGTTCTTCTTCAACTCAGGAATGTGCCTGACCTTTTGCAAGGTCCATTTGTTCTTGGCAGGGAGTGCAATGTCAATGTCTCCCATCCCCACTACGTTCAAAGCCTCACCATCAGCCAAATATACCTTCCCAAAATCACCTGCAACATAATTCCTCATTAGTTCCCGGTGGGAAGATGTATGGAAGGAAGCCCCTGAATCCAGTATCCAGTCATCAACTGGACTATGAACTGCAAGCAATAGTGCATCCTGTACTTCTTCAGTTACCACATTAGCACTATCATTCTCCATCTTCTTGGGGTTTTTGCAGTTTTTCTTTATGTGACCAGCTTTGCCACAATTCCAGCAAGTTGCCTGCTGACCAGGCCTCGACTTGCTCTTGCCCCTATACTTTGATTTTGATCTTCCTCTGTTTGAATTCCTGTCATGTGATCTCCCTCGAGATTCAACATTCAGGGCTGAACTCAAACCCGAGGTCTCGCCTGAATCTTTCCTGCGCACCTCCTCAGCCAAAATCAAATCACGAATATCATCATACTTCAGTTTATTTTTACCAGCAGAATTACTAACAGCCATTCTCATGGCTTCCCAACTATTTGGAAATGAAGCCAATAGTATCAGTGCACGTATCTCATCATCAAATTCAATTTCAACAGACGACAATTGATTTGTGATAGTATTAAAATCATTTAGATGTTGTGCAACAGACATACTATCTGCCATTTTCAAATTGAATAACTTTTTCATCAGATGTACCTTGTTATTCGCTGACGGCTTTTCATACATACCTGACAAAGCCGCCATGAGATCCGCCGTCGTCTTCTCCTTGATGACGTTGTGTGCAACGGATCTCGACAGGGTCAATCGAATAACCCCCAGAACCTGTCGATCCAACAGATTCCAACTAGCATCATCCATCTTTTCCGGTTGCTGCCCCAATAGTGGAAGATGGAGTTTCTTCCCATAGAGGTAGTCCTCTATCTGCATCCTCCAGTATCCAAAATCCGTGCCATCAAACTTCTCGATCCCCGATACCTTCAATTCATCTCCAGCCATCGTTTCTCCTCAGACCCGAACCTTGGCTCTGATACCAATTGTTGTGAAAAACGATGACAATGAATTGAAATATAACACCGAATGAGAAAACGATCACACACGCAATCACACACGACACAAGATGTACGTGGTTCGGCAAATTGCCTACGTCCACGGGAGCTGCAGAGGATTTTTATTATTGAGGAATCACACTACAAGATGGGTCACAACACTGTTCATCCACAGTGTTTTCGTAGCTGCTCTGTTACAGACTTAAGAGGCAAAAATCAGATTTATAGTTCAAACGGCGGAATCCCTAAATCGTATGTTCGCTCGAGCGGCGTGTCGAGCGCGCGTCGAGCGAACTTCCCTTCCGCATCCCGCTCGAGCCCACTGTCGAGCTGACATCGAGCGTTCGACTCTGCCTGATTTTGCTCGAGCGGCCAATGCCTCCGCTCGAGCGGTGTGGACCAGACTCCACATTCCTCAACATCACTTCCCCTGAGTCGGTCTAGAGCAGTTTCAAACTCTCTCTCTTCACCAATTTTAGCCTGCATCAAGTTGTATCATCATTTCAACATTCTGATGGATGCTTCCTTTTGCGTATGCTTTCAGATACAGAAGGAAAGTAAGGTACTAAGCTATCTATACATGTCAATTATGCAAGAGATTCACCACAAACATGACATTTGCACTAGAGTCTTTCCTTTGGACTCACCAACCATATATCTAGGAGATTCTGGAATCAAGAATAAGCCTAGAAGTTGTACAAGACATGGAATAGCACCTGAAAATTTTCAAATCAGTAGAAATAAAATTGACACGCATAAATTTTCTTGGTAGAGAAAACTAAGATAACGAACAACTCAAATCAAGTTACCGATTAAGGCCATCTAGATGAGCCAAGAAGTGATATTTTCAATGACATCAGTGAAATACCATAATATGTTGTCAACTGTCAGACTGAAAATTATCCCTTAAAAAATTAGTATAGTTGTTTAATCCAAAAACCATAACGAGTTACCCTACCTCATTACTAGATGCAAAAGCTCCCAAGGTTCTTGGGGATAATTTCTGCAATATAAATATGTCGGAACCTTATGTCTTTGTAAAAAGGATTTGATTAGTTTGTAGCCCAGAAAGAGGGCCCATGATCCACACGTAGGCTAGGGCCTCTCCTGTGCATGATTGGGCTATATAGCTCACGGTTCAGTGTCATGGGTGTACAACCCATATACTGAGGCCCTGTTTGAATACACAACTCAATTCAGTGCACTCCATTTTTAGATTAAGTTGAACATCCAAATGCAGGTTTTTACAAATTGAACTCATCTGTAGGGCTCACAACCGATAAACATTAATTTTCGATCTTACTTTTTCATCTGTCAGTTTACTTTTTTCTTCATTGTGTACAACTTTTCCATCTCTGGTGAGGCCCAACTCAATTGTTTATCACTTTTTCTACTTGGCTGGTCTGGCTGCAAGTGCAGCTTGTCAGGAAAATTTGATTTTTGCAGGTTTTGGCACTTGATTCAGCTTGACTTGTTTACAGTCATTTTGGAGGATGTTGTCGTCTACTTTAAAGCATATAATCAATTAATTCTGTCTATTTATATATAGTTTTTGTTTTTTTTGATTGGGGAAGGGGGATGGTATTTTGCTGGAACTTGTATTTTATCCGAGGGAAGAAAAGAGAGGAACGATTGGATTTGAGAAAAGTACATACTCTCTTAAATTTGCCAATATATCTGGCTAATGAGGAGATTATAACTGAATGCATGTGCAGTAAAAAGTGTCGAGGACATTCTTGACTAACAAAAAGTTTTTCAGTGCATCTATTTGTGGTGTTAGCACTGATAATGTTGCTCAAGTCCTTTCTCTCACATGTAGGTCCTTGCTAATATATGATTTTCGAGCAGCCCTTGACAGTAATGTAATACCGACTACCTTGAATGTTTGCATGGTAACTTTAACAAAATCTGAATAATTAAATATGACTTAATTAAATTTTAAAATCTTGCTCGTGGTTATACGATCAAGCATAACTGGAAGATAAAACTACGTAGCAGCTGAAAGCACACTTTGTGTTGAATTAATAAATAGTAGTTCGTGATTACAGTATAAAACCCTTGAATAATTTTTAGCAATTTTCATGGCCATTGATTAATGTAATTTCTCACTGCATAATACGAGTCAGCGATGCATGTATTTCTTCCAATGTTCGCCCCTTAGTCTCCGGCACTAGTTTTGCGATGAAAACAACCCCAAAACCACATATGCCCGCATATATGAAAAATGTTCCTGAAAAACAAAAGCAATATTCCCAACAAAAGGATATTTATATGCGTGCATGATCATCAGTACTTGGCATAAGAACTCATGTGCATGACACTCTGGAATTAAGACACAAGTGATCAGGAGACTGGCATTCACCTGCAGGGCTCCAGGAGAATGAATAGTTAAAAGTGTATGAAACAACCCAAGAACAAAACGAACTGACCAGATTGCAAAGGGTTCCAGCTGAACCCTTTACATTTATTGGAAATATCTGAAGAACAGAACAAACCATTAACAAGAACCAAAAAAAATAAAAAAAGAAGAAGATACATAATATTAACAAAAAACAAAAGATATATAGCATAAACCAACCTCTGACACCACAATCCATGGTATTCCACCCATGCCAAATGCGTAAGATCCCATATATACCTAGTGAAAACAGAGTGCTACTTTCACTGTCTTGCCCAATTCTTTAGCACCGATTGTATGGAAGGAGAGAATGAAAAAATGGCAGATAGAAATGTTGTTTGTCAAATAAATTTGCATACCAAAACCCCTATCAGCGCCAAAATGGGACTTGCTTCTTTCCACCAGTCAAGTTCCTGATTATGGTACATATATATGTTCAAAAATACAATAGTTTTCGATCTTCAATCAACATATATATCTTCAGATTTCATGTTAATTGAAGTATAAACTATATACCTGCAAGAAGTAGGATAATCCGGTGAGGAGGCAGCCTAAGCATTGCCCAGTTGCAGAAGCCTGCATTAACATATTTGCATATTAGTCAAAATTCTTTGGCCAACTACGTTGAAAACTAATCAAGAGATTTATATATATGCCTAATCCAACCATCAACAGCGTTCTTCTTCCAAATTTATCTATCAGTGCTGCACTCAAAACAATTAAAGGAATCTGCAGAGGAAATGAAACTCTATTTTCAAAGAAACTCGCCAAAAACAGATCAATATATCCAACTATTTGAACTAAAAGGATCTTTATAAGATCATCTACCTGAAGAACAGCCACCAGGATAAACCCCAGTGTACTAGAGATACCTGTCACAAACAAAGGAAAAAACAATTTTGATATGGGAGCATGACTCCTTTTGTTCTTTGTAATTTATATTCTAAGAGGTAATATTGTCAGTGCCTTTACCAGCTGAATCAAAAATTTCACTCATATAAAACATAAATCCATATAAGCCTCCTGATGCTTGCACTACCATAAGCCCAACTCCAACCTGTAAACAATTTGGAGTCATATCCAATGATTCAATAAAAAGTAACGTTAGATACAGCTTTGTACAATTCATTTGAAAAAAAATGTAGTGTCTAGCTTTAAAAAAATAATTTTTTTATGTGGGTATTAAATTTACTCATTTTTTTTTTTAAATAAATGCGCAATGATTACACATCCTAACATTGTAAATATCATTTATTTTTAAACAAATAATGTTGTAAAAAGGAGAATATATATTTACTGCTCACAATGACTATATGAAGATATTTTCTCCGAAACAAGTTGAGGACATTGTCGTCGGAGTTCTGTTGAAGACGCTGGTTTTCGATATAATCCTATAAAACAATAATAACCTAGCATGCATCAACTGATCAATGCGGTAATACCATGAATATAAAAGATCGAGTTTCGGAATCATGTACAAGTGACGAATCAAGAGTCAACAAAGCTTTAGGAACATTTTTTTCATAAATTAATAATATGTTTTATATATTTTTTGTACATGAGAGCATTTTCAAATTCTCTTTTTTTCTCAATCTATATCAGTTTGTTCAACATGATACCTAAATACCATAAATATTTAAAAGTTCAAGAACTCCTGATTTACCGATCAATTAAATTAAAAATATTGTAAAACATTTTCCAATTTGTTAAAGTACTCACCAACCATCTTGGAGACTCTGGAATGAAAAACAGAGCAAGGAGCAGTAACAGACTCGGAATACAACCTGATCAAGATCAAAGTAAATATTGTTCGATACTTCGATGCTTTTTTATGGATAAAAAGTATTGCTTTAAGTAGGAAATTAGGCAAGCAAATATACCTATAATGGCCAAAGAACGCCAGGTGACGAAAGAACCGATTACAAACGTGAGAGAAGCACCATAACCAGTCATTGACTGCACATCACTCAATCATTGAACATTCATTAATGGAAGATCATTACACATCAGACTATTAATTATAGTAATACAGATCATGCAAATTCTGTACGTACAAGTTTTTTGAAAAAAAGAAAAGTAGATATATATATATATATATATAAAGGTAAAAAGTACCTGACTGATTGACATTAGTAGTCCTCTTATATCCTTTGGTATTATTTCTGCAAGATATGCAGGTCCCTGTAATTGACATGAGTGTGGGATGCCATTAACTAATCATTTATATATTCAAGTATTATGAAAAACCAAAACCTTACAACTACATTTACAACGTACCACATAACAAGTAAGCCCAAACCCAATTCCCAGCGACAGTCTTCCAAGGTCGAGCAACCAAGCACCCTTTAATTAATTCACATGATCAATTGGAAGGAACAAATTAATAAAAATGGAAATGTATGATTCAAACCATGCAAGAACCAGATCATCCGCTAATTATTTTCAAAAACATGCTGTTGATCAATAAAATTGGAAAGAAACATTATTATTATTTTGGATGTAAATTTATGGGTGTCAAATCGTGTTAACAGGTCGTGTTCGTGTCGTATCAAAATATATATATTATACTATATACCTCAATCCTAATCCGACCCATTAAACTTATCGTGTTAAAATTTTAAATCCTAACACGACCCGTTAACATAACGGGTCGTGTCGTGTCAACCAGTTTTGATCCATTAGTAAATATTACGAAATAGGTTAACACGACACAATAAGATTCGTTTAAAACTGTTTATGTAAATTAGTTGAATAGGTCCAAAATTAACCAGTTTGACCTGATTAAATTTAGTATAATTTTATATAAATTTTAAAATCACAATATTTATAAAAATTATAAAACTAACTACAAGTCTAAAGTTATAATTCAAACAATAAAAATATCAAAATTGAAATTCTAACAATTTTATTTTTAAGTATAAGAGTATAATTATAACTTTAACTTTCTGAACGTGTTATAACGTGTCATAACTGATTGATCCATTATCATCCCGTTAAACAATCGTGTCTTAACGGGTCAATCCGTTTTGACCTGAACCCGTTAAGACCAAACCCTAACCCACTAGTATCGTGTTAGGTTAACGGGTCGTATAACATATTCTCACCCCTAGATGTAATAATGTTTCTTTCTAATTTTTTCATGCATCGTGTAAAAAGTCACAATTTGGTTTAATTTACACCCTAAAACTACCTTTTAATTAAGTTTTAATATATTGTTCCCATCAATTGTTAATGTATAACTCTTAATATACTATGCTTTCTGAATTTGTCCACTTAGTGTGTCTCTAGTGTAAATTAATTTTTTTTTTGTTTTTTATTTCAAAAAATCTTTAAACATGTTTAAACATTTTTAAAAACAAAAAAATATTAATATACTAATAGTCAATTTCTTAACTATTAATTAAAAAAAATATTAAAAATTAAAATAAAATATATAAGTGGTCAAATTAAAGAGACAAACTTAGAGGGCATAATATCATTTTCCTTTTTTATTTATCTTAATATATAGTTAGATATTAAATTATCAGTAAATAAGTAATTAATTCATGTAATGCATTTTAAATTTAGACATCATGTGGCACGCTACAACTTTTCGTTTACTTCCAATGTCTTTATGACCAAATCGAGTAGACGCCTATACATATGAGATCAGTAAAGGAGAAGGAGTAGATTCTGAAACCTCAGCGAAAATAATGGCAAGCCAGCCTACGATGTAGAATATGTCCAAAATCCATAATGTCTGCGATAAAATAAAAATGAAAATTTTATGAAAAGATTTATATATATATATATAGAATTATTTATGATTTAATTAAAATGCAACAGTCGCACTAATATTATTCATATATTCCAGCAGAAGAGATATTATTAAATATTTGAAGAACATGCGTACAAGTCTACGACCAATGAAATCTGTCATCCTCCCACTTATTACGGCGCCAATCATTGCTCCAGCTGTCATTATTGAACCAAAAAAGGAGTACTGCATGCACCACACATCCAAGCAATATAAGAAAGTGATTAACCCTACTGTACAAAAAATCTTGAGTCACTTTTGTATAGGTTTTATCATTAATATGATTATTTTTATTATTTTTTTAATATAAAATAATTATTTTAACTAATTATATATTATATAATAATTACATATTAATAATTATATATAACAAAACTTTTAAAATAAAAATCTAATTTTTTTTTTTTTAAAATAATGTTAGATACAATCTCAAAAAATGTAACTAACAGTATATTTCTTTTAAAAAAATTAGAGTTTATTATTAAAAAATTAATTTTTCATGTGGAGCCATAAATTTACAAAAATTTTTTAAATAGAATATTGTATGAGACTTATAAATCCTAAGACTACAAATGGTATTTTTCTTTAACTCAATACCAAATTTCCAGCATTAATATTACTATAGTATTTACATACCTCTGTCACAGTGAGACTCAAATCAGCAATGATTCCAGACTCAGCCGGTGATGTATATGACACCTATAAATTAATTAATTAAGCAAACCATAAAACCAGAACTTGAAATATCAGTGGTACTACTCATGATGGAGTACTCTCACTGCCTCATTAATTCCGCAAAGTTTTAATTATTTCATCAACACTTTCTAACTCAAATATAGCATTATGTCCGGCCTCTACCTTCAAGAACGTTTCATGAGTCATTATTAATTATTAATATATATATATATATATATATATATATATATAGGAGCTGTATATAACATGGCAATCATTTGAATTACTTGGGTATCACTAATTTTATATTAACCTAGCTCCACTCCCAAAATCTTGAGGTTGCATTAATCTTAGAAAATTAGTTTTTATAAGTAGAGGTGGCAAATTGTGTTTTCGAATCGTGTTCGTGTTGTGTCAAGTTTTGAACATTCGACTATATAAATCAACCTGAATCCAATCCGTTAAGCTAAACGTGTCAAACTTTCAAATCCCAACTTAACATATTTAGATAACAAGTTGTATTGTGTCACCTGTTTTAACTCGTTTAATAATTAATTAGAAATATGTTAACATGACAACTCATTTATACCCATTTGTTTCATGTAAATTGGTTGAACTAAAATGCATAACTTATTTAACCTGATTAATATAATTTTAAAAGTTAAAATATATATTTATTAATAACCACAATATCTTAAAATATATAAAAATATTTTTTAAGTTTTAACATATAATAAAACTAATATTATAAACTATATAATAACAAATATAAGCATAGGTCTAAAATTATAATCTCAACAATAAAAACATAAACATAATGAAAAAGATCAATACTACAACTTAACAATAATAAAATTTTAATTTTAAAATAAATTTTAAAATTGTTAAAACGCGTTGATTTCATGTTAAGTAAATTAACTTATTTATAAATTATGTCTTAACAAATCAACCCGTTATTGACCTGTTTATAAATCGTATTTTATCTTATTAACTTGTTATCGGCCTGTTTATAAATCGTATCTTTACGAGTTAATCTATTTTAATCCAAACATGTTAATATTAAACTCAAACTTACTAATTTTATATCATATTTATTTTAAATTTATAAATCGTATTATATATTATCAACCGTAACTTTTAATCTTTAATGTCAAATAGAATAATGTCATGCACAACAGACATGACGGCTACAACCCTGGTTTGGGCCGGCATACCAAGTTGCATAATGCATTGGTCCACACCTCGAGCCGAACGGCAGATAGGTATATACTGTTCCACATCCTACAAGAGTGCACCACTAGACCCATCTAGCATTATCTGACGCACTTTTAAAGTCTTTTTTTATCCTTTTCTCGATCTACTTGTTTGTTCTTCGAACTTGTTTCCTATGTATAGCCTAAGCTCAGTGGTGGAACTACCTTATGTCTGGGGGGCCATGGTCGCACAACCCCCTTCCAAAAAAAACTTATAATTTGACCTTCTTTCTATGTTTTTCTTAAAATTCTATGTACGTAAGGAAAACCCCCTCCCACTCAAACAAATAAAAAATAAAATAAAAATAAAAATAAAAAATTGTATATACATAAAAATGCCTCTCTTTCCATTTTTTCCTATAGGGCCAAAAATTTTAGATTAAAATTTAATATATCATCATGTTTTCTATTATGATGTGGCCCTTTAAATTTTTTTTTTCCCCCAACAATTCTTTTAATTTTATGAATAAGTTCTAAAAGAGCTTAAAACTAAAATTAAATTTGTGAGAATAACAAAGTTATTAATATGAACCTCAAAGTTCTTGATTATAAGGTATTAAACTTCTCAAAATAGAATCTAATGTGAAATAAATATTAGAAGAATCATTTAAGGTTAACATTTTATATGAAAATAGAGAAATAATATTTATAGGATGTGTAAATCACTCGCACTCTTTTTTAAAAAAAGTGTGTAAATCTAGAATTCACATTAAAAAATTATTTTTTTAATAATAAATCTTACTTTATTTTTTTTCAAAAATGAATATTATTGCATGAAAGATTATTATAAGAAATCTAAAGAAAATGCAAAGTTGTATTTTTTAGAATTTTATTTCTGATAAACGTATTTTCAATTTTAGAATATGCAATTTTCACGCGCTACTTTTTTTAAAAAAATTGATAAATCTAGAACTCATATGAAAAATTTATTTTTTAATTATATACTCTACTTATTTTTATAAAAAGAGTGAACAAAACTTACACACCTTAAAACTATATATATCATTATTCTTTATTTCAGCATATATATGACAAGTTATGAATTTTGTCTTCTTAATGAAAGCTGATCTATTTAAACATGTTTTTACCCAATTGTAGCTTTAATAGATAGTTATGGTTTTACGATATACTGTGGAATTAAACTTACATCTCATCTCTTTGTATATTACATTGACTTTACAAGTTCAAAAAATTGGCCTCCCATGTACATATATATGTTTAGTTTTACCACTGCGTAAATTTACTTTGAGTACTCTAATTTCTTTAAAGTAACAATATCATAGGCACAATCCGGTCAGTTAAGGTTGGGACCACAATTGATTTATTATCATTTTATCATCTTGACTCACATGGTATTAATAGATTTAAAAATATTTTTTTATCTAACAATCATTTAGGTGTTTAGAATATAAGTTAAGATAAGACGAGTTGAAATAAAAGTTAAAAGTTGAATAAAATATTATTAGAATATTATTTTTTAATAGTATTATTATTTTAAGATGTGAAAAATTTAAATTATATATTATATTTTAAGTAAAAATTTGATAAAATTATAATGATTAAATAAGATAAGATGAGAGAAAATACCTTTTATATTTAAATGGGACTAATGTTATATCATAAGAATAAGAATGAATAAAGCTACAAGTAATGTTCTGATTTCAAAAAATAAAAAATATGTATAAGAATAAAGAAGAATCAATTGAGAGTATTCTAAAAAAAAAAAAATTAATATATAAAATAGAAAAAAATGAATTTTAATAATATAATTTAAAGAATATAATAAAGAATTAATTGGGAGTACTACAAGAAAAGAAAGAAAGAAAAAACAAAACAACTACTTTTAACAACAAATATCTTGTCCATATATATCCTCTCTTTAAAAAAAAATTAAAAAAATTAAAACTAAAATAAACTCAAAAGATTTATAAAAAAAATTTTAAAAATAAAAAAAGTGTGGTATGCTGTGAGAATTTGTGTACTCTACAGAGATTAGACAATCCAAGACCGTACTACTTACCAGACAACCACCAGTGAAGGCAGCGCAGGCGGCCGCAAAGGTGCAAACAAAAAGAACAGGCGTCGATCTTGTTTCAACAGGAGCACGGGCACCCGCACTGTTGAGGCTACCAACACCACCATTTTCTTGATCATAATCAATATTGCTAATCCTTAAACGAGCAGAGCACTCTGCTTCAATCAGAGGCAACTTGACCACCGCCTGCTCTTCCTCCATATGTATTGGGTACTGTGTTTTACTTGGTGCAGAAAGGCAGCAGCTAGCTAGGCGGGGAAGGCAGAGGCAAATTAAGCACATGCACAGAACAAACACATGACCATGAAATAGGTTGTTTAATTGCGTGTGGGAGTGGGAGTGGGAGTGAGAGATCAGGATTTAGAGGCCACTAATGGTCAGTCACTAACAAGGGTCCCACTCTGTTGAAAGTTGAAACAATAATTCAAATTATATTGTTTTTATAGACAAATTTTACATCTAACTCTTTTCCATTTTTGCAAGATGATTTGACACCTGTCACTCCAGAATGTATTCTAGAAGGATCCTCATTGCTCTGCTATCCATTTTCTGTTATGCATGAAGCAGTCTTGATACGTGCCGCTGCTGTGTTTGTGCTTGCTGCTGCTGGTTTATTTCTTGTTTCGTCTTCTGCCTTAACACACTCCCTTCCATAAAAAAACAACCAACCCTCTAGAATAGAACACGCAGATTAAAGCCGAACTCGATGTTTAGCGTACAAAACACTCAGATCACAAACGTGCACACAAAGAACAACTCTTGCTACGGGGACAGAGCCGCGAGCAGGAAGACAGAGTACTGTGCATGATATTTTATAAGAGCCTCGCAAGTCTTTCCTGTCCAAGTTCATGAAGGCTCCATCTTATCGTTAATGTAAAATTATTGTATAATTTTTTTCAGTTTTTTTATTCATATTGTTTTTTATCATTCTAAAACATTTTTTAAAAATATAAAAAATTAATATATTAATAATCACTTTCTTAATTATTAAATAAAAAAGATAAAAAAAATTAAAATATATAAAGAGTCAAAATAAATATATATTTATATTTATATATCTCATTATATATTAAAAGCGGCTATCTCCTTAGCAATAGTGTTTTTTCGATATTTATTTTTTCATTTTTATCCCTTCACTTTTACCATTTCTCATTTATCCCCCAGCTTTTCTTTCATCTGCTCGCATTTTTATGTTTCTAACCCTTTGTGTTTTGGTCTTTTTAGTAAAAATGTTTCAGAGGGTAGGCATCCTTTATTTTATTTTATTTTTTTCTTTTTGTCTTTCGGTCTTTTCTGTTTTCTCTTAAATCTCTCGCTCGAGCGGCTTTCATCCAAACAATTACTGCTTGAGACTTTTAATAACCACTCGAGCGAAATAGACTTATTTCCATTTTATCCAACACCGTTCGATGTTTCCACATTTTTTTTCACAATAAAATAATTGTCAGTTGTGATGGATCCTATAGACAAAAGTTAATTTTGTATTTTTCTCCCCTTGAATTGAGAAACATCGAACTGGAATTAAGTTGGATTTGGAGGTTAAAAAATGTTAAGATATGTTGTAAATAGTATTAAAAAAAAGATAAAAAATAATAATAAAATATTAAATATTATTAAAAAGAAGATAAAAAGTAATAGTAAAATAATAAATAATAATAAAATAGATTAAGAGGATAAGCACCGTTTGTTTATTTTTTGTCAGTTGTGAGGCTACAGAAGTTAAAGGATAAATGCACTCAACTGCATGTTTGAATATTAAATAGTGTTTAAAATTGAATTACACTCAACTGTGTTTATCCTCCAATGAGTTTTTAATGTATGATTATTATTATTATTGTTGTGAACAGTTATAATACTTTTTTCTAATTATTTTTAAGACAAGTTAGGCAACAGTTGTAAGACTTTATACTTCCGTGAAGCATGGGATGTACAATGTATGAGTTTTGTTATATATAAGTAAAATTGTGTACTAATCTATGTATTAATATTGATTCTTTTATATTTAAAATTTAAATTAGTATTATTTTTAATAAAATTTATTTTTTGATTAATCACAATAAATTAATACACATATTAATACATAAGTATGTTTCAAACTAGATTTTTTCACAATATATATGTGGTGAGTGGAAATCGGTGTGTTTTCAAATCAAGTTAGCTTCTAAACTCGGATAGATGAGATTATAAGAAAGTGATTGATACAAATTAACAACTTATTAATTTATTGGCAACTTTACCCTAATAATTTCGAAGATAATAGTGTAGTTTGATTCGACTATTTTCTGTTTGATGGTTAATGGGGTATGGTCAGGCAGAGGGTTTTGTCTTTCTGAGTTTGGTGAGATATCTTATCCTGCTTTGAGTTGTTGAAAAAATTAGAATTGATTTTGATGTTTAGTTGAGTTGAAATAAAAGATAAAAGTTATAATAAAATATTATTATAATATTAATTTTTAATATTATTATTATTTTAAAATTTAAAAAAATTAAATTATTTATTATATTTTATGTTAAAAATTAAGAAAATTATAATAATTAAATAAGATGAGTTGAATAATCAAACGCAACTTAAATATGTCAGAAAAGTATCGTTTTGAGAGTTTTGAATAATTTATTTAAATAAATACTATTTATTTATTAAAAAAATTCTTTAATTATTATTTAAAAAATAAATAAATCTATTAAAACCAGGATTCCCTTCTCTCTAACCTCAAATGGTGGGCTAGTGTTTAAGTAGTGAATAAGGTTGATAATGCGCGTAAATCACGGTTTATATCATATGAAATGCGATATTTTAGATATTAGTAAAATTTTTTATTTAAAATAAGATGAAATAATTTATAAAAAAATATATATTTAGATAATGAGATATTTTTAATTTTTTAAATTAGAAAAAAATGTGTGGGTCCCGTTATTTTATAAAGAACCGATTCGTATACTATTTACGTACTGATTATGTACTGTTTATATAAGTTTTGCACTATTTACATACTGTTCATATCAGTTTTATACTATTTATTATTAATTTTCACTATTTATTACTTTTTATTTAAGTAAATATTTTTAAAATTTAAAAATAAAATATAAAGCATTTATATAGGAAAAATTATAAGATGTTAGGTATCCGGTAATCAAACCTTGCCGTGTTGGTGGTCAAGGTTTTATTATTTTCCTTACAACTTGAGATGCGACTAATATTATATTTAATTAATGTTTGTTCATCACGTGGAAACTGATTCTGCCTTCTTAATTTAATTAGTTTAATTAATGTTTCTATATATATAGTCATTCTTTTTCTCTTAATTAATTTTTTTAAAATAGGTGAATCAAATTAAATAATTTTAATAAAAAATAATATATCTACTAATATATATATATAATATAGTACTCCTAGGAAAGTCGCCCAAATAACATCAAGATGAATATATAATGTTTTTGTTTTTTTGTTTTTTTGTTTTTTATCAGCACACAATCTGAACTGTAATGATGATAGTTGCATGCATTGCATTAATTTTCTACTCCAACTCCCAGCCGCCAATTAATATATATTTATGATCGGTCCCTCCCATCCATTGGAATCCCATGCATGCAAGAAACCCCTCACCAATATATTTGAAATTCTGTATATATATTGGTGTAACATGAATTAATTATACCCTCACCAATATATTTGAAATTCTGTCAAGATTAACGTTTATATAATTCACGTGGAAGGTGGAGAAATATTGTTGTTTTCTGAATTTATAGTGATATAAAGATAGACCAAACTTTTCATTAAATGAAAACTATGTATAGCATTATTTTTATAAATAAAAAAACTATTCATAAAAGAAAAGAAAATGAATGGTTATATATTAAAGAAATATATATATATATATATATATATAAAGAAATATATATATATATCTTCTATATATAAAAAGTGTGTATGAAACGGAAAATCTTGTTTTAACGGTTTTTCTTGTTTTTCCGTTAAAGTTAACACCGTTTGTTTTAACGGTTTGGCACATAAAATGAAGACATAAATGTTGAGAGAGATAGCATTCAATGTTGTTATATGATTTATTAATCTCAATAATTATAATACTTAATAGTTTATATAATAATAAGTAATTAAAGATTAGTTATTATATTTTTCTCTTTCTCCTTAACATATACACGTGTATTAGGTGCATAAGACGTGAATCCTTAAGTATAATATACGTATATTATACGTTTCATTAACTCAGATTATTGAGTATTCCAAATTTAAAAATCTCATATAATATATAATACAAATGTGTTTAATTAAAGTGTTTTTTTTCCCATGGTAGTAGGACGTAGCTTCCGCTAAGTCATATTTCATACGTGGGCTTGCTATGATAGGCACGTGACAAAGGCCGTGATCCTTGAGCTAATCAAGAAAGAGTAAATTCGGCCAACAATTTCAAAATATATTTTATGATTTATATATATGCTATATATAGAAAATATTATACCACAAATTTTATAAAAAGATTATGTTTTAAATTTTTGTTGTCCCTGATCGACTCAACCAACAGCAAAATAAGAATTTTAATATTGTTTCTATTGATTGTCTACAGGATGACATAAATTGATGAATTATAATACAAACATCAAACGACACATATTTTGAACTATCGTTTGTGTTAGACTTTTATTAAATTTTTCGTATACATCTTTACTAAAATTATAGATGTTATAAACATGTATTGGATTATATGATATTTTGAACTAATTTTTTTATTTTCTCCAATATGCCTTAAATTATTAAGTGACATCAATAATTTTTATAAAATATATATTATTTTTTACAAATAATCATTTCATAAAATTAGACAAACGTGCTTTGCACGTTACTCCCACCTATTATATATATATATTGATTTATGAGAGTTGTGCACAAAAGATTAGACTATCTTAGAAAAAATTGATCACGAAACGTCAAGAAATTTAAGGTTGGACATATAAACTCTAGATATATGGAATTGATGACAATATTATGGAGTTAATGTGATTATAGAGTTTTGAGGATTTTAGGTTTTAGGAAAATATAGATTTTTCTTAATATCTCAGGCTTTTAATACGAAGTATGAAATAAATTAAAAATTTATGTAAGTTAGATGTATTTAATAGGTAATCAGTCGCGTTCCGAAAATATTAGATTTACATGTATCTTCTATATATAAAAAGTGTGTATGTAACGGAAAATCTTGTTTTAACGGTTTTTCTTGTTTTTCCGTTAAAGTTAACACCGTTTGTTTTAACGGTTTGGCACATAAAATGAAGACATAAATGTTGAGAGAGATAGCATTCAATGTTGTTATATGATTTATTAATCTCAATAATTATAATACTTAATAGTTTATATAATAATAAGTAATTAAAGATTAGGTATTATATTTTTCTCTTTCTCCTTAACATATACACGTGTATTAGGTGTATAAGACGTGAATCCCTAAGTATAATATACATATATTATACGTTTCATTAACTCAGATTATTATTGAGTATTTCAAATTTAAAAATCTCATATAATATATAATACAAGTGTGTTTAATCAAAGTGTTTTTTTTTTCTCATGATAGTAGGACGTAGCTTCCGCTAAGTCATATTCTATACGTGGGCTTGCTATGATAGGCACCTGACAAATGCTGTGATCTTTGAGCTAATCAAGAAAGAGTAAATTCGGCCAATAATTTCAAAATATATTTTATGATTTATATATATGCTATATATAGAAAATATTATACCACAAATTTTATAAAAAGATTATGTTTTAACTTTATGTTGTCCCTGATCGACTCAACCAACAGCAAAATAAGATTTTAATGTTGTCTCTATTGATTGTCTACAAGATGACATAAATTGATGAATTATAATACAAACATCAAACGACACATATTTTGAACTACCGTTTGTGTTCGACTTTTATTAAATTTTTCGTATATATCTTTGCTAAAATTATAGATGTTATAAACATGTATTGGATTATATGATATTTTGAACTAATTTTTTTATTTTCTCCAATATGCCTTAAATTATTAAGTGACATCAATAATTTTTGTAAAATATATATTATTTTTTACAAATAATCATTTCATAAAATTAGACAAACGTGCTTTGCACGTTACTCTTACCTAGTATATAAAGAAATATATATATATATATATATATATATATATATATATATATATATATATATATATAAGAAGTGTAACAATAATTTACAAACTATAAATTAAAATTCCAAATTACTTAATATTTGTATATCACATATATGACCTGTAATTTTCTTTTAAACTTAAGTAACAAAAGTTTATGTCTTATGATTATAATTTAACATAGGAATGGATCGAATGGTAAGATTAACAAATCTTTCAAACTCAAAATTACTTCATATTTATTTGCATGCATTTTCAATTTTTTAAAAAAAAAATATATATATATATATATATAAGTGATTTATTTTATAATCATTTAATTAAAATAAGAATGAATGATGTACGTGGCTGAACATGTCAACTTGAAAAGTACTCATACAGGTTATTGTTAGAAAAACTTAACTCATAAATAAGTACATACTCTCTAAAACTTGCTAATATATCTGACTAGTGAGGACATTATAACTCAATGTGCAGTAAAAGTGTTGAGGGCATTATGTCAAAACCCCAAGACATGAGGCCACAGGCCATGACTTGACAAGCACCTTACCATGCCTAGACATCAGATCCGGAGCACTGTTGGCATCGCTTGATTGCCCACAGACCGAGCCATTAGAGAATACTAGGCCACGATCACTCTCAATCAGGCAGTGCACAGTCAACGCGCACGTGCAAGCGAGATTGTCACTATGCTCAATGCGCGGCTAGACTGCACGCATGCTTAGTGCATGCCCGCAGCGTGCATGCATGGGTGCGCACATAGCATGCATGCATGGCCTGTGCACAAGCACAACATCTATGCATAGCCTAGGCGCCAACGCAGCGCACGCATGCACGCCCAAGTTGCAATTGATGGTGTGGCTGCCCATAAGGCTCACGCAGGCTAGCATGTCGCTCAACGCCTTGGCCTTGGCTAGGGCCATGCTGATCAACGCCTTGGCTTTGGCCAAGGCCATGCTGGCCAACTTTGAAGCCTCACATCCTAGGCCATGCTGTTCAACGTCCATGCCCCATTAGCCTGAGCCATGCAGATCAACACTCAGGCCCTACTGGCCTGGGCAGTGCAGCAGTCTGCCATGCTCAAGCCCACCATGGTCCAACCTAGCGACTCACCAATGACGCCCAACCTACACAACCTAGGCCACACATGTAGGGACCAGAGATTAGCCAGGGCCAGCCCAGTAGGCCAACTTGAAGACCCACGCACACCAGCAAGCAGCCCATGCCGTGGGCTCATCCAGGCCACCCATGGCCCACCGACGGCATGATGCCTCAACCAAGAGACATGGATCCAGCAACCAATATTTCCTTTGTAAACATGTTATTTGCATTCTAGTATAAATAGGGCACTAAGCCATTAGTATGTTTTTTTTATCTTTGAACATCTGGTCGAATTTGGCTTGTAAGCCTTGTATGCACATTGGTGCTTTGTCACTTAGGCTCCATTTGGTGCAATCGGTGAATCCCAAAGGAGACGGCTCACCCTGTGTAATTCGTGAATCAGGGTAACCTATGGTTTTCTTTGTTTTCCCTTATGTTAATGCATTGTCGAGGTATTTCAGCATTGTGGTTTGTGTTTATTGCATTACATTCGCCTTTGCTTGTTGATCATTTTGCACTACTCGAGTGGGGCATCACATAAGGTAGCCACAAGTTGTCATTGAAGGGCATTTGGCCTGCACTAGGCTTCCATAGTTGAATCTAGAGCAAGGTTAAGGACAAGCTTGACGGTTATTGCCCATCACCCAAGCCACACGCCCAGCCTTAGCCACCTGTCCAACCATAACCGTTTTCCTATTTTGTAGGGATTAACCACCCACACCATAAAACCAATTAACCATCTACTCGGCCAATCCACAAAACCTCCCATAGCCACGTGTGCTTCACCATTAGGGGACACGTGTGCTTGATTCGGTCAGTTCAGCCACTTAACTGCCTTATCTCACTCAACCGCTTTAGCCCACTCAGCCGCTGCACATGCATGTACATCCACTAGAATTGAACCCACCATCATCATTTGAACACTCATACAGGTTCAGCCAACACCATTCATAGCCATCACAGCCAAGCAAGTGGCAGATCACGTCAGTTATCAAGGCATAAGAAGGGACGCAACAACTTGGTGTCTACGGTCTTGACCGAAGACCTTATCACATTATAGACTAGCACAAAAGGTTTTTTAGTGCACCTTTGTGGTATTAGTACCGATAATGTTGCACGAGTCTTCTTTCTCTCCCAAGTAAGTCCTTGCAGACCGTATATGATTTTTGTGCACCCCTTGAGAGTAATGTAATACCAACCACCTTAGAGGTTTGCATGATAACTATGGCAAAGTTTGAATAAATAAGTACGACTTAATTTAAATATAAAAATCTTGCTTGCCATTACTCGATCGAGCATCAAATGAAAATAAAATTCCATAGCAGCTGAAAGCGCTATATGCATGTTGAATTCATAAGCAGAAGTTCATGATTACGTTATAAAATCTTTGAATAACTTTTTATCAATTTTCATGGCCCTTGATGAATGTTTCTCATTGCATAATACGAGTTAGCGATGCATGTATTTCTTCCAATGTTCGCCCTTTAGTCTCCGGCACTAGTTTTGCGATGAAAACAACCCCAAAACCACATATGCCTGCATATATGAAAAATGTTCCTAAAAAAAAGCAATATTCCCCATAAGAACTGTGCATGACACACTGGAATTAAGACAGAAGTGATCAAGAGTCAAGCATTCACCTGCTGGGCTCCAGGAGAATGAATAGTTAAAAGTGTATGAAACCACCCAAGAACAAAGCCAATTCACCATATTGCAAAGGGTTCCAGCTGAACCCTTTACATTTATTGGAAGTATATGAAGAATAGAACAAACCATTAACAAGAACAAAAAGAGATAGAACATTAACAGAACATAATATATATATATATATATGTATGTATATATATATATATAGATATATATATATATATTATGTTATAACATAATCCAACCTCTGACACCACAATCCATGGTATTTCAACCATGCCAAATGCGTAAGATACCATGTATACCTGGTGAAAACAGAGTGGTACTTTCACTTTCTTGCCGAATTCTCTGGTACTGATTGAATGAAAGAAGAGATATTGAAAAAATGATAGATTGAAATGTTGTTTGTCAAATAAATTTGCATACCAAAACCCCTATTAGGGCCAAAATGCGACTTGCTTCTTTCCACGAGTCAAGATCCTGATTATGGTCATATATATATATATATATATGTTCAAAACATACAATAGTTTTCTATCTTCAATCAACATATATGTAACGCTCTAATAGAAGGCTCCAACCGTATGACATATATTTTAAAAGAACTAATCAACGATATAATTGGAACCCCATTAAAACTTTATAAAGAGCAAAGACTTTTTATTCTTAAACAATATAAGATCTCATACACCACCTATCCTCACTTATCATATGAAGTATCACGACATATAACTTCAAATTTATATACCTGCAAGAAGTAGGATAATCCGGTGAGGAAATAGGCTAAGCATTGCCCAGTTGCAGAAGCCTGCATTAACATATTTGCAGATTAGTCAAAATTCTTTGGCCAACTACGTTGAAAACTGAAAGAGATTTATATGTCTAATCTAACCATCAATAGCATTCGTCTGCCAAATTTATCTATCAGTGCTGCAATCAAAACAAATGAAAGAATCTGCAGAGAAAATTAATGTCATCTCCATTTTTTGTGAAACTCACCAAACGGATCAATCCAACTATTTAAACTAAAACTAAAAGGATCCTATAAGATCTACCTGAAGAACAGCAACCAGGATAAACCCCAATGTACTAGAGATACCTGTCACAAACAAACAAAAAAACAACTTTGATATGGGAGAATGAGTTTTGCTCTTTTTCTTAATATTCTAAGAGCTGGTAATGTCAATGTTTTTTACCAGCTGAATAAAAAATTTCACTCATATAAAACAGAAATCCATATAGGCCTCCTGATGCTTGCACTACCATCAGCCCAACTCCAATCTGTAAAATATTTGGAGTCATATCCATTGACTAAACAAATAATGGTAGTACAGATTAAAGGAGAAACATATATATATGTATAGAGAGAGAGAGAGAGAGAGAGAGAGAGAGAGAGAGAGAGAGAGAGAGAGAGAGAGAGAGAGAGAGAGAGAGAGAATTGACTAATAAATGCTGCTCACAATGACTATATGAAGATATTTTCGCCGAAACAAGTTGAGGACATTGTCGTCGGAGTTCTGTTGAAGACGCTGGTTTTCGATAAAATCCTATAAAACAGTAATAACCTGGCATGCATCAACTGATCAATGCGATAATACCATGAATATAAAAGATCGAGTTTCAGTATCATGTACAAGTGAAGAATCAAGAGTCAACAAAGCTTTAGGAACATTTTTTAATAAATGAATAATATGTTTTATATATTTGTTGCATCCTCAAATTCTCTTTTTTTATCTATCTATATTAGTTTGTGAGTTTACTTGAGATTTTTAGTTGGCTAAAGCATTTCTCTAAGCTTAAATATGAGAGCAGCTTGTACCATTTGACTGTTATAAGTATTGGAGTTTCACATGAAAAACTATTTTAAAAAAATGAGACGCGCTTGGATTGGAGACACCTCTAGCTAGTTGTTGAAGAGATACCATTATTGATGAGAATTAAGACACCATTTGGTATTAACAAAAAAAAAAAAAAAAGACTCATGTTTCAGGAATACCTAATTTAGCTCGATGGTTCACCCAAGGGCCTGCATTTCATATTAATTGATTACATTGTAATTTTTTTTGTTTTTTGATTTTTGTTTTTGTTTTTTTTTTGATGTTGCAGTTGCCTTGTTTTGTTTTCATAAATATTTAAAACCTCAAGAACTCTAAATCATCTAATTTACTGATCAATTAAATTAAAAATATTGTAAAAAATAATCCCAATAATTAATTAAACTCACCAACCATCTTGGAGACTCTGGAATGAAAAATAGAGCAAGGAGCAGTAACAGACTCGGAATACAACCTGATCAAGATCAACATGAAATTAAGTACATATTGTTCCAAGCTATTTTTTATGGATTCCAAGCTATTTTTTATGGATCAAGTATATATTGCCATCAACTGTAAGTACGAAAGGCAAATTAAGAAATCTACCGATTATGGCCAAAGAAGCCAGGTGACGAAAGAACCGACTAAAAACGTGAAAGAAGCACCATAACCAGTCATTGACTGCACATCACTCAATCATTGAACATTCATTAATATATCCCACAAAAGAAAGAGACATCAAAATATTATTATTGCAATAAATAAAAAGTAATAGAAAAACTCTTTATACATCGCTTGAGGTAAGCGCTATGTAAACAGTTGCTGATGTGGCAAAATATCTGTAACTCACCGTTTTCAAGATGATAGTCCTTTGAAGTCTCCCTCCATCCTCAGTTTCTATTCTCCCCATTTTCATCTTTCATTTAAGAGCTCTGTTCCCTTGAGGTCTCCCTTCCTCCTCTCTCTCTCCTTCCCTTGGTCACAAACGCTAGCCATTTCACAGATCAATATTTTTTTTTAGCTCTGTTTTCGTGGGATTGGGAAATGGTTCATGGGTATGTGATTTCGTGGGATTGTTTTTGATGCAGCAATTTTGTGCAGCAGATCAATATTCTAATTTTACAGAGTAAGACACATACTTTTTTTTTTTTTTTGTGAGCTGTGAAATGGGATGTTTGAGTTTTGAAGGAAAATGAATGGGAGAGATGGGACAATTGAGGAAGAAGAGAGAATGGAGGGAAGAAAAGGATTTGAGGACAGTGAAGGAAGGAAATCGAGCATGGTTGGGTGAAGAAGATGAAGATGGAGCATGCTGTGGGGAAGATGAAGAAATGGGTCTGAAAAATGAAAGACGAAGAAATGGGTCTGAAAGGTCAAGCTCTCAAAAGTCTACTTTTTTTTTTTTATCCTTTGATAAAAGCTTTGCCACGTTCGCACCGTTTACATGCCGCTTACTTAGCGGCGTTTGTACGTAGTAGGATTGAAAGTAATATTAGATACGAATCTAGATCATGCAAATAATTTGGTGTAAAGGTTTTTTTTAAAAAAAATGCGAAAAGTAGAACTCATATTTTTCCAATGCCTTTCATGCCTTAGACTTACACGTACTATATATAAGAAAAATACTCAATTATTACCAGTTATTTTTTGTATAAATAACTATTTTCTGTTAAAACAGACTTATTTTGTAAAAAATAAGTAGTAATAACTGAGCAATTTTCATGTAATGGTGTATGGGATTTATAAACCTTTATATTTTCACAAATTATTTTTCATATATGTATATAATTGTATAAATTAAATACCTGACTGATTGACATTAGTAGTCCTCTTACATTCTTTGGAGTTATTTCTGCAAGATATACAGGTCCCTGTAATTGACATGAGTGTGGGATGTCATTAATTAATCAATATAACAATCATTTATATATTTAAGTATTAAGAAAAACCAAAAACTTGCAACAACATTTACGTACCACAAAACTAGCCAGCCCAAACCCAATTCCCAGCGACAGTCTTCCAAGGTCGAGCAACCAAGCGCCCTTCAATTCACAAAGCATTTGATCAACTGCAGTACATTATGAATTGGAAGGAAGTACAAGTAATTGAAAACGAGAATGTACGTAAGATTCAAAGCAACAAACATCAAAATGCATGTTACGCCCAATTTGAACAGTAAAATATTTCATCTCATGATCTCATCATTACAATATAAAATATAATAAATAATTTAAGTTTTTCAAATTTTTACACAAAATATAATAAACAATTCAATTTTTTCAAATTTTAAAACAATAATAATATTAAAAAATAATATTCTAATAATATTTTATTCAACTTTTAATTTTTATTTAAAACTATCTTATCTAATCTCACTATTCTAACCGAACTTTAATTTTAGGTTTTAACATTTCTGTTCATCTATGCTGTTTTTGGCAGTAGGTACTAGTTTTGTATTATATATAATTTTACAGATAATAAAATTGGAAAGAAACATTATTTTTTTGGATAATTACATTTTCATTAATGAATGCCAACCTCTTTAATATATATATATATATATATATATATATATATATAAAAGATGAATTTTTCCTTCCAGTAAGGCTTCTGACTGTCGTTTCGAAGCATTACTTTGGAGGTAAAAACATCTTGATACCATCTTTTCTTGGTATCAGAGCCATCTTTTCGGCTCCTGGTAATTGATAGTTCGTAATTACTTCTTACCATTTCACCTATTTTGTTGTTCTACAAACCAAAGACCGAGCTCCTACTCTGTCTAGTTATTCCCAGACCTGTCAAGAGACCTACTGTCCTGTAAGACCCGTTGCTAGGTGAGCGTAGGGCATCTGGATGCCAGGGTGAGATTAGTTTTGAGAGTACCTGAGACTTCTGAGGTGTGAGGCACTGTTTTGTTTAAGAACAAAATAAGTAAAATGCATAGATCTAATTCAACTATTAGTTCCAGTTCCAGGATTGAACCTCCCGATATCATGAATGAGGAAGATTTCTCAGTTGAAGAAACTGATTCTTCTGTTAACTGGAATCAATGGACGATTCCACGTATTCAACCCAGTTCTATTTACCAAACAAGTTGGTTTAAGTCTAATCTTAGTTTTAATTCAGAATTCAAAGTTAAAACTGTTGAACAAACTTGTGAAGTCTCCAATGTTCAAGAAAAATATCATCTTTTCACTAAGAAATCCATACAGGAATTCTTGTCAAAAGGTTATAAGTTTCTTCATATTGGATCTGTCCAGATCGCTATTAAACCTTTAACAAGATTAGGAATTAATGCTTCTATTCTTTTATGCTTAAGAGATGCTAGACATAATCAGTTTGAAACTAGCATTCTTGGTATGATTCAATCTTCTTTGTTCAATGGTCCTGTTTACTTTGATTGCTTTCCTGACTTACCACTTGCTTTGAATGATCCAAATATTCTAAAAGCTTTAACTTTAAACATTGCTACCTCTGGTTATGATATGGTCAAAGGAAGCAAACCCATTGCTGTTATTTACCGAATTTATTACAGGGTTTTAAAATCAACTTTAAATCCCAAAACTGTTCTAAAATCTACAGGAGGAAAAACTTTGTTAATCCAAAGTTCTACCCCTGATGCTAACGTAAAGGTTCCAACAATGATTCATTGGAAAGATATTTCTCTTCCTAATGAATGGATCCTAAACCAAGAAGTTCCACCTGCTCCCATCTTAACTGCCAAACTTGATATTGATTATATTCAACAATATTTAGATGGTACTGTCAAAATTAGCTTTGAACATACTCCGGCGACAAGTTTCAGACGAAACTCTTTTGCTGGATCTAGATCTTCTTTTAATCCTGCAGCAGAAGACTGTGAAAGAAGAGATCAAAATCTCAATATCTTTCTTACGGATTCTGCAAAAGCTGCTCAACCTGTTTTAAATAATTCTGATTTAAAAATGAAAGGGCTCTCTACGTCCTCTCAAATTACCTCTGCCTTTTATTCAGCCAAAGATGTTGAAACATCTAAAGGCAAGTCCATAAAGGAAGAAGCTAATAAGGATGATGAAGATGCTTCAACATTGTCTCCTACAGCTTCAGATATGGCTGCTTCCATTGCTCCTTTACCTAGTCAGCTTAATGTCATTAATAGAAATTATTTTGAAATAGATCTAATTTCTTTGTTCAAAGATTACAATTCAAAAGAAAACCGTGATAAGAGAAAAACTTATCATGCGACTTTTTCTGATCTTGAAAAATCACGTGTTAAACGCAAATGGAAAGAAGAGATGAATACCAAACAAAAACATATTCTCTTCTTTGATTTCCTTGAAAATTACTATGTTTCTAAAAATAGTTTGAATGTTTTACAAACTGATTTCGTCAAGGAAGAAGGAAGGACTACTGTTAAGTCCAGTCACCCTCCTTCAGAGGCAATTATTATTTCCCATTTAGGTGTTGATTTAACTGCTTCACCTTTTAAAGCACCTAATGCTGAGTCCAATGATCGTGAAACTAACACAGTTTTGTCTGAAACTAAGAAAATTATCCAACAGAATAATTTTTCTAATACTTATCTCCAAACCATAGGACAACAACTGGATAGAATCGAAGAAAAGATAGAAAATCCAATTTCTATCCAATCTTCAAAACCTGTTTCTCAGTCTATTGAAAATTCTTTGCTTATTTTACCAGAAAAAAGGCCAATCTTTGATCTCAAAACCAAACAAGCCTGAACCCTTGATCAAATTAATCAAATGCTTCAAAAAATTAAGACTGAAAAATCCTCCTCTAGTAAACCAGAAAAATCCTCAAATGCTTTGACCAACAAAGAGGAAGAAGATGGTTTTATTCAAACTACAGATGAAGCCTCATCCGAAAGTGATTCTTCAACTGTACGAAACATTGATTTACTCGAAAAGAATTTCCAACTTGCTGGTCTTGAATCTAAACCCAATCCAATGAGCTTTACAAGAAATTGGTATTCAAAACCTACCCCCCCTGATTTACAATTCGAAGAAAAGATCTTCCAATCCCAATCCTCTTATTCAGCTGATAAAACTTACGAATGGAATATTGATGGAATGTCTGAACAGGAAATACTAAATACCATGAGTAAAATGTCTTTAGTTGCAAATGCTTACATTAATAATAATATTAGAGAACCTGATATTGTTGTTATCTTAACCACTTTACTGGAATGATCCGTAACTGGTGGGATAAACACCTTTTTCCGGAGACCAGAGAAGCAATCCAACATGCCGTCAAAAAAGATGACAATGGACTTCCTGTTTTTGATCTTGCTATTAACTCTACTCCTTTTGATGGTGTTAATACTTTAATCTATACTATTATTAAGCATTTTATTGGTACTCCTTCGAATATTACAAATCGTGTTTCTGATTATTTAAATAATCTGCGATGCCGTCAGATGTCTGACTACAGATGGTATCAAGATGTTTTTACCTCCAGAGTAATGCTTCGAAACGACAGTCAGAAGCCTTACTGGAAGGAAAAATTCATCGATGGTTTACCCCATCTTTTTGCTCTCAAAGTCAAGGATGAACTTACTGATATTTCAGGATTTCTTAATTACGATAATCTCACTTATGGTGATATTTTCAGTGTAATTAAGAAACTTGGTATTAGTATGTGTAATGATCAACGTATGCTTCGTCAACAATTGAAAAATAGTAAGAAAGCCAAATACGAAATGGGAACATTTTGTGAACAATATGGTCTTCCTCCTATTGCTCCTTCTAGACGAAAGCCCAAACAGTTTAAACAGTTTTCCAAACCTCGTGGTGGTTACAAGAGAAAACCCCGTGATGATTTTTACAAAAAATCTCCTAACAAGAAATCCTTTCCTAAAAAGAAGAATTTCCAAAATGCTTCAAAAGGAAAATGTTTTAATTGTGGGAAGAAGGGACATTTTGCTGATAAATGTACCCAGAAACCTAACAAGTTCAAAAATAAGCTTAATGCGTTGAATATTAGTGTCATTGATCAAGAAGAGTTATTCCAACTCATGGAAATGAAAGCTTCTTCCTCTGACATGAGTGAATTCAATTCTAGTGATTCAGAACATCACTCAGAAACTGGATCTTCTGATTCTCCCATTATCAAGCTTGGTTGTAACTGCACTGACTCTTGTTGCAAACCTACAGGAAAAACAATTAATGTTTTATCCAAAGGTGAAGAATAAGAAAATCTTTTATTAACTATGATTTCACAAATTCAGGATCCAGAGCTTAAACAAGAATACCTTCTTAAGCTCAAAAAGACACTGACTCATCCTGAGTCAGAGCCTTCTAAACAAAGGATCAATTTTCAAGAAACTTTAGAAAGGTTTCAAAAGAAAAAACCTAAAGAAGTTTCCACCCAAGATTTACAAAATGAAGTAAATCTAGTCAAAAAAGAGATTATTGAACTCAAGACTGAGGTCAATAAACTCAAAGATTCAAACTCTGCTTTACAGCAAGAGCTTTTATGTATTAAAATTGATAAACAGTTTGATCATAACATCCCTTCTGACGATGAGCAACCTTCTAGTTCTGAGAAAAATGAAGAGAAATCTTCAGAAAATCAGATTGCTTTAATTCGCCATTCCATTCCACCTAAATGGTTTTCACGAGTTAACATTGTCATTGCTCATGATTTCAAATTCTCTGTTATTGCTATGATTGATTCCGGATCGGATATGAATTGTATCCAAGAAGGATTAGTTCCCAGTAGATATTATGAAAAATCTACTGAAAAGCTATCAGCGGCAAACGGCTCTAGAATGAAGATCAATTATGAGCTAAGCAATGCTCATGTTTGCCAAGATAATGTTTGCTTTAAAATCCCTTCTGTTCTTGTCCGAAATATGTCTGATAAAGTCATATTAGGAATTCCTTTTATCTCTATTTTATATCCTTTTATTTCTGACAAAGATGGAATCACTACTGATCCTTTTGGACAGAAAGTGAAATTTACCTTTGCTTCAAAAGTCGAAATCGACACTGATAAGAGCTTAAAATCCTTGCTTTTAGCAAAAAACCAACATTTGAATTCCCTTCAACAGGAAATCAAATATAAAAAGATCTCTGAACATTTGTCTAATCCTCTGCTTCAATCAAAAATTGCTGATTTTAATCAGAGATTAATCTCTGAAGTTTGTTCTGATCTTCCCAATGCTTTTTGGCATAGGAAAAAACATGTTGTTTCCCTTCCTTATGTTAAGGATTTCTCTGAGAAAAACATTCCCACTAAAGCTCGCCCTATTCAGATGAATAGTGAAACTTTAGAATTCTGTAAACAAGAAATCAAAGATTTGCTTGCTAAAAACATTATTAGACCTAGTAAATCTCCTTGGTCATGTGCTGCTTTCTATGTCCAGAAAAATGCAGAAATAGAGAGAGGTACTCCTCGTTTGGTCATTAATTACAAGCCTCTGAACAAAGTCTTAGAGTGGATCAGGTATCCCATCCCCAATAAAAATGACTTAATTCAGAGATTGAGTGATGCAGTAGTTTTCTCCAAATTTGACCTTAAGTCAGGATTTTGGCAAATTCATATCTGTGAGTCAGATAGATACAAAACCGCCTTCACTACTCCCCTTGGTCACTACGAGTGGAACGTGATGCCCTTTGGTCTAAAAAATGCCCCTAGTGAATTCTAAAATATCATGAATGACATTTTCAATGCCTTCACCCATTTTACCATTGTTTACATTGATGATGTTCTCATATTCTCCAAATCCATTGATGAACACTGGAAACATTTGCAATCGTTTCTTGATATCATCAGATTAAATGGTCTTGTTGTTTCTGCAAAGAAAATTAATTTGTTTCAAACCAAGATTCGTTTCCTTGGTTATGATATTTCAGAAAGCAAAATTAGACCCATCAATCGGGCTATAGAATTTGCTGACAAATTTCCTGATATCATCATTGATAAAAATCAGTTACAAAGATTCCTTGGTTCTCTCAATTATGTCGCTGAATTCTATCAAAACATGAGAAAACAATGTAAACCATTGTTTGATCGTTTGCATACTAATCCTCCTGTTTGGACAAATGTTCATACCAATCTCATTAAACAAATCAAGGCATATGTCAAGACTCTTCCATGCCTTGGTATTCCTACTCCTGATTCATTCAAAATAGTAGAAACAGATGCCTCAGACATTGGTTATGGTGGCATTCTGAGACAAAAAGTTTCACCAGATTCTTCTGAACAGATTGTTCGTTTCCATTCTGGAGTCTGGAACCCTGCACAGCATAATTATAGCACTATTAAAAAAGAAATACTTGCTATAGTATTATGCATATCAAAATTTCAAAGTGATTTATTAAACAAAAAATTTCTGCTACGCATTGACTGCATGAGTGCTAAATATGTATTAGAACAGGATGTTCAAAACATTGCATCTAAACATATTTTCGCCAGATGGCAAGCTATTTTAAGTGTTTTTGACTTTGATATTGAGTATATTAAAGGCTCTGATACCAAGAAAAGATGGTTTTCAAAAAATTAAGACTGAAAAATCCTCACTGCGATAAGCTGGCAGTGCCGATGATGGATGCCAAGAACAGCGGAATAAGATGAAGAGAATGAGGAACAAAAGATTAGCACGGTGATAAATAACAAGAATTAAACGTGAGCAATAATTGATTGCAGAAAAGAAATAATGAAAATATAAACAAATAAATAATAAACAAATAAATAAATAGCAAGAATTAAACGTGAGCAGATATTTTGGGCGTCTCAGACTGCCAATGCATGAAATGCAGTACTGAAATATAAATATGATTGCAGAAAATAAATAATGAAAATATAAGCAAGTACTGAATATAAACAAGTTTATTAAAATAAACAAGTTTAAACAAGATTACAGAAGAATATCTGGAGAGGTTAGGGATGAAGAAGAAGAGAAGGAAGGTGAGGGAGAGGAGAGGCTCTGGGCGTAGTACCTAGAGTCGAGGGAGAAGCTCTAAAAGAAGTTGTATGGTTTTATTCAAACTACAGATGAAGCCTCATCCGAAAAGATGAGGCTTCTGACTGTCGAAAAGATGAATTTTTCCTTACTTTAATATATATATATATATATATATATATATATATATATAAAAGAGGTCGACGTGCATCTTATAGTACGTACTACAAAAAGTCACAATTTTACACAATGAATTTCTCAAAAATATAAAAGTTTTAAAGATGTTGTGCCCATGAATTGTTAAAATATGACTGTTAAAATTATGTCACGACAATTTTTTTATTTATCTTAATATATAGTTAGATATTAAATGATCAGTAATAATGTATATTGTAATTAAACATGTATCTAAAATTTGAGTTATTTTATTTTCAAATCAATGTAAAGAATATACTATCCACATTACTTATATATATATATGATAAGATTTAAATTTTAAAATTTTTATTTCAAATCAAATTAATTATAATACAGAAATTGTTTACTCTTATCCATTGACTTATAGATAAAAGTTTTCTTAAAATTTAGACATCACGTGCGAGCATGCACGTTATGATTTCGTTTTCACTTGTTTCTGATCCAATAATGTTTACTTCTAATGTCTTATGACCAAATCGAGTAGTAGATGCCTATGACATCAATAAAGGAAAAAAAGTTTAAAGAGAATTAGGAATGCAACTACCCCTTGCGAGTCCTCTCCTTTTAAGGGTGAAGTTTTCTCTCTAGTTCCTATTGGACTTAGAGTATTGTCTCTCGGACACCATGTCTATAGAGGGAAGGGGAATGAAGGATGAGATTGCTAAATTATGTGAGGGCTTAACACTCACTGGGGAAGAAAGGCAAGAAGTGTTTGTTGGCAAGGAACACCTGTTCCTATCTACCGAGAGAGTCAAGAGATGCCTAGTTGCATTAGTGGTCTCAGACAAAGAGATTAACAAAGAAACTTTTCGTGCGACCATGCTAAAAATATGGCATGTAGAGGGACACTCAGAGAGGTTGGGTGGAATAGGTTCTTTGTCGAGTTTCATTTGAAGGAAGACAAGAACTCTATCTTACAGGGTAGACCCTAGTCTTTTGATAAGTTCTTGATCTGCCTCCAAGAGTGTGATGGTTTAGTAGCTCCTCGAGATATCTAGTTTACTACTAAGCCTTTTTGCGTTTAGTTTCATGATATTCCTTTTGTAGGAATGACCAAGAAGGTGGGGGAACTACTTGGGGCTACAATAGGAGAGGTGTTGTTGTTTGATACAAAAGGTTGTGGAATAAGTTGGGACAAGTTTTTACATGTGAAAGTTTTGTTAGATTTGTCCAAATCATTGCCCCAAGGGAGATTTTTGATGTTGGGGAGAAAAGACTATGGATTCCTCTCAAGTATGAGAGACTTCCTAATTTTTGCTTCCAGTTTGGCCTTATCTAACACCTGAACCAGAGGTGCCAAAAGAGGGGAAATCGGAGGCTCATTGAGGATGGCCTGCATGAGTAGTATGGCCCTTGGTTGAGGGTGAGTCCCCCATTCAAAACCTCCTCATTCAAATGAGCCGATCTAGCTCCAAACAGGGGGGAAGTGTCAAAGGGTGTAAATAGGGTAGTGCAGGAGGACATTGCCCAAAAAGAAAAGGAGCGAGTAGCAAGTACAGACACAAAAGAAGGCAGGCAAGCCTCTGGTTCTTTGGATCTTACCAAGCTGTCAAGATCCTCAAATAGATCATGAAACGATTGAGTCAGAAAGCGTGCAAGTTGACCTTTCACTTCTGTGCCTTTCCATTGTAGGGCCTGCTTTTAACTTTATAGCCTCAAAGGAAAGGGAGGGTTATCTCCATTCCTTAAATGTGGGGAGGGTGGAAAAGACATCTAAGGCCAAAATGCCAGTAGACAAGATGGAGGCCACGCCAACAAGCTCATTAGGGGTATTGCCACGTATTCGGTTCAAAAGTCTTTCTTACCAAGAGGTTGCACCAAGTCCTTGTCAAAAGAGAACAGAAGAGCTAGGGACTTGAAGGAGAAGGTGGGTGATAAGCTTCCTTTAACATGTGCTAAAACAAGACCTATATGTGACATAGAGGATTACCCGGGACACTTTAGGAAAACAAAACAACAAAAAACTAGTGGAAGGTTCAGTAAGAAAGGATTAGCAGATGCTACAATGCAGCCCTACCATACTAAATGAATATCTTGTGTTGGAACTGTTGAGAGTTTGGAAACCATCAAACAGTTTGTGATCTTTACCTATTGGTGAAAGAAAAGTCTCCCAGTATTGTTATTCTTATTGAAACTAAATGCGAAAGACAAAAAATAAAATAAAATAAAATAAAAAGCCAACCACTATAAATTAAGATTTGAACACAATTTTGTAGTTAACAATTTGGGGAGAAGTGGTGGTTTGGCAGTGATGTGGATAGATATTATTGTAGCATAACTTGTCAATTATTCCCAAAGCCATATATCCTTAGAGATGAAAGTGAAGGATTGGGATCACAAGTGGCTTTTGACTGGCTTTTATTTCAATCATTTTTTATATATATTTAAATACTTTTAAAAAATTAAAAAAATCAATTTACTAATAATTATTTTCTTAATTATTAAATAAAAAATAAAAAATTCAATCGGTCACTTTTATCGATAAAATTTATCAGTTTAAATAGTATTTTCCATCTAAATATAGATCTATATAACCGTAACAATCGCACGTAAATAACTGTTGAGCATTATGCGGGTTCTAATAGGCTCGTTATTAATTATATACAATATTGGGGTCCCATTAATTAATTAAAACTAGAAGGAGAGATATTTCTATTTATATTTAAAAATTTTTGAAGAGCACGTGAGAGTTATAAGTTTGTATTTAGGAAAATAAAGTACCAAGAGCAAAAAATTACTGCAATGAAAGGATAACAAAGATTTTAAAAAGGGAGTCAAAGAATGCTTAAATTTATCAGGAGAGAACCGGATGGGGTTAGTAATACACACCAGCCGGATGTGGAACGTTTTATGCTGATCTGCCTATTGACTTGGGGTGTGGACCGATACAAATTGTTGCGGCCAGCCTAACCTGGGCTGTAGTCATGCTCGTGACATTGCTCTATATGAAGTTGGACTAAAAAACAATTAAAACAAAGTTTTTTAAGATTGCAAGCTCTAGGGTTAAGGAATGGTGGTTGATATATAATTAGTGACCATACCCTAGTAATTCAAATTATTGTCATGTTTGAGTACTAGTGATATTTGAGCAGGTCGAGGTTTTATGGTTTGCCTAATTAATTAATTTGCAGGCGTCATATACATCACTGGCTGAGTCTGGAATCATAGCTGATTTGGGTCTCACTATGACAGAGGTACGTAAATATCATAATAATATTAATGTTGGATGAAAAATTAATTCTATTGCCTAAAATCTTTAATTATGATATTTATATAACTATTTTAGAATTAGTTTTATAACCAATTAATATTAGTGTTTCTTCCTTTATAAAAGATATTAATTTTTTTTATTTAAATTTCAAGTTGTACGTACAATACTGTTTACGCCAATCGTGCAACTTACATATCATTAATCAGAACTCATTTACACACACAATATATATATATATATATATATATATATATATATATATATATATATATATATATAACTTTATTACTTATTATTCTCACACACCACATTTTTTTTTTTTAGTTTTATTATTCTTAAACTAATTAAATTCTTCTACCAATTATCCATAAACCACACATTTGATAAGAGAAGAAAAAAAATATGATGTGTGGTGTATGAGAATGATAGATAAAATTTTTCTTATTATATATATACAGTCCTAGAATGTATAAACTTGGTCATTCATTTTCTTTTTTAAAAAAAGAAAATTTTGAGACTTTGATCTACAATAAAAAAATAATTTTTTCATGATAAATATATTTTGTTCAAAAAGAGTGTACTAGATTTAACAATTTTTAAAACTATATCTAATATTACTCTATGTGGACGGTGTGTTTTTTATGATTAGAGAATTGGCCAATGCCAGTGACTCATCAAATTATAGCCAAGAGTGTCAATATTGGTCTACATTGGAGTAGCCAATGCTAGCTTGAGCTTTGGGCTACAGTATTTTCAGCCATTATTTGTCTGCTAAACATTATTTTATTGATTAAAATATTCACCAATGTATTTATTGGATAATTAAGCTGAGAAAAAATAATTAGTAAATAATAATTTTAAGTAAAAATTAATTTTAACTTTAACAAAAAATTTTAATTTTAATAAAATTTTAGACTTAGCCATCGCGAATACTTAATGTATTTGTTTCCAATTAATAAAGGCATGACGAGAGTAGTAGTTACTGTTGTTATACAGCTGATGACTTTCTTTAATTAATTAATTCCCCTCGAGTGCTCATATATCGCATGGATGTGTGGCGCATGCAGTACTCGGTTTCTGGTTCAATAATGACAGCTGGAGCAATGATTGGAGCCGTAATAAGTGGGAGGATGGCAGATTTCATAAATAATTCTATATATATAAAAATCTTCTCATAAAATTTTTATTTTTATTTTGTCGCAGACACTATAGGTTTTGGACATATTCTACATCGTAGGCTGGCTTGCCATTATTTTCACTGAGGTTTCGGAATCTATTCCTTTTTTTTTTTTGAAACAATAATGACTGATCTCATTAAAATCAATGAACTAAAGTAAGAATATAAAAGGAGAGTTCTCCAGTTAAATAACCTCTTCAATAAGGAGTAAAGCATCTCAAGCTAGGACATAAGCCACATTTTTTAAACTTTTAGGTACATAAATAATAGACCATTGAGGTACTTTCCTTAGAATGAGTTTAATATCCCTAATCATCAACCCTGTAGAGGACCAATTCTCTTAAGAGTTCTTGACAGCATTGACCACCACTTAGAAACCCCTTCCAGAAGCACTTTAGACAATTCCAATTCATTATATGGCAATGAAGCTTTTAGTAGAGCAAAGGTTTCCCCTAGCTGAGGGTCTAGAAAGAGGTCAAGGGAAGATCTAAGAGTAGCAAAAACCTTACATCCTAGTCCTTGATCACAACCCCAATGCCAACCTTACAATTAATCTTGTTAATGGCAACATTTCAATTGACCTTGTAATGACCCTGAGGAGGAGCTGTCCACTGCTAAACTGAAATGTTGTCCTCCCTTGGCATGGACCTTGCAACCTGGTTAGCAGCTTGGAAATCAGAAATAAGTAGATGAGCTTGCGAGATCAAAGCATTTCGAGAGGTGAACACCTCTTCAAAGGCAAAACAATTCCTTCCTTTCCATAGATGGTGAGCTATCACAGCAAACAGTTTTAGGTCCTCCCAAAGCAAAGTGGAAAACAACTACATGAGAAGGTCCAAGAATGAGAAAACCCCCATAGAGCTCTTTTGCAATTTTCTTGAGCAAGAGCCCTGTACATCCTGGGCTGCCCTGCAGTTCCATAGAAAATGAGCCACTGTTTCAGGATCCCCATAGCAGATGGGCAGTTGGGAGAGTCTACTACTCTTCTCTTGAATATGTTTAATTTAGAAGGAAGGGCCTCGTGGCTAGCTTTCCATAGGAAGACTTTGATTGCATTTAGAACCTTCAATTTTCATAGTTTAGACCATAGGTCTGCACTAGGATTAATACTCGAGGATTGGCCCATTGTGCTGTTAATGAGGTCAACTTCTAGATGATAGGCACTCTTTATAGAGAGTTTGCCATCAGAGGTACATCTCCATTTGAGCTTGTCTGGACTATTGATTAGACTAAGGGGCATCCTGTTGATCATCTCATATTCAGAATCAGCAAATAGCTCTTTCAGTAAGGAGTGGTTTCATTGTTGAGTATTGGTATCTATAAGGTCCTTAACTAAAGCATCTTTGTCTAGCATACTCACAGGAGATTGAATGCTGAATGAAGAAGCCTTTGGTATACATTTGTGCTTCCATATTTTGACTAACTCCCCATTACCTATTTTCCAAATCAGGCCCTCACTCAAGACTTATTGAGCTACCAAGAAGTTTTTCCATAGGAAGGATCCATTATAGCCAGCTTTTGCAGTTAAGAACTCAGACTTTGGAAAAATACTTAGCCTTCATAACTCTTGGTGCTAGAGAATGAGGATTGCTTGGATCACTGACTTTAGGAGAGTCTCTTTTCCTACCTGGGACAGGAATTTCATTTTTCAATTGCACACTTTGCTTTTAATCTTGTAAAGGATGGAGTTGAAAGGCTTAGTGCATGTTTGGAATTGTGGTGGGAAATATAACTTATAACTTTAGGACTTATAACTTATAACTTAAGTAATAAGTTATACTATTAATTTGGTAACCATATGTTTAAAACATTTTCAAATATATTACGTTTGTTTATAAACAAATTTAAAAAGTACTTTTTAAGGGAGAAATTACAATTATTTGAATTTTTAAAAATTATGAGCATATCCTTAAAAGTTTGAAAGTTGTAATTGTCTTAAAGTTGTACGGTTATTTTCGTCCATTGACAGTCTTTTTAAAATTTGAATTACATTTCGCATTATCTGAAAAAGCACATTTGAGAAAAAGCATCAAAATCTCAAATGTACTTTTTAGCTTATTTGAGATTAAAATGTTTTAATATGTAACATCTAAACGACTTAATTTTTTCATTAAAGAGCTTTTAAGAATATTTAAATACTTTTTAAGACTTATAACGCAATCTCAAATAGACCCTTAGACTTGTGTCTACCCACATATGATGGTAAACCTAAATAGGTCTCATAAGAGTTGGAAGTCCTCACTCCAATGGTAGCGAATAAAATATATTTTACTTCTGATATGGTATTACTCCTAAAGAAGATGGAGGTTTTTTCTTTATTTAACCCCTGACTAGAGACGTGCTTATAGGTTTCAAGAAGCTTGTAGAGTTTGCTCCACCCTAATAAATTTGCTTTGCAGAAAGGGAGGTTATCATCTGCAAAAAATAAGTAGTTAATACTAAGTGAACCTCTAGACAATAGAGTGCCTAAGATATAACCAAGGAACTTAGCATGATTAAGAATTGAGCTGAGGGCTTGAGCACACAAAAGGAAAAAGACAAGGGGTGAGAGGATCCCTTTATTTGATTCCTCTAGAAGGATGGAACTTCTATTGAGGGGCACCATTTATGAGAAGAGCATAGTTTACTGAGGAAATACACTGCATGATCAGAGAGACCCATCTGCTGCATGACAACTTCTAAAAAGTCTCACTCAACTAGATCATATGTCTTGCTTATATCCAATTTTAGAGACATACAGCCTTCCTTTGTTCCTTGCATTCTAGTCTTCATGGTGTGAAGAGCCTCATAAGCCACAATGACATTATCCGAGATTAGTCTACTAGGAATAAATACACTTTGAGTTGGAGAAATTATCACATCCTTTTTAGCTTGTTTGCTAGGATTTTGGCAATGACCTTGTAGGACACATTGCAAAGACTAATGGGGTGAAATTTAATAACTAGTTTAGGGTTTTGTTTCTTGGGAATGAGAGTGATGTAGGTTTCATTCAACACTTTAAGCCTTGACCTAGAAGACAACACATCTTTCACTGCACTCACTAGATCTTTACCAACTGTATCTCAATGGTCTTGGTAAAAAATAGCAGGGAACCCATTAGGCCTTGGGAAGCTAAGAGGACTCATTTCAAAGGCAGCATGTTTAATCTCTTCAGTTGTGAAATCAAAGGGTAGCTGGCCTTTCATTTCAATAGTCACTACTTTCCTCAGGTGAATTATATTGTCTTTGATCCCTTGAGGTTGAGAAGAGGTAAAGAGGTCAATGTAAAGGCCTGAAACAAGTCACCAACTTCCTTAGGCTATGAGGCTAGCACCCCATCATCTCTAGAAATACTTCGAATTAAGTTGGACTTCTTCCTTTGGCTAGCACAACAATGAAATATCACTCAATCAACACTCCTCTAGAGCTTTCCTGAAACGTTTCATTTGTCTATAAGGTCTTAGAGCAACACCAACTTTTTCATCTTGAGATGTAATCTCATTGAAATCCCTCATACATAGCCAATGTACTTGATCATTTGGGGTTATCTACCTAAAAAGGTTCCAGTTTTCCATCCTTTTGGCAACCAAGGGGTTACCATAAAAGCCAGTCAAGAGCCACTTGTGATCCCAACCCTTCACTTGCATCTCCAAGGATATATGGCTCTGGGAATAATTGACAAGTTTTGCTACAATAACATCTATCCATATCACTGCCAAACCACCACTCCTCCCCAAACTATCTACTACAAAACTGTGTTCAAATCTCAATTTATTGCATATGGGTTCCTTTTTTGGTCTTTTGCATTTAGTTTCAATAAGAATAAACAACATTGGGAGACTTTTCTTTCACCAACAGGATGAAGCTCACAAACTGTCCGAGGGTTTCACCAGTTTTTTGTTGTTTTGTTTTCATAAAGTGTCCTGGGTGATCCTCTATGTCACATGTAGGTCTTTTTTTAGCACATGTTTATAGAAGCTTATCACTCACCTTCTACTTCAAGTCCCTAGCTCTTTTCTTCAATTTTGACAAGGATTTGGTGCAACCTCTTGGTTAGGAAGACTTTTGAACTGAATACGTGATAGTACCCCCTAATGAGCTTGTTGGTGTTGCCTCCATCTTGTCAGCTGTCATTTTTTCCTCAGATGCCTTTTCCACCCTCCCCACATTTAAGGAATGGAGACAACCCTCCTTTTCCTTCGAGGTTGTAAAGTTAAAAGTGGGCCCTACAGAGGAAAGACCTTGAAGTGAAAGGTCAACTTGCATGCTTTTTGACTCAGCCGTTTCATGCTCCATTTGAGGATTCGACAGCTTGGCAAGATCCAAAGAACCAAAGGCTTGCTTGCCTTCTTCCATGTCTATAGCTGCTACTGGCTCATTTCCTTTTTGGGCAATGTCCTCTTGTACTGCCCTAACTGCACCCTTTGACACTTCTCGCATGTTAGGAGCTGGACCAATCCCTTCCATGGCTCATTTGAATGAGAAGGTTTTGAATGGGGGATTCACCCTCAACCAAGGGCTATACTGCTCATGCATGCCATCCGTCATGAGTCTCTAATTTGCCCTCTTCTGGCACCTCTGGTTCAGGTGTTGGATAAGGCCACACTAGAAGCAAAAACTAGGGAGTCTCTCATACTCGATAGGAATCCATAGTCTTTTCTCCCCAAGCATAAAAAATCTCCCTCTGGGCAGTGCTTTGGACAACTCTAACAAAACTTTCACACGTAAAAATTTGCCTCAATTTGTTCCATAACCTTCTGTATCAACCAACAACACCTCTCCTGTTGTAGCCCCAAGTTGTTGCCCTACCTTCTTGGTCATTCCTACAAAAGGAATATCATAAAACTAAACTCAGAAAAGCTCAATAGTAAACTGGATATCTCGAGGAGCTCCTAAACCATCACACTCTTGTAGCCAAATCAAGAACTTTTCAAAAGACCATGGTCTACGCTGCAAGAAAGAGTCCTTGTTTTCCTTCGAATGAAACTCGACCAAAAACCTATTCCAACCAACCTCTCTAAGTAGAATACGTCTCTCTGCATGCCATAGTTTTAGCATGGTGGCACGAAAGGCTCCTTGGTTAATCTATCTGTCTAAGACCACCAGCCCAATTAGGCATTTCTTGACTCTCTCAGTAGATAGGAACAAGTCTTCCTTGCCAACAACCACTTCTTGCCTTTCTTCCTCAGCGAGTTAAGCCTTCACATAATTTAGTAATCTCATTCTCTCTGCCCCTTCCCTCTACAGACGTGGTGTCCGGGAGACAATGCTCTAAGTCCACTAGGAACTAGAGAGAAAACCTCGCCCTTCCAAGGAGAGAACCCGTAATGGGTAGTTGCATTCCTACTTCTCTTTTTACTCTTTTTCCTTTATTGATGTCATAGGCGACTACTACTCAATTTGGTTATAAGATATTGGCAGTAAAGATTATTGGATCAAACAAGTGAAATAACGTGCAAGCAATGTCTAAATTTTAAGAAAACTTTTATTTATAAGTCAGTGGATAGCAGTACACTATTTTCGTATTATAATTAATTTGATTTGAAATAAAATTTTTAAAATTTAAATTTTATAAATTAAATCTTATCGTGTATATATATATAAGTGATGTGGATAGTGTATTCTTTACATCGATTTAAAAATAAAATTACGCAAATTTTAGATACATAATTAATTACAATTTACTTTATTATCGATCATTTAATATCTAATTATATATTAAGACAAATAAAAAAAAATTGCCGTGACATAATTTTAACAATCATATTTTAACAATTAATGGGCACAACATCTTTAAAACTTGTATTTTTTTGAGAAATTCATTGTGTAAAATTGTGACCTTTTGTAGTACTATAAGATGCACGTCGACCTCTCATATATATATATATATATATATATATATATATATATATATATATATATATATAAAGAGGTTGGCATTCATTAATGAAAATGTAATTATCCAAAATAATAATGTTTCTTTCCAATTTTATTGTCCGTAAAATTATATATAATACAAAACTAGTACGTACAGCCAAAATCAGCATAGATGAACAGCAATGTTAAAACTTAAAATTAAGGTGCGGCTAGAATAGTGAGATAAGATTAGATAGTTTTATATGAAAGTTGAATAAAATATTATTAAAATATTATTTTTTAATATTATTATTATTTTGAAATTTAAAAAAATTGAATTGTTTATTATATGTTGCGTGAAAATTTAAATAAGTTGTAATGATAAGATGAAATAAAATATTTTTACTATTCATACGGGACGTAATTTTGATGTTTGTTGCTTTGAATCTTACGTACATTCTCATTTTCATGAATCAGTTGTACTTCCTTCCAATTCATAGTGTACTACAATTGATCAAATGCTTTATGAATTAAAGGGCGCTTGGTTGCTCGACCTTGGAAGACTGTCGCTGGGAATTGGGTTTGGGCTGGCTTGTTTTGTGGTACGTAAATGTTTTTGTAAGATTTTGGTTTTTCATAATACTTGAATATATAAATGATTGATATATTGATTAATTAATTATGGCATCCCACGCTCATGTCAATTACAGGGACCTGTATATTTTGCAGAAATAACACCAAAGAATGTAAGAGGACTACTAATGTCAATCAGTCAGGTATTTAATTTATACAATTATATATATATATATATATGAAAAATAATTTGTGAAAATATAAAAGGCATATAAATCCCGTACGTCACGACATGAAAACTACTTAGTTATTACTAGTTATTTTTTGCTAAAATAAGTCTGTTTTTATAGAAAATAGTTGTAAGAGGACTACTAATGTCAATCAGTCAGGTATTTAATTTATACAATTATATATATATATGAAAAATAATTTGTGAAAATATAAAAGACATATAAATCCCGTACGTCATGACATGAAAACTGCTTAGTTATTACTAGTTATTTCATGCTAAAATGAGTCTATTTTTATAAAAAATAATTATTTTAACAAAAAATAAATTACAATAATTAAACAGTTTTCTTATAGTACGTGTAAGACTAAGGCATGCAAGTCATTGGAAAAATATGAGTTTCTACGTTTTGCATTTTTTAAAAATATTTACACAGAATTATTTGCATGATCTAGATTTGTATCTAATATTATTTTTTATTTATTGCAATAATAATATTTTGATGTCTCTTTCTTTTGTGGGATATATTAATGAATGTTCAATGATTGAGTGATGTGCAGTCAATGACTGGTTATGGTGCTTCTTTCACGTTTTTAATCGGTTCTTTCGTCACCTGGCGTTCTTTGGCCATAATTGGTAGATTTCTTTGCCTTTCGTACTTACAGTTGATAGCAATATATACTCGATCCATAAAAAATAGCTTGGAAGAATATTTACTTAAATTTCATGTTGATCTTGATCAGGTTGTATTCCGAGTCTGTTACTGCTCCTTGCTCTATTTTTCATTCCAGAGTCTCCAAGATGGTTGGTGAGTTTAATTAATGATTGGGATTAATTTTTACAATATTTTTAATTTAATTGATCAGTAAATTAGATGATTTAGAGTTCTTGAGGTTTTAAATATTTGTGGAATCAAAACAAGTCAACTACAACATCTAAAAAAAACTTACAATGTAATCAATTAAAATGAAATGCAGGCCTTTGGGTGAACGATCGAACTAAATTAGGTATTCATGAAACATGAGTTTTTTTTTTTTTTTTTTGCTAACACCAAATGGTGTCTTAATTCTCATCAATAATGGTATCTCTTCAACAACTAGCTATAGGTGTCTCCAATCCAAGTGCGTCTCATTTTTTTAAAATATTTTTTCATGTGAAACTCCAATATTAATAACAATCAAATGGTCCAAGTTGCTCTCGTATTTGAGCTTAGATAAATGCTTTAGCCAATTAAAAATTTCAAGTAAATTCACAAATTGATATAGATTGATAAAAAAAGAGAATTTGAGGATGCAACAAATGTATAAAACATATTATTAATTTATGAAAAAATGTTCCTAGAGCTTTGTTGACTCTTGATTCTTCACTTGTACGTGATTCCGAAACTCGATCTTTTATATTCATGGTATTATCGCATTGATCAGTTGATGCATGCCACGTTATCATTGTTTTATAGGATTATATCGAAAACCAGCGTCTTCAACAGAACTCCGACGACAATGTCCTCAACTTGTTTCGGCGAAAATACCTTCATATATTCATTGTGAGCAGCATTTATTAGTCAATCCTATATATATATATATATATATATATATATATATATATGTTTATATATATGTTTCTCCTTTAATTTGTACTACCATTATTTGTTTAGTCAATGGATATGACTCCAAATCTTTTACAGATTGGAGTTGGGCTGATGGTAGTGCAAACATCAGGAGGCCTATATGGATTTCTGTTTTATATGAGTGAAATTTTTGACTCAGCTGGTAAAAATCATTGACATTACCAGCTCTTAGAATATTAAAAAAAAGAACAAAGCTCATGCTCCCATATCAAAGTTGTTTTTTTGTTTGTTTGTGACAGGTATCTCTAGTACACTGGGGTTTATCCTGGTTGCTGTTGTTCAGGTAGATCTTATAGGATCCTTTTAGTTTTAGTTTAAATAGTTGAATTGATCCGTTTGGTGAGTTTCTCAGAAAATGGAGATGACATTAATTTTCTCTGCAGATTCCTTCTTTTGTTTTGACTGCAGCACTGATAGATAAATTTGGAAGACGAACGCTGTTGATGGTTAGATTAGACATATAAATCTCTTTATCAGTTTTCAACGTAGTTGGCCAAAGAATTTTGACTAATCTGCAAATATGTTGATGCAGGCTTCTGCAACTGGGTTATGCTTAGGCTGCTTCCTCACCGGATTATCCTACTTATTGCATGTATATAAATTTGAAGGTATATTATATTGTGGTACCCTATGTGATAAGTAAGGATAAGTAGTGTATGAGATTCTACATTATTTAAGAATAAGAAATTCTTGCTCTTTATAAAATTTCAATAGAACTCAAATTATATCATTTACTAGTCATTTTGAAGTACAGGTTATGTGGTTTGGGCATTCCATTAGGGTGTTACAAATGGTAAAGAAATGTGAGACTTGAGCTTTGTCACCTATGATGGACGGGCCCAACCAGGACGTTGAGAATTTAAGGGGAAGAGATTGTGATACCACATATGATAAGTGAGGATAGGTGATGTATGGGATCCCATATTACTTGAGAATGAAAAGTTTTTGCTTTTTATAAAGTTTCAATATGGCTCTAATTATATTATTGATTAGTCCTTTTAGAGTATATGTCATATGGTTGGGGACTTCTATTAAGACGTTACATATATGTTGATTGAAGATAGAAAACTATTGTATGTTTTGAACATATAAATATGACCGTAATCAGGATCTTGACTGGTAGAAAGAAGAAAGTTTCATTTTGGCGCTGATAGGGGTTTTGGTATGCAAATTTATTTGACAAACAACATTTCAATCTGTCATTTTTTCAATCTCTCTCCTTTCACTCAATCGGTACTAAAGAATTGGGCAAGAAAGTGAACGTACCACTCTATTTTCACCAGGTATACATGGGATCTAATGATTTGGCATGGCTGAAATACCATGGATTGTGGTGTCAGAGGTTGGATTATGCTATATATATATATATATATATATTTATGTTCTGTTGATTTTATATCTCTTTTTTTTTTCTTGTTAATGGTTTGTTCTGTTCTTTAGATTCTTCCAATGAATGTAAAGGGTTCAGCTGGAACCCTTTGCAATATGGTGAATTGGTTTTGTTCTTGGGTGGTTTCATACACTTTTAACTATTCATTCACCTGGAACCCAGCAGGTGAATACTTGCCTCTTGATCACTTCTGTCTTAATTCCAGTGTGTCATCCACAGTTCTTATGGGGGATATTGTTTTTTTTTTTTTTCCAGGAACATTTTTCATATATGCAGGCATATGTGGTTTTGGGGTTGTTTTCATCGCAAAACTAATGCCGGAGACTAAAGGGCGAACATTGGAAGACATACATGCATCGCTGACTCATATTATGCAGTGAGAAACATTAATCAAGGGCCATGAAAATTGATAAAAAGTTATTCAAGGATTTTATAACGTAATCGCGAACTTTTGTTTATAACTCAGCATGCATATAGCGTGCTTTCTGCTGCTGCTCAATTTTATCTTCATTTGATGCTCGATCGTATAACCTCGAGCAAGATTTTTATATTTAAATTAAGTCATTCTTATTTATTCAGACTTTGCCGTAATTATCACGCAAACGTTTAAGGTGGTTGGTATTACATTACTCTCAAGGGGTGCACAAATTAAAAAGAATATATGATCTGCAAAGACTTACTTGGGAGAGAAAGAAGACTCGTGCAACATTATCGGTACTAATACCGTAAAGAGGTGCACTGAAAAACCTTTTGTACTAGTCTATAATATCCTTAACACTTTTACTGCACATTAAGTTATAATGTCCTCACTAGTCAAATATATTAGCAAGTTTTAAAGAGTATGTACTTATATGTGAGTTAAGTTATTCTAACAATAACCTGTATAAGTGATGACTTGCATAATTTAGTATATTTTATCACTTGATCTTAATTTTAAACTTTAGTTTAATTTTATTTATTTTTGTTGATTTTAAGTTTTATTGTTATTATTTAAATTTTATTTCAGATTTGAAGAAAATGAAGATCAAATTCTTAGAAGCCTATCATTTAAAGACTCTCTCTCATTTAAATGAAGATTTATCTGAATATAAGAACTAGTCATCAGAATTATTTTAAAGATAAACATCAAGTTGAAACTAAAAGTCAAAAATCGAAGGAATTGAAAAAAAAACAAAAAAAACAAAAAAAGAGAGAGATGATTTGAATCAAAGGATTGTACGTGGGGCTCTTTTAATTTTATGGAATACTTTGATTTGGTCTTCATGGCTGGTGTGCACTTGCATAGGTTTTGGCTTTTGCACGCACAAGGGCGATTGAATTGGGAATTACTCATTTTTTAAAATAGGAAGGAATAGAACAACAGCATATTTGAACCTTGAGTTTGACTTGGTAAAGGAGATTCGTGCTGGAGCCTTTTGATTGGAAGGAAAAAGAGATTTACGGAGGCAAGAAGAAGTGAAAAAAAAAAAAAAAATAGGCAGCTTTAGTATTATAGAACATTTTCAAAATCTAAAACCACTCCGGGTGTAAGGCACCACCTCAAATCCATTATATAAATTTTAGTTTGTTACAACCAATTTAGAGACACTCACAAAACCTTTATAGTAGCTAAACTTGGCTTGCAACACCACGAGTGACCCACTCGATCTCTACACGCATGTAGTGTCGGAACTCCGACCTTCCTATAACTTCCCACGAGAACCTCTCGATCTCTGCATCAACGGCAGCTCCGGACTCTTCCGGCCAACAAAAATGTCCACTTCAATGGACTCAAGTAAGAGTTGATTTTGAATGTGTTGTGGTGGAGAAATGTTTATCCAAGAGAGAATCAACCAAAAGGGGGAGAGTTTGCTCTAAGAAGTTCTTGGAGGCCCTTAGGGTTTTTGCTCTGATTCTCCACACAAGAACAGAAGTTAAGCTGTTCTATTTATAGTTTCCATCAAATGAGGCGCTTCAAAACCCTACATTGTAAGAGCTCTGAAACATTGGTTCGAGCGAAGGTCGAACGAGACAATCTGCTTAAGTTCGCTCGAGCGACATGTCGAGCGAGTATCGAGCGGTCAACTCTGCCTGAGTTCGCTCGAGCTCAGTGTCGAGAGAGGGTCGAGCGACACACTCTGCCTGGGTTCGCTCGAACTCAGTGTCGAGCGAGGATCGAGCTGTTGAATCTGCTTGAGTTCGCTCGACCTCAGTGTCGAGCGAGGGTCGAGCGGTTGAATCTGCCTGAGTTCGCTCGAGCTGTATGTCGAGCGAAGGTCGAGCGGTGCAATCTGCCCAAGTTCGCTCGAGCGCTCTGTCGAGCGAGGGTCGAGCGAAGTCACTTTCTTTGACCATTCTTCAAGCCTTTCTGCAACAACACTTGTTACAACACTATTTTACACAGGTTTTCACAAGAATATGCCAATACGCTCATTTTTCCCTCAACAATCTCCCCCTTTGGCATTTCTGTGACAAAACCTCTAACCTATACATATGACTTAATCCTAGCACACCCAACTAGATCCATATTCTTGAACATGTTGAAATATTTTTGCACACGCTTAGCAAACGGTTAAACATACCCATTCACATATGCACAAAAACATATTTGCAATTCTCAAATCATAATTCATGAACAGTCATGTCAAGTACAGGTTTTAGAAAAGAAATATTTCATTAAGCAACAAATCAGAGAGTTTAAGAAACATTAGTCAAACAACAGCAGCTAATAAGAGATATAATTCAACAGACATAACCAAAAGCTGCTGTTCCAAAAAAAAAATGTGTTAGTACAAGTAACACTCCACACTCCCCCTGAGGTAACACTCCACACTCCCCCTGAGTTAATACTACTGTACTACTCCCCCTCAACAATATCTTCCCCTTTTTGTCACAAGAGGTCAAGGATCTCAATCATCACCATCGGCATCCTCATCATCCTCATTGAGCTGCCTCTCGATGTCGTTGAAGCGTTGAGTCACAAGTTACTGCAGGTTATCAACTTTCACCTCAAGGCTGTCGAACCGGGCGTCAACGCAAGCTAGATACTCAAGTACCTGCTGAAGACTGGGCTCCAACGAACTGGGGGCTGAGGAAGATGGCTGAGAGCTGGATGGGGCCGAGGTAGACGGCTGAGAACTAAATGGTCGGGAGCTCGAAGGCTGAGAGGAGGGAGCAGGAGGGTGCTCAACACCGAGAGGGTGTGGAGTTGTGTGAGCACGACTCAGCTGGACCGTCCTACGACCAATAGGAGCCTTAAGTGCAATTCTAGGCTCCTGAGGATGTAAAGCAACAGATTGGGAGAGAGCTAGTCGGGTGATTAAACATGGTAAGGGCAAACCAGTCCGTGTTTTGGAGGACCGATACGCCTAAACAATAACCCGACACAAAAGACTTCCTAGATCAATGGAGACGCCATTGATCAAGGCATACAGCAGAAGGGCACGGTCAAGACCCACATCACTATTATGACCAGTAGGATCTAAGTTCGTAAGAACAATCCTACTGAGAATGAGGTGATCAGGGGTAAAACGAGCAGTTGAAATAGGGGTTGTCCCTTCCTAACTACTAGGTCGACCACAAAGACAACTAGCAATGACTTGTGGACTGGGAGGAGATGTCCGTGAGTAGGGAAACTCGAGATAGGACACACGAGGGGCATTTAGCAGAGTCGCTATCATGCCCGGAGTTACTCGAAAAACAACGTTCCTGAGACTGACTTCAAACGAGTCATCAACAGATACGTCATGAATATTGGAGTAAAACTCCCTAACCAACTCCACAGAAGGAGTGGGATGACCAGTGGTCAATGCCTGCCACTAACGAGACTCAAAAATGCGGGGAATGATAGTCTCGGTAAGCTCACCTAAGGCCACTTCACGCTCGACTATGGGAGTACGATGCGAGAAGTTCTGAGAATATAACTCTTGGGCTCTGGCACTATGGAAGTGAGCTTGAACGGGTGCAGGGGGATTTTGGCGAGGACGAACACGTCGAGACATGGTTTCGGCTGTAGACATAGTCAAAGACGTTAGACAAAGCTAAGGCAATGCAAAGACGTAATGAATGCATGCATGCTGACACAACAATGCCAACCGACAATGTAGGACTTGGTGCATGCCCTATGCCACTCTTCATTTTTCAAAACAATGATAAATGCCTAGTCCAAAGTGTCTCATATGCATCCCAATGCCAACTCATGTGAATGACCAACATACATGCTAATGCCAACCATTTGCAACCCAATGCCACTTCTAAATTAAAATACCTTCAAACCCAATGCAAGCTTAGTTAAACGATGTCCCAAACCTAGGATAGACATGAAATAGATATAGGGACAATGCTATGCCAATGCATGATGAAAAAGAGAATACAAACTTCATTTAGGCATTTTATCGAACACTTGGAGTGCATCCAAGTGGGAAACTCGAGCATAAGCCCATGGGAGTTCCAAAAACCTCCTAAATACACTCAAAATCCCAACAATGGCTCCACAATAGCATCAATAAACCAAAAGAATTGGAAAACAATCGAAAAAAATCTCAAAAACTGAATCCGAAACCCCTATGCACAACACACGGAAAACAACCAAAATACAAGCACCAAATCATGAAAATACAAAAGAGAAAGGGATTTACCTTGATTTGGAGATGATTTCGGAAGGAAAACACTCAATTAAACGAAGAAATTTGAGAAAAGAAGGAAGAAAATCGCACGGAAGGGGGAAAAAGCACGAAACAGAGCAGTCTGCTTGAGCGGCTCGAGCGGCGCTCGAGTTTTATAACAGGCGTTCGCTCGAGCGAACTTAAAACCCTCGAGCGGCTGTCGAGCGGTTTTCGCTTGAGTGGAGTCGAGCGAGACCACCAGAAAATCACATTTTGCCCAGTTTTGAAGTACACAACACTCACATGACTTGGACAAATACTGGAAATGTCAATTTTCACACCAAGAGTACATATCAAATGTAGAGGAGCATCATATTCCCATAAAACACGCAGTTAAAAATAAAGTATCACAAGTAATATAGACGTGCGTGTTTAAAGCGGTCCTTACTCAATCAAGAAATTTCAACCGTAAGGCGTGAGCGGGGTTGGGCTGAACATGAAACCATAAGTGCTTGGGAAGCTCATTCAAGATACAGAAAGCCAAACCCAATGCTGCTAGGACCTGAATCTTTCTGTTTAAATACTTGTTTTAGTATGTTCAAGAAAATAGAAAACTTATTCTGTTTTTCACCCCCCCTTTTTTTATTACAACTTCACTTTTTCTTTTCCTTTTGAGATACATATTTTTTCACAAACGAACCATGATGAGGTCATCTAGCCCGTGGTCAATTCTGTATGAAGATAGAGCTTCCTACCACTTTTGATTGCCTCCCCAATAAACTCACAAGTGGTGAAATGTCAATTGACCGAGTTTGGAGTGAAGTGTGTGATGCCAGTCACAGATTACACGAGATACTCATGTTCCAAACCTTTGTAAAACATAGGTATATGATACAAATCTCAAAAGATACATGCACCTAGATTTTAGAATTAACAACCCCACTATTATATAGCGCAATCATGGAGTGCATGTAGGGGCAGCAATCAATGACAATGAAACTAAACAACTAACAAATGCAATCCAAACATCAACAACAACAAAAATGAAAGTGCATGAAAAACATGTTATGCATGTTTCAGGGCTTATGTCAAAGCACAAATCCCAATAGCCTTTCTAAGAAGTTTAAACCGAAGCTTATCCAAGGGTTTTGTAAAAAGGTCGGCTAGTTGATGTTCGGTGGGAACATACTCAAGAGTCACAACCTTTGTTTCCACAAGCTCCTGAATGAGATGGTGCCTAATGTCAATGTGCTTGGTCCTAGAGTGTTGGACAGGATTTTTTGAAATGTTAATAGCACTGGTATTGTCACAATAGACGCTCATCACACCTTGGGCAATGCCATAGTCACATAGCATTTGCTTCATCCATAACAATTGCGTGCAACAACTCCCTGCAGCAATGTATTCAGCCTCAGCCGTGGAAATGGAAATTGAGTTTTGTTTCTTACTCATCCAGGCTACCAAATTCGTGCCAACATAGAAAAACCCACTAGAGGTGCTTTTCCTATCATCTGCATTACCTACCCAATCAGCATCTGAATAGCCTGCAAGTTCAGTGTTAGATTTTCTAGAATACCAAATCCCATAGTTAATCGTCTCATTCACATAACGAAGTATGCGTTTGACAGCTATCAAATATGATTCTTTTGGATTGGCTTGAAATCTAGCACACACCCCAACACTAAAGGCAATGTCTGGTCTACTTGCAGTGAGATACAGCAAACTCCCAATCATGCTCCTATACAAGGATTGCTCAACATTCTTGCCTGACAGATCAGTGCTTAGCTTAACACTAGTGCTCATGGGAGTTCTAGCATGGCTCTTGCCATCTAATCCAAATTTTGTGATAAGATCTTTTGCATATTTGGATTGAGATATGAATAACCCATCATTCAACTGTTTTACTTGAAGTCCCAAGAAAAAGGTTAGTTCACCTACCATGCTCATCTCAAATTCATTCTTCATCTCATCAGCAAACTCAAGAGCCAGAGTGTCAATGGAAGATCCAAAAACAATGTCATCCACATAGATTTGAGCAATTGTTATGTCTTCTCCAGCTTTTCTGATGAATAATGTCCTATCAACACTTCCTCTCAAAAACTTGTGGTTCTCCAAATAGGAAGTTAGTCTTTCATACCAAGCTCTGGGAGCCTGTTTTAGGCCATAAAGAGCTTTCTTCAGCCTGTAGACATGACTAGGATATTTTGGATCCTTGAAACCCTTTGGTTGTTCAACATATACTTCTTCTTGGAGAACTCCATTCAGAAAAGCACTCTTGACATCCATTTGATAGAGCTTGAAGCACATATGACAAGCGATGCTCAACAAAATTCGAATTGACTTAAGTTTGGCAACCGGAGTGAAAGTCTCATCGAAGTCTATACCCTCCATCTGGGCATACCCTTGAGCAACCAGTCTTGCTTTATTTCGCACAATGATTCCATTCTCATCAGACTTATTCTTGAAAATCCATTTTGTGCCTACCACATTGTGACTTTCTAGTCTTGGCACCAAATACCGCACATTGTTCCTCACAAATTGATTTATTTCATCATGCATAGCATTTAACCAATTCTCGTCACTTAAAGCTTCTTCGACCCTTTTTGGCTCAATTTGTGAGATGTAACTTGAGTAAGCCAATTGATTTATCACTTTCCTTCTTAGTCTCATCCCTTCATCTATGTTTCCTATAATATTTTCTTGGGATGATTCAACTTTACTCTTGAAGAAGACTCCTTTTGGATTCTTATCTTTTCATTTGATGCGGACTCCAAGTTTTCCCTTACTGCATCACTATCTTCTCTTTCAGTTCCACTTGGTAAGTGAGATGGCTCATCTTTATTCAATTTCTCTTCAGGAGCATCATTCACTACCACATTTATGGATTCTATTACAGTTCTGGTGTGCAGATTGTAGCATCTATATGCACGACTGTTTCTAGAGTATCCAAGAAAAATCCCTTCATCACTTTTGGGGTCAAACTTAGCTAAGTTTTCCCTGTCTCTCAAAATGTAGCATTGGCTTCCAAACACCTTGAAGTACTTCACATTTGGTTTCTTTCCTTTCCACAGTTCATATGGTGTTTTGGAAGTGTTTGGTCTCAGATAGACCCTATTTACAATATGACATGCTGTGTTCACAGCTTCTCCCCAGAAATGGGTAGGAACATTCTTACTGTGTATCATGACTCGAGCCATTTCTTGAATCACCCTGTTCTTTCTTTCTATCACTCCATTTTGCTGTGGAGTGATAGGGGCAGAAAATTCTTGACTGATGCCCTCTTCATCACAGAAACTCTCAAGATTTGAATTGTCAAATTCTCTTCCATGATCGCTCCTAATTCTGACTATTGCCTTTCCTTGCTCATTTTGAAGCTTCTTGCACAAGATTTTAATCACATTAGGAGCTTCAGCTTTCTCTCTCAGAAATTCCACCCATGAATATCTGGTGAAGTCATCCACCATTACCAGTATGTATCTCTTTCCCCCCAGGCTTTCAGTTCTAGAGGGTCCTATAAGATCTATGTGCAATAACTCCAAAGGTTGTTCAGTTAGGATAGCCGTAGTTTTCTTGTGAGCTGTTCTGACTTGTTTTCCCAATTGACATGACCCACACACAGGAGTCTCCACTTTACCCAGCTCAGGCAGCCCTATCACCATATCTTTCTTGGCAATGTTGGACAGATTTTTATGATTCACATGTCCAAGTCTTTGGTGCTACAGGTCTGTTGCCTCACTCTTAGCACTGTTGCAACTATATTGAAAATTAGGAGTGATGCCATAACAATTGTCAGATGTCCTCGTTCCCTGCATCATGCAGTTTCCATCATTATCTGAAACAATGCATTTTTCTTTTGAAAAGCGAACCTCAGCACCATTGTCACACATTTGACTTATGCTGAGGAGATTTGCTTTTAATCCATCAACAAACAGTACTTCCCTCAAGACGGGTAGTCCAGGTATATCAACTTCACATTTTCCAATTATATCAGCTTTTCCATCATCTCCAAAAGTTACTGTTCCACACTTGTATTCTTCAACAGTTTTAAACAAACTTCTATCACCTGACATGTGATGTGAGCATCCGCTATCAAGGTACTACACATATGTGTCTCTAGTATTTAGAGCAATGTGTGCCATATGACATGTGTTTCTTTCTCCAGTTCTGACCCACATCTTTCTAACTTTTGGAGAACCACCCTTTTTGGTAGTTGACAGTTGGTCTAACTTGACATTCAGCATCTCATTCTGCCTAGTTAAGGCCATGACTTGACTCCAAAGATTCAGATGTCCTCTTCTTGGTTGTCTATCTCCATTTTTCATGTGATTCTTCCTAAGCTTATAGCAATTTGGTCGGATGTGGCCAGCCCTACCACAATTATGACACACATAGTTTTCTTTACTATCTCTTTGTCTCCTGAATGAAGAGGTATACTTAGGAGCAGTTATGAGATGTTTACCCATGTTTGGAGGGTGCATACTTTTGCTTTGAGAAGGTGCATGTTCATACGCGATATATCTTTTCAACTTAAAACACTCCGTTACAATATGACCTGTTTTACCATAGTGATGACAAATGGGTCTTGCATTTCTAGTTTTTGGTTTCACATGAGACAGAGCACCCATTTGGACATGAGATGATTTCTTGCCCTTGTCAGATGGGTTAGTCTTTCCATTGACTGCTAATTCACAAACAAACACAGTCTTCTTCTCCTTTTTGTGGGAGACCTTTGAGGTGGTTGCAGTTTCAGAGTTTACTGCATCATATCCTAGTCCACTCTTGTCACTAGGGGACTTTCCAAAACTTAGGATTTCATCCAACTTTTGTTTCCCGCTGGAGAAGGATTTCAGCTTTTCTTTCAGCAAGGTTATTTCACTTTCATGAGTTTTTAACTCATCTTCTAGAAACACGTTCTTCATTTTAAACTGATCAGCTAGAACAATAACCTCAGTTAATTTGCCTTGAAGCTCTTTATTTTCTCTTTTAATGAAGTTTATCTCTTCAATGTGCACTTTGTTGAGTTTCCTCAATTTAACACATTCCTTGTATAACTTCTTATAAACTTCTTGCAGCTCATCTTCATATTCAGATTCATTTCCAGACTTGCTCTCATCATCCGACACATTTTCACTGTGTTGACTCTTGCTATCTACCGAGACAGTGAATGCCATGTAATTCAGATTTCTTTTTGGGGAAGAGTTCCCTGATGAATCACTTGACTCTGATTCACTCTCACTTAGGGATGCAATTTTTGCTCTTTCTTTTGCCTTTTTGTAGTTTGGACATTCCAGGCGAATGTGTCTAAAACCATGGCATTCATGACATTGCACACTGGACTTACCCTTATCTCTATTTGTTCTAGTGTGCTTCTCAGAGTTTCTATCCTTGTTCCCTGAACTTGAGCCTCTGTTGTATCTTTCAAACTTTTTCTTCTCTAGGCTCTGATTCTTTTTATTTCTAGCCACAAACATTTTCCTGAATTTCTTAGCATAAAATGCTATTTCTTTGTCACTCATAGCCAAATCATCGGATGACTCATCTGACTCATCTCTAACAGTATTGAGTGCTATGGACTTATGCTTCTTGTCCATTGGAAGAGTATGTTCATATGTTTGGAGGGAGCCCACCAATTCTTCAATTCTCATAGTATCCACATCTTTGCTTTCCTCAATAGCCGTAACCTTAGGACGAAATCTCTCAGGAAAAGATCTGAGAACTTTTATCACAACTCTATTCTAAGGAATTTTATCTCCTAGATTAAAGCGAGAGTTGACGATATCATTTAGTTTGGCATAGAAAGCATCAAATGTTTCATCATCCTTCATTCTCAACTCTTCAAAACTAGTAGTCAACATTTGAAACTTAGAATTCTTTACAGCCTTGGTACCTTCATGGGTAATCTCAAGAATATCCCAAGCTTCCTTGCAATTTTGACACATTGATATCCGTTTGAATTCTTCTTGGGATACAGTCATAAAGATTGCATTAAGCCCTTTGCTATTCCAACCGCACTCACTTATTTCATCCCTAGAGTAATTTTCAACACTTTTGGGAGTTCGAACTCCGTCAACAAGAATCTCTGGTTCTGTCCAACCATTTGTTATGGAAACCCATACTCGTTCATCCACAGATTTCAAGAATGCTCTCATTCTCACTTTCCAATAAGCATAGTTATTTCCATCAAAATATGGTGGAGATGTGAGTGATTGAGACCTATCCATTTAAACCACTACAGCAGGATCACACTCAGGAACTAAATCCTAGCGGAGTGAACCCGCTCTGATACCAATTGAAAAGCAGTGGTTCTACCCAACACTACACCTAGAGGGGGTTGAATAGGTGTAATCTAATTTTTATGACCTTTTAAAAATTAGACAAACAAGCAGTTAATAAATGAATCAAATAACTCAAATAATCAACACATGATTTTGATCACGGAGTGGAAACTCATTTGAAGAACATCTTCAAAATCTAAAACCACTCCGAGTGTAAGGCACCACCTCAAATCCACTATAGAAATTTTAGTTTGTTACAACCAATTTAGAGACACTCACAAAACCTTTGTAGTAGCTAAACTTGGCTTGCAACACCACGAGTGACCCACTCAATCTCTACACGCATGTAGTGTCGGAACTCCGACCTTCCTATAGCTTCCCACGAGAACCTCTCGATCTCTGCATCAACGGCAGCTCCGGACTCTTCCGGCCAACAAAAATGTCTACTTCAATGGACTCAAGTAAGAGTTGATTTTGAATGTGTTGTGGTGGAGAAATGTTTATCCAAGAGAGAATCAACCAAATGGGGGAGAGTTTGCTCTAAAAAGTTCTTGGAGGCCCTTAGGGTTTTTACTCTGATTCTCCACACAAGAACAGAAGTTAAGATGTTCTATTTATAGTTCCCATCAAATGAGGCGCTTCAAAACCCTACATTGTAAGAGATCTGGAACATTGGCTCAAAGCGAAGTGTTGAGCGAAGGTCGAGCGAGACAATCTGCTTAAGTTCGCTCGAGCGACATGTCGAGCGAGTATTGAGCGGTCGACTCTACCTGAGTTCGCTAGAGCTCAGTGTCGAGCGAGGGTCGAGCGACACACTCTGCCTGGGTTCGCTCGAGCTCAGTGTCGAGCGAGGGTCGAGCTATTGAATCTGCCTGAGTTCGCTCGAGCTCAGTGTCGAGCGAGGGTCGAGCGGTTGAATCTGCCTGAATTCGCTCGAGCTGTATGTCGAGCGAAGGTCGAGCGGTGTATTCTGCCCAAGTTCGCTCGAGCGCTCTGTCGAGCGAGGGTCGAGCGAAGTCACTTTCTTTGACCATTCTTCAAGCCTTTCCGCAACAACACTTGTTACAACACTATTTTACATAGGTTTTCACAAGAATATGCCAATACGCTCATTTTTCCCTCAACAATTTTCTTCTATTTTTTCTCAAAACAATTATGGTAAATTCGTCTATATTGAATTTAATTTTTAACATGAACTAAATTTTCTTTATTTTAAGAAAACGATGTAATCTAGTTTCAAATTATACTTGATTTTTTATGCTAATTTAAAGTAATTCTTTCTTTGTTTGTTTGATTAATTCTGAACTTATTGCTTCTAATTAACTGACCATTAATTAGATATTTTAATCTTGTGATTTGCTATCAAAAGAGGAAATTATAAGATAGATCTTGAGTATTTTAGCATAGGTAAATATAGAAATCGAAAGACTTGTATGAATCTATGTAGTATTAAAATTATTGATCTTATTACTTTCTTGCTTTATTAATTTGCATACTCTTGTGTAAAATAATGAACAAGAATAATTTCCAATTGATTATCGAAAGAGACTTTTAGATGAATAAGAGATTTACTAACAAACAGAGAGAATTAAATTCAATTAGTTAGATGAGTAAAGCATAGTGGGGGATTAGGTAAAATCAATTTCCTAGAAGTTTTCTTTCTCATTAATTTGATCTTTCAACAACAGTTTTCTTGTCCTTTAAATATTTTCTTCAGATTGATTTTATTTCAAATTACAATTATAAAAATTTTAGTGGCTTTTCTAAATAAAGTTAAGATTAGTATAATTTGCTTATCAAAAGTACGTTACCAATCCCTGAGGACGATACTCTTCTCATCAATTTTACTATAAAACTATGATACTGTGCACTTATAGTTTTGCACCAACCAAATTTTTGACGCCATTGTCGGGAATTGATTTATTCTTATTTTTTCCAATATCGATACAAAGTAATCTTGGTTTTAATTTAGAATTGTATTTTATTTTATTTTTATATTTTGTTTTTTTGCTCTACAGGTGTCTTTTTTATGTTGGATGCGCCGTGCTAGAATTCGTGATATTGTTCCTTTTGATCCGGAGATTGATAGAACTCTTAGATCCAAGAAAAAATTAAATACTAAACATGGCTGACGGACAACATGATGCACTACAACGCACATTGAAGGATTATGCACGACCAGTTGTAAATGACAATTACTTAGGTATAAGACGTCAACCCATTAATGCCAACACCCTTGAGCTCAAACCAGCCTTGATTAGCATGGTGTAGCAAGCCTAATTTAGCAGATCGTCAATTGATGATCCCAATATTTATTTGGCAATGTTTTTAGAGATTTACAATACTGTAAAGATTAATGGTATTACTGAAAACACCATTAGACTGAGATTGTTTCCTTTTTCTTTGAGGGACAAGGTAAGAAGTTGGCTACAATCTGTATAACCGGAAAGCATCACTAGTTGCCAAGATATGGCTGAAAAGTTTCTTGCTAAATTCTTTCCACCTGTAAAAATAGCCCAACTCAGGACTGAGATTGGTTAATTCAAGTAAAATGATTTCGAGTCACTCTATGAAGCATGAGAGAGGTATAAAGATTTGATTCGACACTGCTCTTAACATGGATTGCCGGATTGGTTGCAAATTCAGATGTTCTATAATGGGTTAAATGAGAAAACTCGAACTATGGTTGATGCTGCTACTGGCGGAACTTTGATGTCAAAGACAGACGAGAGTGCTACTTCTCTTTTGGAAGAAATGACCTCAAATAATTATCAATGGCCAACTAAAAGATCTATGGCTAAGAAAGTTGCTGGAATTCATGAATTGGAGCCGTTAGCAACCCTTTCAGTTCAAGTTGCTACTTTGATTATCAGATTTCAGCTTTGACCACCCAAAGGATACCACAAAGTGCAGAATATGTTGCAGCTACAAATATGACAGCTCCGAGCAATGAAGCGAGTCAAGAACAAGTTCAATATATCAACAATCGGAACTATAACTATCGTGGTAATCCTATGCCAAATTATTGTCATTCAAGATTTCAAAATCATGAGAATTTGTCATATGAAAATACAAAAAATGCGTTGCAACCTCAACGTCCTCCAGGATTTGATAGTTAAAGAAGCGAGAAGAAGATATCACTTGAGGATGCCATAGTTTCCTTTGTTCAATAGACAAATGCAAGGTTGGAAAAACTAATTCACAATTGGACAACATTGAAACTCATTGTAGCAATATGGGAGCCACTATGAAGAATCTTGAAGTGCAACTTGGGCAATTGGCCACGACCATCAATGTCCAACAAAGAGGAACTTTTCCTAGCAACGCAGAAGTGAATCTAAAGGAACAATGTAAGACCATCACACTTAGGAGTGGAAGAGAGAGTGGAATACAAATTGAGAGGTCACCATCAAAGGAAAGCAACTCCACCTCTACAGCTACGAACAATGGCCAAAGTAAGAATAAAATAGAAGAAAAGGAGATTGTTGATAATACACTAAGAGAGATTGACATGCGTCTAAAAATTTCATTTCCTGACAATCCTTATATTATCTCCACTCCACTTCCTTATCCTCAACGTTTTCAAAAACAAAAATCAGATAAGCAATTTTCTAAGTTTTTGGATATTTTAAAAAAAATTCACATAAATATTCCTTTTGAAGATGCCTTAAAACAATTTCTAAACTATGTCAAATTCCTAAATGACATCATTTTCAAGAAGAGAATGTTGGAGGAGTTTGAAACAGTGAAATTTTATGAAGAATGTAGTGTTATTCTTCAAAAGAAGTTGCCTCAAAACTTAAAAGATCCGAAGAGTTTTACTTTGCCTTACACTATTGAAAATTCATTTTTTTATAAATTTTTATGTGATCTTGGTGCTAGCATTAATCTTATGCCACTTTCTGTTTAGAGGAAATTAGGACTTGGAGAGATGAAACAAACAACAATTTCTTTGCAATTAGCAGATCGATCCATCAAGTATTCACGTGGAATCATATAATACATATTGGTAAAGGTGAATAAATTTATTTTTCCTGCTGATTTTGTGGGGTTAGATATGGAGGAAGATGAAGAAATCTCACTAATTCTTGGCCGACCATTCTTGGCTACAAGAAGGGCTTTAATTGATTTTCAAAATGGTGAATTAACATCTAGAGTTAATAAGGAAGAGATTATGTTCAACATTTACCAAGCCATGAAATTTTTAGAAGATTCAAGTACTTGCTTTCGGGTAGATGTCATTAACCAATATGTAGAAGAAGCCTTTCAAGAAGATATGCCAGCCGATCACCTAGAACGATGTATCACTACTTCATCTCAAGCATATGATTTTAATAACTCTGCTATTTGTAAATCTGATTTACCTTTTGTTAGTGAATAATTTCTCCACTATGTATTTGCCTTGGAAGCATTGCAGCAGATTACATCACTTAGTAATGAAGTGAGGAGGCTAGAGCCGATGGTAGTAGCAAACTACAACTTTAGAGTTGAAGCAATTACCTGAGCATCTTCGTTATGCATTCTTGGGTAATAGTTATACATTTCCAATGATTGGTACTGTATCTGTAACAGCCCACTATAAATTCAATTGTGAAATTTCTATTAGCTTTAGGAACCTCGTGAAGACTCCATAAGTTTTCACGAATCTATTAATCGTATAGGTTTTAGTCTAACTATATAGTTAGTGTTATTATTTACTATGGTATCAGAAGTGTGTTTTTGATTATTGGAGATAGTTAGAAGTGTCAAAATGTATTATGGTTTGTGCCATTAGACTCGGAGGGTTATTTAAGGTCTTATGGCGTAATAACATTTTTTCATATTTTCGGACGAAACATCGGTTCAAAATTGTGGATATTATTGGATAAAAATATCCTAAGTTAATTTTGTGGATATTATTGGGTGAAAATATCTTGAGCTAATTTTTAGAGATATTATTAGATAAAAATATCTTAAGCTGATTTTTGTAGATATTATTGGATAGAAATATCTTGAGATGATCTTTTATAGATATTTTGGGTAGGAGAAACCTACACTCAACTCTCAACTCCAGCCTTATCATCTTCCATATCTCGTCCATAAGTATCTCCAGCCACCACCCATGAAATTATCTTCATTTACACTTTCCATTAAAAGAATATCAAACACTCTCTCTCGGACAGCTTTTAGGAGTTCTTTTGCACGCCCATTTCGAAACTTTTATAAGTGTTTTATCGTAAAGTCTCATTCATATAAGTTGTTACTTTTTTAGTCTAGTTTATGTGGATATCTTATTTGTCCCATTTGAAAATCATTTGGTCAGTCAAATATTGTGTAAACTATAGAAAGGTCATTTTGGGAGATAAACTGGAGAATATGTTATAGTTTGGAGTTTTTGACCAAACTAATGGATAGATATTGGTCCGAAATTTTTATGGAGTATTGTTAACATGTATATATGATTATTGGTTGAGGCTTTTTGCATGATTAAAGGTTTTGATGAAAGATTTTCTTAGATTTAGAAACTTAGAAACTGGAAGAGGAAAAACAGTTTCTGTTTTGAGAAAGTTTAACTCTTTGGTGGTCTAAACCTATTCCAATGACTTTGATAATTTTATTGGAGGATCCTAAACATCTTATATACATGTTATATTATTATTTTGAAGATATTTGATGTTAGTTTCAAAGATATGAAATTTTATGCAAAGAGATATTCAGATAAGCCAAAGTGTGGATGTTCTTGGCTGAATTTATGTTTTGGTTAATTTTTAACCATGTGATTTTGAATTAGAAGCTTATATATGTTTTAGGACATTTTTTTAAATCATGTGATGGTTTGATTTGAAGATCACATCTTTATAATTTTATTGGAGGATCCTAAGCATCTTATATACATGTTATATTATTATTTTGTAGATATTTGATGTTAGTTACAAAGATATGAAATTTTATACAAAGAGATACTCAAATAAGCCAAAGTGTGGATGTTCTTGGCTGAATTTATGTTTTGGTTAATTTTTAACCATGTGATCTTGAATTAGAAGCTTATATATGTTTTAGGACATTTTTTTAAATCATGTGATGGTTTGATTTGAAAATCACATCTTTATAAGTTATAGATCAAAAGGTTAATCAAAACAAATTAGAAACAAAAATCAATAGAAATAGCATATGAGAATTTCGGCCCTATGGAGTTTTAATAGTTGTGATTAGTTTTAAATTTTTCTAAATTGATATTTGAGTTGAGGATAAAATTTACATGAAGCATGTAAATTTTGGTGACTTTTGGAATTAGTATACAAAATCCTTAAGTTATGGGTTAAACGGTCATTTTCCTACAAGTTAGTATTTTCCATATTTCAAATTATTAATGATTTAGTTCTAACTTTTAGAACCACTAATTACAGTTCCTCGTAATCGCGCTTGAAGTTTTATAAGAAACGTAGAGATCGAGGTAAATTAGCTTTTAACTTACTAGCAGTCTACTGTGTATGTGTGCTAAGTAAATAAACTACAGTGTATGTGTGTGTGTTATCATATATGTCATGCCATGCCAAGTCATCACGTAACTGTCTGTTATACAGAATTTATTCTGTCATCAGTTTTTATCTGTTACATAATATATTCTGTCATGTATTGTTATACATTACAAGTACATCATGCTAAGTATGCCATCTATTACATGTATGCCAAGTCATGTAATATTCACTGTTACAAGTATGTCATGTTAAATATGTTGTCTATTATATGTTATGCCATGTTACGAAATGTTTCTATCTCAAGTTGGTCATGTATTTCAAGTTATGTTCAAGTCACATTATGTTACGTCAGGGATTTAGTCCTTTCGTATTCATGTCACGTTTCATCTTGAGTTACATTTAGTTTCGTGGGTTCCACAACAACTGTGGCACACGAAATATGGGGTCACAGCAATTGTGACGCATACACTACGTGAGACACAGCAATTGTGACACGTAGGATACATGGGGCCACAACAACTGTGGAGTATGTATTTAGCTGCAATGTGACGCGTAGAATACATGAGGCCACAACAACTGTGGAGTATGTATTTAACTGCATTGTGACGTGTAGAATACATGGGGCCACAACAACTGTGCAGTATGTATTTATACGTAGAATACATAGGGCCACAACAACTGTGGAGTATGTATTTAATTGCATTGTGATGTGTAGAATACATGGGGCCACAACAACTGTGGAGTATTTATTTTTCATGATAAGTCAAGTTTCAGATCAAGTTCATGTCAAGTCAAGTTCAATTTACGTTTCAATTTAAGTTATGTCAATTATGCTATGTACATGGGGCCACAACAACTATGGAATATATATTTTTCATGTTAAGTCAAGTTTCAGAACAAGTTTATGTTAAATCAAGTTTCAGATCAAGTTCATGTCAAGTCAAGTTCAGTTCACATTTCAATTTAAGTTATGTCAATTATGCTATATTGTACGTCAAGTTATGCTTTAATTACTTATGAATTTGATTATACATTCATACTTTTACTATCATCCATGCATCATTAGCCTGTGTGGAAGTTTTTTGTTAACTTAAGATTTGTAATCAAATCTCATTATGGTAGTCCTAACTACCATTCCTCCCGAATGGTAGATTTTGTTACAGGACCTGAAGGAAAATCAGGAGCTGACCAACTAGACACAATTGACTAAGCGACAGTGCGACATCAATGTTAATATAGTAGTTAACATAAATTACTACTTGTACGATGGAGTTGCATCTTTAGTACTTTTTGGATCATAACTATTTTGGACTACTATTGTGATTTTAGTTGTTCAATGGGTTTTTATGTATGAAGTATGTTTTAAGCATTTGTGATATTTTCAATTTGGTGCATAGTATTGCTAAAGAAAAAAATTATCCGCTGTGAATATTGCATATTGTTAGATGCATGTTAGGAACATTGCATCTTATATGTCATGAACGGGGGCAGGTAACCTTGTATTGCATGTCTCGATGCTTCAAATGTCCGTCCGATCCCAAACGGAATTTGGGGGCATCACAGTATCACTCACACCTGAAGAAGAGGAAAAGTTGTTGTGTGTTAAGGGAGTATAGAACAGCCTTGGGATAGACTATTTATGACATAAAAGGTATAATCCTTCCATTTGCGTGCACAAAATTTTAATGGAGGAACTTTATAAACCGACGATCGAGCACCAAAGAAGATTAAATCTAGCAATGAAGGAAGTCTTTAGAGCTGAAATTTTGAAACTCCTCAATGCTGGAATTATTTATGCTATTTCAAATAGCTCATTGGTAAGTCCAGTGCAGATTGTACCAAAAAAGCATAGAATGACGGTAGTGAAAAACGACAATAATGAGTTTATTCCTACAAGAACAGTCACGGGCTGGCGTGTATGCATGGATTACCGCAAGTTGATTAAATTAATAAGGAATGATCATTTTCACTTCCATTTATTGATCAATTATTGGATCGATTGGTTGGGTATTCCTATTATTGCTTCTTAGATGGTTATTCGGCATATAACCAGATTGTCATAACCCCTGAAGATCAGGAGAAAACTACATTCATATGTCCCTATAGAACATTTACTTTTAGAAAGATGCCATTTGGATTGTGTAACGCTCCGGTGACATTTCAACGTTACATGATGGCTATCTTTTCTGATATGGTGGAAGATATAATGAAAATTTTCATGGATGACCTTTTAGTTTTTGGTATCTTTGTTTTTTATCATGTTTGCATAATTTAGCTCTTATTTTGTAGAGATGTGAAGATAAAAATCTAGTTCTAAAATAGGAGAGGTGTCATTTCATGGTTCAAGAAGGGATCGTGCTTAACCATAGAGTGTCATCTAAAGGAATTGAAGTTGATCGAGCTAAATATTTATAAAGGATGGGAATCAGAAGCTTTTTGAGACATACGGGATTTTATAGAAGATTTATAAAGGATTTTTTTAAACTCTCTAAACCTTTATGTAATCTTCTTGAAAAACATTTTACATTTGACTTTGATGATATTTGTGTGCAGGCCTTTAATGCAATCAAGGAGAAACTAGTTTCAACACTAATTATGATTGTACCTGATTGAAGTCAACATTTTGAAGTCATGTGTGATATAAGTGACGTTGCAATTGAAACAGTGTTAGGACAAAGGTGAGACAAACTGTTTAGGGCCATCTATTATGCAAGCTGAACATTGAATGAATTTCAATTAAATTATACAATAATTGAGAAGGAGATGCTTGCTGTGGTGTTTGCTTGTGACAAATTTCAGTCTTACTTCATTGGTACAAAGGTGATAGTGTTCACTGATCGTGCAACACTTCTCTATTTGTTTCGCAAGAAGGATGCTAAGCTTAGGCTAATTCATTGGATCATACTTCTTCAAGAATTTGATTTGGAAGTTCGAGATAAGAAAAGAAACGAAAATTCAGTTGCTGATCATCTCTCCCAGCTGGAGATAGAGGAAGAAAGATCAGATTCAGTAATCTAATAAGCATTTCCTAATGAGCAGTTGTTTGCATGTGAGTTTTTTGAGTTTGAAAGATTTGTTACTCTGCCCCTTTGATTCATTCCTATCTTAAATTATAATCATAAGACATAAACTTTTGGTACTTAAGTTTAAAAGACATAATCTCTAAGGAAAACGATGTCCCCATCCTTGACCCCGACCCCAACTCAGTATTTCGCCGCTACGGAGGATTAGTTTTTGATCTCGAGACGGATAATGTGATAGAGAATGAAGTTATCAAATTGGACCAACCAATGGGAAGGAAAGCTGAGAAAGGAAAACGAAAGGCCCTAGGCAGGCAAGCAGAGGAAAATTTCCAACTCAGAAAGATGAAGTATACTCTTTTGGAGGAGTCACGCGCTCAGGAGAAAGAATTTTATCTCCTTAAGGCCGAGAAGATGGAATATGACACGGAGAAAGTGGAAAAAAATTATGTCAAGAGGATGAAAGACTGAGGTTAGAGACCGAGAAAGTGGAGCTTGCGAAGAAGGAATTAGATCAGCGCATTATGATGATGGATGTGAGTGGTATGCCAGAAATGCAACGGCTATGTTTCCAACAACTCCAAAGAGAAATCATGGCGAAACGCAGTCATGTAGCAAATGTGGATTGATTGTATATAGTTGTATTTCTTATTTTATGTTTCGAACAATGTTATGTTGTAAAAATTAATGTAAATATTTTTGCCTACTTTTGATGATAGTGTAAATTGATATTTTTATTCAAGTAAATTAGCCATTACAATTTTAGTTTCAAATTATAAATTACCTCAAATATAGTCGACTATTATACTTAAAGAAATACGAGGTCAAACTTGATTACCATTAATATAGTCACTACTAACATTAAGGAAATACAAATATAAAGCAGATTAACTCAAACATAGTTTAAAATAACATGAAGGAAATAATAAAAAATAATGCACAACTGAGCTTAATGTTGGGAATATAATAACCATTGATGTTCAATTAGATCTTCTTGAAGCTGATGATGTGCCGAGCTATCTCTAATATGATGATAACGCTGGATGAAGTCCGTAAGCTCAGTGGTATGATTGCGCGACAATTCTGGGATATCATCATCAAGTTGATCATACTCAATGTTTAGACTCTCATTATCATCACGCTCGTCTTCAAAATGATCATATTATGTGGAATAACGCATGCTTTCATTATATTTGTTAGTTCCTTCACTTTGAACATTCTAGAAGGTCCACAAATAACAGCAAATCATTGTTAAAGTATCCCTAATGCACGCTCAACATCTTTTCTTGTGGATTCTTGTGCTTTCACAAAATTTTTCTTCTTATTCCCTCGTGGTGATGGAATTGTCTTCACAAAAGTTCGCCACTTGGGATAAATACCGCCTGCAAGGTAATATTCCATAGTATAGTCGTTGCCATTGATTGTGTAATTGACTGGAGGAGCACACCCTTGGGCAAGTTCCTTGAAAATAAAAGATATCTCTAGCACATTAATGTCGTTGTGTGAACCGGGCATACCAAAAAATGCATGTTATATCCAGAGATCATATGAAGCAACTGCTTCTAAAATAATAGTTGGTTCACGGATATGGCTAGAGTACATACCTTTCCAGGCTACGGGATAATTTTTTCACTTCCAATGCATGCAATCAATGCTTCCCAGCATTCCAGGGAATCCTCATTGTTCAGCAACAGCAAGCAAACGGGTAATATCATTGGTATTTGGAGATCGCAGATATTCATCCAAAAAAACACTTACTATTGTCTCAGAAAAACTTTTAAGGCTCTTCATTGCGATGCTTTCACCAATACATATGTATTCATCCATAAAATCTCCAGTAACCTTATACGCCAGCATTCTAAGTGCTGCAGTTATCTTTTGCATAGAAGATAAACCGAGTCTTCCGGCATTATCTCTTCTCTGCACGAAGTACGGCTCGTAAGACCCTACCTCATTTAGAATACGGAGAAATAGGGGACGGCTCATCCGAAATCTCATTTGAAATAGATTTGAGGGATATACTGGATTTTCTGCGAAATAATCGCGAAATAGGCGCTCGTGCCCCTAAATATGATCACACCGAATAAACTTACGATGTTGGCGATTGTCACGATGCCTTGATGACTATCCATCGGCCTCGTCATTAAGAACAACATCGCTATCATCTTCAGATGATACGTATGTCAACAATTTGCGAAAGAAGGTACGAGCCGTTTAATGAAGGGAGTAGAAGATCAGGGGAGACTATTGAATTTCGATTCTATAAATCAAATGAAACTTGAGTTTGTGAGAATGTGAATACTAGCAATATGCGTATTTATGGAGGAAAAAGTTACTATTACATATATGACAAAAAATGTTACCGTTTGATAGAAGAAGTAAAAAGTTACCATTGGAGAAAAGACAAAAAATGTTACTGTTGGAAAAATGACAAAAAATATTACCGTTATAGAAATTAGTGTAAATTTCATCATCAATACGTAACTAGGTATTACCATTAGAAAACGGATAAATAGTACTAAATAAAAAAAATTTGGCCATCACTTTAGAAAATGTATTGCGAATAAAAAAAAATACTATTTTTATAATACAAAATTTCGGTTTGAAAAAAAAATACTATATTGGATAGTCAAAACCGTATAAATATTTAATAGAAAGTTATATTTGAAAAAAAAGATAATAAGACAAAAGAGTTAGTAGTTAACATTGTAAATGGAAGAGAAAGAAAAAAATAATAAAAAAAGAATAGAGAGATATTATTTAATATAATAGAGATAGGGATGGGGAATGAGATGTAGGAAGTTTTTAGAAAATGAATAAAATTTAGAGATAAATTTGAGAAAATGTGATTTTGAATTAAATTATAGGAATGGGGATGAGGGACCGGATGTGAATGCTCTTATATCAGTTTTGTACTGTTCACTATTAGTTTTCATTCTTTATTACTTTTTATTTAATTGAATTTTTTAAAATTTAAAAATAAAATATAGAGCATTTAGATAGGAAAAATTAGTTTACGGATAAGATGTTAAGTATCCAGTAATCAAACTTGGCCATGTTGGTAACTTGGTGGTCAAGGTTTTATTATTTTCCTTACAACTTGATATGCCTAATATTATATTTAATTGAGTCGTTCTACACAGCCTCTCACTGTTACCCAACTTTCACATACCAAGCTTATGTGTCATTTACTGTTTTTTTTTTTTTTGTAAAAAATTTTTGAAGTATGCATTCTCTCTCTCTCTCTCTCTCTCTCTCTCTCTCTCTCTCCAAATTAAAAAAAAAAAAACACGAAACTTAAATTGGCTGTAAAAAAAAATTAGATCAAATAATTTATTTCGCATCCAATTCTAGAGATCAAACTTCAAAGCCTTTCAAGCAACCAATCCTATGTTAACTCATCTAGATTTGTCCGTGTTAACACAGGATTCCATATGCTTTATATCATCAATTTATCATCAAATAAAATGGAGCATCGCTTTGGAACTAATCCTATGTTAACTCTTCTTCTTCTTCTTCTTTCTTTTTTTTTTTTTTTTTCCTTTCTCTTTGTTCTATTTTTCGGGGAGAAATAATAATATGCTCAAAGATACACAGATACTAGGTTCTTGGGTTAGTTTGGAAACCCCGTTGTAGTGGTGGGCTCTCCTTCATTTTTGTCTTCATTAAACCACTATCGTATTCTTCATTTTCAAGAAGAGCAACCAGCACAAATTCTTCGTTCTAGCCCAAATTTCCAGCTCACTAGACTCGTTATCTGCGGCCAATTCATCTATTACTAGGATTATCACCAACATTCTCACTAAATGCGGTGAGGGAGATGTGGCTGAGGTCTTTGTTGAGGGAGCAATCTTTGAGGGTTTCTAGAGTGAGAAACTGAAGGGGTTGGGGTTTTTATTGGAGGCAAAATTTGTGAGCTAATTTCTGGGGTGAGCTAATTTCTAGGGTGAGACTGAAGGGGCTGGGGTTAGCTAGTTAAGGAGATTTCAGGTGATGGGTGTTGGGATGAGGGGATCTTGTTACTCGTTAGGGCGAGGGAGAAACTAGGTTACTTGAGTGAGGGGTGAGGGAGGACCGTGACGTGACGCTTAAATCGGGTTTGCAAGGTCAGGGAGTGTGGTGTGCGATGAATCAACTGGAGGATGAGTAGATTCTTTGTATTTAATTAATATTTGTCCGTTACATAGAAAATAATTCAATAGCTTCTTAATTTAATTAGTTTAATTAATGTTTCTATATATATAGTCATTCTTTTTCTCTTAATTAATTTTTTAAAATAGGTGAATCAAATTAAATAATTTTAATAATAAATAATATATCTACTAATATATATATATATATATATAATATAGGAAAGTCGCCCAAATAACACCATCATCATCTCCTCGTTCCAGTATAGTGGGAACTCGAGGTACAGATATCTGTTGATGAATAATAATGTTTTTGTTTTTGTTTTTTTTAAATTACAGTACCTGCACACAATCTGAACTGTAATGATGATAGTTGCATGCATTGCATTAATTTTCTACCCCACCATTAACGGTCCCAACTTTCAGCAGCCAATTAATATATATTTTTGGTCGATCCCTCTCATCCATTCGAATCCCATGCATGCAAGAAACCCCTTTCATTTAATTCTCCTTGTCCTTACTCTCTAGTGGAGTGGTTGATGAGTCAACTCCCTCACCAATATATTTGAAAGTCTGTCAAGATTAATGTTTATATAATTCACGTGGAAGGTGGAGAAATATTGTTTTTTTCTGAATTTATAGTGATATAAAGATAGACCAAACTTTTCCATAAATGGAAACTATATATAGCAGTATTTTTATAAATAAAACAACTATTCATAAAAGAAAAGAAAATGAAGGGTTATATATTAAAGAAAGAAATATATATACATATATATATTTATATATATAAGAAGAGTAACAATAATTTACAAACTATATATTAAAATTCCAAATTGCTTAATATTTGTAGATCACATATATGACCTGTAATTTTTTTTTTTTTTAAACTTAAGTAACAAAAGTTTATGTCTTATGATTATAATTTAACATAGGAATGGATCGAGCGGGCCGAAGAGTAACAAATCTTTCAAACTCAAAATTACTTCATATTTATTTGCATGCATTTTCAATTTTCTTTTTTTTTTTAAAAAAAATATAAGTGATTTATTTTATAATCATTTAATTAAAGTAAGAATGAATGATGTACGTGGCTGAACATGTCAACTTGAGAAGTACTTATACAGGTTATTGTTAGAAAAACTTAACTCATAGATATGTACATACTCTCTAAAACTTGCTAATATATCTGGCTAGTGTGGACATTATAACTCAATGTGCGGTAAAAGTGTTGAGAACATTATAGACTAGCACAAAAGGTTTTTCAGTGCACTTTTTTGTGGTATTAGTACCAGTAAGGTTGCTCGAGTCTTCTTTCTCTCCCAAGTAAGTCATTGCAGATCATATATGATATTTGTGCACCTCTTGAGCTTAATGTAATACCAACTACCATTGCATGATAACTAGGGCAAAGTCTGAATAAATAAGTACGACTTAATTTAAATATAAAAATCTTGCTCGAGGTTATACGAGCATCAAATGAAGATAAAATTGCGTAGAAGCTAAAAGCGCACTGCATGCATGTTGAATACATAAACAAAAGTTCATGATTACGTTATAAAATCCTTGGAATAGCTTTTTATCAATTTTCATGGCCCTTGATTAGTGTTTCTCAATACATAATGCGAGTCAGCGATGCATGTATTTCTTCCAATGTGCACCCTCTAGTCTTTAGCACTAGTTTTGCGAAGAAAAAAAACCCAAAACCACATATGCCCGCATATATGAAAAATGTTCCTGAAAAAAAGAACAATATTCCCCATAAGAAATGTGCACGACACACTGGAATTAAGACATAAGTAATCAAAAGAGGCAAGCATTCACCGGCTAGGCTCCAGGAGAATGAATAGCTAAAAGTGTATGAAACCACCCAAGAACAAAACCAATTCACCAGATTGCAAAAGGTTCCAGCTGAACCCTTTATATTTATTGGAACTATCTAAAGAACAGAACAAACTATTAACAAGAACAAAAAGAGATATAACAATAATAGAACATAAAATATATATATATATATATATATATATATATATATAGCATAATCCAACCTCCTACACACACAATCCATGGTATTTTAGCCATGCCAACACTACAAGAAATTGCTTCATTTCCGGCGGGTCAAGTCGCCGAAAAAAATACATAATTTAGCCGCTATTAGTCATTACCCGCTATTTCTAGTCGCCACCAAATAGTCGCTATTAAAGAGCCAAGTAAAAATTTTTTCGGCTACTTTGAGAGTTGCCAGAAATACCAATTATTTTCGGCAATAATAATAGCCGCAAATGAATAAAATTTTGTCGCAATAATTTTTGCCCATATCCATCATCCATTGCCAAAAATAATTTCCGGCTATATTTTTTAGTTGGAAATATCTATTTGCGGCTACATGTTCAAAGTCGAAAATAGGTATTGGCTAGTTGTAAGTAGCCAATTTCTTTTTCGGCTATATATTTTCGCCGAATATACGTATTTGCTGCTACGTTTGTAGCTGGAAATAGTGCTGGCTTGTTGTATTTGACAATTTTATTTTTCGGCTACATATTTGTCGTCAGAAATAGTTGCAGGCATTGTTGGCTGGCCAAATTTAAAGGTAATAAAACTTAAAAGTACTTGCTTGTTAATAAACCAAAAAATACTATATTTGGAGAAATTCAGTTTTTGTTTGAAACATCATTCATATAACCTCAAAGTACATATTTGAAGCTTAACCATTGCACTACCATTGTTTTAAGTTTTACATAAAACCATCCAATATATCACAATGGAATATAAATTTACAAGTGAAAGTTTTTCTATATGGGTTTAGCTAGCTTTTCCATCAATCTTCGACAGCTTCTGAAATGTTTTTGCTCTATTTCTTGATATTTTGGTTCAATCCTATGAGAAATAAGAATAAAAAATAGGTCATGAGGTTTTAGAGATGTCATCAAACACAAGCTAGCTAGCATGCACAACCAACCAGATAGAATGAAAAATGCAATAAATCTTGAGGCCAGCTATCGTCAGTAAAAATTACATCATATGCAGTCCTGGAAAACAGAGAAAAATACAAAACTACTTGTAGCCGAAGAAGATCATATGAAGACAACAAGACAATTCAAGAGGTTCACAAAACAATTTCAATTTGATTCTACCAGTTAACACGAAACTAATAACCTATTATAAGTTATCAAGACTCGAAGTGGAGGGATATGAATTAGAAAAAACCATGCAAGAACAAAGGGTGGTAACCCGCTGACTCCATTCTTCTTGAGTAATTCAAACCAAACCCACTGCTCATATATAGAGGAGTATTCCACCCAACCCTCCCAATTTTGACCACAACGACCATATATTTAACTTTCTATAAGTCCATAGAAACAGAAAGGGCATGCAGAAAATCAACCTACAAATCATAACTAGCAGGAGGAAGTAAAAATAAGGCTCCCATACCTCATAAAAGGAACCCTTGGCCCCTATTCCCTAGTCTCCAAGGCTAAGGAACCGACATATCACTTTTTTTGTTTGTTTGTTTAATTTTTTTTTAAACTTCCAATATGGTTCCCTGCATTATCATTATTTTAACTTTCCATTAACGTAATATCCCATTGCCCAACCATCTCTCCATCAAATTGTACAATTCTCGGGGAATTTCATCACTATGATGTATCATTGCCTTACAATAAACTACAATTCCATCCATTGACAACCATTCTCAAACCAACCAATTAAGACAGACTACAATACGATCATCAAACACTAACTTTAAAAGATCCTTAATTTTCGTTACTTTACTGCATCTCACTAAGATGTCAAGGTGGCAAAACTGGGAATTTGAACTAAAACAATTGTTGTAAAAAATGGAGTTGGGGGACAGAAGAGAGAACTGCCGAGAGAAGAAAAGATGAAGTGAAAATGAAAGATATTATTGCATTGTATATGATTCCTACATGAGAGAGATATTTATATACAACATTTGAGCTTAAATCCTTTGTCTGAGAAAGTCACCTGCTGTGCTGTGGTGTTGTCGATCCTCTTTATCTGAATTTTCTTTCTCGTCATTTTCCTGGAAAGGGATAAGCCAACCATACACAAGTCTTTTTCACTCACAGGGATCGAATCATATAGAGTGAGTCAATATCACTGATATTACCAATCAAATAAATTCTGATTGGTTAAAAAAATAAGTATGTCACAGTAACATATGAAAGAATTTTCCCTTTCCTCTCAATTATAAAAGGAAAAAAATGTGTGATGTATCAAGCTTAACAAGGTCATTTTTCATGGGATTACATATTATTAAAAATTTCTTGCCTAGGAACACCAACATTCCTAGGCAAGACCAACATTTCTAGATTACATCAATTTTTATTCTCAATAAAGTACTTAATAACTCAGACGATTTGAGCAAGCACTACAATCACATCTATTGCAGATGCAGATGTAGGTGTAGATTGCAGATGCAAATTATAGGTGCAGATTGCAATGTAAGTGCAGATTACAGGTGCAGATGCAGGTGCAGATTGCAGATGTAGGTGCAGATTACATATGAAGGTGCAGATTGCAGATGCAGGTGCAGATTGCAGATGCAGATGCAGATGCAGATTGTCTATTGTAGATGCAGGTGCAGAGTGCCTATTGTAGATGCAGATTCCATGCAATGAAGAATATGTATAGAATTTTAAACCCAAGAAACAAGAATGAACAAAAGTCCTATACAATTTTGACATTTTCTTTCTACTCTCTGGTAGATGTATACTTTACAACATGTAAATCAACAAGCAGGAGTAAATTGCTCTACCAAAAAGATATCAATTTACTGCAACATGGTAAAACAAATCAACTGAAAAACTCTGCAACATGTAAAGAGAGCTGGCACTCCATCCTTGGATATATCAATTGCAACAAAACACCTAGAAGTCCAAACAGATCAAAGCAGTAATATTATCCTCCGCAGACTGGCAACTGTTTGCAATGCACCGCTTAAGTTAGATCATAGTACAATGGGGTAAGTTTATGTTTCATTTTTTCTAAGTAGTTATATATTATTTTTTACAAGGATTTATACATGTACATAGCTTAATTGGATTTCTTTTGTCCCTTTAAAGAAGACTGCTTGGTCAAAATTTAGAATGCTTTTTTTTTATGGGTACGCGTAAATGTAAGGTAGCCTCTCCTATATCACAAGGGTACTAGGCTTTGAGATACTCTGCATTGAGGGAAGGTTGTTTTTAAGAGTTAATCAAGTGATTACAATTGACAATATATACCACATACACAAGAGACAGTCATATTTGATCAATAGAGGGAAAAGACCAAAAAATAAAGAAAAATACAAATTGAGCTTCAAAGAACCAGCATCTCTCTCACAAAGATTCCATGATTGTTCCAAACCCCAGCAACTGGTCCTATGACAAAGGTACCCTCATAGCCTTATCCCTCCCTCTTCCTATGATATATCCTACACGTGTGGTTTGAACATGAAAAACCTAACATGTGCGCCACGTCAACATACTCCATTTGTCCTGTGAGTTCCACCATATAATTTCATCCGACCTGTACGTGTTAATTAGACCAAAACAATTCACAGGTAAAATCCTTTTTTGCGAATCTTCCATTTAATAGCTGGGAAAGCATCCATTTTATTCATGGAAAAACTCTGCAATAGAGCCCATGACAGCTTGACTTAGAGACATCGGCATGATGCTATCCTACAGACCAATTTACTGCATAGCAAACCATGCCTTAACTTTTTATCAAAAAGCAGTAATCACTACGAATAATAACACTCTTCCATCTCCAGTAAGTAGTAAAGACTTCATCCCTAAGAGCGAGAAACAAAAAGTACGATTATCCATGGACTTACAACTAGCTCATACAATATACAATATAATTGCTAAAGTCTTCCCTAGCCAATCAGGCCTAGTTGCTGCTCATGTATATGTCCCATGAACCTGGGCTATGCCTAGTTCTCATTAATAAAATCCTTATTGATAAAAATAAAATAAAATAAAATAAAACTACTTTTGACACCATGGAAAATTTTGTTAACACCATCACTATGCAGCTTATATAAGTTAATTATTTTAAATAAAAAGGAATTACCTTTGCATTCCACACCATATTTCTAGATTTTGTGGTTTCTTCAGCCAAAAGCTCAGCAGACGAACCTTTCACAGTTAGCTTCTCTTCCTCAACAAAATCATGCTCAAAACTGCTCCACTCAACAAGTTATTAAACAATTACTTCTACTTATATCTCCCTTATTTAAATAAATGAGTAAAATAATGACCATCCTTTTAATTTTTAGTAGAAATAGAAAAACAGAGGATGTCAAAAATCACAAGACTAGTTCGAGTAAAGGCTAGTTTTGCGATTTGGATTTCATCTTTTTTATCTTCTTTTTTTCCAGCAACTGAACCAAGCTCTAAGAAGAATGTATCATAGATTGTTTCACAAAAATTATTTTTTTTTAGGTAATTTCACTAAAACTGTTAAACGCTACAAAATTGTCATTGGCCACAAAAGGTTAATAGCATGAATGCATATCATAGCATAAGTAAAACTTTCAAAACCACTGAAACAATAGAATCAAAGACTGGCACCTGACAGGTGAATGGATTGGAAGTTTAAGATTCTCCTTTGGCCAGTTCACAAAACCTAAACAATTAAAATGCCACATTAAGCCAGATATTCAACTAAGTATGATATCTCCTTGAAAATAAATATCGAAGACACACCTTGGAAAATTCTGGGGACACAAAGAGTCTAGGATATCTTTTATCTATCGACAAATAATCCCTCTCCACATCTACCAAACTGGAAGAGTAAACCTGCAAGTATGCATCATTGATTACTAAAGGGAATAAAATACATGCACATTTCAGGGTGCAGACTAACAAAGCAGCAAATAAAAAAAAACATAGTCTAAAATTTTCATAAAATTATCTCATGACTCTAAAGTTCATTCACTTCTCTGAAGAAGATTAGTGAACTTACTGGCAACAGTGATCGATAAAAATACACGAACAACTAAGATCAATATAAATCCTATTCATAAACCAACTAGATCCAAAACAAGTTCAAGGCCCTGAATCCTAGAGAAGCTAAAGGACAACATCTGTTTCTCCATAGAGAGGACATATGAAACCAATCTGATGTACCAAACAGAGCGCCAAATAATGAGAAGGGAGAAGTATTGTAAGAATGAGAAGTAGCTTTGGAAATTGATGAAATAGAGCAAAGAAGAAATCTCAGGCATAGATATTCCCAGTTAGTGCCAAAATACCAACAGGGGGGGATTTTACATTCTTATTCCCAGTTACTTATACTATGATATGCATTCATGCTATTAACCTTTTGTGGCCAATGACAATTTTGTAGCGTTTAACAGTTTTAGTGAAATTACCTAAAAAAAAATAATTTTAGTGAAACAATCTATGATACATTCTTCTTAGAGCTTGGTTCAGTTGCTGGAAAAAAAGAAGATAAAAAAGATGAAATCCAAATCGCAAAACTAGCCTTTACTCAAACTAGTCTTGTGATTTCTGGCATCCTCTGTTTTTCTATTTCTACTAAAAACTAAAATGATGGTCATTATTTTACTCATTTATTTAAATAAGGGAGATATAAGTAGAACACAGCAAGTAATAATTTTTATCCTTATCACTCAATTTCATGCTACCCTCTATTATAAATCTCCTAAACTGCCCATCCCTGTGAGAATCAAGCAAAGAGGACCAAAATTTTTTAAAATCAAAAAACAAGCAAACAAGTAGAGATAAAAGAGGATGAAATTGAGGCATCGAACCTTGGAAGACGCTGTATTGGACAAAACACCACCTTCCCGCTGTTGTACCCAGTCTTGTGCAGAGTTCTCCAACGTGAAGTAAACGTCATCACCGCGCAATCTCAAATCTGCAACAACAGCTTCAATTACAAACCACACAACTCGAATCCACAACCAAAAAAACATGCTGAGAATCTAATTGGAGACTCACAACTCGGATTGAGCTTTGAAACTGCAATAGAAGAAGACGCTAGAGACAAAGAAGACGAGAGAGATGCTAGCCTTGTCGAAGAGGAGCGCTCGAACCCGGAGTTGGAGATGGATATGAGCCCTAGAATTGGACTCGTCGGTCCGCATGAAGGCTTTCCATGAGGAAGGCGAGTTGAGGAAATCGGAGAAACCGGCGTATTTGGAGTCGCCCAGCCACGAGCGCCACACCCCGCAGGCCTCGAGCTTTCTGGCCAGTTCGTAACCCCGACCCTCCTCCCCCATTAGAGACATTGTTCTGTATGCGGCAAAGAACGACGACGACGTGCTTCCTGCTTGATGATGCTTTGCGTTTTTCCGTTTTCGATATTAAGGGGCAAGAATTCTTTGCGGGAAGGTAAAACAAAGAGAGAGAGCGAGAAAGCGAGAAAGAGAGGGAAAATCTAAACCGCGTGCAAAAATGAGACGCGGGAGTATAAGTGAATAAAACTATTGAGGCGACCTAAAAGTTGCCTTAATAACACAAAAAGTCGCCATAATAAAAAACTTATAACAGCGAAAAAACTGTTATGACAATTTAGAACAACCAACCAGGTTATTTGCGGCTATATTTTTTCCGGCGATAAAAAATAGCCGGAAATATATGCTTTTTGCGTCTCTCTTTTATAATTGACAGAAACATTTCACTGGAGTTTAAAAATTGACTTTTTGCGACTATAAATCTCTCGCCGCAAATAAAAATAGCCGTAAATAGCCCTTTTTCTTGTAGTGCAAATGCGTAAGATCCCATGTATACATGGTGAAAACAGAGTGGTACTTCTACTTTCTTGCCCAATTCTTTAGTACTGATTAAATGAAAAGAGAGAGATTGAAAAAATGATAGATTGAAATGTTGTTTGTCAAATAAATTTGTATACCAAAACCCCTATCAACGCCAAAATGAGATTTGCTTCTTTCCACCAGTCAAGATCCTGATTATGGTCATATATATGTTCAAACATACAATAGTTTTCTATCTTCAATCAACATATATGTAATGCCCCAATGGAAGGCCGCAACTGTATGACATATACTCCAAAAAAATTAATTAATGATATAATTGTAATCCCATTGAAACTTTATAAAGAGAAAAAACTTCCCATTCTCAAGTAATGTGATACACTACCTACCCTCACTTATCATATGTATCATCACAATCTCTTCCCCCTACATTCTCAACGTCCTAGTCAGGCCCATCAATCATAGGTGGCACGGCTCAATTCTCACATTTTTTTATCATTTGTAATGCTTCAATGGAAGACTCAAACTACATAGCCTATACTTCAAAAAGACTAATCAATGATATAATTAGAACCCCATTAAAACTTTATAAAGAGCAAGAACTTCTCATTCTTAAGCAATGTGAGATCTCATTCACCACCTACCCTCACTTATCATATAGGTATCACAATATATACCTTCAAATTTAGTATAGTTGTTTAATTCAAAAACCATAATGAGTTACCCTACCTCATTACCAGATGCAAAAGCTTCCCCGAAGGTGTTTGGGGATAATTTATGCAATATAAGTATATCGGAACCTCATGTCTTTGTAAGCAGGATTTGATTAGTTCGTAGCCTAGAAAGAGGGCCCATTATCCACATGTAGGCTAGGGCCTCTCCTGTGCATGATTGGGCCATATGGCTCACGGCCCAATGCCGTGGGAGTACAACCCATACACTAGGCCCTGTTTGGATGCACAACTTAATTCAGTGCACTTCATTTTTAGATTGAGTTCAACATCCAAATGCAGGCTGAATAGAGTCCAAAACTGAACTCATCTGTAGGGCTCACAACCGAGAAACATTAATTTCCGATTTTACTTTTTCATCTGTCAATTTACTTTTCTCTCCATTGTGTACAACTTTTCCATCTCTCGTGAGGCACAACTCAATTGTTTATCACTTTTTATACTTGGCTGGTCTGGCTACAAGTGCAGCTTGTCAGGAGAATTTTTTTTTGTAGGTTTTGGCACCGACAGTTGCTCAGATCATGTCAGATGAATAGTAAAATTTAATAGTGGTACCTATTTATTTTACAACTTTCCATAAATATATCCAAACTTATTTTAACATCCAAACACACATAAACTAATCTTAAGTGGGTTTCACAAAACTCGTTCAACTATCTCAACTCACTACTATTCATAAAAAACTCAGCTCAGTTCAACATCCAAACGCAGCTTGATCGTAGTTTAATTTTCTTTGGGTTGTTTGAGGCAAAAGTGTAGTGTTTGATAGTGTTTTGAATCCAAGATCTCATCCACCACGTCCATGAGCACGATCATTAGACTGAGCTTATAATTAGTGTATTTTGTTGAACTTTATTATATTTTTAATATGAGTATTACTACACGTACTATAATTTTATGCACAACATTATATGTATTGAATAAAATTCATTTTATTAGTTTTTTTTCTTTTTTAATATGGAGTTTGAATTTCAAATTTCATGATCTTTAATATATCTATAGTTGACACGTCATAACATATTGTTATGTGAATAAAAATTATAACTATAAAGAGCGTTTTCCTTTTAATTAATATATTCAACAAATAGTTATGCCACATATTTTTTCTCTGAAATACTTTTTTCATAATTATGGTTACTAATACATGATGTCATATTATGAAATCATTTTCTCACATATGTTAGAAATTTTATTTTATGTTATAAATTGCCTAGATTATTATTATTTTTTTAATAATAACTATTTGGGCTAAATATATTGTGACAATTTTGTATATGTATTGTGATTACATATAATTTTCAAAGCTTATTTTATCACTTAAATTTGTTAATCTAATTTAAGAATTTGTATTCAAATTTTTAGAATGTGATAAAATAGAGGACTAAGTAGCTTGAGTATATATACATTGTAGAGTCCATGATTAATATGATTGGCCCAAATTGATTTTTTTTCTTTTTTTTTTTTTAATTTTGGATGGACTTATTTTTTACATATCACTAGCTAAGTAGACTATTTTTATAATAGTGGAAGCATGATTGTGATTGATTTGAAATTAATCTCTTATACGATATAAATTGGCGTAAAATTAAATTAGAAATTAATAATTATGATTAATGGCATAAGAGATGATTAAGAACCTTAATGAATTTTTTATCTTGCGACGTGTTTTAATTATTTTTATTCTAATTTAGATTGACATGAAAAATTTCTTAGATGTGTGTATAATTAAAAGTGCATAGGATAATAATTATGTAAATTTGTAATAACCAAGAAGAAAACCTAGAGATTGAGTATGCTGCTTATATGGTGCATTATTATAAAAACCTCTAAAACTTCTTGAGTGGAATTGTATGTGATACACCCACTACAATTTCATGGAAGTTGAAGGGATTAACTAACACATAGGGTGAAACCACTACTTTGTCTTTGAGAATCTTGTCGGTAATAATGTAAGTTGCGTGTTTTTTGTAATGCAAAGATTAATTGCTCCTTTATTTGAGTTGGTTGTATATTATAATCTTGAATTAACTTAGTTTAACTCATGGATAAGCACATACTCTTTTAAACTTGCCAGTATATCTGGCTAATGAGGAGATTAAAACTGAATGCATATGCAGTAAAAGTGTTGGGGACATTCTTGACTAACAAAAGGTCTTTCAGTGCATCTATTTATGGTGTTAGCACTGATAATATTGCTCAAGTCTTCTTTCTCTCACAAGTAGGTCCTTGCAAATATATGATTTTCGAGCAACCCTTGAGAGTAATGTAACACTGACTACCTTGAATGTTTGCATGGTAACTACCTTGAATGTTTGCATGGTAACTACGACAAAATTTGAATAATTAAATATGACTTACTTAAATTTTAAAATCTTGCTCGTGGTTTTACAATCAAGCATAATTGGAAGATAAAACTACATAGCAGCTGAAAGCACACTTTGGATTGAATTAATAAATATCGGTTCATGATTACATTATAAAACCCTTGAATAATTTTTATCAATTTTCATGGCCCTTGATTAATGTTTCTCACTGCATAATATGAGTCAACGATGCATGTATTTCTTCCAATGTTCGCCCTTTAGTCTCCGGCACTAGTTTTGCGATGAAAACAACCCCAAAACCACATATGCCCGCATATATGAAAAATGTTCCTGAAAAACAAAAGCAAGATTCCCCACAAAAAGATATTTATATACGCGCATGATCACCAGTACTTGGCATAAGAAATCAAGTGCATGACACTCTGGAATTAAGACACAAGTGATTAGGAGACTGGCATTCACCTGCAGGGCTCCAGGAGAATAAATAGTTAAAAGTGTATGAAACAACCCAAGAACAAAACGAACTGACCAGATTGCAAAGGGTTCCAGCTGAACCCTTTACATTTATTGGAAATATCTAAAGAACAGAACAAACCATTAACAAGAAAAAAAAAAAAAGAGAGATACATAATATTAACAAAAAAAAAAGAAAGATATATAGCATAAACCAACCTCTGACACCACAATCCATGGTATTCCTCCCATGCCAGATGCGTAAGATCCCATATATACCTGGTGAAAACAGAGTGCTACTTTCACTATCTTGCCCAATTCTTTAGTACCGATTGTGTAGAAGGAGAGAATGAAAAAATGGCAGATAGAAATGTTGTTTGTCAAATAAATTTGCATACCAAAACCCCTATCAACGCCAAAATGGGACTTGCTTCTTTCCACCAGTCAAGTTCCTGATTATGGTACATGTATATGTTCAAAAATACAATAGTTTTCTATCTTCAATCAACATATATATCTTCAAATTTCATGTAATTAAAGTATAAACTATATACCTGCAAGAAGTAGGATAATCCGGTGAGGAAGCAGCCTAAGCATTGCCCAGTTGCAGAAGCCTGCAATAACATATTTGCATATTAGTCAAAATTCTTTGGCCAACTATGTTGAAAACTGATCGAGAGATTTATATGTCTAATCCAACCATCAACAACGTTCTTCTTCCAAATTTATCTATCAGTGTTGCACTCAAAACAATTAGAGGAATCTGCAGAGGAAATGAAACTCCGTTTTCAAAGAAACTCGCCAAAAACAGATCAATATATCCAACTATTTGAACTAAAAGGATCTTTATAAGATCATCTACCTGAAGAACAGCCACCAGGATAAACCCCAGTGTACTAGAGATCCCTGTCACAAACAAACGAAAAAACAATTTTGATATGTGAGCATGAGTCCTTTTGATCTTTGTAATTTATATTCTAAGAGGTAATATTGTCAATGCCTTTACCAGCTGAATCAAAAATTTCACTCATATAAAACATAAATCCATATAAGCCTCCTGATGCTTGCACTACCATAAGCCCAACTCCAACCTGTAAACAATGCGGAGTCATATCCAATGATAAAATAAAAACTAAACAATTTTAGAACGTGTAAGTTTTATATAATTTATTTGAAAAAAAGAATGTAGTGTCTATTTTTAAAAAAAATCATTTTTTTTTTTACATGGGTACTAAATTTACTCATTTTTTTTTTTTTTTTCAAAATGAGTGCGCAATATTTACACATATTTAAGATTGCAAATATATATAGCAAATATCATATTTTCAAACAAATAATATTGTAAAAAGGAGAAACATATATATATATATATATATTTACTGCTCACAATGACTATATGAAGATATTTTCTCCGGAACAAGTTGAGGACATTGGCGTCAGAGTCCTGTTGAAGATGCTTGGTTTCGATATAATCCTATAAAACAATAATAACCTGGCATGCATCAACTGATCAAAGCGGTAATACCATGAATATAAAATATCGAGTTTCAGTATCATGTACAAGTGACAGAATCAAGAGTCAACAAAGCTTTAGGAACATTTTTTCATAAATTAATAATATGTTTTATATATTTATATCAGTTTGTTATCGATTTTTTATATTTTTTTATCGATTTATATCAATTTGTAAATTTATTTGAGATTTTTAGTTCGTTAAAGCATTTCTCTAAGCTCAAATATGAGAGCAGCTTGGACCATTGTTTGATTGTTATAAATATTGGAGTTTCACATGAAAAAATATTTTAAAAATATGAGACACACTTGGATTGGAGACACCTCTAGCTAGTTGTTGAAGAAAAACCATTATTGATGAGAATTAAGACACCATTTGGTGTTTTTTTAAAAAAAAAAAAAAAAAAAACACCTCATGCATGTTTCATGAATACCTAATTTTGCTCTATCGTTCACCCAAAGGCCTGCATTTCATATTAATTGATTACATTGTAAGTTTTTTTTTTTTTTTTTTGACGTTGCAGTTGACTTGTTTTGATTCCACAAATATTTAAAACCTCAAGAACTCTAAGTCATCTAATTTACTGATCAATTAAATTAAAAATATTGTAAAAATTAATCCCAATAATTAATTAAACTCACCAACCATCTAGGAGACTCTGGAATGAAAAATAGAGCAAGGAGCAGTAACAGACTCGGAATACAACCTGATCAAGATCAAAGTAAATATTGTTCGATGCTTTTTTATGGATAAAAAGTATTGCTGTAAGTAGGAGAGGCAAGCAAATATACCTATAATGGCCAAAGAACGCCAGGTGACAAAAGAACCGATTACAAACGTGAGAGAAGCACCATAACCAGTCATTGACTGATCATCAATCAATCATTGAACATTCATTAATGGAAGATCAGTCCACATCAGAATATTAATTATAGTAATACAGATCATGCAAATTCTGTACGAACAAGTTTTTTGAAAAAAAAAAAAAAAAGTAGATATAAACATGGAAAACACTGTCCCAAATAAACGGGTTACCGCAATTTTTTATCGAAAACTGTTTTGATTTTTTTCTAATTTTTTTTTTACTTAGTGATTAAGTAAGTGTTTTTAAATGAATATATGATTTTTTTTTAAAAAAATATTTAAATAGTTTTAAAAAATGTTGAAAAAAAAATTGAAAAAAAATAAAAAAAGGGAAATACACTCATCGGTAGAAGATTTCTGTAAAAATCTTCTGTAAACGTAGCAACGCCTTATAAATATATATGTACCTGACTGATTGACATTAGTAGACCTCTTACATCCTTTGGAATTATTTCTGCAAGATATACAGGTCCCTGTAATTGACATGAGTGTGGGATTCCATTAACTAATCGTTTATATATTCAAGTATAATGAAAAACCAAAACCTTACAACTACATTTACAACGTACCACATAACAAGTAAGCCCAAACCCAATTCCCAGCGACAGTCTTCCAAGGTCGAGCAACCAAGCACCCTTTAATTAATTCACATGATCAATTGGAAGGAATAAATTCAAAAAAATGGAAATGTACGATTCAAAGCATGCAACATTAACCAGATCATCCATGAATTATTTTCCAAAACATTGCTCGCTGTTGAATCATGTTAATGTTTTAATTTTGCAGTTTTGTATTATAATTTTACAGACATTAAAATTGGGAAACAAACATTATTATTATCATTATTTTGGATATAATAATGTTTCTTTCTAATTTTATCATGCATCGATGTGCGTCTTAGACTATTAATATACTATGCTTTCTCAATATGCCCACTTGGTGTGTGCGTAGTGTAAATTACATTTTTTTTATTTTTTATTTTTTATTTTTATTTCAAACAATCTTTAAATATTTTCAAAAATAAAAAAATACTAATACACTAATAGTCAATTCTTTAACTATTAAATAAAAGAAATATTAAAATTTAAAATAAAATATATGAGAGGTCAAATTGAAGGGACAAACTCAAAGGGCATAATATCATTTAGTACCTTTGTTATTTATCTTAATATATAGTTAGATATTAAATGTTCAGTAATTAATTCATATAATGCATTTAAAATTTAGACATAATGTGGCACGCTATAACTTTTCGTTTACTTCCAATGTCTTTATGACCAAATCGAGTAGATGCTTCTATATATATATATATATATATATATATATGAGACCAGCAAAAGGAGAGAGAGTAGATTCCGAAACCTCAGCGAAAATAATGGCAAGCCAGCCTACGATGTAGAATATGTCCAAAACCAATAATGTCTGTGATAAAATAAAAATGAAAATTTTATTAGAATATTTATATATATATATATATATATATAGAATTATTTATGATTTAATTAAAATGCAACAGTTGCACTAATATTATTCATATATTCCAGCAGAAGAGAGATTATTAAATATTTGAAGAACATGCATACGCGTCTACGACCAATGAAATCTGTCATCCTCCCACTTATAATGGCGCCAATCATTGCTCCAGCTGTCATTATTGAACCAAAAACCGAGTACTGCATGCACCACACATCCAAGCAATATAAGAAAGTGATTAACCCTACTATACAAATAATCTTAAATGCAGTCATTTTTATATAATTTTTATGTATTTTATTAATATGATTAATTATATTATTTTTTAATATAAAATAATTATTTTAATTAATTATATCAATAAAATATATAAAAATTATACATAAGTAATTATATATAGCAAAACTTTTGACGTAAAAATCTAACTTTTTTCTTTTAGAATAATATTAGATACAGTTTTGGAGTATGCAACTAGCAGTAAATTTCTTTTAAAAAAATAGAGTCTATTATTAAAAAATAGTTTTTCATATAGGTCATAAATTTACAAAATTTTTTTCAAATGAAATACTGTACAAGACTTATACATTCTAAAACTACAAATTGTATTTTTCTTTAACTCAATACCAAATCTCCAGCATTAATATTACTATGATATTTATGTACCTCTGTCACAGTGAGACCCAAATCAGCAATGATACCAGACTCAGCCGGTGATGTATATGACGCCTGTAAATTAATTAATTAAGCAAACCATAAAACCACAAGTTCAAATATCAGTGGTAGTACTCATGATGCAGTACTCTTACTACCTTCAAGAACGTTTCATGAGTCATTATTAATTATTAATATATATATATATATATATATATATATATATATATATATATATAGGAGCTGTATATAACATGACAATCATTTGAATTACTTGGGTATCCCTAAATATATATTAACCTAGCTCCATTCCCAAAACTTTGAGGTTGCAATCTTAGAAAATTAGTTTTTAGTAGGAGTGACAAATCGTGTTTTCGGATGGTATTTGTATCGTGCCAAGTGAATATTCGACAATATAAGTTAACCTGAATCCAATAGTTAAATGTGTCAAACTTTCAAATCCTAACCTAATCTATTTAAACAACAAGTCATATTGTGTCACTCATTTTGACCTGTAAAAGTTAAAATCTATATTTATTAATAACAACAATATATTAAAAAATATATATAAATATTTATTAAGTTTTAACATATAATAAAACTAATATTATAAACTATATAATAACAAATATGAGCATAGGTCTAAAATTATAATATCAACAATAAAAATATAAACATACTGAGAAATATCAATACTACAACTTAACAATAATAAAATTTTAATTTTGAAATAAATTTAAAAATGGTCAAAATGAGTTGATTTCATGTTAAGTAGATTAACTCATTTATAAATCGTGGCTTAACAAATCAACTCGTTATTGACCTATTTATAAATCGTGTTTTATCAGATCAACCTGTTATTTACCTATTTATAAATAGTGTTTTAACGAATCAACCGATTTTAATCTAAATATGTTAATATCAAACTTGAACTTATTAATTTTATATTATATTCATTTTAAATTTATAAATCATATTATATATTGTCAATTCCAATTTTTAATCTGAATGTCAAATAGAACAATGTCATGCACAGCAGGCATGACGGCTACAACCCTGGTTTGGGCCACCATACCAAGTTGCACAATGCATTGGTCCACACCTCGAGTCAAACGGCATATACTGTTCCACATCCTACAAGAGTGCACCACTGGACCTATAATTGATCTTCTTTCTATTTTTTTTCTTAAGATTCTTTGTACGTAGTAAAACCACCACCCCACCCCCCCAAAACAAAACAAATAAATAAATAAATAAACTTTTTATATACATATAAATGCCTCCCTTTCCAATTTTTTGCCGAAAATTTTATAAAATTTTAATATATCATCATGTGTTTTATATTATGATGTGGCCCTTCAAAATTAATTTTTTTCCCCCAACAAATCTTTTAATTTATGAATAAGTTCTAAAAGAGCTTAAAATTAAAATTAAATTTTTGAGAATAACGAACTTATTAATATGAACCCCAAAGTTCTTAATTATACAATATTAAACTTCTTAAAATGAAATCCAAAGTGAAATAAATATTAAAATAATCGTTTAAGGTTAACATTTTATATGAAAATAGAGAAATGATATTTATAAGATGTGTAAATCTCTCGCATTCTTTTTTAAAAAATTATGTAAATCTAAAATTCACAATAAAAACTTATTTTTTTAATAGTAAATCCTACTTTTTTTTTTTTTTTTCAAAAATGAATATTATTGCATGAAAGATTGTTATAAGAAATCTAATGAAGATGCTAAGTTGTAGTTTTTAGGATTTTATTTCTGATAAATGAAATTTTCAATCTTAGAGTATGCAATTTTCACACACTACTTTTAAAAAAATTTGATAAATCTAGGATCCATATAAAAAAATTATTTTTTAATGGTAGACTCTATTTATTTTTACAAAAGGAGTGAGCGAAACATGTACACCTTAAAACTATATCTATCATTATTTTTTATTTCAGCATAAATATGACAAGTTATGAATTTTTTCTTCTTAATGAAAGCTGATCTATTTAAACATGTTTTTACCTAAATGTAACTTTTATATATAGTTATGGTTTTACGATATACTGTGGAATTAAACTTAAGAATTATCTCTTTGTATATTACATTGACTTTACATAAAATTGGCCTCCCATGTAAATATGTTTAGTTCTACCACTGCATAAACTTACTTTGAGCACTTTAATTATTTATCCAACAATCATATAGGTGTTTAGATAATAAGTTTAGATAAGACGAGTTGAGATACAAGTTAAAAATTGAATAAAATATTATTATTATTTTAAGATATGAAAATTTTGAATTATATACTATATTTTGGTGAAAATTTAATAAAATTATAATGATTAAATGAGATAAAACATTTTTTGTATCTAAACGGGACTAATGTTATATCATAAGAATAAGAATGAATAAAGCTACAAACAATGTTCTGATTTCAAAAAATAAAAAATAAGTACAAGAATATAACGAAGAATATAAAGAAGGATTAATTGGGAGTATTCTAAGGAAAAGTTAATATTTAAAATAGAAAAAATGAGTTTTAATGATGTAATTTAAAGGATATAATGAAGAGTCAATCGGGAGTATTCTAAGAAAACAAAGAAAGAAAAAACAAACAACTATTTTTAAAAACAAACATCCTGTACATATATATCCTCTCTTTAAACCAAAAAAAGAAGGGAAAAAAAAAAAAAAAGAGTAGAATTCAAACAGTTTAACATAAATAAACTCAAAAAAGTTTATAAAAAAATTTGAAAAAAAAAAAAAGTGGTTTATGATGTCAGAGTTTGGGTAGCAAAGCTCTATAGATAAACAATCCAAGACCGTACTACTTACTAGACAACCACCAGTGAAGGCAGCGCAGGCGGCCGCAAAGGTGCAAATAAAAAGAACAGGCGTCGATCTTGTTTCAACAGGAGCACTGGCACCCGCACTGTTGAGGCTGCCAACACCACCATTTTCTTGATCATAATCAATATTGCTAATCCTTAAACGAGCAGAGCACTCTGCTTCAATCAGAGGCAACTTCGCCACCGCCTGCTCTTCCTCCATATATATTGGGTACTGTGTTTTACTTGGTGCAGAAAGGGAGCAGCTAGCTAGGCGGGGAAGGCAAAGGCAAATTAAGCACATGCACAGAACAAACACATGACCATGAAATAGGTTGTTTAATTGCGTGTGGAAGTGGGAGTGGGAGATCAGGATTTAGAGGCCTCCAATGATCAGTCACTAAAAGGGGTCCCACTCTGTTGAAACAATAAATCAAATGGATACCAGGCATTCGATGAAATGCGGAAGAGAGGAGAACACGCAGATTAATGCCGAACTCGATGTTTAGCGGTACTAAACACTCAGATCACAAACGTGCACGCAAAGAACAACTCTTGCCATGGGGGCAGAGCCACAAGCAGGAAGACAGAGTACTGTGCATGATATTTTATTAGAGTCTCGCAACTCCCTCCACTCCATCTTAATGCTAGTGTAAAATTTTTGTATATTTTTTCAGTTTTTTATTCATATTTTTTTTTTATGATTCTAAAACATTTTTAAAAAATATATAAAAAAAATCAATATACTAATAATCACTTATTTATTTATTAAATAGAAAAAATTAATAAAATAAATTAAAATAAATGAGAAATCAAAATGAGGTGTCAAAGTAAGTAAGCAATATAACATCTCTCATTTTATTATTCTATTTGCTAGGCTATTTCCCAACCTATATTATATATATATATATATATATATATAAATCTTTATATACTAAAAGCGGCTATGCTTAGCAATGGTGTTTTTTCGATGTTTTTTTTTTTCATTTTTGTCCCTTCGCTTTTACCATTTCCCATTTATCCCTTATCTTTTCTTTTATCTGCTAGTATTTTTATGTTTCTAGCCTTTTGTGTTTTGGTCTTTTTAGTGAAAATGCGTGAGAGGGTCGGCATCTTTTTTTTTTTGTCTTTCGGTCGTTTCTCTTTTCTCTGAATCTCTTTCCATATTCTGTTTCCTCTTCTCTCACTCAACTCAGACCCTCTCTCTTTTGTTTTCTCTTCTGTTTATATATTATTTAATTAATAGTAAAAAAAAAATATATAATATGCGAGAGGAAACAAAAAAATGAGAAACTTGACTAAACAATTGAATCTCGCTCAATGAACCACTTGAGACCCATGTCTCTCGCTCGAGCGGTTCTAGTCCAAACAATTGCCGCTTGAGGCTTTTAATAACCACTCGAGCAAAAGAGACTTATTTTCATTTTATCCAACACTGCTCGATGTTTCTAATTTCTTTTTTCCACAATAAAATAATTGTAAGTTGTGATGTACCACAAAAGTTAATTTTGTACTTTTCTCCCCTTGAATTAAGAAACATCCAACGTGAATTAAACCTTTTGTTTGTTTTTTTGTCAGTTGTGAGGCCTCAGAAGTTAAAGTTTAAATGCACCCAGCTGTCTGTTTGGATATTGAATGGTTTTTAAAACTGAATTGCTTGGTGCAGAAAGGCAGCAGCTAGCTAGGCGGGGAAGGCAAAGGGAAATTAAGCACATGCACAGAACAAACACATGACCATGAAATAGGTTGTTTAATTGCGTGTGGGAGTGGACGACTACAAAAACCTCTAAAAGATGAAATTGATGAAGAAAAAGTTGAAAAGATAGAAGAGGAAGATGATGAGAATGCAAAATCGATACCTCAATAAAGTGATAAAGAGTCATGTTACAAAAAATGGAAAGAAGAAAAAGTAAAATTCATAAATAAAAGAGAAGCTAGATTCTGTAGAGGAAGAAATTTGTAATGGCAATCGATTAAGCATTGATGATTTGACTAAGTCTGATGGATTTCAACATAATAGAAGCAGGTGAAAAAGTAAATATGAGAAAAAAAATCGAGGAGGCCATCAAATATGCGTAGCAATGAGTCGTTGTTTTAGAAGATGGCATGAACAAGGAGAAAGTAGGAGCAAAGGCTAAGTTTTGATGTAAATGTGAAAGTAAAAGTTAAATAGGTGGGTTCTAAATGACAGCCCGACATCCATTGGATCTGAAAGAAGTCGAGACCGACTTTTAATGTGAACCGATTTTTTTGGATTGGATTTAATCGGATTGGACGGTTATTCGGCCTAGCAGGCTTTTTGCACAGGCCTACATATATCTGTTGATGAATATGTAATGTTTGTTTTTTTCTTTTTCTTTTTTAAATGACAGTACCAGCACAAAATCTGAACTGTAATGATGATAGTTGCATGCATTGCATTAATTTTCTACCCCACCATTAATGGTCCCAACCTTCAGCAGTTAAGTAATATACATTTATGATCGATCTGTCTCATCCATTCGGATCCCATGCATGCAGGAAACCCCTTTCATTTAATTCTCGATGTCTTTACTCTTTAGCGGAGTGGTTGATGATTCTGTATATATATTGGTGTGACATGAATTAATTCCCTCACCAATATATTTGAAATTCCGTCAAGATTAATGTTTATTTAATTCACGTGGAAGGTGGAGAAATATTGTTTTTTTCTGAATTTATAGTGATATAAAGATAGACCGAACTTTTCCATAGATGGAAACTATATATAGCATTATTTTTATAACTCAATGTGCAGTAAAAGTGTTGAGGACATTATAGACTAACATAAAAAGTTTTTCAATGCATCTCTTTGTGGTATTAGTACCGGTAATGTTGCTCGAGTTTTTTCTCTCTCCCAAGTAAGTCTTTGCAAATAATATATGATTTTTGTGCACCCCTTGAAAGTAATGTAATACCAACCACCTTAGAGGTTTGCATGATAACTACGACAAAATCTAACTAAATAAGTACAACTCAATTAAATCTAAGAATTTTGCTCGAGGTTATACGGTCGAGCATGAAATGAAGATAAAATTGCGTAGCAGCTGAAAGCGCGTTGTATGCATATTGAATTCATAAACAGAAGTTCGCGATTACATTATAAAATCATTGGAATAACTTTTTATCGATTTTCATGGCCTCTGATTAATGTTTCTCATTGCATAATACGAGTTAGCGATGCATGTATTTCTTCCAATGTTCGCCCTTTAGTCTCCGGCACTAGTTTTGCGATGAAAACAACCCCAAAACCACATATGTCGGCATATATGAAAAATGTTCCCCCAAAAAAAGCAATATTCCCCACAAAATATATCTATATGCATGATCATCAGTATTTGGCATAAGAACTGTACATGACACACTAGAATTAAGACAGAAGTGATCAAGAGGCAAGCATTCACCTGCTAGGCTCCAGAAGAATGAATATTAAAAGTGTATGAAACAACCCAAGAACAAAACCAATTGACTAGATTGCAAAGGGTTCCAGCTGAACCCTTTACATTTATTGGAGGTATCTCAAGAACAGAACAACCCATTAACAAGAACAGAAAGAGATATAACATTAACAGAACATAAATATATATATATATATATATTCCAAGCTCTGACACTATAATCCATGATATTTCAACCAGGCCAAATGCGTAAGATCTCATGTATACCTGGTGAAAACAGATACGTACTTTCACTTTTTTGCCCAATTCTTTAGTACTGATTGAATGAAAGGAGAGAGATTGAAAAAATGACAAATAGAAATGTTATTTGTCAAAAAACATTTGTATACCAAAACCCCTATTAGCGCCAAAATGAGACTTGCTTCTTTCCACCAGTCAAGTTCCTGATTATGGTCAAATTTATAAGTTCAAAACATACAATAGTTTTCGATCTTCATTCAACATATATGTAATGCTCTAATAGAAGACCAGAACTGCATGGCCTATATTCCAAAAGGACTAATCAATGATATAATTGAAACCCCATTGAAACTTTATAAAGAGTAAGAACTTCTCATTTCCAAGTAATGTGAAATTTCATACACTACCTACCATCACTTATTGTATGGGGTATCATAATCTCTGCCCCTTAAATTCTCAACGTCTTGGTTGGGCCCATCCATCTTAAGTGGCACGGCTCAAGTCTCACATTTCTTTACCATTGATTGAATTAGGGGTTTCAATCAATGAAACCCCTAATTTGAGGTGGGGTTTCGGATTGGAACCCCAAATTTGGGGTTCCAATCCGAAACTCAATTATTTTTTTTGATGTATGCAGTTTTGTATGCAGTTTTTGCTGATTGTGTTGGATTGCACTTTAAATTTTTTTTTTTTGTTGGAGAATCAGGAATGTCTTCGGATTTCAGTGTTAGCTTGCCTTCCCCAGCCAACACCCCTACCCTAGAAACTAATCTTACTCCTACCCCTATAACGAGTACACCTTGCCCTGCTCCGAAACCCACATAGGGCAAGAAACCTGTATCCATAGTTTGGCAACACTTTACCAAACTAGAGGGTGGTGACCACAACAACCCACAAGGTAAATGTAATCACTGTGGGAAAATGTATGGATGTCACTATAGGAAACATGGTACATCCCAGCTGAAGGTCCATCTAGAGGAACAATGCAAGAAGAGTCCAATTTTAAAATTTTTAGTAGAGAATGGTTAATTTAGACTAGATTTTAAAATGACGGATGGGAATAGTGGGGTCGGGGGCTAACATTGAAGGGGTATACGAAGTATAACCCCGATGAGTGTAGAAGGAAGTTAGCTTGTATGATTGTCATGGACGAGCTGCTTTTTCAGTTTGTGGAGGGTAAAGGGTTCCAAGAATTTGTCCAAGAGTTGGAACCGAGATTTGTACTTCCTTCTCATCACACTGTGGCAAAGGATATTAAGAAGATGTACCTCCGTGATAAAGATGTTTTGAGGGGCCAGCTCAAGGGTTGGGTAGTTTGCCTCACTACCGACACTTGGACTTCTATCCAAAATATGAATTACATGTCGTTGACTGTGTATTTTGTTGATGCTGATTGGGTCCTACACAAAAAGATTATTAAATTTTATCAAATAACTGATCATAAGGGTGAGACGATTGGGAAGGCATTGGAGGCCGCAATAAAGGAGTGGGGGTTGGAAAAAGTTTTGTTTGTGTCAGTTGATAATGTATCATCTAATGATGTCGCATTGGGATATCTAAAAAATTATCTTAAAGATGTAAATAAGACATTTTTGGGTGGTGAATACTTGCATGTTAGATGTGCTGCACATATTTTGAATTTAATTGTGACTGAAGGGTTGAAAGATGTTGATGACTCGATTGCAAGAGTTAGAATGGCTGTGAAATGAGTGAGGTCTTCTCCTTCTAGATTGGAGAAATTCAAAGTTGCTGCAAAAGCTGCGGGCATAACATCGAAGAAGGGTTTTTGTACTGATGTTCCTACCAGATGGAACTCAACCTTCTTGATATTGGAGGCGGCCCAAGAATATAACACAGCCTTTCAATTATTGGGTGATGAAGACATCCAATATGTCAAATACTTTGATGAGCACGGGGGATCACGAAAGCCTAATGATGATGATTGGGTGGTAGTTTCTACTTTCGTTGATTTTCTTGGATTATTTTATGATGTCACATTGAATATATCTGGTTCTTTGTACCCTACATCCCATGAGTTTTATTAACAAATATATAGGGTAAAAGAAGAATTAGAAGATATGCGTAAGGGTTCCAATGAAAGGATGAGGGGGATGACAGTGACCATGATGTTAAAATATGACAAGTATTGGGGAGATTTGACTAGAATGAATATTTTCTTATATGTGGCTGTTATTCTTGATTTCCGTCTGAAAGTTTCAGGCTTGTTATATGAGTTGGGACTTGTTCACGATCAGGTATGGACTGAACTTATTAGTGAATTGGCCCGAGATACCCTGAAAAAATTGTATGATGAGTTTAATGCAATTAAGGGTGGTACTACATCGAAGACACATACACCGACCCCAACACCTTCTACAGACACGTGACCGGGCCTCCTACAAAAAAGCGCAGAATGCCGTGGACTAAGACCCTCGCATAGATGATGATGATCATCTAGTCCATCAATCTACGGAGGTCGTTTTTGAGTTAGACAACTATTTGTCAGCGAATATGGTCCAAGATGATGATGATCATTTCGATATATTAGGATAGTAGAAGAATGCCTCAAAGAAATATCCCATCATTTCTGAGATTGCCCGCTGTATTTTGGCCATCCCTATTAGCACCGTTGCCTTAGAGTCAGCCTTTAGTACCGGAGGTCGTATATTGGATCCTTTCCGTAGTTCATTGTCTCCTACAACTGTAGAAGCATTGATATGCACACAGATTTGGACGATAGGAAAGGATATTCATGTTCCGGATATTTTAAATTTTAAGGAGATCGATGAGGGTGGTGATGAGTCTGGATTTGGATCACCTGATAATTGTTTTTTATTTTTTTTATTTTAATTTATTTATATTCATTTCCATTTCATCGTTATTAATTTTAATATTAATTTTTGTAGTAACACATAAGACGTCTAGCACTTCTGCAACATAAAAATGTACTCAAGCCCGGGCCGCCTCAACTGTCACACCCATTGACTCAAATACAAGCCACAGCTGACAAGCCTCTTTAGAATATTCAATTTTTAATTATTTGTTCAAATTTTGTATTCAATGATTTGTAATATTGATACAATGTCCCTTGGACACTTTTATGTTTGTAATTTTGTAATTGTTTAGTTTTTCAATTTTGTAATAGCTTAGTTATTATTATTAGTTTATTACGTATTAGACTCTTAGACTAGTAACTTTTATTAGCCATAAAATCAATTACCATTCATAACACTTTTCTTTTTTTTTAATCTAGTTTTTAATTTTTTTTCCTTTTTACTTATAATTTTATGGGTTGAAAAATGAAAATGGCCTACAAGCTTATTTTGGGCCAAAAATACAACCTTGTGGGCTATTTTGACCCATTGCTGAGAAAATGGCCCAGAAATTACTTCTGGACCGAAAGAAAATGCTTTTGGGCCAAGGCCCAAAAGGGGGGTGCGGAGGGGCGGACGGATTGCCCCCCCACACCGTACCCCGTCATGCAGGACGAGGTACCCCGCCCCCGCACACCGGGGGCGGAGAAGTTCTTCCCCATCCATCCCATGCGGGGGTGGGGGCGGGAGAGGTCTATCCCGCACCATACAGCACCCCTAGTCAAAGGCGCAAATAAAAAGAACAGGCGTTGATCTTGCTTCAACAGGAGCACTGGCACCCGCACTGTTGAGGCTGCCAACACCACTATTTTCTTGATCATAATCAATATTGCTAATCCTTAAACGAGCAGAGCACTCTGCTTCAATCAGAGGCAACTTCGCCACCGCCTGCTCTTCCTCCATTAATATTGGGTACTGTGTTTTACTTGGTGCAGAAAGGCAGCAGCCAGCTAGGCGGGGAAGGCAAAGGCAAATCAAGCACATGCACAGAACAAACACATGACCATGAAATAGGTTGTTTAATTGCGTGTGGGAGTGGGAGTGGGAGTGAGAGATCAGGATTTAGAGGCCACTAATGGTCAGTCACTAACAAGGGTCCCACTCTGTTGAAAGTTGAAACAATAATTCAAATTATATTGCTTTTATAGACAAATTTTACATCTAACTCTTGTCCATTTTTGCAAGATGATTTGACACCTGTCACTCCAGAATGTATTCTAGAAGGATCCTCATTGCTCTGCTATCCATTTTCTGTTATGCATGAAGCAGTCTGGATACGTGCCGCTGCTGTGTTTGTGCTTGCTGCTGCTGGTTTATTTCTTGTTTCGTCTTCTGCCTTAACACACTCCCTTCCATAAAAAAACAACCAACCCTCTAGAATAGAACACGCAGATTAAAGCCGAACTCGATGTTTAGCGTACAAAACACTCAGATCACAAACGTGCACACAAAGAACAACTCTTGCTACGGGGACAGAGCCGCGAGCAGGAAGACAGAGTACTGTGCATGATATTTTATTAGTCTCGCAACTCTGTCCCTGCCTATGACCGCTCCATCTTACATCCTATATTTTTTTTCAGTTTTTTATTCATATTTTTTTATCATTTTAAAATATTTTCTAAAAATGTAAAAAAAAATTAATATACAAATAATCACTCCTTAATTATTAAATAAAAAATTAATAATAAATTAAAATACATAAACATTCAGAATGAGATGTCAAAGTGAGTGAGCAACATAACATTTCTCATTTTATTATTCTATTTGCTTGGCTATTTCCCAATATATATATTTATATATTAAAACCGGCTATCCGCTTAGCAATAGTGTTTTTTCAAAATTTTTTTTCCTTGTTGTCCCTTCGCTTTTACCATTTCCCATTTATCCCTCAGCTTTTCTTTTATCTGTTCGCATTTTAATATTTCTAACCCTTTGTGTTTTGGTCTTTTATAGTGAAAATGCGTCAGAGGGTAGGCATCTTTTTTATTTTATTTTATTTTATCTTTTTATCTTTCGGTCTTTTCTCTTTTTTCATCTCTTTCCATCTACTTTTTCCTCCTCTCTCTCAACTCAGACTCCCTCTATTCTGTTTTATTTTATATTTATATGTTATTTAATTAATAGTAAAAAAATATATATAATGCGAGGGGAGGAAAAAAATAGAAACTTGACTAAACAATTGAATCTCGCTCAATGAATCGCTTGAGACCCATGTCTCTCGCTCCAGCGGCTTTCGTCCAAACAATTGCCGCTTAAGGTTTTAATAACCACTCGAGTGAATTAGACTTATTTCTGTTTTATCCAACGCCGCTCGATGTTTCCAAATTTTTTTTCTACAATAAAATCATTGTCAGTTGTGATGGATCCTACGGACAAAAGTTAATTTTATACTTTTCTCCCCTTGAATTGAGAAACATCGAATAGGAATTAAGTTGGGTTTGGGTATTGAGGTATGTTGTGAATAGTAATGAAAAAATAGGTAAACAGTAATAATAAAATATTAAATAATAATAAAAAATAATGAATAATAATAAAAAATAGTTAAAAATTAATTATAAAATAACGAATAATAATAAAGTATGTTAATAGGAGATGCATCTTTTGTTTGTTTTGTTGTCAGTTGTGAGGCCATGGAAGTTAAAGTTTAAATGCAATCAGCTGTATGTTTGGATATTGAAAGGTGTTTAAAACTGAATTGCACTCAACTGTGTTTAGCCTCCAACGAGTTTTTAATGTATGATTAGTATTATTGTTGTGAACAGTTATATTACCTTTTATTTTTATTTTTATTTTGAAGGCAAGGTTTTGTTGCTGTAAGGCTTTATACTTCCGTGAAGGATGGGATGGGTGAGTGGAAATCAGAGTGCTTCCAAATCAAGCTAGCTTCTAGACTCAGATGGATGAGATTATAAGAAAGTGATTGATACAAATTAATAATTTATTGACAACTTTACCCTAATAATTTCGAAGATAATAGTGTAGTTTGATTCGATTATTTTCTGTTTGATGGACAATGGCCGGGGGTATGGTCAAGTAGAGGGTCTTATCTTTCTGGGTTTGGTGGGATATCTTATCCTGCTTTAAGGTGTTGAAGATATTAAATTGCTGATCTCTCACTCACTTCCACATGACACGCAATTATATAAGCAGCCTAGCTAGCTATTTCATGGTCACGTGTTTAATTTGTTTTGTGTACATTGCCTTGGCTTTCCTCACCTACCCAGCTAGCTGCTGCCTTTCAAACAAACCAAAATATGGAGGAAGAGCAGTCGGTGGCGAAGTTGCCTCTGATTGAAGCAGAGTGCTCTGCTCGTTTAGGGATTAGCAATATTGATTATGATCAAGATCAACATGGTGGTGTTGGCAGCCTCGACAGTGCCGGTGCTCCTGTTGAAACAAGATCGACGGCTGTTCTATGTATTTGCACCTTTGCGGCCGCCTGCGCTGCCTTCACTGGTGGTTGTCTAGTAAGTAGTGCCTTTCTCGTCTTATTTCTATTTTAAGAATATTTAAATTCTAATAATATTAGTTCTATATAAAATTTAAAAAATTTTAAATTATTTTTTTACAATATGTATCTAATTAAATAAAATATTATGACATGTCGTTTTGAAAATTTAGTGACATAGACATCATTTTTAAACATATTAACCATTTAGTGACGTTTGATCGATTATTATTAATTATTAATTCTAAATAATTGTAATGGTAATTATATATAGTGCATTCATATCTAAATAGGGAGTTGCTATTGGGAACGATAAACAACCGAAGGATTCTAACCAATCAGTGCAAATATAATTTTCTTTTTTTCCTTTTATTTCAATCATTTTTTATATACATTTAAATACTTTTGAAAAATTAAAAAAAAAAATCAATTTACTAATAATTATTTTCTTAATTATTAAGTAAAAAAATAAAAAAATCCAATCGGTGAGTTTTATCGATAAAATTTATCAGTTTAAATAGCATTTTCCATCTAAACATAGATCTATACAACCGTAATAACTGCACGTAAATAACTGTCTGAGCATTATGCGGGTTCTAATAGGGTCGTTATTAATTATATACAATATTGGGGTCCCATTAATTAATTAAAACTGAAATTAGTCTTTTTTTTTTTTTTTTGGAGGGGGGAGTGGGGAGGGGAATTTCTATGCACATAGAATTTGAAAAGAAAAAAAAAAAAAACTTCTAATTATAAAAAATAGGTAACTTATTACCCTAGTGATCTTACGCTCTATTTAGGAAAAAAAAAAGTACCAAGAGAAAAAAATTACTGCAATGAAAGAAGAAAAAAAGACTTTAAAAAAAGAGTCAAAGAATGTTTTAAAATTATGAGGAGAGAACCGGATGGGGTTATTAATGCGCCCCAGCCGGATGTGGAACGGTGTATCCTGACCTGCCTACTGACTTGGGTTGTGGACCGATACAAATTGTTGGGGCCAACCTAACCTGGGCTGTAGTCATGCTCTTGGCATTGCTCTATATGAAGTTGGACTAAAAAACAACTAAAACAAAGTTTTTTAAGATTGCAAGCTCTAGGGTTAAGGAATGGTGGCTGATATATAATTAGTCATCAAACCCGAGTAATTCAAATGATTGTCCTGTTTGAGTACTAGTGATATTTGAGCACGTCTAGGTTTATGGTTTGCTTAATTAGTTAATTTGCAGGCGTCATATTCATCATTGGCTGAGTCTGGAATTATAGCTGATTTGGGTCTCACTGTGGCAGAGGTACGTAAATACCATAGTAATATTAATGCTGGATGAAAAATACTTCTATCGCCTAAAAACTTTAATTATGATATTTATATAACTATTTTAGAATTAGTTTTATAACCAATTAATATTAGTGTTCCTTCCTTCATAAAAGATACTATTATTTTTTATTTAAATTTCAAGTTGTACGTACAATACTGTTGTACGCAAATCGTGCAACTTACATATCATTAATCAGAACTCATTTACACACACCATGTATATATATATATATAGAAATTTTATTTGTAGTCTTCAAGTAGAAACTATATATGCAGGCCCTTTATTAAATGAGAAAAAATATCATTTTAGGAGAGATATTTTTATTATTTTAAAAAATTTTAAAGATAAAATTACCTAGGCCTGTATTGTAATCCCTAAATGGGGACTGCATGTAATATTACTCTTTTTCTTATTATATATATACAGTCTTAGAAAGTATAAACTTGATCATTCATTTTTTTTAAAAGAAGAAAAATTTGAGACTTTGATCTACGTGAAAAAAATAATTTTTTTATGATAAATATATTTTGTTAAAAAAGAGTGTACGAGATTTAATAATTTCTAAAAATATATCTAATATTACTCTATGTAGACAGGTTGTTTTTGAAGGTTAGAGCATTGGCAACGTCAATGACTCATCAAATTATAGTCAATAGTGTCAATATTTGGTCTACATTGGAATAGCCAAAGCTTGAGTTTTGGGCTATAGTATTTTCATCTATTTCTTTAAATTTGGCCAGTCACTATTCGTCTTCTAAATATTATTTTATTGATTAAAATATTCTCAAATGTATTTTTTGGATAATTAGGTTGAAAAAAAATAGTTAAAAAATAATAATTTTAAATAAAAATTAAATTACCAATTAATATATAGTGTATTTGCAAAATATTAAAAAAAATTAAAATTAAAAAAATTATTATTAAAATATATAATATTATATTATTATTTTGAATTTTAACTTTAGCCAAAAATTTTAATTTTAATAAAATTTTAGACTTAGTTAATGTGCTTGTTTCCAATTAATAAAGGCATGACAACAGTAGTAGTTAGCGTTGTTATATAGTTGATGACTTTCTTTAATTAATTCCCCTCGAGTGCTCATACATCGCTTGGATGTGTGGTGCATGCAGTACTCGGTTTTTGGTTCAATAATGACAGGGGGAGCAATGCTTGGCGCCGTAATAAGTGGGAGGATGACAGATTTCATTGGTCGTAGACGTGTATGCATGTTCTTCAAATATACAATCCCTCTTCTGCTGGAATATATGAATAATATTAAGGCAACTGTTGCATTTTAATTTACTCATAAATAATTCTATATATATAAAAATCTTCTCATAACATTTTTTATTTTTTTTTTCTCGCAGACATTATGGGTTTTGGACATATTCTACATCGTAGGCTGGCTTGCCATTATTTTCGCTGAGGTTTCAGAATCTACTATTTTTCCTTTATTTTTTTTTTAAACAATAATGACTGATCTCATTAAAATCAAGGCACTAAAGCAAGAATATAAGAAAGAGAGTTCTCCAGTTAAACAACCTCTTCAGTAAGGAGTAAAGCATCTCGAGCTAGGACATAAGCCACATTTCTTAAATTTCTAGGTACATGCATAATGCACCATTGAGGCACTTTCCTTAGAATGAGTTTAATATCCCTAATCATCAACCCTGTAGAGGATCAAGTCTCTTGAGGGTTCTTTACAGCATTGACCACCACTTGAGAACCCTTTCTAGAAGCACTTTAGACAATCCCAATTCATTATATGGCAATGAAGCTTTTAGTAGAGCAAAGGTTTCCCCTAGTTGAGGGTCTAGAAAGAGGTCAAGGGAAGATCTAAGAGTAGCGAAAACCTTACATCCTAATCCTTGATCACAACCCCAATGCCACCCTTACAATTGATCTTATCAATGGCAGTATCCCAATTGACCTTGTATTAATGACCCTGAGGAGGAGCTGTCCACTGCTGAACTGAAATGTTTTCCTCCCTTGGCATGGACCTTGCAAACTGGTTAGCAAGTTGGAAATCAGAAATAAGTAGATGGGCTTGCGAGATCAAAGCATTTGGAGAGGTGAACACCTCTTCCAAGACGGAACAATTCTTTCCTTTCCATAGATGGTGAGTTGTCACAGCAAACAGTTCTAGGTCCTTCCAAAGCAAAGTGGAAACAACTGCATGAGAAGGTCCAAGAATGAGAAAACCCCTGTAGAGCTTTTTTGCAATTTTCTTGAGCAAGAGCCCCATACATCTTGGGCTACCCTATAGTTCCATAGAGAATGAGCCACTGTTTTAGGATCCCCATAGCATATGGGGCAGTTGGGAGAGTCTAATACTCTTCTCTTGAATAGGTTTAATTTAGTAGGAAGGGCCCTGTGGCTAACTTTCCATAGGAAGACTTTGATTGCATTTGGAACCTTCAATTTCCATAGTTTAGACCATAGGTCTACACTAGGATTAATACTCGAGGATTGGCCCATTGTGTAGTTAATGAGGTTAACTTGCAGATGGTAGGCACTCTTCATAAAGAATTTGCCATCAGAGGTACATCTCCATGTAAGCTTGTTTGCACTATTGATTAGACTAAGGGGCATTCCATTGATCATCTCATATTCAAAATCAATAAATAGCTCTTTCAGTAAGGAGTGGTTCCTTGCTGAGTATTAGCATCTATAAGGTCCTTAACTAAAGCATCTTTGTCTAGCATACTCACATGAGATTGAATGCTGAATGAAGAAGCCTTTGGTATCCATTTGTGCTTCCATATTTTGACTAACTCCCCATTACCTATTTTCCAAATCAGATCCTCACTCAAGACTTATTGAGCTACCAAGAAGCTTTTCCATAGAAAGGATCCATTGTAGCTAGCTTTTGCGCTTAAGAACTCAAACTTTGGAAAAATACTTAGCCTTCAGAACTCTTGGTGCTAGAGAATGGGAATGCTGAATTAGTCTCTACTCCTGTTTGGCTAGTAATGCCAAGTTAAATTTCTCGAACTCCCTGAAACCCAGGCCCCTAACACACTTTGCTTTTTCTAGTTGCTGCCACTTGAGGCAGTGAATTTTGGATTTGTCATATTTAAGACCCCACCAGAAATTTTTCACGATTCTGGTAATCTCTTTAATAAATGGTTTTGGGACTTTGAATAGGCCCATGCTGTAGGTGTGGATTGCTTGGATCACTGACTTTAGGAGAGTCTATTTTCCTACTTGGGACAGGAATTTCATTTTTCAAATTGCATACTTTGCTTTTAATCTTGTCAAGGATGGAGTTGAAAGTCTTAGACTTGTGTTTGCCCATATATGATGGTAAACTAAATAGGTCTCATAAGAGTTGGAAGCCCTCACTCCAATGGTAGCGAATAGAATATCTTTTACTTCTGATATGGTATTACTGCTAAAGAAGATGGAGGTTTTTTCTCTATTTAACCTCTGACCAGAGACTTGCTCATAGGTTTTGTAGAGTCTGCTCCATTCTAATAAATTTGCTTTGCAAAAAAACAAGGAACTCAGCATGATTAAGAATTGAGCTGAGGGCTTCATCACATAAAAGGAAAAGATAAAGGGTGAGAGGATCCCCTTGTTTGATTCCTCTAGAAGGATGGAACTTCTGTTGAGGGGCACCATTTATGAGAAGAGCATAGTTTACTGAGGAAATACACTGCATGATCAGAGAGACCCATCTGCTGCATGACAGCTTCTAAAAAGTCACACTCAACTCGATCATATGTCTTGCTCATATCCAATTTTAGAGACATACAGCCTTCATTTTGTCCCTTACATTCTAGTCTTCATAGTATGAAGAGCCTCATAAGCCACAATAACATTATCCGAGTTAGTCTACTACGAATGAATGCACTTTGAGTTGGGGAAATTATCATAGGTAGGATCCCTTTTCACTACATTCACTAGATCTTTACCAACCGGTCCCAATGGTCTTTGTAAAAAATAGCAGGGAACCCATCAAGCCCTGGGAAGCTAAGAGGACTCATTTCAAAGATAGCCTGTTTAATCTCTCCAGTTGTGAAATCAGAGAGTAACTGGTCATTCATTTCAGTAGTCACTACTTTCTTGAGATGAACTATACTGTCTTTGATCCCTTGAAGCAGAGAGGTGGAAAATAGGTTAATGTAATAGGCCTGAAACAGGTCAAGTCACTAACTTCCTTAGGCTATGAGGCTAGCACCCCATCATCCCTAAAAATACTTAGAATTAAGTTGGACTTCTTCCTCTGGCTAGCACAATAGTGAAATATCACTCAATCAACACTCCTCTAGAGCTTTCCTAAAAAGTTCCATTTGTCTATAAGGTCTTAGAGCAGCACCAACATTTGCATCTTGAGATGTGATCTCATTGAAATCCCCCATACATAGCCAATGTACTTGATCATTTGGGATTATCTGCCTCAAAAGGTTCCAATTTTCCATCCTCTTAGCAACCAAGGGGTTATCATAAGACCAGTCAAGAGCCACTTGTGATCCCAATCCTTCACTTGCATCTCCAAGGATATATGGCTCTGGGAATAATTGACAAGTTTTGCTACAATAACATCTATCCACATCACTGCCAAACCACCACTCCTCCCCAAACTATCTACTACAAAACTATGTTCAAATCTCAATTTATTGCAGATGGGTTCCTTTTTTTGTCTTTTGCATTTAGTTTCAATAAGAATAACAACACTGTGAGACTTTTCTTTCACCAATAGGATGAAACTCACAAACTGAAGTGAAAGGTCAACTTGTATGCTTTTTGACTCAGCCGTTTCATGCTCTATTTGAGGATCAGACAGCTTGGCAAGATCCAAAGAACCAGAGGCCTGCCTACCTTCTTCCATGTCTATACTTGCTACTGGCTCCTTTCCTTTTTGGGTAATGTCCTCTTGTATTGCCCTAACTACACCTTTTGACACTTCTCACATCTTTGGAACTGGACCAATCTCTTCCATGGCTCATTTGAATGAGAAGGTTTTGAATGGGGGATTCACCCTCAACCAAGGGCCATACTGCAGCTTATGCTTGCCATCCCCATGAGTCTCTGATTTGCCCTCTTCTGGCACCCCTGGTTCAGGTATTGGAGAAGGCCACAGTGGAAGCAAAAACTAAGGAGTCTCCCATACTCGAGAGGAATCCATAATCTTTTCTCCCCAAGCATAAAAATCTCCCTCTGGGCAGTGGTTTGGACAACTCTAACAAAACTTTCACACGTAGAAATTTGCTCCAATTTGTTCCATAACCTTCTATATCAACTGACAGCACCTCTCCTGTTGTAGCCCCAAGTTGTTGCCCTACATTCTTGGTCATTCCTATGAAAGGAATATCATAAAACTAAACCCAAAAAAGCTCAATAGTAAACTGGATATCTCGAGGAACTACTAAACCATCATACTCTTGGAGCCAGATCAAGAACTTTTCAAAAGACCATGGTCTACGCTGCAAGGCAGAGTCCTTGTTTTCCTTGAAATGAAACTAGACCAAAAACCTATTCCACCCAACCTCTCTGAGAAAGATACGTCCCTCTACATGCCATAGTTTCAGCATGGTGGCATGAAAAGCTCCTTGGTTAATCTCTCTGTCTGAGACCACCAACGCAACTAGGCATTTCTGGACTGTCTCGGTAGACAGGAACAAGTTTTCCTTGCCAACAACCACTTCTTGCCTTTCTTCCTAAGTGAGTGTTAAGACTTCACATAATTTAGTAATCTCATCCTCACTGCCCCTTCCCTCTACAAACATGGTGTCCGAAAGACAATGCTCTAAATCCACTAGGAACTAGAGAGAAAACCTCGCCCTTCAAAGGAGAGGAACCGTAATGGGTAGTTGCATTCCTACTTCTCTTTTTACTCTTTTTCCTTTATTGATGTCATAGGCGACTACTACTCAATTTGGTCATTAGACATTAGAAGTAGACATTAATGGATCGTAAACAAGTGAAAACGAAATCATAATGTGCATGCTCGCACGTGACGTCTAAATTTTAAGAAAACTCTTATTTACAAGTCAGTGGATAACAATAAAATATTTCTATATTATAATTAATTTGATTTGAAATAAAAATTTTAAAATTTAAATTTTATAAATTAAATCTTACCATATATATATAAGTGATGTGGATAGTGTATTCTTTACATCGATTTAAAAATAAAATAACTCAAATTTTAGATACATGATTAATTACAATATACTTTATTATTGATCATTTAATATCTAATTATATATTAAGACAAATAAAAAAAAAATTGGCGTGACATAATTTTAACAATTAATGGGCACAACATCTTTAAAACTTTTATTTTTTTGAGAAATTCGTTGTGTAAAATTGTGACCTTTTGTAGAGTAATATGATGCACGTCAACCTCTTATATATATATATATATATATATATAAAAGAGGGTTGGCATTCATTAATGAAAATGTAATTATCCAAAAAAATAATATTTCTTTCCAATTTTATTGTCTGTAAAATTACAGATAATACAAAACTAGTATGTACTGCCAAAATCAGCATAGATGAACAACAATGTTAAAACTTAAAATTAAGTTGCGGTTAGGATAGTGAGATGAGACGAGATAGTTTTATATGAAAGTTGAATAAAATATTATTATTATTTTAAAAATTTAAAAATTTGAATTGTTTATTATATATTGTGTGGAAATTTAAACGTATAAGTTGTAATGATGAGATGAAATGAAATATTTTTACTATTCAAACGGGATGTAACACGTATTTTGATCTTTGTTGCTTTGAATCTTACGTAGATTCTCATTTTCATGAATCACTTGTACTTCCTTCCAATTCATAATGTACTGCAATTGATCAAATGCTTTGTGAATTGAAGGGCGCTTGGTTGCTCGACCTTGGAAGACTGTCGCTGGGAATTGGGTTTGGGCTTACTTGTTATGTGGTACGTTGTAAATGCAGTTGTAAGGTTTTGGTTTTTCATAATACTTTCATATCAAAATGATTGTGATATTGATTAGTTAATGGCATCCCACACTCATGTCAATTACAGGGACCTGTATATCTTGCAGAAATAACACCAAAGAATGTAAGAGGACTACTAATGTCAATCAGTCAGGTATTTAATTTATACCATTATATATATAATATATATATATATATATATATATATGAAAAATAATTTGTGGAAATATAAACGACATATAAATTCCATACGTCACTATACGAAAACTGTTCAGTTATTACCAGTTATTTCCTATTAAAATGAGTCTGTTTTAACATAAAATAATTATTTTTTGTGAAAAATAATTGAGCAATTTTCTTGTAGTGCGTGTAAGCCTAAGACATGCAAGTCATTGGAAAAATATGAGTTTCTACATTTCGCATATTTTTAAAAAATTTACACAGAATTATTTGCATGAATTGTATCTAATATTACTTTTTATTTATTGCAATAATAATATTTTGAAGTCTCTTTGTTTTGTGGGATATATTAATGCATGCTGAACAATGATTGAGTGATATGCAGTCAATGACTGGTTATGGTGCTTCTTTCACGTTTTTAGTCGGTTCTTTCGTCACCTGGCGTTCTTTGGCCATAATCGGTAGATTTCTTTGCCTTTCGTACTTACAGTTGATAGCAATATATACTTGATCCATAAAAAATTTCATGTTGATCTTGATCAGGTTGTATTCCGAGTCTGTTACTGCTCCTTGCTCTATTTTTCATTCCAGAGTCTCCTAGATGGTTGGTGAGTTTAATTAATTATTGGGATTAATTTTTACAATATTTTTAATTTAATTGATCAGTAAATTAGATGACTTAGAGTTCTTGAGGTTTTAAATATTTGTGGAATCAAAACAAGTCAACTGCAACGTCAAAAAAAAAAAAAAAAAAAAATTACAATGTAATCAATTAATATGAAATGCAGGCCTTTGGGTGAACGATAGAGCAAAATTAGGTATTCATGAAACATGAGGTGTTTTTTTTTTTTTTTTTTAAACACCAAATGGTGTCTTAATTCTCATCAATAATGGTATTTCTTCAACAACTAGCTAGATGTGTCTCCAATCCAAGTGTGTCATTTTTTTAAAATATTTTTTCATGTGAAACTCCAATATTTATAACAATCAAACAATGGTCCAAGCTGCTCTCATATTTGAGCTTAGAGAAATGCTTTAGCCAACTAAAAATCTCAAGTAAACTCACAAACTGATCATATAGATTGATAAAAAAAAGAGAATTGAGGTTGCAATCATGTACAATAAATATATAAAACATATGATTAATTTATGAAAAAATGTTCCTAAAGCTTTGTTGACTCTTGATTCGTCACTTGTACATGATACTGAAACTCGATCTTTATATTCATGGTATTACCGCATTAATTAGTTGATGCATGCCAGGTTATTATTGTTTTATAGGATTATATCGAAAACCAGCGTCTTCAACAGAACTCCGACGACAATGTCCTCAACTTGTTTAGGCGAAAATATCTTCATATAGTCATTGTGAGCAGCATTTATTAGTCAATCGACCTATATTTATATATATATATATATATATATATATATATATGTATTTCTCCTTTAATTTGTACTACCATTATTTGTTTAGTCAATGGATATGACTCCAAATATTTTACAGATTGGAGTTGGGCTGATGGTAGTGCAAACATCAGATGGCCTATGTGGATTTCTGTTTTATATGAGTGAAATTTTTGATTCAGCTGGTAAAAAACATTGACATTACCAGCTCTTAGAATATTAAAAAAAAGAACAAAACTCATGCTCCCATATCAAAGTTGTTTTTTTGTTTGTTTGTGACAGGTATCTCTAGTACACTGGGGTTTATCCTGGTTGCTGTTGTTCAGGTTGATCTTATAGGATCCTTTTAGTTTTAGTTTAAATAGTTGGATTGATTCGTTTGGTGAGTTTCTCTGAAAATGGAGATGACATTAATTTTCTCTGCAGATTCCTTCATTTGTTTTGACTGCAGCACTGATAGATAAATTTGGAAGACGAACGTTGTTAATGGTTAGATTAGACATATAAATCTCTTTATCAGTTTTCAACGTAGTTGGCCAAAGAATTTTGACTAATATGCAAATATGTTAATGCAGGCTTCTGCAACTGGGCAATGCTTAGGCTGCTTCCTCACCGGATTATCCTACTTCTTGCAGGTATATAAATTCGAAGGTATATATTGTGATACCCCATATGATAAGTGAGGATAGGTGGTGTATGAGATCCCACATTATTTGAGAATGAGAAGTTCTAACTCTTTTTAAAGTTTTAATGGGGTTCCAATTATATCATTGATTAGTCCATTTAGAGTATATGTCATACGGTTGAAGCCTTCTCTTAGGGCGTTACATATATATTGATTGAAGATAGAAAACTGTTGTATGTTTTGAATATATATATATATATATATATATATATATGACCATAATCAGGATGTTGACTGGTGGAAAGAAGCAAGTCCCATTTTGGCACTGATAGGAGTTTTGGTATGCAAATTTATTTGACAAACAACATTTCAATCTATCATTTTTTAAATCTCTCTCCTTTCATTTAGTCAATACTAAAGAATTGGGCAAGAAAGTGAAAATACCACTCTGTTTTTACTAGGTATATATGGGATCTTACGCATTTGGCATGGCTCAAATACCATGGATTGTGGTGTCAGAGGTTAGATTATGCTATAAATATATATATATATATATATATATATATATATATATATATATATATATATATTTATGTTCTGTTAATGTTATATCTCTTTTTGTTTTTATTAATGGTTTGTTCTATTCTTCAGATACTTCCAATAAATGTAAAGGGTTCAGCTGGAACCCTTTGCAATCTAGTGAATTGGTTTTGTTCTTGGGTGGTTTCATACACTTTTAACTATTCATTCTCCTGGAGCCCAACAGGTGAATGCTTGCCTCTTGATCACTTATGTCTTAATTCCAATGTGTCATGCACAGTTCTTACGGGGAATATTGCTTTTTTTTTCAGGAACATTTTTCATATATGCGGGCATGTGTGGTTTTGGGGTTGCTTTCATCGCAAAGCTAGTGCCAGAGACTAAAGGGCGCACATTGGAAGAAATACATGCATCGCTGACTCATATTATGCAGTGAGAAACATTAATCAAGGGCCATGAAAATTGATAAAAAGTTATTCAATAATTTTATAACATAATCGTGAACTTTTGTTTATGAATTCAACATGCATATAGCGCGCTTTCAGCTTCTGCACATTTTTATCTTCATTTTATGCTCAATCATATAACCTCAAGCAAGATTTTTATAATTAAATTAAGTCATACTTATTTATTCAGACTTTGCTGTAGTTATCATGCAAACCTTTAGGATAGTTGGTATTACATTATTCTCAAGGAGTGCACAAAAATCATATATGATCTGCAAGGACTTACTTGGGAGAGAAAGAAGACTCGTGCAACATTACCGGTACTAATACCATAAAGAGGTGCACTGAAAAACCTTTTGTGCTAGTCTATAATGTCCTCAACACTTTTACTACATATTGAATTATAATGTCGTCACTAGCCAAATATATTAGCAAGTTTTAGAGAGTATGTATTTATCTGTGAGTTAAGTTTTTCTAACAATAACCTGTATAAGTACTTCTTAAGTTGACATGTTCAACCACCTACTTCATTAATTTTCATTTTAATTAAATGATTATAAAATAAAGCACTTATATTTTTTTAAAAAAAGAATTGAAAATGCATGCAAATAAATATGAAGTAATTTTGAGTTTGAAAGATTTGTTAATCTTCCCCTTCGATCCATTCCTATCTTAAATTATAATCATAAGGCATAAACTTTTGTTACTTGAGTTTAAAAGAAAATTAAAGGTCATATATGTGATCTACAAATATTAAGTAATTTCGAATTTTAATGTATAGTTTGTAAATTATTGTTACACTTCTTTTATATATATATATATATATATATATATATTAGTAGATATATTATTTTTTATTAAAATTATTTGATCTGATTTACCTATTTTTAAAAAATTAATTAAGAGAAATTAAGGACTATATATATAAAAACATTAATTAAACTAAGAAAGCCAGAATTAGTTTCCACGTGATGGACAAACATTAATTAAATATAATATTAGTCGCATCTCAGGTTGTAAGGAAAATAATAGAACCTTGACCATCAACACGGCGCGGTTTGATTACCGGATACTTAACATCTTATCTTACATTATTAGTGCATAAACAGTACGTGAATACTGTATAATTAAGTTCTTTATAAAATAGTGGGACCTATACTTTTTTAAATTTAAAATATTTCATATCATCTTATTATTTAAATATTTTTTTTATAAATTATTTTATCTCATCTTAACTTAAAAATTTTACTATTATTTAAAATATCTCATTTCATATGATCTAAATTATGTAATATGATTTACGCGGATTATCGACCCCTGCCACCACCAAAATGCTAGCCCACCAATTGTGGAATCCTGTTTTTAATAGATTTATTTATTTTTTAATAATAATTAAAGTATTCTTTTAATAAATAAATAGTATTTATTCAAATCAATTATTCGAAACTCCCAAAACGGTACTTTTCTAAGACTGCATTTATTTTCTTAACTCATATCATTTAATTTTTTTAATTTTTTTAATTTTTAATATAAAATATAATAAATAATTCAACATTTTTAAATCTTAAAATAATGATAATATTAAAAGATAATATTATATTTTAACTCAACTCAATTCAACTCAACATCCAAACTGACCCTAAGTGACCACCAATAGTCAGTCAATAACAAGGGTCCCACTCCCTTCGATTAAAAAGACAACCTACGCTCGAAGATATAAAAGTTGTCGGATGGTACACGAAGGGTTGTAAGTATTAAAGTTTTGCCAATCCAAACATTATATTTATCCCTAAATTTTAAAAATATCTATTTAAATAAATAGTATAAAACAATATAAAACTGACAATAAACAATAAGAAATAGTAAATAAACATGCAAAACTGATATAATCAATAAGTAAACAATACATAAACAGTACAAAATCTTAAGGATTTGGATACTCTCCAAATTATGAGACCCACACCTTTTTTCAAATTTCAAAAAGTAAAAACTATCTCATCTCATCTCACTATCCAAATACACATTTTTTTACAAATTATTTTATCTCATCTTAACTTAAAAATTTCACTACTATTCAAAATATCTCATCTTATCTTATCTTATTTGAAATCTGCAACCAAACGAGGCCTAAAGCCAAACTCGATGTTTTACAGTACCAAATACACGTGGCCTGCTAGATATTCTCCAACTATTTTATTATTATTATTTATAAATTATTTATTTTTATTTTATAAATTATTTTATTATTATTTATAAATATGTTTAAGATCTATTTGAGAATATAATTGTTCTCACATATTTTAAGACTACTTTATAAATGGAATCACATAATCAGCCTTCAACTATGGATTCTCTTGATCTCTGCGTGATCTCAGACCATTATTGCTAGCATGGTTACAGCACTGATATATTTGTATAGCTTGCAAAGTATATTCTTTGTACTCTTTTCTTTTCAGTAAAAGTTTACTTTTCTATCTCAGATTTGTAACTATATTGTACATGAATATTCAATAAAGTGTGGTTGTTAATTCACAATTTCTGTGTTCCAATATTCTCTATATGGTATCACGAGCCTCTTAATCTCAAAGAGAACCTTCCTCCTTACTCCTATCATGTCTTCATCCGTGAGCAACTCTGGTCCCCCACCCATCTCCAATCCAGAAAATATCCCCACACTTTCCCCCATTACCATCAATATTGCCTCTCAGCTTCCTATCAAGCTCACAGCCACGAATTTTCTCTCATGGCATGCTCAGTTTACTTCTTTCTTGATCAGTTATGATCTTCGTGGTTTCGTGGACGGCTCCCTCTCCTGTCCACCACGAGATACGAACAGTTCCTCTAGCACAGATATCTCCTCCTTGTCCCCTGCATACCTTCATTGGTATCGATAGGACAAGCTTCTCCTCAGTGCAATTTTTTCGTCTGTGTTTGAGAATGTCATGCCCCTTATAGCCATGGCTGATACCTCTCGAGAAGCATGGGACACCATTGCTTGCCTGTTTGCAAATCGTCACGGACTAGGGTGATGCAACTAAAGGAGACACTTACGTTGAACCAACGTGGATCTTGCTTAGTCTTTGAATTTCTGCAGTCCATCAAAGTCACAACTGATGAACTTGCTCTCATTGATACTCCTTTGACCAACGATGATCTTACCCTTCATGTCCTCAATGGACTTGGTGCTGAGTTTCGTGACATTGTGGCTCCGATTCGGGCTCAGGAAACTTCTTTCACGTTTGAAGAACTTCATGATCTCCTCCTTGGACATGAAGCTTATCTTAAACGTCTGGACCTCAACTCCTCAATACTGGTAGCCACTGCCAATGCTTCCTATCGCAAAGGCAATTCCTCCCTCAAGAACCACACTTATCGCAGAAATTCCAAAAAAGCACCATAGCGTAACAATCGCCCTGCCCCGACGTGCCAATTTTATGATCAAATTGGGCACACAACCAAGAAATGTAACAAGTTGCGCTCTCCCAATGCTGTTGTAAATTGCACTACCACTGCTGGTCAAGAGAAAAAGTGGCTCATGGATTCCGCTACCTCCCACAACATTACCACTGATCTTTCCAACCTCAACATTCATTCCGAATATGATGGACAAGATGAGGTTGTCATTGGCGATGGCATAAGTTTACCCGTTACTCACGTTGGCTCAATGAATTTTTATGCACCTAAACGTTCATTTATTCTTGATAATACCTTGTGTGTTCCCTCCATTAAAAAAAATCTAATCTCCATTCATAACTTCACGAAACCTAATCGTGTCTCTGTTGAATTTTTTGCCTCTCATTTTCTTGTGAAGGATCTGATCACGGGGGTGCATCTGCTTCGAGGTAACTGCATTGAAGGTGTGTACCCACTCCCTACACTGGTCAATTCTAATAAGCAAGCCTTCTCGGCTCTTGTTGCTGGGACACGGGTCTCTCTCAATGCATGGCATAATCGCCTCGGCCACCCTTCTCTCAAAATCATGCAGCATCTTCTTCGTCACACATCACTTCCCTTGTCTTCTAAGAAGTCCAACAGTACTTGCATCTCATGTCATACGAATAAATCCCACAAGCTTCCGTTTTCAACCACCTAATCTCTCACAAGTCATCTTCCTCTTGAATACTTGTATGCTGATGTATGGGGTCCTACCCCGATTGTTGACTCAAGTGGCTTCAAATATTATGTATTATTTGTTTATCACTTCACTAAGTATTGCTGGCTCTTTCCTTTAAAAAATAAATTTGATGTTGCATCAATTTTCTATCAGCTTGTTCCTCTCCTTGAATGCCAATTCAGTCACAAAATTAAAAACTTGTATAATGACAATGGTGGAGAATTTGTCAAACTCAAAACTTTTCTCACCTCTCAAGGTATTAGTCATCTTACTACTGCCCCCACACACCGCAACAAAACGGCACTGCCGAATGTCGCCATCGCCATATTGTCGATATTGCCTTAACTCTTCTCCACTGCGTGAACATGCCTTTAACCTACTGGACTTTCGCCTTCAAGTTTGCCGTCTACCTCATCAATCGGTTACTCAATCCTGTCCTGAACATGCTAAGTCCTTTAGAAAAACTCTTTAATCACCCTCCCAACTACCTTAAACTTTGCACAGTTGGCTGTCTTTGTTTTCCTTGGTTAAAACCATATAATGCCCACAAAATGGAATCCAAATCCCTCCCCTGCATTTTTCTTGGTTACTCAGATTTTCAGGGTGCTTACTTATGTCTTCACGTGGACACTAATCGTACCTATGTCTCTCGGCACGTTACATTTGCTGAAGATATATTTCCTCTTCATGCACCTGCTCCCCTTGCAGTGCCCACTTGTTCCTCGCGTCCTTGCCTCGAGAGTTCCTTTGTGGCTCCTATTCCTCCAGTACAACATTCGGTTGCATCATCTTCTCCTATTGTCCCTCTTATGCCGCATGTGTCCCATGATCCACCTGTTTCACCTGAGGTTCGTATTCCTGTCTCTTGCATATAAATTATTATTATTTATAAATATGTTTAAGATCTATATGAGAATATAATTGTTCTCACATATTTTAAGACTACTTTATAAATGGAATCACATAATCAGCCTTCAACTATGGATTCCCTTGATCTCTGCATGATCTCAGACCATTATTGCTAGGATGGTTACAACACTAATATACTTGTACAACTTGCAAAGTATATTCTTTGTACTCTTTCCTTTCCTGTAAAAGTTTACTTTTATAACTCAAACTTGTAACTATATATTTACACACATACTCAATAAAGTGTGGTTGTTAATTCACAATTTTTGTGTTCCAATATTTTCTATATACTTCACTATTATTCTAAACTATTCACTAATATTTACAAACTATTTACTATTATTATCACTGCTAATCATAGATCATCTAAAATGCTCTTAGTATTCAAATGGAACCTTAGGATCCAAATGAGCTCTCAAACAAGTATGCGCACAAAGAACAACAACTGAATCCATGTAGGTTGCCATCTGACACACATATGAATGGACTGCATGAAGTGGAATAGCATGGAGTCTAGGTAAGTATTATGTTCATACTTTTATAGAGTTTTCTAAATGTAATAAAAATGAAGATGAGATGTTTTTTTTAGAAAATTTAAATGAAATGCTTTTATAAGAAAACTATCCTTTTATGCAATGAAGGAAAACGAAATGTTTTCTTAGTAAAGAAATGATGCTTTATAAAAGTATGTTAATGTATTAATATTTAATTATATGTATGTATTGATTTTTTTTAGCAGCCCCTTTTTATATTTACACTTCAAGAATAGTTGTATGCATGTGAATTGATGTATATGTAGTACTTATTGTATTTTTGTTCTATGAAATGAAATCATGATGTTTATGCTTTATGTTATAAAATGATGTTTTATGAAATGAAATGGACTGATAAATGAAAAGAATGAAAGTGAAAGAAATGAAAGGAAAGGAAAGGACTAAAAAGAAATGAATGTTTTAATGTATGAAGCTAATTAACGGCCATGACTGAATGAATGAATGATGGTACCAATGGACAAGGTAGATTGCAATGTCGGGTAAGTAGTATTGATAGTGCATCCAATATTGCCCCCTAACTGAGGGATTCCCAACTCGTTGCCATGGGCGGAATCGGTTCCAAAAGACCGCTAACCCTAACACACGAGACGTAACGGTGTGTATTAGCCAGAAAAAAGTGATAAGAATAATTGGATGTATGAAATGCTTTAGTTTTATGAAGGAATGTACAAGGTGGGAAATGTTTTGAGGAATGAAAATCTTTTTAAAAGAAAAACCTCACCTTGTAATGTCTTTGAAGAAAATAAAATATTTTATGTAAAGTGAAATGCATAAATAAAATTGATGTTAGTATATTTTTATAGTATGAAGTAATGTTTACTGAGTATTTAACTCATTTTATTTTTATGTGTGCCCCCACCCAGGAATGAAATGAGGACAAAACGTCAAGACAGACACAACCCATGAAAAAGGTGACAAAAGCCTAAGCATTTTATGTAACGTATGAAATCATATTTTGTAAAAGGATTTGTATTTTAATTAAATAAATTCCGCTATAAAACTCTCTTTTAGATTTCTAAAGTAGATTTCAAATGTTAACCATGAAATCTTTTATATCCTAAGAAGGGAAAGAAAAAGTTTTAAAAAGTTCAAAAATTCCCGTCTCATTTTCAAAAGTTATTTTCTTAAGCCCCATCACAATGACAGTCATTACAAATTAGGTCTCGTTTGGTTTTACAGATGATCTTAAACTATCCCATCTCAACATCCAAACATCATTCAAACATATATAAACATTTTTTAATTTAAATTTTAATTTTTTCATCTAATCATTACAACTTTTTTAAACTTCTAAACAAAACACAAAAAATACTTTAAATTCCAAACAAAAATAATATTAAAAATTTCTATTTTTATAATATTTTAACTTTATAATATTGTTATTCAACTTTTTCTCTCTCGTTGTTTAAAATCCCTTAAAATATCTTAACTTAAACTATTTTATTATTATTTAAAAACCATTTCACTAATATTTACATATTTCTCATTTCATCTATGTTTACCCAAACGAGGCTTAAGACCGAGTATGCATGATATTTTATTATTTTATTTGCTTGGCTATTTCCCAACCCACATATATTAATATTAAGTAATGTTAGGTACAAATTTCAAATATATAAATTTTGTACAAAAGACTTTTTATAGTAAAATTTACTTCGTTATAAAAATACTTACGTAAGACTTATGCATTTAATTAGATTTGTATATATGATTTTAGTACTCCTAAGAAAGTCGCCCACCCGAATGATGTCCTCGTTCCAGAACATTAGGAAGTCGAAGTCAAAGTCAAAATCCAGATCAAGTACTATTGATGATGAATAATAATGTCTTCTCATTTTTAAACTGAGATTAATACTGGCACTCTCACTACCAAAAAAAAAAAGGATTATGCTAGCGTTTCGCATAGTTGCATGCATGCTATAATCTTGGAGAGATCAAAAAATTATATGTAACCTACCGATGGTCCAAACTTTGATCAGCAGTCAATTATGATCGATCCCTCTCATCCATTCAAATCCCATGAAACCCCTTTCTTTTGTCCCCCCCCCCCCCCCCCCTCCAACCTTTTTTTTTTATAAAGAAAGAGTGGGCAGTCACCTGTCCAATAGTGATGCCCCCCGAATTATTAATAAAAACCCTCACATAAGACAGAGGAAAACCGTGGAAAAACAAAAACCCTTGTTAAAAACCACCCTAAGTGTGTGTGAAACCAGTCCACTTGCTCAACACCATCCCACACAGCACCGTTTTCTATTTTGTTGTATTAGGCACCAACCAAATCTCTGCAGCAAATTGCTGCACCGAATTCCTTTAGTCCGAAATCGTAGGTGCTCTCTCCTATAAAAGGGAGAGCTCAGTTGTGTAAAGAGAGAGTAGGCAAATATCAAAAGAAGAGAGGACGTGAGAGAGAATTTGTAGAGTTTTGTAATCTCATACAAATTCAATAAAAGAGGCTCTAGTAGACGTAGGCAATTTGCTGAACCACTTAAATATCGTCTTGTGTGATTTTGGACAGGCCAGAGGCACAACAATTGGTATCAAAGTTTTGGTTCGTGCTATCTAGAAATCAAGTTGTTCGAAATCAACTTTTGACAACTCCAGGGTGTTCCTCACGTCAAGATGAATCTGTTACCGCAAACGAAATCAAAAACGGAGGTCGGAGGAGCCCGCACGCGCCGGTAGAAGATAGGAGCGTGAGCCCACGCGCATCTAGAGGTTGAGACACGCGCCCAGAGGTGGAAGACGCGTGACTCACACGCACTCCACGCTCTCCCACGCGCCCTAGAGGCATTCTGCGCGTGTATCTCACTCTTCCACGCACCCCACACGCCCACTAGCCAGATGATCAGGACCGTCCGTTTTTTCAGATCCTTGTTTGGCTTGATCTAAGTCATTTGGAGTCTGATTTCAATGATCAAATAGTATTTTTCAACTATTTGGATCATTCCGGACTCATCCGTACGATTAGAATTTTGAAATTTTGTGTCTAGATTTTCTAAATTCAAATGGAAAGATCTGGAAGAAATAGGAGCTTTGAAAATGCCAATAGTTCTAGGCGTCGGTTCACAGTGTCAAATGCCAAGTTTGAAGTTGAGAAGTTCGATGGAACAAGCAACTTCGGCATGTGGCAGTGTGAAGTCATGGACGTTTTGATCCAACAAGAGTTGGATATTGCGTTGGACAAAAGACCAGATGATATAACTGGAAAGGATTGGAGGAAGCTTAATACTCAAGCTTGTAGTACAATCTGGTTATGCCTTACCAAAGAACAGAAGTATTTTTTCATGAGAGAGACAAATGCTAAGGAACTTTGGCAGAAATTTGAGGATAAGTTCATGAAAAAGAGTATTGAGAGCCGTTTGCACTTGAAGGAAAAGCTCTTAAGATTGAAGGTATTTCAATGTCTGAACATCTGAATAGTTATAACCAAATTCTTGCTGATTTGTTAAATTTGGATGTTGAAATCCAAGATGAAGATAAAACTTTACTTTTGTTAAATTCCTTGCCTGATACATATGAGCATTTAATTACTACTCTACTGTATGGGAAGGAAAAGATTAGTTTTGACGATGTATCTAGTTCTTTAATTAGCAATGAGTACTGTAGAAAAGATAAGCAGGTACAACAATGTACATCAAGTGAAGCGTTAACATCAAGGGGGAGACCACAGTCGAGGTATCCCGGAAAGAAGAAAGGTTTTCAATCGAAAGTCCGGGCCACATCACGTGGTTCATCAGTCGGCAGAAAACTTGCTAGAGATAAGTGTTCCTTTTGTCGCAACAAAGGACACTGGAAGAAAGATTGTCCCAAGCTGAAGGGACAATAACAGAATCAACCCACCACATCCAATGTCATAGACATAGATGATGATTCAGATTTTGCCTTGGCAATTTCATCATCCATTTGTCATTCCGATGAATGGATTATGGATTCTGGATGTACCTATCACATGTGTCCCAATCGGGACTGGTTTACTGACTTCACAAAGATTGAGGGTGGAGCAGTACTTATGGGCAATGACAGTGCCTGTAAGACTCAGGGAATAGGTAGCATTCGATTAAAGCAGCACGATGGCAGCATCAAGACTCTAATAGAAGTTCGATATGTTCTGGACTTGCAGAAGAATCTCATCTCACTGGGATCTCTGGATTCAAAGGGATTCAGAATCACCATTGAAGACGAAACTCTCAAAGTACTAATGGGAGTTCAGGTGGCAATGAAGGGTTTGAGGCGAGGAAACTTGTACTTCTTGCAAGGAAGTACTGTTGATGGAAGAGCTTCCACATGCTGTAAGAAGTTAGATGAGACTGATGTCGACACCACCAGTCTTTGGCATATGCGTATGGGACATGCAGGAGAAAAAGCTTTAAAAACAATGGTGAAGCAAAGCTTACTCAAAGGTGCCAAGATTGGTAAACTGTCTTTCTGTGAGCATTGTGTCTTGGAGAAGTAAAAGCGGATCAAGTTTGGAACCGCTGTACACAATACACAGGGGATACTTGACTATGTACACTCTGATGTTTGGGGACCTACCCAAAATGCATCTTTGGGAGGTAAGCATTGGTTTGTAACTTTTGTGGATGATTTTTCTCGTCGTGTGCGGGTATATACGATCAAGAATAAAGACGAAGTGCTGAAAATCTTCCTTGATTGGAAGAAAATGATTGAGACTCAGACCGGCAGAAAGATCAAGCTGCTCAGATCTGATAATGGAGGTGAGTACACTTCAGACCCTTTCATGGAAGTATGCCGGAGAGAGGAAATTGTCAGACACTTCACGGTACGAGGTACACCGCAGCAGAACGGTATGGCAGAATGGATGAATCGTACTTTAGTAGAGAAAGTGCGATGTATGTTGCTGGATGCTGGATTCAGTAAACAATTTTCAGCTGACGCTGTGACATATGCCTGCCACCTCATCAACCGACTACCAGCAGCTGCCGATGATGGAAAGACACTCACTGAAATGTGGAGATGTACACATGCTACTGATTATGACTCTTTACATGTTTTAGGATGTTCTGCTTACTATCATGTTAAAGAAAGTAAGCTTGATCCTAGAGCTAAGAAAACAAAATTCTTAGGCTTTAGTACTGGTGTAAAAGGGTATAGAATTTGGTACATAGAGTCTAAAAAGGTAATCATCAGTAGAGATGTTACATTCAACGAATATGAGATACTTAAGTCACATAAGTATAAAGATTCCAATGAAGGCAGCAATGATGGTGAAACATCAAATGATTCGCAGAATGTGAAGTTTATTACTTCAAAAAAATTGGGAAAGCATGGACAAGATAAGGTTGATAGTCCAATCACAATACCTCTATGTCAACCAAAAATCAATAGCAACCAACAGACCGAGACGAGAGAAACGTGTACCGACACGTTTTGCAAACTATGTGACATATGCAGTAGCAGCTGAAGGGGGTGAGATCCCAACCACTTACAGAGAAGCCATAGTCCAGTGAACAACTTGAATGGACAAAGACGATGAATGAAGAAATGTTGTCTCTTCACCAAAACCAGACTTGGGAGCTTGTGCCGCTTCCACAAGGAAAGAAGACAATTGGCTGTAAGTGGATCTTCAATCAGAAAGATGATCAAGCTGCTAAAAATGGATTGCGATACAAAGCTAGGTTGGTAGCCAAGTCAGACAGAGGGAATTGACTATAGTGAAGTATTCTCTCCTGTTGTGAAACATTCATCCATTCGGATATTGCTAGATTTGGTTGCACAATATGATTTTGAGTTAGCACAGCTTGATGTAAAGACAGCTTTCTTATATGGTGATTTGGAAGAGGAGATTTATCTATCTCAACCAGAAGATTTTAAAGAAGCTGGAAAAGAAAATTGGGTATGCAGTCTGAAGAAGTCACTCTATGGCTTGAAGCAGTCATCTAGGCAATGGTATAAGCAGTTTGACTGCTTTATGATGGATCTAAAATACACTTGTTGCCAATACGATCACTGTGTGTATTTCAGAAAACTTAAAAATGGATCTTTCATTTATTTGTTTTTATATGTAGATGATATGCTAATTGCATGTAAAAGCAAGGGGGAGATAAATTGCTTAAAAATTCAGTTAAATCATGAGTTTGAAATGAAAGATCTGGGAGAAGCATGAAGAATATTGGGGATGGAGATCAGCAGAGATAGGGTGAAAGGTACAATTCACCTTACTCAAAAGCAGTATTTGAAGAAAATACTGCAACACTTCAACATCGACTCAAAGACGAAGCTGGTGAGTACCCCTATGGCTCCATATTTCAAACTCAGTGCATTGCAGTCTCCTAAAGATAATGAAGAGCGGAACTACATGAGAAGTGTCCCATATGCAAGTGTTGTTGGAAGCTTAATATATGTCATAGTGTGTACACGACCTGATATCTCCTAGGCTGTTATCTTAGTTAGTCGCTATATGCATAATCCTGGAAAGGCTCATTGACATGCGACTAAGTGGATTCTAGGGTATATTTTAGGGACCATAGATATTGGTTTGAAGTTCGAGAAGAGTGAAGATAGTCTAGTAACTGGATATGTTGACTCAGACTATGCAGGTGATCTTGACAAACGCCGATCGACAACTGGATATGTGTTCACTTTGGTAAGAGGACCAGTTAGTTGGCGATCAACTTTGCAGTCGACAATTGTACTATCATCCACTGAGGCTGAATACATGGCTGTAACAGAAGCCTTAAAAGAAGCTATTTGGTTACAGGGATTGGTAATAGATTTGGGTCTTAGCAACAAGAGGTTACCATTTACTGTGACAGTCAAAGTACAATTCATTTGACCAAGAATCAAGTATATCACTCTTGAACAAAACACATAGATGTCCGATTTCACTTTGTATGTGAAATATTAGAAGAAGAGGACATCAAACTTCAGAAGATTGGCACTGAAGATAATCCGGCAGATATGTTAACGAAAGTCATCACAGGGATCAAATTCCAACACTGTTTGGACTTGATCAATATTGTACACTGCTGAGCACCCTCGGGTGCATTGGAGCGCATTCAATAGCGGAAGTCTCTCATGTCAAAGAATGAGGTGCATTCATTTGAAAAATGAATCAATTTGTAAACAGCCTGGTATAGCACACTTGGGTGGAGGGGGTGATTGTTGAAAACCACCCTAAGTGTGTGTGAAACCAGTCCACTTGCTCAGCACCATCCCACACAACACTGTTTTCTATTTTATTGTATTAGGCACCAACCAAATCTCTACAGCAAATTGCTGCACCGAATTCCTTTAGTCCGAAATCGTAGGTGCTCTCCCCTATAAAAGGGAGAGCTTAGTTGTGTAAAGAGAGAGTGGGCAAATATCAGAGGAAGAGAGGACATGAGAGAGAATTTGTAGAGTTTTGTAATCTCGTACAACTTCAGTAAAAGAGACTCCAGTGGACGTAGACAATTTACTGAACCACTTAAATATCGTCTTGTGTGATTTTGGACAGGCCAGAGGCACAACAGCCCTTAAGAGAAAGAACATCCAAACCAAGCCCGGAAAAGACTCTAAAGAAGCCTATCAACAAAAATAGCCCTTTCATTTGTCCTTGTCTTATGTATGATCATTAAAAGAAAAAGTGAATAAAATAGCAGCTCCGTCGACCCTTAGTACTGCACGAGAGAGCTGATTCTGTATATATATTTGGTGTAACAATTAATTCCGTCACCAATGAATTAAATTCCTAGTGTCAAGATTGATTATTCACGTGGATTAAGGAAAAATATTGTTTTTTTTTTTTTTCTAGAATTAATAGTGATATAAATATAGACCAAACTTTTCCATGAATAGAAAGTACCAGTCGCTCAACAGAATGATCAGTTCTTTGTTTTTTAATTCCATTATTATTTTTTAACTAAATTCATAAAAGAAAATAAAAGAAAATGAAAGGTTATATAAAAAAAAAGACTAATGTTATATGTAGTCGTAGAGTGCGCAACCATCGCGCAATCCTTTTGAAAAATATTGGAGTCCACAATTAAAAAATTATTTTTCTTAATGTAGGTATCATATTCACTAAGTTTTTTTCAAAAAGATTATACGGCGCTTGCACATTTAATTATGACTGTAAATATCATTTTCCTAAAAAAAAAATAAGAAAAAGTGTAACAATAATTTACAAAATATTAAAGTTCCAAATTACTTAATATTTATAGTCATGAAGTACTAGTACTTTAATTTTCTTTTAAACTTAAGTAACAAAGTTTATGATTATTTAAGATAGGAATGAAAGAGGAAGTGTAAAAAATCTTTAAAACTCGAAATAACTATGAAAGAGGAAGTGTAAAAAATCTTTAAAACTCGAAATAACTTAGGCTATATTTAGATACTGGGTTGATTTCAAATTATGTATGAATAGTAGTGATCAATAATTTATAAATATGAGTAAATTATTTATAAATAATAATAAAGAAGTCTCATCACTTACCAAACACAACCTTAATATTTGTTTGCATGCACTTTCAAAATTTCTTTAAAAAATATATATAAGCGATTTATTTTACAATCATTTAAAATAAGAATGAATGATGTCCGTGGCTCAACTTGTCAATGAACTTATACAGGTTTAAGTCAGTTTTATTTTTTATATCACACACTGGTCTGATTTCTCCGCATCACAATTATAAGCATGCAAAAACCCACCCTCCTCTTACCCCCTCTCCTTTGAAGCCACCTCCCTCTGGAAAGGTTGATTAGTGCAAGAAAATCATCATCTTCGTCAATGGATAACACCAGTGACCCTATCTCCAGTTCTCTAATTGCAAATGGAGCGATGGCTATAAAGAATTTACAAAATAAGAAAGCAGATAGAAACTCTCAAGTAACCTCTCATGGCCTACTGAGAAATAATGCTATGAGTGGCTAAGAATCACAACACATCAACCAATCGGATTTATTTGTAGCAAGAAAAAAACAAGTTCATGCTCAGGTTCGTAATGTTGTGTGGCTTCATCTATAGAAATACAATCTAATTGTTTTATCTTGAATAATTATTGTTCCTAACCCCCCACCCACAAATCCGCTAAAGTAAAAGAAAATAATAGATGAGTGTGAGAGATGCGAGATTTACAAAAAAATCTTCGCATTGAGATATTTGCACAGAGATGGAGATATTTGTATGGAGGGAGATACAACTGTTTGGGGAGAAGCCCGAGAAAAGAGAAAAAAATAAATTAAACCTGACAATCACATGTATGGGTGTGTGGTATAAGAGGCTGATGTATGGAATTATTTATAAAGGTTATAGATATGAAAAATTCTATTTAGTATTGTCACACACCACACATTATAATTTTTTATGTTTTACATTTATCAAATGTTTAGTATATAGATAATAAGTAAAAGAATTCAATTAGTTTAAGATCAAGAATAAATCTAAAAAAAAAAAATGTAATGTATAGTATATATAAATGATAAGTAACAAAGCTCAATAGATATTGGAATGTCACCAACATCGTTTTGTTGAACGTTTGGAATTTGAAACATGAACGTAGTTTTTGCGTGAAAGGGTAGCAAACGTGCATACCCGTTTGGGAAATTAATGATTAAAATTTAAAGGTTTTCGCCGTATATTGATTGATTAGAAAGAGCTGAGGGAAGCTGGTCAGTAGCGGTGCTGGTGGGCCGTATGTAATTAAATACTCCAAACTACTTGCCAAGCTTTCTACTGTTCTATGCACCTTGTTTTTTTTTTTTTTTTTTTAAAGAAAATGACGGTATCCCAATTTTATTGATAGCCCTCACTTATAGCGGAGGAAAACCGTGGTTACAACCCGACACCTGAGTGTTACAAATAAGAAAACAAATACATCCCAGGTATCCAAAACCAAAAACACCAACCAAATAAAGAACCTTAACTTATGTTCAAAAAATACAAGGAGTAGGACAAAACACCAAAACAAGAGGAAAAAACCTGCACCTGCAAAAAGAAAAAACCAACCACACATAACAAATAATAATAGTAATTCAAGACTATAGAGAAAAAAAACCAACTTACCAGAATCAAACCAATGAGATGCGCAAATAAGGAAGACCAAGCCTATCCATCCAAATAAGACCTCTTAGTTGAGTAGGAATAACATCATCACCAGCCCAGTCCATGGTTAAGCCCCTAGCACCCCGCTTAGCAAGAAAATCCGCCACAATATTTCCTTCACGAAAAATATGGCAAACACAATACTCCATGCACATAAGGTACGCATTTAATTCATCCCAAAAATCCTCTAAGTACTAGATATTACAAGACCCTTTAGTGATCCAATTAACCAGAAGCTGAGAATTTGTCTCAATCTCAATGTGAAAAAGCCCAAGATGAAAGCACCTGCGAACCCCTTCCAACAAACTACGTAACTCCGCATAATTATTAGAACCATGACCCAACGACACAGAACACGCCATACAAAGCTTACCACCATTATCGATCACGAATAACACCCCTAGCACTAGCCACCCTCGGATTACCTAAGCTACTACCGTCAGTAGTAAGCTTCACCCAACCAAATTGAGGCCTAGACCATCTCACCACACGTACCTGCTTAGGCTTAGGAGCTAAGACTAGAATATCAAGTCTATTCAAAATAGCAACATCCTAATTAGAAAGCTTAGAAACTTTCATGACCAAATGCATAATTCTACGAAGCCAAAATTTAATAACTTGCCAAACTGACTCAGCAGTAAAAATCTTATCTTCATACCGGGCTTTGCAACGCCAATCCCAAAGTTTCCAAGAAACAATAGAAGGAAGAAGGCCAAAAATAGTTCTAATTTAAGAAGACTTACTCGCATGACGAAACCAAAAATTAATCTGATCCTACCAAGTTTGAAAAACCCCCATGTGAACACCTAACTTAATCGCAGCCATACGCCAAACCTAACGAGCAAAATCACCAGTACAAAGCACATGATTTAAGTCCTCAACGTGGCCCCGAACGCAACGATGACATTTAGAAACCAAAGGAATCCCAACAGTTTTAATCTTCTCATCAACACTCAAGCAGTTATGAAGGGCCTTACACATCATAATAGAAATTTTCTTAGGAAGATTATTATGCCAAATCCAATCAGCCCAAGGTAAAGGAGACGCCCTGATCCTAATACAGTCCCAAGCACTCTTAGTGGTAAAATTTCCGTCAGTGGCCTTTAACCAAATTAAAACATCCTGCCCATCCCTCCTTCTAGCCAACAAATGACACAATTCATAAGCTTTTTGAGGTCCCACAAGTCTTTCCAAGAGAAGAACATCCCAACCATTATCAAGGCGACACTCTTTGATCTTCAATAGAGGCTGATGTATAACTGGATAATGACCATTGAGTGGACCGCCCTCAACCCAATTATCATACCAAAAAGAGATATTACCCTCTCGAACAAGCCATTTCGAGTTATTTAAAATGTCGGGAATACTTCGCACAATAGATTTCCAAAAACAAGTTCCCTTATCTGGCTGCAAAAGAGAAATATGATTACCCCTAATATATTTGCCCCTAAAAAAATCCGCCCATAAAGACTGACCCTTAAGAAGCTGCCAAGCAAGTTTCAAATGTAGGGCTTTTTGAATATCACCAAAGTCACGAACACCCAATCCCCCCTCCTCAATAGGCTTACAAATATTCTTCCAAGCAATCCATTTCCTCTTACTTCTACCTTCAGTATTACCCCAAAAAAAAGAACTCAAGATCCTGTTCAAGGTTGTAAGAACAGATTTAGGAACATTTAAAATAGCCAACAAATGAGTAGCCATACTAGACAAGACATGACAAAGAAGGATGGTACGACCACCACCAGAGAGCATCTTCATCTTCCATCCTGCTATCTTCCTTTGAACTTTACCAAGCAACTCACCAAAATCTCCAACTTTAAGCCTACCATCAACAATAGGAACACCCAAATATTTAAAAGGAAACGTACCTTCGGCAAAACCAGTGATACAAAGAATAGAAGTTTTCCTTGCAAGGGGAATTTTTTTAGAAAAATACATAGCACTTTTCTCTCTACTAAGAACTTGCCCCGTCCAATCTTCATAAAGATTCAAAACCTGCATCAAACCTTTCATGGACCTCTTATCACCATTAGTAAAAATAACAATATCATCTGCATACATAAGGTGGGAAATGAGAGGGGTACCTCTAGCTTGAACGAAAGAACCAATCTTTCCATTCCAAAAAAAATTCTTAAGGAGGCGGGAGAGCACCTCTTGCATAATGATAAATAAGTAAGGAGAAAGCGGATCCCCTTGCCTCAAACCACGCTCACCCTTAAAGAAACCCAAAGAGGTACCATTCATCATAAAAGAGAACCAAGGTGTGGAAATACAAGATTTTATCAGCCTACAGAATTGAGGGGAAAACCCAAAAGCATCCAAGACATGTAAAAGGAAATTCCAATCAACCCTGTCATAAGCCTTGGACATGTCAAACTTAACCAAAACATTCCCCCCATTAATATTTTTGTGAATAGAGTGGACCATCTCTTGAGTAAGGCTAATATTTTCAAAAATACTCCGGCCAGGGATAAAAGCCCCTTGCTCTTGAGAAATAAACTTACCAAAAAGACTCGTCATACGACCCACAAAAATTTTAGCAAAAATCTTATACACCACTGAACAAAGGCTAATAGGCCTAAATTTATCAAATCCAGACGGTTTTTCCACCTTAGGAATCAAAACAATAAAGGAAGCCGTGTAAAATCTGGGGAACACATTATTCTGAAAGAAATCAGATATAGCATCCAATAAATCCTCTTTAACCACATCCCAATAGACCCTATAAAAGCCAGAGCCAAAACCATCCGGACCGGGACTACTATCAATGGGAATACTAAAAAGAGCCGCCTTAAGCTCCTCAAGAGACGGGGCTCTGCAAAGAACCGCATTCTCAGCATCAGTAATCACAGGAGAGATCAAATTACTAAGATCAGGCAAATCCCTAGTACCTTGAACCCCCAAAAAAATTTTAAAGTACTCAACAGCCGCTTGATGAATATCTAAAGGGGAAGTAAGAGAAGTACCATCCAACAAACACATCTCAGTAACTCTTTTATTATTCTTAGCACTCAAATAAGAATGGAAAAATTTAGAATTCTGGTCTCCATCTTTCAGCCAGCTTTTCTAGGTCATATGAGAGAGGCGAGTGTCCTCTCTATTCATCCAGGTTAGAAGATCCATTTTAGAACTCAAGAGATCATTCTCATCTTCAAGATTAAAACAAGTTTGAAGCCTATTTTCTAACCTCTCAATACGATGTTCTAAATCTTTTATCATCACCTCAGTTCTACCAAAAACAGTTCGATTCCAATCCCTTAACGCCATCCTAACCCGTTTTAGCTTAAGAGAAAGATTAAAAAGCCCAGAACCATTGCCTCCAATACTCCACACACTCTCTACTAGACGAAGGAAGTCAGCATGATCCGTCCACATAAACTGAAACTGAAAGGGGCTAGGGCCATACCTGAAAGGATCCTTTCCCATTTGGATAACTAACAGAGAATGATCAGAGGTAGTGCGGGCTAAAACCTGAAAAAACACATCAGGAAAACAGTTAAAAAAATTTGAATCAATAAAACATCTATCTAGCCTTGCCCATTTGCGAGCCAAGCCGCCTTGTCCGTTGCACCAAGTCATCTTCGGGCTTTTTTAGCACATATCTAGCCAACCATTGTTGTAAATGCACAAGTTGAAATCTTCCATAGCAGAAAAAGGGCGTGGATGACCTCCTCGTCTTTCTGAATCATCCTTGATAATGTTAAAATCCCCACAAATAATCCAAGGAAGGCTACTACATTCTGAAGCCTCCAAAGCCTCCCAAAGCATCTTCCTCTTGAGTTGATTGCACTTAGCATACACAACAATAAGAACAAACACGTGACCATTCTCCTCAACTTTAACAGACACAAATTGGTTAGACGCAGCCAACCAATGAACCGAAACAGTCGAATTCCACAATAACCAAATTTTCCCTCCTTGTGCTTCATTAATGATAGAACACTCACAGAGAAGACGCCCCAAAAGTCTCGGAATTTTCTTCTCCATCAAAAAAGGTTCAGCCAAAACAATTATATTAGGCCTAAATTTTTTTATAATTTTTTTCAAACGCAAAAGAGAAGTACCAACACCCCTAATATTCCAAAAAATGATTGGACTTATCATAAATTTAATTTAGAGGGACGAGTAACCACTCGGGTGGAGTTTCTTTTTTTCAACTTACCAACGGCAGTTTTTGGGCCTTCTGATTCAAACCAATAATCTTTTTCCATATCATCTTTAATCGTGTCCCTCTCAATACCACAATCAGATTGAGTATCTATAGCCATTTCATACTCAGCCACAGTCACGCACCCATCTTGAACAGCTTCTTCCCCACACCCATCATCCATTTCCTCATTTTGCACAGGTTCTAGTTGAATCTTCAAACTTGGCCCTGCCTCTCCAAGACCCAAAACATCACCCATAGGCCCAACAACCTCCACCATTTCCAGACCCAACGTAAGACCCTGCTCCACAGGACCCACTCGATCTGTACACTCCTCACGTTGGACCCCGTCACTATCAGGTTCACACGTGCCACTGCTGGTTTTACACACAACCTCAGCATGCACAATAGCAGCGTCGGCTTCCTCCATTTGCAGCGTGTCAATCGGTTGCAAGTCTTGAGAAACAAACCTCTTATCTTTACACTCATCCGTAGCAGGACTCACTATCGTTAAGGACTCTTGGTCTGAATTCCGTTGCACCTCCTCCATAACTCCATCAGTCCCGAACTTTACTGCAAGGTCAGAGTTTGTTACATTGTATTCCTCCGTGGCCGCTACTTCTGCATGCACTTCCAACCCGCTGTGTCCCCCTTTTACCACCCACTTCTTTCCTCCTTGAACCTTCGGTTGTTGATCACCCCATCTACAAGTTTTATGGTTATGTCCTTGACACTTACAGGAGGTACAATATGCAGGTAAGGTTTCAAAGATAATTTCTTGTCTCCGGCTACGTGGCAAACCTGGTTTTCCAATCCAAAAGTGGGAGATCGGCTCTTTGGAGGAGTCAATCTCAAGACAAATCCTGGCTCCATCAGTACGAGTCGCACAGGTTGTGGAATTATCACAGCGGATGAATTTCCCAATCGGAGCCGTAAGCATCTTCAGAACAGAAGCATGATAGAAATTTGTTGGAAGGCCAAGCAAGAAGACCCACACCGGTACTCTAGGCGATTCAAAATCTTCATCAAAATCTGGAGTCCATGCGAACGACCGATAAGAAATTCCATTCACTTCGCATGACTCCCTGGACAGAGATTTATGGAAATCACTTTCATTGGACATCCGAATGAAAACAAGCCGAGGCTTGCGCATGGCAAAGATGACTGGCATACAAGATAAACCCCAACAGCAGTGAATAAATACTCTGATGGTGTCCAAGGATGGCCGCTGCCGTAGAAACTTAAGCACCAAAGAATAACGGAAAGGTTCAGCAGTTTTCTCCAATTCCTCCACTGAGAACGTAAAAAATAGTTCTCCATCAATAGTTTTTGGTTGACGAAAAGAAACAGCCATCTCCGGCAGGGGTTGAGGAACCATCGAGACCAGATCAGCATACGAACAAGGATGGCCAGACGTTGGCAGCGCACCAACGGCCGCCGTGCAGCCTACGTGAAGGACCAAAACCAAAGAATACGAAACCCTAGCAGAGTGTGAAAAGTTTTAAAAGGAAATAAGTGATACTCTATGCACCTTATTTGCATGAATAATGATATATAAGATCAAACTACTTGTCAAGGTATTTACTCTTCCAGATGTTAAAAACAATTTGCATGAATAATGATATATACGATCAAACTACTTGTCAAGGTTTTTACTCTACCAGATGGTAAAAAACAAAAAAATAAAAATAAAAAGGTTTTACTCTTCTATTTCCATTATTTGCATGAATAATAATGAGAAATAGCATTTACAGAGGTAAAGTATGAAAGTATTATATATTATTATTTTAAAATATATAAATAAATAGTAGATGCATTATATATTATTATTTTAAAATATTTGAAAAAGATAAATTTATAGTTTTCAAACAGCATCCAATAGACACACATGGTACGAGAAGGCTCCCAAACCACCAATCATTCAGAGGAAGTGGCGGTTTTGTAATAATCATTATGCATGGGCTTCACGTGCCACCCCTTTTGGGAGCTTCCCTCCCCACATGCGTCGGACCAACAAATTCGCCACTATTAGATCTTTCAAACTTGACTATTGTGGCTACAAGGAGATAGGTGCATAAGCCCCACGTGTCGTTACAGATTTTGAAGTCTAACGAAGTTGGTCCAAATTATGATTCGTCCATTTTGGCCTTTATCTTACTCATTTCTTTAATAATTTTTTTACTGCTTTTCCCATTTTTTTGTTAGAATACTCTTATATTTAGAAAGTTTAGTAAAATATTCGAACTATTGGTGTCCAACGATCACCACCTTCTCTTTGGTCCCTTGGCGGTCTCTCTCTGCCACAACTAATGTGCCCCACTTTTTTTACTTTTGCCCCCACCACGATAATCACATATACTCCTTTGGGAGAGTGCAGGCCCGCCCCCGTATGGGTGAGGTGAACCCATCTGCCAGATGGGAGGCGGGTGGCCACATTTGCATCTGGCGACCCCCCGCGAGGGTAAGGGCAGGAGAGGCTGAGCCTGCCCCGTCCCTGCATATATATATATATAATTTAATAAATTATATATATACAGATATATTATATAAAAACAAATACCCCAGTCATCAAAACGATGTTGTTTTGCCATTGACAAAACGGCATCATTTTGATGACTAAAGTTTTCTTTTTTTCAAAACAACGTAGTTCGTTCATTGACAAAACGACACCGTTTTGATATGGGTTGTTAAGCCCCTACCCCGCCCCCCTTCCGCAACCCCCAATCCTCTCTCTCTCTCTCTCTCTCTCTCTCTCTCTCTCTCTCTCTCTCTCTCTCTCTCTCTCTCTCTCTATGACCCATAACGTCAATCATCACTCTCTCTACTGCTCTAGTCATCCGTCACATGCAACCACGCCTTGTTTGTTACCCAAGGTAAGTTCCATGTTCCCGATTCACGTGCTACCTCTAATATATGTTTTTTTTTTTTTTTAAAGTTATGGAATATGGAGAGTGGGATTAAATTGAGGATTTGGACTTTGGAATATAGGATTGTGAATTGTGTATTGTGGAAGATTGAATTGTGGATGTGTTTTTATGATTGTAATTTTTAAATTATTTGGTTTGAAATTCTCTAGGGTTTTGGATTGGAACCCTAAATTAGGTTAGGCTTCCAATCCGAAATCTTCAATTAATTAAGTTCTTAGAAATTTGAACTCTTTTATCAAAATCTGTCCATTTATTTATTTATGTGTTCATGTTTACCAAGGCATTATGTTTTTGTGGTTTTGTCTATCATTATTGGGAAGCTTTGCGGTTCTTTTCTTCTCTAGAATATTTATTTTTCTTTGGCTCTGCATTTGGTTTCTTTGAAAATGGATTAATATAGCTGAGATTAACATTATGACTCTGCGTTTTTTTGGAAAATTTCCTTTTCTCAAAATATTGATAATTGATGTGCATAACTCTGCTAAGGATTTTCCTCTGGATCCATCTAGATTGTTAATCTCAAATACATTTGGTTGGCTGGCTGTAAATGGTCGATATAAAATGTACTCAATGTATTGTCTGAAACTAATTGAAGAATCATTTTTTGCACATTGCTTATATTTCTCTGGGCCAGTTCTCTAAGTGACTGCCTAAAGGGTTTTGAAAGCTATACGTTGTGTGTTATGTCATGTGATTTGTTTTTCTAGAAAAAATAAGTTTCTTTTTTTTTTTTTCTTTTTTGGTTAACTGGTCCTTTTACAAAATAAAAACCAGTTTTTTCAAAAAAAAAAAAAAAAAATTGGCGTTATGGCTATTCAGAAGCATGATGTGTGGTATGTTATTATCTTGTTTTTGTATTCTATTTTTATGCCTATAATTTCTATGTTTTCTATTTTGGGGTTTCAATATGGAAACCCAATCTGTTTTGAGACTTGAGTGATTGTTGCATGGTTTTAGTTCTTTTGAACTTGATGTGATGTTTGCTTCATTTCAAATTTTTGTCCGTTTTAGGGAATGGAAAATTCGTCAGATTTTAGTGCTACCCCTCCTACCCCTACCCTATAGTGTGCTATATATTATTACCGACGTAAAAATTTTAGTGCTATATATTATTATTGGCGTAAAAATTTAAATGCCAGGAATCTTAATAATTTCATAGCGGAAACATTAAGCACCGGTAAATTTATATATCTACCGGTGCATAAACAAACGCCGCACATAGAAACGCCGCCAATTTTGCTTTTTTTTGTAGAGCCAACACCTAACCCTACCAGATCTACGGACGCTACCATATTCCTATGAACCGTTGCCCTACCCCTTACCCCCACAAAGTAAGAAACTTGTTTCAATAGTTTGGACTCACTTTACCAAATTAGAGAGTGGTGACCCCCATAACCCCCAAGCTGTGTAACCATTGTGGTAAAGTATATGGATGTCATTATAGAAGACATGGTACATCCTAATTAAAGGTATACTTAGAAGAACAATGCAAAAAAAATCCAATATTAAAATCATTACAAGAGAATAGTCAATCTAGACTAGAAATTGGATTTAAAAAAATGGTGGATGAAGTAGTGAGGGTGCAAGTTGAAGGGGTATACTAAGTATGATCCCGAGAAGTGTAGGAGATACCTAACTCATATGGTCATCATGGACGAGCTACCTTTTCAGTTTATAGAGGGGAAAGGGTTCCGAGCATATTCTAAGTATTTAGAACCTAGGTTTAATCTTCCTTCTCACCACACGGCGGCGAAGGATATAAAAAAAATATTATGTCAAAAAAAGAGTTGTTGGGGGACCAATTGGTAGGTCAAATGGTTTGTCTCACCACTGATACTTGGACATCTATCTAAAATATTAATTATATGTCTTTGATTGTGCATTTTGTTAATTGTGATTGGCATTACATATAAAAATTTAAAACTTTTGTCAAATTTCTGATCACAAGAGTGAGACAGTTGCGAGGGCCTTAGAGGCTGCAATAAAGGAGTAGAGGTTGGCATGACTGACGATAGTTACAGTTGATAATGTCTCATCTAACGATGTAGCATTGGAACATCTTAAGACCTGTATTAGAGAGGCAAATAAGACAATATTTGGTGGTGAGTGTTTGCATGTGAGATGTGTTGCACATAGTCTGAATCTAATTGTGACTGATGGTTTGAAAGATCTTGATGACTCAATTTCCCATGTCAGAACTGCTGTGAGATTTGTAAAATCTTCTCCTGCTAGATTGAAGAAATTCAAGATTGCTGTGAGGTCTGCGGGCATAACATCCAAGAAGTGCTTCTATACTAATATTCCTACAAAATGGAACTCAACCTTCTTGATGTTGGAGGTACGGGTGGCAATATGTTTCAGGACCCATTAACCCAATAAGTACAAGACACGATAATAGCGGGTTACGGTTTAGTCTTAGCGGGTTCGAGTCAAAACAGGTTGACTTGTTAAGACACGATTGCTTAATGGGTTGATAACGGGTCAATCCATTATAACCTGTTATAACACGTTAAGAAAGTTAAAATTACAATTATGCCCTTATACCTAAAAGTAAAATTCTTAGAATTTCAATTTTGATATTTTTATTGTTTGGATTGTAATTTTGGACTTGTAGTTAACTTTATAATTTTTATAAATATTGTGATTTTAAAATTTATGCAAAATTAAGCTAAATTTAATCAGGTCAAACAGGTTAATTTCAGGTCTATTCAACCTATTTACATAAACAGTTTGAAACGAGTCGTATTGTGTCGTGTTAACCTATTTTGTAATATTTACTAATGGGTCAAAATGGGTTGACATGATACGCTCGTTATGTTAATGAGTCGTGTTAGGGTTTGAGCTTTTGACACCATAAGCTTAATAGGTTGGGTTAGAGTTAAGCTATATAGTATAATATACATGCTTTGACACGACACGAACATGAGCCGTTAATACGATTTGACACCCCTAGTTTGAGGTGGTCCAAGAAGGGCTTCTTGATGTTGTATTATTGGGTAATGAAGACATTCAATATGTCAGATATTTTGATGAGCATGGGTAGATTGGGGAAACCTATTGATGATGATTGAGAGATTGTTGCTACTTTTATAGATTTGTTTAGACTTTTCTATGAGGTCATAACGAAGCTATCTAGTTCTTCGTACCCTACATCCTCTCATTTATGTAAGCAAATATGTAGGGTAAAATAATAATTGGATGACATGTGCGCGAGTGACCATATTAGAATGCGAGAGATGGCATTAATGATGGGGGTGAAGTATGACAAGTATTGAGAAGATTTTAGTAGGACTAATATTTTGTTATATGTGGCTGTTGTTCTTGAACTCTAGTTTGAAATTGATGGCATAGTATATGGATTAGGGATTGCGCACAAGAATACATAGGCAGAGCTTATTGCAACACGAGAATGATGAGTTTACCATCTTCAGGAGTGGTAATATTCAGGCACCTGCACCTACCCCCACCTACTCTAAGAGTCGAGATTGGGAAAAAGCGTAGGTTGGACTGGGTTGAGAAGTTGGAGCAGAACCCCATAGTCCATCATTCTACAAAGGCTCAGTTGGAGGTATACAAATACTTGGCAACGGACATTCAACTATTTGGATGAGATTTTGATATATTAGCTTGGTGGAAGACTAATGTCGTGAAGTATTCTGTCCTTAGAGAGATAGCCTACAGTATTTTGGTCATCTCTATTAACATCGTAGCCTTAAAGTCAGCCTTTAGCACCAGAGAGAGCATATTGGATCCACTCTAGAGTTCATTATCTACTACCACTTTGGAAGCATTGATTTACACGCAGAATTGGATCAAAAGGACCCCAATTCATGTTCCATATATTCTTGACTTTCAGGAAGCCGACGAAGAGGAGGGTAGTGATCAGCTTGGATTTAAACCAACTAGTAATCTTGAATTTCATTTTATTGTTTTAATTTATTTATATTCATTTAATCGATATTAATTTCAAATTTAATTATTGTAGTGATACATGAGATGACGTCTACGACTAGCTCCATTGCAATATGACTTCGTGTGTATTGGACCCACCATTGCCATATGTCATTAGTTTGCACAATTTGTCCCTTAATTATTTTTTGTATTTATATAATTTTTGGTATCTAATTATTTTTCTTGTATTTTGTTTTAGCTTTTATAATCTTAATGTCATATGCTGAATCCTAATCCTAACTTCTTAAGGATCCAATGATGATATGATCTACTCTTATCTTGATCCCAATAACTCAATCTCGTTTTGGTTAGTACTTTTAATGTTTGCAATTTTTACATTTCTAATATATATTTTAATTTTTAATTTTTGTTTCATGTTTATAAATCTAATTTTTTTTTCTTTTAAATGATTAATGTTTCAGGTTTTAGGATATCGATTCTCACAATTTCAAAGCAGTTAGCACAACTTACTTACTTTTCTACCACCATGGCCACCCCAAATTCTATTAAAAAATGAAATGTTATTCTTTTATTAATTTAATTAATTGTAATGTTGCTACAATAGTACAATTTGTAATATTTTTAGATGAATTTATAATTTTGTAATAGTTTTCTCTTAATTATCATTGTAATAGCTTAGTTATGATTATTAATTAATAGTTGCAACTTAGTAGTATATAATTAATAATTTATACTATTGTAAATTATATTTTGTTATTTTGTATTTTTTTTAATTAAATTGTTTGGATCCAAAATGGCCTAGAAATAGGTTCTAGACCAGTTTTGGCCCATTATTACATGTGTTTTGACCCAAAAATGTGATTGAGCCCATTTATATGGTCTGCCCGCCGGCGGGGGTGGGGGGGGCGGCTGGTGTCTACCTCCGTACCTGGATGGGGTACCCCACCCCCCATTTGCAAGGGTGGATTCCAGGGCTAAACCTCCAACCGCCGCCCATGTGGAATGATCAAAAAATCTATTTAAGTCTTTTAAATGATCTATACAAACATAAAAAAGTACTTTTAAATTTTAAATTTTTAACTTTTTCATCTAATTATTACTATTTTTCTAAACTTTTAAAAAACACAAAAAATAATTCAGTTTTTTCAAATCTCAAAACAAAATAATATTAAAACATTTATATTTTAATAATATTTTAACTTTATATAATTTTATTTAACTTCTCTCTCTCTCTCATTTTATTATTATTCACAAATTATTTCACTATTATTTAAAAATTTATCATCTCATCTCAATATCCAAATGAGGTCTAAGAGTTCTGCCCTACAACATATATAAGAGTTCTCCCTATTATTCTCATGATGAGATTAGCCCAGGACAATTCTTTCAATTTGATGGGTAAATTTAAAAAAAACTTAAAACTAAAGTTAGAGATGTATGAGAATAAAAATTTATTGATATAGACTCCAAACTTCTTGTTTATACGATACTAAGCTTCTTAATATAGAATATAAAGTGAAATAAATATTAAAATAATAATTTAAGATTGACATCTTGTATGAAAAAAATAGTTGAGAACTTTTATTACTTTGATTTCATTAACAAAGAAAAAAATTTATTTAAGACCTCAATTATAGCATTATATGTTGAATGATGAGCCAAAATATCCATATTTTTACATAAAACTTATATAAACTAGCTTATGCACTAAAATAAAATATGAGTTTATGAAAAATTACCCATTAGTTTTTATAGAGATTAAATTTTTTTAAAATATCTTTACGAAAATGGTAATGGATGAATAATATTACTGCATGAAAGAATATTATAAAAAATCTAAAAGAGATGCTAAGTCATTTTTTTTTTTTTACTTCGAAATGAAATTTCTCTTTGAAGATAACTTTATCGAGATGTAAATTTTACATATAATTATATATTATTATACTATTTATCACTAATTAAATTTTAAATTTATTTATTTTTATTTTATATAAACATTACACGTTACGAAAGTCCCCCTTCCGCCCCCCAAAAAAATAAAGGTACAAATATATATTATAATAAGATCACTAAAAGATATCTAATCTTCCTCATGATGTGCCGATCCTTTAGCACTTCATCTTTATAATTAGGATGGCGCCAGTGGGCCAACAGCACAAATGTGGTGATTTTTTTAAATTATTTTTTTATAAATATTTTTTAAAAATAAATTAAAAAAATTAAAACACAAACAATAAGATTGAGCAATCAATTTAAAGGACTCTGTCACTCTACTAATATTTTCCTTATAATTAATGATCTTGATCAGATATTGATTCAGAATATATACATATATATATATTTATATATAAGAAAAACGAGTATTTATTATAAATTATTTGTGATAAAAATAAGATGAAATAAATTTATTTTAATAAAAAATTTATCATTTTTATAAAAAATAAATAATAATATATAAATAATTTTCTTATAACGAGAGTCCCCGGGCATGTGTTGCACAAACGCCGGAGAGATTATTTGAAGGGTAAAAGATTTGATGGTTCGAGGAATTCTTGTTGGGATCCTTTCATCCATTCTCTTGTAGTGCCCGAAAGACTTTCCATTCTAGGAGAAGTTGAAATTGATGAATCAAATAATTCTTGGGATGACACTAAGCTACGATCATTCATTTTTTCTAGTGGTATCTATTTTAAAGTTGTCTTTTTAAAGTTTGTATTTAACATTATTTATTTTTATAGGACTATTTTGGATAGAATAGTATTATTTGAAAGCTTTTATACTACACGTTATCCACATAACATAATTTGATTTGTAAGATTTAAATTTTAAATTTTATTTTACCAATTAAATTATGACATGTGAAAGGTGTGTAAGTTAGGATGGAGTGTAGAGTAAATACTTTCAAATATAATTATTCTTGTGAATAATGTTCACCGTTCAACTGTGGTTGATAAAGAGTAAGTTTCTCTTGTTAAGGAAAAATATAGATAATTTAATTTATATCTTTCCAATAGTTTACATTTTTTAAATAAGTGATGATTTTACATCTTAATTTAAATTGTAATTTTATATTCTACTCATTTAATTAAATATTTTACTTATTAGACTTATTTATTTAGTGGGTGTGACCCATATGTGAGAAGAGTATTAAAATCAAATAAAATGTAGATTATGTTTTGTATTTTGCATAAAATTTTGGGTTGTGACCCATACCCATGCTTTATATGTAGATTATTTATAATTTAGTTGTTATTTGGTGTTGCATGCTTTCTATTTGTATTTATTTATTTATTCATTCTTATCATTTTAGTTTCCCTCTTGATTTCTGTTTTTCTCCAACTTGAGTCAGTTTGAACTTTTAAGTTTTATTTGGTTTGGGTTCTGCGAGCCTATAAAAGGCATGCAATGGGTTGGTAATTAAACTAGGAGTAATGATACTCCATTCCCCAAAAAATAATAATAATAATAATGATACTCATGCATTTTTTTAAGACTATTTTACTACTTAGCCACTTTTTTTTTTCTTTTGATCTTTTAATTTATATTAAAAATATTAGAACATGACATTCTTACATAATTAAAAAAAATTCAATTAACTAATGCAATCATATAAATTAATTAAAAATAAATTTATTTTATTTACATAATTACGTTAATTGATTAAATTTATTTTCTTTTAAATTATACAAGAATGACATATTCTGAAATTTTTAATCCAATTCAAAGTGCAAAAGAACAAAAAAATAGTTAAGTAGTAAAATAGTAATAAAAGATGTGTAAAGATATTATTATCCTTAAACTATATCTTGTAATTTGATTTTAGAGTTTTACAACACATAAATTGGTGTGTTAACATGCTACTTATAATGAGACTTATTATAATTTTAAAAAAATTAAAACACTAATTATATTTTAACATAGCTGATGTAGAAAATTTTCACATCAATGATGTGTTGGGCATATAAAAAATAAGACTTACTAATAAATTTTCACTTGATTTTAACGTCTTACGTTTAACATTATTCATGCACCTGTTCCAACGAAGAAGCATGTCATGCCCAACCCGTTTATAAGCCCAGGCCCACACCGAAAGGAACCCAGCCCACCCAAAGTAGAGGGGATTCTCTTGGCGTCGATCTGGCGTTTTTCAATGAACTTTTCATGGCCGCAAGCTGATTTTAAAACATTTGGGGAATTTTTCTTAGGCTTGAAGAGGCATAAGCCTTAGGGTCTTTTTATAATTTTTAAGGAGAAAAAATATTTTACATTTCTTAAGTTACTAAGAAGAGGTTTCCGAATATTTTTTTTTTCTTTTTTCTTAAAAAAAAAAAAAATCTTATTTATGACTATGAGAGGCTCCCTGCCCCTAAAAATCTTTGTGACCTCCCCTATGAGAGGCTTCCCTGCCCCAAAAAATCTTTGTGACCTCCCCTCCCTTAATCTCTAATATAGGCCCTTACCTTCTAATGTATGATTTTGTTTTCTTTTTCAAATGAACAATATTGTGGCATACCATACTTTCATCTCACTTTCTCTCAATTAAGTAAAATGTAATACTTTTTGTTATGGAGATTTTTGTTGGGACCTCAAGCCCATGGACACCAGCCCTTACCAAACATAAGGAGGGTCTCCTGCACCCTAGAGGGCCTAGAAAGCCTTACCCAGGCCTGCAGAATCCCTTGGGGACCCAATTAGGATCTGCGACCCACGAAAGTCGGGCATGTCTGTTCAAACTAGGATGAGACGTAACACCGTAAATGCTGGAAATCAAATTGGCAAAAGGGAGGAAAGCATGTTAGAGAGAAGAGAGGGAATTCCAAAGCAACACCAAGAGATCACGCTGCATCAGTTGAAGTATGATGGAGGGGACCCCGAGAGGACACCCCTCCACCCAAGTCACAAGGTATGACCGTTTGACCCTCAGGACTCAATATAAAAGGACCCTAGCCATCTGGTAAAGGGGGCATCAGATTCTCTTCTAACTTCTCTCTCTAGTCATTAAGCTTACTCTTTCCCACACTACTGGAAGATCACCACTAACTTAGACATCGAAGGTTCCCCGAGTCATCCTAGAGCCGCCCTTTTCAACTTTGCTTCTATGATCGTAGGCCCACAAGACAAAAAGACCCCAACCGCTGTGAGCCCGACCCTCAAGTGTACGAAGCACGCTGTCAACACTTTTATTACTCATAGATCATCATTTATTATTTTTAAAAGAAAAATTCAAAGATTGATAATTGTCACCTCATTTCAATGGAATGAAAATAAGATGAGAATACGGTACGTAAAAATTTTCTTTCCAAGTTTTGTTTTTTGTTTTGGCAACACAAAATTGAATTGATATCCTTTCTTTTTTAAGGAACTTCTGATTGAGTTATTTATTCATTTCTAAGAGTAAATGAGGAAATAAGGAAAAGTATCTCTTTAGACTCGAAGTTCTTACCTCGAGTATTAGAGAAACTAGACAGGTAAAATTGGTCGCAATCCATATGAATTTTTTTGACAATTTTAAATGCACTTCCTTATCTATATTTCTTCCACTACAACCCTAAGAAAATTGGTTAAGAATTTAAGAACTTAAATAAATAAGTACATACCTAACATGTACAACATTATATCCTAGAAAGATCTATGTTTTTTAGTGAGAATGGGTTGCCATATATATATATATATATATATAAACACTTTCGTTCATAAAAATAAATAAATTACATATTTTTGTCAGTCCAAATAACTGGCAATATAAAATCTGGCACAGAGTCCCACCAAATAATAACATCATTTACATGCCAAGCATATCTAACAAGTTTATGAGCAAATTCATTTCTCAACCTACCTATATATTGAATTTTGCAGTCAATAAAAAGATTCATCAACTCGACTGTCTCCTTTAGAAGATTGCCCAGCAGAGATATTGGTAGTAGTAGCGGTAGGAAAGTTCTAGTAACAAATACAAAAAAGAAAAATAATAATGATAATTGTAGACAACACCAAACATAACTTAGGTAACATAATCTTCAAGATTGTAACAATTATCATAACCTGAACAATCAGAATAATTAATAAATAAAAAAGCTTTCAAAAAGTTTGCATAGAGACATGCTTGCACATTTTTATCTTGAGGAGCTATCATGTTTCCTTTCTTGTCGTAGAATTTTTCTGCCTTCATATTAAAATGAATACAAAATAACCCATAGACTATAAAACCAAGACACTTACTTCAAATGCCTTTTATTCAAATAATGCTCCAAAGTGATGGGGTTATAGAAGAAATCTCCATGAACATCCCGATTCTGTGCAGGGAATGTTGACCTTAAAATACACATTTTTGGTGTGGGTTTGGAGCACATCCACATCGTGAAAAGTTATCTCATACCCCAACTATGCACAATGTGCACAAATAATTCGATTGACATTTTCTAAACATTAACCTGCCATGACTTTGTAGAAAGAGTTAACAATAGTAGGTAAATGATTTTCTAAGAGGTTGAAGGACGTTTAGATAGATAGATGTTTTCTCAACTCTAATTTTCTTAATTGTTTCCCAAATGTTTTTTACCAGGTATTGGCTTGCACCACATCGGACCATTCCCCCTTGGTGATTCAAATGGGTGAGAACGCCTTTCAGATATGGACCTGGCCTCTTTTGTTTTCAATTTATGTGGACTAACTGTAACAGCTCGTTAGAAATTCAATTGTGAAATTTCTATTAACTTTAGGAACCTCGTGAAAACCTCATAAGTTTTCACGAATCCATTAATCGTATAGGTTTTTGTCTAACTACATAGTTAGTGTTATTATTTACTATGGTATCAGAAGTGTATTTTTGATTATTGGAGATAGTTAGAAGTGTCAAAATGTATTATGATTTGTGCCATTAGACTTGGAGGGTTATTTAAAGTCTTATGGCGCAATAACATTTTTTCATATTTTTGGACAAAACGTCTGTTCAAAACTGTAGATATTATTGGATAAAAAGAAATATCTTGAGGTAATTTTCATGAATATTATTGGGTAAAAATATTTTGAGTTGATTTTTATAAATATTATTAGATAAAAATATCTTAAGTTGATTTTTTGTAGATACTATTGGATAGAATATTATGAGATAATCTTTTATAGATATTTTGGGTAGGAGAAAACTACACTCAACTCTCAACTCTAGCCTCATCTCTTCTATATCTCATCCATAAGTATCTCCAGCCACCTCTCCCTACGAAATTATCTTCATTTACACTTTCCATTGAAAGAATATCAAACACTCTCTCTCGGACAGCTTTTAGGAGGTCTTTTGCACACCCATTTCAAAGCTTTTGTAGGTATTTTATCATAAAGTCTCCTTCATATAAGTTGTTACTTTTTGAGTCTAGTTTACGTGGATATCTTATTTGTCCTATTTGAAAATCATTTGGTCAGTCAAATATTGTATAAACTATAGAAAGGTCATTCTGGGAAATAAACTGGAGAATATGTTATAGTTTGGAGTTTTTGACCAAGCTAATGGATAGATATTGCTCCGAAATTTTTATGGAGTATTTTTAACATGTGTATATGATTATTGGTTGAGGATTTTTGCATGATTAAAGGTTTTGATGAAAGATTTTCTTAGATTTAGAAACTTAGAAACTGGAAGAGGAAAAACAGTTTCTGTTTTGAGAAAGTTTAACTCTTTGGTGGTCTAAACCTATTCCAATGACTTTGATAATTGTATTGGAGGATCCTAAGCATCTTATATACATGTTATATTATTATTTTAAAAATATTTGATGTTAGTTTCAAAGATATGAAATTTTATGCAAAAAGATATTCAGATAAGCCAAAGTGTGGATATTCTTGGCTAAATTTATGTTTTGATTAATTTCTAACCATGTGATCTTGAATTAGAAACTTATATATATTTTAGGACATCTTTTTAAACCATGTGATGATTTGGTTTGAAGATCATATATTTATAAGTCATAGATCAAGAGAATTATCAAAACTAGTTGAGGAAAAAGTTTCTGTTTTTGGACTAAGTGTAAAACTAAAAACTCCAAATGTTATTTTGTGATTTTGGTGACTTTATTTTGATGATTTAAAGCATGGTTGATGTTAGGATGATATTATGAATATGTTAGAAGTAAGATTTGATTTTTGAAATTCTTGGAGACGTTTTGATTTAAGGTCAAAACTTGTGATTCAAGTGTTTGGATCTTTTTACAAAAACGTTTGGTGTTAATTATTAGCTTCTTCTAAATGGATGTTTTAAGTATGGTTTTGAACTTAGGATTGGAAGATGTTTATTGCAAAATTTTGGTTTAAGCATGAGTTTTGAAGTTGAAAGGAATTGCAACCAAAAATCAAGGGAAATGGCCTATGGATGTTTCGGCCATAGTGTGTTTTCCATAGTTGTGTTTTGTTTTAAATTTTTCTGAGTTGATATTTAAGTTTAGGACAAAATTTACATGAGGAATGTAAATTTTGGAAACTTTTGGAGTTAGTATGCAAAATCCTTAAATTATGGGTAAAACGGTCATTTTCCCACATGTAGAGAGTAAAATGAAAATTTTACTCTTTAAGTTAGTATTTTCCATATTTCAAATTATTAGTAATTTAGTTCTAACTTTTAGAATCACTAATTACAGTTCCTAGTGATCGCACTTGAAGTTTTATAAAAAACGCAGAGATCGAGGTAAGTTAGCTTTTAACTTACTAGCAGTCTACTGTATATGTGTGCTAAGTAAAGGAACTACAGTGTATGTATGTATGTATGTTATCATATATGTCATGCCATGCCAAGTTATCACATAATTGTCTATTATACAGAATTTATTCTGTCATAAATTTTTATCTATTACATAATATATTCTGTCATGTATTACTATACATTACAAGTATGTCATGTCAAATATGTTGTCTATTATATGTTATGCCATGTTACGAAATGTTTCTATCTCAAGTTGGTCATGTATTTCAAGTTATGTTCAAATCACGTTATGTTATATCAGGGCTCCAGTCCTTTCGTATTCCAGTCACGTTTCATCTTGAGTACATTCAGTTTGTGTAGAATACATGGGGCCACATCAACTGTGGAGTATGTATTTTTCATGTTAAGTCAAGTTTGTGTAGAATACATGGGGCCACAATAACTGTGGAGTATGTATTTATACGTAGAATACATAGGGCCACAACAACTGTGGAGTATGTATTTTTCATGTTAAGTCAAGTTTGTGTAGAATACATGGGGCCACAAGAACTGTGGAGTATGTATTTACATGTAGAATACATGGGGCCACAACAACTGTGGAGTATGTATTTTTCATGTTAAGTCAAGTTTCAGATCAAGTTCATGTCAAGTCAAGTTCAGTTCATATTTCAATTTAAGTTATGTCAATTATGTTATGTTGTATGCCAAGTTATGCTTTAATTACTTATGAATTTGATTATGCATTTATGCTTTTACTGTCATGCATGCATCATTAGCTTGTGTGGAAGTTTTTTGTTAACTTACTGAGATTTGTAATCAAATCTCACTTTGGTAGTCCCAACTACCATTCCCCCCGAATAGTAAATCTTGTTACAGGACCTGAAGGAGAATCAGGAGCTGATCAACTAGACACAGTTGACTAAGTGACGGTGCGACGTCAATGTTAATATAGTAGTTAACGTAAATTACTACTTGTACAATGGAGTTGCATCTTTAGTACTTTTTGGATCATAACCATTTTGGACTAGTGTTGTGATCTACTCAATAGGTCTTTATGTATGAAGTATGTTTTAAGCATTTGGGATATTTTCAATTTAGTGCATAGTATTGCTAAAGAAAAAAATTATCCGCTGCGAATATTGCATAATGTTAGATGCATGTTAGGAACATTGCATCTTATATGTCATGAAGGGGGGCAGGTAACCTTGTGTTGCATGTCTCGACGCTTCAAATGTCCATCCGATCCCAAACGGAATTTGGGGGCGTCACACTAACCATTCAAACTTTCTTAGTCTTGGGGAAGGTGTTTGGTAGCAAGAGGGGATAGATGTTGGTCTTAATGAACTGTCTTTTAAATTGAAAAGAGTGAAAATAACCTTAAGGGATTGGAATCATCGTGTCTATTATCCATGAGTTAGAACAACATATTGATAGACTGGAAGCTAGTCTTCAAAGTTGTTTTAATGTTGAGGATGATAACGATTTAATGGTGTCCAAGTTGGAATTAGCGACTTGGATGGCTCGAGAAGATACGATGTTGTCCCATCTGGCTAAAAAGAATTGGATAAAGGATGGGGATTAAAATTCTAAATTCTTCCATGCTATATTGGATGCTAAGAAGCACAATAGGGTTAGTGGTATGTTTGGCTGATGGTACTTCTTTAAATTCTCCTGCTAACATTCATCAAGCTACTATTGATTATTTTTAGGATTTTTTGAAACATTCTACTAGTCGTGAATTGTCTAGTTTAAACCATCTTATTTCACCTGTGATTTTGAAGGAGGAAAACTTAATGCTATGTAAAGATCCCTCCCTTATTGAAATAAAGGATGCGCTCTTCAGTATTCCCATTGATAGCAGCTCTAGCCCAGATGGCTTTGGTTCTGGTTTCTTTGGAGTTTGTTGGGATTTTGTTAAGGATGACCTTTTGGAAGCCATCTTTGAGTTCTTCCATTCACACTTCCTTTTCAGGTTTTTCACTGCTTCTTATATTGTTTTGATTCCTAAGATAGATAAACCTAATGGCTTTGATAAATTTAGGCAAATCAACTTGTGCTTTGTTTTCTATAAGATTTGTGCTAAGATTATAGCGGTTCGCTTGACGAGTTTGCTGCCTAAGATTATATCTAATGAACAAGGGGCTTTTATTCCTGGTTGGACCATCTTTGAGAATATTAGTTTAACTCAGGAGATGGTTCATTCTACCCCTAAAAAGGCTACTGGGGGTAATGTGTTGATTAAACTTGATATGTCCAAGACTTATGATAGAGTTGATTAGAGGTTCCTTTTACATATCTTGAATGCTTTTGGTTTTTTTGATACTTTTTGTGCTTTAATTAAGACATGCATCTGCACACCTTGGTACTCTATTATGATGAATGGCACGCCCCGGGGTTCTTTAAAGGTAAGTAGGGCTTGAGGTAAGGTGATCCTTTATCACCTTATTTGTTTATTGTCTTGCAAGAGGTTCTCTCTCGCCTTCTTAAGCATTCTTTCGTTAATGGTCATATATATCAGTTCTCTCATTCTAGAGGCATCTCGTTTGTTTCTCACCTTATGTATGCTGATGATATTATGATTTTTGCGAATGGTGGGAAGAAGTCGTTGAAAGGTTTGATGCAGGTTTTGAACTCTTATGCAGATTGGTCAGGTCTAGTTCTCAGTAAAGAGAAATGTGCTATTTATTTCTCTAAACATATATATGTTCCTAGAAAGCATTCTATCCTTCATATTACTGGATTTTATGAGGGTTTGTTTCTTTTTAAATATTTAGGTGTGCCTATTGTTAATGGTACGTTGAAGGCCTCTAATTTTAGTGATTTGCTAGGGAAAGTTAAAAACAAAATTATAGGTTGGAAGATGAAGATACTTTATGTTGGTGGGAAACGGTTCTTCTATGTCATGTCCTCTTGAGAATGGCCACCCATCTGATTGCTGTTTTACATGTCCCTAAAGTTGTCATCAGGGAGTTGAATAGGCTCATGAGTTCTTTCTTTTGGGGAGAATATGAAAGAAAAGGTAAAAGCAAAAGGGGTGTCTTGGAAGAAGATTTGTCGCCCTATAGAAGGAGGAAGGCTAGGTATTAGGGACTTTGGGGATATTTTCTTTACATATGAAACTTGTCTGGTGTTTGATGTCGAGTCAATCTTTATGGGCAGATTTTTTTCAAAGGTAAGTATTTAAGGGGAAATCACATATCCCTTTTGGTGCCTAATAGGGGTACTTTTTTTTGAAAGTATATTGTTAATAGTATTCTGGAAGTCTTAAATAATTCTAAATGGCTTGTGATAGAGGATAATCTCTCATTCTGAGATGATAATTGGGAGGAGGGTGGTCCCCTCCATGCCCACTACCCAATTCTAGATTACCCGATGATTAAGATTAAGGAATGTTGTATTGAAAATGGTTGGGATATCCCTCTCTTTGAAAGGCTTGTGGGTCAACATAAGACTAATGATTTGTATCAGTTTTTGGCTATGAGGAAAGAGGGGTAGGACGTTTTCATTTGGTTGAAGGAGAATGATGGTAGTTTTTCTACTAAAAGTATATGGGATTGCATTCAGGTTCGTGCGCCTCCTCTCCCTTGGGCCCATTAGATCTGGCACAATACTCTTTGTAACAGCCCGCTAGAAATTCAATGGTGGAATTTTTATAGACTTTAGGAACCTCGTGAAAACTCCATAAGTTTTCACGAATCGACTAATCGCAAAAGTTTTAGTCTGTCAATATAGTCAGTGTTGTCACTCAATATGGTGCTAGAAATGCAATTTTAATTGTTTGAGGTAGTTAAAAATGTTAGAATACGTTATGTTCTACGCTACTAGACTCAGTTGATTATTTAGGATTTTATGGCACAATAACCCATTTTCGTAATTTCGGATGAAACGCCTGTTCGAAACTGTGAAATTGATTTTAGGGGTCCTTTGGGGTTAAGTTTTGGTAAACGATTTTCACTGAATGTTAATATGAATATTTAAGATTTTTCAGTATTAAGTTTATTACGTACTTTTTAGAGTGAATAGTAACCTCGATAAGCGTATTAAGTGCAGTATTTTCAAAATCACAGTATGAAATGTCCAAATTAGGTTAGAGAAGTTTTATTTTGACACTTGGCATGATCATAGCCACACAAAGAGAAACCATTAGATGGATTTGTGAAGGAAATTAAGGTCTGAGATCATGCCACCTAAACAAACTTTTTTTTTTATCTGATCAACCAAATTGAGTCAGATCAAAGAGGGTTTCAACCCTAATGAAGCCCTAAATGGTTGGAATCCAATTGAAATCCCAAAAACTTGGTTGAAACCGAAACCCTAAACAGTTTCCCCAAACCCTAAATTTGCCTTCAAACACTTTTTGATCCAATTTCTAATATTGTGTTTAATCACTTGATTAAATCACTTCTACATGCTATTAACTTCTCAAATCCTTATAATGACATCATTATCCAACCTTTTAAACCTTGGAAATTTTATTGGATCAAGAAAAATTGGATTTGGACTTGATAGCATCTCAAACCCTAACCAAACCCCCTTTAAACCCCTAATTGAAGTCCACTTGGTTAAAGCCCACGAATTTGGCCACCTTGGCAAACCTTCTTGAAGAATTTTCCTCCCCCACATGGAAAACCATCCATTGCCCTTGGCTGCACCCAATAGTGCCTTGATGAGATAGAGAAACTCACCCCATCAACCTCCATACCTCACAGCTTCTACAGACAGTCCTTTCCCTTCACTATTCTCCACTTTATGCCACCTCCAATCAAGGGTCATTCAAGCTCATATCTTCCCCCTACAGAAGTCTAGAGTCGTGCAAGACACACTTCTTTCTATTTAATCACTTCTTCACCCCATTCTTAGAGAGAAACCTAAAAGAGCTCTCTCGGGCAGATTTCTATGTCTTTTTTGCATTTGTAAGTATTTTCACATGATAAATCCTCATAAAGTTGTTCCTATTTGAGTATAATTTCCATAGATATATTATTCGTATCATTATATGATCATTTGGTAGGTCAAAAGTATTTTTAACCATGTAAAGGTCATTCTGAGCGTGAAACTAGAGAGTACGTTATATTTTGGACTTTTTGACCAAGCTAATAGACATATCTTGGTCCGAAAATTTTATGGATTGTTTTTAGCATATGTTTATGAGTTTTCATTGAGGTTTTGTTGCATGAATAAAGTTTTTTATGATAAATTTTCTTAAATCTAGAAACTTGAAAACTGGAAGTAGAAAAAAGTTTTTGTTTGGAGAAAGTTTGAATATTTCGTAGCTTGATCTTACTCTAAAGGCTTTGATATTTTTATATGATGATCTCAAATCTCTTATTTTCATGTTAGGATGTTATTTTGAAGATATTTAGTAGTAGTTTTAAAGATATGATTTTTCTATGTAAGAGGATTTCAGTTAGGTTTAAGATTTGATGTTTGTGGGTTAGATCCATGTTTTATTGATTTTTAGCCATGTGATTTTAATTTTGATGGTTGGATCTTCTTTAGGACACATTTTTTAAACCATTTGATATTTTAGTTTGAAGATCTCATATTTTTAAACCATGGATGAAGAGATTGATCAAAGCTAGTTAAGAAGAAAGTTTCTGTTTCTGGACTAAATATAAAACCAAAAACTCCAAGTGTTATTTTGTGATTTTGGTGACTTTAGTTTGATAATTTAAAGCATGGTTGATCTTAGAATGATGTTATGAATACATTAGAAGTAAGATTTGATTTTTTGGAATTCTTGGAGATGTTTTGATTTAGGGTCAAAACTTGTGATTCAAGAGTTTAGATCTTTATACAAAAAGTTTGGTGTTGTTTTTTCTAAATGGATGTTTTAAGTATGATTTTAAACTTAGGATATGAGGATCTTTATTGTAAAATTTTGGTTTAAGTATGAGTTTTGTAGTTGGAAGGAATTGCAACAAAAACCAAGAGAAATGACTTATAGATGCTTCAGCCATAGTGTGTTTTCTATAATTGTGATTTGTTTTAAATTTTTCTGAGTTGATATTTGAGTTTAGGACAAAATTTACATGAGGAATGTAAATTTTGAAAATTTTTGGAATTAGGATGTGAAATTTTCAAGTTAGGGGTAAAATGGTCATTTTTCACATGTAGAGGGTAAAATGGTCATTTTACTCTAAGTTAGCTTGTTTTCATGTTTTTAATTGTTAGTAATTAAATTTCTAACTTTTAGAATACCCTTTTACAGTTCCTCGTGTTTCGCGCTTTATTCTCGTAGATCACGATGATCGAGGTAAGTTAATTTCTAACTTACTATCAGTTTACGGTGTATGTATGATGGGTAAGGGAACTATAATTTATGTATGTATATTATCATATATGCCATGACACGTCATTACATGTTTATCTGTTATGTATTCTGTCATGAATATTTATCTGTTACACAATCTATTCTGTCACATATTGCTATATCTTATAAGTATGACATGTTTAAGTATGCTACATGTTACATGTATGTCATATCATGTAATATTCACCATTGCAAGTATGTCATGTTAAGTAAAGAAGTTAGATCAAGTTTATATTAAATCAAGTTTCAGATCAAGTTCATGCTAAGTTATTCATGTCAATCACAACCCTAAGTGCTGGGATGTGGCAATATCCTAGTGGAACTCTTTTGTTCATGCTAGAGTGTCTAAATAAGTGTAAAATTTTCTGAGTTGACGAAGTACAATCAACAGGTTGCAAATGGGGCCTAACTAGTTCGTCACCAGAGCGTGCCAAGCACTAATGCCGATGGAGCCATATTTTATTTTACATGTGTTCATATCAAGTGTGGCACAAACAATTCATGGGGCCACAACAACTGTGGAGCATACACTACGTGAGATACAACAATTGTGACACATAGAATACGTGGGGCCACAACAACTGTGTAGTACGTATTAATGCACTCACAACTGGTGTAGATACCTGTGTTGTGATGCGGTAATTGACAAAGACACAATGCTCAAGGGGACCCATGTAGCATCCATATGGTCATGTTATTAATTAAGTCTATTGAATAAGATTCCAAGTTCATGTCAAAAAGTTAAGAATAAGCAATCATGGTAACCCCATAAGATAAGAATAAACAATCATGGTAACCCCATGAAATAAGAATATACCATCATGGTAACTCCATGAGATAAGAATAATCAATCATAGTGACTCCATGAGATAAGAATAAGTTTCAGATCAAATTCATGTTATGTTATATTCATGTACATATTATATTCATGTTCACGTTAAGTTTCAAGTTCATGCTCATATCATGTTATGTTCAAACTCACGTTCATATTATGTTATATCTATGCTCACATTATGTCTCAAGTTCACATTTATGTCATGTTATGCTCAGATTTATGTTAAGTTCAAGTTCATGTTTATATTATGTATTTTTACGTTCATGCTATAATTCAAGTCCATGTTATGATTCAAGTTCATGTTATGTTTCAAGTTCATGTTCATGTTATGTTACTAGCCTGTGTTATATTTTAAGTTCAAGTTCATGTCATGTCAAGTCAAATTCAATTCAGGTTATGTCAGTTATGCCAAGTTATATGTCAAGTTATGCTATGCTTACTTACGACTTTAATTATGCATTCATACTTTTACTACCATGCATGCATCATTAACCTATGTGTGAGTTTCTTATTAACTTACTAAGATTTGTAATCAAATCTCATCGTAGTAGTCCCAATTACCATTCCTCCCGAATGGTAGGTGATGTGTTAGGATCAAAGCAGGAAGCCGACATTGGTAGACTGAAGGAGGTTGACTAGATGCTGCAGACACGACTCGAAACTTACAGCTTCTATAGTTAGTTTTTGGACAGTATTCTAGCCTCATTAGTTGAGTTACACGAGTTACTCGACGAACTTCCTCAATAGTGTATTTTAGTAATGTAAATATGGAGTCTGGCCTCCCATGTTTGTTAGATAACAGTCTTCTGATACTCGTACTGAAATCGTAGATGTTTATTTTGTTAAGTATGCTTGGATTACGATTTAACTATTTAGGATATTATAAGTTTGGTGCATAGTATTTCTCAAAAAAAATTATCCGCTGCGAATAATTGCATAATGCTAGATGCATGTTAGAAATATTACATCTTATATGTCATGAATGGGGGCAGGTAACTTTGTGTTGCATGTCCCAACGCTTCAAATGTCCATTCGATCCCAAGCGAAATTTGGGGGCGTCACACTCTTCCTAAAAAAATCCTCATTATGATATGGAAGGCCATTAATAATTGCCTGAGTGTGGATGCGAAGATTAAAATGGCTGGGATTCCTATGGCATCTAAGTGTAATTTCTGTGTTTTGGGCCAGTTGGAGGATATTAACCATGTTCTTTGCACCAATGATTTTGCTAGACAAATTTGGCATATGGCGTCAATTCAATTGTGTATATGGGTGTTTCTTATACATGACAGGAACAAATTGAGTTTTGGTTTCGTCGTGCTGGTAAGTCGTCTCAAGTTTAGATTGTTTTTGGCCTTCTACCCTCCATTGTTTCTTGGAGACTTTGGGACAGGCGTTGTAGAGCTAAGTATGATAGTCAGATCGATATGGTTAAGACGGTTTATATTAAGATTTGAATTTGTAGAATCATGCAATTGAACAAGAGCCCTTTGAAGCTTCCTAGTCAAGATGTTGCCATTTTGAAGAGGTTGGATATTTCGATTATAATTCCTAAACCTAAAAAGGTTACTGTAGTGAAATGGACTCCGCCCTTATAGGTTAGGGTTAAGCTTAACACTGATGGAAGTAGTTTGGGAAATCCTGGTCTGATTGGGGCTAGAGGTGTCATTCGTGATGTCAGTGGTAAGATGCATGTGGCATATTTTGTTTTCTTAGGCCAAGGTTCTAATAATTTTGCTGAATTGAGAAGTTTGCTAGAAGGTGCTAGGAGGTGCTGTCAACTTGGTTTTTTTAGGATTGATATTGAGACAGACTCTCACATTTTGGTTAACTGGATTCTTAAGGGAGAGTGTAATATTTGGTATCTTGAGGATTATTGGGACGAGCTTTAGGCTTGCCTTAATTGCCTGGATTATAGAGTGAGTCATATTTTTCATGAAGGAAATGTTGTGGCTGATTTCCTTGCTAAACTTTGTACTAGGGGCCTTAATATGGATTGGTTCGAGGATAGAGGTACATTGCCCAGCAAGTTAACAGGTCTCCTGTGCATGTAGGGGTGTAACGGGTCCGGTTCAGTCCAATTTTGAATAAAATCTAGGACCGAACCGGTATGTACCGGTTTTGTATTTTCAAAAACTGATTACACACCGATTACCCCTCCTAAACTGGTACGTCCGGTTTTACCGGTTCCGGTCCGGTTTTCCGATTTTAAGTATATTAATATTACAAATGTATTTATCAAAAGAAATATATTGAGAATTTATTAAGGAATAAAATGTATTTAATATATATTTTATATTTAAAACATATGATCAAATAAATATTCATGTTTAAGATTAAAATGTTATGTTATAAATTATAATATATTATTTCATACATAATTATATATATTATATGTGAAATATATTATATATAATATTAAAAATTAATAAAATATATATATAATATGTGAACCAGTCCGGTCCAGTGTTAGAAAACATAAAACCGATTCCGGATCAAATTTGACCGGTTTTTAAATAAAAGAACCAATTCCGAACCGAATTGGTTGAAAACCGGAACGAACCAACCGATCCGGTCCGGTCAAGGCCAATTTTCTGGTTTGTCGGTTGATTCTTACACCCCTATGTGCATGGATAGAATTGGCCTTCCTTACTTGCGTATATCGTAGTGAGGTACATTTCTCATTGTCTCTTTCTTTCATATGCTATTTTTGCTTGCTTTGTCTTTTTCGTGCAGGTGTTTTTATTTTTTGGTTGGTTGTATTGGTTGTATTGCATTTTTTTTTTTTAGTGATTATGGTATTTTGTCTTGATGGCTATGATTTTTGTTGCCTGGGTTTTGGTATTCTTGAATATTTGTAACTCCCAAGTTTCTAGCATGTAACTACGATTTTCCTTAGCTATAAGTGATGGTTATTAATAAAATTAGGATATCGTCCTCTTCTTAAAAATAAAAATAAAATAATAAAAAAAAAAGATGTTCAAGCTGTTAGAACAATTTCAAGCTATACGACTACACAGACAAGTGAATTATATATAATAAAGTTGTTTGCTTTAAATGAGTTTTGGGTTAATAGCATGCCAGCCAGTCAAAGTATATATATAAAGTCTGAATACTTTACTACTATTTATTATTTTATCATTACTTTTTATCTACTTTTTACTATTTTGTACTACTATTCACTATTATTTAATAATTTTTTATTATTTTTTTATTATTATTCACAGAATATCTGAGATCACCTCACTAACTAAATACAACCTGAATCTCCCATGACTTTTTTGTGCAACTACAAGCATGAGTTTCTCATATAAGTTGGAGTCGACTTTGCTATATCCATCATCACTTTCTCTTGATCAGGAGGTTGGTGTAAAATTAGCAAGACCAGCACGCATTTGTTTCAAAATAATTCTACTTATTATCCTTACACACCACACATCACATCTATTTTAATTTATTTTTCATTTTTTCTATAATAAATATGTAGTGTATGGATGATAAGTAGAACAATTCAATTAGTTTAACAATAATAAAATATAATATAATATAATGAAAATAAAATATAATAAAAAAATAATATTAAAATATGTAAAGTATGTATTATGAGATAATGAGTAGCATCCATCTTTGTTTCATAAGTTATATATTGAAATTATCTAAATACCCCTGTGAATTCACCAAATTATCTACCAATTTACTTGAACAAATTGGTTTGATCTCAATTTTGTAAAAATTTAAAGTAAATAAATAAACTTGTATAACACAACGATTGGTTATAAAGTGAAACATTTTAAAGAATTCTTTAAAAGTAAAACCCTATGGGGCAACCAAATCCAGAAAAGATAATTTTATTATTTGAAAATCAAATTACAAGTAAATTTTTAATTACAAAACCTTCGTTAACTGACTCTCTTACTTGACCAGACAAATGGCACATTTCTCTTCTACCGCAGTAGCAGTTAGAACCTCTAGCATTCTTCAAATATTAAATTTTCTCTTGGAACTCCAGTGTCTAAAATCCAATCAACGATCCTTCAAACTTGGAGCACGATTACACTCTAGAGAGATTAAAATATATATATATATATAAATTCTTTAAGGAATTTTCTTACCAAGATATACACTAGAAAGTGCTTTAGAAAATATCTAGATATGAATCTCTGTGAATCCTAACCAATAAAATCTCTTAAATAAACAATCTGGAAAAAGTTCAAGTTTCAATAGGACTATGCTAATATATAAAATCTGTCGCAAAGACGTCTCCTGACGAATTGCTGACATTTTGCGATAACTCTTCTCTGTAGTAGCTGATTTCTGTTTAGCTTCTGTTCTAGATAAGTGTAGATCCTTATGGACTCAAATTTCACATAAATGACTTATCTAAACAACATCTATGACTTCTAAATAAATTCAATAATGTTATAGATAAAGTCAATAATTATTTTACATTCATCCATAATTACAAACTTAATGATATGATAAACTCTATCATTTTAGTCATTTAATCCTAGCCAAAATCTTGCATATACAATCTCTCTCATTGGCAGATTGGTAACAAACTCTTACATCTACATATATGATATATGAAGCAACACAATTTCGCAGAGCATTACTTTCTCAACATAGTAACATACATGTTTAATACTAAAAGTAAAATATGCTTGAATGTAGCTTAGATTATTAGTGAGTGCTGTTTGAATGTTAAATTGAATTGATATGAGTTGAGTTCTTTACAAATGTTAGTAAGTTGAGATGGTGAAATGAGTTTTATAAGGCCCACATTAGATGAGTTTATATGTGTTGGATTTAAGATCAGTTTATATATATTTATGGGAAGTTAAAAAATATTGTGAATCTCACATGTAAATAGGTGTTTATTTGAAAAAAGTTGTGAGTCTCACGTGTAGAGAGGTTTTGAGTTGAGTGATGTTTAGTAATTTGAGAGTTTTGTATTTGAATATTAGAATATGTCTCAAATCGAATCCAACTGAGATAAACTGAGCTCATTCAGTTATCCAAATAAAGCCAATAAAGAGGGAGGCTCAGCTCAGCTTGCATAAAATGTGAATAATCTCACTAAATTGACTATGTCCATTATTTGGGCATGTATAAAAAAGATTAGAATCTCAAGAGTAGGAATTTTGTCGCCACCATTATTTTCTTGCATGTTTTACATCCAGTTTGTAATTTTCCTGTTTTCGTTTACAACTCTATTGAGTTCGAGTCTTCATAATTAGTTAAAATACAGACCACCTTTCGTATGAACCAAAAAATTACTTTGCTTGAACTACTCAATGATTAATTGTGATGATCAAACTGATCAATCCAAAAGAAATAGCATATATAATAAAGTGAGATAAAAATTCTTTTTGTGTGAAAAGCAGTGTCTAGACAAAGAATGTCTAGAATTAGCAAGATCAGCTGCATGGTGTCACGGACTTAGAATTTTCAAACTATCCGTGCGGCCTTAGATGGGCTTTTCCCTCCTAACCCTCTAAGTAAACATTTTCAAACACTAAAAAGAGAGCACACTTTTAGAGAGAGAAAGCAGAGAGAATGTTTGATTGCTCTATTGCTTAATGTTTTGAACAAATGAGACATCCTTTATTTATAAGGATCCCTTGGTCACAAAGAATTGTTAAGATCGTGACACTTGTCACTAATCTAATAATGAGAACATTCTAGATCCCTATTCTAGAATACTCTACAATATATTTTCAAAATGATAGTTTGTGGCTTCTATAATCTTATAGAAGATTCTATACAATTCTATGATATTCTACAATATTCTAGAATATTCTACAAAAATCTAGAAGACTCTAGAGTAATGTAGAATTCTCTAGAAAAATTCCGGTGGTGACAATGGATTGATTCTGAAAAAACCATGTATATAGATAATCGATACCACTTGTAACTAAAATTTTCTTATTGTACAGTAACCGATGCTTGGATTTCTTCTAAAGCAAGCTTCGTCGTCTCTGGAACCATCTTAGAAATAAATAAAATCCCCATACCACATACGCCTGCGTATAAGAAGAATGTCCCTGAAATGGTGGACCCAATACCATCAATTATATATAAATATATATATATATATATATATATATATATATATATATATATTTACACACACACACACACAAGAATTTAGTGATTTATGAAGTTATCAAGGAAGATATATAGGGCAGAATAAGGGAGGCATCACCTGCTGAGCTCCACTCGAACAAAAAGTTGAAAGTGTAAGAAGTAAACCATGAACCAATCCAGCTGACCAAAGTCACAAGGCTTCCAGCTGAACCCTTTATGTTTATAGGGAATATCTGAAAAAGGTAGCGAACCATTCGATTTCAAGCTAATGCTCAACTGATATGTCGCACTCCTGCATAACTTTTTAGTGGTCTGGTTTTGAAATGAAGTTTTAGAAGGATCAATGTACCTCTGACATCATAATCCATGGTATTCCTCCCATGCCTAGCTCAAAAGAAGCCCAGTATACCTAATTTCATAATCTTATGATTAATTTACCTGGAAAAGAAAATCATGCAGTATGTAGCTCGCCATGATAGTGACTGTGTTCATTGACAAGTTCTCAGTTTGACCTGCTCTTTAGTCCAAACTTTGTACTCCCAGCTTGTAAGTGCAGTATGCCCCATACAGGGGACAGGACAATCAACCATTTAATTACTTGTTTCATCGTGCCTGGGTTGTTACACTCTTCTGCTTTTAGCTATTGAGAAGTAGGCTGGGTTTAGGATAGGTGTTTGATTCAAATAATGCTTTGGAAAAGGTAAAAATGGACCTGTGGTGTTAGTCAGATGTAATTTCAGAGGTGGGCAGAGATCAACCGGCAATCCTGCTTACTGGTTTTTTTTTTTTTCTTTTTTTTTTGGGGGGGGGGGGGGGGGGGGGGGTGAGGCGGGGTGGAATATGGGAGGGTGTCCTTGCTTGGATTTTTTCTTCTCTTACTTTGATTATTTTGAATTTACGTTCTACAACTCGATTAATGAAAAAGAAAACCAAATTAAAAGTTTAATCAGAAAACATGTTGGTGTTTGCATTTACCAGCACTCCAATTAGTACCATCATGGCAATGAGGTCCTTCCCGCAATGAAGATCCTGCTTATATCATTTCACCCTTTTAGGATACAGTGAATACTTAGAGGAAAATAACTATATGCTCAACTTAGAATATTGCTTCATAAATAACCTGCAAGAAGAATGCAAATCCAGTGAGTAAACAACCTAAGCATGTTCCGGTTGCAGATATCTGCAAGAAGACTCCCGTGTTAGAGTTGTCAAATAACTACAGACAAAAAGGAATTTGCTCGGTTCTGACCAGGAGAAGTGGAAGTCTTCCACACTTGTCTATTAAGAACACTCCCACAGCTGTCATTGAAATCTGCAGAGCAATGACCATTCAATCCATTCAATATTAGAAAAAGAACAAGTTATATATCACATGTACGAAGAATTACACTGAACCTGAACAACTGCCGCTGCTATAGTCCCAAGCTTAATTGAACAACCTGTCACACAGCAACTATTATCTCTTTAATTATCTATTACACGTTTTTCTCAATCAACCATATGGATAATTAATATAGTTCCCAAAAATTACCTGCCGATTCAAAAATTGTAGTTGCATAAAATCCAAACCCATTAAGTCCACCAAGTTGTTGAAAAACCATAAGCCCGACTCCGATCTAACAGTTTCAAAATGTCTAGAGATCACAAAACAAAAGGACAGAAACAGTCATACATGGGAATAATTTACTGTGCTGACCTTTATTGAATAAGCATATTTCTTCTGGAATAGGTGTCGAATTCCATCTTCAGAAATCAGTTGAAGGTTTTCTGTATATTCCTGTGGTACAAGGAAATCCCATGGCATCAATTGTACTGAAGCAAAAATTTATAAATATAATGACATCTCTCCATCTTGGAGTAAATTGGTGGGGTGAAAGTTCTTTCTTCTAAAATTTCCACTTTTTATATGGCAATGCTTGCACAGTGATGATCCTTTTGATTCTTGTATTCGGAGTCTAACTATACCCTTAGCTTATATAGGTGTGTGATTGCTGTCTAGACCGAAAATGGAGACCTCAGATCATGTCCTGTCAATGGTAACTTTGCTAGGCCTGTTTGGAATTTTTTTGCAGATCTGTTGGGTTTTATAGACCATCTGAGTAATGGCCGACATGCTTGTGTGATGCATTGGTTTAATAAGGCCAAGTCTTCTTCTCATTAGGGGCTAGTTATTGATTTGTTGACTGTTGTATTCTTTGTTTCATGGCTTGTATGGCTCAGAAGATGTAAAGATGGAATGGAAGGGCAAAAGGAGGAGGTGCTGACTGTGCCCTTTAAGATAAATATTTCCTAGTTGAACGTAATTCTTGAACTTTCAAATTATATTCTGTATCAAAGGTGGGTTCTATAATGCTGAAGCACTTCGGTATGGACTGTATTCATGCTTATTCCCCTAGTGCAGATCTTGCTATGGGAAAGGCCTAAACCTGGTTGGCTTAAGCAAGATGTTGATGGGAGTGGCTTTGGTAATCCAGGTCACAGTCGAGGTGGTGGGGTTTTGAGAGATTCTAGAGATGTTTTTTTGGCTGCATTCTCTTCTTGACATGGGATAGGTTCTAAATAAAATAGTGAAGTCTGTGCCATTTTCGATGGGCTAAAGTTACTTTAGAAGCTACATTTTTATATGGTGTGAATTGAATCTGATTCTAAGTTGGTGACTGATTGGTTCTGCGGGAGGGAGAATGCTCATTGGCTGGTCATTGATATTTTTTGAGAAATCCATTCATGTTGTCAAGTTCCGGTGGTACAATGGAGGCATATCTACAGGGAAGTAAACCAGATTGCTTATCACTGCTAAAATGGAATTAGAATACGAACAAAATTTATGATGTCAGTAGTACAAGTATAATAATTATAGTTAAAGCTTAACGCTTGATAATAGCTGCCTCATGAAGTTTGAAGGAAATGGGAATTACTATGATATCGGATGCTTCTTGAGAGATATCAGCATTTTTAACCCTAAGGAATTGCAGCACGGCTCCAACTTCTCTTACACGACCACATTTGGCCTACAGGCAACCACACTCTTTATTATTGCAACTTTGATGAATACTAGTGCTACATTAATTTCTGAAAAATAAAATTGCAATGTCAAACTCGGTTTTCACTTGTTGAAGCTGTACAAGCCAACATGTACAAGCCAACCTAGAAAACTTCCAACAGAAGCTCTTGAATTGGACTCACCAGCCATCTGGGAGACTCGGGGATGAAAAATAGGCCTAACAGATGTACAAGACATGGAATGATTCCTGAAAACGATATCAACATAGATGCGAATCATATTCAGCTATCTTATTTGTGTTAACAGCAATGGAGGACTGAATATAGGTGACCTATTAGAGCCAAGGTGCGCCAACTGACAAAAGAACCAATGAGAAATGCAAGACCTTGGCCGCTACTGAGCATGAACTGCAAAATGGAAAATATAAAGGGACATCCGACAGAATTAACTTTAATATCAAATCTAGTATAAGAAAATCTACCTGAGAAAGTGATGTAAAACCTCCCCTGACATTCTTTGGCGTAATTTCTGCAATATAAACAGGAACCTGTAAAAGAATAGTGTAACTATGTACACTTCTTTGTAACATAAGTGCTCAAATTTGAAGTCTTATACAGTGTAATTACAATTACCACATAAGAAAGAACTCCAATTCCACATCCCACTAAAAATCTTCCAAGGTCAAGCAACCAAGCATCCTGCCAACGAGAATCACACATTTTATGCTATGAGTTCATTCATTTTAGTTTAGTTTGATTCTGAAATTTCCAACATTGCTAATTTATGATCTAGAAGCGCCTAAATAAGTATTTTCCAAGACTATCACAAATTCAGGCTAAAGGACAATTCAAACACTGGAAATGCACTGAGAATTTAATCATACCATATAATCAAGACAAAACATACACAATATCATGCACCAATTACATTTGTAGCATTCTTGATTCACTAATATATGTTTGATATGTCCTGTGTCATGTCGATGTCACAGAATATTCTTTACATGGAAAAATCAAATGAGAAAAACCACAGAAGCTAGCTCAATGAAACCGGTGGATGACACTACTTGGAAGAATAAGTACAAGATACCAACTCAACCTCCTACAATCTCCCTCACTAAATTAATTATATATGGAATAGCAATTATCTCCAATATCCTACTTGGCACATATGCTCAAGTAATTGTGTGTAGAACCTGAGTTTGAAACTCCAATAAGAACAAGGAACTTAATACCTCTCTCGTTCTAATGTCTGCTCTGAAACTTTTCTTCTAAAGTTACGTGCAAAAAAGAACTACTTTCCTGCTACAGCGGATTGCCAATCAAACTTTTTTAGAGGATATAGAGCCAAAGCAATGAGAACTACAATTATCTAAAAAGAGGGCTTTAAGTCATAAAAAGTTAAAAAAAAAAAATGTAAAAGAAAAGAAATGATAACAAGACCTTTGAAAATGCTATTGCAAGCCAACCCAGGATGCAGAACATTTCCGAAGCTCCCATTGCCTGCTTCACCAAAAAAAAAAAAAAAAAAAACTTGGTCCAATGTGAAACTTGTAAATTAGGCTCGGCAGAGAATTATTTAGAGAAAAAGTCAAAAACTTGTTCAAAAAACTTACACCTCTCCTACCAACGAAGTCTGCAAATTTCCCACTAGATATTGCCCCCAATATTGCTCCAATGGTTAGCACTGATCCAAAAACCGCATACTGCATACCATATTTTGCACAAGGAATGAGGAAATATATATATATATATATATATATATATATATATATATATATATATTTATATCTGAATAAAAGACTTTAACAAAAATAAATTTTGGTCATAAACCACTTTGATTAACGTATCAATACATTGTGCGTATCAACACATATATAAAAGAAAGTTCTCAGTACTCTTTTGTATTTACTACAATATAAGTTTAATCAAAATTTATATATCTTAAAATATTTGTTCAACTTCATCCCCATTTTTTCACAAGGGATTTATGGTATGAGACTTGATTGGCTTCCCTTGCAAAAGAAAGGATAAATGCCATCATCAAATTACAGGATCATTTACATTTTTCACCTCATATTTATAAAGAAATTTATGGGATCTTGGTAAAAATTATTCCTAAAAGTTGTCAGCCACAAAAACTCGCCCCCAAGCCGCTATATGGTAATGGTCCAAAACCTCCGGCTCTTACCCTACAGCCTACACTTTAAGATCCACCCTACACATTTTCAACCAAACTGACCTCCGCCGAGTCAAGGCCAAGATCATCCTCAATTTCGGACTCTGCTGGTGACGAATACCCTACCTGCAAAACAACAATATACATATATATATATATGTATATATATTTATAGAATCATATACTAATGGTTGAAAATAGAATAAAATAAATAAAAACGAAATTAGTCGGGAATCGTCTTACATGTAATTTGAAGGACACAAGGATTGAGAGTAAAAAAGTTACTGCTTATATACTGTTCATTGACGAAATCACCGTAAACTCTCAAAGAGTGACACAAAAAACTGTACAGTTCTACTCAACCCGTAGAAAACGATGAAGCAGTGCATGATCTGAAAGATGGGGTACTTACAGCATATCCAAAAGCGTAAGATCCGCATGTGGCGACTAAGGTGCTAAGGACAACAACAACTGTGATGGTTGACGAGGATTGATCACTCTGCAATAATAGACCCTCATCTTCACCACAACTGTTCGTGATCAACTCCTGATCATTATCATCCAAATTCTGTTTCTGAAGTAATGATCTTGCTGTTGCTCCTTCTTCCATCCTCTCTCGCTCTCTCTCTCTCTCTCTCTCCTAATTTCCTTCAATATTCCCATGCACAGAACACAATGATCTCACGTATGAATAAGAAAAGTATGCTTCTACCTAAACGTCCACCCGGCCCTTTTAAATTGATCCCCTGACTACTAAAATTCTCACCTCGCCCCTAGTTCACAACTACCTTTCAGTTTATCCCCTCACTTTTAAGTTTTAACTTACATATCTTTTTTTAGATGTCTCAAAGGTTGTCCTGCTCATGGCATGTAAATTTGAAACTTCCGAATACAATGGTGTTCAAATGAAAAACACTTGGAATGAGATTATTACATGGAGGGCTGTAAATGAACCACTTCGTTACACCCGAAAGAGAGAGAATTGATCGATGCATGCATTGGCTTTCCAATATTAGGGTACCCATGGTATTTAACATTTTTGTTTTTTTGAGTAGTACTAAATGTGGGTCTTTTATCTTTATGCCATATATATAAGAGACCCAGTAATTTATCCACCTTTCCCATGCTTTGAGTTTCCCAACTGTTCATTATATGACAAAGATATTGGCCGTATGTCACGGACTTAGAATTTCTTCACTCGACCCGTGCGGCCTTAGGAGGCTTTCTCTCCCACAAAGCTCCTAAGTAAGCCTTCTAAAGGACTCAAGACAATAGAGAACAAACTAGAGAGAGAAGATAGAGAGAGATGCTCTAGAGAACTTGTTTCTCTTATTGCTTGGTGATTTACACAAATGAGAGCCCCTCTATTTATAGGGAACTCTTGGTACAAAGAATGGTTAGGATTGTGACACTTGTCATCAATCCAAGGGTAAAGAACTTTCTAGACTCCTACTCTAGAATTGTCTATATCGCCCCTTCTAGATGACTCTACACAATTCTACAAGATTACAAAAGACTTGGAGGCTTCTAGAAGGTTAGCAAATTCTCTAAAAAATCCTAGGTGGTGACATTCTCCCCCACCAAGCTTCGCGACGTCCTCGATGCGGTGTCTTCATGGAACCTTCGAATGTGATCTTCAAACTGCCACAATGACTCCTTTGGTTCCCAAGTTGTCTCGCTCTCGGGCAATCCCTTCCACTTGATCAAGTATTTTTGGCGTGGCATATGACTCTTTCGCCTGATGACACGGTCCGCCAAGATTTCTTCTACTTCTTTGTCGAAAGTGGTAGTTATGCCCAATGGTGCACGCTTGGACTCTCCTCGTGTTGCCTCCTCTTCATCACCATGGTAAGGCTTCAAGCAGCTGACATGGAAGACTGGATGAAGTTTGAACTTGGAGGGTAAGTCCAACTTGTAGGAGACCTTCCCTACTTTCTTGATGATTGGGAATGGTCCCTCGTAACGTCGTACAAGCCCCTTGTGTAGCTTTCTTGTGAACTTGTGTTGGCTCGACAAGATCTTTACTAACACCAAGTCGCCTATACGATACTCTGCGTGCCTCCTCTTCTGATCAGCCCACTTCTTCATCTTCTTGGTTGCTTTGTCTAAGTAGGAACGGGTCACATCCAATTGCTCGTTCCAAGACTTAGCAACCTTGAAGGCTATCGGAGAATTCCCCGCGCAGCTTGTCTCCAATGACTGGGGAGTAAGTGGCTGCTGTCCCATTACAATCTCAAATGGGCTCTTGTTCGTGGACTCGCTCCTTTGTAAATTGTAGGAGAATTGAGCGACATCCAATAACTTGGCCCAATCGGATTGGTTGGCACTTACAAAGTGCCTCAAGTATAACTCTAACAAGGCATTCACCCTTTTAGTTTGCCCATCTGTCTGAGGGTGAAAGCTGGTAGAGAAATGTAGGGCAGACCCCATAAGCTTGAATAGTCCTGACCAGAAATTTCCTGTGAAGCGAGGGTCTCGATCATTGATGATGCTCCGTGGTAAGCCCCAATACTTCACCACATGCTTGAAGAATAATTTTGCAGTTTCTTCAGCTGAGCAATCTTTAGGAGCCGCGATGAAGGTGGCATACTTAGAGAATCGATCCGCCACCACAATGAGGGTACCGCAACCCTCGGATTTAGGTAGAGCCACTATGAAATCCATGCTCACACTCTCCCATGGATGTGAAGGAATGGGTAGTGGTTCTAGCAATCCTGCGGGACTCTGATTCTCCACCTTATCTTGTTGACACACAAGACAAGTCTTCACGAAGAGTTCCACCTCGTCTCTCAGTTGAGGCCAATAGTATGAAGCTTCCAGCAAAGCTCGAGTACGTCGTTGGCCTGGGTGTCCAGCCCACAAGGAATCATGGCATTCCTTGATAAGGTTCCTCCGTAGGTTTCCCCACTTTGGAACATAGATTCGCCGCCTGATGGTGTAGAGAAGACCGTCTTCTACCCAGAATCTCTTGGTTTTCCCTTCCTTAGCCATGTTCACCAAGTTCTTGGCTAAGGGATCATGCTCCATGCCTTCACGGATCACCTCGAGTAGCTCCCCTTGAGCTTGAGTGATAGCAGCAAGTTCACCCTTCCTACTCAATGCATCAGCAACAAGGTTGGCCTTGCCCGGTTTGTACTCCAAGACAAAGTCAAATTCTGCCAAGAAGTCTTGCCACCTAGCTTGTTTTGGACTTAGTTTCTTCTGGCTCTGGAAGTAACTAGTGGCAATATTATCTGTCTTGACTACAAAACGAGAGCCAAGCAGATGGTGTCGCCAAACTCTGAGGCAGTGGATGATGGCCGTCATCTCCTTCTCTTGCACAGTGTATCGCCTCTCAGTCTCATTGAGTTTGCGACTCTCATATGCAATGGGATGTCCCTCTTGCATGAGAACTCCCCCTATGGCAAAGTCTGATGCATCAGATTGTACTTCAAAAGGTTTGGTACAATCTGGTAGGGCCATGACCGGTTTCTCCGTGATGGCTGTCTTTAGATCGTCAAAGGCTTCCTGACACCTTGATGACCACTCCCAGGCCCTGTTCTTCTTGAGCAAGTCGGTGAGGGGGGATGCTCTTGTGGAGTATCCCTTTATAAATCTCCTGTAATAGTTGACAAGCCCAAGGAAGGATCGGAGCTCGGTAACCTTAATGGGAGGCTCCCACTTCTTGATTGCCTCAATTTTTCCCTCCTCCATGCTGAGTTTTCCACCTTGGATTTTGTGGCCAAGGAAATGGACTTCGTCTAGTGCAAATGAGCACTTCTCCTTCTTGACGTAGAGTTGGTTTTCCCTTAAGACAAGGAAAACAACCCTTAGATGCTCCACATGTTCTTCAAGGGTAGAACTATAGATGACAATATCATCTAGATAGACTACCACAAACTGATCAAGATAGGGATGGAAGATCTTGTTCATGAGCGTGCAGAAGGTAGCTGGAGCATTTGTGAGGCCAAAGGGCATCACTAGGAACTCGTATGCCCCATAGCGAGTTACACAAGTTGTTTTGGCTTCATCTCCTTCCGCAATTCTTACTTGATAATATCCCGATCTTAGATCAAGCTTGGAGAAGTACTTTGCATGGCCTAGTTGATCAAATAAATCAGCAATCAAAGGAATTGGGTATTTATTTTTTATGGTTACCTTGTTTAGAGCTCGGTAGTCGATGCACAGCCGCAACGACCCATCATGTTTCCTTTGGAACAACACAGGTGCCCCGTATGGTGCCTTGGAGGGTTGGATGAATCCGGCATCAAGTAGCTCCTTGAGTTGCCTCCTTAGCTCTTCAAGCTCTGGAGGTGACATGCGATAAGGTGCTTTGGCGGGTGGTTTGGCGCCGGGTTCCATCTCGATCTGATGATCCACCTCTCTCCTAGGTGGTAGTTGCTTGGGCAACTCTGGCGGCATGACATCCTCATAGTCCCTGAGGACCCTTTGGATTTCTTTGGGTGGAGGGGAGGAAATCTTCACTTCACCTTCCTCCATAGAAGCCAAGTATGACACCTCGCCCTTCTTCCATCCCTTCTTGAATTGCATGGTGGATAGAAGTTGGGTGGTGTTTGGCTTGGACACGGTGGGTATCATGCATGGACCCCCTTCCAAGATGCACACCGAGTTATAGTGGGGAAGAGACACTACATTGAACTGTCTCAAGAATTCCATCCCCAACACGATGTCAAAATCATCCATAGGAGCGACCGAGAAGTCCACCGTGCCTCTCCAAGTGCCAAGTTGTAGCTCCACCCCGTGAGCTATGCCATCGAGGGGTTTGGCTTCAGAATTCACAGTCTTCAGCCATCCTTGACCCTTCTTAAGAGGAATCCCTAGCCGTGTGGCCTCTTCCTTCTTAATGAAGTTATGAGATGCTCCTGAGTCGACCATGGCGTGACTCTTCTTCCCATTGACGAGCACCTCTACAAACATCAAAGACTCATCCTTGGTGGTTGGCTTTGTGCTTGCCTTTATGGAGTTGAGAAGTTGTAGACACCCCAGGTGCGACTTCTCTTGGACTTCCTTCTCCTCCAACATAGCGTTGAGGGCCTTCCTCTTGGGACAATCTCTAGCCCAATGTGGGCCGTTACAAAGGAAGCAAGCATCCTTTGGCTTCTTGTCCTTTGAGTAGTCCTTCTTGCCCTCGTTTGATGTTGAAGGCTTGTCTCCACGGTCTTTGTATTGTGGCGGCTTGAACCCCTTCGCTCCCCCACCCTTAGTGTGATTGTCCTTCGAAGACTTGGGTTTTGAAGAGTTGTCACTCTTATGGTACTCAAATTCTTCTAAGGTCTCTGCCACGGTCAGGGCGGTGGAGATGTCGTTGACTCCACGACGCTTGAGTTCTTGAGCCACCCAAGATTTGAGACCATCGATGAAGTTGAAGAGGAGATCTTCTTCACTCATGTTTGTAATTTGAAGCATGAGGGCAGAAAATTCCTCAACATAGTTGCGGATAGAAGAAGTGTGCTTCAACTCCTTCATTCTCTTCCGCGCATGAATTGCCACATTCTCGGGATAGAATTGCCTCTTGAGTTCACGCTTGAACTCTTCCCAAGAATCAATGGAGCAAGTACCCTTCTCTATCTCACTATGCTTACGACGCCACCAAGTACCAGCAAGATTAGTAAGATAGAGGGAAGCAGTACGTACCTTGACACGCTCGTCTTGCATGTTCAAAGCTTCAAAGTAGCGCTCCATGTGCCACATGTAGTTGTCAAGTTCTTTGGCATCCCGCTTGCCATCGAACTCTTTTGGTTTGGGGGTATCCACCCTTGGTGTCGCCATCATCCCAGCTCCGACGACGCCCCCATTGGCCACTGCACGCTTGCATATAGCCCAATCCGCCTTGGTCTCCTCCAGACCGACGCGGTATTCCTCCATTTATCCTTGGAGTTTTGTTAGCTCCCCCAAGACCCGGTCTTGGAAAGCAACGTTCTCAACACGTTGTGCTTCGATGGTAGGGTGGATGGTGCTTAGAATGGACTCCTTGAGCAATTCGGATTGTCCCTCCAATCCTAGCTCCTCCATACCTTGCTCCACGATGTCAAGTCGGTCCCTGACATCCGCTACCGCCACCTCCATCCTGGTCACCGTGTTGTCGAGGGTGCTCACCTCCCTGTGAGACTGATCCCATTCTTCGATCTTGGCCAATATCTTGGCCATGGCCCTCTCGATCCCATCGAGACGAGACTCCATAGATGAGCTTGAGTCCTTCGACCTCTTGCTCTTTCTTGTCTCCTGGACCTCCATGATGATCTAACTTGGATCTGCCATCCCAACCTGGATAGCTCTGATACCAACTGTCACGGATTTAGAATTTCTTCACTCGACCCGTGCGGCCTTAGGAGGCTTTCTCTCCCACAAAGCTCCTAAGTAAGCCTTCTAAAGGACTCAAGACAATAGAGAACAAACTAGAGAGAGAAAATAGAGAGAGATGCTCTAGAGAACTTGTTTCTCTTATTGCTTGGTGATTTACACAAATGAGAGCCCCTCTATTTATAGGGAACTCTTGGTACAAAGAATGGTTAGGATTGTGACACTTGTCATCAATCCAAGGGTAAAGAACTTTCTAGACTCCTACTCTAGAATTGTCTATAACGCCCTTTCTAGAACACTACTCTAAATTGTCTATATCGCCCCTTCTAGATGACTCTACACAATTCCACAAGATTACAAAAGACTTGGAGGCTTCTAGAAGGTTAGCAAATTCTCTAAAAAACCTTAGGTGGTGACACGTAGCTGCGTATTATATGTATGTTTGTTTAGTACTGTCAAGTTTTCTTTTCTGTTCAGCTTAATTTATTTATTTTGTGCTGTGCATGTGTTAACCTCATTAATTTAAACACACGTACATCCACACATACATATCCAGTTTGGAAAAAGAATCTACGTGCAAAATAATAAACGAAACATGAGAAATTCAATACTACTCTCTAAAAACAGGAAAATTTATTGGTAGCATCGTCATGCTAGTCATATTAATTCTGTACGTGAGAGGATTTTTTTTTTTTTTTCCCTTTTCATATATGACCTCATTTTACTCAAAGAAATTATTATAGACCCATGGCCACTTGATGGAGATACAAGAAGGATCAACCACTAGCCACCTAAAAGTTGATTGAATTGTTGGCAAATCTCTTAATTTTAGAGATAAGGCTTGTTGGCAAATTTTTTGATTTTAGAGGATGAGTCAAATCTATTGATTGTAGAGGATGAAACAAATCCCTTGATTTTAGGGGTAAGGCAAATTGGAGGAAGTGACCAAGTTGTTACTTCTAAAAATTAGAAAATTTACCAATTTATTAATTAGTATATTTATTTCATTAATTTTAGGGATTGTTTCCCTTAGATTTAGGAGTTTGAATTATTTTAGATTGAGATGTAGATTGGGGGAGGGCTGACTGAACCCTAACTCTATTTATTTCAGTTTTGCATTATATTTACATTATGCCATTTTTGAATAAAAGTTTAAACACTTGTTGCCGAGAATTGAGTGTTAGCCTAAATTAGTCTTGATTTTCATACTCCAACCAATTCGGATCTTGGTATTGCCCCGAGTTAATCCTTGATTCATCCATCCAACACGATCGTAAACACCTAAGCACGAGCAAGACTTCCATCATTAGTGCTTTCGTTGAGCGGCGTCCAACCTGTGAATAGGAAACGAAGGAGGAAGATAATGACCGATCGACAACCGACGCATAGAGAGCAAATTGAGAACATTGAAGCCACTTTGGAGGCACAATAAACCGTCACTAATGAACAGCTTGGAATGATAGAGGAGATGCTCTACCAATTGGTGAACCAAATGAAGGTACCCAAGAATAGGGATGGAAGACACCATAGAAGAAGGGTTGATAGACACCATAGTCCCAAGGGTTCCGTTAGGTTTAGAAGAAGCCAACACCATGAGATGGTGGATGATTCGGATTCATTTAACAAAAATTCCTCAAACCCTGATGAGGAATCAACCAAGGAAAGTGAAAAAAAAGAAGAAAACCAAGATAAGAGAAGAAGTGTTCGTAATGGAAGGCCAATGGGGGAAGCCATCAAACCTAAGATGGACTTTCCCAAGTTCAATGGTAATGACCCCAAAACATGGGTAAGTAGGACCGAACAATACTTCGAGCATAATCACATGGAGGGTCATGCTAAGGTATCCTATGCCGCCTACTTTTTTAAGGGGGGGCTAATCAATGATGGCAATGGATGAGGAAGACCTATAGAGCTCAAAGAAGGGAATTGAAATGGCAAAAATTTGTCAATGAGCTCTTGGGGAGGTTCAGACCAACCGAATATATGGACTACCATGAAACTCTATCAAAGATCATGCAAACCGGATCTTTAAGAGATTATCAAAATGAATTCGAATACTTGTCTACAAGGGTACACGGATGGTCGGGAAAAGCCCTCATTGAACTTTTGTGGGAGGCTTGAAGAGTGAATTGGCAGTAGAGATAAAGATTAAGAAGCCGAAAACCTTAATGCAAACAAGGAAGAATAGCAGCTTTAAGGTAAGGAAATTACCCCCAATGACCTCTAAGTTTGGTGCAGACAAAACTTTTAGTAAAGAATTTTCACCAAGAAGCTCTAGTGGAGGTGCATCAAATGGAGTCAAACCACCACCCGCCGGTGTGAAGAGTCTATCATGGGAAGAGATTCAACGATGAAGAGAAAATGGGCTTTGTTTCAATTGCAATGAAAGGCTCACAATAGGCCACAAATGCAAGGTGAAGCAAATTTTTCTCATTTAGATAGAGTCAGAGGAAGAGCAAGGAGTAATTTCCGGAGCTTGACCTTGATGACAAAGTTGGTCTTAAAGGAGGGACGACTGGTGGAGATGCAAGAAGGACCAACCACTTGCCACCAAGAGGTTGATCGAGTTGTTCGCAAATCCCTTGATTTGAAGATAGGGCTTGTTGGCAAATTTTTTTATTTTAAAGGATGAGTCAAATCATTTGATTGTAGGGAATGAGGTAAATCCCTTGATTTTAGGGATGAGGCGGACTGGAGTAAGTGATCGAGTTGTTGCTTATAAAAATTAGGGATTTTATCAATTTGTTAATTAGTAGATTTATTTCATTAATTTTAGAGATTTTTTTCCTTAGATTTAGGAGTTTGAATTATTTTGATTTTGAAATCTAGATTGGGAGAGGGCAAGCCGAACCATAGCTCTATTTATTTCGATTTTGCATTGTATTTTCATTATGCTATTTTTGAATAAAAGTTTAAATACTTGTTGTCGGGAATTGAGTGCTAGCCAGAGTTAGTCTTGATATTCATACTCCAACCAATTCGGATCTTAGTGTTGCTTTGAGATAACCCTTGATTCATCCATTCAACACGATCGTAAACACCTAAGCACGAGTGAGGCTTCTATCAACACCCCATTAGCCCATTAATGACTTTGCTCGTCGTTTCCACTCCTTAAAGAGTGGGAGATTTGAAATTCGAAGAATGTGCATACGTTATCCTATAACTGTCGCCATGTTCCCCCCCTGTCCCATCATTTAGTCAAGAAATAATGGTGCACAATCCTTACTTTTTCTCATTTTCTCGCATATTCTCATTCTTTTGTTTAATGGTCAGGAGGCATGCCGCTGGGTGCTTATGCCTCCTAAAGCGGCATGCCTCCTACTGGGCATAAATTAAGTTAGGAACTATCTGGCTAGCTCTTCAAAGTTATCGGTCAATCTCAGCCAGAGTGTTCTAAATAATCCTCTTGCCATTCCCCTTAGGGTCAGAGGAAAAACTCGGCAGGAAATTTCTCCTTGAAAAACACGAAGTGTGATGTGCGCTTTGAAGTTCTCCAAGTGATTTACTAGGTCCTTGGACCCATTATACATCTCTATCTGTGGCACTTTAAACTTCGGCAGGAGTGACATGACTATTACTTCCGTGCTGTAAGAGCACTAGTATTGGTTTCTCTATATGCATCTTCAAAATCACAACTTTTGAAGATTGATTTTGTATATAAAGAAAAACTCCTACATTGAATTATATATTTTTTAATCAAATAATATTAAAATATTATTTATTTTTTTTTTCTTAAAATTATTATTTTTATATATTTTACAATTAGCACAATGTGCTCAAAAATACAAATTCCATATATCTAAATTACCAATTTTATATATCAAAATGACCACTTTTATCAATAAATATTAATATATACTAAAAAAACACTTTGTATCATCAACTTAATATAAATTTAATATATCAAAATCATCTTAATACAAATTTCACAAAATTGATTTGAACAGGTAGGAGAGAGAAAAAATAATAAAATAATATTTGAAGAGTGAATTGTGCTTCTTCAAGCTTGAATAAATAATATTCATAGTTATGCAAAATTTTGAAGATACATAATTTAATATAGACCAATTTAGAGGAATATTATGCAAATATGAAGATGCATAGGTCATTGCCAATACTCTAAGGCAAATCCGTGCAGCTTAACAGCTGTTCCACCAAGGAAGATCCCATTATCTTCTTCACATCTCCTCGTACTTGCCGATGAGGCTACGTAGCTCGTCACGCAACTTCTTCTTTTCCACATCCTCCGCGTTCACTCCCCTATTGCTATGTGCTTCTCCTTCTCCCTTCTCGGTATGGCTGGACATGGTGGCATCGCTGAGCTTGATATTGTAGCGATTTAGCTCCTCATTCTCTTTCCTCAGGTCTTCCATGGTGCCCAACACCATCTTTAGCTTTTCTTCAGTCACCGCTAATTGTGTTTCCATGTCCACAGGTGTTGCATCTGGGTCACAAGCTGCTTGAGAACACATCATGGTCTACATGAGGAAACAACATTAAAGTCTGATGAGAAACTGAAATCACAGATTACAGATACACGGACGGTGCCACTGTAATGGACGTGTCCCACCACCAGCTGTAACTGTTTACCTGAAAATTGTTAAGTTGGCAGCACGATATGCCTGAGATACCTCTGATGCCGAAGTCATTAACAAACGAGGGATGATAGTTTAAGAGTGCTCACTAATCCGTTTAGAGAGTTACTTGTTGCTGCTATATATAAGCGTGGAGAATATTGGATCAATACTATTAATTTATCAACTTCTTCTGAAACTTAGCTATAATGAGACTTATTCCTAATATCACAGAATTATCTGATCATCACTCTATTTGTATTCACAACGTAAAGATCTCTCCACCCTAATAAACAAGGCGGACAGAGTCCATGCACGATTCATAACTCTCTTTATGAAAGATGGGCCTTGGGCTTTTAGTTCTGGCTGAATCAATATTGTTCCTCGAGGTGTGTGTGTGTGTGTGTGTAGAAAGAATATTGCTACATCCATAAAAGAATTACACAAAAGCAATTCCATAAGCTGACGTAATTTTATCTGATCCGTTAGATCTACTTTACAATTAATGTAACGTTACAATCTGACAAATCACATCAAATCACGTCAGTTTGTAGAATTATTTTTGTGTAATCCTTTTGTAGCTAAAGTATTTCGTATACAGAAACACTACAAAGAAGCCTTACACCACACATCTCCACCTAATCAATATGTCATTTATCATTTTTATTCTTCTATTTAAACACACAAATATTTAAGTACTAAGATAAAATGATAAAAATGATTTTTTTTTTTTTTATAAAGAGCCGATAGCCACACACATAGTGGCCTCGTCCCAGGTTTATTAATGAACCATCACTTGTGGCAGAGAAATACTATGGTAACATCATTACACTTGAGAGTTTACAAGATAAACGCTATAACTTAACCCAAAACCAAGCGTCAAAATAAAAAACCAAATAAAACAACCAGCAACTAACAAACCTAAAAAACAAACAAACAAACAAACAAAACCGAATAATACACCTAACGCTCTTATTCTATCCATAAGCATCTTATTTACCACTTATAGGCGGATAGCCGGAAGATTAATTTTATCACCTTTGAGAATCCCTTGACTTGTAAGTACGATAATATATATATATATATATATATATATATATATATATATATATATATATATATTATATGCGTGGCTCACATGCGTGGACAATGATATATGAATGTATAGCATAATTTCCCCCGTAAGAATTATATATGTGAGCACCAAATTAAAGATTATTAAAGAAACGTGGAGTGCATGATATAAAGCTTATAAACATGAGTGCTCTATCGAGTCTAATATGATTTTATATTCTCAAAGTTATTATTAGTATAATAATATATATTTTTTAAATATTTAAAAAATATGTACACAAATTTATTCATAATTACTTTTTTAATTATTAAAAAATAATAAGACAAAGGGCACAATAAGTCAGCAGATTAGGTATGTGTACTACCATATTCAGCTGTTCAGTGTCGTTGGAGGGATTAAAACTTGGCGACCTTACGGTATTGACAGGTGGTTGGTCTTACCTGTAAACTTTCAGACTAGTGCCAGTGGGTAGAATGATGAATCTAACTCCACCGGTAAATCATTCCTAATAGAGAAAGGAATGTTAAGTATTGATATATAATACTAAACTCCACCTGTAAATCATTCCTAATAGGGAGGAATGTTAAGTATAGATATAGAATATTAAATATCCTATAATTGTTTTGGAAAAATAAAAAAATAAAATTTATTATTAAAAAATTAATTTTTTATATAAATTTTATATTTATTTATTTTTTTAAAGTAATTATATAACATTTACACACTCACGATTACAATTATCATTTCTATATTAGATAACATCTGGAACTTTATTGCATTTGTTCTCGCGTGAAAAGAGTAACAACTTCAAGATCATATCGTTTTATTTTTTTAACCGAAATTGCTCGATCCATGTACAGTGAGAGCTGATCCCTATAATTAGATTTCGGAGAACATGATCGAACTCTAATGGACAGGTCACAGGGAGCAATATTACCCAGTTTTCTGTACTGGTTTTCATGGCCAGTGGCAACAGAGCTATGTTGTGGGGATGAAGTCAATCCCGCCCTTGTCCAGTAACCATTCTGAGTGGGTTACAGGCTTTCTTTGAAGACCCTATCGGAGTGGATACTAGAAAAAAAGAAAGTATTTGAAAAGTAACGTGTCCTTAGGAGAACTCGTAGAAAGCGGTGGCTGCTACAAGAATGGAGTATTCCAAAGCATTCGCTTCTAAAAGAATTTGAACCAATTGTGCCAAACTGCCAATCGCCACAGACACAATACAGAAGAACTGAAACTGGGAAAGCCTAAGGCTAAGCATAATCCAAGGGAGAGGAAGAAATGAAACAGCTACATATTTTGGTAAGAGATTTGGGTTGGTAACGTTAGGAACGATAATAGAAAAATTAAAACATAAAATACAATCAATTACACACATACAAGATTTGTTCGACAACGTGACTACCTCCACAAAGTGATATAAATTTTATTTAGATGATAATTAAAAATACAGTGCTGTAATCACATAAGGGTTTAAACCAATATATAGTAAACTCTAATTAGCATATCAGGTCAGATTAAGAATCAAAACAAAATCGACTTGTTATAAAATGAAAAAGTACTTTGAATCTTGCGGCCTGCAACGAGAATATTCTACATAAGAGTGTCAAATTGTGTTAACGAGTCGTATTCGTATTGTATCAAAACATGTATATTATATTATATAGTTAAACCCTAACTCGACCCATTAAACTTATCGTGTCAAAATCTCAAATCCTAACACAACCCATTAACATAACGTGTCGTGTCGTGTCGTGTCAACCCGTTTTAACCCATAAGTGAATATTACGAAATAGGTTAGTATGACACAATACGACCTGTTTCAAACTATTTATGTAAAAGGGCTTGAATATGCTCGAAATTAATCTATTTGATCTGATTAAATTTAGCATAATTTTATATAAATGTTAAAATCACAATATCTATAAAAATTATAAAATTAACTATAACTCTAAAATTATAATCCAAACAATAAAAATATCAAAATTAAAATTCTAACAATTTTACTTTTAGGTATAAGGGTATAATTGTAAATTTAACTTTCTTAACTTGTCATAACGGGTTATAACGTGTCAAAACGGGTTGACCCGTTATCAACCCGTTAAGCAATCGTGTCTTAATGGGTCAACCTGTTTTGACCCGAACCGGTTAAGACTAAACCCTAACCCGCTATTATCGTGTCGTGTTCGTGTTGAATTAATGAGTCGTATAACATATTGCCACCCCTAATTCCACATCAAGGGTTATGAATTTAAGAAATGATATTTAAAGTCTTAAAATGTACAAGTCTTACTCATTTTCTTTGAGAAAAAATGGATAAATCTAAAATTCTTATGAAAAAATTAATTTTTTAATAAAGGACCTTATTTTTTTTCCAAATGAGTATGCAAGATTTGCACACACAAAAACTATCTAATATTACTCTTTGAAACTAGTGTGATAGACTCAATTTGTTTTGTTATTTTCAATTGTTCTTGTTCAGTTTTGTCATCCCACGCCCTTTTTGAGTGGTACGTACCACTACAATATTATACATAACAATCTAATATGACTTTATATTATACGTTAATTTTATAATCTAACATATCATATGCAATTATTTCAATTTATGAGTTTGCTTTTATAAGATCTTTTTATGGCTGTAGTATTTCATTTAAAAATTATATATAGAAGAAAAACGACTGAAGTATTAAAATAAAAGAAATGGAAGTAAATTACAAAACTATAAATTATAATCATGTCATAGCTTATTACCAAACTACATATATACATCTATATAATATATATATATGAAATCTATATATTTCATGAACTATAGTTAGTTAATTATAAAACCTTAAATAATGTCCTCTAACATATGTTCTATATTTTTCTATCTTATCTTCAGGATTTTTTTATAGTAACATGACTTTGAAGTGTAGTACCCTTCCTTTTCTTCAAGCAATCAAGGAATAATTCAGAGAATCCTTATGCAAGGTGGGAAAACAAATCAATTTGCATCGAAGAAAATGAGCATCTTTAACTTCAAAAAAGTAATTAGTCCAAAAGATCATCTAAACTAACCTATCAAACTTCATTCCATTTGTTCTCAATGAATGTGATCATGCTCATGACGGAAACACATTTCTTAAATTTGAAGCTGCAGACTTCGAAAACGAAGGCTTGTGCAGAAAAATGGTGACGGGCTATTTTGTTAGCGTATTTTCTCTGTATTTACCAAGTTTCTCTGTATTGATTTCATCTGTAGAACAAGTATGGCAGTGGCAGAGGAAGTAAATGTGTCCAAAGCATTTGCTTTATATGTTCTACCGTGAACTTCCCTCATTCTCCCAACGATCTAAAATTGGGTGATCACTCTTACAGATAAATGTCTCGTGCCAAGCAGGGCTGGAAATGAAAGTTGCCTGTTGCTCTATTTCAGCAATTTCTGCTAGAATAGGGAGAGGACGATCTGGGATGGAAGGAGCTGGACAATCATTTTCGAGTATTTTCACAATCTGATCCATTGTTGGCCTAGCATATACTTGTGGATGAGAAGAAAGAACTGCAACAAGAACATATTTCTCCAGTACTTCTGGAAGGCCCAACTCAGGAATGCCTTCATCAATAACATCCATTGGTCTACCTTCTCTCACCAATGACCAAGCCCAATCCGTCAAAAGCGAAGCTCCCTCACTATTAGCTGAAATCACAGCTTTCTTCCCACTCAAAAGCTCAAGAAGCACAACACCAAAACTGAAAACATCACTTCTCTCAGATAATTGTCCATACAAAGCATACTCAGGGGCAACATAACCAAGAGTCCCAGCGACCCGAGTGCTCAAATGTGACAAACCCTCCGGAGTGAACTTTGCGAGGCCAAAATCGGCGAGTTTAGGCTCAAATGTCTCATCCAAAAGTATATTACTAGCTTTAACATCTCTATGGATGATAGCAGGCTGCACTCCATAGTGTAAATAAGCCAACCCACGGGCCATTCCAAGGGAAATCTTTTGACGAATCGGCCAAGAAAGCTTCTTCATCTCTGGCCCGAAAAGATTATCATAAAGGCTTCCATTAGGCATCAAGCCACAGACAATTATCCTTTGGTGGCCTTCCAATGGCACTGTTGCAGTACAATATCCTCTTAAAGCAACAAGATTAACATGCCTTATACTGGCAATAATCTCCACTTCGTGTGCAAATATCTCATCCCCGGCAGCAGAACAGTTCTTGAACCTCTTTAATGCAACTTCCGACCCATCTGATAATGTCCCCTTAAAAACATTCCCATATCCTCCCCTCCCAATAATATTATCCCTGTGAAAACTCTTCGAAGCCTCTTTTAGTTCCTCGAATGTGAACTTAACCACGCTATTACTTACACCAACCATTTCTATCCCTGAAACCAAACCCCTCTCAATCGGACCAAGATTTTTCCTTTTTTCCTTCCATTTCTTGTGCCTTCTCCAACAAACCCAACCAAACAAAACTGCTCCAAATAAGCCAATTATAGAACCAACCAAAACACCCCAAAGTACCATCCTCTGTTTCTTACTGTTTCTAGAAGTGGAAGTAAAATCAAGCGAAAACAAACACTTGGCGGTCCCAAGATCAGTGGGTCCAAATCGATTAGCAAAAGCAGCAGCGTACACAAATGGGTAGCCAGCACAATCTGATGCATTCCCATCGTTAGCCCCAAGAAAGAACTTTGCATTTAAAGTCGATAAACTATCTCTGCACGACGCGCAGAGTGAAGTATTATCCAAAGACTGATTGCACTTCTCCCTGATTTTCTGCAATTCAGATTCAGAAATAAGGCTTTCAAACTGCGCCCGAGTTGTAACATTCATACAACTCTCCGACATCAGACTAGTCTTAAACCCACAGGTGGATCGAAAATTAAAGCCAGGTACGGCCTCTTCGATTAGAACTTCGTACGAATTCCAACATGCCTCCGAGGAATTAGAGGGCGGGAAGAAGTACCCGGTAGTTCGGAGATAATCCGATCGAAGCAACCGAATTCCCTGAAGCATGTACTGGCATTCGGTCGGGACATCAAGAAGCAAGAGAGGTTGAGAACTCTCTCTCGTTAGCTTTCGAAGAGAATTAAATTGTAATGGACAAGGAGCACTACCCACTTTTCTATTTGGAGTTTCATGGCCAGTGGCAACCGAAGAACTGAAACTGGGAAAGCCTAAGGCCAAGCATAATCCAAGAGAGAGGAGGAAGAAGAGGAGGTGCATGTTTTGGTAAGAGGTTTGGGCTGGCACTGGTATCCATTAGAGTTTGATTGTAAGCAAAGAGACCGGAGCTTCCGTCAGTAGCCCGGAAGTTGCCATCATAACTGAATGTTAAACCATGGTTCTTGGGCACTCGTGTTGTACGAGTCACGACGTCTGACTTTTCGTAGGATGTTTCCAAGGGTCAACACAACTCCAAATGATAAGGTTTGGTTAGCCACAGAAAATTCCCACCTCAAATATAAAATTATCATTTAATATCAAATTATCATTTTTTAGTTAAAATTTTTATAAATTTTTATATAAAATATAATAAATAATTTAACTTTTTTTCAATTTTTTTAAATTTTAAAATAATTATAATATTAAAATATGATATTTTAATCTTTTATCTAAAATTTAAAATTCTCATTTCAAATTTTTAATTGGTCAAAAATTCAACCTAAATATTCCGGTTTCTTAAATAAAAAAAATAAAAATAAAAATAAAGGTAGAAGATAAGGATTTTATAAATCATGTCATTGACAATTAATATAATACTGCATCTAGATGTGGCATAATTATTTTATGTTTAAAAATAAAGAACAAGCATTAATTGAATTGATTTGAAATTTTTGGAATTGCGCAATTATTGTACAAGGTCAATGTCTACTAATTTTGAAGTCCTATAATTCGGCTATTTGTCGTATTAATTTTTGGTGACGGTTTGGAATTGTTATGGATTTTTTTAAATTATTTATATAATTTTAAAGAATTTTTAACAATAAAATTAAGTTGTTTAATTCTTATATATTAACATATTTTTAAAATTTTAAAAAATTTAAAAAATATGAACGTATTTTTTCAAATAATACGAAACACAATTTAAATTTTAAAGAATATTGTCAATAGATAAAAATATCCTTATAGCTTTCAAATAATGTATTTTGCTCTATCAATATTGAGCGTAATTGTATTGATATTTTACTTATATATCGTTGAAAAGATTTTATTTATTATATTTATTGAAAATTATATTAGACTATTTTCGTTATTATTTGATTATAAGATTTTATTTCTATCTAAGATATAGTCATAATCTTTAAAAAATCAAATGACCTTTTATGTCATTTTTATCTCAAAAAAAAAAAAAATTTATATTATATCAAAACAAATATAACGTATTTAAAAATATTTTAACTAAAAACCTCAAAATTAAAAGTTTTATTTCTCGCTGGAATCCCATACATGGATTCCATGCATGTGCATGTTTTTAGCTTTGGACTTTAGATGTCACATGCATTCTCCTCTACATGTTCTGTGATACCAATTTTCCTTTTAAATCATAATTGAAGAATGGTCAAATGATTTCTGGTGTGATCCATCTACTCAATAATCATAATAAATAGGAATAAGTATTAACTTCCGTGGCAGTTCACAATGCTGGTTCTTTCACGCAACAAAGACTTGGAAAACCTTCTAACCTCTACTTTGTAGGCCTTTGCGTGTGTTCTATTTCATGAGAGATGTTCTATCTATACATGCCACATGGGTCTAACGAAAATAAACATATAAACTGATATTATATTTTAATGTAAAATATCATATTTACTATACAATAAAATGAGTTTTACAATATGATTGATATACCATATTAATTAACACCGATACATTTACAAGTTTATTTTTCTAAAATTTTGCACGGGTTACTCGGGTTGCAGGCCTATCTCTTGCCAGTTTTGTAGTACTATACATCATCCTTTTCATTAATATCTTCTGGTCATCTTATGAAATATTAAATTATTGAAAAATTATTTAATATTATTTTCTACTTATCTTAAATATGGCATGCATTATTCTTTCGTGATAAGCAATAATGGGCAATTTTGGAAACTCATCATCACTTTGGGACTTCCAATGGCAGTGGGGCTAAAGATTGAAGCAAAGGGTTACTTGGATTGGAATAACCTTCGCTGTCGAAAGATTCAATCAGGACTAGGTTGAGAATATGGGCTATCTCATGATATCTGTTAATATCCATACGAATCAGACTTATCTTTCTTTTCTAAGTGTCTTCAATGGAACGATTCATCTTTTATAGTATCATTATGTGATTACATATTCTTATTGCTGATGTGACAAACATTAATTTATCTATCACATAATGGTCACGCAACTTCACTTGATCTGCTCCCATCGCTAATGTCAATGATACGTATTGTGGATGAAAACTGGCTTAATGGGCAAGAAATAAGTTTTCTATTCAGTTTTATGGGACTTTTTTTTTTTTTTTTCTTTTTATATGAAAACTAGCTGCCAAATTCCTTATGATCACTCGGTTTCAAGATTTCGAAATATTACGACAGATTTTAGATTCATTTCCATAATCATGTTAGTTTGTAAGTAAAATATATCATATATATGTGTGTATTCATGAACTGTATTTGCTGTAGGAATCATGAACAAAGTTTTGAATACCATACCAGTCAAGGTACTAGAATAAAATATTTCAGTACCGATATTATTTCACATATTGTTTCGGAATAGTTGATATATGAATAAATTATATATATAAATTACAATCCCAAATAATAGTCTATACATGAATAAATTATATATAAATACATATATATAAATTATAAATAGTCTGGTCTGAATTGGGGGTCCAAAAATAAGCTTACAATTTGAAGAAATGATAAAAAAAAAAAAAAGTAAAAACCGAAATATAGACCGGGTACAAGCACAAATATCGGCCGGTACAGGCTGAAACGGTTGAAATTCTGACTGGTACGAAACTATATTCTTTTCTATAACAACTAAGGCATGGAAATGAAATATTTCGACCATATTTGCCAGTACGATACGAAATTTAAAACAGTGATCATGAGAGCCACAAAGCTTGAAATGAGTTTACTTACTTCTTAAAGAATAACATTAATCATTTTGGTTCTGAAGATTTCATGCATGGTCTCAAGAATTGCACACAGAAGCACAAAAATGCATATGGATTGCCTAGCAACATAGGCCCAAAATGATCATGCAACAATACCTTATCCAAGGGAAACCATAGCTGACACTTTGGAAACTGAAAGGGAGATGTTTTACATAGTGGTAGCACATCTGCATGTAGCAAAACATAGTGGTGCTTTGTTTGTATATAGTAGAGCCAGTTAGTGCATATAGCAGAGCAAGCTAGTGGCAGCATGTCTGCATACTGCAGAACAAAATTGATAACAAATTTTTTTATTTATTTTCTAGCTATTGGGGCTGTATATAAACATTTTGTACAAAAAAACTTATTAATGAGAATGAGATACATCTCTTCAATCTTCATCTATCTTTTCAACTCAATTCTTGACATGGTATCAGAGCCTTGGGTCAAGTCCATCCATACTGCTGCATTCCTTGTCAAACTTTTTCACAAACACCTTCTCTGCAACTTCTTCACTTATCCTTTCACAATGGCATCTGAAGATACGCATGACTCCATTCCCATCAACAAAACTCCTTCACCTTTAGAAGACCCACATAGCCCATTCTACATACATCACAGTGACAAATCTCACACTATAGTCATTTCCCCACCACTTTCAAGATCTAACTACTTGTCTTGGAAAAGGTCTTTCACCTTAGCAATTTCAATCAAGAATAAATTGGGCTTCCTTGATGGAAGCATTCCAACCCTAGTACACAATGACTCTCTTTACATCTCCTAGTTATGCTGCAACAACATCATACTCTCATGGATCCTAAACTCTGTCACGAAAGAAATTGCATCAAATGTCTTTTACATTAGTTAGGCAAAGATTGTATGGGACAAACTTCACACTCGATTTCTCAACTAGATTCTGTAAGAATCTATCAACTTCAGCAACAACTTGGAACTATAGTGCAAGGGACCCAGTCTGTGAGTGAATACTTCACTCAATTCAATAGAATTTGGGAGGAACTCAATAAGTACAGACCAGGACAGTGTTGTTCATGTGGTCTTTGCACTTGCAAGGCCCTCACTACAATGGGAGAAACTCAACAAGCTGACTATGTTTTTAAATTCCTCGTGGGTCTAAATGACACCTACGAAAGCATTAGAGGGCAAATCATTTTGATGAGCCCGATTCCTTCTTTAGATAAAACTTTCTCCCTAATTCTACAAGAAGAACGATAAAGGCAAACATGAATTATGGCAGCTCCTTCTGCTGAATCCTCAACTTTAGCATTGTTTAATAACACCTCATTCAAGAAGAAAGAAAAGACAGAGTTAACATGCAGTTACTATGGAAAATCTGGACATGTTCGAGATAAATGCTATAGGTTAATTGGGTTCCCACCCAATTTTAAGTTCACCAAGATCAAGCAAGGACAGTTCAGCAACAATTTTCCAGGCCCTCATTCATCAAATAAAGTGATGTCTCCAAGCCAAGAGAAAGAATTTGTCACAGTGCCTCAACTTTCACTCACTCGGTCACAAATTCAAAAGCTGATGGCACAAGTTAATGGTCAAGCACAGCAGCCAACTCATGCCTCCCAAGGACCTAACCCGACCCCTCAATCCAACTCACCACTTAGCACACCTTAGTTGAACATGGTAGGTACATGTTTGTCAGCCATCTCCAATACTTCTATTTTTTCCCAGCTCCATAAGAATCAATTGTCATCTCTTTTGCATCATAACTCACACCACTTAGAAAACACACTGTGGATCATTGATAACGGGGCAACAGATCATATAGTCTGTTCCTCAACCCTCCTCACATCCATCACTTCCACCACTCATGCTTTTGTTCAATTATCAAATAGATCACGGGTTGAAGTCACCCATATTGGCATTGTCAAACTTTCAGGATCCATTATCCTTACAGGGGTACTGTGTGTCCCTTCTTTCACATTCAACCTCTTATCAATTAGTAAGCTCATCCTTAATGTGATGCCCCCAAATGGATCATTGAAGCGTCGACACATGCAATACAAGGTTAGCTGTCCTCGTTCATGACATATAAGATGCAATGTTCCTAACATGCATCTAACATTATGCAATATTCGCAGCGGATAAATTTTTCTTTAGCAATACTATGCACCAAATTGAAAATATCTCAAATGCTTAAAACTTACTTCATATATAAAGACCCATTGAACAACTAAGATCATAACACTAGTCCAAAATGCTTATGATCCAAAAAGTACTGGAGATGCAACTCTATCGTACAAGTAGTAATTTACGTTAACTACTATATTAACATTGACGTCGCATCATCGCTCAGTCAATTGTGTATAGTTGGTCAGCTCCTGATTCTCCTTCAGGTCCTGTAACAAGATCTACCATTCGGGAGGAATGGTAGTTGGGACTACCACAGTAAGATTTGATTACAAATCTCAGTAAGTTAACAACAACTTCCACACAGGCTAATGATGCATGGATGACAGTAAAAGCATGAATGTATAATCAAATTCATAAGTAATTAAAGCATAACTTGACGTACAACATAATATAATTGACATAACTTAAATTGAAACGTGAACTGAACTTGACTTGACATGAACTTGATCTGAACTTGGCATGGCATGACATATATGATAACACACATACATACACTGTAGTTCCTTTACTTAGCACACATACACAGTAGACTGCTAGTAAGTTAAAAGCTAACTTACCTTGATCCCCGCGTTTCTTATAAAACCTTAAACGCAATCACGAGGAACTGTAATTAGTGATTCTAAAAGTTAGTACTAAATCACTAATAAATTGAAATATGGAAAATACTAACTTAAAGAGTAAAATTTTCATTTTACTCTCTGCATGTAGGAAAATGACTGTTTAACCCATAACTTAAGGATTTTGTATACTAATTCTAAAAGTCACCAAAATTTACATGCTTCATGTAAATTTTATCCTCAACTCAAATATCAATTTAGAAAAATTTAAAACTAATCACAACTATTAAAACTCCATATGGCCGAAATTCTTATATGCTATTTCCATTGATTTTTGTTTCTAACTTGTTTTGATTAACCTTTTGATCTATAACTTATAAAGATGTGATCTTCAAATCAAACCATCACATGATTTAAAAAGATGTCCTAATATATATATATATATATATATATATATATATATATAAACTTCTAATTTAAGATCACATGGTTAAAATTTAGCCAAAAACATCCATACTTTGGCTTATCTGAATATCTCTTTGCATAAATTTCATATCTTGGAAACTAACATCAAATATTTTTAAAATAATAATATAACATGTATATAAGATGCTTAGGATCCTCCAATAAAATTATCAAAGTCATTGGAATAGGTTTAGACCACCAAAGAGTTAAACTTTCTCAAAACAGAAACGGTTTTTCCTCTTCCAATTTCTAAGTTTCTAAATCTAAGAAAATTTTTCATCAAAACCTTTAATCATGCAAAAATCTTCAATCAATAATCATATATACATGTTGAAAATACTTCATAAAAATTTCAGACCAATATCTATCCATTAGCTTGGTCAAAAACTCCAAACTATAACATATTCTCCAGTTTATCTCCCAGAATGACCTTTTTATAGTTTACATAATATTTGACTGACCAAATGATTTTAAAATGGGACAAATAAGATATTCACGTAAACTAGACTAAAAAAGGAACAACTTATATGAATGAGACTTTATGATAAAACACCTACAAAAGCTTCAAAATGGATGTGCAAAAGAACTCCTAAAAGCTGTCCAAAAGAGAGTGTTTGGTATTCTTTTAATGGAAAGTGTAAATGAAGATAATTTCGTGGGAGGGTGGCTGAAGATACTTATGGATGAGATATGGAAGATATGAAACTGGAGTGAGAGTTGAGTGTAGGTCTCTCTTACCTAGAGTGAGAGTTAAGTGCAGGACTCTCTTACCTGATAATATCTACAAAAATCATCTCAAGATATTTTTTACCCAATAATATCCACGAAATTAGCTTAAGATATTTTTATCCAATAATATCCACAAAATTAACTTAAGATATTTTTATCCAATAATATCCACAATTTTGAACTGACGTTTCATCCGAAAATATAAAAAAGTGTTATTGCGCTATAAGACCTTAAATGACATTCCGAGTCTAATGGCACAAACCATAATACATTTTGACACTTCTAACTATCTCTAATAATCAAAAACACACTTCTGATATCATAGTAAATAATAACACTAACTATATAATTAGACTAAAACCTATACGATTAATGGATTCATGAAAACTTATGGAGTCTTCACGAGGTTCCTAAAGCTAATAGAAATTTCACAATTGAATTTCTAGCAGGCTGTTACACTTAACCCTCTTCTTTGTCTCATTTTCATGGAAAAATTCTGTTTTATACAGGACCATGCTTCATGGATGACGATTGGACTAGCTAAAATCCATCGTGGGCTGTACCACTTGCTCACCAGCTCTCTTGGTTCCAGACACTTCACTCAGCTTCACAAAGTTTTTTCAATTTCCTCCAACAGCCAAACATGTAATGCCTTGAGTAGGTAGGGCTTTGATGTATGACACCTTAGGCTTGGTCATTTGTCTAGTAAAAGGATAAATCTAATTCATTCTTACTGTCTAGATGTAATTAGTCAAAACCAAACTCATTATACTACTTGTTCCCTAGCTAAACAAAAAAGATTACAACTTCAATCAAGTATGACTTCCACAAATGTTGTGTTTGATCTCATTCATACTAACATATGGGGGCCATATTCTCAAGCTTCATTAAATGGACACCACTATTTCTTAACCATAGTGGATGATCACAGTCGTACCACTTGGGTATATCTCATTAAGTTTAAATCTGAAGCAAAATCCATTTTGCAATCTTTCATCCTTATGATCCATACTCAATTTGAATCTAAAATCAAACAAATCAAAAGTGATAATGGTCTTGAGTTCCACATGCCCGAATTTTACAAGTCTCATGGAATTATCCACCAAAAGTCTTGTGTATAGACACCCCAACAAAATGGAGTGGTTGAACAAAAACAACAACATCTCATCACAGTAGCTAGAGCCCTTCTCCTCCAAGCATCCCTTCCAAAAAAATTTTGGGGTGATGTTGTTTTAACAGCAGCCCACTTAATCTATAGGATTCCCTCACCACTTCTTGATAATCAATCCCCTTATGAAGTGCTTTTCTCCTCCAAGCCATCCTACCTCCATTTAAGAGTTTTTGGGTGTCTTTACTTTATGTTCACGCTCAAACGAGACAGAACTAAACTTGATCATAGATCCAATAAATGCATCTTCATTGGATATCTCGTAGGCATCAAAGGATATAAGGTATATGATCTCACCAATTATACAACCTTAGTAGCTCGAGATATAATTTTCATAGAATTTGAGTTTCCCTTCAAGTATTCAACTTCTAAGAATAACTCTTCTCCCACACTCAATCCTGATCTCACCCTACCTCCACCCTTCCCTGATATCCTCCCTTATCCCTATTCCTCTCCCCTAAACAAACCAGAAATTCACTCTCCCTCAACTGACCCTTTTTCTTCCCCATCCCCTTCAGCTCCTGATCTCACTACACTTGAAATGGAATCTATCATTCCCTCCAATCATGTTGAAATTGAAACTGCTACATCTCTCTTACCAGCCCCACCTCGAAGTTCTAATAGAGTCAAACATACCCCATCATACTTGCATGATTACCACTGCCAGCTTGTCTCTTCTTCTAATCATCCTTCCCTTTCTACAGATTGCACTGCACACCCTCTTCATCACACATTGTCCTATTCACGGCTTTCTCATTCTCACCAAACCTAGGCTTTGTCTCTCACACTCACATCTGAACCTAAAACTTATAAGGAGGCTATTGTGTATGATCATTGGCATGATGCTATTGCTTAAGAACTTAAGGCACTTGAAAATAATGGTACTTGGTCAGTCCTTCCTCTCCCTCATGGCAAGAAAGCCATAGGCTACAAGTATGTGCTCAAAGTCAAACTGAAATAAGATGGTACTGTAGATAAACACAGGACAAGGCTAGTAGCTAAAGGGTATACTCAGCTTGAAGGTTTTGATTATCAAGAAACTTTTAGCCCCATAGCCAAGATCACAACTGTTAGGTTATTCCTCTCTCTTGCTGCCATTCATAATTGGCATTTAGAACAATTAGATGTTCATAATGCCTTTATCCATAGTGATCTCGATGAGGAGATATACATGGATCTCCCACGTGGTTTCCCACTTAAGGGGGAGTTCAACTTGAAGGAAAGAAAATGGTATGCAAACTTCGAAGTCATTGTATTGCTTGAAACAAGTCTCAAGGCAATGGAATGAAAAATTTACTAACTCACTTGTTGCTGCTAGTTTTTGTCAATCAAAATCATATTACTCACTGTTTACGAGAAATGATAATGATGGTTTTATTGCTCTTCGTGTATATGTAGATGATATTGTCTTGGGAAGCAATAGTTTAGTTACCATTAATTCTGTGAAGGCTTGCTTGCATGACCAATTTAATATTCGAGACTTGGGAGTACTTAAATACTTTATGGGATTGGAGGTTGTAAGATCAAAGGATTGCATTCACATTTGCCAGAGAACATATGCTTTAGAGATCATCGAAGCTGCTAGATTGCTTGACAATAAAGTTGTAACAACTCCAATGGAACCAAACCACAAGTTGACACACTCCTCTGGTAAATTACTCTTGGACAGCACTGGTTACCGCAAGTTAATAGGTAAACTTATTTATTTGAACACCATAAGACCTGATATCACATACTCTGTTGGCATCCTTAGCCAATTCATGGACAAACCCACTCACACTCATATTCTCACAGCCCAAAGGAGACTTAAGTATCTCAAGGGTTCAGTAGGGCAATGAATCTTTTTCTCTTCAAAATCCTCCTTACATCTTAAAGGATATAGTGACTCGGATTGGGCAGCCTGCCCTGAAACCAGGAGGTCTATAACTGGTTTTTGTGTGTTTATTGGTGATTCTTTGATAAGTTGGAAGTCTAAGAAACAACTGGTAGTGTCACGATCATCGGCTGAAGTAGAATATAGAACTTTGGCACACACATGCTGTGAAATCATTTGGTTAAGGGCCCTTTTAGAGGATTTTAATATAAAAACTTTGCAACCTGCCTTGCTATTTTGTAATAATCAATCTGCTATACATCTTACCAAAAATTCCATATTCCATGAAGGGACAAAACATGTGAAATTAGACTGTCATTTTGCACGAGAAAAGATGCTAGCATGAGTCATCAAACCATTTCATGTGCTTTCAAAGTTCCAATTAGCAGATGTATTTACAAAGGCCTTAACAGCGCCTCCTTTCCATTCTTTATTGTCCAATATGGGTATTCTCAACATATATGCACATCTTGAGGGGGAGTCTCAAGAATTGCACACAAAAGCACAAAAAGGCATATGAATTGCCCTACAACAGAGGCCGAAAATGATCATGCAACTATATAGGAAAAACACTGCTCTAGTTTGATTTTGCAACACACTTTCTGTTGTTCACATAAAATATTTAAATACAAGTTCTGATGATCTATCTATAGAAATATATGACGTGATATCTATGGAAATAAAAAGCATTTACATAGCTAATGAAATTGACAGCATTTACAATCCTTGATTTATTGCTAAATAGATTTGCTGCTGATTTTTGGCTTTGATTGAAATTGTGACAGATCTTTGGTATCTTCCTTAATACACCCCCGCAAGAATGGACTGCTATCAGTAAGACTGATCTTATTCTTGAGATGATCTGTACGTTGCCAGGAGAGTGGCTTGGTCAATAAATCAGCAAGTTGATCATTTGTATGAACATGACGGACATTGAGCACATTTTTCTGAACCAAGTCACAAAAAAAATAAAGATCAATTTGTATATGTTTCATTCTCGAGTGCTAAACTGGATTGAAACTGAGTTGAGTTGCTCCCAAATTATCACATAACAGTAGTGGAGAAGTTTTGAGTGGAAACTTGAGTTCGTGAACAAGAGAAACAATCCACATACACTCGGCAACAGCTGTGGCCAAGGCTCAATATTCAGCCTAGGTGGAAGAGCAAGCAATCGAACGTTGTTTTTTTTAGCTCCATGAGATAGGTGTTGAGCCAAGTAGCACTAAATATTCTAAAGTTGAACTTCTATTGTCCAAACTACCTGCCCAGTCCGAATCCGAGTAACATAAAAGAGATGGTGATGCCATGAAAAATTGTATTTTTTAGATATCGCAGCAGTCTCTTAGTGGTTGTCTAGTGAGTTGTAGTGGGAGAATGCATGAACTAAGAGAGTTTGTTGAATGCAAAGCTTATGTCAGGCCTGGTCAAGGAGAGATATTGCAATCTACCAATAACTCTTCTATATTCGGTGGCATCAAAGGAGGGAGTGCAATCATCGATTTTTAAGTAAGTTGAGGTGGACAGAGGTGTGGTGACATCTTTGGCACCCTCCATACTTGTTCTTCCAAGTAGTTCTCGGATGTATTTTTGTTGACTTAGGAACAGTCCATCTTTGGTTGGTATGACTTCTATGCCGAGAAAGAAGTGTAGGGACCCCAAATCTTTGAGTGATACTTTTTTCCAAGTTGATCAACTATTCGATCCACAAATATTGAATTGTTTCCAGTAATTACCAAGTCATCAACATATACTAGACAGTAAGCAAGAATAGAATCATGATGATACACAAATAAAGAGGAATCAGATTTCGCGTTTAGAAAACCAAACTCAAGCATGGCATGTTTGAGAGCTGAAAACCAAGCACAATCACCCCCCTTCTTGCCTCCTATAAAACATCTCAGCAGGCCTGGTCACTTCTCACCCGGCTTTATGCAGGCAAATCTCACACCCGAGCACTGCAACTCAAGGAAAATTTAACCTTGAGTACCCGTGGCAGCAAATCTGTCATAGAATTTCTTCAGGGCATCAAGATGATTGCTGATGAACTTGCAATCATAGATCATCTTGTTTCGGAAGTGAGATTGCAGCACCCATTCACGCTCGGGAAACCTGATGAAGTTTGAGGAAATTCATGACCTGCTAGTTGGGCATGAAAACTACATCCGTCGACTAGAAGCACAATCGGCAACTCTGATAGCTACTGCAAATTATACTCACCGGAAAGGAGGAACAACTGGAAATACTAGGTCTTCTTCACAGAAGCATTTCTCATCTGCAACTCAAGGCCATGGCTCTCAAGGCCGTGGCAAGCATGGGCCATCTGATTCGGGCTTCAAGAAATATAAGCTCAAATGTCAACTATGTGACCAAATGGGCCACACGACTAGGAATTGATTGCTTCAAGTTTAATTTAACTGTTATTCACATAACATATTTAAATACAAGTTATGATGATCTATCTATAGAAATATACGACGTGATATCTATGGAAATAAAAAGCATTTACATAGCTAATGAAATTGACAGCATTTACAATCCTTGATTTACTACTAAACAGATTTGTTGTTGATTTTTGGCTTTGATTGAAATGTGACAGATCTTTGGTATCTTCCTTAATAGCAACAATATCCTATCTAAGGGAAACCATAGCTGACACTCTGGAAACAGAAAGGGAGATGTTTTACATAGTGGTAGCACATCTGCATGTAGCTGAAAGTGGTGCTTTGTTTGTATATAGCAGAGTCAGTTAGTGCATATAGCAGAGCAAGTTAGTGGCAGCACGTTTGCATACTGCAGAACAAAATTGATAACAAATTTTTATATTTATTTTTATTTCTTTTCCAGCTATTGGAGTTGTATATAAACAACTTATTAATGAGAATGAGATACATCTCTTCAATCTTCATCTATCTTTTCAGCTCAACTCTTGACACATGGCACATGTAGTAGATGAAAAAATTGATGTTAATTCCCCTAACTCTTTGGGGTTGTGCTGTTGGATCGGCTTATGATTACCGGGCGATCGAGGAGATCATCGAGGTCTGAATCATCTGCAGCAAAGCCTTGTGAGTTCATCACCTCTTCTTGGCTTTATATATACTATTTTTGCCCCATCTCCCTTAATTTTCTTCCCTGTTCGAGGTTTGCCTCTAAAGGATCGAGCTTGTTGATCCTTTTCTTGGTGATAATCATGATACAGAAGAAAGAATTTGGCTTACATCTTGTTTAAAATTTACTAGATGCATCAATCTTTGAAAAGTGAATGGACAAGATTGAAAGATTGAAATATTGATAGAGAAGCAAATTTACCTTTTCAGTTAAATTAATCAAATCCATTCATTTTTTAAAATTTATGGTTTTTGCTGGCTGCATGCCTCTTGAGCAGTCTCTGGTCTCTCTCATATATATCCTACGCAAGTACTAAATTTTGACAAAGGTTTCTCATAAACTTCCTAGTTTCATGGCTCATTTGAGTTCAAAGCACGTTGTACGTAGTACTTGACGGTGAGAATTAAGTATTGTATGCCCTGTTTGGAGAGCAAGCTGAATGATGAAAGGCGAATGTATCAAATCCAAAAATAAAATTAATACACATTAGAAACATGACCAAAAAAGATGGCTAGAGAGAGAGAGAGAGAGAGAGAGATTTGAGGTGTAGTACTGTTATAATTTTGACCTATTGTTGGCTATTATATATAATCCATGTACAACTGAGTACATCAAAGTTGTGATCATGGACGGTCACCGAAAACCAACGAGAAGTTAAAGATTATATGGTCAAACAAGGAAGCCAACCCCAACAAGAATCGAAGGTGGTAGAAGTCTTCTACCTCTATCGACAATTTTCAGTCAAATATATAAATACCCTTTTTCTTGTGAGTGAGAGGCAAATTAGAAAAGTAAATAAAAAAGAAAAAGGTGTCCTCTTTCATTCAATTTTTTAAAAAAAATAATAATAATTGGAGTCAAATCAACAATAAATATGTGTAATTTTTTAAAACAAGGAAGGAAAATAATAATTTTATTTTTATAATTTTTATTACTAATTAAATTTATATTTATTTAGTCCACTATAATTCTTTTAAGAATGTTTAAAAGCCTTGAGCTAATGGAATATGAAATAATCAAAATTCTTGGTTTATTTTTATATATGTGAAAATAAAAAATAAAAACAAAATAATTTCTTTCTTCTTCTGTGGTTCGGCATCTCCTTTTAAGATATTCTCGTCCCTTGTCGTGACGTAACCAAATGTTCTCTATATATTGTATTTTTTTTAAATAATAATAATAATAATTATCCTAACCATTTTGGCCATTTATATTTATATATATATATATAAATACTGGATATTTCACTTGCTTCCACGAAAGTTTCTGATAAATGCCATCCCACTCCACGTGGTTTTAAACATATTATCCGACACTCACGTTTACATAAATGTTCCGAATATTGACATATTTATCCCTTTGTTCATAACACGACTAATGTTATTAATAATTATATTAACTTTTAATTATTTTTGCAACCAAAATATCAATATTTCATATCAATTATATTATATAGATATTAGATTTAAATGTTGTTATAAATATCATAGATTTTATTGTAATTTAATATATCAAATTATCATTTATGCTTTTATCACGTTTTATACTGAAAATAATGATATTATTAGAAAAATTAAGTTAAATTAGTTGTGATAACAGTTGAATTATTCTGGATTAAATAAAATAAAAATAATTACAACTCTTTTTATATAAATTTTAGATTTATTTATTTTAAAAAATAATTTTTTTAATAAAAATTAAAAAACATGCTGAATTCCTCTGACATTTTCCATAATTTTAGCTTGCAGTGCAATTAAAACCACCGCAGGCGCAGAGGTAAAGAAAAATAAATAAATAAAATTTAAAAAGTATTTATAAAATGTTTTTAGAAAAAAAAAGAAAAAGAAAAGGAAAAATAAAGCGACGCAGAGAGAAAGAGAGAGCCTGAGAGCTAGCAATATAAAAGAAACCAACCGTCTCCGTTGAGGTCAAAACCCAACCACCACCGGCACCGTCACCGTTACAACTAAACAAGGAAACGCCACCGTTTTTGGTTGAACTCTTATGCTATTTCCGATCGTGTGTACTCGGCGACTCCCGTCGTTGGGGCCCATTGGCGATTTCCCGGTGAGCCTCCGGTGGTATGATATTTGACTCATGAAGAGCCACGCCAACAACAAATCCAACGGCAGCAGCAACAACAACTACCACCACCACGCCAATGGCTTTATCCCTAATTCTCTGAAATTCATATCCTCTTGTATCAAAACCGCATCCTCCGGAGTCCGCTCTGCCAGCGCCTCCGTCGCCGCCTCAATCTCCGGAGATAACCAGGAAAACAAAGACCAGGTCGGCTTATGATTAATTACTGGTTTTTTAATTACTTTTCTTTTTTGTAGTTTTGTGATTGTTTTGGTTTGGATTCTCGGACTTTTTTTAAAGTTAGGGGAATTCTGGAATTCATGAGGTTTGCTTCGTTACCGGTGAATTTGAGGAAACAAAGAGAGGAAGTTGAAAATTGAGTAAATTTATGGTTTAATTGCTTCAATTATTGAGTTTGGCTGCCGAGAAAGGTGAGGAAGCGGAAGTGTGGATATTTTTTTATCGGTAATTTTCAGCTTCATGAATATTAACTTCCTGAGTGAAATTAAACTTTATTTTAATTTTTTTGTTATTTTAAGGGTAGAATTTTGCCTCAAATAAGAAGTGGAGGTTTTTTGTTATAATTTGAAACTGAATATTTTTAAAAAATTCTCTTTGATTGTCCTAGTGACGATATGGAGATTGTGAAATTATAGTTTTGGAATTATTTGATTATTTGAGGAAAGACGTAAATGAGGTACCGATTAATTAATAAGGCAGGTGAAAGGTAACTAATTCCGTGATTTGCCCTTTATATTGCACAATTAGTTGTAAAATAATTTAGAAGCATGGAATTTTTCTGGCTGTAATTTTTTTCGGTGTGTGCCGATTTTGGGATGATCATGGTTTTAGTTTTAGAGTTTTAGGTAGATGTGAGCTAAACCATAATGGTGGGGGCAGAACATGGCCTTTGTTATTTAAGAGAGCTAATATTTAATTCTGCCTTTTGTGCTCCGCCTAGCTTCATTCATTTCAATAAAGTTTATTGCTTGTAAAAAAAAATGTTTCATTCTGCCTTTTATTTGCTCAGTTTCTCCATAGGTTAATGAAGACCACCATTTGTTGCTTGCAGGGTTGTTTCATGCGTTCATGGTTGATTTTTGTATGTAGGATCTTTTTCATCTATTGCATTGCTTATAACCGTGTGTCTTCTTCTCTTTTGTGGGGTTTTGCACAAACAGGTATTATGGACTGGCTTTGACAGATTAGAGCTCGGTCCCTCTGCCTTTAAACGTGTTCTCTTAATCGGTTATTCGAATGGCTTTCAAGTCCTTGATGTTGAAGATGCCTCTAACTTCAATGAACTTGTTTCAAAGCGGGATGATCCTGTTACATTTTTACAGATGCAGCCCCTCCCTTCAAAGTCTGAGGGTCATGAAGGATTTAGAGCATCACATCCTTTACTCTTGGTTGTTGCATGTGATGAATCAAAGAGCTCATCTCCTATGCAAAGTGCAAGAGATGGGTTGGTCAGGGATCACTTTACCGAACCTCAAACAGGAAGCAATGTTCTGTCTCCCACTGCAGTTCGGTTTTACTCACTAAGATCTCATAATTATGTCCATGTTCTGAGATTCAGGTCAACTGTGTATATTGTTAGATGCAGTCCTCAAATAGTGGCTGTGGGCCTTGCAGCACAAGTAAGCATTAGCTCATGTAACGTATCCATTAAAGTTATTTATAATATGCTTGTAGTATCCATTAAAGTTATTTATAATATTCTTGTAATTGGAAGTAGATTTCTAATTTCCTTTATTCATAAAAAAAAAAATTGGAAGTAGATTTATTACCTTTATTCTCAACAAAAATCTGACAAATTAGATTGGATGATTACTAGTATACAATAGATTTCTGTGTGTAATAATTTACTAAGTACCTTAGACAACTTTGAAGAATTAGAGATTGTTGCTGAATCCATGTTTGCTAATCAAGAAAATTATTGAAGGAAGACTTTGTTGTTAATATTCAAAATTTTTATTTGACTAAGTTCACAATCCTACTAGTGTTGCTCTCAATTTTTCTCTTTAAACTGTTGTTTTTTCTGCCAGATATACTGCTTTGACGCACTCACTCTTGAGAATAAATTCAGTGTCCTCACCTATCCTGTTCCTCAATTGGGAGGCCAAGGAATGGTTGGGGTTAATATCGGCTATGGACCCATGGCTGTGGGACCCAGGTGGTTGGCTTATGCCTCCAACAATCCATTGGTCTCGAACACAGGTCGCCTCAGTCCACAAAGTCTTACTCCTCCAGGGGTCAGCCCATCAACATCACCTGGCAGTGGAAGTCTCATGGCTCGTTATGCCATGGAGTCTAGCAAGCAGTTAGCAGCTGGATTAATCAATCTGGGTGACATGGGGTACAAAACTTTGTCAAAATATTGTCAAGAGCTTATACCTGATGGGTCTAATTCTCCTGTATCAACAAACTCAAGTTGGAAAGTTGGCCGGCTTGTATCACATTCGACAGAAACTGACAATGCTGGGATGGTCAGTTTTTCTATAATCTGAAAACTATAGTTTTTGGTCTTGCATTCTCATAGTTGCTAAATGTTGAAAAAACACTTATTATGTTTGTCTTGACTTGTTTTCCATGAAAAATAAGGTATTTCGTGTTACCTTACGATAGGTCAATGCTCTTTTTGCTTTTATGTGGTCTTATGTATTGCTCTTTTTGCTTTTATGTGGTCTTATGTATTGCTCTTTTTGCTTTTATGTGGTCTTATGTATTTCATTTTTGCCAGGATGTCCTTTGAGCTCAGACTACCCTCAGATTTGAAAAAAAGAAGGCTCTTTTGAGAAACTTAATTTTGCTATATTTTATGAGAGTAGTAAATATCATGGGGACATGCTCAATTTTTAATGGTGTTTTTTCTTTTTCTGCAACTGTTGAAACCTGAGAATGTCTTCATATGTAGAGAAAATGTTGTTGCAGGTTGTTGTCAAAGATTTTGTTTCCAGAGCTGTTGTATCACAGTTTAGAGCCCATACTAGTCCAATTTCTGCTCTGTGTTTTGACCCTAGTGGGACACTTCTAGTTACTGCTTCAATACATGGGAACAATATAAACATATTCCGGATAATGCCGCTCCCCTCACGAAATGGATCATTCACTCAACCACATGATTGGAGCTCTTCTTACGTGCACCTTTACAAGCTCCACCGTGGCATGACATCAGCTGTATGTCCCTACCTCTGTCTTATTAACAATTGTATTTTTTTTTTTTAATTTATAATGTTCATGATTGTTCCCTTTTCCCTTTTGTTCACCATACAGGTGATTCAAGACATTTGTTTTAGTCATTATAGTCAGTGGATTGCCATTGTTTCGTCTAGGGGCACTTGCCATATTTTTGCTCTCTCTCCTTTTGGTGGTGAGACTGTGCTCCAAATACAGAACTCTGATGTTGATGGTCCTACCCTTCTGCCTGTTATATCTCTTCCATGGTGGTCCACTCCATCTTTCATGATAAACCAACAATCTTTTTCTCCCCTGCCACCCGCACCCGTTATCCTCTCTGTGGTTAGCAGAATAAAAAACAGTCAGTCTGGGTGGCTCAACCAAGTTAGTAATGCTGCATCTTCTGCAGCTGGAAAGGTCTCTATTCCATCTGGTGCTACAGCTGCTGTTTTTCATAGTTCATTGCCTCTTGATCTGCTACCTAGTCCCTTGAAAGTCAATGCTTTGGAGAACCTATTGGTTTACACCCCTTGTGGTTATACAATTCAATATAAACTACTCCCATCAATGGGAGGAGAACCAAGTGAAGCTGTGTCGAGAACTGGACCAAGTTCTTCATTGCATATACAAGATGAGGAGTTGCGATTAAAAGTTGAACCTGTTCAATGGTGGGATGTTTGCAGAAGAAGTGATTGGTTAGAAAGAGAGGAATGCATCTCTGGGATTGCTCTTGGCAGACAAGAAACTGCAGACATGGTCATGGATAGTTCTGACTGTGAGGATAATCATGTTGGAAATAAGGAGTTCGTAAAGCCCAATGAACGATCTCACTTGTATCTCTCCAATGCGGAGGTGCAGATTAGCTCGGGGAGGATACCAATCTGGCAAAAATCTAAGGTACTTTTTATGCATTTAATTGTGAGACACTTCTCTTGTCACCAATCGCAACTATGTTTGATCATTTCATCTGCATTCTAGATATCCTTCTGTGCGATGAGTCATCTGGGAACTAATGGGCAGAATTTTACTGAGAATCATACTGGGGGAGAGATTGAAATAGAGAAGGTTCCTGTTCATCAGATTGAAATTAGGCAGAGAGATTTATTGCCTCTTTTTGATCATTTCCTCAGGATTCAGCCTGATTGGAGTGACAGGTAATTGTCTTTGCATATCTCTGTTCAAGTTGTTGATGGGCATAATTGTATTGATTTTTTAATCACATTCAGATCTAATCAGTAACTAATAAAACAGAGCCAGCCTTGTTGGGTTTGCATGGTTTAGATTGTAATATTTCAAAGTTTAAAGTATTTCTGGCTATAATGCATGGGGCTCAAACTGGATATTCTGTCTGGGTTTTCAGGTTTATAGATTCACTTTAAACCTCTGAATATTCTGTCTTTTCTCACCCCAAAACCCAACTTTGAGATCACACTAGAGATGCACTTTTGTCAGAGAAGCAACAAAAAAATGAAAATTTAGAAATGTTGCGTCATTATGATGGACATTTGCAAATGAGGGTTACACCTTGATATCAGATATCTGTCTTTTTAGGGTTAATGTAATTGGCCGTAGTCTACTCTGATGAGGTGCTTGTTTCCATATTTTAGCCTTGGCACGAGTGATGGGTGAGCAAGAAAACAGCTGTACCATAGTAAGACCTATCTGATGTGAAACCTACAATGGAACTAAGATAGAAGGAATAATTAAACCATATCTCTCCCAAAACTTCACAAAGAAATGCCGAACTCATTCAACTTCAGCAAGCAGCCTTCAAAGTTCCTTCTTGGTCTAGTTCTGCAGGTGCTTTCCAGCCAGTGCATGCTCGCTCACTGCTTGCAGTACATCTTTGTTTCATATATTCTCAATATTTTCACCAAGGCATCCCCATTTGTTGTTTGTGGATATTCCATGGAATTAGTTGTGCCATTAACTTTTGAGTAGGTTTAGATCTCTTGAACTGATGCAATTGCAAAATTTCATTCTGATTGTTGTGGAGGGTTCATTTCTTAGATGCTCCATTCTGGAAGTTGAATTGTACCTATAAAAATAAATATAGGAATTGTCAAGGTTCCAACTTCTATTGTCCAAAAGTGTCAAGGTTCCAACTTTTGTTCCTCCCGGGCTATAGCCAACCTTTTTACAGCCTCCCAGCTTGCTTTAGGACCTATTACACTGGAAAACAATGAACTTGGATTTTTCTTTGCTGAATTTCTGCAACCTTCATACCGGTTTGAAGGCACATGTATGTGTTAGTCATTTATAAAAAAGAATACCAAATGATCCTTTTCATATTTATTTTAACTATGCAGCAACTTGCTTGGTTGTTTTTTGCAGGAGCTTTGTTGGGGGAAGAAGCTCAAGTTTATCTTCTGATTCTCATGTAGCTAAAGAAAAGTTTTTTGAAGATGCTATTATTTGCCACTCAAAGTTGGTATCACTTAGCTCAGATGAAAACTCAGATGGTAATAAGCTCAGCCTTGTGAATGTATTATGTCTTCATTCTTTGGCAAGTTGTTGTTAATTAATTGACTTGGTTCCTTGCATTTGTATCAGGATTATCTGGGGAATCATATACATCCATTGCCCAATCTAGTAATAATGCTAATGTGGAGAAAGGAGGGAGATCTGTTTTATCATCACCTCTGCTGAATAAAAGCTCTATTAACAAAGATAGTATACTGATTTCTGCCAAACAACCTTCAACTGGTCTTTCTCTGGTTAAGGATAGTAATTTCTCTAATAGTCTATCTACTTTAACGAGTGATTCAATTTCTGCCAATAGAACTATTGCAAAGGAAATTCAATCATCAAACAGTGGCGGGTTCAGTGAAGTTTCAAATATAAGCTCCAACCGCTCTGACTTGAGTATGAATATTATTGATGAGGGATTGGTTCATAACTCTCTAGACTTTGAGCAATTTTTTCAAGAGGGTTATTGTAAAGCATCGCCTTTGAGTGATTGCCGTGATACAACTGAAGTTACCACTGATGTGGACAGCAGCAGTAGTCCTTGTGATAGGGAGAAATCTGAGGAAGATGGCGACAATGATGACATGCTTGGTGGTGTATTTGCCTTCTCAGAGGAAGGTGGGGCATTGAAACAAATTGGTTTTCTTTTTTCATGGTCCATAAAAGAAAACAAAGATGCTTCTAACCCTGCTATATTTGGACTTACTATATCAGGATCAAGTTGCACTTGTAAATGGGTCCTATCATATCCATACCATGCAATTATTTTGTAGGAAATAGTTATAATGGTTTTTATATTTTATTAATTTGGATGACATGTTTTTCATATGCATTTTAACATACATGTGACCAAATATTGCTGCTTCAGAAAATGTGTCAAGCTTCTGTATGCCATATCATTATTTTATTTTTGTGTTTCATAGTTCAGTATGAAATTTTGGTTTGTTATTGGAAGCCTATCAATGCCTATCAATAAATTTGGTTCTATCGCAGGTTGACGCGTACCTTGTGGTGTCTGATGCCACCTTCTCTTGCTTTCAGAATGTTTTGTGATTGATTGGTCAAAGCTCAACCTAAAGGAGGATGAGATTCTAATGAACTATGCAGGTTATTACCTTTCGACAATTGAATAGCTACTGACTAATTGATACCAGTGATGCGATCTTGGCCCATCGAAGTGTTGCATTGGCAAATGCCTAGTCTCTTGCCCTTTTAATCCGTTGTACATCATGTAAATTGAAATTTCGTATTACAAATGATTTGTGTGGACAGGTTCTTTGTATGTTGTGTAACACTATTCATTCTTGAGGAAATAGAAATAAAGAAATAAAGAAGGAAATGAAAAAAAGCGTATTACTGTAAAATTTGCATTCCTTGTCTGTCTAGATTTCCCTTTCATCATGCTATCACTTTAGATTCTTCTCAAAGTGGGTGTACACTAACATGAAGTCTAGAAGAACTATTTCTACACTTGGTGGTGCAGGAATGGTGGGAACTTTACTTCCGCCGTAGTACTTGTGGATCCTTGACCGTCATTGGGAAAATGATGCTCTTACCCTAGAAGGTAAGGCAATTTGAAGCAAGGCATATTCTTTATATTGCTCTAGTCCGTAGTTTTGCACCGTTCAGGGTAGTTCTATATGGGCATGGCATTTTTATCGCTTGTGAAAGTTGCTACATAGGACATATGAGTCAACTCGCTAGAAGCCTAGAATTACTTTATGAATTGGCATGTGGTCAAGGTCTTGGCTCTTTGAGCACTAACGCCATCTTTGGCATGTCACATGTGTTGTCTGCCCACTTAATACGTGCTAAATAATTATTTGGATAGACAACTGGGGATAGCGACAAAAGGAAGTGCTGTGAATTTGAACCGAAGTAGACATTTCTCAGGCATAATAAAACCCTACTCTCTGGGTTTTTAGAAGAGATGTGGTGAATGGGATGAATTCTAAAATGGATAAGTTTTTGCCCTTTATAATGATTTTGAGAGATTTGTAACATTGACTCCTTATCTTGAAACGTAACTCTACATGTGACAGATTTTGCTGACTGTTCCTGTTGGTTCATTAATTTAGCGGAGTTTTCAACATAACCTGTTGTTGTAGTCATATGGTCTTTCGTTCCCCTTTTGGGATTTTTTATATGAGTGCAGAGTCTTGGATCTTGGTAGTGTAGCCTGTAGCCTGTAGCCTGTTTCACTGTCCAAGACAAAAGCTGGTTTAGGAGGATAGTATAAATTAATAGATTACTGTTTCATATTGTTTGAAAGAGACTTGTGCATGAGCTCTTGGATCTGAAAGGACAAATAATATCAAAGGTTAGAGATATGATCAAGCAGATTGTTCATATTTCAAATGAAGTATATGGAGGGGACCATAAAATTATCAATTTTTAGGGTAACAGCCTCTCCATAGCCATGTGCAGCTTTCAGCTAGTATAGTTGGCCTATAAATTCTTGTGATGCTTCATCTGTAAGAGGAGGCATTAATGCTCTATAATTGTACAACAATCAAGATTTTCACTAAATTATAAATCAACCACAATAAAACCAAAATTTATCAGTATGGTTTGAGTTTAAACCTTTTATGGCACTAGAAGAAGTTTTAGAATCAAATTTGAAATCTGTTACAATTTGAGAAAAAGCAATGGGAAAAAGGTTATTCTAGGGGAATTAGCCCTCAGTGACAAAATGGCTCAAGCATGCTGGCTTGCTAGTTTGTCACAGCATATGTGGTTACATAAGTTTACAATTGTTGTGGGTAAAGACAAAGAACATTCATGCAAAAGTATCTTGATGGTCTCTGTTCATTCATGGCTTTGGATACCCAAAATATCCCACATTTTTGTATTCTTGTGGCCTGCCCTGGCATCATATCGACCCCAAGTTTTGGCCCCCTCTTAGGTACCTTTCGTATTGAGAGAGAGAGAGAGAGAGAGAGAGAGAGAAGAATCATACTGAAAGTTGTCCCTGAAGTACTCCTTCTATTTACTATAGATACTCTCTCAATTTGTAGAGGAAAACTCTTTCAACTCCTACAAGTTTGTAGTGGTAGTGATACCATCAGATCAGATCTGGTTCCTTCATTTAGCCCTTGCAAATGTGGAATGCTGAACCTGTAGTCTCGATTGAAGGGGCCAATACAACGGCTCCCCAACATTTGCACTGAAGTAGTAAAACAAATACCAAGTTGTCTTTATACTAATATAGTAATATTAGCATTTAAACGATAAGTAACAATAAACACAATCATTTTCATAATCTTTTTTACAATCCTTTTTTAAATAGAGATTTATAAAAAAAGATTGCGTGTTTCTATCTTCCTTTAAAAGTACTGGTTTCGACCATCAAACTTTCCAAAACCATGATGGCTGGTTGGGGACCCCCCACACCCTAAAGACTAAGAGCCACCGAAGGTGGGCAGGGGGCGCATCAATGGCCTGGACAAGGGTGCACAGCCTGCGTATCCTGTCTAGTCATGCCCTAAGTCTGTTTGAAAGACGGATATGTCAATATCTTGAGAACCATTCTTGTAAGAGGTTGGAGACAATATGATGACACATCCTCTTTAACTGATAAATTTGTAAACTAATTAATAGATGTCACATTACTGCTGCTACTTTTCATTTTCACCCTAAGTTGTTAATGGATGCAACATTTAACTAATCATATCACATCAGGTATTTGAATATTTTAACATAGCCACTGTTAAATCATAATAATACTGTCTAAAGTTTAATAATGTTCTCTCAACTATCTATCTTTAGTAATGTTATATCAACTGTTCACTGTTATCACCTCAATTCTTGAGTGAGAAAGTTCATAGGCAGAAAAGATAGTGCTAATCTTTTCTGTTTTTTTCTTCTATAGCTGAGACCTAATAATTTAGTGTTTGAACTTCAACATGCAAGAATTTCTCTCTTCTATCCCCTAAACCTTTGAAATTCAAGTTAGGTGCCCAAACCTTTGAAATTGAGTTATTCTTTTCTTAGCTTCCCCCTTTTGGTTTTTTTTTTTTAGGTACGAGAGAGGATGACATGGGACCCAAGCATGAGTATGCTTATTAAAAGTCTTTGGTTCCCACTAAGTACTTGAACAAAAAAATGATAAAAGTTCAGAAGTGGGCTGTTAAAAAAAAAAAAAAAGAAAGAAAGAGAGAGAGAGATAGAAAAGATGCATGTTGATGGCTTTGGGTGTCACAGGTAGGTGCTTACAAACGCAATAAGTACAACATATACATGCCCCCACCTACAAAATGAAGTGAGCTCATGACAAGTGTGAGACACCCCTGCAATTTTTTTTTTTTTTTTTTCTTTTAAAAGAGAGAACAAAAATCTTTGCATCAATTATTCCCTGCTCTAAGAGATGGGTTGAAATATTTCAACATCAAATATTAATATGCGGAGAAAATGAAAGATAGGAGATAGGAGATGCCTTTCATGAAAGAGGAAATTTAGCTAAGATATAGTAGTAATGTTGTATTCACCCTAGTGCGAAGTATATCACATAGTAAGTTGTCCCTTTTTGTTTTTAATTGTTACAAAAACACAAAAAAAAAAAAAAAAAAAAAAAACAATCATCCAATCAAGTCTTGCACCCAACCCAACAACGACAGCACCACAAACAAGGAGAAAAACAAAGAGCAGAGAAAGAGATCAGCAGCAGCTATTTTTAGATAAAGAATCATGATAAGATGGAAAGCATAGGCGTGAAAAGTGTAAAGGGATAAGGGATAAAAGAAGAAGAAGAAGAGCAAGAGCAGGTGAGAAAAAATGAAATTGGATAGGCTCATTGAATAACATGCATAGTCACATCTTTTATCATGGCTACTTAATCTTTGTTGAAAGAGGAGTTGAATTTTTCTACTTCTTTTTCTTTGTTCCCTGTTATTGCTTACTTGTGGCATCTCGTGTTTCATAATTATCTTTTAGAAGAGACAAAATCTATCCAAAGATCTCAGAGATATAGGTGTAACAAAGCTTCAAGTCACTTCTTCCACATCATCCCACTTTGAGTATTCTAGAGAGCTTGAAAATGTTGGGGAGGAGGGGAGGGGTTTGGGGGCCCCTTGTGTGAAGTAGGGTTCATATTATCTTCCAAGTAATGAGATCAGATAAATGATAAATCCTGATCATTCATAAATGGAAAGAAAAAGAGATCATATAAAATAAATAAATAAATAACTCATGATTCATAAATGAATAGAAAAATGAATCATGATATTGCATTATTATTCACCAATTCTTGAATTTATTATTTAAAAAAAAAACGATCAATAAATAAAACTAATTGGCTGATATTTGATATATAGTTTATTAAGAAATTAAAAAAAAAATGATGCTAAGAAAATGCATGCCATGTCCCCACAGATAACTTTTAGCACCATGGAAGATAAGAAAATTGGTTGAAGAAAATATAATAACATAGAGAGAGATAATTGCTGAAAGAAAAACCTCCATTAATGTACTTTAGCTACTTTTTTAAATTGAAATTCCTGGATCATGCCACCTCATGATCATCCTATATATGCTATCTATATTTCCATCTCATTTTCTATTAAATTGATAACAAAAACAAGTGAATATTATTAAATCCTGATTAAATTTGAAAAAAGAAAAAAAATATCGAACCCGGACACGTCATTATTTCATTAATTGTCTTAAAAGTATAAACTTACAAAAATAGCTAATCTAATCATTTATTTTATAAGATTCCATTTACATGATGAACACCATTTATTCTAAAAATCTCAACTAATTAATATTAGAGAATGATGAATTTAATTATTTTTATTTTTTAACGCCTAATCATTTTCCCATGGGGCTGGACTTTATTTTTTATTTTTTATTTTTACGTGAGGATCATAATTGGAATCACCAATTTGATGGAAAAGGAGAGAGAGGCTATAGTCTATGAGTGGCAAATCGTATTTTCGAATCGTATTCGTGTCGTGTCAAGTCATGAATATTCAACTATATAAATCAATTCAAACCCAATCCATGTGTCAAACTTCCAAAACCTAACCCAACTCATTTAGATAATAGATCATGTTGTGTCACCTATTTTAATCTGTTTAATAATTAATTAGAAATATGGTAATACAACACGATTCATTTAAATTCGTTTGTTTCATGTAAATGAAATGAACTAAAACACATAAGTCATTTAACTTAATTAATATAATTTCATATAAAAATTAAAATCTATATTTATTAATAATCACAATATCTTAAAAAATATATATATATTAATATTTTTTAAATTTTAACATATAATAAAACTAATATTACAAACCATACAATAACAAATATTAGCATAGATTTAAAATTACAATCCCAACAATAAAAATAATGAAACATAAGCATATTAAAAAATATCAATATTACAACCTAATAATAATAAAATTTTAATTTTGAAATAAATTTTAAACAGGTCAAAACGGGTTGATTTCATATTAATCAAGTTGATACATTATTAACCCGTTTATAAATAGTGACTTAACGGCTCAATCCATTTTAATCCGAATCTGTTAACATCAAATCTAAACTCATTAATTTCATATCATATTTGTATTAAGTTTATAGCTGATTGTGTCACATGTTGACGTCCCTACCGTGGATTGTAAATAGGATTTAACATGAAGTGTTAAAATAAAATTAAAACTTCGAGTCTTTATTTTTATTTTTTAAAACAAAAATGGATGCACGACCAGACAAGGATTTTTTATTCCCACATAACCACGAGTACTTCAAAGAAGTAACGAAAGCAGAAACACGACTCAAGGGAAAAGAGTGCGACTTTATTCTGCTGTATGCATATATAGAGTACCACACCATTGGGTTGGAATCTGAGAGCTAGCTTTTTTCCTCAAAGAGTGACATTCTTACTTGCATCTCTCTAAGGGTTGTGCTCTTTTAAAGGAGTAAAAGACTGAAACAAAAGCGAAATGAATCTGTAAGATCTGCAAGTGATTGGCAAAATCTATTAAGAAAGCTACCATGGATGGTGTGGCTCAGTTGCAGAAGCAGTTGGTCGACTTCACTGACTCACTCTTTCAAGAGGTCAGTATACTGTGTACTATGCACATTCTATGGAAGCAGCAGAACCACACTCTCTCTCTCTCTCTCTCTCTCTCTCTCTCTCTCTCTCTCTCTCTCTCTCTCTCTCTCTCTCTCTCTCTCTCTCTCTCTTTGTGTTGGGTTGGGTTCTGATTTTATGTTGTTCTATTTGGAAAGGGGTTTCTGGATGAGCAGTTTAACCAGCTGCAGCAACTGCAAGATGAGAGCAACCCAGATTTTGTGGTTGAAGTGGTGTCTCTCTTCTTTGAGGATTCTGAGAGGCTTCTCAATGAACTGGCCAAAGCTCTGTAAGCACTACTACAGCTCTAGCTCATCTTTTTCTCCTTCAAGGAAAAGCCTTCCGGAATTTTTTCCTAATGTAATTTGGGTTCTTTCTTCTTCTTCTTCTTCTTCTTCTCCTCTCCTATGCAGAGAACAGAAGACAATTGATTTTAGAAAGGTAGATGCCCATGTTCACCAGTTTAAGGGCAGCAGCTCCAGGTGATTCTTGGTTTTCCTTATTCTTTCCTTCTAGCAGCCTCCTTTTGCTTTAATGGAAGTACCTTCTCAAGTATTACATAGGTTTCCTCCTTAAACAAGATTGAAACAGTTGGTATTTTCAGTAAATTGTTTCCACTTCCAGAACCACTTAATTCTACCCAGTATGAGAAAAAGCATACCCTATCACTGCGTTTGTTGCTTCACTGCTTACAGCTATATGGTACATCACCATAGTTTAATTTCTTGAAGATTGAAGATGCAGATTCAGAAAGGAGAAGGGAAAAAAAAAAGCATAAAATAAGGCATGGACTTTGGTGATTAAGTTATAATCGTTTGATCCAGATCTAGAGTACAATTCCAAAAATTAAAACGAGAAAAAGAAAAGGAAAAAATCACCGACTGGCTATCAACGAGGCACAAAGGAAATAGTTAGTTCAAACATCCATGGACCATGCCCCACATGAAGGAAAACTCATCGACAAGAATATCACCTGGTCACATTCTTAAGGGAAATTATACAGCTCTCTCACCATTCTTCCATTAGATTAGATTTTTACTATAAACTGGGTTTCATGCAGCATTGGTGCACAGAGGGTTCAAAAAGTCTGCATTGCCTTCCGAAATTACTGCGAGGAGCAAAACATTGAAGGGTAAGTTTCTTATCACGCCCACATATGTTAGAGAAAATGCTTAATTATTGTTGAATGATTATATTCTGATACTAGTGTTAAGCCTTGGCATAGGTGTCTTAAATGTCTGCAACAAGTAAAGCTTGAGTATTCCCTTGTGAAAAACAAGCTTGAAACTCTGTTCAAGGTAAGGATCAGAAGATGATCTTGTAGAGAATGTGAAACTCTGAGTCATTTCTTTGTCTCGAAGCCAGCCTTATTCTTCTTCTTGTTGGCTTGTAGATTGAGAAACAGCTCATTGCTGCTGGTGGTTCAATTCCTACGTAGTGTACTGATCAAGTAAAGCTATGTGAACTAAGAGATCAGCACATGGGGTTCTAGATTTGTTGAAAAGTTTCTTCAATTTCTTCTATCTTCCAAGTTTTATATAGTTTGTCCAAGTTTCTGAAGGGGTTCTATGAGCTTGCTTGTTTCATATCCACTCTAAGATCAGCAATATTGACAAATATGTGAATAAACCCTTCCTCTTTCTTCTCCATGCTATAATAATTGCTTCTTTCAAAAATTAGTTTATAATTTTCACTAAAATGCCCTTAATTGAGTATAGAAAGATGGTAAATAGGATCCTATATAGTTTTTTTCTTAGGTGTCGTTTAGATAGTGAGTTGAGATGAAAATTAAGAGTTGAATAAAATATTATTAGAATATTAGTTTTTAATATTATTATTGGTTTAAAATTTGAAAAAATTGATAAAGCTACTTATTATATTTTGTGTGTGAATTTAAAAAAGTTATAATGATAAAATAAAATAAAACATTTTTCCTATTCAAACGGGGCCTTAGACTACTATTGCAAATGGCATAACCTTCCCTTAGAAGTTTAGAATTCATGAAGAAGATTGGGAATTAAGGAGATCATGATATCCTACAATTCCTGTAAAGAAAAGGTTATCGTCCGTTTATAATAATTTCAAACGGCTATAATTGTAACATTGATTAATCTTTTTAAAAATAATTTCAAACGGCTATAATGGTAACATTGACTATTTTTTTTTAAGTTATATAGATAATTCAAATGTGATTTTTTGTTAAATATTGGTTGCAATTTGCCTGAACAAAACAAGAGAATCCTTGAAGATTAAACTCTTTAATTGGTTCGCTGATCAATTAATTGAAGTTGTTAGTACGTAATATATATAATACTTGTGGACAACGATATAGCTAGCCACGAATTAATTAAAGCCACCGACCATTTGTCCTTAGCAACCTCCAACGTCATTGAAATATTTTAACCACAAGCAAGCTGCTAAGGATGAAAACCCCACGTTGCAAGCGTTATCCAATAGCTTTCAATGAACAGATACATAATGTATATAATAAGGTCAAATGTTTCAGATATGGGTGTGGATGTCTCCTCCTCGTCTGCAGTTAATTGTGGAATCAAGGACAAAATACAAGTGTATCAAAAAACAAAGGGACAAAATACAAGCTGTAATGCAGATCATGATCAGCATGCACCTAATTATTAAATTGTTCCTATAGTATCTTTAACTACTTTTCTTTCTCTTTCTTTGTCTACAATTTGCATGTGGTCCTAAGATCACACTAACCAATCAACCATTATTGATCATTACATGTATTCTTTTGTTTCTTTCAAGTCTAAGAAGAAATTGTGCAATATCATTGCTCTATATTTTTGAGTACTTTTGCTTTTAGTTTGGATTTTCAGTTCAAGCTATTAATAGGGTATAACTATAAACATCGAGTTTGTGTTAGACCATACCGTGAGCTATCGATCCACTTCTTAAATTCAATTGGTATGGAAAAAACGACCTCAAATTTTTATAATTATTCAACATCGCCTCTCGTAGACATGTTTTTGAAACAGTCATGACAAGCGATCAATATCGTAGACACACTCCGATAACAAGTACTTGACATTAACTTTTATATGTAATATTCAAATGAAATATTAGGTCCATTTGGTTTGATTTCCCAAGCTAGCATGAATTTCCAAAACCCTACTTTAATAACTAATATTAAGTTATAATTAAGTCACTAACTACAGCTAAAGCTTTCAAGGAATCTTAAAAGATGGATGCCAATGTGCACAAAAATTTCAAAAAAAAAAAAAAAAAAACAACAGAAGTCCTCGAAGACATTGAAAATATTATATTGAGAAAAGAAAAAGAAAAGGATCGATAATGACAACAAACTTAGAAGTCCAAGGCAGATTGTGTGCTCAAAGTTTCCAACTCTGCGGATTCCTAGCTCCAATAATATTAATAGATGTATCGCATATTTTAACCCAAATCATATCATCTAACTACTCATCATGTATATGTAGATAGCCTGTATTACATTGTTCTCTTCATACATACATACATACATTCATATATATATATATATATAGATAAGATCTTGGTTACAATATTATATATATATATATATATAGTTTTTAACATGAAGAGCTGGTGCATGCATGTATCTTATATGTAGGAGAACTGGATGCATGCATGAGTACAACTCTGTTAAGACTGTTATATATTCTTCTTTTCATTTCGTATATAAGTAAAGTGGTAGTGTCAAATCTGTCATTCAACCCCACGTACTGCGTTCCCTATGCTACACCCACATAGCATCGAGAATCCTCACCCGAAGGCAATTTTTTCTTTTTTTTTTTTTTGCTTTTTTTCAAATATTTTTTTAAATACTTTAAACATTTAAAAAATACAAAAAAAAATTATAAATTTATTAAAAATCACTTTCTAACGATTAAGTAAAAAAAAAATAACAATAAATAAATAAATTGGTGGTTTTTGTCCGTGGGTTTTATAGGTAGAAGTAGTGTTTTCCTTTCATAAAATTACCTCTCAATTGTTTCAGAGGAAAAATGTCCTACATACATATATACTTAAATATATATATAAATATATATATACATATATATATATATATATCACACAGATCCTATACGTGACCATCGAAGACAAAGCCTAGTAAATATGGAATGGGATTAATGCATGTTATGCTACTCTTAACTTTTACAGATTAGGAACTAATACAATAAATTAAGCATATTGATATATAATATCTTATATATCCTCCGTTGGGTTTACTGATCATATGATAAATTATAAGTGATTTTATATATCAATCATTTAATGATAATCCATTAAAATATGTTATATAGTGTACATATATATACATAGTTGGAAATGACAAAATTTAAACTGAAAAACATTTAGGTATCTCTTTTTTTTTCATGTTGCAGTACTGATGTTGTGGCATAGTTTGTCCCCCAATTCTACCCGATTTTGTTCCTAGAGTGAAAAATCCAACTCTTTCTAAGATGAGTTCTCTCCATCTCTCGTGAGTTGCTCCCCTCTTAGTAGTATTCATTTACATCTTTCCTCTTCCATCTCCCAAAAAACCCACTCTATCCTGCTCTCTAAACCATCGCCCAAAAACAAGTCAATCCATAAACTCCACCAATATGTCATCCAATTAATCAGATTTCGACAAACTCATCAGCCAAGTTGAAGCATTAATGTTATGGAACAATCTAGCTCCAATCTAACACCGGTAGCAAGGCAAGCTGATATCCTCCAAACCTTTGAACAAAAATACATTTAATGCAACCATCAAAGTTGTTTGGAGCTTTGTTCTGGGCCTCATTATAGAAGATATTGATACCAACACATTCTTGTTCACGTTCCCAACTCAACAAGACAAAGAAAGGGTGCTAGCTAACCGTCCATAGAATTTTAAAGGATTCCTTATGGTTCTCAAGCACTAGCCTCCTAGACTCAAACATACACGAAGTTGCACTCAATTTCTCTATTGTTTTTTAAAGTCCAAATCCATGGTCTCCTTATGGAAATGCTCACAAACCATAATGCAAAAAAAAAAAAAAAAGGAAGAAGAAGAAGAAGAAAGGAATGAGCAACTTTATTGAAGTGGATAAAGCATCCATTTTTGGAGTAGCATTAAGGAGGTACCTACAATTGAAGGTTGAGATCAATATTGAAAAACCACTCCCAGAAGGATTTGATTTAACACTGCCAAATAGAAAAATGAAAGAGATTTTGATCAAATATGAGAGGCTATCATGTTATGGATGTAGGTATTTAGTACACATTGCTCAAGCTTGCCTAAAATACTCTGTTCTACCTAAAGTCTCCCAATACAAACCATAGATAAGAACTGAAAATGCACTATTTAAAAGGAATGATCCATTTGCTTTGTAGCAATACGTAAATGAAGGACAGACATACCAAAGAGCAACACTGCCTCTCGTTTGTATCAGAGAACTAAGGAAGGACAAACAAACAAACAAACAAAAATCAAACACTAGCAAGAAATTTAGTTTATAAAGGAAAAGAGAAAATGATCACCAAGAAGGGTAGTTGTTATTCCAATTCTGAAAATAAAGGCTGGACAATACAAATTTTTACAAGCATCCCATGTGTAAGGCAATAGAGCTCCTTCACTGGAAGCCAAAAGAAGATTGCAATCGGAATTCCAGAAAAGCAGGCTAAAGGGGGTGAATAGTGGGCCATTAATAAACTGGTAGCCCTATTAATTGCCAGTAGCCCAAGTCCCTTCCCATCAAATATCTAACCACTATTGAGCCCTCCACTTGTCATCTCTCTGATTAAATCCTATCTTCTAAACCCTAAAAAATCACATCAAGAGATCCCTCAATTAAATTTAAACTTGAACCCATCCAATCTTGTCCCCTTCAGTTTTCCTAAGCAAGGCCCAATTGACTTTAGTGCGTGCATTTTTCATGGGCCCATTAGTGCATAAACAAATCTTGTCGCACTTTGAGAAAATATCAGACCTAGCACTTAACTCTAAATTGAGTCCATCCACTACCATCAAAGAAAAATCCAGTATTGATAACAATCCCACCAATAGAAAAGTTCCCAAAGCAAAGCAAATGATATGCCCACTATCTTAAATACTCAACCTCAACAAGCCTTAAAATTCAACCACCACCCTCAGACCCATCTATCGAAAGAAGCCACAAAATGCCCAATCAAAAAATATATGGACTATCAAGCTAACCCTAGAAAGAGGGAAATAGCTCTCCTTGAGAAGGATGTCCCACCGAAGAAGAGAATTGTAAATCTTCAGGCATGTACAAACAATCAAGATCCCAAAGCTTAGCTTAAAAGCACAAACCACTCCATCGAAGGAGAAGCATAGACCAATGAAGACCAAATATTGACAACAATTATCAAGATTTTAATAAGGCTATAAAGAAATATCGGCAACAATTATCAAGATTTTAATCAAGGCAAACAAAAAGAAATCATCAGTGGCCAGAAAGAAAATGAAACTATGAGTCACATCACATGCTACTGCATCTCAAGAAAAGTTGACAGAGCACCTCGACAATAACAAATCTCAGACTTATAATCCAATTTTTATAGCTAACATGGCCAAGGTGGTAGGGCCTAATCTGCTACCAACACATAAATGAGAGTGTTATGTTTGAATTGTAGAGGGATTGCCTGACCCACTACAATGCGTAGCTTAATGGCTTAAATCTGGTTTCACCAACTTGATATGGTTTTCCTAGAGAAAATAATTTTGTATGACTTAAAAACTAATGGTGTTGTGAATAGGCTAGGTTTTTCTTTATTTATGCATATTCCCCTGGAGGAAATGAGGGACCTTTTGTTTATGTGGCTTCCAGGCATGGATGTTGAACTTGTGTATATATCTAATAATGTGATAGTTTTTTAGTGTATTCTAATCTTGTTCATAGACCTTGACTACTTATTCTACCGTACTGCCCTGCATAATGTAGCTAGAAGCAATTGTTCTAAAATCTATTAAGTACTATAGTTACGGCCTTTCATGGACCCATGTTAGGATTAGGAGATTTCAACTCAATCCTTCATCGCTCACTCTAAAAAAGTAGGTGGTAGACCCTTCGCTTCTCCTTCACAACCCATGGTCTAAGACTTTTCACGGACCAAAATAGACTAGCAAACCTAGGATACTCAAGCCCAAAGTATACATGGTCGAATAAGAGGTATGGTAACTCTCACATTTGTGAAAGGCTTGATAGGAGTTGCCAACACGAAATGGGCACCTCTTTTCCTTGATACAAAAATCCTACATCCGCCTATCCACTCCTCGGATTACGCTCCCCTATTCTTGGATAATTATTGCAAAAAAAAAAAATCTTCCAGATCTTTCAAGTTTGAATAATTCTAAGTTAGAGATCCTTCTAGTTTAGCAATAGTAAAAAAATGCTTGGGACATGATCATAACAGGATCCCCTGATTATGTTCTTTCTAAAAAACTCAATGCCATTAAGAATACCTTAAAAGTTTGGAACAAAGAGAATTTTGGCCATATATCCAAACTATGATAAGGGAGTTGAATCATCTAATAGTCCAAGTTCAGACCCAATCTCCTTTTGATAATTTCATTCACCCTGAATACAACATTAAAAAAAAAAAAAAAGTTGTCTTAGTGAACAACACAAAAAAGAGGAAATTCTTTGGAGACAAAAATTCAGATTGCATTGGCTCACTACCATTGATATGAATATCAAACTCTTTCATATGACATCTACAATGAGAAGAAGAAGAAGAAGAAATGATATTTATTGTCTCAACAACTAGTTTAACCAATGGGTTAAAGACCCATCAAATATCCAAAGCATGCTCCTAGATCATTTTCGTAAGATCTTCAAAACATTTGAACCTATTTTTCCTGAAGATTTGGATAACTTCTTCATTGAAAAACTCTCAAATCTAGAATAATGAGGTCCTTTGTAGAATTCCCACTGAAGAAGAGATTATATCAACCATTAAGCAAACACCTTCTTCCAAGTCACCTGAGCCTGACAATTTTACTGGTTTTTCTACAAATACTACTAGGAGATTGTCAAGGAAGTTTTTAATAGGGCTATAAAAAAAATAAAAAATAAAAATAAAAATTCATCAATGGGCACCTTTTGAAATTAGAGCTTAATCATACACACATTGCTCTCATTCCAAAAACTGAATCCTCAAGTATAATGCATCAATTCAGATCAATAAGTCTCTCCAATGTGTGTTACAAAATTGCAAAAATTCTAGCTAACAGATTAAAGATTGTCCTCAATAAGTTCATCTCCCCACATAAATCTACTTTTATTCTTGGAAAAGTGGTGAGAAAGGTCTTGTGGTTATTAAAATTGATATGGAAAAGACTTTGATTACATGGAGTGGAATTTCTTGTTAGTAATTCTGACATGTGTAAGATTTCATTCAAAATGGATCAATTGCATAAAAGAATGCATATCCATTGTTTCATTTTCAATGGTTATCAATGGAAAGCCCTTTGATTTTTTCAACCCATCGAGAGACCTAAGACAAGGAAACCCTCTTTCCTCTGTCTTGGTTATCATTGGGAGTGAGGTACTTTCTAGACTTATCACGAGAGAGAAACAATTGGGTAATATCAAAGGCATTAACATTGGAAAAAATGGGCCTTACATCACCTACCTACTCATTGTTGATAACTTAATCATTTTCGGTACAGCATCTGTTCTAAATGCTAAATCATTTCTCAATTGCCTTGACAAATAGGCTTCATGAAATGGGCAAGAGATCAACAAAGACAAATCATCCATCCAATTTAGCAAGAATTCTTCTACTTCCATTATTAGACCTATCAAAGAGATCATGAATTTTAACGCTTCCTCAGCTAGGATCAAATATCTAGGTCTTCATCTAAGTCTTGATGAATCGTATAGTAGTCACTTCAATAAAATCTCAGATAAAATGCAATGGAATCCAAAATTTTATCCTAAACAGGAAGAAAAACTTTGATTAGATCAATAGCCAATTCTATTCCAGCATACATGATGTCTAGTATTCTAATTCCCAAGATCATTTCAAGCAAAATTGACATCACCCATAAGGTTTTGGTGGGGTTTCGATCCCAAAGAGTCATACAATTTCACTCCTAAGTCATGGAACTTTATTTGCTAACCAAAATCCATGAAAGGACTCGAGCTAAGACTAACTTCCCACTTGAACAAAGCCTTGTTGAGAAAACTAGGATGGAACCTCCTTAGTAATGGTACCAGCGTGGGGAAGTCGCTGCTTGCTGAAAAATATGTGAAAATGCCCCTTAGTTGATAATTTCTACAAAACAAACGGGTTCTAGAGTTTGGAAAGGTTTAATAATGTGGCTTCTTAGTTTCTAGCTTTTGAATGCAAATCAACAATGGGATTAACACCAAATTTTGGAGAGATCCATAGATACCCACTCTATCCCCTCCCGTTCCAAATCCATTCTCGACTTATAATTCAAGACCCATAATTGGGAGTTTCTAAACTAGTGCTAGAGTAATCCAGAAGATGGAATACGCTTCTTCTCTAAACTCTTTTCTCTCAGGACACTACTAATGAAATTGAAAAAATCTCTCTTGCCCAATTTCAATTTCATAACATAAGGGATAGTCTGAAATGGTTACATCATTATTCAGGAAAACTTGCAATCAAATCTGCATATTTAGTTCTGGTAAACCATAGCACCAACTCTTAACTCTTTCCACCACACCTCAACTTGGAAGAAAATGTGTCTTTACAATTTCAAGACCGCATTAAACTCTTCCTATGGAAAATCCTTATTAATATTCTTCCTACAATATCCTTGATAAAAAGCTACATCTCACTAAATGAGGATCAAGTGTTTTGTCCAATCTGCCAAAGAGCAGAAGAAACAACCTGTGACGCCCCCAAATCCCCACGCCCGAACACGGGGAAATCGAGACGTCCGGATGGTGACAACCCGGACCACCATCCTAACGACGTGTGCCAAGTGTGTGCAAGAGCGACAAAGTGCACAAGACAAACGCAGCGAGAAGCAAGGCAATAATTAAGTACCAGAATTTTTTTTTCTTAATGTAATACAAACTGTTTAAAACATACTTAAATAAAATATTACAAGAAACACAAATACAAGTTTGAAAACAGATAAAAAGCACAGCATCAGCAACCCGGCGGAGCCGCATCCTCGGGCTCAGCCTCCTCCTCCTCTTCCTCGAACTCTGCACCAAAAGCTACAGAACCAAGAAAGGTTCCGCAGGTAAGTATGACCCAAACACTACCAGATGAAAATACATATAACCCAAACAACAAGAAAGCAAGATCAAACAAACACACACCCCGCAACACATATATTTTACCACGCACGCCAAGACCCATAAGGCCCACCAACCTCCATAAAGCCAAACCTCGCCATTATCCCCGATAATGGCCCAAACCACCATTTTCCCAGAAAATGGATCATAACTGAAAAAACCATACCACAACCCGCTCCGTATGCACCATGATCTCCCCTAGGGATCATCCGCACACCCTGGCTCAGTGCCACACCGTAGAGAACGGCTACGCGTGCGACACCTAAACGAGCGATGCCCAGACTCGTGCCATGCACGTACCGGGCCGGGCCATCCTCTAGCCCTCGCCAGCGAAGGGCCACGGGATCGGTGAATAGAGCGATGCCTGGACTCGTGCTCAGCACGTACCGGGCCAGACCCATCCTCTAATTTCCGCTCCCGGAGTCAGTGAGTAGAGCGATGCCTGGACTCGTGCTCAGCACGTACCGGGCCAGACCCATCCTCTAATACTACTCCGTCATCGCGCAGGGCCTCAGAATCGGTGAATAGAGCGATGTCTGGACTCGTGCTCAGCACGTACCGGGCCAGACCCATCCTCTAGTACCGAACTCGTCAGCGCCCAGACGACTACTCAGGGGATGTCACTCAGTATTGACCGCTCCCGAGTGATCAGAGGAGCTCCACCGTGATAATAACCCATCACGGCTTGGGCTCGTGAGACACACGCACCCAAACGCCAAAACGCCGATAAACATGATGCACATGCACGCGATATGCAACGCACACAAATAAAATGCAACGCACGCCACACGGCCCAATCAAAACAACCAAACACAACCAACCAAACAAACACTCCGTCCTCAATCCATCCGACCCCCGAAACTCCTCGGACTCAGTCCGGAATCAACAACCAACAATAATCAATTAAATATATAATTAATTAAATAAAACAATTGAATGAGCAATATATATTAAAATCTGAAAATAGGGTTTGGAAAATACTTACAGCGCTATACGGTATTTTTAGAAAGCTCACGGTGTTGCAAACGGCGGAAAAACAGCAACGTCACAGTGAAAATTCACTGCGGCCGTGGGTCCGAAAAACTCACTTTTGAACGGGGACAAACTAGGACACGAGATTGATAGGGTATGGTCTAGAGGTGGTTGTGAAGCTATAGGAAGTGACGGACGGCCGTGGGTGGCGGCGGAATGGCCGGAAATGGCCGAAAATGGCAAATCGGAAAACAAGCTCGTGGGAGCTGCTCCGGTGGTCGATGGAGGCCGGAAATGGGTGGGTTAGGACGGCAAGAGGTCGGTGATGAAGTGGTGAAGAAATGGTGGCCGGAGGTGGAGCGACGGCGGCAGATCGGAGGAAAAACCGTGGAGGCTTTGGAGAGCTTTTCCGGCCAAACGGCCGGCCGGATGGGGGTGATTTTCGGTGGGGAGGTGCGCCGGAGGTGGACGAACCGAATGGCACCGGCGGTGAGCCGCACGGTGGCCGGACGGCGGTAGATCGGGGGCAAGACCAGTCCGGCGTGAGGGAGATGGAGGAGAGAGAGAGAGAGCTCGGGGGGGGGTGAGCCGATCGGGGAGAGAGAAAGGGAGGGAAAAAAGAAAAGAAAAAAAAAAAAGAAAGAAGAAGAAAAAAGAAAAAAAAAAGAAAAAGAAAAAGAAAAGGAGAGGAAAAAGGGAAAAGATGTAGGGAAAAGATGAGGTCCAAACCTCATTCCGGAAAGCAAAACTAACCCGCCAAAAAGATTAAAAACCACAAAACAACTAAGTAAAACACAACACCAAATAAAATAAATTAAATTAAAAACTGACTTTAAAAACGCAAATAAATTAAAATAAATAGCTAATATATTAATTAAAATAAAAACAATTATTTTAGCGAAAATACACTCAAAAACGGGTCATCACATCCTCCTCTCCTTAAAAACAATTTCGTCCTCGAAATTGCAAGATCACCACCAACTTAAACCAAGCCACACAAACACACATGAACCAACTGAGACCAAGATTAAAATACATACCTTCATCATTCAAACAAATATGGATACTGCTCCCTCATGTCCGCCACTCGCTCCCAAGAGAAGTCTTGTGCTAGCGGATCTCCCCAAGCCACTTTAACCAACGGTATCGTCTTGGACCTCAATTGTTGCTCCTTCCAATCCAAAATCTGCGACGGAACAACTTCATAAGTGAGATCCGGTTGCAACTGAATACTTGCTGGGTCGACGAAGCGTGGCTCTTGCTGTCCAAAGCTTTTCTTCAGGGATGATACGTGGAAGACATCATGAACATCCCCAAAATAATCTGGCAAAGCAACTCTGTAGGCGACGGACCCTACTCTCTCCAGAATCTGAAAAGGGTCGACATACCTTGGATCTAGCTTCCTCTTTTTACCAAAACGCTTGACACCTCTCATGGGAGAGACTTTAAGATAAACCCAATCACCAACTTCAAATGACAATTCTCTCCTCCTAGTATCAGCGTAGCTTTTCTGGCGACTCTGAGCTGCCGCCATTTTATCTCTGATGATCCGGACTTGGCTTTGCATCTCTTGAATTATTTCGGGTCCAATCACCCTACTCTCCCCAACTTCATCCCAACACAAAGGCGACCTGCACTTTCTCCCATAAAGAGCTTCGTAGGGAGCCATCTGAATGGTCGCATGGAAGCTGTTATTGTAGGCAAACTCAATGAGCGGCAAATGATTTTCCCAACTCCCTTGGAATTCCATGACACACGCTCGCAGCATGTCTTCCAAAGTCTGAATGGTGCGTTCTGACTGGCCGTCTGTCTGCGGGTGATAGGCAGTACTGAACTTCAATTTAGTACCCAAAGCTGCCTGTAAACTCTTCCAGAACTGCGATGTGAACCTCGGGTCCCGATCCGACACTATACTCTTTGGTATGCCGTGTAGCCGCACTATCTCCTTAACATACAAACGGGTTAACTTACCCAAAGAGTCTGTGTTATTAACAGGCAGAAAATGAGCACTCTTCGTTAATCGGTCCACAATCACCCAAACAGAATTCTTCCCACTAGGCGTTCTCGGCAAACCCACAACAAAGTCCATCGTGATGTCATCCCATTTCCACTCAGGAATAGGGAGGGGTTGGAGCACACCTGCAGGTCTCTGATGTTCGGCCTTTACCTGTCGGCATGTGTGGCATTTTTCAACATGTAAGGCGATGTCCTTCTTCATTCCATCCCACCAGTAATTCTTCTTCAAGTCCCGATACATTTTTGTACTGCCTGGATGAACAGAATAAGGGGCCGCATGAGCCTCCGCCATGATCCGCTCTTTGAAATCTGAGTCCTTTGGAATCACTCTGCGATCTCGGAACCGTAATATCCCATCACTATCCAAGCTATAGTGCAACGGCCCTCGAGACTTTCGAACTCTTTTCCTGATATTCAGCAGCTTCGAATCCTTTCTTTGGAGAGCTTTCAATTCTTCAAAATCGGTTACCCGAATATCAAGAACTGATGATATAATCTCCACTTGCTGCGAACTCTCTAGTAGGAGCCTTCTCATCCCACAAAGTAACGAATCCACTTCCGACGGCTCAGCTTCATCTTCCAAATGTAACTTCCGGCTCAAAGCATCAGCAACTATATTAGCCTTTCCTGGATGGTACTTGATCTCACACTGATAGTCACTGATTAGCTCCAGCCACCGCCTTTGCCTCATATTTAAATTTTTCTGGGAAAACAAATGCTTCAAACTCTTATGATCAGTAAATACCTCACAAGCTTCCCCATACAAGAAATGCCGCCAGATCTTGAGTGCAAAAACAATCGCAGCCAATTCTAGATCGTGCGTCGGGTAATTCTTTTCATGGTCCTTAAGCTGACGAGATGCATAGGCTACAACCCGTCCTTCCTGCATAAGGACACAACCCAACCCAAACTTGGACGCATCGCTGAAGACTACGAAAGGCTTATGCGGTTCAGGGAGTGCTAACACTGGTGCCGTCGTCAACCTGTTCTTTAATTCCTGGAAGCTTCTCTCACATTTATCTGACCATACAAATTCTGTATTCTTCCGAGTCAAGGCTATGAGAGGTCCGGATAGGCGAGCAAAACCTTCTACAAATCTTCGATAATAACCGGCGAGCCCCAAGAAACCCCTGATCTCCCGTACTGTAGTCGGGCGTGGCCATGACAAAATGGCTTCTATTTTACTAGGATCAACTGCCACCCCGCCCCTGGAAATTACATGCCCGAGAAATTTAACTTCTTCCAACCAGAACTCACACTTGCTAAGCTTGGCATAAAGCCGGTGTTCTCTCAATCTTTCAAGCACCAGACTAAGATGATACACATGCTCTTCAACATCTCGAGAATAAATCAGTATATCATCAATAAATACCACCACAAAAGAATCCAGATAAGGTTGGAACACCCGATGCATTAAATCCATGAAAGCAGCAGGAGCATTAGCTAGCCCAAACGGCATCACCTTAAATTCATAGTGTCCATACCTCGACCTGAAGGCAGTTTTAGGCACATCCTGCTCTCTGATTCTCAGCTGGTAGTATCCCGACCTCAGATCAATTTTAGAGAACACGGCTGCTCCCTGAAGCTGGTCAAATAAATCATCTATCCGCGGGAGAGGATATTTATTTTTGATGGTCACCTTGTTCAACTCCCGATAGTCAATGCACATACGAAGAGTTCCATCTTTCTTTTTAACAAATAAAACTGGGGCACCCCACGGCGACGTACTAGGCTGAATAAATCCCTTCTCTACTAATTCTTGCAACTGAGTCTTCAACTCTTTCAATTCAGCCGGTGCCATGCGGTAAGGAGCCTTATGCACAGGAGCCGCTCCAGGTTCCAAATCTATAACAAACTCCATCTCTCGCACGGGGGGTAGTCCGGGCAAATCATCCACAAACACATCGGGGAACTCTTCCACAACTGGAATGTCTGCCAAGGACTTCTTCTCAGACGGCGTGGATACCATCTGGACCAAGAATGCATCTGCTCCCCATGCAATTTCTCTTCTTGCCTGTATCGCCGATATAATCATCGGTTTTTCTTTCAATTTACTCCCCGCGAATTCCAGACAATCACCATCCGGAAGCTGAAAGCTAACTGTCCGACTTCTGCAATTAATAGTCGCAGAATATCGGTATAGCCAATCCATCCCGAGTATGATATCAAAGCCCAACAGCTTGAACACTACCAGATCAGCATCCAAAAACCTTCCCTCAAAATTTAACGGGCATCCCAAAGCAACTTTGGAACACCACACCCTCTCACCATCGGGTAGGGCCACTACCATAGCCTTCGGCAACGGTTCCATGACCAAGTTACACACCCGAGCAAACGTGGAAGACACAAACGATTGTGAAGCACCGGAATCAAACAAAGTACAAGCATAAAACTCATACAAACGAACTCTTCCTGAACCAAACACACAACCCATGAAATCCAAAAAAAACAAAGAAAGAGCCAAATGCACCAAAATTAAATCCAACTTAAAATTAATTTAATCCATACCTGTGATTACTCCAGCATCATGGGTCGCTGGTGCCTCATCATCTACCTCTCCGGGTGTGACAGCATAAACCCGGGCTTGCACTGGTTGTCTCGGGTTGGTTCTTCCACCGAGCCTACCTCCACGGTTCCCTTGAACCATTCTTGGACATTCTCGGGAAAAATGGCCCTGCTGGCCACAAGTAAAACATCGAGCTCCACCAGAAGAGCACTCGCCCGCATGAGCTCTATTACAAATCCCACATACAGGTACACGTCCTCCCATGCGAACACTTGAGGATGCTTGCAATCGAGTCCCGGACCGCTGAACAAACTTCTGGGGCGAACCCGAGCTACTTCCTTCACCAGAAAAACTCCGCCTCTTTTGTCCTGGAGGGGAGCCCATACCCAGATTATTTTCCCGCTCTATAAGGGTGGCCACATCCACTAACTCCTGAAAAGTGGATATCCGGTGGCTGACCACCAAACGGCGTATATCAGGGCGTAGTCCCTCCTGGAAACGCTCTGCTCGCAACTCCTCAGTGGCAACAAGATGAGGAGCGAATTGCTCAAGTTCTATGAACCTCCGGGCGTATTGTTCCACTGTTGCGCCCCCTTGGATCAAATTAGAGAATTCTCTTGCCTTTTGTTTTCTTACTGAGGCGGGAAAGAAGCGGTCATTGAACTCCTTCTTGAAACGCTGCCAGGTCACTGCAGCGAAAGATCCCAACTCAGCTTCCAGCATCACCCTCCTGGTACCCCACCAATCAGAAGCGATACCCTGCAAAAGATAGCTGGCGTAGAGTACTTGCTGAGCTTCAGTGCATCCACACACCTCAAAGGTTTTCTCCAAGTCTTTGATCCATCTTCCAGCCTGAAGAGGATCCTCATTTCCAGTGAAGTGTGGAGTCCGATGCGCTAGGAAGCGCTCATAGGTGCATCCGGCTTGCACCATGCTACTTGACCCGCCCGGATACATCCAAGGCCCTCCCTGATATGGCCAAGGACCTCCTGGTTGTGGCCAATACACTCCCTGTGGCGGACAAGGCCCTCCGGGTGGTGGACAAGGCCCTCCTTGTGGTGGCCAAGGACCTCCTTGTGGTGGCCAAGGTCCTTGTGGTGGCCAAGGCCCTGCCTGTTGTGGCCTAATATTCTGTTGCATAAACTCCGTCATCTGCCTTATTGCCTCGGCTAAGGAGTCATCTCTGGAGGTATTGTCTTGCGGTTCCGGAGTATTTTTCCTTGGTCTTCCTGGTCTTCCCATTTTCCTGACACAACACCACACTTGACCCTCCTTTAAGAAAACAAATAAAACCATCACAAAACCAACATAAACAAAAACAACACAACACAACAAGAAACAAAAGAAACCGGCATGTTAAAACATAACTAAATAAATAAAAACAAGCAAACAAGCTCAAACAAATAAACAAATAAAACAACTATACTTAACATAATTTTTAAAACACAACTTTAAAACATTCTGGTACTACCTACGGGACATGTGGTTTTACCCAGAGCCAAACTGCTCTGATACCACCTGTGACGCCCCCAAATCCCCACGCCCGAACACGGGAAAATCGAGACGTCCGGATGGTGACAACCCGGACCACCATCCTAACGACGTGTGCCAAGTGTGTGCAAGAGCGACAAAGTGCACAAGACAAACGCAGCGAGAAGCAAGGCAATAATTAAGTACCAGAATTTTTTTTTCTTAATGTAATACAAACTGTTTAAAACATACTTAAATAAAATATTACAAGAAACACAAATACAAGTTTGAAAACAGATAAAAAGCACAGCATCAGCAACCCGGCGGAGCCGCATCCTCGGGCTCAGCCTCCTCCTCCTCTTCCTCGAACTCTGCACCAAAAGCTACAGAACCAAGAAAGGTTCCGCAGGTAAGTATGACCCAAACACTACCAGATGAAAATACATATAACCCAAACAACAAGAAAGCAAGATCAAACAAACACACACCCCGCAACACATATATTTTACCACGCACGCCAAGACCCATAAGGCCCACCAACCTCCATAAAGCCAAACCTCGCCATTATCCCCGATAATGGCCCAAACCACCATTTTCCCAGAAAATGGATCATAACTGAAAAAACCATACCACAACCCGCTCCGTATGCACCATGATCTCCCCTAGGGATCATCCGCACACCCTGGCTCAGTGCCACACCGTAGAGAACGGCTACGCGTGCGACACCTAAACGAGCGATGCCCAGACTCGTGCCATGCACGTACCGGGCCGGGCCATCCTCTAGCCCTCGCCAGCGAAGGGCCACGGGATCGGTGAATAGAGCGATGCCTGGACTCGTGCTCAGCACGTACCGGGCCAGACCCATCCTCTAATTTCCGCTCCCGGAGTCAGTGAGTAGAGCGATGCCTGGACTCGTGCTCAGCACGTACCGGGCCAGACCCATCCTCTAATACTACTCCGTCATCGCGCAGGGCCTCAGAATCGGTGAATAGAGCGATGCCTGGACTCGTGCTCAGCACGTACCGGGCCAGACCCATCCTCTAGTACCGAACTCGTCAGCGCCCAGACGACTACTCAGGGGATGTCACTCAGTATTGACCGCTCCCGAGTGATCAGAGGAGCTCCACCGTGATAATAACCCATCACGGCTTGGGCTCGTGAGACACACGCACCCAAACGCCAAAACGCCGATAAACATGATGCACATGCACGCGATATGCAACGCACACAAATAAAATGCAACGCACGCCACACGGCCCAATCAAAACAACCAAACACAACCAACCAAACAAACACTCCGTCCTCAATCCATCCGACCCCCGAAACTCCTCGGACTCAGTCCGGAATCAACAACCAACAATAATCAATTAAATATATAATTAATTAAATAAAACAATTGAATGAGCAATATATATTAAAATCTGAAAATAGGGTTTGGAAAATACTTACAGCGCTATACGGTATTTTTAGAAAGCTCACGGTGTTGCAAACGGCGGAAAAACAGCAACGTCACAGTGAAAATTCACTGCGGCCGTGGGTCCGAAAAACCCACTTTTGAACGGGGACAAACTAGGACACGAGATTGATAGGGTATGGTCTAGAGGTGGTTGTGAAGCTATAGGAAGTGACGGACGGCCGTGGGTGGCGGCGGAATGGCCGGAAATGGCCGAAAATGGAAAATCGGAAAACAAGCTCGTGGGAGCTGCTCCGGTGGTCGATGGAGGCCGGAAATGGGTGGGTTAGGACGGCAAGAGGTCGGTGATGAAGTGGTGAAGAAATGGTGGCCGGAGGTGGAGCGACGGCGGCGGATCGGAGGAAAAACCGTGGAGGCTTTGGAGAGCTTTTCCGGCCAAACGGCCGGCCGGATGGGGGTGATTTTCGGTGGGGAGGTGCGCCGGAGGTGGACGAACCGAATGGCACCGGCGGTGAGCCGCACGGTGGCCGGACGGCGGTAGATCGGGGGCAAGACCAGTCCGGCGTGAGGGAGAGGGAGGAGAGAGAGAGAGCTCGGGGGGGGTGAGCCGATCGGGGAGAGAGAAAGGGAGGGAAAAAAGAAAAGAAAAAAAAAAGAAAGAAGAAGAAAAAAGAAAAAAAAAAAAAAGAAAAAGAAAAGGAGAGGAAAAAGGGAAAAGATGTAGGGAAAAGATGAGGTCCAAACCTCATTCCGGAAAGCAAAACTAACCCGCCAAAAAGATTAAAAACTACAAAACAACTAAGTAAAACACAACACCAAATAAAATAAATTAAATTAAAAACTGACTTTAAAAACGCAAATAAATTAAAATAAATAGCTAATATATTAATTAAAATAAAAACAATTATTTCAGCGAAAATACACTAAAAAACGGGTCATCACACAACCTCTCCCCTATTCTTAAGTTGTCCTTACTCTAGGATCTTATGGAGACGATCTCCATGACCTTTAAATATCTCTTCTATTATAAGGCAAGATATCACTAGTTGGATTTTTTGTGTCCTAAAACTTGAAACCAACCTTCATATTTTGGCACAAGATATTAATAAATTCTAATTGTTTGCTATCATTGCAATGGATAGTCTTTCGTTTTATAGAAATCAAATTATCCATGAATCCCAAAGTCTAGCCATTAAACAATTTGAATTGAAAGTCATTCAATCATATAGAGAAAATTATAATGCATGGGAATGGAAAGCACTAAACAATAGTACCAGATGGTCCCCTCCTCCTCCAAATTACTACTTAATTACATTTGATGTAGCAGTGAGATCCATTGGAAGCACACCCAAGTGCAATTTTCAAGGCACACAATGGAACAATCAAATTCATAGTAATAGAGCATTTAGGAAGCTATAACCTAAACCAAGGTAAAGCTATGGCAACTAAGGGTGTAACTGGTCCGGTTTAATCTGATTTTGTAAAATTTTTAAAACCAAACGGTTACACTAGTTTTATATTTTCAAGAACCAATTCAGCACCAGTTATTCTTCTAAACAATTACTTCTGGTTTTACCGGTTAATGTCCGATTCGGTCCCCTTTTTCGATTTTAATCAAGTTTCAATTTATATTATATATTAATAAATCATAGTATTACAGTGTTAGTACTATAAATTATAATATTATGATAATATCATAGTATAATACTAATATATATCATAGTATCATAATATACTAATATCATAGTATTAATACTAACCTATTAAATTAACTATATTATGCTATAACTCTTATAATATATTATCAAACAAATTACAAATGTTCATATTTAAGATTAAAAATTTTATGTTATAAATTATAGTATAAAATTATTTTATATATGACACATAATTATATATAAAAATTTCATATATAATTATATATATTATATATATAACTTATATATAAAAAAATATTTTATATAATATTAAAATTTTAATTTATATATATTTTTAAACCGGTCCTGTCCGGTCCCAGAAAGCACATAATTGAAATTGGACCGGATCTGACCGGTTTTTACAATGAGAAATGATATTTGCAGTCGTGGTTGTATAAGTGGCATGCAGTCGCTTTGAAAAAAAAATGAATTAATATATGACCCACATGAAAAAAAAAATTAACTTTTTAATCGTGGACTCCACTCTTTTTTAAAGCAATTGCGTGGCGTTTGCAATTCCACGACTGTATGTAGCATTACTCTTTTACAATATAGAAACCGTTTCAGAACTAGACCGGTCTAAAACTGGACCAACCAGTCCAATTCGATCCGGTTTTCTAGTTTAAACTTTCACCACTAGATTGTTCATAGGAGTAAAGGAAGCAAATTCAAAGCATTTCAAGAATATTATAATAGAAGGAGATTCTCACATAGTCATAACAATTCCGATGAGAAACCCCTGAGTGGATTCCAAAATGTATACGAGACAAGAATACTACTACAAAACTTTGGAAGCTGGCAAATAGTAAAAATGCATTGTTCTCATAATCGATGCATGCAGGCCATTGTATAATAGGCAGCATCCAACAATATATTTGGAAGCATATCATTGATAAAAATTCCACCATGTTTATTGGGCTTTCAGTCAACATCCACTACAATAAAATATCTTCAAAAGAGAAATAAAATAAGGATACAAGATTGCTTAGAGCATCCCCATCAGCATCCCCATACCGAGATTTTCCTTAAAATTTGGGGATAAATTTTAGGGTTTTGATGAAAATGGCTCTCCATCCCAATCCCTAAAATGCGATTTGGGTTTCCGGTTTGTACAGTGATACTCCATATTTGTGCATCTACTGTTTGTCTCCAAATTGTTTTTCTCTTTCTTGGTCCCGCGTTTCTCTTCTCTGGACAGTTGGGTGGCCGTGCGAAATCACCTCCTCGACTCCTCCCTCGCAATCAGACGAAGCTTGCACCGAATGTGGGTAATCTCTAAACTTTCGCTTTCCTCCATGGCTGGTTTCTCACCTATTGGCCTATCTCTTTCTATGTTTCGGCACCTTCCATGGCTGGACTTTGTGAACCGGGCATCCTTCATGGCTAGCCACCGAGCTTCTCTATCTCAAAAACAAAATCCCCCATCTCGGTTTAATCATGGTTGCAGTGATTTACCGTGATCTAATTTTACTTAAACCTCTAGATTTTTGTATGTATGATCTGAAAATCCTAGCTATTCTTGCTCAAAATAGGCGCTGAAAATGGTTGGAGAAATTGGGTTGCTGAGAATTTGTTGTTTCGATTACCATTTCTCTGAGATTTGATAACTCCACTGATATCTGTTGAAGGGCCGAAATTGATATTGTTTGGATCTGAAACTTTGTGGTTATGTATGTTCTTCTATGCAGATTTTTTTTTATGTATTTAGTAATCTTTTCTTGCTCAAAATACTAGATTTGTTGAGCAAAATAACTGGGTCTGAAAATGAGAATTATTGTTGCTCTGTTTGGGTTATTCGGATGGTGTTTGATATCCTTGTTGCTCTGATAATCACTGGACAGATTTTTGAGACTTTGGGAGTGTTGTTTCGATTACCATGCCAGAATTTGGGAAGTGCTGATTTCATTTGTGGCTTTCTATGTGGAACATATTTGGTTATGTAGTTGTATAAACTGAAAATTATGTTTGGCAAGCTGAGAAATCTTCCAAAATTTGAGTTAAATTCTACTGAATTTTGTGGTTCTCTGCATCCTATATTGATAGGTGTGGTGTTTGTTATGCCAATAACATGTGCAATATTACCATTAAGTTTCCTTGGTATCTCATTTAGGTGTGAAGTCTGTAGGGATTGATTTTTGGACTTATATATCTGATGGGTTGGGGCCGTGGTTTTCTGGTATTTATTTTTGCACTTATACCTTTCCAATCGGGCTATATCATTAGCAGTTGGAGACCTTAGATATTCTTCTGAGAAAACAGTTACTACTGTCTCAGAAAATTTTTTTAGACTCTCCATTGCGGTGCTTTCACCAATACGTATATATTCATCCATAAAATCTCCAGTAACCCCATACGCCAGCATTCTAAGTGCTGCGGTGATTTTTTGCATACAAGATAAACCGAGTCGGCCGGCATTATCTCTTCTCTGGACGAATTACGAGTCGTAAGACTCTACTTCATTTAGAATACGAAGAAATAGGGGACGACTCATCCGAAATCTCCTTCGAAATAGATTCGAGGGATATACTGGATTTTCAGCAAAATAATCACGAAATAGACGCTCGTGTCCCTGAACATGATCACGTCTTCACGTACTTTCTTCTCGATGACTGACCATCCGCCTCCATGTTTTGAACATCGCTATCATCTTCAGATGATACGTATGTCAATAATTTGCGAAAGAAAGTACGAGCCATATGATGAAAGGAGTAGGAGACGAAAGGATGCAATAGAAGTTTGGTTTGTATAGAGGAAATGAGGCTTGAGTTTGCATATTTATAGAGGAATTACTGCTATCGTTTGACATAGGAGTAAAAATGTTACCGTTTAAGAGAAGACAAAAAAAGTTACCGTTGGAGAAAAGATTAAAAAATTTACCGTTGAAGAAAAAATAAAAAATATTACCGTTGGAGAAAAAACAAAAAATATTACCGTTGGAAAAAAAAATAAAAACAAAAAATATTACCGTTCGTAGTTAAGACAGAAAATATTACCGTTGAAGAAAAGTTGCTGAAATATTACCGTTGCATCCAATTAAAAAATTTTATCATCAATACGTGACTTTCGGTTTTTCATTAGAGATATTGAGTCCGGATCTAATTAAATTTGTCATCACGTTAGAAAATGCACTAATTAATAAAAACATTTTATTTTATTCCTACGAATTTCAATTTAAAAAAAAAAACTGTATTGGATAGTCTTAATCTCTAATAAATATTTAGTAGAAAGTGATATTTAAAAAAAAAAAAAAGATAATAAGACAAAACAGTTAGTAGTTAAGATTGTAAATGGAAGATAGAGAAAAAAGTAATAAAAAAAAATAGAGAAATATTATTTAAAAGAATAGAGATAGGGATGGGAAATGGGATGTAGGAGGTTTTTAGAAGATAAACAAATTTTAGGGATAAATTTGAGAAAATGAGTATTTAAGTTAAATTATAGGAATGGGGAAGTAAAACCGGATGGGGATGCTTAGATGGGTATATATGCCATGCCTTTACAGCTTGACTACTACTTTACATGTGGGATCATGGCATTATACGGGGGGCCAGTCTGTGCTGCTACTATGTCTAAGGGCCAATCTGTACTGTTCTAAATTTTGTGCTTTCTTTTGTATTATTAGCTTAAACATATTCATTAAAAAATAAAAAAACAAAAGAGGATAATTTTCTAACCCCTTGTTGTTGTGTTTTGTCCTTTTCTTATCTTAATCCACTCTCTCACATCTCTCCTTCATTGCACTCTCATTTATTTGTACCTTTTACTCCCTAAAAAAAATTATTCAATGTATAGACTACATGCTAGCTAGCTAGAGATCCATATTGTTCATAGACAACCTCACATTTGTGCTTTGAGATTTCCTGGACTTGGCCCATCAGAGTTGAACTTTAACCAAAAACAGATATATGTGCTTGTAATCAGAACATTCTGTGCATATATAGCGAGTGAGCAAGACATATAGACAAGACTAACAGGCATACAGATTAAGATGGGCACAGTTACAGTCTCTCTTTCTTCCATTTCTTCAGTCTTTGATCATCTTGCCTTTTAGATTTATCCCTCCAATTCGTTTTGCAGTTTTATGTACCAAACCGTCACAATTTCATCAGTTCAAAAATTTTACTCGAAATGCTTGGTTTATATTATCACATTACATTCAGAGGCTCGAGCCCCCAGATGATCCACCCATCTGGTACCTAAAGCCATGAAGAATGGCCCAACAACATTCATGCAATGCCATGTAGCCCAACCATAGCTTTTCAGCTACCAAAAAATACCCACTTCAAATTCCCACAAATCCTCAAAAGCTGGGCCCCAAAGTTTGAATCCTCGAAACAGTCCCCCCCATACCGCCCTTTTCCCTTGATGATAATATAATATATACAGCCATCTCACTCTTCACTTCTCCACCCTGAAAGAATTGACAAAACCCTAACCCTTGAATCACCAATCTCATACTCCTTTCATAACAGCCTCAAGAAACAAAAAATGGCTAAAAAGAAAGTTGCTCCCCAAGCTAAAGACCACGTAGAAGAAGCCCCTCAATCCCTAGACGGAAGCCAAAGCCACAATAACCAAGCCAAACCAATGCATGACTCTGCAGAGAAGCTGCAGAGCCTCAAGGCCCTCAACTCTCTGCTTCTCAAGGAAACTTTTGAGCGGAGACAACAAGTCGAGTCCTTGGAACAAGCCAAGGAGACCTTGCAGGTCGAGTTGGCTCGGTCTGGGGAGGAAAGGAATGTCCTGGAGACCGAGTTGACTCGGGCCAGTGAGGAGGGTTTTGGGTTGGAGTTGGAGAGGAGTGTGATTTGTGCTTTTATGGAGACCCAGATTGGTGAATTGGGCGCTGGGTTTTACGGGTTGGTGAGAGAGAAGGCAGAGATTGATGAAATGAAGCTTGAAAGAGAGGCCGAGATTGGATTTTTGAAGAAAGAGGTCAATGAGCTGAAAGCTAATCTCGAAAATGAGAGAGATGGGCTGAGTCGGGTGTGCTTGGAGAGGGATTTGCTTAAGACGGAGATTGATGACGTTGCTAAGGAGGCTAATGGGTTGAGAGAAAAAGTAGTGGAGATGGAGAGAAAAGAGAGGACAACTTTAGGTGAGATTAAAAAACTGCAAATGGAATGTGAAGGGTTATTGAAGGAAAAGTTGGAGATGGAAAGTGTGGTCAAGGGCTTGAAGAGGGAAAAAGAATCGGTTGAATGGAATTTGGACGAGTCGATAAGGGTTATCGAGAGGTTGAGGAGTGATATTGAGAGGGTTTTGAGGGAGAAGGGTGAGGTTGAGAGGGAGAGAAGTGTGCAAGAACTGAACATTGGTGAATTGGAGAAAAAAGTGAGGGAATTGAATGAGATTGTTATGAATTTGAGGCAGTATGAGGAAGTTTTGCGCTTGAAAGTTTTTGAGTTTGAAAAGAAAATTGCTGAGGCTATGGATAAGGAAAAGGAGATGAATCTGGAGATTAATGTCTTGGTGGAAGAGAAGAGGAAGACGGAACAAAAGATTGAGAATTTGAAAGAAGAAAATGGTTCTGTTCAGATGGTCTTGGATGCTACTACCAAGGAATCAGAGATTAGGCAGCACAGGATTCAGGAACTGATTCGAGAGAGAAATGAGATCGTGGAATTGAAGCTGAAACGAGAAAGTGAGATTGTTGAGCTGAACGAAGAGGATGGCAGACAAAGGAATGTTATATCTACATTGCGAGAGTCCTGTAGACATGAAGAAGAGAAGAACAAGCAATTAATGTCTGAAGTTACTCAATATAGGGATGCTTTTGATCGAGTTACGCTTGAGAGGGACGAGATGCAGAAGGGTTTCTATGAGGAGAACAAGAAAGTGAAAAAAATGGAGGCTTTGGTTTCAGAGAAGGAAAGGGGGATTCAAGAAGCCGTGGAAGAGCTGGGCCGGATGAGGAGGGAAAACGAGAATCTGATGGAGAGAAATAAGGCGATGGAGAACACTCTGGAAGTTTTGGTGAAGGAAAAGGATTTGGTACAGAAGAACCTTGTCGAGGCCCAACGAGGAATTGATGAATTGATGGCTAAAACGGAATCGGCAGGCATTAATACAAATCGGGTGTTGAGCATGGTGAAGAACACTGCGGCATCGGTGTGTCAGTCTCAAGATGATATGGATGGTAAGAAAGAAGTAGTTATCAATGAGCAGAATATAGAGGAAGAGATTCAGGCATATGTGGTGGAGTTGGATGCCATCAAGAGTGCTTTCAGAAACAAGGAGAAGACAGTGGAGGATATGAGGAAACAGCTTGAGTTTCTACAGAACTCCGTGGTTGAGGAACAAAGGAAGAAGAGTTTCTGGACTGTTGTTTCTTCTGCAACAACAATTTTTGCTGCAGCGTCCGTTGCTTACGTTGCTAGAGGTCGCTGAGGTGCTCTTCTGTTATTTGAGCAAGTTGCCTTTCCTTCTAGGATCAATTGATCAAGTTCCAATTGACTAGAAAACTAATTCCGTTTTGCTACTTTGCGGGTGACTTCAGGAAATAATATTTTCTCTCAATGCTACTGAAGCACTCTTTTAATGTGTACAACTATTTTTAGCTATAAAAAAAACTACTGAAATACTATCTCGGTAAGTCTATTTAGCTGCTTTTTTCGTAACGTGTAACAATCTCTATCTGTCCACTCGCTACTTAATTATGATGTTTGCATATGTTCTTGCTATTTTGTTTTCTTTTGAGGTTAGTTTGTTTATTATTCTTAACAGCTCTTATGCTCCTCGATTGTTGAGAAAAATATCCAGAAGAAAAACTGGAGTAGCAAATGCATGCTTTGACTTTGTCCCATGCCAGTGTAAAATATTCCTTCATATGGATTATAGAGGCTATGCATTATCTTATGCCACTGAAATGCCGTGCAATATGTGTCTTTTGAATCAGATTGTTCTTCAAAGCTTCAATGATAAAATTGGTTAGATATCATTTACAATAACCTAAGTATAACGCTATCACAATATAGCAAAGTACATGTACAATTGTTTGCATAACCGTCAATTCTGAATTATGTGACATTGTATGATAGGATGTGAGTATTATATGTTCATAATTTCTGGACTACCTTATAATTACTCATACGTTATGGGGTTTGTCTACCTATGGATGATTGGATTGAACAGAGTTTTTCTTTTTCATTTAGCTAAACTTTTTACCAATTAGATTGGAGTTGGGTAGGTTGTTTCATGTCTGCTTCTGTTGATGTTAGCTTAGAATAGTTCCTGGTAGCCTCTTCATGTTCTTTTGGAGGTTTAGGGCTTTATTAGGATGTCGTGATAATTCAGGAGGTGGCAGCTATTGTAGAACCTGTAGATTACAGCAGCAGAGGTGCATAAGCAGAGCCAGCTTCTGAACATAATTTCAGCAATACCTCTGTTGTAAGATCCGTTGCATATGCATTCATATTGCTAGGTGAGACAAAAGTGGCTGTGCCTTTTTTTGTTGTCATTCAAATGTTAATCTTGGTTCTAAGATTGAGTTAAACTACATGAGGATTAATGGTGCTTCTGATCTTATCAAATCTATGAGGATTATGTATTTTGATTAAGGCTGCAACCATAAAAGTAAATATGATGTTTAAACAGCCTTTTCAATGAACGACTCTCTTATACCCCTCCCTTTTAAGTTGAGAAGAAGGAAGAAGATGAACAGGATGAGAAGAAGATAGATGGCAAGACGACACTTCAATTTGTATCTTTTCGTCTTTCTAGCCTTCTAGGTCTTGGATCATTCTTAAAGTCACAGATTTGTATGAAAAAATTATTTTTTCAATATTGGGCCCTACCGTTTTTTAAAGAAAGTGCGAGAATTTACCCATCTAAAATTGAATCTAGCACTACTCTTAAATCAAAGATTGAAATACAAGAAAAAATTGATGGCATAGGCAGGCCACAGACACATTTAGTATTGACAGCTGTGCAAACAGATCCATCACCAAGAAAGTTGAAATGCAATTAAATCAGAAAATAATGTGTGCTGTATTTTCCATTTAGAAAAATGCAGCTATTGTTCCCCTTACATTTATGTTCCATCCGATTTCTGTTCGGCGTTTCAGGGCTCAAATTCATTACCATAAGATTTTTTTTTTTTTTTTTTTTTTTTTTTAGTAATTTGGAAAGTTACAAGATATAAAGAAATAATGAATGCTATAAATGAAAATGAGGATTGTAAAGCTTGGAATTCTGGATCTCCTATAATTTTTATCCAGACTTAGAGTGAAACAGAAATAGACATATAAAATGGATCCTCTAATATATATTGAACATTTAATATTATTCAAAAAAATTATTCAGAAAGTTATAAATGAGACTTATTTTATGTATTTATCTTTCAGTATAGACTAGATTTCTAAAATTGTTTAAGATGAGTTTAGTTTCAAATGACCAGAAACAACTCGGGTTTGTAAAATTAAAAAATATGTAAAAAAAACTGTACATAATAACACTCATAAAATTTATCTATGTTAATTACAGTAAAGTGAGCATAAACGAACAATAAAAACTTATCCCAAACAAAACAAAATATACGACTCTAAAAGCATACTTCAACCTCCAGGAGCCTTCAAAAGTTCATTAAATAGGGCTGCATGTCTCTTTCAAAAGCTTAGCTGTTCGTTACCAATACACCAATATTCTTCTATCATTGTGAAAGCAAATCCCAAAGACATTAAAAAGAGTTAGTCCTCTCGTGGTCCCTTGGGAACATCCAAATCCCAACCCCCAATTATTTTGTAGTATTTTCCCTTCAAGGCAGAGTCCTCCTACTTTTGTATTTATCTGGCATCACAAGCTCTTAATTACTCATTTTGAAAAGGAATTAAGGAATTAACAATGTTAAATCAATCTGGGTCAGTGCCGAAAATGGACCAGACGAGCTTAGTTTGCATCCAATCATTCATTAGTATAATCAGTAGTGATGTACCCTTTCAGATTCTTTATGAAGGATTTGTACGTGAAGTGAATATTTGAATCCCTGAACACTACAACGTTAGCAATTAGGTGTGATTTGACTTGTTACCAAACAAGTCAAGCTTCAGAAATAGCAGAAACCAAATCAACCAACTTGGGTTGGCGTACGAGGTGATGAAATTTGCAAACCAAGTTCGACAATCCAAGAGGAGATTCTTATGTTTGTAGTAAAACCTACTAGCTCGGGAATTGACATATATATCTGCCACTCAATGCAAAATGAGGAATGAGCCATTTTATTCCAGAAATGTATAGGGAATATTTCAGAAAACTTTGATTAGGATACGTCCCTGAAAAGTAATCTCCAAAACTTGCATCCTACCTGCCAAAACAGTAATCGGAAACACAACCATAAAATCATCCTTCCCGTGCAAAAGAGCTTAGAAGAACCCCCCATACCGGTCTAACATTATCAACCCCATGGCCAAAGTTATTAACTCTCTCAACCTTGCACGCCACCTAGATCTCTCAGCCCCTGCCTCTGAATCTGCAACCCCCTACCATCAGATGACCTACTTCAGCCGTGCAACGCCACTACCACTGAGTCAAGCCTCATCAACCTCATTGGAAACACAACATTGAGTTCCACTCAACGACAGCAGCAAGCAGAGAGCACCTCCTCTCACATGGGAAGGCAACCCTAAATCAGCTGGCCAGTTTGGTTCCCAAATTCATCTTCAACTCATCTAATCTAATCATTACAACTTTCTCAAATTCTAACATAAAATATAATAAATAATTCAACTTTTTCAAATCTCAAAATAATAAAATCATTAAAGAATAATATTCTAACAATATTTTATTCAATTTTTAACTTTCTTCTCAACTCAACTCAACGTTTCTAAAAGCATTCTATTTACAATTGCCAAGTACACTGTCAAACAACAAAACATAGGAGACAACCCTGAAATGAAACGGGGAGAAGAAAATAAAAATTAAAATTAAAAATTAAAAAATTAAAAAAGAAAAAGCAAATAAGCAAACACTCTATATTAAAGCTAGAACACGTGTACGTACATACAGGATTACAATACAATGGACATTTTGCATCCACGTTATAGAATTAGATATATATATATATATATATATTTATATAACACTAACAATGCCTGATCCCGATTGATCAGCCACCAAATGTTACCGCAACACTCTCATCTTCCTCCCTTTCCTTGCTGGAAGGCAGAATGGGTAATCTTAAATTTGATGTCTGCTAAACTAAGTCAGGTGGCTCCTGCCGACATAAAAACTTCTTCAAACCAATTCCACTGTTTTCCAGACAACAGGATTTCCACCACAAAAACAGTTTTGGTCCAGCTACATGCTGAACCATACCTTCTGCACCCAACAATCAAGCCCAGCCACCCTTATACCAAAAAGAGCAACCAGACCCCAAGAAGCAGAATGGTAGCGACGCCATGATGAATAAAACAGTAAGTAGTATTTCTACACAATCTTATATACTGCACGCAACCTCTTAAATACCAACAGGAATGTCAAACAGTTGTTGTGAATAACTGCCTGTAGGTAAAAGTTAAGTCTATTAACAGTCAGAACCCACAAAGTTACTTATCTCATCCATGACAGTATAGAAGTGATTGTTGTTAGGCAACAAGTAAAAGCCAATTGTTGCCTGCTCCAGATATAGAAGTTTCACCTTTTGGCCAGCCTTCTCGAGCCCCTTGACATAAGCCAACTGCCGGTCCTGAATAAGGTCCAAACTAGCCACCACGACAAGGCTCTTGGGGAACTTAATTCCTTCAAGGAAATTACCCTTGGGACCGAATGGGTTACAAGCTGGATGGTCTCTATCTTCCCCTTCAGGTAGGAATGCTCTCCAATACCAGTCTCGGTCTTGGATAGTAACAAAGTATTTTCCATCTAGTCGCTTCTCAGATTCAGTTCTCTCTTGCCCACCAAACATAGGGTTGAGCAGTATATTGCCCAAAACTTCAATGCCTGACTCTACTGCTCTTAAAGCAACATGATGTACAATGTTACCTCCAGAACTATCCCCGGCCAAGTATATATGAACCTTCGAGTCCTTACTTTGAAGCCATGAACTGGAATTAACCCAGTTAAGAGCAGCCCAACCATCATCATAAGCACATGGGTACCTGTTCTCGGGTGCACGGCGATAATTCACAGAGACCACAACAACCTTACAAATGGCCACTAGTCGGCGACATAGCGTGTCATATATAGCACTGTTTGCAGAGGAGTGAGCAAAGCTTCCACCATGAAAAAAGATTATGACCGGGACAACCTCAGCAGTCACAGGCTTTTCAAGATCAGCAATGTTTAATTGAGGCTGTTCCCCATCAGCAGATCGATAGATCCGGCTAAGGAGGCTGGTACTACGGTCAATGATTACATCAAATGAGAAAACTCCCAGAACCGGCTTTGTATTAGCTGGTACTTTCCTATCAAGGAACTCTGCTAAGTGCCGGTCGAATGTACCATCAGGGCGACGAAGAAGATTGTAAGCCAACTTGAAATTGGAGATGAGGACCCATGTGTTCAGAGGTACAACCATCTTTGCACAAAATGAAGTAGAAAAAGGAAAAACAGAATGTCACAATTCAGCATAAGATATTCACATGACAAAAAAAGTAAAGACACCTAACTGAAACATTTCCTTGTCAACTTAATCATTAAAGGGAGGATCCGTCTGCCAAGAGTGGCAGTGGTACGTGCAACAGACTCCTCACCCTCTTTTTCGGAAACTATATGCAATTGATTCTGAAATCAGGAATAACAGGAGTAGGAAAGCCCTAGAAAACACAAAAGCAAGAAACCACTTCCATACATCTTCAAATCAAAATCATATTCCGCAAAAAAATATTGGCTAATGCTCAACTTTCCCGAACAAAGCATAAGCTCAACACCAAAAATAAGCAAGAAATCACCCTGACAACTTGTTCTTCATATTCTCCTGAAAACCCAAAACTCCAAAAAGAAAACTGAATCAACAAAACAAAAAGCTATACTTCTTAAAAATATTATCACAAACCCGTGACAACCATGTAAAAAAGAAAGTACAAATCAAAGTGGAAAAAAAAAATACCTTTTATTTAATATCAAAGCTCCATAAACATTTGTCCCTCAGCAAGACCAAAATCAGGGGGTAAAATCTAACTTTCAAGAGCAAAACCACAACCTCAGAAACCATATCTCCAAGCATCGATAAAAAATAAAAAGTAAAAATAAAATTTCTTATTTCAACTTCCCCAGTCCCAAACTAAAAATAGCAAGCAAAGAGAAAAAATAGACAGAAATAAAAGTTCCGAAAACAACTTCTCTATTCTAGAAGCAAAATACCCACGAGAACCAAAATAAGTAACAAACCCATCAAAAGCTTGCATATTTGAACTCATAGTCATCAAGAAAATGAAAGACAAACAAAAAGTTGAAGCAATCCAGATAATAACCTTGGACTCGTTGAGGTTGACTTCATTACTCGCAGCCATCACAGCCGGTCCTTCAGAGAAAAGTTTCAACAGAAAAACCGCAACGAAACACTCCAACTAAAGATCCTTCCGGAGAAACAGAGAATACCCACTTTCACGAGCCCTCCTCACATGTTCAAAACCAAACACAAGAAGCAAACCACACAAGCCCTTGATCTTATTTCTACCAGCTCTTCCTTGATCTTATTTCTATTTTCTACTACCTCTTCCTGTTTCTACAAATTCATTATGCCAAAGCAAACAGCCCCTAATCTCTGTCCTTTCTCCCCCACTCTTAAGATAATGTTAAATCTCAGTGCAATAAAACAGAGAGAGAGAGGAGAGAGAGAGAGAGAGAGAGAGAAAAGGGAGGGGGGGCGGGGGAGGAGCATTGAATGATAAGAATAGAGGCGCATGTTAGCAAACATGTAAAGACAAATGCTAACGTACGACGTTGGCAATGCGGACGAGAGAGACGACAAAGTAAGCGGCCGAAAGAGAACTGTGGCGCGGGACCCACCTATCTAAACTATATTTTTTTTTTCTGTGATTTCCCCCCCCCCCCATTTTGGGGTTTTTCTATTTATATATGATTTATGACGCAATAAATAGATTTCAGATAAATAAACGTTTTTCTTTTCTTTTTCTCAATGTTTTCGGGAACGGAGGGACAAAACAGGGGCTTTCCGTGCGTGCGGTAGACGACAGAGCACGTGAGGACAAACGGATTCCGTCAGAATCTCGTTGGAGCTATAACAAATGACTTTTATACCCTTGTTTGTAGCTTGAATCTACGAAAGTGCCTTTGAAAGAGAGAGGCAGTTTTGTCTGTACCAATTGTTTTGTAATGTAACTAAGCAAACTTATGCTTTTGGCTCTGGGAATGTCCATAAAAGATCTCAAAATCTGTTCCTATCGCTAACTATTTCTTTTTCTTTTTCTTTTTCTTTTCCTTCTTTCCTTTTTTATATTTTTTTATATTTTTTAACAAATTATAGGGACATAAAACACTTCCAATGGCCTTTTTTAATATTTAATTTTCATGAAAAATTATAACTAAAATTTTAAAAAATATCATTTCTCTTGAAATTTAATTTGAATATGAAAATTCAATAATACTTCTACATCTATAAAGAAATTACATAAAATAATCTTACAAACTGACGTGACTTTATTTAAAATATTATATCTATTTTATAATAAAAATAATTTTACAATCTGACGAACTGTATCAATTTATGAAATTATTTTTATTTAACCTCTTTATTATTAAAGTATTTCTCATTTTCATTTGAGGAAGAACCCATCATTAGGACTTTTGATCCTTAATTTCCATTTGTTATTTTCCTTCAAAATGGTGAATTCCAAATGAACTTTAATGGTCAAAATTGATAATAAAAAAAAATAAAAATGTTCGATATGTGTTGAGTTTATTTGTCTCATCACATGATTCCTTACCTTTGACTTTAACTTTGACAACGGCTATATTGCTTTTGGCATACAAACTTTAAGTGAAACTATAAGGAAAGAATAGTTCTTCCCAAGTTTCATTACATACCCTTTTATTGTTAAATAGAAAACACTCTTCATTGCTTATAACAAAGCAAGAAACAATCTTAGTTGAATGGAACGAGTAAGGTTACTAGGCTTTATGTTCCAACTCTATGATTTAAAATGAAAGGAAATAAACTTCGAGTATTTTAATGAGAATCTAACGTTGTTTTTTAATATTTACACATGTTGAGATAATTTTCAACAACGCCTATAATGTTCACAATAGTCATCTTTAATATTAAAAAATAATCTATGGTAATCTTAGTGGAAGATACATCCGATAGTTAGGTTAAACTAGTTTGGGTGGCGGAGTATTTTCAGCATATTTTACTATTATTTATTATTTTATCATTATTTTTTATCTATTTTTTAATTAGTTTGTACTATTATTTAATATTTCATCATTATTTTTTTACTAATTTTTTTTATTATTTACATAATATCTAATATCACTTCAGTACCTAAACGCAGTCATACCAATACTAATGTATAAATTATCATTATAACTCTGCATTTAAGCATGCTTGGATTGCAGTAATATTGGGATGGATGAACTTCGAATAATATTATATATAATCATTTTTATGTATTTTTTTATACAATTTATTGATATAATTTGTTGTATCAATTTTTTTAATACATAATCAATTACATAAGTTGAATGTATAAAACAATACATAAAAATAACTTCACATAAAATTTTTGAAAAAATTATTGGTGTTACACCCCGCATTGAATAGCAATAATATATACTAAAATAATTTTAGAATCCAGATAATTTAATTTAATTTACTGAATCATAAAATATAAAAATATATATTTTTTTAAACAAAATAAAAAACAAAAAGATAAGAGGAGCAAAAGATGCCAGCCAGCTAATCCTTGGAGCTGGGGCCATTAATATTATATTTTCACCAATATCACTCGCTTTTGTTATTATTACCTAGACGGATCTTAACCACTCAATTATTATCATCCGTACGTGACTTTGTTCGAGAATAAAACTCAATAGATATTTGATCTAACTCATAGTTTTTGCATTTATATATTAGTAAGAGAAATGATATTTGTAATCGTAGTTAAGTAAGTGTTGTGTAGTTTAAAAAATAATAACAATTAATACGAAATTTAAGTGAAAAAAATAACTTTTTAATCTTGAATTTTACTATTTTTTAAAACGATTACGGGACGTTTGTATATTTCATAATTGTATATAGCATTACTTTTTAGTTTATATGTAGAGAGCAATTATGTTAATTTGATTTTTATTTGAAACTATAAGGCCTTATTTGAATAGTAAAAATATTTTATCTTATCATTATAATTTTTTTAAATTTTCGCACAAAATATAATAACTAGTTTAACTTTTTTAAATTTTAAAATAATATTAATATTAAAAAATAATATTTTAATAATATTTTCTTCAACTAAAATTAAAATTATCTCATCTCATCTCACTATATATCTAAATTGCAACTAAATTTGCATAGATTGATCGAGTTATGGGTAGACAAGTTTGGTTCAATTACACTGAAAATAAACTTTAGTTCAACTCAAAATATCCAAACTTGTGTCGAGTGCTCCGTTGTTTTTTTTTTTCTTTATATAATTTTAAATAAGTATAGATACTTATAAAATTAACATTTAGGTTGTATTTAATTGTTAAATCAAACTCAACTCATTTCAAACTAATTATTGATAGAATCTACTATTTTTTCAAATTCATGTAAAAAAGTTACATTCATCTCAACAGTTTGCATTATATATTTCAACCTATAAAATTAAATTTATTCCAACTTAAAAAAGTTAAACTCATTTTAATGGGATTTACAAAATACTGTTATTCACAATTTAACTCAACTCAACATCCAAACATAGCCTTATACTTAAGATGGTTATATAAAAAGTTTGAACTGGTATAATATGTGATTTGTTTTTATAATAAATCATATGTATGTACTTTGTTTTATAGTAAACCTTATACATGTATAATATAACACATCTTTTATCTATCAATAATATATATTATCTTAGGCAAATGAGTTGCATACCAATAATTATCATTTAACAATCGCATTTAATTTTGTATTCACAAACGGCCTATTTGATAATTAAATTGAACAAAATTCGAGCTTAACCAAATTGATTTTAACCTACCTACAGCCCTAGTTTTCATGAAGTGAGGACATGCTTTTTGGTTATTTTGTTTGAAATTGGTGTGGTGAAAAGAGCTTGATTTACTCTCCTTTGTTATTGAACTTATTCTCAAACGTTTACCAATTTATTCTTGTCTAGTTTCACTTGTTAGGGGGCACCTCCTTGCATAGGTGGGTCCTACCTATATCTCTTTCTACTAAAGTTACCCTTACCATTGCTCAACTACTATTAGCAAAGCATTCCAATATTTGGATATGTATATATGTGCATAAATGATTCAATTGTAGCCTAAACTTCATTAACTAGACGGCTAAAATCTTCTATTCCTCGTATGGGTGTCAAATTATGTTAACGAGTCATACTCATATCGTATTAAAGTATATATATTATATTGTATAATTCAATCTTAACCTAACTCGTTAAACTTATCGTGTCAAAATTTTAAACTCTAACACGACCCATTAACATAACGGATTGTATTGTGTTAATCCGTTTTGACCTATTAGTAAATATTATGAAATAGGTTAACACGACACAATACGATCCGTTTCAAATTGTTTATGTAAATAGGTTGAATAGGCTAAAAATTAACCTGTTCACCTAATTAAATTTAGTATAATTTTATATAAATGTTAAAATCACAACATTTATAAAAATTATAAAACTAACTACAATTCTAAAACTATAATTCAAATAATAAAAAAATCAAAATTGAAATTTTAACAATTTTACTTTTAGGTATAAAGGTATAATTGTAACTTTAACTTTCTTAACGTATCATAATAGATTGATCCGTTATCAACCCCTTAAGTAATCGTGTCTTAATAGATCAACCCGTTTTGATCCGAATACGTTAAGACGAAACCCTAACCCGTTATTATCGTGTCATATTCACGTTGAGTTAACAGATCGTGTAACATATTGCCATCCTAATTCCTCATGACAGTTAGGTTAGTTTTGGATAGTGAATTGAGATAAAAGTTAAAAGTTAAAAAGTTAAATAAAATATTATTATAATATTATTTTTTAATATTATTATTATTTTAAGATTTAAAAAAATTAAATTATTTATTATATTTTATACAAAAATTTACTATAATTTTTGCATCGAATTTTTTAATATAATTTTATTTTTTATATAAACTGATATAGTGAATTTTTATGTCAGCAATAATTTGTTGCGAAAATAGCTGTATTTTGGAGATAATGATATTTGAAGAGGGAGGGAGAGGAGGTTTTGTAATGATGACACGTGTTTAAAAAATAAGGTTCCTGATCCGACAGAAAGTGGTCCCCAATGATTCCATAAGAGCACAGGGCTTACGAATTATGATCATTGGCGAACTGTCTTCAAACTCACACAATGCCATAAGAGCTGAATCAGTGGGACCCACCAATACGAAATGGTCTTGCTTATTGCCACGTTTTTCACTTGTCCGCCCCATATCTTCATCCTCACGGGTGCATATATAGCAGGTAGCCATGTACGATGGCTCGCGCCCCTTTTTAAGAGATATTTTTTAATATATTTAAATATTTTTAAAAAATATAAAAAAAATTATTAATATATTAAAAATTACTTTCTTAATTATTAAATAAATAAATAAAATTTACCGAGCCAGTCAAATGAAACGGCAACAAATGGACAATATAGTAACTTTTTTCTGTTTTTAAATACAAGATATAAAACCAAAATTAGAAAATCATACCCGATGCTATATTTGGAAATGCTCATATTTACTAGAGAAGTCTCTTTCTTGCTTCTTTTTTTTTTTTTTTTTTGGCATTTGCATTCCTAAAAATATGATTATTGGGAATCTATACTTTTGAGAATGTGACTAAACTTACGTTGAAAAATTATTGAGAATATAATTATATTTTAAGGGTTTTACTCACCTTTAGCTTGCTAGGGCTTGCAAATGATTTAGACTCATTAAATTCATAAGCAATTAAAGTGGAAGAGAACTTATAGAACCATTGGTGAGGGGATTGCTTTAAGCTATATAAAGACTTGAGCAACTTACATACTCGAGAATCTCCAGATCTAGAAAAATTATGTGACAATTTCATGTAAACTTCTTCATCTAGATTCTCATGAAGAAAAGCATTATTTATATCTAATTAATGTAATTCTCAATTGTAAATGGCAGCCAAAGCAAAAATACAACAAAAATAATAATAAGCTTTGCAACAGGAGAAGAAGTGTCAAAATAATCAATACCCTTATGTTGAGTGTAACCCTTTGCAACCAATTGAACCTTATATCTCTCTAAAGTGCTTTTAAATTTCAACTTGCAATTGTAAATCCATTTACAACCAATAGGCTACTTGCCAAGAGATAAGTTAGTTAAAACCCAAGTTTTATTATTTTCAATAGCACTAATTTTAGTTGACGTTGCATCCCTCCAATGAGGATGTTTGATAACTTGATGGAAAAATTTAGATTCATAGAGAGAATCAACAGGAGAACATACATGTTTGTAGGAGGGATAAAATTTGGAATATGAGAAATATGAAAGAGATAGGATAAAGTATACTTGGACTGGAAGAACAATCAACCATATGAGAAGTAGGAGTAACTTTATTATTTGAAAGGAAGGAATAATGACAATGCTGCAAGCAATCAGGTGGCCACTATTTCTTGTAGACTTTCGAGTAGGAATAGGATCGATGACATTTTTTTGATGTAGCATGATTATGAGATAATGATGATGAAATATGTGATGGAGAATTAATGGCAACATCTGAGAGCAGGGTTGGTAAGACAAGATTTGGTTGAGAGGATAAAGAAGGGGGAAGTTTAGATGGAGAATGTACAAAAGTAGATTCTATTTTGTAGGAAAAATGGTCTCATGACAACTAACATATCGAAAATGATGATTTTATAAGTATGGATATTATATAGTTTATACCCTTTTATACCAGCTAGATAGCCTAGAAATATATAAGCTTGGGCTCGAGCAGAAAATTTGGTAGCTGCATTACCAAGAGTGGATGCATAACAAAGACAACTAAAAATCTTAAGATGATTATATTGAGATTTAACAGAAAATAATATCTCATATGGTGATTTATTTGAAAGAATAGGTGTTGATATTTTGTGAAATAAACAGTAGTTAAAATGCAATCACTCTAAAAATTTAAAAGAATATAGGATTGGAATTGAAGAGCTCGAGCAACATTTAATATGTGTTGATATTTCTTTTTAACAGTGGCATTCTGTTGAGGAGTATATACATAACTATGTTGATGTATAACTCCTTTGTTGGCAAAGAAAGATTTCATGTCAAATTTCAAAGTATTATCAGTACAAAGAGTTTTTATTTTGGAATTAAACTGAGTCTCAACCAAAAAGAAGAAATATTGTATATAAAAACGTATTTAAGATTTAGATTTAAGTAAATATATACAAGTACATTTACTAAAATCATCTACTATTGCTAAAAAATATTTAAAGCCATTATAAGAGGGTATAGAGAAATGACCCCATGCATCACAATGAACAAGTTCAAACACAAATTTTGAAATGGATGTGCTCAAGGAAAAAGGAAGTTGTTTTTGTTTGGTAAGAGGACAAATATCGCAATGATTGTTATACTGATATGTGAAGTAAGACAAGTCTGAAGCTATATCAAGCAATCAAGAAGCAGAAATATGTCTAAAGCGACAATGCCATATGTGAGAATTGTTTATAATAGAATTACAATAAGGAAATGAATCGAATGAAACAAATTTACACAAACCAGAAGTGGTGCTTGGCACTTGTAGTAAATGATATAATCATTGTGATTGCTTAGCTACTCCAATCGTCCTTCAATTAGAGAGGTCTTGAATATAACATAAATCATGTAAGAATAACAGAAAACATGAGAACTATGAAATTAATTTGTTAATTGAAATTAGATTGAATGTAAAAGTTGAAACATACAAAACATTAGTTAGAACAGAGGAATCAAAGCATTTAATCGTGCCCATATGTGTGACTTGAATATATAACCCATTAGGTAATTTCATAGAAATGTTGACAGAGGATTTTATAGAAGGGAAAAGAGATAAGAACCAATCATGTGATCGATTGCTCCATAACCAAGGATCCAAGATTGGGGTTGAACAATATTTCTATTAATTTTAGAAAAAATGGAAGAAAGAGTAATAGAAATACATGAAAATGAAGGGGCAGATGAAGTAGATGGTACATATGAATTAGATTATGCATAAATTGTACCAGCTTGATTCACAGAAGAAACATTAGGTTGATTTTGAAGAAATGTAATGAGCTGTTGACATTGCTCTTGAGAAAATGAAGTTTTGAGTTAAAACTAAATCAGAAACAAATTTGTTAGCAGTGACCTGATTGACAGTAGGGTTTCGAGACTTTGGTTTGTATCTAGGTGGATATTCATGAATTTTATAACATTATCAATAGTATGACTTGATAAGCCACAGTGTGAACAGTAGGATCGATCTTTCCGAGTAACATAAGGCTTGCCATTTCTTGATCCATTAGATCCAGTAGAACCATGATTATAAAGGATAGCAACAAATTCATTAGAAGACAAAGAGTCATAAACTATTTTTCTTCATCTTTCTTCTTAAAGAATGAGAGAAAAAACCTTATTAATTGGGGGAAACAGGTCAGAAAGCAAGATTTGACTCCGTAAATGAGCATACGTCTTATTGAGACCCATAAAAAACCGTAAGACATGATCTTCCCAACCATTTTTTTTATAGCTCCACATGAACATGGAGGCAAAGGATGGAAAAGAGTTTTGCTACATACAAGCACGGTCGCGTACTAATCTGTGTACTAATACTGATTTATTCATACTTAAAACTTAAATTAATACTGTTTTCAATAAAATCTACTTTTTAACCAATCACATCACATTGGTGCACAAATTAGTGCACAATTGTGCTTGCAACTATATTTTTCCGAATGGAAATGAACCATCTCTTCCCAGCAACTTTTGAAACGTGTAAAATAAGAACTTATATATGAGTTTTCTTGAGTCAAAGAGGCAATATTCTTTTGGATCTGAAAAATACGAGGCCGGTTGCTTTGAGCAAACCTCTCATTCAGATCATTCCACATCTACTCAGCAGAGTCAATGTAAATGATTAAAGCAACAATCTCCTTCAACATGGTGTTGAGCAACCATGACAAAACGACCATTTTACACCCGATCCATGCATTGTGCCTTGGATTAGTAGAGGGTGGTGGTGGCAAAGCACCATTAACAAAACAAAGTTTATTCTTGGCAATAAGTGACATAGACATGGATAGATTCCATGTAAGATAGTTGTCTCCATTGAGTGGTTGAGAGATAAGAATCGCTCCTGCATGATCACCGTTTTGGAGATAGAATGGATTAGAATAATCCTCAAAGGTATGGCGATGGATTGCAGAAGAAGAAGAAGGCAAAGCATCGAAGGCGTGAGCCATGAGAAACAGTGCTTAGGGTTAGGGTTACTTTACTTTTGATACCATGATAAGAGAGAGAATGCTAGATGATGTGGGAGAATCTAGAACTTGTATATTGTATTCCTTCAAAAAGTAAGAGCCAGTAAAATAATCTTTATACACTAATAGATTGGCCTTCGAGCGATTCGTCCATGGTCCAAATTTTCACCATTTGATGCACGATGAGAGAGAGGATTCAAGATATTTGGGGGAAACAATGTGGGAGAGAGAGAGAGAGAGAGAGAGAGAGAGAGAGAGAGAGAGAGAGAGAGAGAGAGAGAGAGAGAGAGAGAGAGAGAGAGAGAGAGAGGGCAACTATGGCCATGGGGAAGGTTGAAGATTCTTAACCTAAAACAAAACAATATTGTTTCGAAGAGTTTTTAACTTCAAAAAAAGATGTCATTTTGTTAGTTTGTTTTAAATATATATGATAAATTCTACGTAAAATATTACACCACATACCTCTATCTAATTAATATGTGATTTGTTATTTTTACTATTTTATCTTAATGCTTAAATATATGTATTTAAATAAAAAATAAAAATGACAAATTATATATTAATTAGGTAGATATGTGTGGTATAAAATTTCCTTGTAACATTTATATATATATATATATATATAAATATTAGGCTAGGCAGACGGGTGAAACCCAACCGACCCCAACATTTTCCATGGGAAGACGCCTATCGTATGCGAGCATGGCAGGCGGATGCTGTTGACATGGGCTTGGCGGGCGGCTATAGCCCCAATGATTTTTATTACAATATGACATTCCTATATTCGGTTTGAGAAAATATATTTGTAACTATGAATTATGTAATCGTCGCATAATCATTTTGAAAAAAAGTGAATAAAACATAGGACTCATATTAAAAAAATATTTTTTAATAGTGGATCTCACTTTATTTCAAAATAATTACGCGACGTTTACACACTTCACAGTTATATGTAGAATTACTTATTTGATTTAAACCTAATAATCTTAGAGGAATAATTTGTTCTAAACTATATAATGTATTTTTGAGATATTTTTTTATATTCTTTATTTCAACAAGTAAAAATAAAATAAAAAGTCAATTACTAATGTAAATTTGTTGATCAAATATCAGCATAAAAGTTCATTAAGGCTCAGTTTGGATTAAAAGTTGATCTCAATTCATTTAATCATTATAATTTTTTTAAATTTTTACATAAAATATAATAAATAATTTATCTTTTTTTAAATTCTAAAATAATAATATTATTAAAAAAAATAATATTTTATTCAATTATCAATTTTGATATCAACTCATCTCCCTCAACTCACTATTCAAACCTCGCCTAAACTAAATGACGTTCAACAAATACCAACATCCAAACGAAATTCCAAAAAAGTTTATGAAAAATATTAAAAAACCATCCACTAAAGACCAATATCATCTATAATATAATAATATATAGTGGACTCATCCGTGCATCTATTAGAACTTGAATCACATAGTTATATTTGTACTCATATATAAGCCTTACATATATATAAATAATTATGACATGTCAAATAAGAAAATGACACACATACAATCATTTTATAACCATTTATATAATTATGTTTTAAATCAGGTGTATTTATGTAAAATAAATTGTAAAAATAATATCGTTCTACAAAAATACATTTAATTTAAAATATAATTATAAAAATATTGTATGTATATTGTTGCTCTATCTCCTTTAAATGTGAGTTAGAATGGGATTCGAATTCCCATAAACGCATGGATTTTCTCGTAAATTCAGATTTTCTCTTAACATGAGAATTACAAAAAATTATCATATATATATATGTGTATATATATTTTGATCTTATAAACTTCACTTTATAGCCTGAGATCTACGAAGAGGAGCATTTATTTAGAAGGATGCATGTATTGCTAGGAGTAGATATCATTTCTTTCTATCGTGGCATGAGAAAACAACGACATCATGATATACATGTCCACTGGATAACAAATAATAATAATAATAAATGAAAGTAGAAAGCTAGGAAACAAAATTGACATAGGAATACTGCTTACTTTACGAAGATTTTCATCTTATCTCATGTTATATTTTTTTAAATATCATTCAAATATTATTATTTTTAAACTAATTATTATAATTTTTTTAAAAATAATATTTTCAAGATAGTGATAACGTAACAACACATTCACAATTGATAGACAACTTTAAATATAATAATATTTTTTATTATATTTATACACATCAAATAAAAATAATATTTAAAATAATATTATTTTATTACAAACTTATATACCAATTATTATTTTGCAGTAATTTTATTATTTTAATTCTCATAAGATCTAACTCTCCAAACTTATTTTATTTCAGCGGCAGTGACTGCACCCTCGTCATCTATGTTGTCTCATAAAAAAGTGGCCATGTTTGTGCCACGCTATCCACCTCTTTTTGAGAATTCTTTTTCACTCCAAAAGGAAATTTCCCATGCACTTCCAAAGGTAATTCCATCTTATCCTTAAAAAAGATTTCATAAATTCAATAATCATCTTTTGAACAAAAGCTAAATTTATAAATTAGGAAAATAAAATTTATAAAATAATTTATAAAAACAATATAGTTTTAGAAAAAAAAAATCCTAAATTTAAATTAGATTTATATATAAAAAAATATACTTAAATCATGATTAATAAATTTTTACCGATTGTCAGAATGAAGCAGGCCAATTAAAAAGTGTAATATTTTTTGTCTGAAAGAAAATGAGGGTGCAGAGTACGGGTAATGAAGGAAAGCAGCAGTAGGCATCTTGTTCTCGGGTCACTGTCAATGAACATCAGTGTCAAAGGGCTAAGTTTGGGGGAACTTGACTTTAATATTAATATTATTGCAGCACACAGAGAGAGTGGGGCTTTGGAAGCAACGCAGTGGCGTTATGTCAACAAGTAGGAACAGTTTTTGGATTCTTCATGCGCATGTATGAAAATGATCCACTCTCCTTAGTCCTTACAACTAAAGAAACAAAAAAACTCTAGAAAACTTCCTTAATTGTGTTGTATGGACCAGATTTCAACACCTCCTCATCCTTTCCCCTTTGGCTTTCTTTTCCTTTTGGCTTCTTCTGCAGCTTTGGCTCTACCTTCCCCCCCACCCCCCCCCCGGTCCTTGGGTCGACATAGCTGCATGCATGGCCTCCTACTCCTAGTTAATTTCACATTCCTGGTCTGTATTTTCTTATTTAGGGTCAAAACGTGGGTGATTTTGAGTTGTAATTCTCTTTCACTTTTGATTAGGAACTTTTGAGCTTCTTGTTCCCAAGCTGTCACGTTTATGTTATATTCTTAATTGTCCTTTTGATCTAAAACTTGAAAGAGCTCTCCACAAAATCTCCATGGCTGAATCAAAACCTAATATATAGCCACTTTGCATCTATGGGTCAAGAGTTCAAGATCTTATTCCAAAAATAATTTTCTTTGAACCATGTCTAAGGTTCGTGTGATGAAAGATTTACATAATTTCCAAAGGACCGACAGGCAAAAGAAGTCCTCAATATCACTGTCAAGAGAATTAAAAGGAAAAAAAAAAAAAAAGTAAGTTAAATAATTGTCTTCCCCACCTTTCTTGATGGCTTACCTAAAAGCATATATGGATTATTGATAATTAAAAAAAATTGAATTTTTCAAATTATTAAAACATGGAATATTGCATGTGTTCTAGAATCATGATTAATGATCAGGGAACCAATTATTAAAAGTATTTTATATTTGCTGCAGAGTAATCATAGATCCTCTAATCTGACCAATAAAGATGTTGCTGACAATATGGCTTGGATTTTTAATAATAAATTAATATGTAAAGATTTTATATGCTGTCGCTTTACGTATTTATTATATATTTTATTAATGTGATTGATTGTATCATTTTTTTAATAAAAAATAATTAATTTAACCAATCACATCAGTGTAATATATAAATAGTATGTAAAAGTGACTGTATATAATAGAACTAAATTATATATTTTATAACAAAAAAAAATGATTTTTTGAAAATAATTATGTTCAATGACAGCAACATGATCATATGGAAACACTGCCATCAAATGTGGGATACACTTTTTACATAAGCTACTTATGTTAATTAAATAATTATGTCATCCATCATTATATATGGTTCAGTTTTGTTAGAAAAAAAATAGCACATTGTAATTTAGGGTGAGCAAAAACTTCATTAAGAGGGCCCAACCTCCCATTTTCCAACAAAAGATCCTAATGAGAATGTTGTTGACAATAGATTGAAAGAGAACAGAAACTGGGAAATTGGAATCTTGTTTGATGGGCTCTTTTTATTTTTATTTTTTTAAAAGCTTTAGTTATATAATCTACTAAGTGCATAGTTGCTGGATATCACTACAGAAAGCTAGAGGAGTTTTGGAATAGCTTGATTGATTTGACAGAGGAACCCAAGCTTTCCAGTGTCTTCTACATGGGCCCAATGTATGGCCCATTATTATTACCATTATTAGTTTCTGTTATGGTTTGAAGTAGGGATGGAGAAATAGCACCAGGTTTCAGTTCAGCCATTCTTATCTTTTGCTCTTTATATATATATATATATATATAATTTGTTTTCATTCATCTGCTGTTAAGTCCCATAACACCCCCCCTCCATACAAAATAAAAGAAAAGAAAAGAAAAGAAAAGAAAAGGTAAATACGCGCAATATCGAAATAAATTTATAAATTAAAGCGGTTTTATATTATACGCCAGATTTATTTTATAATAAAATTTTTTTACACCATTCAACTTACCATTTTACCTAAAATCCCAGTGGTAAAAAAAAATGTATTGGTTTTTTGGAGATATGCTCAGAGTGTCCTATTTTTCAAGAGCTGTGTTGGGGCAATGAGTTGTGGGTACCAACGGTATGCCGAATAAATGGAACTCAACCTATTCATGAGGTGGTGGAGCTTGGGGCCTTGTTTAGGGTAAGGCAGGCTCCTGGATCATGGTCTTTATTTATGATATCCAGAAATTTTGGGCCATAGCTTTGGGCCATCCTTGAAGCCCTCAATTGGCTTTTTTTTTTTTTTTTTGTTTACCATATGTTCAAACTCATTTATTAAAACTAAAAAATAAAAAATCTAAGAACCTATGTCCAAATTGTTTTTTTTTGTTAATAATTATCAAGTCTCATATTAGTTGAGTGAATTATAAAATAATTATAAATCTAACATAAATATTCATGTGATTTTATAAATCACAATAATTTATTCTAAATTGTTCATTGATAATCAATAACTCTATGGGTTAAAACTAAAAGGATTGTTTTATATTACATACAGCTCCTTTATTGCCCACTAAATTATTATTTTTTGCATTTATTTTTAATTCCTTCAAGTGTTAAATAATTTTTTTTAATAATAATGATCAATATATTTGATATCTATAAAAAAATGGCCAAAAAAGAAAAAAAAAACCAAGGATATCACTTGACTAGTACCGACGTCGTTTTAACACTACTGACTGATTCGAAACAAGCCGCGAAAACGAAAAAAACAAAAGTAAAAGTGATTAAAAAAAAAGAGCGGGCGCCACGTCTGCAATCCGCGTGAACGCACTCTCCACCAATAAGCTCTTACTCTCACCGCCTATATAAGCACAACCTCCATTTCTACAAGCAAGCCTTTCCTGCCATCCACCAACAAAGAGAAGAAATCGCAAAGGCGCTAGGGTTAGGGTTTTCAGTGGCATATCTCTTTTACCAATTCGTCCGGTTTTCGATTATCCACCGGTGAGATGAGTTCGACGGGAGCTGGTGGTGGTGCGTCTACAAAGGGAGGTAGGGGCAAGCCGAAGGCCTCGAAGTCTGTGTCCAGGTCGCATAAGGCTGGTCTTCAGTTCCCGGTGGGGAGGATCGCTAGATTTCTCAAGGCTGGCAAGTACGCCGAGCGTGTTGGTGCCGGAGCTCCCGTCTACCTCTCGGCTGTGCTCGAGTACCTCGCTGCTGAGGTTTGTTTATTTGGGTTTAAGTTTGGTTTGATTTTGAATGATGGACCGAAATTGCGGTTTTTTTATTTTAGAACTGTGTGGTTGGTTTCTTACGCACAATATCTAAGGGCTTTGTTTGGTTTGGTTCTGATTTATATAGTTCTGATTTGATGGGCTTCTTGGTGATCGGATTTTGTAATTCTGGCATAGGAATTGAATTTTTATTTTGATTAATTAGGTTTATCATCGACGGTTGTTCATTGGATCAGATTTCGATCAGTTTAGAAAAAATATTTACTTTTTGTTTGTTGGTCATTGATATTGATATGGCTTCTTTCATTTTATGTCATCTGTGGAATCAGATTTGTAAAATGACAAGCTTCCTGTTTTAATTTTTCGGACTGTCATCTCATTTCCATCTTTTTCATATGGAATTATTTTATTTTTGGTTTGAAATTTGACGGGACTATTATTCTGTCATGTTTGGATAAGCAGGTTTTGGAGCTTGCTGGGAACGCAGCAAGAGACAACAAGAAGAACCGTATTGTGCCGAGGCACATCCAGCTTGCTGTGAGGAATGACGAGGAGCTGAGCAAGCTATTGGGGTCTGTGACCATTGCCAACGGAGGTGTTTTACCCAACATCCACCAGACTCTTCTGCCGAAGAAGGTTGGCAAAGGCAAGGGTGATATTGGATCTGCTTCTCAAGAGTTCTAAGGACTTTCAATTCTCTTTCGTTTCATAGTGTGTAATATATACCTGCTTTGCAATTTTGTACCCGAGCTATTGGGAAATTTTCTTCTTGTTAATGAAATCAATCAAATTAGCTTTTTGATTCTCTGCGTTTGAGGCATTCTAAATATTTTTTGGATCGTTTCTTCTTTTCTCGTCCTTGTCAACTAAAGATTGTATTTGAGAGAGTTAAAAACATAAATGACATTCCACTTAGATTACAGATCCAATTTAGTGTGAGACTATTTCAGAGCATAGATATGAGTAACTTCTCCAAATCTCAATGTACGGTATATTTCAAGCTTTAGTATATGTGGGACTATATCTCAGCTTAACGGCATGGATATGCCTGCAGTTCAGCCTTCGACAATCCTTAAACTTGGAGCTTAATCCAACTATTCAAAAGGGTTCAGAAAATGGAAATTGGCATCTGCTGGATATCACAATGGGAACTAACTCATATGGAGCATGAAGGCCGATGAACATGCCCTCCCCCATCAAAGATTCAAAAGTATGTCATTGATTAATGCTTAAGCAAAGTTTTTGGCTTTTACACTCGTAATTATTTGCTTATGAATTGAGTAAGTGCGGGACTTGGATAGGCAAATGTTCATCAATAAAATGAATAGAAATCTCACCCCATCACTTTCTCGAAAGGGTTTTTTCTTTAGATAGGTTTATTGTTGCACTTGCGTGCATGGAATTACAAATTATGAAGTAAGGAACAAAAAGCTGATAGATTTTTGAATTGCGGCCGAAATGGCTCAAACAAATAAATCGAGTTCTTTTCAGACGCTGTTAATCTCTGTTTTGAATCCCGCAAATTTATCTATGGATTTAACTAGATGATTAAAAGAATTCGAGCAGACAAAAATTCAGGAAAATTGGACATGTTCAGCCCCCATGATATCTTATACCCTGCTGAGTAACTAATTAGATCACGAAGAACAACATGGCAACTAGGAATTGCAAGTTAGTAATTGGCATTTTTTCTTGAACCGCCCTCATGTTCACTCTCTTCGGGGCTCGGCGGTGACTGTTTTGAAGCCTGACCATTTACCCATCCTTCGACAGACCTAAAAGTAACAACTATGTTAGATGCCAGATGGTATGATTGGATCAATGGTCAAACAATAAAGAAGAAAGATCTAAATGCATGAACTGTGGCATTTTGCTGAAACAATGAACAGCTCTTGACTTAACGTTGCTCTCGAAAACATCGAGTCCCTTTATTTGTGCATTGAGCCCCTGGCAACTTGTATTTTTCCGGACTCTCAACAGATTCTCATACATTGCACTAGGAGGTGTGGCAAGTGATCGGTATCTTTTTACACACGGAATAGCTGAGGGAGGCCTTGCTGACAATGAAGCCATGACATAGTTTTTGTGTGCAAAGAGAGGAAGAGAACCATGCCACTATACATGTTATTTACTGAATTTCTCTGTCAATCGTAGAACAGTTAGAAATGGTACACTTGTTTCACGCAGAAGAAAATGGATTTCTCAAGTTTGATTTTCTGTACTGAATTAGCAAAAGCTGTACTTGCAGAAACCATGTCCATAGAAAAATCAGTAAGGTCATGCATTGGCATTATTGAGCACACCATAGATGTTTCAGACATCCAACAGCAACAACAGTGTTATTAATGTGGATACTCAGGAATTCAAGCTCCATTAACATTTTTCTGATTTTCATCTTGGATTGTGAAAAATTGTTATACAGAAGAACTCAGAAGGCAGAAATTCGATACTAAAATCTTTGAAAAATTTTGGGGATTCTATGTTGTGAATGATCGTGCGTCCACCTATGTTGTACTGAGAGTTATATTCTAATTCTGCCTATAAAAAAAAAAAGAAAAAGTTATATTCTAATTCTGTTAGCAATAAAATGTGGCTTTAGGACCATCATGTTATAGAAGTTGTTGCAGTTTCAGACTACTGAATTATCTTATTATGGGATAATAATAATCCTTCCATAGCATCATTTGTTCAAATATTTGTATTTTTTAGCCCTATATTTTCTAGGTATGGAAATTTTAACACTTGTTTTTAGCAGAAGGAGCCACTGAGCCCGTGCCCAACCTTTTTTCCTCTGGATTAAGGGATGAGCTTAGTTTGAAATATGATAAGACATGGATGTTTGCCCCCCAAAACACATCTAATATTACTACATATTACCACATAAATTTAGAAGCATGACGCTTGTTTTTGTGAGAAGATAACAAAGAAACAACCTAATAAAGAGAGGGTTAGATATAAAGCTTTATTCCTACTTTGCTCTGAGGGCCTCATCAGATTATTAAAAGAAGCTGATTGTAATCATTCTGTGATTGGAATTATAATCTATAAATGGCCCCTAGAATAAATCATTTCTTTTTGCAGATGGCAGTGCTTCTGTGTGATTTTTCTCCTTTTATATGCCCCTGGCCGTGCTGCTTGTGCCCATTTTCAGAGGATTTTTGCTGCACTTTCTCACTTGAGTGAGGCCACATGCGATCGTGCCTTGCAGTCCCGCGTGCGTGATTTCGCTGCCTAGCGTGAGGCCGCGATTTCCAAATGCTGCTGTATGCTTGAGGCCAGCTCCTGCGCCATCTTGAGGCCACAATTTCCAGGGATCCTTGCTCTGGTTCGTGCCTTGCCATTTCCACAATCTGTCAGGGCTGGTCACTAGGATGTGCGCCCACTACAGAAAGACTGAACCCTTTAGTGTGCAAATCCCTTTCAGCCCTCAATCTCGTTGTCCTATCTGTTGGCCATGTCCAGTTCAATTGCCCCACAATAATTAAGATTTCAGCACTATAAGGGTAGAATTGGAAGGTTAACTCTGATTTGTTTTAATTAGTGTGAGTGTGCTTGTTACCACCAGTTGCGTTACAAACTTTTTAATTGCAAAATATCAAGATTTCTCAATTGACTCTAGTACTATAATCAACTGCATAATCAAATACTTAATTCATTTATGGATAAATAATTTATTCACTTTAGCAACATCGTGCATTTTTGACACTTTATCACATCTCCCAATTAACTTTTCGCTAGTCTCTAGCAAATAATGTGATTAAAGAATGAAGGATCTAAGAGTGAACCACTGAACTTAAAAATCTTTACAAAAGATCAAATCATATTTGAAGTCTTAGGCATAGAATGTAATCAGGTAAGATTATAGCTCAACACAATGGCTTATAAAATTCTCAAGAACTCAAACAAGGGAAATGTATTTAAGCTGCAAATCTTTGAGTGCATCAAGTGTGTGAGCAGATTGGCATTTGTTGGTTTCAAGATTTCTCACAATAGTTTCAGCTTATCAACTTTTTCAAGAAAAACCAAAAGGTCTTTACTCTAATTCAAAACCATTACATTGGTGGCTTTCACTCTATCATACTTTGAAAGAGACCCCCCTTTTTTTCCTTAAAAAGAATTCCGGTGATAGGCAGACTTTTCCAATGTACTTGCACCAATTGTTTTCCTTGATCTCTGGCCTGTCCCTTTTCTCAAGTATTTTTACCTCCAGTTGTTCATCTTTTTATTTATTTATTTTATTTTCATTTTAGGTGGAGTATCTCTTTCACTTTTCCTAGGCCATTAAGATATGGTTCATGATAATTCTTGTTAGTTTCTTAGATGAAAACCATTGATTGACATCAAACAAACAACAAAATATCTGCTTGTGTTTATTAATGTCATCAATCAATAGCTTTGAAATACATTGCCTAAGTTTGAGTTACTATGACTATCATAAGATCCCATGTTGAACTTAAATCTATTCCAGTGGGAATTAGTGTAGCCCAAGACTGCAACTATCTGATTTTAGGTAGAGAAGTGTGAAAACAGTAACTTGGCAGCAGGAAAAAAAAAAGATCCCACAATTATAAATCCTGAGAGACTAAGTGATGAAAAACTCTCTTTACCCCCAACTAAAAATGGGCAGTGTCCTCACTGCAAAACATGAATAAACAAGGCATGAAAGAGAATAGGGTTGAAGGAAATATCTGAGATGGTTGAAGGGATCATGAAAGTAAAAGTGAAACCAGAAAAGAAAAGAAGAAGAAGAAACAAACAGTGCTAAACTCGAAAAGATAGAATGAAGAAAAAGAAAAGAGAAGAAAAAGAAAAGAAGAAGAAGGAAGGAACAGAACATAGAAGTGTAATAAAGAACAAAAAAAAAAAAGAAAAGAAAAAAAAAGAAAAGAAATTAAAGCAAAACAGAAATGAACTAATGATCATTAGAATAAGTAGGATCTTGCAAAGGAATGGAATTATCCTCAGGTAAAAGTTTTGCCAAAAAAGGTTTAAGTCGTTGGCTGTCTTTTCTAAGACGTGCTTAAGCTCCCTATTAGCTAATTTAGCTTGCCCATTTGTTTGAGGGTGATATGAAGTGGAAACCTTATAGTGTATACCATATTTTTTCATGAGGGTAGCAAAGGGTTTGTTGCAAAAATGGGTTCCATTATCACTAATGATAGCTCTAGGCATGCAAATTTAGCAAAAAACTTTTTTTTTAAGAACTTAAGCACTACCTTATGATCATTTGTTTTACATGGAACGAATTCAACCCACTTAGAAACATAATCAACAGCCACTAGGATATATAAATAACCAAAAGAAGATGGAAATGGCCCCATAAAATCGATCCCCCACCAATCAAAAATCTCAATGACCAAAATGGGTTGTAAAGACATCATATTTCTCTTAGTGATTGTGCCTAATTTTTGACATAGCTCACAAGTCTTGCAAAAATTATATGCATCTTTAAAGATATGAGGCCAATAAATCCACTTTGTAAAATTTTTGCAACATTTTATGTGTAGAAAAATGTCCCCCACATGCCTTAGTATGACAAGAGGAAAGAACAGCTTGTATTTCATGATCATGCACACACTTCCCTATGATTTGGTTAGAACAATATTTAAAAAAGTAGGAATCATCAAAGAAGAATGACTTTACCTCATGCATGAATTTTCGTAAGTCACGAGCACTCCAATGAGGTGGGGTTTGTCTTGTCACCAAGAAATTAACAATATCAGTAAATCACGGCAAATTTTCAACTAACATTAACTACTCATCAGGAAAAGAGTTAAGGATAAGAACAATGTGCTCATTTTTAGCAAATGTAAGTCGAGACAAGTGCTTGGCAACTACGTTTTTAGCATACTTTTTGTCTTTGTTTATAAGGCCGAATTCTTGGAGAAGAAGAATCCATCGGATCAGTCGTGGTTTAGCATTCTTCTTCAACAATAGGTATTTTAACGCTGCATGGTTAGTGAAAATAACCATAGGAGAATCAATAATATAAGTTCAAAACTTGTCTAATGCAAAAACTACAACAAATAATTCTTTTTATGTGGAAGAATAATTTATTTGAGCTTCATTAAGAGTTCTACTTGCATAAGAAATGACATGTGGGAATTTATTTCTACGCTATCCAAGTACAACTCTTATGGCTACATCGCTATCATCACACATTATCTCAACGGGAATAGACCAAACAGAGGGCTGCATGATAGGGGCTATGGTAAGCAAGATTCCCAGCTCATCAAAAGCATTTTGACAAGCAGGGGTCCATTCAAAAGCATGCATAAGTAACTCATAGAAGGGCTGAGAGATAGAACTAAAATTTGAATGAACCTGCTATAGAATCCAGCATGCCCAAGAAATGATATGATTTCCTTTACTGTTTTGGGTATGGGAAGCTTGGAGATAAGCTCAATCTTAGCTTTATCAACCTCAATACCTCAGGATGAGACTATGTGACCAATAACTATGCCTTGTTGGATCATGAAGTGACACTTTTTCCAATTGAGACGCAAATGCTTCTCTTTACACTTGGCTAAAACAACTTGTAAGTTAGTCAAACATGCATCAAAAGAACTACAAATACTGAAAAATAATCCATGAATACTTCCAAAATGTTTTCAATCATGTCATTGAAAATACTAAGCATACATCTTTGAAAAGTAGTTGCTGCATTACATAGTCCAAAAGGCATTCTCTTCTAAATGCAAAAGTTCCAAACGGGCAAGTAAAATTGGTTTTCTCTTCATCCTCAGGTGCTTTTTCTATTTGGTAGTAACCAAAAAATCCATCAAGAAAATAATAAAAATCATGGCTAGCAACATTTTCTAAAACTTGATCAAGAAAGGGCAAAGGAAAATGGTCTTCCCTAATGGCGGCATTCAACTTTATATAATTTATGCACATGCGCCAGCTAGTAGAAATCCTAGTAGGGATCAATACATTTTGCTCATTTTTCATAATGGTAGGCCTAGATCTTTTTGGAACTACATGAATGTGGCTTACCCACTTGTAGTCTACAATAGGGTTGATAATTCCTACATCAAATAGTTTCAAAACTTCTATTTTTACTACCTCCTTCATTGTAGTCTCATTTGCTTGACCTTGCATAAACTGCTGCAAGGTGTTTGTCGTTTGCTGCACCATATCCTCAAGTCCATTTTTTTGCATTGGAGGTGCATGAATTGTGAGTTGAGAGGGTCCCGGAGCCAAGGTTACGGGAGCTACATGATGGTCACTCCTCCAACTGAAATTTGGGTGGCTCCTCCATCCTGAATTGTAAGAATTAGAGTAAGGACCAGAATATAGTTTATGTATCATGTTTATAGCATTAGATTGGTCCAACAATACTTTTTTGAAAGCAGGGATCGTGGGACATTCATTAGTTGAATACCCATGATCCTCACATATGCTACAGTTCTCAGGAATTTTAGGGACAAAATGCACTTCATTTACTTTTTTCAATTCCATGACTTCTATATTTCTGAACAACAAGGTTAACTTAGCACGCAAATCATCATCTTCCTTTGAAGTATATTTTCCATGAGCAGACTAAACTTGCCTAGACTTATTATGCACATCAGCTATGTCTCATGATTGAGCATTTTCAGCAAGGTAATCAAAATATTCGAATGATTCCTTAGGCTCTTTGTAAAAAAATTCTCCATTACACATGGTTTGTACAAGTTGACACATTTTAGGTGTCAAACTTTAATAAAAAAAAACTTGTCATTCCCCAATTTTTATAACTATGATGAGGACAAGCATTTAAAAGATCCTTAAACCTTTCACAGCTTTGATAAAAAGTTTCAGGATCTTTTTGGAAAAAGTTCATGATTTGCCTTTTAAGTGCATTTTTCCTATGTATTGAAAAGAATTTGTTCAAGAATTCAGTTTATATTTCCTACCATGTGCCTATGGTTCTAGGTCTTAATGAATTTAGCCACGTTTTAGCTTCATCTTTCAAGAAAAATGGAAACAACTTTAGTCTAATAACCTCTTTAGTATAGGTCCGGTCCATAAATGTAGAACAAACCTCTTCAAACTCTTTGATATGTAGGTAATCTCGGATTCCATTCCATGAAAATATGGAATCAATGGGATCATTCTAGGTTTGAAATTAAAGTTGTTTGCATTCAAAGGTTGGATTATGCATGAGGGTGTGCTAGTTCTGACAGGTTGTAAATAATCTCTAAGTGTCCTATTCTGATTTGCCATTTCTCTATCGTGATTCTCATTTTCACCCATGGTGCTATGAGTGTCAGAAGAAAATTTAAGAGAAAGGGATGTAGAGTTAAAAGATGATAGTGATTCTGTCCTAACCAATCGAGAAGTTTGGTCTTTAGTCCAACCAGTCGTACAAACAAGAGCAGCAAATAAAAGAAAATGAAAACAAATAGAAAAAAAGTCACCCGAGCCGTGAAGAGGTTCACAGCACTACAAACGTCCTTTCGGCAGTAAGGGAATGCTCTAATAAACACTAATTGTCCTCGGCAATGACGCCAAAAATTTGATGGCCTTTTAAATCTATCTTCCAAGTGCAAAAACTATCAAAGTAATACATGGATGAGTTCCATGGTCATTTCCACAGGGACAACAATATTCATGTTGAGCAAGTACGTAATGTGATGCGTTTGTGTGAGGAACTTGTTTGTGAAAGTGCTATTTACACAACTAATAAGAGAAACAAGAAAAGTATGTTTATGTACTGATATGGAGTGTGTTAATGAAAAATGGTTAAAGCTCTTTTCTCTTTTTTCAAAAGAACGAATTTTTGGATGCTTGTAAATTAAAAGAAATGAGAAAAAAATGAATGCTAGGAAAACGGGTGCAAGGAAATTAAAAATTGCAGAAAAATTAACACCTAAAAGACAATACATTAACACCTAAAAGACAATACATCAAACACTTGAGCTGCAAATAGGGCCTCTTTTTGATCCAACCTTTAGTTAATTTTGGGGGTACTAAATCTCAATCACCAATCCAGTCAAGGAATCGATTCTTGGAAAATGAAAAGTTGATGTTCGGACATGCACGATTTCTCTAAAAGTCTTCACCATATCACCAACCAAAATTACAATAGCATCTGATCGAAGGAAACCTTGATAAATTCAAGCCTCTGGTGTGCCTTTATGCCTACAACAAAGCAAGAGCAAGAGAGTCCTTTGATTCTCAAATCAAAATCTGATTTGCAACAAAGTAAAGAAAAGTTTACACCAACAGAAAATTCATTAACCCAAAACCCAAATCAAACTGAGACTCTTTCCATAACTCAAGCTACGAAGTTAGCCTAACATCATCTTTTCAGAAAATAAAAATTAAAACAAATAAACTAAACCTCATAGAAGGGTTGCTAGCGCAAAAGCAAGGCTACGGTGAAAAGAAATAGTCCCAAGAAAAACTAACCCCCTTTCAGTGTGATTTTTCTTCTTTTATATGCCCTTGGCAGTGCTGCTTGTGCCAATTTTCAGAACATTTCTGCTGCACTTCTACACTTGAGGCCACATGCGATCGTGCCTTGCAGTCTCGCGTGCGTGAGTCTGCTGCCCAGTTTGAGGCCATGATGTCTAGATGTTGCAGTACGCTTGAGGCCAGCTCCTACGCCATCTTGAGGCCACGATTTCTAGGGATCCTTGCTTTGGTTCTTGCATTGCAGTTTCCACAATCTATCAGGGCTGGTCACTAGGATGTGCTCCCACCATAGAAAGAGGGAACCCTTTAGTGTACAAATCCCTTTCAGCCCTCAATCTCGTGGTTCTCTCTGTTGGCCATGTCCAGTTTAATTGCCCTACAATAATTAAGATTTCAGCACTATAAGGGTACAATTGGAAGATCAACTCCGATTTGTTTTAATTAGTTTGAGTGTGCTTGTTACAACCAGTTGCATTACAAATTTTTTAAGTGCAAAATATCAAGATTTCTCAATTGACTAGTATTATAATCTACTGCATAATTAAGTGTTTAATTCATTTTTGGTTAAATAATTTATTCACTTTAACAACTTAATCATGCAGTTTTGACACTTTATCACACCCCCAACTAGCTTTTTGCTAGTCTCTCACAAATAATGTGATTAAAGAATAAAGGATCCAAGAGCGAACCACTAAACCCAAAAATCTCTACAAAAGATCAAATCATGTTGAAGTCTTGGGCATTAGAATGTAATTTTATGATGATTCATGTAATAGTTTGGAAGTACGTCGATGCCATCTATACTACTAAACTGCCTAGTAATTTTATGATGGTTCATATAAATTAAATAAAACGTATCACATCTATCTAACATGATATGTATAACATTCTTTTTTGTAATATTTTATAGGTGTAGCATTTATGCTTTAGTACCGCTCAATTAACAACTTGGGCCCACCAAGTATCATCAACAATATGTGCATAATATATTCTTTCAATATTTCTAATCATACATACAGTTCCATTCTTTTCTTTTTTGAGGTGAAAGTGTGAAAAAATTCTTTGATAATATTCATCACTAAATTACTTTGTAAGCTTATGACGAAGGACGACTATCTATTTTGGATAAAAAAAAGTGTCGCAACCATCCTTGATACTTATCCAAACTTTGAAGTAATTGATTCCTCCTCCATCCAGCCATTCTTTGCAAAAGTCATAGGTGGAAAATGTAGATTTGACATTCTTCCTCTGTTAATTGGGTAGAGACATTTTGCAAATGCATGATCAGCTTTCAATTAAAACTAAAAAAAAAAGAAGCTCTATCAACATGCTGGGCTAGAAAAAATTAAAAAAAAATAGTAAATAAAAAATGAAACTAGGAAAATGAGAGAACAACTAATCCGCAAAGGGAGAGAAAGAAGAGAAAAAAGGAGAATGACAAAGTATAATGTGGGTGGGCCTAGGCTGGATTGGGGTATAATGGGGGTGGGGCGGGGTGTAATGCAGGTTGGGTGTCGAAGGGCAGTGCCCTGTCGCCCAACCCTATCATTTTGGATAATGACTCAAATTTGGTTAGACCTTCCCTTGTGGCGTTACACATAGTATCGGAGTTTATCCTGACCATATGTATTGTGAATTTAATGGGAGAAAATTGTAATATCTCATACTGACTAATAAGTGTAGGTGGTGTTCAGGATCTCACAATATTACTTGGGAGGGAGTAGTTCTTGCTCTTTATAATAATTTCAATGTAGCTCCAATTGTACCATTAACTTGGAGTTTCTTTTAGAATTTGCTCGGAGGTAGCTTAGCCTTATCGTGAGAATTACATTTTAACTATCAATATCAATTTAGCCAATTGGAAAGCAATACTCATATTTCTAATCCTCCAATTTATCAACAAAAGAACTATATATTTTTTAACTACTCCAAAATGAAAAAAAGGAAGGATGATTATTGGATTTTTTACTGATCTGGGTCTAGTATGATAGACCCTATATTTTCTGTTTCTTCGATGGGAGGGAAAAGTGTCAAATATTGATAGACTTTATAAATTATTACTATATAATAACTTTGATATATTATAACATGTCAGATAAATTTGTAAAATTTTAATAATAATTTTTTTAGGTATCTAGCATTTTTCTTTTGAGAATTTAATTATTTGTAGCGAGAGGCCGGTAATGTCTAGATGTTGGCTACCAATGTTTTATATTTTAAGGCCTCCACTTTACAATTTGTGCATGCAAAGTATCATTGACACATGCATATCACATACCATCGTATAGTTCTATTCTTTTCTTCCATGAGATGAAAGAGTGAACAAAAAGCTCTAAGAATGGTTTGGGTAATGAGATGAGTTGGGAATTATATAAATAGTAATGAAATAATTTGTGAATAGTAATTAAGATGTTTTATTAGATTTTGAGAAAGGAGAAAAAATTGAATAAAAATATTATGAAATTAAAATATTGTTAGAATATAATTTTTTAATATAATGTTTTTTGAATTTGAAAAAGTTGAATTGTTTTGTTTGGAATTTTGGAAAAATTGTAATGATTAATTAATGATTAGATGTAAAAGTTGAAGATTGAAAATTAAAAAATATTTGTGTTTGTAATGATTAGATAATGATTAAATGAAAAAGTTGAAGATCTGAAATTGAAAAGTGTTTGTATTTGTGTGATATTTGAAAAGAAATTATGAGAAATTTTGAAATAAGATGAGATGAGATCATCTCACTTCTCAATTGTACAACTCCATTCTTTTCTTCGATGAGAAAAAAGAGTGAAAAAAGCTTTACTCCAAGAATCTTTTAGTGCTTTGGTTAATCCCATCGAAAGGAAAGTACTAAAAAAAGGCAGATCTAATACATACTTTTTTATTATATAAAACATTTTCTAAATGTTTGGATTTTTATTTGTATAGTACTTTACGTGGCCAATAAGACAATAAATGATGCTCGTGAAGTCTTCTTTATATTATATATATATATCATGATTCATTTTAATCATTACAAACTTTTATTTTACAAATCATATGGATGAAAGCTAAAGTGGGGCTGATTACTCTCCCCCAATCTTCCTGTTTATAATGACCAGCTGTTTGTTCATTTGTTTTTTTTTTTGTCTTTTTATTTATTAGGAATGCATTTTAGCAGAAGGGAAGACAACAAGAGCTAGTTTAGAATATGATTACTAGAAAACAAACTAGCCATCCATTGGATCTATAGTTTTTGGAAAGAGTTGATCAGAGGTCCATCGAATCTGAAAATCTGATCCCAAATTTCAGGTAAGAATAATTTAGACATGGGTATACCAACATCGTGCATTTATATATATATGTAATAGGTTTGCAAACTTGCAGTCATTATTAATTTAAATAATTTATCTCTCCTTTTCAAAATATTTATTATTAGTTATGTGTGAAATATAGAGAGGCCAGGGAGCAATGGAGATTCAACATTTCAGCCACCATCATCCATTGACGTTAACCCCCATCATCCAAGGTGGTTATGGTCTCTGTCAAATATGCTCCAACATATTTGTAACCAATTCTTATTGTTACGAATGCAAAGAGTGCAGTTTCTACATACATAAATCATGTGTTGAATATCCCTGTGAGTTGCAGCACCCCTTACATCCCAAACATCTTCTTCTCCTCGAACTACATACTATGGAACCATGCGCTAATTGCAAGTCCCAGAAGTTTGGCTTTAAATATAAGTGTCCTCCTTGTCATGAGTTTTATCTTTGTCCTAAATGTGCATTTCTACCACTCACCAAAAACGCTGAAAATCATGACCACCCATTGAACCTTTTGCAGAAATTATTGCCATTCACGTGTGATCATTGTTTGAAGAAAGGCAATAGCATGCCTTACTTTTGTCCCACCTGTTTATTTATGGTCCACCTAGAATGTACATCTTAACCATTGACTACACTACCATCAAGCATACGAGTTGAAACTCATGACCATCGATTGACCCTTGTGCAAAGATTTATGATCTCCCTCACTTGCGATGCTTGTGGGAATGAAATTAAGGTAGGTTTTACTTGTGTGCCACTTGTTCATTTGTGGCCCACGCAGATTGTGTCCTTTTATCATCAATCATCAAAGTAATAAGGCACAAGCACCCTCTCAATCTCATCTCTCTCTTCCTGCTGACCAATCCAAACGTAGAGTGTGCCAACTATGTGCTAAGACGGTGGACACGAATTATTGGGCTTATTGTTGCTCAAGTCAAGATTTTATTGCTCACCTTCATTGTGCTACAAGCAAGGAAGAGAAAGATAAAACATTTGTGCTGAACTCTAAAGATGAAGAATCCATTGGGTCATCAACTACAAGCATGTTGAAACATGAAGAAGATCATCCTTATAAATCTATCGACTTGACAGAAATCAAGCATTTGAGTCACGAGCATTACTTAAAACTTACTGATGAGTTTGGAATTGACAAAAAGTGTGATGCATGCATAAGGTCTGTCTTTCCTCCATTTTATGCACGTGCTCAATGTGGATTTTTTCTTCACAAATTGTGTGCTGAATTACCAAAAAAATTGCAACATTCACTTCATCAACACCTCCTCAAATTGATCTTCTTGAGAGAACAAAAGCCTTTTAGGTGTGATGGTTGTTGGCATCCGTGTAATGGCTTCAATTATCGTTGTGACGAATGCAACTTTGACCTTGATGTCCTGTGCAGTTTAATCCCTGATATCCTTATAGATCCTAGTCCCGAACAACACCAACTAATTCTTGCTAGGTCATCTGAAAACAAAATGTGTAGTTCTTGTGGATCACATAGAAAACACAAATTTAGTTGTGTTGATTGTGAATTCACTCTTGACTTCAAGTGTTTGACACTACCACATATGACAAACTACAAGGAACATGATCATCCATTCATACTTTGTTATACTTCAGAAGATAACTCTGGTGAATATTACTGTGATATTTGTGAAGGCACACGAGATCCAAAGTGTCGGTTTTATTATTGTGCTGATTGTAGTTATCCAGCTCATCCTGAATGTATTCTCGAAAAATATCCAAATCTCAAGTATGAAAGAACTTTCAAATATAATATTCACCAGCATCCTCTTGCTTTGGTTCAGAAGACTTCTCGATGCTTGAAATGTGGTGATCTTGCTGATTTCAAAGATTTAGCTTATGGATGTGCCGAGTGTAATTTCATTGTTCACCCATGGTGCGTATAGTGAAATTGAGAGAAAGACATATTTGACATTTACATGTAATAGAAATTACTTGGAGAATTATTGTAAGGATCACTTCATGTGTATCCACTAATTTCTTGTTGAACAGAAATTAAACTTGATTTTAATATATGGTTACTTGTTTTGTTTAATAAATATTTCGTGGTTATTAAAAGAAGAAAAGAAGTGTAGGTGGTTGAATTAAAATTAATTATATATTTATGATGAGTGAAGATGTAATTACATTGAATTAACAGGATTGATTAGGCCATATATACTCTTGTAAGTACGTACATACGTCAATAATCTCATATAAATATAAATATAAATATATATTTTTATGTTCCTAATTAACATCACCATCCATCCAGCTACATATAATTTGTGTATATATAGACATTAATTGATCATATTAGTAGGTAGCTACTATTTTATGGGTTACTACAAAATACTTAACAACATGTTAGCAACCCCTTTTCCATATAAATGATAAGTAGATTAGATGTTTATGCAAATTCATTGAGGCTGAAGTTAATTGGAGATCCATAATCAACTGATAACATATATAAAATTAATTAAGGAAATCACCACCACATTTAACATGAAAATTAATTTGCACATAGCAATTTTGCTAAGATATTCAAGAACTCATGACTTTTGTATCCAACTTACTTTGCTATTTATTACCCATTACTTAAGTTATGGATGATCAATAATCCCGACCCTAATTACAAAATCACCTGAATTTAATTGAAGAAGTCACTCCCTGCCATTTTTCCATGTTTAACTTAATTCCAACATCTACACCTATTTACTTGAATTAAACCCATAACACTACCCATTAAAATATTGTGGTGATCATATGCATGAGTACTTCTACGTGAGTGTGGCGTTGATGGGAGTTAGGCTAGTTATGTACATCTTTGTAGAATCGTCACTATTTACAATTAGCAGAGTTAATATTAGAAGTCCAGAGTTATTCTGAACATTTTTCGAACCATGTCATGTTTCTTAATTTTGTTGCCAATGGTTCAAGAACTTATAATGCTTGTTATTAATTTCCCAATTTAATGAGGAGTGAACATACTGCTTTTTTCCCTTGTAAGCGTGAAATTGTTGTAGGAAATGAGTGGTGAACATTCTTATGTTGTGTCCAGAGGACTAAGGGTCACACTCCATGTGACAGATGCTGCTCTTATGCTAGCCTATCCTTTGAATGTGTCAAGTGTGATTTCAATATTGATGAGTGGTGCCTACCTGAAATGGCAAAATGACATAGCAGGTGGCCACCATGTGACAATGCTCATCTCTCTAATTAATTGAAAAATTTTGAGGTTCTAATGAATATTTGGATGTATACAGGGATTTCTCATCATAGTGCTCTGAATCAGATCCAGATGACTAATCAGGCTGTAAACCACCAGCATGTTCAGCATTTTCAATCATCATGTAATGCATTGGTGTCAATTGAGAAGTCCAGCTCCTTTAAGCTAGATACTCAGACTCGCTCCAGATCCATTAAACAAGAGAGTTTCTCGATTCTACTAGGTGTTTCCTTGTAACTACTTTGCTTACACCACTACTTTAGTCGGCTCTGTTTTTGCATAACATGTTGCCGATGAAAGTTTCTAAGATGAAGAACTACCCTCCATCTAGGACACGTGGTAATTCTTGCAATAACTTGGACTTTGAATGCGCCTTGTTCCTTATCGTTGAGTCAAATGAGCAGTTAATTTGTACTGGCTTCTTTAGATTCTCGTAACTTTAATAATGTATTCAAACCTCACCCTATTAGTGGTCTTGACTTCTTGTTCCTTTGTTTGGTGTAACTAGTTTTTACAACATCCTTGTAAGGGCAAAATGATTAACTAGACAGACATTTTTCCTTTTCAGTTGAACATGATTTTTAAGGATCTATTTAAGAAATTACCTTCTTTTTATTTTTCTTTTATCAATCCCAAAAAGTTATATTTCAGATTGTTGTTCATACCTCACAAACCACTTTTACAGGTTGTCAAATCTATTGAAGTTTGATTTCAAAGCTAGAATCTTTTCCACTTGTCGCTAACAATTGGCAAGTGTTCATTTTCCACGTTCAATGTCGAATACATCTTAGTGGAATGACTTCAACTTCAAACAAAAACGCTTCAAATTTTGCCCAAATTTTTTTTTATTGACTTAGTATATGATAATTTCAAGATATAGATTTGTTGTCAATTTTCTTATTGACAGACTTGGGATCTCTTTAATAAAAATAAAATATTTTGCGATGGATTGTTATAATTATAGCTGCTTGGATAATTTAAACTTTCGTCAATCTTCATGAATTATTTTTCAAAATTCCTTGGAAAGGAGCAAGATTTGATAAAAATAATCTAAAATCATTGTAAAGTAAAATTGCACAAATAATTACAAGTTCAACAATTTCAATTCAATTGCACTGTGCCCTCGAGTTTTCGCAATCCTTCTATGTGCCATCAGCTCTCTAGCTAGCTTGCTTCTTGCCATTTACCAACCCTAGCATATATATTGGAAAGGAGAACATAAACTCCGCTACCTCGACGTTCCATCTCTGTTATACGGCTTCTCAGTTGATCAGCTAGATTCACATTTCCATAAATGTCACAACCATTTTGGTTGTGATTTTGTTGGGTTGGCATTTTCTTCACTCCCCTCTTTGCCTCTTCAAAGTAGCTTGCTCGGATCAAGAGATCAACCACTACTGTTGGCTCTATGTTGTAATCATCTGCTATTGAAGTGAAGTGTCTTTGACCTTTTTCTACCAACCTAAGATGGCTACATGTAGATAGAACCCCAATGTATATGATCTCGTTTGGGATTACATTAGGATCCTCTTGCATTCTCTTGAAAGTACTTAGAGCTTCCTTCGCATACCCGTGCATACCTAAACCTCATCCATGCAATCGCATCTTTCTGTTGCAATGCAAAAAAGATCTTATACGAACTTCTTGCATCTCTAACTTTGGCATACACGTCTACCAAGGTAGTTCCAACTGTAATATCCTTGACAATGTTGGTCTTCAATACAAATGAATGAATATTTTATCCCAATGCCAAAGTCCAGAATTGAGCACAGACACCTATGACACTAAAAAATGTAGTTGCGTTTGGCTGAAAACCCATCAATCATCATGTCACAAAACAGACATAGTGCCTCCTCAACCCTGCCATACTGATTATAAGCACCAACCAAGGTTTTTTGAGGCATTTTGTTGAACAATTTCCTTGCGTATCCCAAGCTACCACATTTTGCATCCATATCCATAATGGCAGTTGCAAGTATCATGTTGAAATTCTACTCTGATTCAAAGAGATCATATCCCAGTTGGTAGACACGACTTTGTACCCATTTTCCAGAATCTATATCTCTACTATGAGAGCATGCAACTAATACATTAACCAAGGTTATTTCATTAGGCTCTACATCCCAAAACTCCATGTCATTGTCTTTATAAACCTCTATTGCCTTCCTTGGCCAACCGTTATTAACATATCCAAAAACCAAACTAGTCCAAGCTACGACATTCCACTTAGGAATAGCATCAAACACTTTCAATCTTGCAACCATATTTGCACAGGATACATACATAGTTAGTAAACTATAGGACGTATACACATCTAATTCAAACCTAGTTTTCAAAATTTGACAATGAATGCATTTCCCGTGATGTGGATTTGTAACTACTGAACATGTTTTGAGCACAAAAGGGAACGTAAAATGGTCCGGCAAGTAACCTCTTCACTGCATTTCTTTATAAATATACATGGCCTCATCTAGGTTGTTGCTATTTGAGTAAGCTTTGATAATAGAGTTCCAAATGTATGCACTAGGCACTTCAATTTGGCTAAAAATAGACTCCACAAAATTGAAGTCTCCAGCTTTGTTATTTGCACAAAAATCAATAAGCCTGCTCAAGGATATCACATATTTTATCACTGATGTATTGTTCATCAGCCCATGTACTTGTCTAAACTTAGTCATCATTTTGCCTTTGTCTAACAAAGGTAGGATGGCATTGTAGTGTTTCATCATGGGCTCTTTTGTTTCAACTCAACCACCACAAATGGCAATAGGATATGTAGAAATGGGATTATTTGTTTAGAAAACCTGTAACATACGACAACCATTGTTTGATTCCCTCTCTTCTTTGGTACCATGACTGAATTGTTGGCTTATGGCAGCCATTGTTTGACTCCAAATTGAACACGTCGAACATCCGCTCCCTTCTATATATCTTCTATACCTCTGTAATTTTGAAACACAACAACCAACTCTCACAGCACTGTAGCCTTTCCTTCCTCAAACCGAGACATCACAGATTTTCAAGCCAAGCCACCTTGTCAGCAGACACCCAAAAACAGCCAGCCATTCACTCTCTTCACCGTCGCACGATTCCGATAAGCTCAAGCTAAAATCACTCTCATTTCCCCTTTGCCGTTGTGTTTCTCTGTTAACGGTACCGAAATCCCTCTCTCACTCCAGTGTTCCACCATAACGCACAGAGGATGTTCGTTAGTCCTCACAGTAGCTTAGACACCCCATATCCGTGGCATCTTCTCTCTCGGTAAGTCTCTATTGCACAATCTTGCACCTCCAATGATTTTCATTTCTCTTCTCTGTCAACCTTATGCCTAACAAGTCTGAAATTCTTTTCACTCTTCCTCCCTTGAAGCTTTCATCGCCGTCGATTTTGGCCAGCCACCACACCGCTTCCGCCACCCTCTACCCCTCTCTTGGTAAGGCTCTCTCTCTCTCTCTCTCTCTCTCTCTCTCTCTCTCTCTCTCTCTCTCTCTCCCCTATCTTTCTTTACAGTTGCCTGATCCAAGCCCTCAAGCTAGAGCAGCACTTTGAATTGTCTCTCAATTTCTCTTTCTCTTTCTCTCATTTTTCTCTCTCACAGTCACGTTAGCTGTTCCTCTCTCTTCATTCTCTCGACACCGACCTCTACGTAACTGTTTCTTGGTCCCTTTTGCTTTCTCCAGGCATATTATTCATTTCAAAGTGATACTAGGCCTTTAGGCCATTAACTCATTTAGTCAAGTGTACAAGACCATTACTCAAAATGCCCTCTAATATTTAATTTGGGCTTGGACTCATTTTACGTTGGACTTGCCTTAAGTTGGCCATATTCATTGTGGGCCTTGTTCTTACTCTCAGAAAATTATATTTGCTTAGATAATATTTTTTTATTACTAAGTATTATTTTTTTCTGAAGGATGAGTGAATATTAGTATATTACAGGTGATTTCCTATATTCTTTTGACTCTTCACATGCAAGGTTGTAAGAGATCAAGCCATTATTCTACGTTCTCACCATTAAAAGTTTTGAAAATCAATAACATTTTGGCCCAGCTTCTCTTATTTACCCAAAAAGGAAAATAATAACCTTAAAAAAGAGAAGAGAGAACAAGAAGAGGAGGAAGAGAAGCACTGTCTTGGTTCCCCTCAACCAAAATTAGTATAGAGTTGTTGTGAGTATTGATCTCTGCTTATATGTTATTTGTCTATAATTTATTTTATTGTTTTTCTACAAAATAACTATTGATAGTTATATATCTTTCCATATACTTAGCCTCTAGAAAATCAGCAATCACTTTAATTCTAGGCATTAGTCTAATTAGTCCACTTACCATATGTACATGTTTCTATACTTAGTCTCTTGTAAGTCTATTTATTTGTAAAGATGTAAACAAATCATTATATAGATAAAATAACATTCTTATTCTTCTTCTCAGTTTTTAACATAGTATCAATTTTTAACATGATATTAGCCTAATCGATCCCTACCCTCTGCTCATATGGCCAATCCTTCCATTCCTGTCCTTGGTCTGTCGCCGGAGTTGTACCAAAAACTTCTCTCCTTGCTCACATTGTCGTTCTCATCCCATCCTTCAGCTCACTTAGTCGGTAACATTTCCTCTGCCCTCTCTATTTTTTCCTTCGATTGGCACCACCACTGGGTGGTGGATAGTGGCGCCAACTACCATATGTGCCACCGACAGGAATCGTTTGCTGATTTGAGGAGCCTTGACTCCTAGCAGCTTATTTAGCTACCCATTGGGCAGCATGTTCCCGTCGAAGGGACAGGAATTTGGTCCTCTCCCCTTCCCTCATTTTATCTTAAGTTTATTTTGTTCCCAAATTCTCCTTCAATCTTTTATTTGTTCCCCAACTTACCCTTCAGACCCCTAGTGTTATTTTATTCTCTTCTACCACTTGTTTGTTTTAGGACCCATAATCGATGAGGCTGATTGGAGGGGGTGATCTCTGCATGGGCTCTATGTGAACCGACCTGAATCTTCTATTGCATTAGCTGCACAACCCAATGCTAATAAAACCTTATGGTATTAACGTCTACGTCATTCTTCTAGTTTTACAATTCCTAATCTTTTTAATTCTCCTTGTATTCTCTCTAATTGAGACATTTGTGCTTGTTCTAAGCACACAAGATTGTCTTTTTCTGCTCTTGCTAATAAAAGGGTTTCTCATTTTAATCGTATATTTTGTGATATTTGGAGTGGTTATCATATAACTTTTTTGTGTGAGGCTCATTATTTCCTCACAATTATTAATGATTTTTCACGCACTACTTGGATATATTTTATGCATTTTAAATCTGAAGCATATACTCATTTAACACATTGTTTTGTTCTTATCCAAAATCAATTTAGCACTATTATTAAAATCATTAGAGCTGATAATGGACAAGAATTTTTTGCTCATCAATTTCAAACATACCTCCATAACTACAGTATCATTCATGAACGTACCTGTGTTGAAACTCCTAAACAAAATGGCTTTGTGGAGCGTAAACACAGGCATCTTTTGAATGTTGCTCGCAGTCTTCATTTTCAAGCACACTTACCTTTAAAATTTTGGGGTGATTGTGTTCTTACCGTTGTATATCTCATCAATCGTACTCCTAGTCGCATTCTTTAAAATAAATCACCTGTTAAAACTCTCTTTGATAAAACACCTAGCTACAATCACCTTCGTGTGTTCGGGTGCCTTTGTTATGCTTAAGCTCTTCATGTTCATTGATAAATTTTCTCCTCATGCCACTAAATGTGTTTTTCTTGGCTACCCAAGTACTCATAAAGCATACAAACTATACGATTTTGACACTCAATCCATTTTTTATTCTTGCGAGGTCACTTTCAAGAACAATACTTCCCTTTCTAGTATCTTCCTGATTCTTCTTCTTCTTCTCATCCCTTCATTCCTCTTCTTGTTCCTGAACTTATAGTGTCTTTTCCATCCCATGACTCTCTCGACACCTCTCTCTCACCACCTCCATCTCCACTAGTTCCTCATCCTCGCCGCACCATTACTCGGCCTACCTACCTTCATGACTATATCTGTCCAACCTTACATAAGGAGCCCACGACATCATGGTACTGCTCACACTTTATTTACTTTTCTTTCATATTCCCATTTTTTTTCCCTCTCACCTCACTTATTTAACTGCTCTCACCACTTGCATTGATCCATCATGTTACTATGATGCAATTTGTCATTCTCTTTGGCATGGGGCAGTGCCTGTTAAAATTTGTGCCATAGAGGGTAATTCGACTTAGACCCTTGAGGCACTTCCTTCTAGTAAGAAACTCATTGGCTGTAAATGGGTTTTCAAAACTAAGCTCAAGGCTGACGGTTCCATTGAGAGGTACAAACTCGGTCAGTTGCTAATGGCTACACTTAGGTTGAAAGCCTTGACTATCATGAGACATTTGGTTTGGTTGCCAAAATGACCATTGGCCGCTACTTGTTGGCAGTTGTTGCCACAAAAAATTGAATCATTCATCAACTTGACATCAACAACGCCTTTTTGCACAACGACCTTGATGAAGAAGTCTACATGACTCCACCACCTGGATACTGCATTAAGGGGGAGACCTATGTGATGTGAACCTGTGGGATCGAAATCTCTTGAACCCACAATCAAATTAAAACTTATCCAAGAAAGCCAAGACGGTCTAGACCCATTGAAATATTATTTCAAGAACCTAGATTCGGTAAAAAAGCCACAAGGGTTTGCCTTCAATAAATTCTTAGTTCAATCAAGAACAAGTAGTGAAAACTGAAAATTCTCTATATAGAAAACTTCATTCATGTTCAACTCCTTTCAAAATGTGGCTACAAGTCTTTTTAAAGCTCTCCATGAAACCCTAGGGCCGAATAAGGCCTACATCAATTAAAAGATATAAGCTAAACATCTTCAAGGCCAAAACATCCTAAACTACTTGCATATAGCTAATAAAAGATGTCAACTTAATGATTAAGTAGGACCAAATGCTTACAACCATTGAAACATAAAATAGGCTCACATGCCTATACTTGATAAAATAAAAAGTCTACACTAAACCACTAGGCGATACTGCCTCCCTCTGTAGCTTGTATCACATGGATTAAAGTTGGTTCTTGTTCTTTTAAGTCCATCTTGAATGTTGGGGTCTTACTTGATAAATTGCAAACTCGGCCCAAGTGGATTGTATAAATTTTTACATTACTTCCTTGATCTTCTTAACCCTTGACCTTGTGATTGGCCCATTTGGAACTTGTAAGGGATTTTTAAGACTCGGTCCACCATTGTACCTATCATTCCCCATCTTCTCAAAAGAATTCAACCTTGAATCGTCACCTACATCAAAGGAAGAAAGATAGAAAACATTAAATGTAGTAGAGACGTTATACTCACTTGGAAGATCCACTTTATAAGCATTATCATTAACTTTCTCAAGGATTTGGAAAGATCCATATCCTTGAAAATGCAATTTAGTCCTTCTATAGGCTGGGAATCTTTATTTGCATAGGTGAAGCCAAATCCAATCTCCTGACTCAAAGATGACATGCCTTCACCTTTTATTAGCTTGAGAAATAAACATTTCATTCTTCTGCACAATTTGAAGCCAAAGCCTCTTATGAATTGACTTCACCAATTCGGCCTTCCTGTGTTCATCCAAACTATTCCTTTCATCAATAGGTAAAAGGATTAAATCTAAAGGAGTAAGTGGATTAAAATCATAAACAATTTTAAAAGGAGAATAAGAAGTATTAATATGCATAGTCCTATTATATGCAAACTTTATAAATAACAAACAGTCCTCCTAAGTTTTTAAATTCTTTTGAATGACAGTGCGTAAGAGTTGAGTTAGAGTCATGTTGACTACTTCAGTTTGTCTATCAGTCTGTGGGTGACAAGTAGTGAAAAATAGAAGTTTGGTACTTAATTTTCCCACAAAACCTTCCAAAAGTAGCTAAGGAATTTAGCTTCCCTATCAAAAACAATACTCCAAGGTACACCATGGAGTCGTGCTATTTCCTTGAAAAACAAATTAGCTATATTTATGGCATCATCTGTTTTATGGCATGGAATGAAATGTGCCATTTTAGCAAATCTGTCTACTACCACAAAAATAGAATCTCTTCCATTTTTTTGTCCTAGGCAGCTCTAAAACAAAGATCATAGATATGTCCACCCATAGCTCATTAGGAACGGGTAAGGGTATATACAACCCATGTGGTAAAACCTTAGATTTGGTCTTTCTACATGTAATGCACTTACCACACATTTGAGTGATGCCTGTTCTCATCCTTGGTTAAAAGAAATGTTCATGTAAAATTTTTAAGGTTTTGCTAACACCAAAGAGTCCTATTAATCCCCCACCATATGCCTCACGCACCAATAATTCACGCATTGAACAATTTGGCACACACAATTTGATTTCTTTAAACAAATAACCTCATGCTTGTAAAACTTACCAAATGCCGCTTTATCACACGCCATATACACATAAAAAAAATCAGCGTCATTGGCATACACATCTTTCACATATTAAAATCCAAACATTTTAGCACTCATAGAAGTAAGAAGTACATACATCTGTGATAAAACACCAGCAACAATGTTCTCCCTACTTTGCTTGTAATGGATAATATAAGGAAATGTTTCAATGTATTCCATCCATCTAGCATGCCTTTTATCTAATTTACCTTGACCATTGAAATACTTCAATGATTCAAGATTGATGTGGATCACAAACTCCTTAGGCTAAAGGTAGTGCTGCCATATCTCTAGAGTGCAAACAAGAGTATAAAGTTTTTTGTTATAAATGGGGTAATTCAGGGTCGCCCCACTTAGCTTCTCACTAAAGAAGGCTAAAGGCCACATAGCCTGCATCAAAATAACTCTAGTTCCTATTCCTGAGGCATCACATTCAATTTCAAAAATTTTGCTAAAGTCAGGTAATACTAACATGGGTGCAGAACATAAAATTTCTTTAATAATAGCAAATGCATTCGCTTGAGTTGATCAATCCCCTAATGAAATCGAACATTCATTTTAATTATTTCAGTGAGTGGTGTAGCAATGGTGCTAAAATCCTTAACAAAAAGCCTATAAAGTTAGCTAAACCATGAAAACTTCTTACCTCAATGATGCCTTTAGGCATTGGCCACTCCATGATGGTATTGACTTTCTCTTCATCCACTTCAATACCTTTTGTACTAACAACATAATCAAGAAAATTAACTTTTTCCATACAAAATGCACATTTCTTAAGATTAGCATACAACTTTTCACATCTAAACACATCAAACATAGGTCTCTATTGCTCAATATGTTTATCTAAGTTCTTGGTGTACACTAAGATATCATCAAAGTACACGACTACAAATTTGCCTATGAATACACGTAATACATGGTTCATTAATCTCATGAAAGTACTAGGTGCATTTGTAAGTCCAAATAGAATAACTAACCATTCATAAAGTCTATATTTAGTCTTAAAAGTAATTTTCCATTCATCTCCCCCTTTCATTTTAATTTGATGGTATCCACTTTTAAGATCTATTTTATTGAAAATACACGAGCCATGCAATTCATCAAGCATGTCATCTAATTTAGAAATGAGATGATGATACTTTATCATAATATTGTTGATCGCTCTGCAATCAACGCACATCCTCTAAGTCCCATCATTCTTCGGCACTAGTAACATCGGTACTACATATGGGCTCATGCTCTTTCTCACGTATCCCTTGCTCATCAAATTATCAACTTGCCTTTTAAGCTCATTTTTCTCATCCGGATTACTCCTATAGGCTGGTTGGTTTGGAATAATGACTCTAGGTATGAAATCAATTTGATACTCGATACCTCTAATGGGCGACAATCCACTCAGCATCTCTTCTGGAAATACATCCTCGAATTCCTACAACAAAACAACTGGCAAACTAAGAAGAGATTGGTTAGTTTCATCAAGATTAAGATAAATTGTTTGTAAATAAGAAAAATCATCGACTGATATGCTAAGAAGGCCCTCTTAACCTCACTCTATTTTGCATAAAAACTCATCTTTGTCTTTCATTTTCTCTCCGTAGGTTCTCTTTCTTTTTTCTCTCGTGACTTTATTCTCTTTTCTTTATTTTCAGCCATCTCTCTATTTTTTTTACTCTATCTTTTTCTTGCGGTTTCGGCCTCATCCTTATTTTTATTTTTTGTCATTTTTCTTTCTTGTGTTTTGGCTTCACCATTTCTTTTTTGATCAATCTCACTTTTCAGTTTCAATTGATCCTTATAGACTTGTTTTAGGGTTAAAAGAGCAAGTTTGATTGTTTTTCCATCATTTACAAAGCTGTACCTGTTCCTAAACCCTTTATGAATCACCATCTTATCATGCCACAATCAGGCCAGCATGCATAGAAACTACATCACAAAGCACCTCATCACTATACATTCTAATGGTAAAAGCCACCAAAACCTGCTTATTGACCTTGACCTCTCCATATTTATTCAACTACTACAACTTATAAGGTCTAGGATGCTTCAGTAAAGGTAAACTCAACTTCTCAACTAGGGTGGTACTAGCTACATTGGTGAAACCTCCCCCGTCTATAATCATACTATATACTTTGTTGTTTACATAACATCTATTATGAAATATATTCTCTCTCTACTGCTCCATATCATCTACCTTAATTTGGATATTGAGAGCACGCCTGTTAATAAGAGACTCACATTTTATGAGATATTCCACTCCATCATCATCACTAGCATCGACCAACTCGGGCTTCTTATTACTATCATTCTCACTCTCAATCATCACATTATCATTGTCACGCATAATCATTACCCGCTTGTTTGTACATTGAGACGCGATGTGCCTTGAACTCGAACATTTAATATCTCTATTCCTTGAAGATTGGGAATCTGCCTTGGGTTTGTTCTTGCTAGTTCCCTAATCTTTTCCCTTAGGTGGTTCGACCTTCCCCTTTACTATAGCTTGATCATTTCTATCCCACTTTGGTTTCCATGGAGTGTTAGAAGCTGAAGTATACCTTGCTACCCCCTTTCTCTTTAACTACTTCTCCACCTTCATAGTCATGTGCATAATGTCTTTTACCTCCACATAAGGCTACAACTCAACTACATTGGCTATGTCCCTATCCAAACCACTTAAAAATCTGGCCATTATGGCCTCCCGATCCTCCTCTACATTAGCCCAAATCATAGCTACCTCCATCTCCTTATGATAATTCTCTACACTCGTAGACCCTTGTTTAAGGTTTTGTAATTTTTAGTAAAGGTCTCTATAGTAGTGGCTAGGTACAAATCTCTGTCTCATGAGAGTTTTCAACTTACCCCATGTTTTTACATTTTTCTCATGATTTATTCTCCTATTGGTCACGAATTGATCTCACCAAATAATTACATAATCAGTAAACTCAATTACTGCCAGCTTCACCTTCATCTCCTTTGAATAATAGTGACAAGCAAAAATCAACTATATTTTCTTCTTCCACTCTAAATAGACTTTAGGATCATTCCTACCTTGGAAAGATGGTATTTTAATTTTGATGCTCCCAACATTTTTATCTACCCCATCCTGATCTCATGGATTTCTCCTAGGTCCTCTTCTATGCCTACCTCCTCTAGGTCTGCCTACTCCACCCATTTAAACTTCAAATGCTATGTCTTCCTCATTCTCATCATCTCATTTATTCTCATACCCATTTTCAACTCTAAGCTCATGTCTCCTCCTATCTGACCCACCTTGTAGATTTCTAATTACTACCTCTTACTGATCCATCCTATCTTTCACCTCCCCCAACACCAAATTTAACCTTTCAAATAGTTGTTGCATAGCCTGCAATACAAAGAATGAGTTATTTGCCTCCTCCTTAAGTGTTGAGTCATTCTTATAAGACATTTTAATGCACTACAAAACAAGAATGTTAGTGATAAAACCTCATATACTCCCTCACGTGTTTACACTCAAATATTGTCACTCGACTCGTGTTTTCACTCTTTTGACGTTTTCAATACTATTCTTACCCACTCTTGCCTTTTACCTGATCTATTTTCCCTTTCAAGTTCTTTAAAAACTAGTTAAACTAAATTAAGACACAGCCTTATATTATTCCAACCAGCAATAAATTTAAGAAATAATAAAAAAATAAAATGACACAAATTTCAAAGAATTTGTACGAGGAAAAAAGCAATTAGGAAACAAGATAATAAAGATGATATATTATACCCTTTTGAAGATAAAGATCAATCAACACTAAATCACTTCAATTTTCGAATTGCAAAGTATATCAAATAGCAATTTTTGAATTTTTCTTTTTTTATTTGAATTTTTTTATACTATGCAGCAACCCTTGAATACGCTATATATATATTTTTTTAAATACATATTCGGTCACAAGCAGCAACAATAATTGCAATTTTTAGAAAAGATTGATCTGATTTAAAAAACAAGAAACATAAATAGAAGGAATCAAAGTAAAGATTACAGATCTAGAAGTTACATACCTATAAATTAAACCAAAGTTTCGTGTAATCAATTAAAGAATTTGCAGATCTGAAGTCTTGAATCAAGTACACGAGTAATCAATTGTAAAAATCATAGATCTGAATTCAAACACACAAAATTAACAAGAATGAAGAAGTAATTGCAGATCAAAATAGAGAATCCTAGAACATACCTAAGACAAAACCCAAATGCAAGAATTAAATGGATAAATTAAATCTGATTTGGAGCCTGATCTATGAATACTAAATGATGTGAATTTGTGGGATCGAAATTCCTTGAACCCATAATCAAATTAAAACTTACCCAAGAAAGCCAAGATGATCTAAACCTATTGAAATCTTGTTTCAAGAACCTAGATTCGATGAGAACGCCACAAATGACATTTAATAAGTTCTTAGTTCAATCAAAGAACAGATAGAGAAAACTGAAAATTCTCTATGAAGAAAACTTCATTCACGTCCAACTCCTTTCAAAATGAGGCTACAAGTCTTTTTAAATCTCTCCATGAAACCCTACGGCTGAATAAGGCCTACATCAATTAAAAGACATGGGTTGAACTTTTTCAAACCCAAAACATCCTAAACTACACGCCTATACCTAATAAAAGAAGTCCACTTAATGAATTAAATAGGCACAAACATTTACACCATAGAAATATAAAATAGGCCCACATGCTTATAATTAATGAAATAAAAAGTCTACACTAAACCACTAGGCTATGACACTCCCCTCTGTAGCTTGTATCACAAGAATTAAAGTTGATTTTTTTCTTTCAAGCCCATCTTGAATGTTGGGGTCTTATTTGATAAATTTGCAAACTCAGCTCAAGTGGATTGTATCAATCCTTGTATTGTTTCCTTATTTTTTTAACTCTTGACCTTGTGATTGGCCCATCTGGAACTTTCAAGGGATCCTTAAGACTCGGTCCACCATGGTGTCCATCACCTTGTTTTTCAGCTCAAAAAATCTCTCTATGGCCTCAAACAAGCCTCTTGCAATTGGTTTTTGAAACTAACCAATGTGCTTCTTGATGTAGGTTGTCATCAGTCTCAGGCTGATCATTCTTTATTCACTCTCATCACTCACACTAGCATCACTCTTGTTCTTGTTTATGTTGATGATATCTTGGTCGCTGGTAATGACATTTCTCAGATTGAGATTTTCAAAATAGTTCTCTCCACTCACTTCAAAACAAAAGACCTTGGTTCTCTAAAATTCGTTCTTGGACTCGAAGTTGCTCGTTCTCCCAAATTTATTTTCCTTAATCAGAGCAAATATGCTCTTGACATCCTTTCTGATGGTGGTCAACTTGGTGCTTGGACTACCTCTTTTCCTATGGAACAACACTTGAAGCTCAAGAATCAAGATGGCGGCCTCCTTCTTGACCCTTGCATGTATCATTGTCTAGTTGGCCGCCTCATCTATCTCACAATCACCCGACCTGACATTGTTTATGTAGTAAATATTCTTAGTTAGTTCATGCATGCTCCTCTCATTCCTCACGTGCTTGCAGCTACGCGTATTCTTTGTTACATCAAAGGCAATCCAGGCCAAGACATTTTCTTCTCTTCCTCTAGCAGTTTAGCATATACTGATTCTGATTGGGCAAGCTGCCCCACCACTCGTTGCTTCATCACAAGATAATTCATTTAGTTAGGTACTAGTCCAATCTCATGGCGTACAAAGAAATAGACTATCGTAGCTCATTCTTCCGCTGAAACTAAATATCGAGCTATGACCATCACCACTTGTGAACTCACCCGGTTGAAGCAGCTTTCACTGACCTTGGCATTCCTCATCCTGAGCCATTCACCTTACATTGTGACAATCAATCTGCTCTCTACATTGCACACAATCCTATGTTTCATGAGCGTACCAAACACATTGAGATTGATTCCCACATTATTCGTGATAAGATTCACTCGGATCTTTTCAAAACTGTTCATACTTGTTCCAATGAATAAGTTGTTGGCATCTTCACCAAAGCCTTAGGTAAGGAACTTTTTCACCATTTTTCATGCAAGTTGGCTATTATGAATCTACATGCACTAACTTGAGGGGGAGTATTGACAGTTATATATCTTTCCATATACTTAGCCTCCAGAAAATTAGCAATCACTTAATTCTAGGCATTAGTCTAATTAGTCCACTTGCCATATGTACATGTTTCTATACTTAATCTCTCGTAGGTTTATTTATTTGTAAAGATGTACACAAATCAATATATAGATGAAATAATATTCTTCTTCTTCTTAGTTTTTAACATGGTATCAGATTTAAAAATAACTATTTTGAAGAAGACTATCCCATTTTGATGCGGGGGAAGTTTGAAGGTTGCCTTATGCGAATGCAAGTGATTAAAAGCAGGTCAAACAAAGTGATAAAGGATTATGAACAATTGGATCTATATTTTTTATTGGAAGGAGACTTGTTTTGTAGATAAGAGAGAATAGTCATGGACTTTTTCAGCCATGAGCATCATTTGGTCTTCAATGAAGAGTTAAAATATAATGGTGAAAAATATTTTTGTTATGGGTGCTGGGAACTATTTTTCGGGTTCTAATTATAGTTATAGAAATTGTCACTTTGTCCTTCACAAATCATGTGTTGAATTACCTCGTCAGTTGTAGCACTCATTGCACCCAGAACATCTTCTTACTCTCATCGTTCCACTCTTCAAGCGCCAAACCAAATGTGCTGGCTACAATGCATACGTGTGGGGTTTCATCTACCATTGTTCTCAATGCAACTTTGATCTTGAACCAAAATGTGCTTCTTTACCACTTACATAAAAGCCAAAAGTCATAATCACCCTCTGACTCTCATTCGAAGATCAATGTCCTTCACTTGTGATGCTTGTGGCAAACAAGGCAAGTGCATATCTTTCTTTTGTGTCACTTGCTCATTCATGGTACACCTGCAATGTGCTCTCTTACCTTTAACTCTAAAAAATATACGTCACAAGCACCATCTTAATCTCGCGTACTCTCTCCAAGCGAATCAATCTGAAAACTATTGAATATGCCTACTTTTTGTTCGAAAGGTGGACACAAATTACAGAGTTTATGATTGCTCAATTTGTAATTTTGTTGCTCACCTTGATTGTGCAGCAAAGGAGGAAGATAGTGTTGAAATATTTGTTCAAGAATTCAAAGATGAGGAGCATGTTGAATCATTAAGTAAGCTGAAATATGAGGATTTGGGGCATGATAAATCCAAGGATTCATTAGCTTATACTGTCATAAACATCAACATAGAAGTGGATAAAAGGGAAAATGTTGTATGAATCAAACATTGCAGTCATGAACATAACTTGAAGCTAATGGATTTACTAGAGTACAATGAAAAATGTGACGAGTGTATTGAAGACATATTCCTTCTATTTTATGGTTGTCTACAATGTAGATTCTTTCTTCACAAATCTTGGATTGAATTACCTAGGGAAAAACAACCCTCACTTCATCGACATCCTCTCATCCTCTTTCCGAAGGCATATTATGTGAGTAGCTCCTTTTGGTGTGATGCTTATGGTCATAGATGTAATGGCTTCACTTACAATTGTAGCAAATGCAACTTTGACCTTGATGTCCAATGTAGCTTAATGCCAAACACCTTTACACATGATGGCCATGACCACCAGCTTTTTTCTCTCCAACATAGCTAATGATGATAAATGTAGCAGTTGTGACTCTAGAGAAAACATTTTTTGTTGTGGTGATTGTAATTTTGCAATCAATTTCAAATGCACAACACTACCAACTAACATAAGATATCGTCACTATAAACAACCTTTCATACTATCATACACTGTTGAAGATGACTTTAATGAATATTATTGTGATATTTGTAAAGAAAAAAGAGATCCAAAGCATTGGTTTTACTATTGCGAAGATCTCAAATTACCCGCTCACGCTAGCTACATTCTTGGGGATTATCCATATATTAAATTTGGGAGAACTGACACAATGGACATCCACCCACTTCCCCCAACTTTGTTTAGAGGACCAAGGATCACTCTCCATGTAACATATGTGGTCAGTCTAGGGGTGAATTCGCCTTTGAGTGAGTCAAGTGAAATTTCAGTCTTGATTGGTGGTGCATCTTGAAGTAATGAAAGAATGACATAGTTGGAATCTACCTTGTTGTGACAGTGCTGAAATTTTCAATGACATGAGTAAGATCGAGATTCCAATAAATGATTTTACTGATTTGAGGATTTCTTGTCGTTATGTTGCGATTCAAATATAAATTATTCAGTACTAGGCTATAAAAGAAAAACATGTTCAACATTCCAATGTTAAAAAGTGTACTGGGCAGATATTCCAAATACTTCTCCAGTAAAGATAAAGATGCACACTCACTCCAAGAATGTTGGTAGATCAAATAAAGCTCACGTATGATAATTAATCATTCTAATCTTTAGTTTTTTATAGTTAAGGTTATCTACATTTGGTTTAAGCACATATCCTCCATTATCACAATCATATAAGAAGCTATAAAAATCACGAAGAAGATTAATATTGCAAAGCCAACAAAACTAGAAAATACTCATTTGTCTGTATATTTTAATCTTATACATGGCTTCCAACAGTTGTTCTTCTACCTCCCAAATTGAGAGGTCTAACTCTATCTTTTGTCTCTGAGACTCTGACCAATTTGACAATTATATGTAAAAGGAACATGCTGTTGGTTGGTTATATCAATTATCATATTTTCTACGTCTAGTCTTATCCCCTTTTGTATCATTATCAAAGCATTAAATTGTAAATATTCACAAAATAATTAAAAATATTACTTCAATGGTCAAAAAAGAAAGTCCCAAACAACCTGTAACATGTGTTAAAAAAGTAAAATTGAGTAACAGTTGGGGGTTCGTGTTTAGCTGTTATCTTTCTCTTAATTGTGAAGCATTAATAGTGACCGGCCATTTCAATCGTATTTTTTGAAAAAGAAATATTTAGTTCACAAAGAATTTTATAAAATTAAATTTACAAATTCATGTAGTTTGGTGTAGTATAATAGATGGTAAAACTCTTTCTTATATAAAATAGATCTAATACATCTCATTTAACCACGTCAATTTATGAGTTCTACTTTTGTAAAACATGGTTGTGAATCTAGTATTCCTATTCTAAAATTAATCCAAGTTGAAGAGAGTGCCTCTCCAATAATCTAAATAACTTGGATATTATAATTTTCAATTGGTCAAATCAATTAGTCATATGATATTTTCTGTATCAGCTCTATCATTTGCATCCCCCATTTCATCATCATATGGCAATTTATAATAATTGTTTTAGAGTGCCTTTTAGTCTTTTTTATTTCTTTAACTTGTCCTTAGGTTAAATTTATAAGATTTGTCACATTTTAAAGTAGTTTTTCACCTTTTTTTCTATTAAATTTATTCACGTAATTAAAATGCTAACATGACACTCAATGGTCACGCCGGAACTAGCTAATTAAAAACACAATTAGCTTTAATAAGCTAAAAATGAATGTCAACATGTTACTTTAACAAAAAATAAAAAAATATTAAAATAAAAGAGAAAAGGTAAAATCAACTAACATTTAAAAAATCAACCAAAATTTGAAAAGCACAATTTTTTTAAAGAAAACTATTAAATAATAACTTAAAATTAAAAAATAAAATGAAATTAGAAAATAGGCTAAAATACTATTTTTGCACTGTTTAAACTACCAAAACAACTAATTTGTAGTGCTATAAACTATTCTCAAGATTGATGAAACATTGGATATGAAGTGAAATCTAAAATCTGAATATTACAAATTAAGTTATGTTATGTGAATGGTGTGTAATGCAAAGGCTTTCAAATAGAATGACTATATATATATATATTAATTACCAAAGCATAAAGATTTCTTGGAGTAAGCCAGGTTTGAAGCAAAGAATTTTGTCACGTTTTCAACTCAGGGAAGAAAAGAAGCCATTGATTCAATTCGATGTTGGCTTTACTTGAAGAATGATTTTTCAAGTGTTTTGGTTAATTCCATCTAATTAAAGAAAATGATTAAAAACTAGAACATATTTCTTGTTTACAACAACTTTACCAAATGTCGATCTGGATTTTTATTCCTACACAAATGATGCTTCTTGGATCCCCTATTACTGCGTATATATATATATATATATATATATATAATTTTGGATCAAACACGTAGAAGTAGTTGAATGCTATATATAAAAATAGTTAGAAAAAAAATTAGAAGATTATTATTGTCCCTTTTTATTGGGATTGCCTAGCACATAATCATTATACTTGTACTATACTAATGTCTAACTTAATCCTATTATAGACTTGTACTTAAGTGTACAATGCAATGCAATGTAGGTCTTGATTGTGCCTGGCAGGCTGGCACGCACAATGCCATGCACAGTGTGCATAACGGGTGCATGTTATTGTGCACCTGGGAGGCTTGTAGTAGCGGTCCGCGAGCAATTCATGCTGGTTATGTGTCTCTCTTTGGGTGGTTCTTCGGCATGTTGATAATGATGGTTTTCGTTTGTCATGGGGAAGACGTAGGTTGTTGGGTTCGATGATGGTGGTTGGCTTGGCTTTGATGTACTAGTGCAGGCTCACAATGGTTTTGCAAAGTTAGGCTTCGTTGTTAGGTTGGCGAATGTGGGAGGAGCATGCCATTTTTAACACTCTAATGGAAGGCCCAAACCACATAACCTATACTCCAAAAGAACTAGTCGATGATACAATTAGAACCCCATTGGAATCTTATAAAAAACAAAAACTTCTCATTTCCAAACAATGTGAGATCTCATACATCACCTACCCTTATCGTTATCTTGTGGGATATCACAATCCATTTGCAACGCCCCAATGAAAGGCCAAAATCACATTGTCTATAATCTAAAATGACTAGTAAATGATACAATTGGAGCTCCATTGGATTCTTATAAAGAGCAAAAATTTCTCATTCATATACAATGTGAGATCTCATAAACTACCTACCGTTATCCTTATCATATGTGGTATCACAATTTACCCCTTTTAAATTCCCAGTGTCCTTGTCAGGCCAGTCCATCGTAGGTGGCACGACTCAAGTCTCATATTTTTTGTTAGGATAGGCTCTGATACCATTTTGATGTAACACCCAGGCCTAGTGCCCAAGCCCGAGAATTGGCCCAGGCCCATGAGGAGCCCAGCCATGGGGCCACACGATGTCGTTCTGGGTGAGTACCCTTTCTCCTTTTCAGTTTCTTCTTCTCGAAACTCCTTCCTTCCCATTACCCCTTTTCCCCAATTCACACTTCCCATTCCTCTACCAATTACTTCAATCGGTTTCTCCCCTCCCCTCAAAGATTAATTACTCAACACATTTCCTCTTATATTTTTTAACTCCCTCGCTATGCTCATCTTCCCCCAGGTACACCTCTCTCTCTCTCTCTCTCTCTCTCTCTCTCTCTCTCTCTCTCTCTCTCTCCCCCCCCCCCCCCTTGTGATTCCTTTGTCAGCATCACTTAACAGACAATGCTATTTCTGTTTGTGAATCCCATCGCCGACAAACTCCACCATAGCACATTGTAGTCTCCACCTAGAAGTACCCCATCATGGCTTCTTCCTTTCCATCGCTGCCCAAAGCCACCTTGCTCTACCGCTTCCCCAAATCACATAGCTTATATTCCAAAAAGTCTAGTCAATAATATAATTGGAACATTATAAAGAGCAAGAACTTCTCATTCTCAAGCAATGTGAGATCTCATACACCACCTACCCTTATACTTATTATATGTGGTATCACAACTTGGCTTCTCTCAACAAGTAGGACAAGTCATTTGGCTGCTTGACCTCTCTCAACAAGCAGTGACAAGTCACTTAGCTACCTAAAGTCTCTCAGCAGGTAGGATAAGTAATTTGGCTGCTTGACCTCCCTCAACAAGCAAAACAAGTCATTTGGCTGCCCGACCTTTCTCAACAAGCTGCACAAGTTGCTTGGCCACCCAACCTTTCTCAATAGGCAGTGACAAGTCCTTGGTTGCCCAACCTCTTTCAACAGGCAGGACAAGCCACTTGGTTGGCCAACCTTTCTCGTGCACTTGGACAACAACACTAGCACAACATGTTCTCCAGCAAATGCCGAGTGAATGCACTTACGCTACAACCGCTGCCAGTGGACTACCTCCTAGAATGATCATTTGAACGATTCCCTGGCCACTTAGAGCGGGTTACTACACACAAACTCTAGTATCAATACCAAAATAAAGATACCAACAACAATTCAGATCAAGGGGCAAAAATCCGCTAATGCCATCGAAAACAAAAAATGATCAAAAGAATATACACTCTTACTAACAATAAATAGTTTCAAACAACCTATCAGGCAAACATTCATACAAGCAAACCCAAAGTCGACTTCCTTGACTTGCGGCGAACAACGACGGTGACAGTCCCTTGACTATAGCAAAGTCTATTGACTCGCGGCAAACAATGGTGATGACAGTCCCTTGATTGCTTTGACCCTCACCCATAGGTTCAAGTTAATTATTTCATAATTAAAAAAAAAAAACCCAACATTAAACATCAATATTTTCATAATTAAATATTTTTTTTTATAAATTAGAAATTTTTTATCAAGACAAGTAACAAGTAAAGCCAAGTAGACAGAATGTATATAAATATTGAACTAAGTTACAAATCAGGAACTAGAAAATGAAATAACAAAATCATAGACACTAGTTTTATTAAAGACAATAACCGAAGCTCATTGAAATAAGGTATAAGGAAAAAAAAAAAAACGTTTCATAGTTTATCCACCGAGCGTCCTTGACGTGTGAGTTGAGATTCGAGAAGTCAACAGTAAAAGGACAGACACTTGCGACTTCCACGAACAAAAAACCCAACACCAAAACCAGAGGATCAAGCCTTTGGTCCCTGTGAAACATCTCGTTAATCTTCCTTCGAGTTCAGTGAGCGTTTCTTTTTTCCAAAATTTTGAATTTTTACATTAATCGTCTCAGAGATGGCGGTGCAGTGGGTTCTGGTCTGCCACGGCCTGGTGACGCTGTTAGTGGTGATATCCTTTCTCTGCGGTCAGTGGCCTATCTTTCAGGGGACTTTCATCGAACGCATCCACTACTTCCTCACCTTCGGCGCCTACGATTACTTCCTGTACTCCCTCCCTCCCTCCCTCTCAGTCTTCTTCGCGATCTGCTTCGTCGCTATGCCCTAATTTGTCACTTCTTTGCTTTTGCATGTTGTAGGCGGTTCGTTGGGGTTGTGTTTGGCTCCAAGGGGACCAAAGCGATGCTCTCCGTGGAGTATTTCTGCTGCGACCGACCCAATCCTATACTACAGGTTTGGTAAACGAAATTCTATTAGTTCTGTGGCCACTATATGAGAGCTTGCCGAGGGCATGTGCGCCCCGGGATTAGTCGGGATGCTGTCCGGACACCCGGTGCCAATAAAGAAAAAAAACTATATGAGAGTTCATCGTCTTTTATTTCTTGGGATTAGAGTGATTATAAATTTCTTTTTGGGAGAGTGACGGGAAAGAATTGGCTTTTGATGGAAATTGAATGATGGTCGGGGAAGTGAGATTATTTTTTCTCGTCAAAATGTTTAGGCGTTTGGACGATGAATCATGGAAATGGGAAGAAAATTCCTTTTATTTTATTCTTTAATTTTGTGAACAGTCGTATCAAAAATTTGATTTTTATAAAGGGGTTTTGATGATGGAGGGAGGTTCCATTTCGACACCTCAAGAGAAGGCCAATGGCTGGAATGGGCTTGGTAGTTGGTATAGAATGGGGTGGGCGGGTAGTCTTATGAAGGGACGAACTTAAAAGAATATGTATATAGATGTGCACTCACCGAAGCTCAATTGTTATATCATGTCACTTGCGGATTTGTAAAAATTTTTGCTTACTAATGATCCAGTCTAGAAAACATTGTTCCTTTTCTTTCCCGATTAGAATTAATCTTTCGGTTATTTTTACTGCTTTGTTGCAGATCATTTATCTCGCAATAATTGGAGGAACCTATTACTTTATTGCAACGTCTTCCTTTGAATATATTCCTGGCTATTATCTAAGTGGAGTTCACAGGTATATGTTAAGGAGTCTGTAACTTAGTCTCTGGCTCTTTTATTTTAGGTTCTTTTAGTACAATTCCATATTGAGTTTTCTTATTCATGGCATGTCCTTGCAGGTACACAAGCTTGTTGGCTGTTGGTGTCGGTGTTCTGCTCTTTCTATTGACTAGCTTTTCTGATCCAGGAACTGTGAAGGCGGATAATGTTGCAAAATATATCTCTGTCTATCCATATGACGATATTATTTATTCTGAGAAAGAATGTTCAACGTGCAAAATTCCCAAGTGAGTTTATCACCCTTTTCTTGTTGGTGATGAAGTTTCTCTGGAATTCAACATGCACTTACCATTTCATTTTTTCTATTTCTTTGGCTCAGACCTGCCAGGTCCAAGCACTGTAGCGTTTGTGATCGCTGTGTTGCTCGCTTTGATCATCATTGTGGATGGATGGTTGAATTCTCAAATCTTTTCTCTTGTATAACTTGATGTTCTATGTGGTGTTACTAAAAATATTTCAATTGTTACAGAATAACTGTATAGGGGAGAGAAACACTCGCTACTTTATGGCTTTTCTTTTGTGGTGAGTACTGCATGATTTTGTGTCATTTAAGTATTTGGTTTTGTAATTTATTCTAAATCAATGAATGAGCAGTGTCTTTTGATAGTTTCAACATTATTGGATACGTGTATCAGTATACTGTTTCTGTTTGTTCTTACTTTGTTTATTTAACTTTTTGTGATCTATTTATGTAATCTATTTTTTAGTGATTTTGCAGGCATTTTCTTCTCTGCATATATGGCACAGTTGCCATTGGGTTGGTTCTTGCCGGACAATTAAAAGAATTAAGAGTTACTTATATTTTAACTGGTAAATTGATATTTGTTTGAGACATCGTCTAGTTAATGGTTTAGTTACATTTGAGGCCAAATGTAATATCCATTCCTCTATTTCTTGTTGCAGTCTATTATGGCATTGACAATTCTTTTCGTAGTTTAGCTCCCCATGTTGTACAGGTGACTGCTTTCTTTATTTTCCTTCTGTCACCCAAAGATTTCTTTTTGTCCATTTTTTTGTGTGGCAACTTAAGAATAAGTCTTGAAGTTTATCACTTTCTGATTTATTTTCTATTAATAGGCGAATAATTTGTTCTTTTGAATGTCAAAGTCCCATAGTTGAACCATTTATGTTAGATTGCACATTTCTAATTCTGTGGGGAGTATGGGCTATAACAAATGTCTATTTACCTACTCTCTTGAATTTGCTTAGTAGTTTTCTTGTGTGATGCAGTGGTTGTTGGCCTCCTACAATACTCAAATACTTCTGATGGTGTTTCTGGCAATAGTTTCACTGCTATTGGCAGGTTTCTTTGGCTACCATGCCAACCTATGCCTCACAAATACCACGACGAATGAGGTATATTTTCCCTTCTATGACTTTGCTGAAACAATTTTTTGTCTTTTCTCTTCATAATCTACACTCTACAGTGAGGAAAAGATGTTTGGGAAAGCTCATTACATTGCATTGCTGCATCAGGATGACTTTCTGAATTTTTCTCCTTTTAATTTTGTTGGTTTCTTTTGGTGGGAGAAGAGGGGTTGGTTTATGGTATCAGTGCTTTCAAATGGCTGCAGGCTTGCAGCTTTTATGGCACATGTAATTCTCTAAATGCTGATGATACAGTGAAAACAACTGCTTGATCTCTGAAGTACAGCACGTCACATTTCTGATAACGAGATTTCTATAAAAACAATATTAGCTGGCAACTGGGATGCTTGAAATATGCGTCATTCTGTTAAATTTAATGAGTATCACCTTGCTCATGGAAGTAACTTAGAAAGAAAGATTCTTTGAACAATTGGCTTCCACTGAAATCAAGGTTGCCTTTGCTGAGTGCTATCTTTCTCTCAAAACCTAGATGTACTGGGTTCCTTTTGCTTTCGACCATTATCTTGTGAGAATATTGAGTCCGTATCTATTTTGTGAAGTCAGAGGAGCTTCCCTCATAAAAAATTATTTAGTCCTTTTCCTCATTCGCCATCTGCAGTTTCTCTAGAATTTCTAGGTTCTAATGGCCAATGGTCCTGTGCTATTATGCGTGTGGTGATTCATACTGTATCTCATTTTTCTTTTATGAAACTAATATATTATCATTTAGCTGCATTGCAACCGTACTGCTTTGGGTTCATTACTAGAACCCTGAAAATTAATGTGCTATGTGGATTTTTCATACAGACTTTTAAGTGGCAAGATTACTTAAGCTGGCAGAGGAAGCTAAATGAAGCAAAGGCAAGTGCTGCTGCCCTCAAAGCTGGTGTCAGTGGGATGAGAAGTGAAGGAAATCCTCCGAAGAGCAAATGGAGAGCCTTTTTTCGAAAATCACCGCTGGAAGATATGCAGGTTGTTAAAAATAACATATACGATAAAGGATTCTTCCAAAACCTTCTGGAGATCGTCTTTCCCCCATCGATGAGATCCTCACTTTTGCAAACAAAATCAAAGTCTGGCTGAAATTTCCATTCAAACCCTGTTTTTTTTTAATAACATCAAAGGGAGCCTGTTGTTTGATAACATGTTCCTGCAATTTTTGGTCCTTAGATGACCAGCCAGGGTGCTTGGGAAAGGATTGTGTGAATCAGATCAGAACATTTTACCTTTACCATAATTGCTGTAATTTGAGGCTATGGCACATGATGCTGGGGCAATAGATTGCTCTGGATGAGGTGAAATATTATTAAACAGGGCACACCTCATTCTGTAAAAGTTACATTTGGATAATTTACTGAAATAGGTCTTTCTTTCTCTTCCTTTCCTTTTTGAGAACCCATCTCAACCCATTCCATGGCATTTCATCTCATTTCAGTCTCAAATATCTAGGGGTGGGCAGCAAGGTCCCGCATCTTGCTACCCCGCCCCGCCCACATATATATATTATATATAAAAATATAAATATTTATATATATTCAAAAGTACAAATATATGTTTATATATATAAATATAAATATATTTTTATATTTTACAAATTGTGTATATAAATATATATATATATATATATTACAATTTGTTAGACTTGTTTACAAAGTATGCATTAACAAATTTAAAAACCATATAGTTTAAAACTAGTACACTACAACTTACATAAAATATGCACTAGCAAATTTAAAAACTACATAATTTTTAAATTATAGTCATATTTATAAAATTTAAATTTACAATTTAGATCTAAAAATATATTTTTAATCACTTTTGGATCTAGAAATAATTTTTAAATATAAAAAAAAAAGTAGTAATTTTTGAAGGAAAAATGAGGGGCGGGTATTCGCTCCACACCCCGCCTAGCGGGGCGGGGGACGGATGGGAAAATCCCACCCCCGCACCATGCAGGGCAGGATGCGGGGAGGGGGCTACCCCGCACCATATGGTGCGGGTAGCACCCCTACAAATATCACTTAAACACAAATACATTTTAATTTTCAATCTTTAATTTGTTTTCATTTAATTATTCTAACTTTTTTAAACTTTCAAACAAAATATAAAAAATAATTCAATTTTTTAAAATTTCCAAATAAAAGTTATATTCTAATAATATTTTAATTTTATAATATTTTTATTAAACTTTTTCTCTTATTTTCTCTTGAAAAAGTTTGGATTCAGTCGGCTGGGGTAAGCGCAGCTGATGTGGCAAAAAAATTAGAACGCACCGTTTTGTACATGAAGAATGCGAACTATCCTTCCCTCCCTCAGTTTCCATCTTCCTCTCTGTCGAGTTTCCATACCTCCCTCTCTCGAAGCCCAAGTCCACTCGAAGCGCCTCCCTCCCTTGAAGCCGCCACCCATCCTCCCTCATTGTCGGGATGAGCCCACATGGAGCCGACTTGAAAACTTCCTTCCCTTAGTTTTGTCTCCCATCGAAGCCTCCCTCCCTTCATCTTCATCTTCTTCTTCCCACGAAGCCTCCCTTTTTGGTCACCGTTAACCTTTCCTCAAGTATAGATCTCGAACCCTAACCCTAGCCCTCCCCTTCTCCTTCATCCCGAAATCCTAACCCTAGAAGAAGGTGATCAAGGACTGGCAATTGAAGGCAAGCATTTCTTCAAAGTGAAAAAAAAAAAAAATATGATTTTTCATATATCTTGCATTTCTTTGTTTGGTATTTTATAATTGTAAATAGCTTAATTTAGAATCTATTTTCTTTCAAATGCTTAATTTAGAAGCATTTGGTTGGGTACGTAGTTTCTTGGTTGCTTGAATTGTAATGGAAAACTACGGAGTGATCGTAGAATCAATTACAGAGAAAACAAATCAGAACATACAGGTTCTGCATTCAGCAAGGCTTCCTTCTAAGCCTTCACCCCCAAAAGACCAAGGTAACTAGATGAAATAAATTTCATTCTATCTAGGTTTGTTGAGAGAGATATTGTATAAAGTATTATCAATTGATGTTACTTGGTGGAACTTCATTGATTGAAGGTACTAACATTTGCATATTAAAGCAAAAAGGGAACTGTGATGGACCGATGGTTAGGGACATGTTTACACAGATTCTGTAAACATGTTTATGTAAACATAGAAATATGTTTATAAACAATTTCAATTATTTTACTTTACACAGATTTAAATTTCTGTGATGGTTAGGGACACTATACGGTTGACTTTGGATTGCACATAAAATGGTACTGCTGATATATTCCTAACACCGAGCTCTTCATGCTTAAGTGTTTGCTATTATTAACCATTGTAAGCCAGTCTCTCATTGGCATTCTTAGTTTTAATTTGCTAGATTCAGTTTAATGTGTTGATTTTTTGTACCTCTTGGAGAGGCTATGCCAAAGTTTGTGAAGATGCAAAGGTTACATTTTCTTTCCTTTTTATTTTGAATCTAACAAATCACTGATCTTTCTTACTTTTTTGAAGAAACCAAGTAGGATCATATAGTGTTACCTCAATCATCTTACTACTGCAGAGAAGATGGACAGTGAGTATGGGAAGCCTCTATTTGAGAAAGCAAACCAAGAAAGACAATCTTTTTGTTTTTGCACAAACTTTCTGTTCATTTATTCCAATTTTATTTGGGATAGACCTTTTCATTTATAATTCTTATATTGCATACATATGCATGATAGTGTGGTGCCTATACATATTAAATCTTTAAATTGATATTGTATTTTTGTATTATTGTGATTTATCCCTTAAATATATTTAGGTGAAAAAACATTGTACTTTGAACTTGAAGTTGGCAGTATCTATATTTGGAATTGAATATTCTCGTTTGATAACTGATTGATTGTTGGTTGGTTTGTCTCAGGAGATACATTCATGTGGAAGAGAAGAGCAGATTGTGAGCTTGTCACAGGTTCTAGAAGGAAGAACCAAGAAAGAAAGTGCAAGAATGTAAATGATTTCAGACTAGTGTTAGAAGTTAGTTGCTATTTGTGTCTAAGTTGTTTGATATATGTTGGTGATGTTACAACTTAGTCTGAACGTGTAGTTTAAGTTGGTCAGAATTTTTGGCATGTTAATGGAACAAATTCGGACATATGTGCCACTAGTGGTTAAAGCAATTGCTTTAGCCGTTAATGTAAGATTATTATTATGGCATATCATGTGTTGTTTAATTTAAGTTAAACCTCCTATTTGCAATGGTAGTTTTGACCCGTCTCTTGCAAATAATTGCTCAACAAAGTGGCTATTCCATGCTCCAGCACGTCCACAATACACCCTATTGCAATCACAAAGCATTCAGATAAAATACCAAAAGTCAAAAAATGGCATTTTCATTACTTAGACCTGTATTCCAACTTAAGGATAAGAGTACCACTCAGAGTTCTTCAAGAAAAAAATAACGGATACAAAACCTGGGGACTAACTCCAGCATAACTAAATGTACCTATCTGTTTTGATCATACAAAACCACATGACTCTAACATTTTATCTTAGTGCCAAACGACACAAACTATAATAAGATATACTAATTAACAGTACATGGGTTTTCTTCCCCTTTTCCCATGCTAACAAACTACATCCCAATAAATTGTACAACAACCATTTTTATATGGTTTAATAAATGTTACAAAGATAAGCACACATCAGGTATAAACACACTAGGATTACAAAGATAAGCTTACATAATATGATCCTTCTCTAATTCTAAAATGGATGAAATTAAAAGAGTAAGCTCCAACTCATTTAGTATGTATCTGCATAAAGAAACCAAAAGTTAGTGAGCTGTCGAGCAGATTGAGATCCAAATGGGTGCTAAATGAATGGGAAAAAACCTCTATTTTTAGGGGCCAAAACCTAGCTAAGTTGCAAGAAATTGACAATTTTAAATTCTTGAAAGAAAGAACACCCAGCAATGATTACTCTAAAGGTTTCTTCCCACAAATAATTAGCCAAAACGGGTGTTGCCATGATTTCTTCTTCCAAGCATTCAACAAACTGGGTTTGAAGGGGTTGGGCATGATCATTTGCATATATAAAGAATAGTATCTACAGATTTTTCTTTTGTTTTTCTCGGGCAAACATTGAATCTATATTCATGCATTCAATATTCAACATGTACAATGCTTCAAAAGAAGCAAAGCACGGTTTTGGGTTCAAAATAATGGTTAGTCCCAACAATAAAGAATCATCCATGAAGCATGAAATTTTATGCATGCTGAAGCCAAAAACATGATTTAAGATTTCAGTTTACATATGTATATATGTATATATATAGGTCATTTGTGTAAAGTATGAGTTGATGATCACTAGATTATATATGCATGTTTATTGAGTATATATGAACTAGCTATATAGCTTGTCATGGTTAACCAAATTAATTGGATACTTCTATATATTCTGTAATTTTACTGGGTTTGAAGGGGCCGGGCACGATCATTTGAATAAAGAATAATATTTACAGATTTTTCTTTTGTTTTTCTAGGGCAAACATTGAATCTATATTCATGCATTTAATATTCAACATGCACAATGCTTCAAGCCTTCCCCAGTTTAAACAATACCTCACAACTTGAGAACAACACAAACATTCATCAAAAAACAATTGTGAGAAACCGAAACCCATTTTTAGACATGTTGGAATTTGCATTTGCTTGTGTTGCTAAGACTTAGGAATTTCTTTAACCATTCGTGCAGGCTGAACTCAGTGGCATGTGGAGAGCTTCAAAAATAGCTTGAAAACAGAGCTTCAAAACATAGCTTCAAGCATCCAATACATTCAAAACACAATCCAAACGGTGATTTCTTACCACACGGTGAAGAAGACACACGATAAAGATGAAGACCCACACGGTAACGTACTGTGAAGAAGAATATGAAGACACACACGGTGATTTCTTACCAGTTTGCTTCCAGATGACGACGTCGTAGACTGCAATGCAAAGATCTAGTTTTTTCCACTTTGTTTCAACAATCAAAGCACAATGTGAAGTAAGAAGAAATAAAATCCAGTTTTTTTCACTTTTCCACACAGCTCGTAATGGTATTTTGTTTCTTCGTGAAGTAGAAACTTGAAGAAGAAGCTAATGGCCTAATATTTCATCTTTCCCGCATTTCTGCCGAGTTTTTTTTTTTTTAAATTCATTTTTATAACGGCTGACATGGCAGTCATCCGATTGCCCAACGTTTGCAAGTGCCGACTGCCCCTAGCAGAATTGTTTTCTCTTTCATCTTATCTTGTTCTCCCAAAGAGACCTAAGTCCTTTATTTTACAAAATTTATGTTTCATAAATATCAGCCCCGCGATAAAAGTAGAAAATTCTTTTGTTTGGACTCGAGTTCTCCGTGGCCATTGGAGCAATCTTGTTTGTGTGACTGCCTTGAGCATGTACAATTTTGATAAGTTTGAAAAATCTAACTAAAATTAAGGAATAAATATGTAATATTCTTGTAAAAATAGTTCCTACTTACAAAAAAAAAAAAAAAAAAAAAAAACTCCATTAAAATTAGAGGATGTTACTCATCATTTCACACCACACTTTATATATTTGAAAATTATTATTTTTAATTTATTTTATTCTTATTAAATTAAACGAGTTGTTCAACTTATCATCCATACACTACATACTTGTTATAAGAACAAAGAAAAAAATTAAAATAAGTATGGTGCATACGGATGATAAGAAAAATTATTCTTAAAGTTATTTCACGAGAGTTTTAATGAAATAATGTGAACTAAAAATACTTCAAATGAGAAGAATAAATACCCCAAAATATTTGAGATGGTTTGTTCCCAATAAAATTTTGTATTCTTTTTTAAATTTTTTTTACCTAATAATTAAGGAAGTATTTTTTTAATAATGTGTTTTTTTTTTAAATGTAAAAGGGGATTAAAAAATTTATATGGAAAAAATAAAAATGTACTAATCGGGAGAATCTACAGCCACCCGGTTTGTTTTTGCAGTCTATTTGGAGGATTGTTGATTGAGTAGGCGGGCAAGTTGCCAAAAGGAATCTTGGAAGCTGAGGTAGCGGCGGTAGCACTGGATTTGGGTAGCCTGAGGCGATTAAGTGAAATCTCTATCGACATCTTTGGATGGAGGAGCACATGGTAGAGGTAGTTTACATAGGGGAAGGGGGATGTCGGGAGTGGGATCCACGCTTTTGCAATGACTGAAATACTTAAATTGTTTTGAACTAAATGGATACTATCTATTTTATTTTATTTTTATTAGGTTACCATCTATTTTAAATGAAATAGAAAGAATCCTATTTTTTTTTTTAAAAAAAAAAAAAAAGGCTCATTCAGGCAGGTCAATCTATTAACACGGGCTCGTGGTTGCTGTTAAAGGACAACATCGACCTGATTCACCCTATTACTTACATATATCTTCTTCTTATATATAAAAGAGTCTATTCCAAAAGCAATAGTATTTTTTCATCCAACATTTACTTCTCAGTTTTATCCCTCTTTATTTCTCATTTTACTGTTTCATCTCCTGCAGCTTTCTTTCACCGCTATACTTTCCTAGAAGTTGAAAAACATTTTCAACACTATAGCATTTGTCTCCAAGTTGAAAAGCAAGACTTATTCCGCAACTTCTCTAGGAAAATTTCCCTCCCCACTTTCTCAAGAAACCTTTTGGTGGCGTTGGCATTTATGTTCTTCCTTTATGAATCTCGACTTCAATTGGGTAGATTTCTCTTTGTTTGTCCTCTTTCAGTTGAACATTTTCCATTTTCACAAGCTAATTAATACTCTGACTTATCTTTGATTGAAAAAATGGATGAATATGAATGCATGAAATCAAACCAAACAAAATATGTAATATTTGCTTATATCTAAAAAAAATATGACGATGAGAAGAATGAATAAACAAAGAGAAGAGAGATCTGAGAGCTGCTAGACCTAGAGATGCACGATTGGTATTTTTCTTATTTCTTTTCAAACTAGACTATGTTAAGAAACCTGACACTATGCCTCTTGGGATTTTGTAGAGGGTTGTGATTTTGTTAGGGTCCCACCCCGTTATAATATTTGGAAAAAAAAAATACATACGGTTCGAGGACACACCACCACACCTCTTTAGGACTCTCTTTGTGGCAGCACCCTAAATACATAATCCAATACATGAAGAGAAATTCTGGATGTAGTCCCCGTTTGTGCCCCTGTGAACAAAATGAAATGCATAGTTTCATTTAAGTGGGAAAAATGCATAGAAATAAAACGCGTCATTTCACTTGGCTACAGTTTTAATTGTTCAAGTTCTTTCTCCTGACTCTCGAGCCCTAACCTGCTTTGTAAAACTTGATTTGTTGCTCTATATCTCATACCAATTCCATCATCATCTCATAATACCCTCGATAAGAGGGATCTATCCTTCTATATTCTTTCTCTGTTCATCTTTTTCTTTCACTCCCAAGTCTAATTTCTCTCAATTGACCATAAAATTAAGGAGAATGTATAAAAGGGGAAGGGAAGAGCTACTCTAGCTCTAAGAAGACTTCTAGAAAGAAGAGGCTAGTTCGTTCTAAAAAGACAGCTAGAAACTAGCCTATTCTTTCTATAGTAAAAGCTATATATATATATATATATGTTTCATACTTTACTTACAAAAAACAAGTATCCAGTTTTTGTTTATTTAATCCGATGGACCTCCCCTTACTTAGCCAATGGTTGCATTTCAAGAATTACTCTCTCTAGTTGGAAGACCATCTGGTTCGGTTCATGTAGCACAAAATTCTTGATATCTAGGAGGTACAACATTTCTCTTATGAAAGGAAAACCTTGTTTTCATTTCCAATATCCACAAGGCTTGCAGTCTTGTTGGATGCCAATGATCCCACTTCAAATATCTGAGAATTTGTATGCAATGACTTTAATATTTGAGCATTTTGAAAAATTGTATTTAAGCATCTGTTTTTTTTTTTTTTGGAGGATGAGATCTATTTTTAGAGTACTCAAACGCTTTGAATAAGATTGTACATACTGACAATGGTGGAGGAAATACAAAAGAAACTTAAATGGTAGAGATATGTTTTCAGAGCACTCAAACGCAAGTCCACTTTGGTTTGGGCCAACATGTCTGGGCTGTATTTTGGGAAGAGAGATAAGAATCAAAGAGGAGATAGTTCTATCGAAACCCTTGAGGGAGAGAAGAGAAAGTAAGGAATATTTTTGACATTTGACTAAAATTAGAGGGGAAATGACATAAACATCCATGACGTGCGCACACAAATTCCAAAGGGGGCCATACGTAGCACGACTCATTTGAATAAAAAATCAAGTGTTGTATGAATGAATTTGTTACATTATAATCACATCATATGCATATGCATCACAGCAAAATAAAAAATAAAAAAAAAACTGAAACAAAATAAAAACCATATTTACATATTCGCATTGATCAAGTGGATTAGTAGTTCATAGAAAATAACCCCAACAAAATCAAATAAGTCCATATGGATATACATGTCACCAAAAAACAACCCAATCACAGTAAATAAAATCTTCATATTTTCATAACTTCAGCAGGGAAATCTTCCAAAATTTGCAATAATTATTAATGTATAAATTAAAACAAATAAAATTTTACAACATTTTAATTACCATATATATATATATATATCTTCTATATATAAAAAGTGTGTATGAAACGGAAAATCTTGTTTTAACGGTTTTTCTTGTTTTTCTGTTAAAGTTAACACCGTTTGTTTTAACGGTTTGGCACATAAAATGAAGACATAAATGTTGAGAGAGATAGCATTCAATGTTGTTATATGATTTATTAATCTTAATAATTATAATACTTAATAGTTTATATAATAATAAATAATTAAAGATTAGTTATTATATTTTTCTCTTTCTCCTTAACATATACACGTGTATTAGGTGCATAAGACGTGAATCCCTAAGTATAATATATATATATTATATGTTTCATTAACTCAGATTATTGAGTATTCCAAATTTAAAAATCTCATATAATATATAATACAAGTGTGTTTAATCAAGTATTTTTTTTTCCCCATGGTAGTAGGACGTAGCTTCCGCTAAGTCATATTTCATATGTAGGCTTGCTATGATAGGCACGTGACAAAGGCCATGATCCTTGAACTAATCAAGAAAGAGTAAATTTGGCTAACAATTTTAAAATATATTTTATGATTTATATATATGCTATATATAGAAAATATTATACCACAAATTTTATAAAAAGATTATGTTTTAACTTTGTGTTGTCCCTGATCGACTCAACCAACAACAAAATAAGAATTTCAATATTGTCTCTATTGATTGTCTACAGGATGACATAAATTAATGAATTATAATACAAACATCAAACGACACATATTTTGAACTACCGTTTGTGTTAGACTTTTATTAAATTTTACGCATACATCTTTGCTAAAATTATAGATGTTATAAACATGTATTGGATTATATGATATTTTGAACTAATTTTTTTTATTTTCTCCAATATGCCTTAAATTATTAAGTGACATCAATAATTTTTATAAAATATATATTATTTTTTACAAATAATCATTTCATAAAATTAGACAAACGTGCTTTGCACGTTACTCCCACCTAGTATATATATAATTACCATATAAATTATGCCTCCACTAAGCAAGGACGTTTGCTCTACTAGTGTGTATATATATACCATTTTGGTAAATGTGGCTAGCCAGACGTTTGGGCTACATGGAGAGGGCGTGGCTTGATATCTCTACGTCGCATGTACGTCAAAAACTGTCCTGGTAGCTCTTCCAAAACAGCCTGTACCACAGATATCCGCCCACCTGCCCACACCACAATCACTTTCTTAGTTCAACGCAAACCAAACTGATGATACTAACGTCAAATACAACTGGTTTTTAGGGTTATAATTTGTAAAGCATCCAATTATCCAAGCATGCAATTTTCTAACTGTTCACTCAATCCCTAATTCTTAAGGAACAAGACGGCACTAGCAAAGGTAGTTCATGCTCAGTCCATTCCCACCCTTTTCTTCACTAAATCATGAATAATTATCCAAATGGAAAAACCATTGTTTCCTTTTACTTAATTTTCACATTCCAGTCCAACCTTGCATTACCAGATATCTTATTTTGGGATTTTAGGTAAAACTTACTTTAGCCCAATAACTCATCACGCATTTTGAAAACAATACTAACCCAGAGAAACTTCTGAATGCTAAGTTACGGTTAGTTGATGATTTAGAGGTGACATGAAAAGCTTTGTATGGACAAACACGACTTAGTGTGTACTTACCATGCACATCTCGCATTGAAACAAACTGTACGATGTCATGCGTAGCAACACGACCTGTAGAGCTCTCTAATCGTTGTCCATTATCCGCATCAAGAACCTGCCAAAAACAAAGTGAGATAGCTGACTGATTCAAGGCGTAATTCTAAAGATAATTTACTGAAGATCTTGGATACTAATTATTCATTCACCGGAGTGTTAGAGGTTGTTAAATTAGAAAACAAAGGTTTACCTCCATTTGTCCAAAATCTGCACCTCCCACTCCCACTATAAGAATTGATAGAGGAAGATCAGATGCCTTCACCAATGCGTCTTTTGTTTCTTGAAGGTCAGTAAGGACTCCATCCTAGAAAAGGCAGCAATTTATTAAATTTAAATTAAGGGATGGGGGATTGATGGAAAGGGACATCAAATAAAGTCAAAATTCTATTTACCGTAATAATGAGCAAGACGAAATACTTGTTGCTATTGTACGAGAGAGACTGGCCTGCAGTTTGAGCAGCTGTGTTAATCACTTGGCCAAATAAAGTTGGTCCTGCCAGAGCTACATTATGTAGAGCACTTGTGTAAGCAGTCATGATCCCTTCAACTCCTTCGGCCTATTCATGATAAAAGAAGCTGACTGTTACTTAAAAGTATGAAAATGCAGTTTTCATAAGTATATGAACATGTTGCATTGTGTAGCTACCAAGACCTTATGCTTACTAATCCTAAAATACAAATAACTTATTTTCAGTGTGCAACTTATGGTGGTATTATTTTCATTACGTACATAATCATTGGTCTCTCTTTTTTAACAGATTGCAGAGACTTTCTATAGGGTGTTTACAGCTTTTCAACTAATTTATTAAAAATTTCTATTTGCTTAAAACTGTTGGCTTTTTGCTCATTTTGATTAGTCCCACATAGGGTTGAAATGAAGAAGGATCAATGTCCAAGGCCTATAAAATGAGATTTAGCCTTCTTGGTTAAATGCACCAATTAAATGCTTAGCTAGTAACTTTTGACTCTAATTAAATTCCTCTATTGTCCATTTTTGTACAATGGGAAAAGGTGTGAAGTTAAAGTTCTACTAGTGGACAAAGGAAAAGCTTTGTGGGTGTATTTGAGGTGAGGAAAAAAATTATGTGACTGTAACAATTTTTCAGATAGTGAATTTTTTTCTTTGGGTCTAGTGGTTTTTCTCCTGTTTTAGGAGTTTTCCATGTAAAATCTTTTGTTGTTATTATTTCTCTATTTTTCTTAATATTCCTACAAAGGGTAGATCCTAGAGGGTGAATTTGGGAGGTCCAAATTCCCCAAAAGTGGTATCAGAACCACTAGGTTCTTTTTTATAAAATGGAGCTTTGGTATGGTGGTGTGAATACGTGCTGTCTAAGGAGGTTCTATCTAGGAGATTGTAATTTAAACGGGACAATTGTGACCCTCCAATCCTTCCTGAGAACTTACTTAGTGAGTACTATTAATTTTTATGGTAAAATTCATCGAGACAATGTTAGGAAGTAAGGCTTCAAATCCTATTAGATTTGAAGTGGAGAAATTGGATTACACAAGGTATTGAATAGTAGACCAACCCCTGAAGTCAATAGTGATACTAACGAGTTTTTTTCGACATGACCCGAAGTGAAATGTTTGGAATTGGATTATTCTTAATGGATATGCTTTTATGGTGGAGCATGATAGCGGATGCTATGAAGATCTCTGTTGAAGCGGAGCGTGGTTGTGGGACCAGCCAAAGTCACAAGATGGAGTGTGTTGGATTTTTTGCTCCTTTTGGTTCGTCCCAGGTGGGAAATGAAGAAGGATCAAGGCCCAATGTCTATAAAAGAAGGTTTAGCTTTTTTAATTAAGTGCACCAGTCAAATACTTAGTTAATAACTTTTGACCCTAATTAAATTCCTCTGTTGTCCATTTTTGTAAATGGGAAGAGGTGTGAAGTTAAAATTTTGCGAATAGGGAAAGGGAAAGTTTTGTGGGTGTATTTGGAGTGAGGAAAAAAATTGTGTGATTGTAACAACTTTCCACATAGTAGATTTTCTTCTCTAGATCTGGTAGTTTTTCTCCTGTTTTGAAATTTTTCCACGTAAAATCTTGTATTATTTTTTCTCTATTTTCTTGATATTCCTGCAAAAGGTAGATTCTAGGGGTTGAATTTGGGAGGTCCAAATATTCCCAACAAAAACTTACCGTGACATCCTATGCAAGACCATAAAAAATAATAGTATGGAAGAAAAAATGAGAAATATTTAAATTTAAGGACAAACAATGATGGTGTATCCTAGTTTTGGATGCTGAATGATCAAAAACTACAAAAATTAATGATGAATAAAAGAAGCCACTACATGAGTTACTAAATTATCGGTATCGTAATATGTTAAAAACTAGACTTCATTTCTCCACCAAAAAAAGTTCTGGGGCTAACTATAAGATTGCAAGAAGATAAACAAGATGAGTGATACTAGTTTGAAAACAGCTAGTATATCACAATCCAAAATGCTGATAAGAGACGATGCAGCAAATTAAAAATTATAAAATCAGCTCCTCTCACCTCAAAGCCACCAGCACTTCCATTCAAGTTGAAACAATGTGAGATAGTGCCATCAGATGTTCTTCCTCCAAAGCCCCAAGCAGGAAAATGCTTATCAGAATCATAAAACTGAATGACCTCCCCAACATCTATTATAGCCTGCAAATAATTTAGTTAATCATGCAGGGTACACTGACTTCACCAATCAATGATAATTTCTTTTTGTGATATATGTTAACTTTTGTTTTAGTTACAATATATATATATTAGGAAAAATATAGTTGCAAGCACAATTGTGCACTAATCTGTACATTAATTTGATGTGATTGGTCAAAAAGTAAATTTTATTGAAAACAGTGTTAATTTAAATTTTAAATATGAATAAATCAGTATTAGTACGCAGATTAGTACGCGACTTTGCTTGTATGTAACAAAACTCTATATATTATATGCTAATAGATGGTTATTGATGTGAGCAACCAAATTGGATATTGAAAACAAGCCACTAGATCAAATTGAGTCATAGCAGACAAAAGACAGCAATTTAGAAACATGTCTATGGACCAAATCAATGCAAATGAAAATTACACCTATACAAATTTCGGAGTGAAACTAATACCCTTTTGAAAGCACCAGAGGATGCACAGCCTTTGGCCCTTACCTTCTGATATGAATTCAACTGGCCAGAAGGATCGATGTAGTGTAAAGAATCTGGATTCCGAGGATTTCCATTTGAGGCTGGACAAAATAACTTAAATATTCAAATTATAAATAGTCTCCGTTTGGATACAGAAATAGTTTTATCTCATCTCATCTCATCATTACAACTTTTTCAAATTTCTACACAAAATATAATAAACAATTCAACTTTTTCAAATCCCAAAATAATAATATTATTAAAAAATAATATTTTTTTTTTATAACCTTGGGTGTCCGAGCCAGCTTACACGCACCTCGACTAATCCCAAGGGGCCCTGAAGTTAACGACCAGGTAAATCCTCCAGTGGCCCTGAGGGGACTTGAACTAGTGACCATTGGGGAGCAAACCCAAGGCCTGACCAATTGAGCTACCCCTCGGGGTTTAAAATAATATTCTAACAATATTTTATTCAACTTTCAACTAAAACATCTCATCTCATCTCACTATCCAAACTACACCTTAGAGACATGCAGCAAAAGCCTTTATAACAAGAAAAAGAGAGAAGCAATTTTTTATAAGTGAAAAACCAAACAAATTCAATTACCACAAGTTTGCTAAATTATTCCTATAGAAATTCAAATAATATTTACCTGTAAAGTCAACAGCAACCATAAAGTTAAGCTCAAATCCACTAGAAATGTAATCAAGAAAGCTGTATTCTTCCTCCTCACAAAATTGATCCACAAACAGCTGTCCCTTTAAAACCTATATTGACAATTTTTTTTATTGGTAAACAAAATCTTACTAATTAAGAATAGGCAAAAGCCCTAGTATACGGGACATATAAAGAGCATCGCCTATGCATGCTAGTTTAGTGATAAAACCTATATTGACAAATTATTGGGAAAATGAGGATCTAAATAAAAGGATTAACATAAAATATTTTATAAAACCTTTCTGCAGGAATGAATACATACCTTCTCATGACCATGATGAGATGTTAAGGTCAGATCGGCACCGCTTCTACCTTTATGAAGTTTTTCCAGGTCTGCCACTGACTTCTGAAGCTTACTGATGAGGTAAATTTAAATAAATGATTTTCTTTAGATGAGAGACTAAACCGCGATAACAAGAAAAAGGGAAAATAAATCAACATGAATCTCTACATTCAATGAGTTCCACCTACCCAATGAGCACATGATTGCCACTGCTGTTGAAATCAAAGCACTCGATAATTAATGGGTTATCCTGTATCAAGTCAAGCTTTATGTGCCATATGCATCATCTTAATCATCAAAATAATAGAACATCCAATAATCTATGATCTGATGCGACCAAAAATCATAAGGTGACAAACTTACCTTACTTCCAAACTGCTGCATACTCAGGCATAGGGGCTTCCAAGTTGGATTTAAATTGTTGTTCACCACCTCAGTCTTGCATATTGGAATGGAGCCCCCACTCTCAACAATTCTAGATACTCTTAAAAATGGATCCTAGAATAAAGTGACAAAATTTAAGAATGAAACACAATCAGGAATATACATGCATAAGTGACACAAAAACCTTTAAGGTATCTGCTTTGCAGATACATACACTTTTAGAAAATAGGTCCTTGTTATCCAAGTATGAACAACGTAATATCATCTCAACTGCACTCCTTGAAGCAACCAATTCCTCTGCATGGATTGTGAGTACCCCTAAGTTCCTCAAACCAATATGCCCGCTTTTGCCATGGAGATTTAGGGTTAAACTCCGACTTTGTTTTGTCACTATCTGCCATGTAAAAGAGACAGAGTGAAGGGATATTGATGTTCATCATATGATGAGCAAAACAACATAAAATAATTTAAGCCACTTATTTGAAATGGCAGCAGTTGGAAAGCATGTAAAAATATCTCTAAAGTAGGGAACTAGCTCACACAATGATCTTTCTGCTATTAACAGATTGGTGCTCTAGATAGCGAATCAGCAGATCACCTACTTCTTCATTGCAATTCTGCAAAGTAGTCAAGGCTTTATGGGATCAAATCTTCACTAGGCTCGGTCTTGCACGGGTAATGCCTAGGAGGGTGATAGACTTATTGTCATGCTGGAAAGAAATACGGGGTAATCGTCATATTGCAGCTGTTTAGAAGATGGTGCCTCTATGCTTAATGTGGTGCACATGGAATGAAAGAAATGGACACTGTTTCGACAATCGGGAACGCTCTCCGGAGGGTTTTAGGGACTTTTTCTTTCATACATTGTTGCTTTGGGCTTCTTCCAATGTATTGAATGGAATGAGTTTTTATGACATTTACGCAACTTTCCATAACACGTAGTTTGTAATTAGGCTCTTTTTTGTATACTCTCTGTGTACTCGAGCTTTGCCTAATTACGTGAATCAAAAAAATCTTTCTTACTTGTCAAAAAAAAAAATTGTAAGGTGGAAATCCTATAATTTAATAAATTTGCACTCAATTTACACTAGCTTAGTGAAAAAGCATTATGTATCCCAAGGTGATACCTCTGATACAACACAAGTGGCCTCTCCAAGAAAATCTTGATCCTCCAATTTCAATGTCTGCAAGGCACAAGGATACATATGTATGTACGTACGCAATTGGCATCAGATATCTGTTTATAATTGTTTATTAACTAACTTTGTTGCTATTTCAATGTTTAACATGTATCAACAAAATTACCGCTTAGCAGAATTACAAAAGTATATTGTGATCAACACACATTTTCTCAGAGAAACCGGTATACAATTCACACTTTACAATGTATAAGACTTTTACCTTGCAAATTGCAGTACTCAGCACTTCAGATTGGCAGAGATACCACCACAGTAACACTAGCATGTTGAATCGTTGATCTTTTTTTTGTTTATGGTATATATTAATATATATATATATATTTGATAAGTTTGTTTATGGTATCTTTCAGTACAACTTATAATTGAACAAACGTAATCTATAAAATATGAATTGAAATGATAAATACTTTTTCTTTGATCGATTAATAATAATTTTATTGATGGTAGAAAGTAGGCATAGTCCATGTACATGGGAAATTTAAATGATAGATGCTAAGCAGAAACTATGATATACCTTCACGGGTACATTATAATATTTTGTATCAATATCATACACATGAAATCTGGATCAAAAAAGAAAGGACAAAATCATGAGTCAGAAGCAATCAAATTAAAACGGGACTTGTGGTAAACAAGATATATCTCCACAAAGATAAGCACTTAAAGAAAGTTGCAAAGCTTACACCAACGGCTGCATGATCTCGAACTGGAATGCAACTGTAACTTTTTCTATCCACGTGGGATTCAAGCTATTCAGTACAACCTCAGTGCGACCTAACTCGTCCAGCTTTCCATCTATTTTCTTAGCGTACACCACTGCCATTGGATCACTCTGAATAAAATAAAATATATTTAGCTTAACTGAAAGTAAGTACGGCAAGCCTGATCAAACCATGAATGAATCTGACACAAGCACCTACACAAACTTCTGTGAACTGACAAACTCAGGCATTCAGATATATAAACACCTTTTATCAGACACAGCTAACATGGAGTAATTGTTTAGCTTGCTACATGTGTATATGCTACTCATGGCAAATGCAATTTTCACACTGCCTATAAAACAATAAGAAGCACAAATAAACTTTATTTTTTTTTATCAGCAAACAAGAATTTTATTGATGAGTAATAGGCATAGCCCAAGTCCCCGTGACTCATATACTAGAAGGAAAAACACTAAAAACAAATGTGATGTAAGCTCAGTGTCCAGCAATTTTGAGCAAACAATACTTACAACCAAAGCAATGGGGTCATAGGTCTAATCATCAAAAGGTTAAGCTAACAGAAGGTCCATGGAGGCATATAACCTCCTGAGTCCTAATCAACAAATCCTAGAGCTACCACTGCTCTAGGATCATCAATATGAAGTAAACATACAGTTATCATCCACATATATAGCATTCCAGCCCATTAGAAGAATATGGTGAAAGTCACAAAACAGGAAGGCTAAACTCCAGTATGTCTAAAATACCCCTTATGTACAAATATCTATCTGAACAAAAGACTGTTAAAAAGCATTAGCTAAAATATAAAGCAATGGACAGCTCGCATGCCCTTTTAGACCCTGAAACTCCACCTTTTACACGTAGTTTGCATGCCCTTTTACACGTGAAAACCACACAGGTGATAGTCATCTCAAAACTTAGACCTAATCAATTCATAGAATTATGTATGTTTAAGAAATATTATACTACACTTCGCAATAATACAATGTGAATTGGACCATAATTTCCAAACCTTTAATAATAGAATTTATTTTAATAAGCAAGTAAACTAAGAATATAAAATATAACGGCAATGAAAGTGGACCATAGAGCACATAAAAATTCAGCAAAGGAAAAGTTGCAGTATGATCCCTCACTAAACATCACTATCATACATGAGGTTAAGAATACAAAGGAATACCTTTGAAGTGATGTCACGATCACGCAAGTTAAATGCAGCCAAAGATAACTGCGACATAGATTTAAATTATATAAGTACATCTTGAGAAACCAAAATAAACAAGTTAACAGTACAGAACAAAATGAAAAGACAAACTTCCAATGGGACGGTATTATAGGAGATTTGGATCTTGGCAATTGTTATTCTATCTGCATGTGCTGCTCTTTTGTTTTAAACCACTTTCTTTCATCTTCAACGGATGGAATTCGTGCAGTTCTGTTGTCCATTCACTAGATATGGGTGGCATTGTGGATTTTCAGAATCTATTCACCATTGCTCAGGCTAAGGATGCATCAGTGGCAGAATTTAAATTTCCGAACAGATCACCCCAATGGACAGTGGACTTTATCAGAGCAGCATAGAATTGGGAGACGAATCTTTTTAACTCATTCTATGCTTGGGTGAGATAGGATGGGCAAAAAACGATGCGATGGGACATGCCCACCATGAAAAGGTAAGTTTTTTCATGTGGGTTCCAAGTATGCATGATTTTTTTTTTTTTTTTCCAAAGGGAATGACAGGCTAATTATTAAAAACTTACACTGTAGCCTTTAATTTATGAATTTATTATTAATACTACTGTTTACTTATCAAAAAAAAAAAAATTTATGAATTTGTTTACTATGCAAGGAACTGAAATAGTCAACAAACACTTTGGCATGTTAGATGCTTGGTTTATGGTGTTTAAAAAAATTATGAGTTGTGAATTCCTGCAGGAAATTCTAAGTTCTCAGTCTCCTCTTTTTACAGAATATTAACGAGTCACAGGAGTTGTGAATTTCCCTGGAAAAACATATGGAAAGTGAAAGTTCCTTTCAAGGTTGCTTTTTTCTGTTGGGTGGTATCCTTGGGCAAAGTGTTGACAACTGAAAATCTTAGAAGGAGAGGTATGTACATTGCTAATTGCTGTGTCATGTGCAAGAAGGATGGGGAATCTGTTAATCACCTCTCTCTTCATTGTGAGGCCATTTACTTGTGGAAGGAGGTTTTGAATCGGACTGGTTTCCTTTGGGTAATGCCCAAGGAAGTGGTGGATTTATTGGTAGGGTGGAAGGGATTGAAGGGTAGCAAGAATGCTGTTCATGTTTGGAAGATAATTCCTTCTTGTCTCATGTGTTGCCTATGGCTTGAAAGGAATGGAAGATGCTTCTAAGACAAAGAACATTCATTGGAAGAACTCAGGGATTTTTTCTTCAGTACTTTTGAGTTTGTGGGCTAAAATTTTTGTAATGGAAGATAATTTCCAGAATCTGTTTTAGTTTTCACTTCGTTTTTAGAAAGTAGTAGGTATTTCCTTTGTATACGTCATGTGTACTTGGGCTTATGCGGCTATGCCTGTTTCTTGGCAATAAAATCTTTTAATACTTATAACAAAAATATTATGAGTATTCAAACCTTAAATTTCATGACTTGGCTGTAATTTCTAACAAAATGAGTGAAACAAACAGGGGGAACAATAGTGGTCAACATCAGTAAGAAAAGACAAATAAAAGCATCTAGTGGTCCAGGATATGAGCAAAGGGATAAGATTGTTCCAATCCAAATCCTCAACCAATAGATTCTAAAGTAATAGGGTATCATATATTACAGACATAATTTGGAATCAATGGCTTTGTCTGATACCCTAAGGCCCAAAGTTGGAATGAACGTCAACAAAAAGGGAATCTTGCTCATGTTATACTTAGGGGAGCATTTTGTAGTTGGCCTCAGGAAGTGAGGTGGCTCATATATGTGGTTCATGGTAGCAACGTAACAATGTGACCATAGAAAGAACATGCAGGCACATACTTTTTAACCAATTATGATGTATGGGAAGTCTGTTCACACTGTAAGCAGAACACCATCATTTGTCTAAGCCCTCAAACACATGGAAACCCCACAATACTACCTATTTCCCAATTCTAAGAAACTATTTATAGGCCAAATGGTAAAGTAAGATTCTGCATCAACAAGTCAATGACTAACAGAAACACAGCCAAGAGGGGGCGGGGGGCACCGGCTCCCCAAAGCGATGAAGAACAATAGAAAAGTAATAAGGTTCTGTGCAACTTCTCAATGATCCCTCCCCTACCAAAACTAAAATAATCATAATGGCAATAATAAGGTTCTGTGCAACTTCTCAATGATCCCTCCCCTACCAAAAGCAAAATAATCATAATGCCCCCTCTTAGGTTTTTAGGCTCATCCCCGAGAGAGAATGCCAAAGTCAACCTAGTGTTGCATGCCCTGCATGCTTCATTTATCAAGCATAAACTCAGATCCTGAAGACTTTATTAAGGTGGTATATTTTTTTCTATGACGTGGAACCTCACCAAGACAAGGTCCTTTGGACCCACTACTAGATAGTAACCTAGGATGAAGGCTTGTTTGGGAAGTGAGATGAGATGAAAATTCTGTAAATAGTAGTGAAATGATTTGAGTTGAGATGTTTTATTGGATTTTGGGAAAGGAAAGAGAAAAAGTTGAATAAAAATATTATAAATTTAAAATATTCTTATAATCGAATTTTTTAATATTATTTTTGTTTTGAAATTTGAAAAAGTAGTATTATTTTTTGTGTTTTGTTTGGAAGTTTGAAAAAATTATAATGATTAGGTAATGATTAGATGAAAAAGTTGAATATTTGAAATTGGAAAGTGTTTGTGCTGAGTGATGTTTGGGAAGGTAATTATGGGAAATTTTGAGATGAGATGAGATAGTTTGTGTTCCAAACAAGCCCTCATCGTCCGGCTCTACAATGAAAACTACTTTTTACGATTACTTGCCAAACGTATGCATGCAAAACAAAACACTAATATAAATACGAAATCATTAGCAGTATTTATTTATTTCTGGTATAAGAGGTTCAGTTTGTTGGTCTTGTTCTGCAGCTTGCATTTATTTAAGCATGGTACTACAGGTTAACTTTTCATGAAGAAGAATTAGATCACCCACGAAAAAGTAAATATACTCGTGTTATTCTTGCTTTTATTGTGTTTTACAGGCATTCCCACTGTAACCATTCGTGAATAAGATTATGCTGGGGTCATGAAACTGGAAACCGAGTTCTAGATTCAATTTCAGCTAGCTTAAAAATTGATTGAAATCTTAGGTATAAATCTTTCATCCAAAGTGATTCCCAGAATGCATCTTCCACAACATGCCATACAATCAAACAAGTGGGAAGTGTACCAAAGCAGCGTCTTTGCTTCCCAGATTGCTTCCTCCACGACATGCCACACAACCACACAAGTTGGGGGCAGAATGCCAAGGCAATGTCTCATTCTCAAATTCACTGTGAAATCAAATATATTATTACTCAAAAATTCCAAATGAAATATGGAGTAACAGAGTATCAGTCCACCTATAATTTGCAGCAAAAGAAAAGGACCTTCGAGCACTATAGTTTTGTTTCTCCAGTATCCAAAAAGAAAGTAACAATTAACATGATATAAACAATAATAACAATAATAAAATTAGGATAAGTAAAGGTGCTTTGAACAAAAAAATAATATCCTGTTCAACTCTCTGTTGGGAATTTGGACCTCCAAATTCACCCCCCCTAGGATCTACCCTTTGCAGGAATAACAAGAAAAATAGAGAAATAATAACAACACAAGAAATTTACGTGGAAACTCCAAAACAGGAGAAAAACCACCAGACCCAGAGAAGAAAATTCACTATGTGAAAAATTGTTACAATCACACAATTTTTCTCCTCACCACACCTACAAAGCTATCCCACTAGTAAAACTTTAACTTTACACCTCTTCTCCTTTTACAAAAGGTTAATAGAGGAATTTAACTAAAGTCAAAAGTTACTAGATAAGCTTTCAACTAGTGCACTTAAACTAAGAGGCTAAGCCTCTTATTTATAATACATGGCTTATGCCATTTTCATTAATCCCACCGATGTGGGACTAACAAATAAGCAAAAAAGTCAACAATCTCCACCTTGCGACTTTGACTAGTCCCACAGCCAAGCTCCACCTTAATGAAGATCTTCATAGCTTCCGCTATCATGCTTCACCATAAAAGCATACCCACTTAGAATAAACCAATTCCAAGCATTTCATTTCGGACCATGTCGAAAAACAACCTTGCTGAAAATTATGGTGTAACTTCCACGTTTGGCTTTCCTGGAAGTTCATCAGCCATCGACATGAATTTCCACCACACACCCTGCATCAATGCCAAACCAATGCCTGTGTGTAAACTTGTGGACCCGCTAACATTAACACATCCTCTATCATGACAACTTTGGGAATTAGCGACATGCCATGAGGATGTACATGTCTCTTTTTAAAGAGCAAAATCTTCCATGGAGAGAGACACAATATTAGCATCATTTCCAGTATCTCCATTTACTGACTTGGAGCCACTTGCCGAACCTGCTCCAGTTCTTGGACAATTTTTCTTGACGTGCCCAGATTGTCCACACTCCCAGCAGACTACTTTCTTCTTCATGGAGTTCTTCATCTTCCCATTTCCAGCTGCTACCATCACTAAGTTCTCATGTGGAACATAACTTCCACTACTTAGTCTTCTCTCTTCAGAAAATATTTTACTGGTAACCTCTGAAAAAACTATTTTCTCCTTCCCATGTATCAAAATAGGTTTCATGTGCTCATAGGAAGGTGGAAGAGACCAGATGAATCTCAAGGCTTGATCCTCATCATCAATTTTAACTCCAATAGCTTCTAGCTCAGCGACAATGCCATTGAGAACACTTAAATGATCTGAAATAGTTGTACCTTCACTCATCCGCAGTGTATGAAACTGCTCCTTCAGGTACACACGATTTGAGACGCCCTTCGTCTGATACAACTCTTCAAGTTTTTCCCAGAGTTCCTTTGCCGTAGATATTCCATGCACATTTGCAAGAACATTTTTGGCCAAGCACAAACGTATCGCACTTGCTGTTCTCAAATCCAGATCCTCCCAATCTTCATCGCTCATTTTATATCTGCTACTTTCACCAGTCACACTAGTACCAGTGCTGACTTCAGGTGTTGGTCTGCCCTTCAATGCCTTGTGTAATCCTGATTGAATCAAGACATCCTTAACTTGTACTTGCCACAAGCCAAAATTGATTCTCCCATCAAATTTCTCCACCTCAAATTTGACAAGATTTGAAGGCCTACTTCCTGACATTGCTTTGATGAATTTACTGTAGAAATGAATAGTACCTCACTAAGTCAGTTCCCAGGAAAGATTGGAGGGTCACAATGGACACACTTAAAATTTCCAATCTCCTAGACAGAACCTCCTTAGACTGTACGTATCCACACTACCACACCAAAGCTCCACCCCACAAAAAGAACCTAGTGGCTCTGATACCAATTGTTGGGAATTTGGACCTCCCAAATTCACCCCCCCTAGGATCTACCCTTTGCAGGAATAACAAGAAAAATAGAGAAATAATAACAACACAAGAAATTTACGTGGAAACTCCAAAACAGGAGAAAAACCACCAGACCCAGAGAAGAAAATTCACTATGTGAAAAATTGTTACAATCACACAATTTTTCTCCTCACCACACCTACAAAGCTATCCCACTAGTAAAACTTTAACTTTACACCTCTTCTCCTTTTACAAAAGGTTAATAGAGGAATTTAACTAAAGTCAAAAGTTACTAGATAAGCTTTCAACTGGTGCACTTAAACTAAGAGGCTAAGCCTCTTATTTATAATACATGGCTTATGCCATTTTCATTAATCCCACCGATGTGGGACTAACAAATAAGCAAAAAAGTCAACACTCTCGTCCCAGCCTGGCCCTCGACAACAAAGCAGAGCACTAGAGATTAAAGAAAAAGAGAACTCTGAGAAGTGACTACACAGAATAAACAATAGTACGAGCCTCAGCCAATGTGGGGTAACAGAGTAAGTAATGGGACGAATTTGAGCCAGAGTTAGGCAGCGAATAAACAATAGGACAACAAGTAGAAATTCACACGCACGCACACACGAAGTTGCGCGTGGTATATAATTGCAAATTGCAACGAGAGTTACTAATAAAAACCTCCGAAACTACCTCGATTTGCGTGAAGAGTTGCTGGAGCCCCCGAGACTTGTAGAAGAGATCAACGGCATCGTTGTGGGTCATGGTGGCGGCCGCTGTGGGCCTCCGTTGGACCCCACCCACGGCTTGCTTTCCTCCTTCCACATCCGAAAAGCAGTTTCCCATCTCTTTCAATCTAAAACCCAGAATAAAGTTCCTTTTTTTTTTTTTTTGAGGGGGGAGGGGCGGGGAGGTATTTTTTTTCCTCTCTTTCTCTCGCTCTCTCTGTGTCTAAAACCCTCGACAACTTTCCTTTATCCAGTTGAGAAATTCAGAAGATGTCATAAGAAGAAGCGAGATAACCTGCTCAGTCCATTCCTCTCTATTTATAGAACACAGAACCATAGAAAAGAGTGAAAAATGAAAATACCAAGAAATTGTCATATTCATGATTCTCGTGCACGACGTTTCCCCCCGCCTCTAAATTGCCATTCTTGACTCTTCCTTTTTGTATACGAGCGTGAATCGGCAGATGGTTTGATTTCAATTCGATTGGCTAAAGCTAGAATTTCTATTTGATTTGGTTATTACATAGTAGATTCACGAGCGGACAAATTAGCTTTTTAATTTTAAACTAAATAATTTCGTATAAAAAGAGTAATGAATTTATCTATAACTATTTTATCAATTATTTTATGTACTTGCTTATTTTCTGTATAAAAATTGTCCGATTCGATTACTTTTTCTTGACAAATCAAATTATTAAAAAATTTAAAAATAAAAACTCTATGAGCGGTAGCACACCAAGTACTTAGATAGAAAGGAAAAAAAAAAAAAAAAATTGTTATGCTTGACCAACTGTTCCCACCTTAAACCCCCACACAGCTTTTTCTTTTTTTTCTTTTAGTTTTTAACGTGAGACCCATCATCACCGAACAACCCATCTCTCTCTCTCTCTCTCTCTCTCTCTCTCTCTCTCTCTCTCATCAAACCCCCCTCTCTGTCTTCGACCTCTCTCTCTCACTCATCCAGCTCTCTCTCTCTCTCTTCGGCCTCTCTGTCTCTCCTCAACCTCTCTCTCTCTCAAGCTCTTGATGTGTTTTCATTTGTTTGTCAATAATTAGGTGATCACTACCATGCACGTAAGGTCTGAGATATAAAATGAATTAATGAGCTGATGAGAAGAATAATTTAAAAAAAATACTCTTATACTCAATGAGCAATGCTACAGGCAGCGTACGTACGTAGTTGGCACAGAATTGCCCATACCTCCTACCGTATCATTTTTTACGTCTCGTTTCGTGCGCAATTCCTATATCAAAACACCTGCATCAATCATTTTTCATATTTAATAGACCATATATGGTGTAGAGCTGTTAAAACTAATGACTCTATATTTAATCTGAGTTGTTAGCTCACTTGCAGGTACTGCTATATATATATATATTTTATAATAATACTATATATACTTATACATTATATACAAATACATGATATATATGCATATAGTTTATGAGCAATATTAAGATAGAGAAATGATATCTGTAATTATGAAGTATGTAAGTGATGTGTAATTACTTTAGAAAAAGTGAGTAAATATGAGATTTACATAAAAAAATATTAATTTTTTAATAGTAGATCTCATACTTTTTAAAACGATTGTACGGCGCTTACGCATTCTATGAATATATGTAGCATTACTCTATTAGATATAGTCATATGGTGCAATACAAAATTAGAATTGATCAGAACTATATGAGTGATAAGAACTATTCAAGACTTATACACTTTAAGATTATACAAGTAATTAATTTTTCATTGTTTATTAAAAAATAACAATACATAGACAATACCATATAATCTAGCTAGATCTCGGTATAATTGAGTTGAGAGCTTGACCACGCGCATAATTCAATTCATTCGAATTTTTGTATCGATTAACACTTAACATATTATTCAAGGTGAAAAGAATTATTAATAACATAGTAGAGCAAGAGAACTTACCAATAAACCAATTTTTGTCTTTACGTATCAAATATCAATACGTATTCTTCTGGGAATACAAAAGAATTTTATTTGATTTAATTTGTAAAAAAATAAAGTATAAATTAAATCTCTAATTACAAATTAATTAAATTGATGACATAAAATCCATCACTACTAGTCTTGAGTGCTTAATTACTTTTCATAGTGGAAACTATCATTTTTCCATATTCAAATTCCATTAATGCAATATGGAATATTTGTGGAAAAAGTTTTGGAACCCCAAGGGCCGGGGCATATTACCGCGTGTACGTGTGCCGTGGGCGAATTATATAAGCATGTTGACATATTATTAATGCAATATATATATATATATATAAAAGACGATATATATGGATTATTTATGTTTTCCTGCAGGTACGTTAATTAATTTTATTTTGCCTAGCTCGAATATAATTTAATTTCAGCAAAGTTCATGCAGCATGCATGCATGCATCCTGCAGGCCGAACCCATGCATGCTCCAGTACTACTAATTTCTTCTTGTAATTTTTCTCGGCTCTATGCACCCATGCAGTATTGATCTTTGGCATGTATAGTACTTCTGAATTAATTAAGCTGATAATTTGATACTGCATGCATCCATTTATTGATTTACGTACTGATATATATATATATATATATATATAAATATTTATATATTTGTTTGGACGTCGAGGTCGGAAGTAGTACTTTGTAGAGTCCGATATCAGTAATATTAATAATTTTAAACAGCTAGCTAGCATGTATTTCTTTTTATTATATATTGCATATATATATATGATGTAGGTTGTATACATGCGCCTGGACTTTGGGATCTTCATGACCATTGACCTTTAACATGATCGATACATATGACCTAGCAAAGTACTGGACACGATACGTGTTCATCCTGCCGGATAGGAACTATATATATATATATATATATAAGTTGGAAATTAGGGGAATTTCCACAGGTCTTTGGAACTTCGATCGAGTAATACGCACAGAACTTCGAGGCCTTAATTTCCAGAGCAGGTCGGTCGATCGCCAACCTAGCTAGCTACTGGCCGGGTCCATATATTTATATATATGGAAGTAGAGTTCTATACGTAGTACGTACTCTACATAAGAATTTAATGTCGTGTCTATATATCTCTATGCGCGCATTAGATCATCTAGATTGGTTGAAACATTAAATTAAAGAAGTCTTGGTTGATGTAGAGTGGCCGGTGGATAATGAAATTAACATATATATATATGTGTGTGTGTGTGTATGTATAATATAAAAATGATCGTAAATATAATCTAGAATGATCGTATTGGCCGGATACAATATAATAATTTAGAGATCAATCGTAAGCAATATTTGAAAAAAATAATGACAATTAATGTCAATTATATATATAAATATATCTACAGCTTATATTAATAATTAACTATATATTTTACAACCATATCTTATAATTTGCTAGCGTTATCTCATTAAAAATACTAATTTTTTAAATTTGAATTCCAAATTATATATATATATATATATATATATATATTTATATAACTGCCTTAATTTCATTTGTAACATAATTATAAAATAATCGGATGTAATAAAAGTTTGCATGTCTATCATTAGTCTTTGAAAAAAAAAAGGAGAAGCTTATCAGTACGTACATTTTTATTTATTTATATAGATATAATTCTTACTAAAATTTGAACAACTTATAATTTTTAAAGTCTGGAATATTTCATATATACTAATTTTTCTATTCATCATCCATATATTACACATTTGTTAAAGAAAAAAAAAGGTATTACTTCATTTTTTTTATCTCTCAATTATATAGTTAATAATCAAAAAATACCACATAAAAGAAACCCTAGAGTCAACTAATTATAAAAACGACAGCTAGTATACTTTATTGAAACAAGACTACAAGTAATTTGTATTTGCAGGTAAGTTTCATTAGAGGAATTAAATAGGACCAGGCGGGCCAAGTCAATATATAATAGATAGAATATTGATCATGAATATGCAATACATGAATTCAAAGCAAAAATCATTTGTACTATCTTTTTTTTTAGAGCCATTAATTCTATAATATATATATATATATATCTATGACAAAATTTCTTTAAAAGACATTCCATATATATATAATTAATTTCTTAGGCACCTAATTTATATATGTTACCCAAATTTTGGAATCCTAAGTTTTGATGACTTTTTTTTAACAAGGTATTTTCAAGTACTCTAAAATATTCTTAGATATTAATTTCATTTTCAAATATTATTTAAACTCAAAACAATTTTCAATTTCAAGTCTTCAATTTTTTCATCTAATCATTACCTTATCATTATCCAAATACAAAAAACATGAATATGACTTTTTCAAATTTGAAAACAAAAATTATATTAAAAATTTATATTCAAATAAATTTTTAATTTTATAATATTTTCATTCAACTCTTTTTCTCTTCTTTCCCAATACCTAATAAAATATCTTAACTTAAACTATTTTACTATTACTCACAAATTATTTCATTACTACTTACAGATACGTTAAAATATTTTAAGGTTAATTTGAACCATTATTAGTCAAAGAAAAATATTAAACCAATGTACAAATAATCCTATAGAGTAATGATACACACAAAACACTCTTCACAACACTCTTCACAATACATGATATAAAATGAGAGCATTTTTATAAAGTGATGTTATTTTTATATGATATTTTACAATAATACCCCTCATTTTAAAACATGATTGTGAAAAGCATTGTGTGTTTATCATTTTCATCTTGTATATATAGCTAGTCAAAGTAAACTTCATTCAACATTGACTTCTCGAAACTTACCTTAAAAGATCAATAAGTCTACAGGCAATCGGCCTGCGCCCCATTGGCGTCCCCGTGGCTGACATGACTGTTTAAATAAACAAAAACAAAACAAAATAAAACGTATGTAAGCGGGAAAAGTGAAATGCAAATAGTAAATGCAATGCGAAAACAGCCACAGCCATGACAGAGTGAAAATGCGAAAATGAAATGCAAATAGGGACAGAGAGAGTCTTCTTCATCATGCATCGTCTTCTCCCGAGCTTCAAGAACCAAGTCTTCCGAACATTTTCAGATGTTTAATGGTGTTATTCGGTTCTTCAAAATGGAATTGGAATTGGAATTGTGAAATGAATCATCATATTTGATTTTAGAACTTAATATGTATTATTAAAACTATTAATGCTACTCAAATGTGATTTCCCTGTAAAATAATATGTATTATTTGTCATCTATTTGTTGTCATCTTTTTTTGTTTTTTCCTGCAAAAACACGTACAATTTCTGAAGGTTTCGCTCCCGCACGAAAGATGCAGACCCGTTCACATTTCATTGACTCTCTCTGGTTTTTACTCTCTCCCTTTCCCGTTCGCATTTCATTTGTACTCTCTCTCTCTCTCTCTCTCTCTAGTTTTTGCATTTTATTTCCAGGCAGCATTTTATTTACTATTTGCATTTCACTTTTCTCGCTTAAGTACGTTTTTTTTTTATTTTTTTAAACAGCCACGTCAGCTACTGGGATGCAAAAGGGGCGCAGGCCGCCGGTTGCCTGTATTGTAAAAAGATAGCCTGATAAAGACGTACGTGATCAGTAATGCAGGCATGCATGCACGGAGATGTAATATCGTCCTGATGATTCGATTGACAAGATTTATAAGCTTGTGTTTCTGTTGTTTTGACCAAGTGATGGTGTTATATGTTTGAAGCATGCATCCAAATAAAAAAGAAATTTAATAGATCGACCAGAAAAGTATATATCAATATGAGATTGGAATTTGGTACGAGGTTTTTGAGTATTCACTGCTAGCTCTTCACGATCTTGACATTTATTTGTAATTGCAGCGAGTGATGTACGTGACATTATTTAAGTGATTTCTTATATATAAGATCGCGATGGATAGATGAAATCATGCCTTGTCAAAGTGCTCACGACATGTCTCATCCTTATCAACACCCCAAGTTATAACCATGGGAAAGTACTCGGCCAACACACCAGAAAACAGTATCATTTTCGATATTCAAATTCCATTAATGCATGGAATATTTGTGGAAAATGTTTTGGAACCCCAAGGACCGGGGCAGCTTGTTACGTGTTTGCCGTGTACGATTTTGGAACCCCACAAACTTTACTTTTTGCTGCGATTTTTAATTCCTGCAGGTCTTTTTGGTCGCAACTAGGCAACCATTACCTTTCATGTATATCTTTTCTGTCTAGTTTGTGTCTCACCGTCAAACATCCATTTTTTGAGGCGTAATTCATGCGCCGCACAAGTACTCGTAGCTAAAACTCTAATAAAATGCGCCACTTTGAAGAGGCGCCGGTATATCAAATATTTGCCACGAGACCATTGTGCCGCAAAATACAAACTCATTATAACCCGGGATTAAGTTATTCTAATCGTGGCAAAAAAGGAAGTAGCGGCAAAAATATTTGATGGCAATCAAAGTCAACGCAAAGGATGGATATTGTGGCGATTTTGGATCGCCGTAAAAAGCAAATGTGCAAACTCGATGCGGCACGTGATGCTTGAAGCCTTTGTTGCATCGGAACCAAACGCGCCACAATAAGTTTCAAATATAATGGAAAATGAAATGACGGGCCCTGTACGTGCGAATTTTTTCCCTAACATGATTGACCAAGACGATTATAACTACAAGAAAAGTTATTTGTAGGAGCTAATGCCGTTCCAAGAAAAATTCTTTTAGGTAGGATTTAGTAATAAAATAAAAATTTTGAGTTTTAAGATATTATTATTATTTTAAAATTTAAAAAATTAAATTATTTATTATATTTTATATAAAAATTTAAAAAAAATATAATAATAAAATAAAAATTTAAAATTTAAAATGAAAATTTTTAACTACAGACCGAATCTTAATTAAACACATAGCAAAGGTTTTCATTAACACCCATCTTTCAATACATGACGTGTACTCCCCCACAAAAAGCACATGTGAAGACAGCAAGGCTCTGACATTATAATAAAAAACTAATATAATGGTGAAATGATGGCTGCTGATAGCTGTCAACTGGAGTCAGAGTACATGCTTTCAAATATGAAAAAATCTACATAACTTTTCAACATTTCAATATCTATTTTTTTCAATTTTTTAATATTTTTTTAAATTTATTCTTTTTAAATTAATTTAATTATTTTATTCATTATTTATATATTAAATATTTAATAAATGATAAAATAATAAAAATTAAAAACAAAATGAGATGTTGAAATATTGAGAGGTTGTGTAGCAAAACCCTTCAAAGATAGAAGGCGAGAGAGAAGGCTAAATTTAAGCGGGATAGACGTTTCTAATTACCAAGGCATGAAATATCTATCAAATGGTGAATTGCTAAAGCTAACCACAGGTCTTGCTCAATCTTTTCTGGTGGCCGGCGTACTTTTCCTTGACAATTTATCCCGAGGTGTTATACTTGAGAAATTAGCACCCAACTGTTATATTCGAGAAGGTTAATCATTCTGTCCGGCCTCCCAACTTGGTTTTTTCATCCTTCATGGTTTTTTCCTTCTGCACATGAACTTCAATAAATATTGCAGAAGTCAGTTTAAACTATTGTTCAACCTCCATATGCAGTAGTAGTTTACTGCTTCATTTAACTTGCTTTCTAATGGAAAGTATTATTTTGGTTTGACCATTGTGCAGCAGAAAGCTGGATTCAGTCGGAGAGAGAGGGAGAGGCAGAGGAGCATTTGGACCAGGTCGAGGAGTCTTGCATCCTATGGAACGACACCCATAGCCAGAAGAAGCAGGTTGGACTTTGAGAGATGAAGCTGCCATGGACTCCGATGACTGACTCCACTCAAGCTCCAGATGATGTACATTCACCAATATGCATGCGCAGTCTCAATTAGGAGGACCATTTCCTCATCTGTACAGATCATAAAGCTTGGAAATTAATTTAGGTCCATTTGAGAGTGCCTAAATTACGGGCTGCCCCAGATAATTTTACACCCAAATTTGAGTAATGACTGCAACAATCGTCCAATGATTGGAAAAAATTTTGCCAATAAATTCATCCCCATTACGCTGAAAATCCAAATAAAAACAGCCCAGGAATGTTGAATCTGCGATATGGGGAAACACCTTTAATGGCCTTTTGTGTCGCAAATCGCTTTTTCTCTGGCGATCGCTTAAACTGCAGCTAACTTCACTGGCGGATCTCAATCGCCGAGATCAAGTTTTATCTTCCCCACGAACCAACAAGCGCGGGGAGTCGTCTTTGATTTTGCGGCGCACATTTAGATTCGGTGGAAAGAAATAGTGGCGGCAACGGGCTTGCCTTTCTCGGCGTGTTGATCGACAGAAATTGCTTCATTTCTTCCACGGTTGCGTTTCGGCGAAAACAAGAGCTTATGTGAGGCTTATTTCCTGGCGGTTTGCCTACGATGAAAAAATCGTGGCTTAACAGATTTTGCCACAGTTTTTCCACTTTTTACGGCAATTCTTGAACGCCGCAAAAAGCATGACCTCTTGTAGTTGCATGAGCGAATTAAGCATGTTGACATATTATTAATGCAATATATATATATATATATAAAAGACGATATATATGGATTAATATTTATGTTTTCCAGGTACGTTGATTAATTTTATTTTGCTTAGCTCGAATATAATTTAATATCAGCAAAGTTGATGCAGCATGCATGCATCCATTTACTGATTTACATACTGATATATATATATATATCTATTTTGTTTGGACGTCGGGTTCGGAAGTAGTACTTGTAGAGATAAAGATCAGAATAATATAATTGATCGATCGAGTCCGATATCAATAATATTAATAATTTTAAACAGCTAGCTAGCTAGCATGTATTTCTTTTTATTATATATTCATTATATGCATGAGGTAGGTTGTATATATGCGCCTGGACTTTGGGATCGATCATCATGACCTGACCATTGACCTTTAACATGATACAATATGAGCTAGGAAAGTACAGGACATACGTGTACGTTCATCCGGATAAGAAGTACTATATATATAAGTTGGAAATTAGGGGAATTTCCACAGGTCTTTGGAACTTGGATCGAGTAATACGCACAGAACTTCGAGGCCTTAATTTCCAGAGCAGTTCGGTCGATCGCCAACCTAGCTAGCTACTGGCCGGGTCCATATATATATTTATATATATATGGAAGTAGAGTTCTATACGTAGTACGTACTCTACATAGGATCAATTTAATGTCGTGTCTATATACCTCTATGCGCGCATTAGATCATCTAGATTGGTTGAACCATTAAATTAAAGAAGTCTCGGTTGATGTAGAGTGGCCCGTGGATAATTAAAGTAATATATATATGTATGTATGTATAATATAAAAATGATCGTAAATATAATCTAGAATGATTGTATTGGCCGGATACAATATAATAATTTAGAGATCAATCGTAAGCAATATTTGAAAAAAATAATGACAATTATCAATTATATATATAAATATATATATATACAGCTTATATTAATAACTATATATTTTACAACCATCTTATAATTTGCTAGCGTTATCTCATTAAAAATACTAATTTTTTAAATTTGAATTCCAAATTATATAATATATATATATATATATATATATATTTATATAACTGCCTTAATTTCATTTGGAACATAATTATAAAATAATCGGATGTAATAAAAGTTTATATGTCTATCGTTAGTCTTTGAAAAAAAAAAAGCTTATCAGTACGGACATTTTAATTTATTTATATAGATATATAATTATTCTTACTAAAATTTGAACAGCTTATCATTTTTAAAGTCCGGAACATCTCACATATATTAATTCTTCTCTTCATCATCCATACATGATCACACATTTGCTAAAGAAGAACAAATTATTACTTCATTTTTTTTTTTATCTCAATTATGTAGTCAATAATTGAAAAATGCCACGTACAAAAAACCCTAGAGTCAACTAATTATAAAAATGACAACTAGTATACTTTAATGAAACAAGACTGCAAGTAATTTATATTTGCAGGTAAGTTTCGTTTGTGGAATTAAATAGGACCAGGCGGGCCAAGTCAATATATAATAGATAGAATATTGATCATGAACATGCAATACATGAATTCAAAGCAAAAATCATTTGTACTATTTTTTTTTAGAGTCATTAATTCTATAATATATATATATATATATCTATGACAAAATTCCTATATTTTCTTTAAAAGACATTCCACACACACACACATATATATATAATTAATTTCTTAGGCACTAATTTATATATGTTACCGAAATTTTGGAATCGTAAGTTTTGACGACTTTTTTTAACCAAGGTATATTCAATTACTCTAAAATATTCTTAGATATTAATTGCATTCCCAAATATCACTTAAAACTCAAAACAATTTTCAATTTTAAGTCTTCAATTTTTTTCATCTAATCATTACCTTATCATCATCCAAATACAAAAAACATGAATACAACTTTTTCAAATTTGAAAACAAAAATTATATTAAAAATTTATTTTCAAACAAGTTTTTAATTTTCTAATATTTTCATTCAACTCTCTCTGTCTCTCTTCTTTTCTAATATCTAATAAAATATCTTAACTCAAATTATTTTACTATTATTCATAAATTATTTTACCACTATTTATATATATGTTAAAATATTTTAAGGGTAATTTGACCCATTATTAGTCAAAGAAAAATATTAAACCAACGTACAAATAATATTCAATATATATAACTAGTCAAAGTAATTAAACTTCATTCAACAATTGACTTCTCGAAACTTACATAAAAAGATAGCCTGATAAAGACGTACGTGATCAGTAATGCATGCATGCATGCACGTAGATGTATTATCGTCCTGATTATTCGATTGACTAGATTTATAAGCTCGTGTTTCTGTTGTAATTTTGACAAAGTACGTGATGGTGTTATATGTTTGAAGTATGCGCGCATCCAAATTAAGAAGAAATTTAATAGATCGAACAGAAAAGTATCAATATGAGATTGGAATTTGGTACAAGGTTTTTAAATATTTTCTGTTCACCATCCTGACATTTATTGGTAGAAAAATTATAAACATAAGTTCACACATCGTATTTTTTTTATTTTTATTTTTTTCTTTTACCGGATATTTAGAATATAGATGACAACTAGAAACATTCAGTTAGTTTAAAAAGAATAAACTTAATTTTTTTTTAAAAAAATTATAAAAAATAATGCAGTATGTGGTGTGTAAGGATAATAAGTATTATATAATAAAACTCAATATCGCTATAGATAGATGAGATCATGCATTGTCAAAGTGCTCGCGACATGCAGTCTCATCCTTATCATCAACACCCCAAGACCCAAGTTATATCTATGAGAAAGTACTCGGCCAACACACCAGAAAACAGTATTAATTTAGTTCTATGGGTTCAAACAGATATACTTAATTACCAAAACTAAAAGGTTCCACAAAGAAATAAATAATGGCTTAAATATTAAAGTGCAAGCTAACCCACAAATTACAAAAGAGTGAATTAATCATGCATAAATAAGGCAAAAAGCAAAGGCAATAATAAGGAAACACATGAGTGCGAATAAGCTAAGAGCTGTTGCAAGCTGCTTTTAGAAAGGAAATCGAGCTCTAATTTCTTGACTAAAGCATGTATAGATTCAAAAAGTTCGTAAAATATTTAAAGGTGAAATAGGGACAAATAGTTTATTCCAATTTCCCACGGCAAACATCTCTAGCAATTCTATGGGATGACCATATGCATGTTTTATTGTATAATTAATTGATTAATGGAGGAAAATGAGTTCATTTCCATTTATAAAAATGGTCCATTGGATTACAATGTGGGCTACCTAACTATCTAATCTGCAAACCTTGCCAAAGTTTAAAAAAAAATGTTAGATCTATATAATAAAGATCTTACGTAATAAAATTTATAAACTAAAATGATTTAATGCTATATGTCATGTTGTAAATTCATTTTATTATAAAATAGATCTGACATATTATATTAAGACATATCATTAATGTTTTAAATTTGTTTTGAGTAAGAATTTTATGTAAACAAGGAATTTCTCAAATTAAAATTTTATAAATTCTTTTCACTGGTTTTCTTTATAAACCAAACGCAACTCATTTTCTACAGAAATTATCTCTGGTTCCTAAAAGCAAAAGCAAAAGTCGTTAGTGGATTGGTCTTTTTTCTTTTTGGGTGTGATAAACGAGTAAAATATCTTTTTGAAGGGCTGAATCTTCTAATTCTGAGTGCTCACTACTCGCAAAACTATTTGAAACTGAATTCTACATTTGACCTTCTTCGAAATTCAGAGGACGTCTTATAATATATATGAAGTGGCTGGTTGTGCGAGAACGATTTGCTTCCAACCAATTTACACCAGAATTCAAGGTTTCTTCCTCGCAATTCAAGAGTAGATGTCATTGAACATGTTGTTGGTTGCCCAAGGACAGTGTCAAACCAAGTTTAGAAGTGCAAAAAACAAAGGATTACCGTGCTTAGAAGGGAAAAAAAATCACTTGACAAGATAGATGATATCAAACCCCAAAAAAATGAAATAGAAAGAATCCTATTCCATATATATATATATATATATATGTATGTATGAGAAGCTATAACGTAGCCTTATAAATCACATATTATATGAGAAACAATCAAATGCTCTATGGAGCATATCCTCCAATTTCTTGATATCAAAACTGTAACTCTATCCAAAAAAAAAAACTGTAACTCCAAAACTTAAAAGGATAAAAATAAAAAATAAAAATAAAAAGAAAGAAAAGCTCCTTTCAGGCAGGTCAATCTATTAGCACGAGCTCGTGGTTGCTGTTAAAGGACAACATCGACCTTATTCACCCTATTACTTATATACCATTTTGGTAAATGTAGCTAGCCAGACGTTTGGGCTACATGCAGAGGGCGTGGCTTGATATCTCTACGCCGCATGTACGTCAAAAACTGTCCTGGTAGCTCTTCCAAAAGAGCCTGTACCACAGATATCCGCCCACCTGCCCACACCACAATCACTTTCTTAGTTCAACGCAAACCAAACTGATGATACTAACGTCAAATACGTACAACTGGTTTTTAGGGTTATAATTTTTAAAGCATCCAATTATCCAAGCATGCAATTTTCTAACTGTTCACTCAATCTCTAACTCTTAAGGAATAAGATGGCACTAGCAAAGGCAGTTCATGCTCAGTCCAATCCCACCCTTTTTTCCTTTCTTCACTAAATCATGAATAATTATCCAAATGGAAAAACCATTGTTTCCTTTTACTTAATTTTCACTTTTCTGTCACCAAGGCGAGCTGGAATGAGTTCTGGCCAATTTGAGCATGGATCAGTTGAGCAAAACTTGAATGTGAAGGTCTTCCTCTTGCAGAGTGGCACATTCCAGTCCGACCTTGCACTACCAGATATCTTATTTTGGGATTTTAGGTAAAACTTTACTTTAGCCCAATAACTCATCACGCATTTTGAAAACAATACTAACCCAGAGAAACTTCTGAATGCGAAGTTACTGTTAGTTGATGATTTAGAGGTGACATGAAAAGCTTTGTATGGACAAACACGACTCAGTGCGTACTTACCATGCACATCTCGCATTGAAACAAACTGTACGATGTCATGCGTAGCAACACGACCTGTAGAGCTCTCTAATCGTTGTCCATTATCCGCATCAAGAACCTGCCAAAAACAAAGTGAGATAGCTGACTGATTCAAGGCGAAATTCTAAAGATAATTTACTGAAGATCTGGGATACTAATAATTCATTCACCGGAGTGTTAAGAGGTTGTTAAATTAGAAAACAAAGGTATACCTCCATTTGTCCAAAATCTGCACCTCCCACTCCCACTATAAGAATTGATAGAGGAAGATCAGATGCCTTCACCAATGCGTCTTTTGTTTCTTGAAGGTCAGTAAGGACTCCATCCTAGAAAAGGCGGCAATTTATTAAATTAAGGGATGAGGGATTGATGGAAAGGGACATCAAATAAAGTCAAAATTCTATTTACCGTAATAATGAGCAAGACGAAATACTTGTTGCTATTGTACGAGAGAGACTGGCCTGCAGTTTGAGCAGCTGTGTTAATCACTTGGCCAAATAAAGTTGGTCCTGCCAGAGCTACATTATGTAGAGCACTTGCATAAGCAGTCATGATCCCTTCAACTCCTTCGGCCTATTCATAATAAAAGAAGCTGACTGTTACTTAAAAGTATGAAAATGCAGTTTTCATAAGTATATGAACATGTTGCATTGTGTAGCTACCAAGACCTTATGCTTACTAATCCTAAAATACAAATAACTTATAAAAAAAAAATACAATTAACTTATTTTCAGTGTGCAACTTACGGTGGTATCATTTTCATTACATACATTTTTTTTTTTTTGATAAGTAATTTTCATTACATACATAATCATCCGTCTCTCTTTTTTAACGGATTGCAAAGACTTTCTATAGGGGGTGTTTACTGTTTTTCAACTAATTTATTATAAGTTTTCTATTTTCTTAAAACTTACTGCGACATCCGATGCAAGACCATAAAAAATAATAGTAGGGATGAAAAAATGAGAAATATTTAAATTTAAGGACAAACAATGATGGTGTATCCCAGTTTTGGATGGCTGAATTATCAAAAACTACAAAATTAATGATGAATAAAGGAAGCCACTACATGCGTTACTAAATTATTGGTATCGAAATATGTTAAAAACTAGACTTCATTTCTCCACCAAAAAAAATTCCGGGGTTAACTATAAGATCACAAGAACATAAACAAGATAAGTGATACTCCTTCGAAAACAGGTAGTATATCACACCCAAAATGCTGCATCAGAGACGATGCAGCAAATTAAGAATTATAAAATCAGCTCCTCTCACCTCAAAGCTGCCAGCACTTCCATTCAAGTTGAAACAATGCGAGATAGTGCCATCAGATGTTCTTCCTCCAAATCCCCAAGCAGGAAAACGCTTATCGGAATCATAAAACTGAATGACCTCCCCGACATCTATTATAGCCTGCAAATAATTTTGTTAATCATGCAGAGTACAGTGACTTCACCACTCAATGATGATTTCTTTTTAGATATATGTTAACTTTTGTTTTAGTTACAATATAAATATATAAATATATATATATGCTAACAGCTGGCTACTGATCTGAGCAACCAAATTGGACATTGAAAACAAGCCACTAGATCAAATTGAGTCGTAACAGACAAAAGACTGCAATTTAGAAACACGTCTATGGACCAAATCAATGTAAATGAAAAATACACCTATATAAATTTCGGAGTGAAACTAAGGATGCTTTTGAATGTTGAATTGAGTTGAGCTGAATTGAGTTGAGCTTAGCTGAGCTCAGTTTTTATAAATAGTAGTAAGTTGAGATGGTGAAGTGAGTTCTATGGGACCCATCTAAGATAAGTTTAGATGTGTTTAGATGTTAAGATAAGTTTAGTACTATTTATGGAAAGTTGAAAAAGGTTGTGGATTCCACATGTAAAGAGGTGTTGAGTTGAAGAGGTTGTGGGTCTCATGGTGTAAAGAGGTTTTGAATTGAGATAAATTAAGTAATTTGAGAGTTGTGTGTTTGAATGTGAAACTCAACTTAAAATTAGACTGAACTGAATTGATCTCAGTGCATTTCAACAACTAAACTAGCCATAATACCCTCTTGAAAGCACCAGAGGATGCACAGCCTTACGACCCTTACCTTCTGATATGAATTCAACCGGCCAGAAGGATCGATGTAGTGTAAAGAATCTGGATTCCGAGGATTTCCATTTGAGGCTGGAAAAAATAACTTAAATATTCAAATTATGAATAAGACATGCAGCAAAAGCCTTTATAACTAGAAAAAGAGAACCAAGCAATTTTTTTTATAAGTGAAAAACCAAACAAAGTCAATTACCACAAGTATGCTAAATTATTCCTCTAGAATTTCAAATAATATTTACCTGTAAAGTCAACAGCAACCATAAAGTTGAGCTCAAATCCACTAGAAATGTAATCGAGAAAGCTGTATTGTTCCTTCTCGAAAAATTGATCCACAAACAGCTGTCCTTTTAAAACCTATATTGACAATTTTTTTTTATTGGTAAACAAAATTTTACTAATTAAGAATAGGCAAAAGCCCAATTATACGGGGCATAAAAAAGAGCATCGCCTGTGCATGCTAGTTTAGTGATAAAACCTATATTGATAAATTATTGGACAAATGAGGATTTAAATAGAAGGATAAAATATTTTATAAAATCTTTCTACAGGAATGAATACGTACCTTCTCATGACCATGATGAGATGTTAAGGTAAGACTGGCACCGCTTCTACCTTTATGAAGTTTTTCCAGGTCTGCCACTGACTTCTGAAGTTTACTGATTGAGGTAAATTTAAATAAATGATTTTCTTTAGACCAGATACTAAACCGCGATAACAAACAAAAGGGAAAACAAATCAACATGAATCTCTACATTCGATGAGTTCCACCTACCCAATGAGCACATGATTGCCACTGCTGTTGAAGTCAAAGCACTCGATAATTAATGGGTTCTCCTGTATCAAGTCAAGCTTTAGGCGCCATATGCATCATCTTAATCATCAAAATAATAGAACATCCAATAATCTATGATCTGATGCGACCAAGAATGATAAGGTGACAAACTTACCTTACTCCCAAACTGCTGCATACTCATGCATAGGGGCTTCCAAGTTGGATTTAAATTGTTGTTCACCACCTCAGTCTTGCATATTGGAATGGAGCCCCCACTCTCAACAATTCTAGATACTTTTAAAAATGGATCCTAGAATAAAATGACAAAATTAAAAAATGAAACATAGTCTGGAATATACATGCATTTTTTGATAGGTTAGTCAGGATACACTTGCATAAGTGACACAAAAACTTTTTAAGGTATCTGTTGCAAATACATGCACTTTTTTTTTTTTTTGATAAATAAACAAATTGTATTGATCAATGGCAAATACATACACTTTTAGAAAATAGGTCCTTGTTATCCAAGTATGAGCAACGTAATATCATCTCAACTGCACTCCTTGAAGCAACCAATTCCTCTGCATGGATTGTGAGTACCCCTAAGTTCCTCAAACCAGTATGCCGGCTCTTGCCATGGAGATTTAGGGTTAAACTCCGACTTTGTTTTGTCACAATCTGCAATGTAAAAGAGAGTGAAGGAATATTGATGTTCATCACACGATGAGCAAAACAACATAAAATAATTTAAGCCACTTGTTTGAAAATGGCAGCAGTTGGAAAGCATGTAATCTAATATAATAAAATATCTCTAAAGTAGGGAACTAGCTCACACAGTCGTCTTCCTGCTGTTAAAAATTGTAAGGTGGAATCCTATAATTAAATAACTTTGTCCTCAATTTACATTGCTTAGTGAAAAAGTATTATGTATCCCAAGGTGATACCTCCGATAGAACACAAGTGGCCTCTCCAAGAAAATCTTGATCCTCCAATTTCAATGTCTGCAAGGCAAAAGGAAACATATGCATTCATACATATGTACGTACGTACATACATACACACACACACAATTGGCATTAGATATCTGTTTATAATTGTTTATTAACTAACTCTGTTGCTATTTCAATGTTTATTAAAATGTATCAACAAAATTACCACTTAGCAGACTTCCAAAAGTATAGTTTGATCAACACACATTTTCTCAGAGAAACCAGTATACAATTCACACTTTACAATGTATAAGACTTTTACCTTGCAAATTGCAGCATTCAGCACTTAAGATTGGCAGATATACCACCACAGTAACACTAGAATGTTGATCTTTTTTTTGTTTATGGTATATATCAGTACAACTTATAATTGAACAAAACAAATCCATAAAATATGAATTGAAATGATAAATAATTTTTTCATTGATCGATTAATAGTTATTGATGGTAGAAAGTAGGCATAGCCCAAGTACATGGGAAATTTAAATGATAGATACTAAGCAGAAACTATGATATACCTTCACGGGTACATTATAATATTTTGTATCAATATCATACACGTGAAATCTGGATCAAAAAAGAAAGAAGGGAAACATGAGTCAAAAGCAATCAGATTAAAACGGGACTTGCGGTAAACAAGATATATCTCCACAAAGATAAGCACTCCAAGGAAGTTGCAAAGCTTACACCAACGGCTGCATGATCTCGAAGTGGAATGCAACTGTAACTTTTTCTATCCACGTGGGATTCAAGCTATTCAGCACAACCTCAGTGCGACCTAACTCGTCTAGTTTTCCATCTATTTTCTTAGCGTACACCACTGCCATGGGATCACTCTGAATAAAATAAAATATATTTAGCTTAACTGAAAGTAAGTATGGCAAGCCTGATCAAAACATGAATGAATCTGATACAAGCACCTAAACAAACTTCCATGAACTTACAAACTCAGGCATTCAGATATATAAGCAAAATTTACAGAAACGGCTAGCATGGAGTAATTGTTTAGCTTGCTACATGTATATACTACTCATGGCACATGTAATTTTCACACTGCCTATAAAATTACAATGACAAGCACTCATATACTTTATATTTTTTTATCAGCAAACAAGAATTTTATTGATGAGTTATTGATGAGTAATAGGCATAGCCCAAGTCCCCATGTACCCATATACTAGAAGGAAAAACACTAGAAACAAATGTGGTGTTAGCTCAGTGTCCAGCAATTTTGAGCAAACTATACCTAAAACCAAAGCAATGGGGTCATGGGTTTAATCATCAAGAGGTTAAGCTAACAGAAGAAGCAAGAAAATCTCAAAATTTGAAATTCATTTCTTGTTTGAGAGTCTCCATGGAGGCATATAACCTCCTGATCAACAAACCCTAGAACTATCAGTGCTCTAGGATAATCAATATGAAGTATCCATTAGAACAATATGGTGAAAGTCACAAAACAGGAAGGCTAAACTCCAGTATATCTAAAATACCACTTATGTACAAATATCTATCTGAACAAAAGACTTTTAAAAGCATTAGCTAAAATATAGAGCAATGGACAGCTCGCATGCCCTTTTGCATGTGAAAACCACGCAGGTGATAGTTATCTCAAAATTTAGACCTAATCACTTCATAGAATTATGTTTGTTTAAGAAATATTATACTACACTTCTCAATAATACAGTGTGAATTGGATCATAATTTCCCAACCTCTAATAATAAAATTTATTTTAATAAGCAAGTAAACTAAGAATATAAAATATAAAGGCAACGAAAGTGGACCATAGAGCACATAAAAATTCAGCAAAGGAAAGGTTGTAGTATAATCCCACAATAACCATCACTATCAAACATAATGTTAAGAATACAAAGGAATACCTTTGAAGTGATGTCACGATCACACAAGTTAAATGCGGATAAAGATAACTGCAACATAGATTTAAATTATCAGTACATTTGTTTTTTTATATATAAGTAAAAGAAGTTTTATTCAGTGAATGTAATAGGCGAAGCCCATGTATACAGGAAGTATACAAAAGAAGCACCTAAATACATTCTTAAGTGGGGGGAAAGAGAAGACAGAAAAGTATGAGCATAAGCTCCATCAAGTCCTAAAGCAGAAGACCATTGCAATAAACAAAATACAAAGAATTTCCAGATTTCCTCTAAAGAGCGCTCCTTATTATTAAAGCATCGCTCATTCCTTTCCCACCAAATACACCACATGAGACACAAAGGAACCATCTTCCACACTGCAGCCGCTTGTTTAGAACTCTGAAGCCCCATCCAGCATGCAAGCAAATCCACTACTTTCATCAGCATTACCCAAACCAGCCCAACTCTATTGAACACACCATCCCACAATGCCTTTGCCACCACACAATACAAAAGTAAATGATCCACAGATTCTCCATGGTTCTTACACATAAAGCACCACTCCATGATAACAAAACCCCGCTTTCTCAAGTTATGAGTAAGGGTGTACAAAAACCGTGAGAACTGACCATAACGGCTTCAAACTGGCCACCGGAGCACGGAACCAGCCGAAACAAGCATAGAACCGGTTGGTTGGCAGTAGAAATATGTCAAAATTGCCATCGGCCGATTTGGTAGACCGGACCCCTGAACTAACCGATTATATATTATATTTTTTATATATATTTTAGATAAAATAGCATTATACGTATAGGTTAGATAAAAACTCCCTCCCTCCCTCCCTCCCCGAAACTCTCTCCGAAACTGAGTCGCACCGCCCCTCCCTCCCTCCCTCCCTCCCTCCCAGAAACTCTCTCCGAAACTGAGTTGCACCGCAACCTCCATTTCTATGTTTCGCAATTCGCACCATTCGTGATGCCATAGGGATACCAACAATTGACTAGGATCACACCGAAACTGACGTGGCCTATTTCCTCCCTCTTCACCGGCCGGTTTCTACTAGTTCTAACCATTTGTAAACCCATCGGTTTTCACCCCTAGTTATGAATACATTTTGAGAAACCAAAATAAAAAAGTTAACAGTACAGAACAAAATGAAAAGACAAACTTCTGATGGGACAGTATTATAGGAGATTTGGATCTCGGCAATTGTTATTCTATCTGCATGTGCGGTTCTTTTGTTTTAAACCACTTTCTTCCATCTCCAATGGAAGGAGTGCAATTCTGTTCTCCATTCACGAGATATGGGTGGCATTGTGGATTTTCAGGATCTATTCCCCATTTCTCGGGCTAAGGATGCACCAGTGGCAAAATTTAAATTTCCGAAAGGATCACCTCAATGGGCAGTGGACTTTATCAAAGCAGCATAGGATTGGGAGACGAATCTTTTTAACTCATTCTATGCTTGGGTGAGATAGGATGGGCAAAACGATGCAAAGGGTCATGCCCAACAAGAGAGGGGTGTTTGAAGCCAAGTTTTACTCTAATATATCGATCCCTCATAAGAGTTGGAAGCTTTAAATTGAAGTCCATATGAAGGAGTAAGGCCCCACCAAGAGTGGTTTTCTATGTTTGGAAGGTGAGGGTACGAAACATCCTTTGGAAAAACTATAGAGGATACGTGCGATGGTATTGGAGTTGTGTTGCACGTGTAAGAGGGAAGGGGAAACTGTGGATTGCTTCGTCCTCCATTGTGAGATAGCTAGCATTATAGGGCAAGCTGCTTTTGGTCTCTTCAGGTTGGATTGGGTATGCCGAGATGGGAGGACTTTTTAGCATGTTAGATAGGAAAACTTGAGAATGATTACAACAGGCTGTTGTGGATGATGATTCTGATGTGTCTAATGTGGTGTATATGGTGAGAAGAAATGCTCTTAGTTTCAAAGACAGTACAAGTACAATGGAGCAACTCAAATCTATCTTTTAAAATACACTACCACTAGAAGGCTGCCTAGTTATGTTTCTCTCGTTTTAGCTTTCAAAAACTTCCTTAAACTATTTACTTTCTTAGCTAGGTAATCTGATTGTATGCTCCCTGCATAATTGGATGGTACCTTTTTTATCATTAAGAAAAGTTATCTTACTTATTAGAAAAGGGAAGTTAGGACTACATGTCCTTTACAAGAATAATAGAGGCAGCACTTAAATCAATGGGGCCTAAAATGAGAAATATTCAACTGCGCACAATACTAATATGCAACATGTTGCTTGACACAGCCTCTTCACTGTCCAATTTACTACTTTTTGTTTTGGGTAAGTAATTTACTAGTATCTCATCAAATTTGTTATAAGTAACTAATATTTCATAGACATATCTGGCTTTATTAAAAGGGTAATGCTAATATAGTCGTAGGGTGTGCAAAACCCATGTAGTCTCTTTGAAAAAAAGTGGGGCCACCATGAAAAGATAAATTCTTTCATGTGGGTTCCAGGTGTACCCCATTTTTTTTTCAAAGGGACTAACAGTCTTTTATTTAAAGCCTTATTAAAAACTTACACTGTAGCCTTTAATTTTTGAATTTGGTTACTATGTGAGGAACTGAAATAGTCAAGAAACACTTTGGCATGTTAGATGCTTGGTTTATGGTGTTTAAAAAGAACATGGGTATTCAAACCTTAAATTTAATGACATGGCTGTTATTCTAAAAAAATGAGGGAAACAAACGGGGGTACAATAGTGGTCAACATCAGTAAGAAAAGACAAATAAAAGCATCTAGTGGCCCAGGATATAAGCAAAGGGATAACATTGTTTCATTCCAAATCCTCAACAGCCAATAGATTCTAAAGTAGCATATATCATTTATCACAGACATATTGTGGAATCGATGGTTTTTTCTGATACCCCAAAGCATCTAGTACCCTGCAGGTTTCATTTATAAGCATAAATTCGGATCATGAAGAGTTTATTAAGGAGGTATATTTTTTTCTATGACGTGGAACCTCACCAACACAAGGTCATTTGGACCCACCACTAGAGAGTAACCTAGGATGTCTAAGAGCTCGTTTGAAAAGTGAGATAAGATGAGAATTCTGTGAATGGTAGTGAAATGGTTTGAGTTAAGATGTTTTATTGGATTTCGGAAAATGAGAGAGAAAAATTTGAATAAAAATATTATAAAGTTAAAATATTGTTAGAATTTAATTTTTTAAATATTATTTTTGTTTTAAAATTTGAAAACGTAGTTTTGTTTTTTGTGTTTTGTTTGGAAGTTTGGAAAATTGTAATTATTAGATGAAAAATTTGAAGATTTGAAATTGAAAAATGTTTGTGTTTAAGTAATGTTCAAGAAAGAAATTATAAGAAATTTTGAGATGAGATGAGATAGCTTGTGTTCTCAAACAAACCCTGAATCTGCAGCCTGACGAATATCGTCTACCCTACAATGAAAACTACTTTTTACGATAACTTGCCAAACGAATGCATGCAAAACAAAACACACTAATATAAAAACGAAATCATTAGCAGTATTTATTTATTTCTGGTATAAGATGTTCAGTTTTTTGGTCAAGTTCTGCAGCTTGCATTTATTTAAGCATGGTACTATAGGTGAACATTTCCTGAAGAAGAATTAGATCTCCACACTAAAAAGTAAGTATACTCGTGTTATTCTTGCTTTTATTGTGTTTTACGGGCATTCCCATTGTAACCATCTGAGAATAAGATTATGCTGGGGTCATCAAACTGGAAACTGAGTTCTAGATTCAATTTCAGCTAACTTAAAAACTGATTGAAATCTTAGGTATGAATCTTTCATCCAAAGTGATTCCCAGAATTCATCTTCCACAACATGCCATACAACCAAACAAGTGGGCACTGTATCAAAGCAGTGTCTTTGCTTCCCAGATTGCTTCCTCCACGACATGCCACACAATTACACAAGTTGGGGGCAGTGCGCCAAGGCAGTGTTTCAATCTCAAATTCACTGTGAAATCAAATAGATTATTACTCAAAAATTCCAAATGAAATATTGAGTAACAGAGTATCAGTCCACCTATAATTTGCAGGAAAAGAAAAGGACCTTTCAAGCATTATAGTTCTAGTTTCCCCAGTATCCAAAAAGAAAGTAACAATTACCATGATATAAATAATAATAACAATAATAAAATTAGGATGAGCATAGGTGGTTTGAACCAAAAAATAATTTCATGTTCAAATCTCGTGCCAACCTTGTCGTCAACAACAAAACAGAGCACTAGAGATTAAAGAAAAAAAGAGAACTCTGAAAAGTGACTACACAGAAGAAACAATAGTACGAGCTTCAGCGAATGTGGGGTAACACAATAAGTATTAAGACGAATTTGAGCCAAAGTTAGGTAGCGAATAAACAATACGACAAGGAGTGAAATTCACACATACACACACGAAGTTGCGCGTGCTATATAATTGCAAATTGCAACGAACAAGTAAACAATAAAAACCGCTGCGACTACCTCGATTTGCGTGAAGAGCTGCTGGAACCCCTGAGACCTGTAGAAGAAATCGACGGCATCGTTGTGGGTCATGGTGGTGGCCGCTGTGGGCTTCCGTTGGACCCCACCCACGGCTTGCTTTCCTCCTTGCACATCCGAAAAGCAGTTTCCCATCTCTCTCTCTCTAAAACCCTGAATAAAGTTCCCTTTTTTTTAGGGCGGAGTGGTATTTTTCTCCTCCCTCCCTCTCTCTCTCTGTGTCTAAAACCCTCGACAACTTTCCTTTATCCGGTTGAGAAATTCAGAAGATGTTTGTTACCTGATTCGTCTCTATTTATAGACTTATAGTATATATCAAACGAGTGAAAATACCAAGAAATTGCCATCTAATTTCTCTATTAATTATCCTTCTTTTCTTTTCTTTGGATAGATATTGATTATCTTTCTTTCTTTCTTTTTTTGAAAGAATTAATTACCTTTCTTAAACTCTTCATTTATGTACAAAAACGCGTAAATCCATAAATGGTTTGATTTCAATTCGATCAAGCTAAGCTAGCTATAATTTCTATTTGATTTGGTTATTTAAAAATTGTTCAATTCGATTATTTTTTCTTGAAAAATCATAATATAATAAAATTTAATTAATTTGAGTTGGTAGCTTGGCTACATATATTTATACAGTATATACAAATACATGATATATGCATATAGTTTATGAGTAATATTATTATATTCATAGGGATGCAAGTTTTGCAAAAGGAAAAAAGGGAGATGATCAATTACAATAAATATATGGAAAAATCTTCTTGTCATCCTCACACTTCACACACCATATTTATTTTAATTTTTTTTTATAATAAATATGTAGTGTGTGGATGATAAATAGAATAATTTAATTAGTTTAATAAGAATAAAATAAAATAAAAAATAAATAAAAAATAATATTTTAATATATAAAATGTATGGTGTAGGATGATGTGTAGCATTTCTCTAAATGTATATATACCACCAAGGTATACGTCGAAGAGGACTTACCTACGGTTTAAAAATTCACTAGATACATGCATCACTTTTAAAATTAAGGTGAATGGATTGCAACATTGCTTTAAATGAAAAAATAAGTTGAATTTTAATTTTTTTTTTAATCAATTTTTCAATCTTATACATTCATTTTTCATGAACAAGATGTATCCAATAAAGATTTGGCAAGATGATCATGTACTAGATAATATAATTGAAAAGCGATTTGGAACAATATTAAGTCTATTAATTGTCATATATATAAGCAATAATATTAAATTAGGCAAGTATCCTCCAATATTTGATCAAAATCGTCACGTCAAGGAACGATTCATGGAAGATAACAAGACAGCGGTGCGCAACGTGTAGGCAGTAAATATAGCAAGGCAGTATCATGGGGTGATCTGATGATCGATATTGTAGTTAGCAATTTTATAATTCAAATGGAAAATTCCATTAATGTATTTATGGACAAACTTTTGGAACCCCAAGTAAGGGCGGCCCGGGCATGCATGTTACGTACGTGTCATCATGTGCATGAACGATGAACAGACGTAGGGTACGTGAGTTTAGAATATTAAACCAGTACATGCATGCAGATATATATATATATATTTATATAAAGGCATTAAAACTTAAGCGGCCATGCATGCATCCAGAGTACTTTTGTATATGCTGGACTTTGGGATCATGAATATGATCATCTTAAACAGCGAAGTACGTACGTATTGCGGATAACAGGAAAGTACCGGTGAGGCGGAGTCTTAATCCGAGAGCGACCCAACAGCACCTAATGGATAAATTTTATTAAGAGTTTTGTTATATATAAATAAAGTCAAATATATTATTTTTTTATATTTAAAATTTAAATTAATATTATTTTTAATAAAATTTATTTTTTAACTAATCATATTAAATTAATATATATATTAATATATAATTATATTTACGACTACATTTTTTCTTTTACGAACACTCGCCATCCTTATCAATAAGGCCAAGTCAGTATTCAGATCGGAGTCCCTGCGTCAACTGGAGGTACGTCATGCTGTGGATAAGATATTCAACGTACGTAACTTAAAATCAAGTTGGAAAAGATCAGGAATAATTCCACATACAGGCCAGAATTGGAGCTTCGTTTAATTTGCAATGAACTTTCGCATGCATATATATATAATAAATATATGACGTTTGACTCATATAATATGCTTTAGCTAATTCTTAATTTCCAGACCTAGCAGTTGGATCAATTGATCGCCAACCATGCAGTAGTTCGAAAAAGGGTTTGAGATCATTTTTAAAAAAATAATTTTTTATTTAATTATTTTTTTAAATGAAGTTCACACGAGCCCTGCAATTTAGATTGCAAGAAAGATAAACCCTTGAAATAGATTGTATGAATATTCTTCTAGATCGATCTTATCCGTGCGTGAGTCTTTTTATAAATGCTAGAGGACCCACATATTATGTATATATGTGTCTTTCTTGATCATGATCACTAAGTACGCTAGAATAATATTTCAATAGGAAGAAAAATTAATCTATTAGTCATCATCTTCACACGTTATACTTATTTTTATTAATTTATTTTATTTTATTTTTAACAAATGTCATATGATATATAGATGGTGAGTAGAAAAATTTAATTAATTTAAAAATAATAAAAGTAAAAAAAAAAAACTAATAGGTGCGCTACTGTACGTACGTAAAAAAATTCACAGATAAACTTAAGATCTCAAAGATGAAAAACAGAAAACAAGGACGGCAAGAGTACCATATCACCAATGGAGACCGCCTGTACGTAAGAGATGAAGTAAAAGCTAATTTAAATGTTATAATGGATAATAAGAATCAGAAGATTAGTCTTGGAGTGGCGTTGAGAGATTGAGAGGGGTGCTTGTGCTCAAAGGAATTGAGTATCAAATCCAATTATATTTAGCAGAATGCCTGGCCCTCTAGACCAGTGGAGTTGTGTTCTGAGTTGGTTTGTCGAAAAAGTTATTCATGAGGGTGATGCTTTAATGATCAAGGCAATACAGTGTGAAGACGTGTATTGCACACATGGCAAGGACAGATTATGGAAGACTTGATACAGATAATAAAAGATTATCCAGAGTGGTTATTAAGATTCACTACAGGGAAGGAAATAAGTAGCACATGGAAAGTTTGCTTTGTATTTGCAAGACAAGCGTATATGGATGCAAGAACGTCCGATCCCTCATCTTTTTCCTCTTTTGTTTTTGTCTTGAAGGATAAGTATTGTAATGTTTCTAATTAATAAGAAGTTTTGGTATTCTACTAAAATCTTTTATTTATTATTATCTAATTTATGTAGTTAATAACCAAAAAATACCATGTACAAAAAATCCTATAATCAATTAGTTATAAAAACATAATTAAAAATTAACAATTTTTTTGTACATCACATGACAATTAGTAGACTTTAGAACTTGTTTGGATACTGATAAAATGAGCTGATGTGTGAATAGTAGTAAAATTGTTCAAGTTAAGATATTTCATAGGGTTTTGAAAAATAAGAGGGAAAAAGTTGAATAAAAATACTATAAAGTTAAGATATTATTAGAAATAATTTTTTAATATAATTTTTATTTTAGGATTTGAAAACGTTGAATTATTTTTTGTATTTTGTTTTAAAGTTTGAAAAAATTGTAATTATTATATGAAAAAATTGAAAGTTTGAAATTAAATCGTTTTAATTTATGATGTTTGAATATTGAGCTAATATGGGATGAGATGCGATAAGATAACATGAGAGACTTTTACTATCCATATTAGACTTTAACGTAACAAGACAACTTTGTATTTACAGGTAAATTTCGATTGTGGAATTAAATAGGACATGATGGAAGGGTCAAGGGCTAAGTCAATATATAGAAATATAAAATCATGAACATGTAATAGAATTCAAAGCAAACATAAATTGTACTATCTTTTTTTAGAGTCATTATAATATATATATATATATATATCTAATTTATTTGGCACATAATTTATATAGATTACCGAAATTTTAGAATCCAAAGTATTTTTTTTTCTTATACGAGAGTAGGGATTTGAATATGGTTCTCCCATTTTGAGATCAGACCTTACGCCATCTGGTTCAAAAGATCTTGATCCTAAGTTTTGACGAATTAGTTAGATAAGTAAGGTACGTATTCTCAAGTATTTTAAAATATTCTTAGATATTTCATAATTTCCAAACATCATCCAAACAAAAAAAAATTTTCAATTTCTAATTTTAAACTTTTTTATCTAATCATTGCAATATTATTATCTAAACATAAAATCTAATATAATTTTTCCAAAAAAAAAAATTAAAATACAACTTTTTAAATTTAAAAACAAAAATTATATTCAAACAATTTTTTTAATTTTATATTATTTTTATTCAACTTTTTCTTTCTCATTTTAAATAATTCAATAAAATATCTTAACTCAAATTATTTCAATACTATTTATATATATTCTAAGATATTCTAATTGTCCATATGAATACTTAGATTGTGTTTAGTTGCTAAGCCAAAATCAACTCATCTCAACCCAATCATTGATGAGATGCATTCTTTTTTCAACTTTCCATAAAAAGAAATTAAACTCATCTTAACCTACTTTGTACATTTCAATCTAAAAAGTTAAACTCATATATCTCAACTTAAAAAAATGTTAAATTCATCTCAATGGGATCTAAAAAATGTTACTATTCACAACTGATCAGTTCCACTCATCTCAACATCTAAATATAGTCAGTCAAAGAAAACTAAACCAACGTACAGACAATCCTATAGCTAGTAAAAAAAATTAATTCATTCAACAACATCACGTACAAATAATTTATGTGGTTAAAAATCGAAAAATGCCACATATAAGAAACCCTAGAATCAACTACTTATAAAAACTTAATTAAAAATTAATAATTTTTTCGTACATCACATTATAACTAATATACTTCAGGTCTCGATTGGATAATAATCAAATGAGATGAAATGATCTGTGAATGGTAGTGAAATTATTTTAAATCAAGATATTTATGGGATTTTGAAAAATGTGAGAGCAAAATTTGAATAAAAATTCTATAAAGTTAAAATATTATTATAATATAATTTTTGTTTTGAGATTTGAAAATATTGAATTGTTTTTGTATTTTGTTTAAAAATTTAAAAAAATTGTAATGATTAGATGAATAAATTGAAAGTTTGAAATTAAAAAGTATTGTTTTTGTGATGTTTGGTTATTGTGATAATATTTGATGATATGCGATTAGATGAAAATAGAGGCTTTTGCTATTCAAACCAGGCTTTAATGTAACAAGATAACTTTTTATTTACAGGTAAATTTCGATTGTGGAATTAAATAAGACTTGATGGAAGGGCCTAGTCAATATATAGAAATATAGAATCATGGCCGGACATGCAATAGAATTCAAAAGCAGACGTCATTTATACTATTTTTTTTTAGAGTCATTATAAATATAAAATTTATATGGTCTAATTTATATAGTTACCGAAATTTTGAAATTCTAAGTATTTTCTTTTTAATTTTCTTTTTTTTTCATTCTTATACGAGAATGAGGATTTGAACATGATTCTCTCATTTCAGACCAAACCTTACGCCATTTGGCTCAAACGATCCTGACCTAAGTTTTGATAAATTAGTTAGGCAAATAAGGTACATATTCTTGAGTATTATAAGAATTCTTAGATATTTTATAATTCTCAAATATTATTCAAATATAAAACAATTGTCAATTTTCAATTTTCAATTTTTAATTTTAAACTTTTTTCATCTAATCATTACCATATCATTATCTCAACACAAAACCTAATATAACTTTTCCAAACTTTTAAACAAAAAATAATACAGTCTTTTTAAATTTAAAAACAAAAATTATATTCAAACAATTTTTTAACTTTTTAATATTTTTATTCAAACCTTTTTTCTCTCATTTTAAAATATTAAAAAAATATCATAAGTCAAATCATTTAACTACTATTTACATATATTTTGAGATATTCTAAGTATTCAACCGAATACTTAGAATGTGTTTAGTTGTTGAGATAAATTCAACTCATCATAATCCAATCATTGATAGGATCCACTACTTTTTTAATTTTTCATAAAAATACTTAATCTTATTTTAACCTATTTTATACAGTTCAACCTAAAAATTTAAGCTCATGCATCTCAACTTAAAAAATGTTAAACCCATCTCAATGGGATCTACGAAATATTACTATTCAGAACTGATCAACTCAACTTATCTCAACATCCAAACGAAGCCAATAAAAAAAAATTAAACCAACGTACAAATAATTCTATAGATGATCAAAGCAAATTAATTCATTCAACAATGCTACATACACATAATAAAAAATGCCGGATAAAATCAACTAGTTATAAAAATATAATTAAAAATTAACAATTTTTTCATATATCACATGACAACTAGTATACTTTAGACCTCGTTTGGATAGTGATCAAATGAAATGAGATTATTTGTAAATAGTAGCGAAATTGTTTGAACTGAGATATTTTATGGAGTTTTGAAAAATAAGAGAGAAAAGGTTGAATAAAAATATTATAAAGTTAAAATATTATTATAATATAATTTTTGTTTTAAAATTTAAAAATGTTGAATCGATTTTTTTATTTTGGTTGGAAGTTTGAAAAAGTTATAATAATTAAATGAAAAAAAATTAAAAGTTTAAAATTAAAAAGTGCTTTTTGTTTGTAGTATTTGGATATTATAATATGAGATGTGATGTGATAAGATAAGATAAGTTGAGAGACATTTGCTATCCAAACTTGCCCTGAATGTAAGAAGACAACTCTGGGTTTGCAGATAAATTTCATTTTTGAAATTAAATAAGACTTAATGGAAGGGTCAAGGGCCAGTCAATATATAGAAATATAAAATCATAAACATGCAATAGAATTCAAAATAAACATCTGTTGTACTATCTTCTTTTAGAGTCATTATATATTATATATATAATTTATTTGGCACCTAATTTATATAGGTTTTCAAAATTTTGAAATCCAAGTGTTTTTTTCTTTTAATATGAGAGTAGGAATTTGAACATGATTCTCCAATTTGGAGACCACACCTTATATTATATGTTTCAAAAGATCTTAACCTAAGTTTTGATGAATTAGTTAGGCAAACAAGGTACATATTCTCAAGTATTTTAAGATATTCTTAAATATTTCATAATTTCCAAACATCACTTAAACAAAAAATAATTTTCAATTTCAAATTTTAAACTTTTTTATCTAATCATTATCACACAAAACCCAATATAACTTTTCAAACAAAAAATAATACAACTTTTTCAAATTTAAAAGCAAAAATTATATTCAAATAATTTTTTCAACATTTTAATATTTTTTTTCAACTTTTTCTCTCATTTTTAAAAATTCAATAAAATATTTTGAACTCAAATCATTTTACTACTATTTACATATATTATGAAATGTTCAAAGTGTCCAAAAAAATACTAAGTATTCATTTGGACATGACTTAGAATATCTCAAAATATATGTAAATAGTATTAAAATAATTTGAATTAAAATATTTTATTGAATTTTTTAAAATGAGAGAAAAAATTGAATAAAATTTTAAAAAGTTTAAAAAATTTGAATATATTTTTGTTTTTAAATTTAAAAAAGTTGTATTAATTTTTTTTACAAGTGTGGAAAAGTTATATTGGGTTTTGTGTTTAAATAATGATATGGTAATAGTTAGATGAAAAAATTTAAAATTTGAAATTGAAAATTGTTTTATGTTTGAGTGATATTTGAGAATTATGAAATATCTAAAAATATCTTAATATACTTGAAAATATGTACTTTATTGCCTAACTAATTCATCAAAACTTAGTGTCAAAAGCCTTTAAACTAGATGACATAAGGTTTGGTCTCCAAATGGGAGAACCATGATTGAATCCCCACTCCCGTATAACAAAAAAAAAACATTTAGGATTCCAAAATTTCAGTAATTTATATATATATATATATATATATAATGACTTTAAAAAAAATAGTACAAATTAATGATGTTTGTTTTGAATTGTATTGCATATTCATGATTCTATATTTCTACATATTGACTTTGGCCCTTGATGCTTCCATCAGGTCCTATTTAATTCCACAAACGAAATTTACTTACAAATACAAAATTATCTTATTACATTAAGGCCTAGTTTAAATAGCAAAAGACTATCATCTCATTTCATCGCATCTCATTCTATATTATCTCAATACCTAAATACCACAAACAAAAATATTTTTTAATTTCAAACTTTTAATTTTTTCATCTAATCATTACAACTTTTTCAAACTTTCAAATAAAACACAACAAACAATTCAACATGTTCAAATCCAAAAGCAAAAACCATGTTTGAATCCCCACTCCCGTATATAAAAAAAAAAAAAACATTTAGGATTCTAAGATTTCAGTAATCTATATAAATTAGATGCCAAATAAATTATATATATAATAACTTTAAAAAAAGATAGTACAAATTAATGATATTTGTTTTAAGTTGTATTACATATTCATGATTCTATATTTCTACATATTGACTTTGGCCATTGGTGCTTCCATCAGGTCCTATTTAATTCCACAAACGAAATTTACTTACAAATACAAAGTTGTCTTATTACATTAAGGTCTGGTTTGAATAGCAAAAGGCTCTTATCTCATTTTATCGCATCTCATTTCATATTATCTCAATACCTAAATATCACAAACAAAAATATTTTTTAATTTCAAACTTTTAATTTTTTCATCTAATCATTACAAATTTTTCAAACTTTCAAATAAAACACAAAAAACAATTCAACATGTTCAAATCCAAAAGCAAGAACCATGTTCAAATCCCCACCCCCATATAACAAAAAAAAAAAAACATTTAGGATTCCAAAATTTCAGTAATCTATATAAATTAGAGCCAAATAAATTATATATATAATGACTTTAAAAAAAGATAGTACAAATTAATGATGTTTGTTTTGAATTGTATTGCATATTCATGATTCTATATTTTACATATTGACTTTGGCCTTTGGTGCTTCCATCAGGTACAATTTAATTCTACAAACAAAATTTATTTGCAAATACAAAATTGTCTTATTACATTAAGGCCTAATTTGAATAGCAAAAGGCTCTCATCTCATTTCATCGCATCTCATTCCATATTATCTCAATACCTAAATATCACAAACAAAAACACTTTTTAATTTTAAACTTTTAATTTTTTCATCTAATTATTATAACTTTTTTAAACTTTCAAATAAAATACAAAAAATAATTCAACATGTTCAAATCCAAAAGCAAGAATCATGTTCGAATCCCAACTCCCGTATAACAAAAAAAAAAATATTTAGGATTCCAAAATTTCAATAATCTATATAAATTAGGTGCCAAATAGATTACATATATAATGACTTTAAAAAAAGATAGTACAAATTAATGATGTTTGTTTTAAATTGTATTGTATATTTATAATTCTATATTTCTACATATTGACTTTGGCCCTTGGTAATTCTATCAGGTCCTATTTAATTCCACAAACGAAATTTACTTGTAAATACAAAGTTATCTTATTACCTTACCGCCTGGTTTGAATAGCAAAAGGCTCTCATCTCATTTTATCGCATCTCATTCCATATTATCTCAATACCTAAATACCACAAACAGAAACACTTTTTAATTTCAAACTTTCAATTTTTTCGTCTAATCATTACAACTTTTTCAAACTTTCAAATAAAACACAAAAAATAATTCAACATGTTCAAATCCAAAAGCAAAAATTATATTAAAAAATGATATTCTAATAATATTTTAACTTTATAGCATTTTTATTCAACTTTTTCTTTTTCATTTTTTAAAACCCCACAGAACATTTCAGCTTGAACAATTTTACTACTATTCACAAATTATCTCATCTAATCACTAACCAAACGAGGCCTAAAGTATACTAGATGTCATGTGTTGTACGAAAAAAATTTTAATTAATTTTTAATTACGTTTTTATAACTAGTTGATTCTAGGATTTGTTGTATGTAGCATTTTTTTTATTATTAATTAAATAAATTATCTCTATGCAGCATTGTTGAATAAATTAATTTTATTTGACTAGCTATAGGATTATCTGTACGTTGGTTTAATTTTCTTTAATTGACTACGTTTGAATGTTTAGATGAATTGAATTGATTAGTTATGAATAGTAATGTTTTGTGAGTCCCATTAAGATGTGTTTAACATTTTTTACGTTAAGATGTATGAGTTTAACCCTTTAAGTAGAAATGTATAAAGTAAGTTAAGATGATTTTAAGTTTTTTTATGAAAAGTTACAAAAATAATAATCTCATCAATGATTAGATTGAGATGAGTTGAATTTAACTCAATAACCTTACAAAACCTAAGTATTGGTTTGAACACTTAGAATATTTCAGAATATATATAAATAATAGTGAAACGATTTGAATTCAAATATTTTATTAAATTTTTAAAATGAGAGAGAAAGTTATTTGTTTTTACTGAATTTTGAATAAAAATATTTAAAAGTTAAAAAATTGTTTCAATATATATTTTTTTTTTAAATTTGAAAAAGTTGTATTTAAAAAAAAAATTGGAAAAGTTATATTATGTTTTGTGTTTAGATAATGATGTGGTAATGATTAAATGAAAAGTTTAAAATTTGAATTAGAAAATTGTTTTACGTTTGAGTGATGTTTGGGAATTATGGAATATCTAAGAATATCTTAAAATACTTGAAAGTATGTACTTTATTTTCCTAACTAATTCATCAAAATTTAGGTTAAGATCCATTGAATCGGATGGCATAAAGTCTGGTCTCCAAATAAGAGAACTATGTTCAAATCCCTACTTTCGTATAAAAAAAGAGAAAAAAAATACTTAAGATTCTAAAATTTCGGTTACTTATATAAATTAGATGCCAAATAAATTATATATATATTGACTCAAAAAAAGATAGTACAAACGATATTTATTTTGAATTGTATTGTATGTTCATGATTCTATATTTTTATATATTAACTTGGCCCTTAGCCCTTCCATCGGGTCCTATTTAATTTCATAGACAAAATTTATTTACAAATACAAAATTGTATTCTTATACTCAGGCTTAATTTGGATAGCAAAAACATTTCATCTCATTTCATCGTATCTCATCCCAAATTATCTTAATATCCAAATACCACAAATAAAAATATTTTTTAATTTTAAACTTTCAATTTTTTCATCAAATTAATTCAACTTTTTCAAACAAAACATAAAAAACAATTCAACATTTTTAAATCCCAAAACAAAAATTATATTAAAAAATTATATTCTAACAATTTTTTTAATTTGATAGTATTTTTATTCAAATCGTGCTCTTACATTTTTCAAAATCCATAAAATGTCTCAATTCAAATAATTTCACTACTATTCAGAGATCATCTCATCTCACCTAATCACTATCCAAACGAAGCCTAAACTATACTAGTTGTTATGCGATGCATGAAAAAATTGTTATTTTTCAATTACGTTTTTATAACTAGTTGATTCTAGAGTTTGTTGTATGTAGCATTTTTCGGTTATTAATTACATAAATTATCTGTATGCAACATTTTTGAATGAATTAATTTTATTTGACTAGCTATAGGATTATTATCTGTACATTGGTTTAATTTTCTTTGATTGACTATGTTTGGATATTGAAATGAGTTTATCAGCTGTGAATAGTAGTATTTTGTGGGTCCTATTGAGATGTGTTTAACATTTTTTATTTTGAGATGCATGAGTTTAACCATTTAAGTTGAAATGTATAAAGTAGATTGAGATGATTTTAAGTTTCTTATAGGAAGTTGTAAAAGTAATGGTTCCATTAATGATTGGGGTAAGATGAGTTGAGTTTAGCTTAATAACCTAACAAAACCTAAGTATTCATTTGAACACTTAGAATATTTTAGAATATATATAAATAGTAATGGAATGATTTGAATTAAAATATTGTATTGAATTTTTTAAAATGAGAAAAAAAATTGAATAACGGTATTTAAAAGTTAAAAAATTGTTTCAATATAATTTTTCATTTTAAATTTGAAAAAGTTGTATATTAAAAAATTTTTTTGAAAAAGTTCTATTATGTTTTGTATTTAGATAATGACGTGGTAATGATTAGATGAAAAGTTTTAAAATTTGAAATAGAAAATTATTTTATATTGGAATGATGTTGGGAATTATGAAATATTTAAGAATATCTTAAAATAATTGAAAATATGTACTTTATTTTTCTGGCTAATTCATCAAAAATCAGGTTAATATCCTTTGAATCGAATGACGTAAAGTCTAGTATAAAAAAAATAAAAGAAAACATTTAGAATTCTAAAATTTCAGTAACCTATATAAATTAGGTGCCAAATAATATATATATATATATATATAATGGCTCTAAAAATAGATAGTACAAATAATGTTTACTTTGAATTGTATTGTATGTTCATAATTCTATATTTTTATATATTAACTTGGTCCTTATCCCTTCCATCAGGTCCAATTTAATTCTACAAATGAAATTTACTTACAAATATAAAATTGTCTTCTTATATTCAGGCTTAATTTGGATAGCGAAAGCCTCTCATCACATGTCATCTCATTTCATCTCATATTATCTTAATATCTAAATACCACAAACAAAAACAATTTTTAATTTCAAACTTTCAATTTTTTTTATCTAATTATTACAACTTTTTCAAACTTTCAAACAAAACACAAAAACCAATTCAACATTTTCAAATCTCGAAACAAAAATTATATTAAAAAATTATATTCTAACAATTTTCTAACTTTATAGTATTTTTATTTAAATTGTGCTCTCACATTTTTCAAAACCCATAAAGCATTTCAACTCAAACAATTTTACTATTATTCAGAGATCTTCTCATCTCACCCGATCACTATCCAAACGAAGCTTAAATTATACTAGCTGTTAAGTGATGTACAAAAAATTTGTTAATTTTTAATTGCATTTGTATAACTAGTTGATTCTAGGGTTTCTTGTATGTAACATTTTTCGATTATTAACTACATAAATTATATGTGTGTGGAATTGTTGAATGAATTAATTTTCTTTGACTAGCTATAGGATTATCTGCACGTTGGTTTAGTTTTATTTGACTGATTACGATTAGATGTTGAAATGAATTTAGTTGATTAGTTGTGAATAATAGTATTTTGTTAGTCCCATTGAGATGAGTTTAACATTTTTTACATTGAGATGCAAGAGTTTAACCCTTTAGGTTGAAATATATAAAATAGATTGAGATGAGTTGAAGTTTTTTATGGAAAGTTGAAAAAGTAGTGGGTCCCATCAAAGATTGGGTTGAGATGAGTTGAGTTTGGCTCAACAACCAAACACAAACAGCTCAACAACCAACTTGTGTTTGTGTTTGGTTGTTGAGCCAAACTCAACTCATCTCAATCCAATTTTTGATAGGACCCACTACTTTTTCAACTTTCCATAAAAAACTTTAACTCATCTCAATCTATTTTATATATTTCAACCTAAAAAGTTAAACTCATACATCTCAACCTAAAAAATGTTAAACCCATCTTAATGGGACTTGCAAAATGCTACTATTTATAACTGATCAACTCAAATTATCTTAACATTCAAATGTAGCCGGTCAAAGAAATTAAACCAACATTTAGATAATCCTCTAGCTAGTCAAAATAATAATAATAATAATTAATTTATTCATTCAACAATTTACTTCTCGAAACTTATATAAAAAGATACCCGTTAAAGACGTACGTGAGTAATGCATGCATGTAGCTCTAATATCGTCCTGATCATTCGATTGACTAGGTCAAGGTTCTGTTGTTTTGACCAAGTGATGGTGTCATAAGTTTGAAGCATGCATCCAAATTAAGAAGCAATTTAACAGATCGATCAGAAAGTATCAATATCATGACTCATGAGATTGGGATTTGGTACGAGGTTTTTGAATATTCTCTGCTCTTCACAATCTTGACATTTATTTAAACAAAGAATTTCTCAAATTAAAATTTTATAAATTCTTTTCACTGGTTGTCTTTATAAACCAAACATAATTTATTTTCTACAGAAATTACCTATGGTTCAAAAAAGCAAAAGCAGAAGTCAATAGTGGATTGGTCTTTTTTCTATTTGGGTGTGAAACGAGTAAAATAGCTTTTTGAAGGGCTGAATCTTCTAATTCTGAGTGCTCGCTACTCGCAAAACAATTTGAAACTGAATTCTCCATTTGATCTTCTTCGAAATTCAGAGGACGTCTTATAATATACATGAAGTGGCTGGTTGTGCAAGAAAGATTTGCTTCCAACCAATTTACACCTGAATTCAAGGTTTCTTCCTCGCAATTCAACAGTAGATGTCATTGAACATGTAGTACTTGGTTGCCCAAGGACACCGACCAATTATCAAACCAAGTTTATAGGAGGAAAAAACAAAGGATTACCGTGCTGAATTAGAAGGGAGGATAAAAAAAAAAAAAAAAAACACTTGACAAGATAGATTATATCAAACCCCAAATACAAAAATGCGACAACTATAATGATTTTCATACTTAATAAAATGAAAAAAAAAAAAAAAACATAATACTTGTAAAGTTATAATGAAGCACTAGTGATTCCACCAGAGAATTTTGATTGACATAATAACCATGTAGTTTTAAACTCAGTTTGGCTCAAATTTGGGGCTCGAATCTGTTCCCTCATACATACATTCTGCAATTGAAAGTGCAGCAGATGTAGGGCCGTGCTCCCTCATCGTTTTTACTTTGCAGTCTTCCATTTTCTCAACATCCCAGAACAACACACAATTCAACTATGGAAAGTATATTAATCAGTGCAACCTTTGTAATCATTCTCAGTTGGCGATTCACTAAATGCATGGTCAAGTGAAAAACATACACAGCCCAAAAATTCAATGCCTAAGTACCATAAAAAACAATTCAAGAAGTTCAAATATTTGACTAGCTTTTTTAACAAAGGGAGAAGAGGGAATGAAAGATACAAATTCGGTCAGCGGTATGAATACGATAGACCAGCAAATGAGTACCGAGATGAAACAGGCCCGGGTGCGGCTTCAGGCTGAGCAGCCTCATAATGCTGTGTCTGGTTACTGGGCTGCAGAGCAGCAGCATCATATGCAGAGTATAAGCTACCCACTCGATCATTTTCTGTCGCATGTAAATGAGCAGTCTCAAGTGGATGTGTTCCACCAATAGAATAAGAAGCTGAAGGGGCTTCCTCTCTCCTCAGAGGTGGCAAATAAGGTTCTACTGATGAAGTACCATAATGATAAGCATGGTACGGATCCTCTTTATAGAAGCTTAAAGCAGTCGCAGCAGTTGCAACAGGAACAGAGGTGGGCATTTCCCGTCTAGTGCCAAGACCATAAGCCTGATACTCTTTTTCATTAATGTAGAGAGGATCTGCACGAACAGTCTCTCTCTGTGCAGGGACGGCCTCCATATATAAATGGTCCGGCTGTCTCAGAAGATGCACTCTTTCATAGTCCATTTGGTATGTTTCAATAGGAGGAGTAACATGAGGAGGGGGATTTAACTTTCTTCTATCTCCACGAAGACCATGAGATCGATACTCCTTTTCAGTTGGGTAAAACTCCCTAGGAATTTCCACTCTCGGTATAGTTGTCGTACCTCTGTATGCAATATGCTGATGATCCCTTTCATGAGGCAGGGAGTGATAACTACTAGAATCGCCATGGGTATAAGGATCGCTAGCAAGAGCTACCTTGTGAGCATGAGGCCACACTTCTTTAGCAACTAGTGGAGTGCTGACAGGCAGCGCAGTTGAATGTACTTCAGCAGGTCGGAAAAGCTCTTTGAGCTTCCTAGCCTGAAGGGAAAAATTGGAAACATTTTCCATGTCAAAATTTTAAAGAAGACAATGACCCTTAATAACAGAAGAAACAAGTGAATCATACTTGTTTAACAGTAAGCTCTGTTTTGAATTTGTTCTTTTCATCATAATTTTCCTTGATGGCCTGTTTAAAAACACTCTCAGGAAGTGGAAAACAGTCCTTCTCAATACTGAACCTTACCTGAAAACTGAAAGTCCATCAATACACCCACCTGGCTATACAGATGGTCAAAACTTCAATAGTTATAAAGAAAAGTCAAGCTCAAAAAATCTGACCTGAACAGGGAATGCCCCACCAAAAGCTCTTGGTTCAAGTCTCATGCCACCAGAGGAGGATGCTGTATAAATCCCATAAAGAAGCTTCAAATCAAAATCATAGAGAAAAATTTTAAGCCCAGGTTTGACACCCATCACAACATCTTTTTTACTTATCGTGACACCCATTACACGATAGCGAAAACAATCTGGCTTGGTCTTTGCATTGCACATGAAGATCATACCACCGATTTTTTCTTTCTTTTCATCATGTTGGCCCTTTTTGGGGCCATCATGTGTTTCTTCATTCTTTTGACTCATAATTCTACTGTCTGCCGAGCCATGCTTTCCTTCATTTCTCTTTCTTTGCTTGTGCTTTCCCAACTCAATGATTGGCTTTTGGTTCCTTTTAGGTTGATTGCTCTTATTTTTATGCTCTTCATCTATGATATTCTTCTCTTTGCCTTCTTCTCTAGACTTTAGCTTTAAATCTTCTCCATTATTGCTGCTTTCTGTGTTGCCCTTCAGTATGCCCTTATTCTTCTTTCTTTGTCTCCACCGAGCCTGTCGACCACCTTTATCTTTTCTGGAGTTCAAGAAGTTACTATCAAGAGACTCCTTTGTAATTTTAGATTTGGCCTTTAATGATTTTGGGGTTTTCTTTCTTGATGACTCTGGTCCAGTATATGCCTCTGCAGGAGCTTCTCCTTCCTTCTTGATAGAATCTGGTTTCATAGATGCCTCAGCAGAAGTGCCTGATTTATTTTTGTTTACTTGTTCCTTCATGTTAGACTCTGGTTTAGTAGACGCATCTGGAGGAGTCTCTGCTTCCCTATTCTTTTCCCGTTCCATATTTCACAAACCAATAGGCTGCCTGATCAAGATGTATCCCTGCAAACACGTTGCCACTGAAAAGATATCTCTTTATTTTCTGTTCAAAATTGACAATCAGTACATTGTCATATTTACTAGAAATCTATCTTCTGTTTCAAAAAGAAGGAAAGAAAGAGAAAATAAAGTGTTATTACCACCGCACTACAGGGGGGAGCAAAGGAATATAAAAAATACATAAACATCAAACCTCTTCACTTGAAAAGTACATGCCCTATACTCACAAAACAATGCATAGTGTGTTGATGTTGTGTACTCCAGAATTCTTAAAAAAGATAAAAAAAAAAACAAAGCTTCATGAGAGGATAATAAAGAAAGAGATCCTCAAGAGCACCGATTTACACACAAGGTTAATATATTATCAGCCTCCTCAATCAAATGAAGGCTTAGATTCTGCAAATTTAACTCCACCAAGGAATGAGAAAACTAAACTACATCCTCGATATCAGCAATAGCTGTTATATAAAACAAAATTGTCAGTGGTAATCTTCTTTAACCTCCTCCTCCCACAACCAAGAATTGCCGCATTTAATAAAAGTATCAAGCATGGGAATTATAATAAGGAAGGGATTAAGGACTTCCTGGAATGAGAGCTGCAGAACAATCAGAAAACAACTGCAAAGTCCGGTTTGGAACAGAGCTCCTTCCCAAATTCAGTAACAAATGGATTTCAAAAGATGGAAATATTTCTTAAAATCTGTTGGAAGAGTAAGTTTATTTTTAGAGCCAAAAAAAAAAAAAAAAAAAAAACAAAATAAAAGTGTGCAACAATAAATTGGAAGTTCCTAAGTGGGGTGCCAATTGTTGCTGCAAGACCATTTGACATAAAAAATCTCTGACATCTTTATAGAAACCTTTAGATGCAAAGGAAGTATTGGAATTGGAATTGGAAGTGAAAAATGGAGTGCTTGGCTCATTTACTGCTGAGCTATCCAAGAAACATAAAGACGTGAAGTACAAAAAATAGACACCCAGCAAAACAAATAAAAACTTAACTATAGGAACCTCTCTAGAGACTAGAGTCACCTATTCATCTAAAACCCAAAGCATTCATGTTTTCCCTGTCAACTCCAATATCTAAGCGAACAGAATTTGTAGTCATGTAGATTTAAGCCAACTAGAACACTAAATATTTTTCTATAGAAAATAAACTTCCATTGACATTCCTAAAAATTTTACATCATAGCATCAACAAGCACTTGTTGCTTAATGAACTCCAGCGAAGAATACCACAAACCTATATATCACCAACATATTGTGCATGTCTTGCTAGTTTATGTGCCACTTTATCATACTAACTGAAACATTTCTATAAACTTTTTATCTCATCAAAAAGGGGACCTTGCCTTGATGAATTTGGGGAACAAGAGTTAAATGCATCTAGCATCCATAAGAATCCCCTTCAAGAAAGACTTCAGCAGATCCCATGTGAACAATCAATTGGAGCCCTCTTCATGCTGTAAGTGCTTCAACATCATCCACCACATTCTCAAGCATGCTCATAGCGTTTCCTTTCATGTCTCTGAAAATGGCACCATCTACATTTGAGAAGTGCTAGGTCTACACAGAGATCTTACAAAAGGAAGTTTGCAAACTGACAAGGCCTAAGGTGATACTTCAGATCTACTTTACAATTAAAAAAGCTTTACAATCTAATGTATCATTCTTTTTATAAGTACAATCTAACGTATCATATTGAGTAATGTAAGTTTGTAAGCTTCCTTTTGTAAGATCTCTGTGCAGACCAAGTATTTCTCACTAATATTACTAGATCATGGCTTGCCTCCTTCACCTCCATACTTAGCTGTTAAGTACACTATCTTAACATTTCCTTCTGTCAATATCTTCCAAAATTAAATTAAATACATTATCTTTGATCTAGCCTACAACCAAAACAAATATCCTACGAAACTGTGATTCGAGGCTTTAACTACTGAATTTTCGTTTGTACTTGCTGGCTCAGAAGGAACATACCACAATCATATCTTTGGAGCAAAATTTGAGCAACCCATAGATCATTTATTTCATTTACTTGCTTCTTTTTCCTTTTTCATTCCTCAACCATTTTTCATTACTTTTTGCACCAAAAAGTTATCTTCGTAGCCCTAGGACCTGTAACTAGGCTATTTGCAACCATCAATGGTCTGGGCAAGCAGTACAACTATTTGAATACTGTCTAATGTGATCACTTACGTTTGAACATCTCGAGTAGCATCTAATGTAATTCAATAACACTAGCACACAACACCATACATGGTAAGGAGAAAACGTGCCATATAAAAAAACTATTTCCATTACTTTCCTTGTTTTTTGTTCTTTTTCTGGAAAAACAACCAAGACATTAAATCAGTACCGTATCATGGGTAAAAACATTAATCCATTCGGCGCCTCTTGTTTGCCAAAAAATTATCATCTCATAACAATTTGCCAAAAAAATAAAATTTCGATAAAGAATTTGTAAGCGGTAATCTCACATTGATTAATTAAGAAGATGGTATCCCTCTATCGGCTTAAAAGCCCTAAAATACTTAAATCATAGATCCAATTCTTTTTTACTTAAAAATTCCCAGGGATTTACTTAAAAAAAAAAAAAATTCCCAGGAATTTATTTTCTTTTAGAGGATGGTATCGGCTTAAAAGCCCTAAAATACTTAAAATCATAGATCCAATTTTTTTTACTTAAAAATTCCCAGGGATTTACTTATAAAAAAAAATTCCCAGGAATTTATTTTCTTTTAGAGGATGGTATCCCTCTATCGGCTTAAAAGCCCTAAAATACTTAAAATCATAGATCCAATTTTTTTTTTTTTTTTTTTTACTTTAAAATCCCCACGAATGATTTTCTTTTATCACACCTCGGCAACCAAATAGAAGTTACAGAACCCAGTAAAATGCAAGGAATTAGAAACGGAAAAAAAAAAAAAAAGTGGAAAATAAACAGTTTGAATCATTAACAAAACCCTAATACAGAGATAGATAGGAAGAGAGTACCTGGAGAGAGAGAGAGTGAGAGAGAGAGAGAGAGAGAGAGCGGAACGTTAGAGATAATCTAGTAGTAAAATTTGTTAGAGACCGCTACAGGAAGATATCGATTACAAGCACTGCCCGTTGAGCGGGGTTATCTATAGATATTTTTCAGAAATGCGGGCAAAATAACTTTACCCAAATAAATTCATAAATTGAATCACATGAAATGATTTAAATATATATAAGTTGAAAATATCTAGTTGCAAGTGATTATATTCATTAATATATGCTCATTTATCATGATAAGTTATAAAGTCAGATTTTAATGAAAATATTATTAATTTAAATTTAAATATGAATACAACAGTATTTATACACAGATTAGTATATTAATTCACTTGTACGTAATAAAATTCATATAAGTTTAATTTTGTAAACATTTTTAATAAAAATTAAAAGGTGATAAAGTCAATGAGTAATGTTAGATACAGTTCTAAAATGTGAAATCTTGTGTACTAATTTTTTTTAAAAAGAGTTTATTATTAAAAAAAATAACTTTTTTAACTTGAATTTTAAATTTATTCACATTTATCTAAGACTGCAAATATTATTTTTATATTAACCTCCTTTGTAGGTATTTTTTTTTTCAATTTTGTTACTTATTATTCTCAAACACCATACTTCACACGTGTTTTATTTCTTTAAATTTTTTTTTTAAATTTGGATTTATTTTTCTTAAACTAATTGAATTATTCTACTCATTATCCATATACTAAATATTTGATAAAATAAAAAAATAAAAAATATGGTATGTGATGTGTGAGAATGATGAATAATTTTTTTTTCATACTTAAAAAAAATCAGATATTAAAAAAAAAACGAAAAAATTACAACCGATCTTAAAGTTCAAAATTAAGAAATTAGAGTATCATAATAATTACAATAATAATAATAATAATAATAATAATAATAATAATAATAATAATAATAATAATAATAATAATAATAATAATAATAGTGATATGATAATGATTTTACCCAAATAAATTCATAAATTGAATCACATGAAATGATTTAAATATATATAAGTTGGAAAATTTTGGTTGTAAGTGATTATGCGCATCGATACGTGTACTCATTTATCATGATTGGTCAAAAGGTCAGAATTTAATGAAAATTGTGTTAATTTAAATTTTGAATATAAAGGCAACAATATTTGTACACAGATCAGTATATGAATTCACTTGTACGTAACAAAATTTATATAAGTTTAATTTTGTAAATATCTTTAATAAAAATTAAAAGATGATAAAGTCAATAAATAATATTAGATACAGTTCTAAAATGTGAAATCTTATGTATTGATTTTTTTAAAAAAGATTTTATTATTAAAAAAATAATTTTTTTCAATTGAATTTTAAATTTATTCACATTTATCTAAGACTGCAAATCTAATTTTTATATTGGCCTCCTTTGCAGGTATTTCTTTTTCGAGTTTTGCTATTCATCATTCTCACAAACCATACACATTTTTTTTTCTTTAAATTTTTATAAAAAAAATTTAGGATTTATTTTTCTTAAACTAATTGAATTCTTCTACTTATTATCTATATACCAAATATTTGGTAAAATAAAATAAAATAAATAAAAGATGTGGTCTTCAGTGTGTGAAAATGATGACTAGAATTTTTCTTTTTTCCATACGTAAAAAATCAGAGATTCAATAAAAATTGAAAAAATTACAACAGATCTTAAGGTTCAAAATTAAGAAATTAGAGTATCATAATAATTACAATAATAATAATAATAGTAGTAGTAGTGGTAGTAGTAGTTATATGATATGATGGTGGCAAGGGAGATGACAAAATATTAGATCACAGTACTCTCTAATTGTAAAGTGTGATATCATAAAAATTGAATTACATTATCTATAATCTGATAAATGTTTTAAACCTCAAGAATTTGTTTTTAATTTGTCCTAACTTTTTTAAGGTTCTAGATTTTAATTTCACATTTGTAGACGGGGTTAAAAAACATGAGGACTACACGACTTCCTTAAAAAATTAATTAAGTTGGTAGTCGAGTCGTTATGATACTTACCTCGTTAAGAAATGTATGTATATTTCCTTCCTTATTAGTCTTTCTTTTATAATAAACAATTTAATTTTTTTAAATTTTAAAATAATAATAATATTAAAAATAATATTTTTTTTCAACTTTTAATTTTTATTTAAAAATATATTTTCTCCTCATTCAAACCGCACCTTTAGTCACCTTTCGTAAAAGGAAAAATTTAATTACAAATATAATTATACACTACTATGTGTATCAATTTAATATGATTGGTCAAAAAATAAATTTTATTAAAAATAATACTAATTTAAATTTGAAATATAAAAAAATCAATATTAATACGCAGATTAATAAATGACTTTGTTTGTATGTAGTAAAACTTTTCGTAAAATGTTGACAACTCTACAAATATGCACATGAACAACTGTGTTGTAACCATGCGAACGCGCTCGAGGCTGCCTCACACCTCAAACACCAAGTCAAGGAATCGAACCTCGATCAACCTCGGACCACAAGTTATACAGCTAAGAAGTATGGAAATTCTCGAGAAAGCTCCCAAAATATGGTGCGAGAGAGAGAGAGAGAGAGAGAGAGAGAGAGAGAGAGAGAGAGAGAGAGAGAGAGAGAGAAGGAGCTACTTCACACCATTTTTTGATTCTCAGCATAATGGCATGATACCTTCATGGCATTTCCCCATGGGTCCGAAAGAAAGTTAATTAACAAAAAAAGGCAACTGGATTCAGTCCAGATAAATTTTAACATCAATCCCATTATCAATAAGGGATTGAACCACTGCTCTGACCTTCCCTTCAAACTTGTCCCTCTCCCTCGGAGTGTAGGAAGCAGTATAAACATCAGCTTCTCTTGCCCTGTCGGCCAGAATAGCACCAACGGCCAAACATGCTGGTATATCTGACCGGGACTTGAGTACAGCTTTAATGTCTTTAGAGTTGGTACCAGCAACTGCAACCTGCTTACTTGTCACCCTGTGGGTGAGTGAGGCCGACACAAATCGTTTTGAAATGAACACATCAAGCGTAAATGGCTCCATGTAGGCTACAGTGCGTTGTTTGAACGATATATGCTTGGTTGGATTTTTTGACTTCTTCCCCTTCTGGTAAGTGTATGGCCGGCTATTGTCATCATCTAGGAAATCCTCTACACCAAAGAAGCTTCTTGGTGCAAAATGAACCTGTAAAAATGCAACAACAGAAGGGACTTTATCTTGTCAAAAGTGATAACAATTATAATAAACAAGTAGCAGCTTTTACAACCGTCAAATGATTTCCATTCCTGCACAGCTGTGCCATACCAAGTATTATTCAAAATCACACTACAAGAGATACATCCCACAGTCCTATTAATACCTACATTCACCTTAGCTTTATTTTATATGTGTGCACTACCCGTATCTATCCACCATCTATATTTCAATAAATTCAAAGGTGCTTGCAATTTGCAAACGTGTTCAAACCTAATAGTATCACTTACTTCTATTGCTCGTTAGAGGGGGTTCCACTACTGACTGACAGGTCAGGGGCTTAGTTACTGGCTTGTTTAAGCCAGGGCAGAAGCAAATAAAGCTTGTTAGCGTCCACAACGTACAGTTGTAACTGCCAACTAGTTCCAACTTACCACAGGAAGTCACCCATGGATAAAAAGCGAACATTTGTTTGACAAACCAAAACCTAAAACAAATTCGGGACAAAAAAATCAGCAGTGGCAATGTTCATTTCAAATTTTCTTTAGATTTTTAGTTATTCGTCATGCGCACAAGGCCCATAATTAATGGTTGGTAATTGATAGAGGAATTTTTGAGCAAAAATGGGCTACCTGTCCATTGTGGAAACTGCTTCTGAGAACAAAAAAAGGAGGCCTAACTTTGTCCCCTCCAAATGCATTGATCCCTTTATTCCTCGCCTTGCCCAGCACATGCTTCAACATACTTTTTGCAGTCAACACCTAACAAACAAAACTTAATTCAGCTGCCACATAATCCGACTTAGAGATATTAAACTGAACAAAAGAAATTTGATATGTTAGGGGAAAAGGATACTATAAAAATTCAGCAAGAAAAACCATTGGCGAATGCACATAACCTACTTTTATTAAGACTTAAGGAGTTGATTTATTTGTTAGATTATTGTTTTGATGACCTTGTAGAGGGAGATACATGTATATTTGGTGGAAATAGATGAATTTATATTCGTGGAGTTTTTGAAAATAAATGAGGTTATGTTTATGGACTACTTATCCCCTACACACGACAATCTCGTTCCCGCTTTTTATTCCGGAGACTACCATCTAGTAGCTTGATTTGTTTTATCGAACCACTAACTAGACTCTAATACCAACTCTAACGCCCTGGTCCCGAAGGGGCCGGAGAGTTACTGCCTGTAGCCTAAAACCATCTTTCACAATACAAATGGATATTTCAAAAGTCACACTGTCATAGCCACCCTCAGTACTACAACCAGCAACTCCCAACAAGTCACACAACAAACATCCCACAAACTGGCATATCAGCAATCCCAAACAACCCACAATTCGACATATAAACAGCCCGCATTTACAAGTCACTTCCTCGCCTCAGTTTCCCACACTACATTCAAGAATGTCTCCACACACCTCCCACTGTGTATTCACAATCTCCACATATTTCAAACACACAACCAGAGACAATACAACCTCCAGTAGACACCAACATAAGTCACACAATAACGATACGATTTTTAGATTGAAACTTACCCAAATTGCGTTCCGGTGATCTGTCGAACTCGAGGATGAGGGACGCTGCCAAGGGCTGATTTCAATGCCCTGTGCCAGAAAATATCAAACCGAGTTCGCGTGGTGGTGGTGTGGCTTGGCGATCGACGTGGGGCGGCCGACGGCTTGGTAACACGGGGCGGTGCACGACGGCTAGAATCGAAACAGTGACACTCCAGATAATCGAGGGACGAGTAAGACACAACCACAGGAAATAGAAGAATGGATTTGAGAGGGAGTTGGGGACGGTGAGATATAGAGGAGGAGAACGTGCAGACAGCGGTGGCGTGGGGTGACTCTGAGTTGTGGATGCGTGAAAAGGAAAAGGGGAGTTATCGGGGAATGGGGGAAGAAAGAAGAGGGTCTTGGGTGAAACGGTGCGTTTTTCACCTTTTATTTTATTTTATTTTTTTGGGCTGGGTTTAGCACTTGGGCTTCGGCCATTGTCTAGAATATTATTTTTTATTATTATTTACAAATCATTTAAGTTCATTTTAACATTTAAACGTAATATTTTATTTTTTTTACGTGGTAGCACATTAAATTTATTCATTTTTTGTGTTCGACCCACCCTCTCAAATTCTAATATGAAATTTACTGCTTAGATATCACGTACTTTACTAAAAAATTATACATATAAAAAAATTGAGAAAACTTAAAATTTTAGTCTTTAATTTTTTTATTTTTAAATTTTGCAATTTAAATATAATTTTTTTATATTTCTTTAAAAAACTACGTGACATTACGCAATGGCGCCTCGTCAAGCTATTTGGAATTTGAGAAAATGGTAGGCTTGATTTAAGATATGTTTGAGATGGATAAAAGTTTTAGATCCATTTAGAGTCGGAGACAACGTTGAAAGGAAATTATTATTTTTATTTTTATTTTATGAAAGTGTTTTAACTTTTGTTTATTATAGAAATTGAATTTTAAATATGTTAAGAACGTATTTCGCACCCTGTTAGTGTCCGTGCTCGATTTGTAACAAGGAAGTTGATGCCCCAGAGTACTAGAAAATATATTTGATGCCTAAGTTAGTTTTTCCTTTAGTGATAAAAACGTGAGTCTGAATTGTACCTGCAAGAGGCTTTTATATTCCAATTTCTTGGTGGGGCCACTGTTGGCTCTATGCTTGGAGTGTCTGCCCTTTGCTTTAGGCGACATGTCGTCGCATTTAATGCGTCAGCTTCTGTCAAGGACATGATTTCTCGTTGAGATCTCCTGCCAATGGCCCATATCGGGACATTTAATGTGGTGTTGCTCCCTGCGAGCTATCCAGTTAGAGGTGTGCCCATGTGATCGTTGTCCCCTCTCCCTACGTTGGTCTGGATCCTCTACTTCTTTACCAGTCGGGGGACTTGTAACATTTGTACTTTGGGCCTTAGTTAAGATGAACTAAGCCCAACTCGATGAGGGACAATTATGTCCTTCCAGAATTGATATGAAAACTCTTTATAGAAAAATTTTTTCTTTTATTTTTCTAGAGAGATGAACTCCAACTTTTCTCTAACAATGGGAACATATTTGAATCGATGCTCCTCGTTTCCTCTCCATCCCATGTCCATCATTATGGTGTTTATAGGTTCTTTTTTTTCACTTTTTTTTTTTTGATTTTCTTTATCATCGACTTTGCCTAATCATGATATACTAACTTCCGAAGACTACTCATCCAGATACACCCACCGCACCACTCTTCAACCATCGATTTACTGTTAAAAGGTAAAATAGTCACAAAACCAGTTGGTGTGTGAGGCTCATGCGTAGACTAGGCTTGCGTATGACCATCGTGCGCCACCATGTCCTAAAGCTTCTAGCGGTTATATGTGGGGTGTCAATATATGACATAATCTGTAAACTGAACACGAACAAGATATGAAATTAATGGGATTAGGTTTGATATAAATGAGTTTAGATCAAAACGAATAAATCCATTAAGATATGATCAATAAAGGATCAACCCACAATAATCCATTTAAATTTTATTTTAAAATTACAATTTTATTATTATTGAATTGTAATATTGGTATTTCTTAATATGCTTATATTTTTATTATTGGTATTATAATTCTGAACCTATGATCATATTTGTTATTGTTAAGTTTGTAATATTGAATATATTATAGGTCAAAATTTGAAAAAATGTTAATATTTTTTTATCAGTAGGTAATCTTTTTTTAAAATATTGTGGCTATTAATAAATATAGATTTTAACTTTTATGTAAAATTATATTAATCAGGTCAAATGAGTTATGCTAGTTAATTCAACACATATATATGAAACGAGTTGAAATTAATCGTATCTTGTTGAGCTAAATCTAATTAATTATTAAACAAGTTAAAACAAGAGACACGACACGACTTATTATTTAAATAAATCGTGTTAGGATTTAAAGTTTTGACTCGTTTAACTTAATAGGTCGTGTTTGAATTTACCCATATTATAATATCCATGACTCGATAAGACACGAACATAATCTACAGACATGAATTGCCATCGCTAGTTACATGTGTCATAACAGTGTGTTCAACATCCCTAAATCTATCAAATCTAGTTCGCCGTCACCTCAAGTCGCTAACACGTGTTCTCCCTGCGTCACCACAGTCACATGCGACAAATTCTGTTCACCAACAATTCGGGCTAGTCGAAGCGGAGGCATGTGGTCTATCTAACTATGTTATTGGTTTTTCTAATCTAAGATCTTGAGGAAGGGGAATCGAGATTTTCCGGCAAACAATTCATAACAACGAATTGCAACGCACCACAACAGACCATTATCTTCAACGAATACTCAAGATCATAAGAAGAAAGTCTTCCTCAGGGAATGAAGAGGAAGCATTTCCCAGAAAACCTCTTGGTTCTCGTCATTCACTTACACTTAGATTTGTCAATGACATAGTTAAATATGTCTTTTCTGGACTTGCTGGTGAAACAACAGCAGGAATCCTTGCCATATTGGACAATACATAGGAATATAAGAGACAAATGTGTTGAATTTTGCACTTTTTAGTCCCACATCGGTGGGTGAGTAAATGAGGAGCAAATTCTTAAGTTATAAATAAGAGGCTTAGCCTCTTAGTATAAGTGCACCAGTTGAAAGCTTATCTAATAACTTTTGACTTTAGTTAAATTTTTCTATTAGCCTTTTATAAAAGGGAAGAGGTGTAAAGTTAAAGTTTTACTAGTGGGGTGGCTTTGTGGGTGTGGTGAGGAGAAAAATTGTGTGATTGTAACAATTTTTCACATAGTAAATTTTCTTCTCTAAGTCTGGTGGTTTTTCTCCTGTTTTGGAGTTTCTACGTAAATTTCTTGTATTGTTATTATTTCTCTATTTTTCTTATTATTCCTGCAAAAGATAGATCCTAGGGGGGTGAATTTGGAGGTCTAAATTCTCAACAATTGGTATCAGAGCCACTAGGTTCTTTTTGTGGGGTAGAGCTTTGGTGTGGTAGTGTGGATACGTATAGTCTAAGGAGGTTCTGTCTAGGAGATTGAAAATTTTAAGTGTGTCCATTGTAACCCTCCAATCTTTCCTGGAAATTGACTTAGTGAGGTACTATTTACTTCTACAGTAAAATTCATCAAAATAATGTCAGAAAGTAGGCTTTTAAATCTTGTAAAATTTGAGGTGGAAAAATTTGATGGGAGAATCAATTTTGGCTTGTGGCAAGTACAAGTCAAGGATGTCTTGATTCAATCAGGATTATACAAGGCATTGAAGGGCAGACCAGCACCTGAAGTCAGCACTGGTACTAGTGTGATTGGTGAAAGGAGCAAATTTAAAATGAGCGATGAAGATTGAGAGGATCTGGATTTGAGAACAGCAAGTGCGATACGTCTGTGCCTGGCCAAAAATGTTCTTACAAATATGTATGGAATATCTACCGCAAAGGAATTCTGGGAAAAACTTGAAGAGTTGTATCAGACGAAGGGCGTCTCAAATCGTGTGTACTTGAAGGAGTAGTTTTTTACACTGCGGATGAGTGAAGGTACAACTATTTCAGATCATTTAAGTGTTCTCAATGGTATTGTCGCTGAGCTAGAAGTTATTGGAGTTAAAATTGATGATGAGGATCAAGCCTTGAGACTCATCTGGTCTCTTCTACCTTCCTATGAGCATATGAAACCTATTTTGATACATGGGAAGGAGAAAATAATTTTTTCAAAAGTTACCAGTAAAATCTTTTCTGAAGAGAGAAGACTAAGTAGTGGAAGTAATATTCCACTTGAGAACTTAGTGATGGTAGCAGCTGGAAATGAGAAGATGAAAAACTCCATGAAGAAGAAAGTAGTCTGCTGGGAGTGTGGACACTCTGGGCACGTCAAGAAAAATTATCCAAGAGCTGGAGTAGGTTCGCAAGTGGCTCTAAGTCAGTAAATGGAGATACTGATATTGATGCTAATATTGTGTCTCTTTCTATGGAAGATTTTGATCTTTAAAAAGAGACATGTACATCCTTATGGCATGCTGCTAATTTTCAAAGTTGCCATGATAGAGGATGTGTTAATATTAGCAGATCTACAAGTTTGCACACAGGCATTGGTTTGGCATTGATGCAGGGTGTGGTGGAAATTCATGTCGATGACTGATGAACTTTTAGGAAAGCCAAATGTAGAAGTTACACCATAATTTTCAGCAAGGTTGTTTTCGACGTGGGCCGAAGTGAAATGCTTGGAATTGGTTTATTCTGAGTGAGTATATTTTTATGGTGAAGCACGATAGCGGAAGTTATGAAGATCTTCATTGAGGTGGAGCTTGGCTGTGGGACCAGTCAAAGTCGCAAAGTGGAGATTGTTGAATTTTGCACTTTTTAGTCCCATATAGGTGGGTGAGTAAATGAAGGGCAAATTCTTAAGTTATAAATAAGAGACTTAGCCTCTTAGTTTAAGTGCACCAGTTGAAAGTTTATCTAATAACTTTTGACTTTAGTTAAATTCCTTTATTAGCCTTTTATAAAAGGGAAGAGGTGTAAAGTTAAAGTTTTACTAGTGGGGTAGTTTTGTGGGTGTGGTGAGGAGAAAAATTGTGTGATTGTAACAATTTTTCACATAGTAAATTTTCTTCTCTGGGTCTAGTGGTTTTTCTCCTGTTTTGGAGTTTCCACGTAAATTTATTGTGTTGTTATTATTTCTCTATTTTTCTTGTTATTCCTGCAAAGGGTAAATCCTAGGAGGGTGAATTTGGAGATCCAAATTCCCAACAATGACCCACCCTATGCTTATATAAACCTGATTTGAAAAGCACGTCCCAAAAATTCAGAATCTTCTCTTGTGAAACTACCCTTATCTGTGGCCGCCTATTCACGGCTGAGGATAAGATGGACTAATTTTGGAATTCATGAACACAAGTAGGCACATAAACGAGAATGAAAGTTTTAATTTATTGGTACAACAGAAGAAGGCAACATCTGATGGAACATTGAGGAATTGAAATGCAATAGCTGTAATGTTGAAAAATAGGTCCAACTGCAATAAGAGTAACCAGACATATATTTCTTATGTATTTCTCGCCAAAGTGTCCCGAATCAGTTGCTTTGGTGCTGCAAGGAAAATTCAGGGAAAGATCACTAAAAGATAAAAATTTAAGATGGTAAACTTGATGCGGAGAGAACTCCTGGGTTTGATCATTTTGTTGATTCATTGTACCTGGCAATCCGGTGAACTTTTCAAACTGTACAAATGCTTGGTTAATGAACATTTCTGTTCCATAAACAATAGTGGCTCCAGACTCTTGTGCTTCTCTCAACAGTCTTGTCATTTTTGGGGTGTAAATGGCATCAAAAACCAAAGAATAGTGTTTAAGAGCTTCCTGTCAAAACAGAGAAAGAAATAGGTGTCAACTTATTTCATCACAAAACGATTGGTTGTTTATATGCAGCATGATAAGCCAATTTCTTATCCTATATGATTTATGCAACCCGGCCAATTCTACCATATTTGTGTACATTATTTTAAGCAGCAAACATGTAAATGAAACAAAGGCATCTATGTAAAGGTCTAAAAGTGTAGCCCAAGTGCACAGGACATAAGCAAGATGAATAACTATCTAGAAATAGAAAAATAACACAATCTATCATAACGACGGCCCCCAATTGCACTATCTGTTCATTCAGAATGATGGAAAATATGCATAAAAGTAATACAAAACAATCAATCTTCACATGACATCAGTGGAATTTCCAAGAGACATTATACTGCACTGAATCAACGACGGGAATATAAAACATGAAAGTGGCAAACCTTGGAAAGGGGTGTGCTCTCAATTTTTGGTTTCATTCCAACAGATGTTGTATTTGCAAGAATCATCCCATCTTCTGGATGGAAATTTTCTAATTCGGCAAGAGTTATAGCTTCTCCTCCAACTTTACTGGCAAGTTGTTTGGCTTTGTCTAGCAGTCGGAAGAAAACAAATATTATTCTCCCACTTATCTCATAGGCGGATTTTCTATTCACCCCATAAGGCTACCACTATTTAATTAAGACAAAAAATAAAAAAATAAAATGAAAAAACAGCACCTGCAATGTCAAAAGAGCAAAAAATATAGTGAAAACAGGAAAAAAGAAAAGGGGAAGGGAAAGGGGGGGGGGGGGGGGGGGGGTGCATAATAAATTGACCAAAGAGATAAGAACTCTTTTCATAATACAACTAGTACTTTATTAAAAACGACAATGGGACCTAAAATGCCAGTCACTTGTATCTGGCAACTTCAACATAGATATCATTGTACATGCCATTTATGTTTTAAGAAGCCATAAGATAAATACCTTCACCAAATAAACCATAAATGTAAAGATTCTTACCATATGTTCGATTGGCCACTATGACTCTTGCTCCCTTTTCTTTTCCACCAAAAGCAAGTGCTTTTCCAGCACCACCAGCTCCCATGACGACAAACAATTTACCGGTCAATGGAGAACCAGATGCTTGGCTTGCACCATTGGATGCTGCATATAAAAGCTGATAATTTAGTCCACCCACCCACTGAGCAAATTTAAATAGAATATTTTGTAGCTTGTAATAAAAATCAGACCTCGAAGTCCTTCCTCAATAGCTGCAATTGCTCCAAGATAGTCAACATTGTAACCCATTAGGTTTCCATCAGGTCTCTTGATCATGCAACTAATAGCTCCAATTTCCTGTGGTTAAAATTGAGAAAGTAATCAAATTAAAACACGCTTGACACTGAAAAAGATGGTAACAAGAAAGCCTTTCCTGGAAAACTAAATATCATGGTTCATGATGATATGGACAAGCAGTACAGTGGTACAAAGAAACAAATAAATAAATGTGCAAGGAAATCGATTTGAATACCTTGGCAATTGGATCTATCTCATCACAACAATTAAACCCAGCCTCCTTATGAGGAATTGTATAACTGCATTTTAATAAGAATTGTTACATTTCGTAGAATAAAAATGAAATGATAAACTCACCTCCTCCTATTAACTTAAGCTTTTACGACAAAATGTGAATAATAATATCAACAAATAGAACAGCCCCGATAGAAATCCTCACCAAAAAGAATATGTATTATGCTGTCCAGATTATAAAAAAAACACCATAAGCATATAATCCTTCAGCCATCCCCCATTACATCAATTCTCTGCCAGGTTGCCATCTATGACTATTCATAATTTTTAGAACTTTATTTTCCTTTTAAACTTCTCTATTTGCCATCTATCCATTGTAAAGCTATGATTATTCATAGTTTTAGAATGCTGTAGTTTAAAATAACGTTACAGAATAACACTTGCTCATGAATGAAAGAATAAAACAAATAAAATAAAGAAAGTGAAAACAATTTTAAGTTCAATGAAAGGAAAGTATACCTGCTAGTTGGTACATAGTGCTCTTTATTTTGAAGTTTCTAAATTGAGACTTTACCTGTATTCTAGTTCCGTATTTATCTTGTATACTTCCTATGTACTTGAGCTACACCTTTTGCATTTTTCAATAAAATCTTTGATTACTTATGAAAAGAAAAGAGATTTTACCTGTATCCAACAAAGTCGTGAGACGAGTAGGTCTTGAGAAAATTGGCGACATTATCAACCAACAGAGGCAAATAAATTCCATTAAAATTGACAGATTTGAATGCTGGATTGTATAGATGAGGACTTTTGCTGTGACCGATAGGATTCCCAATAACACCGTGTACTTTGGTATCAGGTCCTAACTGTCTGAAATTGTATAACTCCAGCAACTCCTTTACAGCTGGTTGCCCAGGAGCTGATACCAACCCCGCCTCAATAGAACCGAAAGTGAGAAACCCACCAAATTTTGCACTAAGTATTCTTGAAATAAAACCCTTCTCACCCATGACAATTCCTATCATGGGGACCTACAATTTCATTTCAAGAATCATTCAATAATATACCTTGAAATACACAGAAATATGACAAATTAAGTGAGAACTTAAAGACTTTTTCATTGGGGGTTTCTCAAAGAGGGAAGCAAAATTCGTAGTGTTGCTAGGATTTGAGAGGTTGTTATTTTGCAGGTAGTTGTATCACATGCTCATCATGCATCTTATGTGGTTTACTACTACATGTTAGTAGTTTAAACATTTTGTTAGATTGGACAGAGTTTGGAAACAAAAGATTTCTAGATTTCAGGAACCAAGAGAGGAAAATAAAAGTAAAGAATCCTTAAGTTCATTAAGTATGAATACTGTGTATAAGTTACTTACTTGAGAATGCACTAGAATTTGAAATAGACGTGCAGAGTCTGTGATGTCTACAGCAGTTGTTGCAACCTTTACTATATCAGCTCCAGTAGCCAGTATTCTTGCCACAAGATTGCCGATTTCTTCAAGAGATGGAGTATTTTGATAGTTGTGTGAAGAGACGATGATTTTGATCTTTGCCGGTTTCTTCCCTTGAATGGCATTGTAGAAATCATGAGCCACCTTCAAGAGGCAAATTTAAAAAGTCTGAGTAAGTTGAACCATTGGAATTGGCAAGAAAGTTTGAATTAGAGGTCAAGATCAATAAATCTTTAAACATTTCATTATTAGAAGCATGGAGAACCAATTATTTCAAGTCATATGTGATGGTAAAAACATCCAAGCATCGTACAGGCAATTAGATAGTTGATAACAACCTGAAGTTCAACATCAATATAATCAGCTCCCAACTCCATGGCTAGACGTAATGCATTTTGTCGCTTGCTTTCATCACCATCATACTTTCCACCTTCCCATATTGGCCTAAAGGACACATGATTCATGGAAAGAAGTGTTAAACAGACTGAGAAATGTATAGGGGAAGAGATTCTTACAAAGTTAAACACACAACATGAACAGAGAACTTTAAATACTAACTAATTTTAAAAATGCATCTACTATTCTTGGTGTACGAGAACTATGATCTGTCATTTAAAAAAATCTTGTTGGAGATATTTCACTAACTAAAGGGATCCCCATATGGTAAATCATACAGGAATGAAGCACTACCATGAAATTCCAATATGTGATGTATTATATACAATAATGTAATGGAAAGAAATCAAATAAAAACTATATTCAAATATCATCTTATGGCCAAGAAATGCAATGCTGTTAACCCTGCTCCATAAGCCAAGATTGGAAAGTTGACAACAAAGTCTTATTATGCCCTTAATGACAATATGGATGATTCCGACCATCACCTCTTTGAACCTTTCTATTATTGAAAAGAAAATGAAAGAAATTTAGGTCTTAAAACGTTAAGCTTGCATAGTTTAAGATCTGCAACTCAATTAGTTTATTGGAAGTGTTTGGCTTTTGTCAAGTTATATCATGATACATAGACTATCTGAGCCTTGCATTTGTAACCGCCAAGAGCATAAAACCTTGTAATTAACCATCCCAGAAACTTAAGCTAATAAAAAATAGACCACCACACAGAAGCTAAAATAGCCCCTCACTTGCAGAGGTGGAGGATCGTGACAGAGGGTCAGCATGAGGACCCCAAAACATATAATAATATACAATATAATCTTCATTATAACATGGAAATTCCTAGGATTCCGAACAAGGACAGACAACAGAAAATCAGAAGCGGTTCCAGACAAACAGTTCAGTTCCTAATACCAATTGTACCTGAAATCTAGGCCTATAGTAAATATACGGACTGTGTATATCAAGCTACACAAGCTGAGAGTTTATAATCAAGATAGAACAAGATTACATGAACAAGATTTAGATAACTGTTTTTTTTTTCTTCTTTTGAAAATATTTAGATAACAGATAGGCACATTTATGAATTGTATTCATTACCTATAAGTGATAAGAGTAGGCAAAGGACACTGTTTAATCAAGATCTCGAGATCCTGTCTAGGATTAAAGGTCTTCAAGAAGTCCAATCGAATCTCGACAAGGTCGGCACCAAGTTCCTTGGCCTTTCGGGCTTGAGTCAGCATCTGATCAACTGTTTCCGCCATTACTGGGGCGCATATTTTCGTCGAATTCCTTCGAACTCCATCCGCGGTTTGGAGATCCATAGTAGCCAACTACAAGAATACCCATAAGAAAAAAAAAATAGATATTAAAGTTTACAAACAGATAAGATTGAAGATAGTTTTAGATTTCTCTGCACACAGAAGAACTCGTGAAAGCAAGATGAAATATCACTACAGAAATTTATAAATTTAAAATTTAGCCGCACACACATACACACACTGCATATCAGAACTCGAATTACCTAGTTTGGTTGCCGAGCAAGAAAGAAACGAAAACAAAAGGAACGCTTAGAAAGCCTAGATTTTTCCCATTATATCAATTCTTCATTTCCCTGGTTTTTCTCAAAAGGTCCAGAAAGAAATCAAGATGCCCAGCTCATCTCCATCGCATAACCCTGTAGCTTTAGCACAGGATAGCAAAAATTGTGACAGCAGCAAGGGAATTGGCAAGGACGTGTGAAGGGTATTCTCTGCAGCTCGGCAACTCCACTACAGCACTATTAGTCAGTTTTTTGTTTTCTTCCTTTCCACTACACAGAGTCCATACATGTATTCCTTTCTCAGAGTTGTACAGAGTAGCTGTAGGTTTGTTAGCTGTTCCTTCATTTTCATTGGTTGTGAGCTCTTTGGATAAGTTGTATATAAGTCAAACCATTATGTACAGAAATGCAAGGGGAAAATATACGAGAATTGATTTTCTTCAGGTTATTCATTTTTCCTCTCTTTTTCAACAGTTTTCTCGGAAACCAAATCGAGAAGAACAACTGGAGTAATCGAAGAAAAAGACTTTTTTCCTCTCAAATCATTTTAAACAGAGAATTGAAATGACTTTAGTCAACTTTGCCTGATCATCATGACACGACCCTTTGCAGCTCTAGACAAACCAAGACAACAAAGAGCACTAAAACCCAGAACCCCATCTCCATTTTCTTGCTGTTTCGTCCACTTTCTTAGCAATCCCAAAAACAAAACCAAAAAAACACACAAGAAAGCAGAGAGAGAGAGAGAGAGAGAGAGGTGTTACCGGAATGCTGTCGAGAGTCATTGTGCCTGAGAGCTTGAGGCTTGAACAGATAAGGTGGCGAGCTGAGCAAGCTTTTGCTGAATGTATAGGAAACAGAAAGAGAGTGAGAAACAGAGGGAGCGGGAGAGACAGTGTTGGTGGGCGGGGTTAGGTGTGCGAGTCTATATATATATATATATATATATATTTGTATATATAGGAGAAGGAAAATCGGTCGGCTGTAACTGTATATCATGATGCTGATGAGACAAACCTTCAGCTTTGTAAAGAAAGATGACCGTTAGCTAGCCTTGCATAAATTTCAATACCATACTTCAAGCACGATTTAAAAATAATAAATAAATAAATAAAAACACCTCTTTTTTTAATAAATTAAATATAAAATCACAAAATAAAATGAGTACAATTGTAACATATTTTCGGCCGTGGACACTGACCTTTAATACTTTGGCATTGGACTTTAATTCTTATTTTCAAAATAAATCTGTTAATGTAGAAATTTTTTTTATTATTAATTTTGCTCAATGGAAAATGTTAGTATGTCGTATGAGTTTGTTCTCTCATTTTAATTGTTCATATATTTAAAAATTTTTATTTTTTTACTTAATCGTTAAGAAAGTAACTTTTAGTGTATTTATATATTTTTTATTTTTAAAAATGTTTAAAAATATAAAAAAATAAAATAAAATGTAGAATTTGTAGTAGTAGGCACGTCTAGCCGTCAAAACTAGGCAGCACACTAGCATCACTCTTTGCTCAATAGTTAATTTTTTATAATTTATTTTAACTTTCCAAGAGACATGCATTGAATTAAATAAAATGAATGTCCACTATGTTCATAAGATTGAGGACTTATAGTTAAATCATATAAATAGTTCATTTTTATAGTACTATACTTAATTTTTATGAGATATCTTAATTACAAACTATGGTTAAATTGATTGAATTTTCGGTTAATGAGACATGACAGACAATTAATCAATTTATTGGATCATTTGATAGGGATTGTACAAGAATCCAATGTGGCTCGCTCTTTTTGTTTGGAGCCTGATTTTGTTCTCGTGTGACAGACCGGTTAATGACATGATTCAATAAGTAAAGTCGTATATTAATCTGTATATTAATATTGATTATTTCATATTTAAAATTTAAATTAATATTATTTTTAATAAAATTATTTTTTAATTAATTATATTAAATTAATATATATATTAATATATAATTACGTTTGTAACTAAATTTTTTAACCAAGTTGTGGTCAAGGAATAGGCAATTCACCGTTGGAGTTAGGTAGAGAAAGGCAAAGCCGCCACGCGGGCGTCGAGGTATCTTCTTTGGCATTGGGGGACTTGCGGGCGGCTCGTCGTTTAGGTCGCTAATTTCGGATAAGAGGTAGGTAGGTGACTAATTAATATGTAAAGTTTGTTTTACCAAAATGTCCATTCTCTTATATTTTTACTGCAACTTGCATTCAAAGAATCTTGAAGTTTTGGTATGGTATGCACATCCCTACTCATTTTAATTATTTTATAAAAAAATTATTTACCAACTTATTTATTATTGACATATTCATCAAATCAATTATCAGTGATGTAAATATTACAAATTTTCATAAAAAAGTTAATATTTTGAGTTTTTTTTTTTTTAATTATGGTAATGAATGTCTAAATAAATTATATATTCACGTAATAGTTCGTAAATATATGAAGAGATCTGGATAATGATATAAGATGAGATGGTTTTAGATAAAAATTAAAAGTTGAATACAATATTGTTAAAATATTATTTTTTAATATTATTATTTTATGATTTGAAAAAATTGAATTATTTATTATATTTTGTATAAAAATTTAAAAAAATTATAATGACAAGATGAGTTGAAAATATATTTGTATACAAACCTAGCTTAGTGTTTTTTAAATATTTAATGTTGTTTCTAAGCTATCAAATTTATTTTTATTTTTTTCTCAAATTTTCTTATACTTTTGTTAAAGACTCCATCATTGATCCAAAAGACTAATAACTGTTGAATACTAGTTTGCTTAAATTTTTAGTCCTCAAGATCATAATATTATACCTCCATTCTAAATCTGACATCCATGGTAGGCTACTCTATCGATACTAATTCGATTGTAGCATTTTTCCTTTTGGCAATTTCACTCACCTCTTAGTATTAAATAACTTAACACTATACTCATACATAATATCACAATATTTTAATTCAGTGTATAAATTACCTCTTCTGTAATTTGAACTCGTAACATGATCTGTACTCTAATATTAATTATTAAAAATTTAACCATTGATTAAAAAATTCTAATAAATATTAATTTGGTTAAATCTTATTAATTTCAGTGACCATGCAAACTTTGTAATTATTGTTGTTTGGGTAGGTTACAATGATGTGAAGATTGATGTACTAAATCTTGGACTTACGTGGATGTTTCTGGTCCTTAGACCTTAGCGTCAAAGTTTGTACATCGGAGACATAACCCATGATTTTGATGTTTGGATGCATGCTTCAACAATTTTTTTTTTTTTTTTTTAAATTTAAGAAAAGAAACTAATTTTTTTTAAAAGACCTTATTCAGCATTCTCACATTATACATCATATTATATTTTTTTACTAAATATATAATGTAAAGAAGATGGATAAAAATAATTTAATTAATTTAAAATAAATAAATAAATAAAAATATAATATATGACGTGTGAAGACGACGAATAACAAAATTTATTTTTATAATGTACCATTACAGGCTTTTATATATCTACTATCAATTCCTTCGATCCTCTCTAGGAGATTGCATTTAACAAACATCTTTCTTTTTATTAAAGATAAAAAGTAAATAAATAAACAGAAAAAAATAACAAAAGGGAAAAGTAGGTCCTAGCCAACAACGTTCAAAGCATATGACTTCCTAAACTAGTTAAGGTTGTAACTGAATGTCGTGTGCATGCCTACGAGAGATGGCAAACAACGATCGAGAATTGTGCCACGTCAGCTGGAAATTGTGGTGCTCTCTATGTGTATATAATGCATGCTAGCTATCTTAATTTCTAGGATAGGAAAGGGTGGTCATACTTTCGTTTCAAAGTCAAACTTTCCAACGCAACCTATTTTCCTTCTCCACTTTTTTTTTTTTTCTCAAGAAAAGACACAAGAATATATCGATTTGTTGGGTGTATGCTTAGGTGGGTTGTTGTGAAGTTAGACATAAAAGAGGATGGAGGCTGGAGGACCGGATCAAACGTTATTTTATATTTTTTTGTCTAATTCTCTCCATCTCTAGGTCAAAGAGTATAGGGTCATCGAAATTCCATAAGTCTTATAATATTTATTTCTTTTTCTATGTTTGTGAGACAACATTAGACGTTCATATGTGCTCAAGAAATTCTTTCCAACCATATATGTTGTTATAAAACTTTATGTTTTATAGATTATAAAATACTTGCCAAGGTTTTATTAATAATCAAGAAATCCACTATGTTCTAACAATTCTATAATAGTTTCGTTTCTGAAACAACAACAAATAATATCTTTCTGTTTCTTGACTTAAAACAGAATGCTCAAGATTCACAATCAGACACAATATTTTAGCTATGGTCATAAAACCAGCAGTATACTAACACAGATCCAAATATCACTATATACAGCACTTCACAGAACAAATATTATGCTTGAATCAACAAGATAAATCAAGAACAGATATATCAGAATATTTGCAAGAAAATAAGTATGAACAATGAAATAAGAAAATAAGAAAACAAAGAAAGAACACACCGAGATACGTGGTTCGACCCTAATGGTCGATGTCCACGGCAGGAATGGCCTCAGAGATCTTTATTGATAAATTAATGAATCACAGAGAAGCCTCAGTTCATAGTGTTACAAAACCTTCTCATTTCTCACATAGAAATCGCACGGATTTCTCCACTTGAGCAAACCCTAGAAAAATCGCTCCTTTCTCTCCCTCTTTGCCTCTCTGATTTCAGCCGATACAAATGAGTTCTCTCATTAGGGTTACAACACATAAGTGAGTATATATATGATACAACAGATCTGCAACACGTGTCTTCCATCCAGTGGCTCAGGTCATCTCTTCAGACACGGCAAATGCTCCTCACGTGCCTGTTTAATGCTGATTTAAAGTTTCAGGGAACCAGATCGAGCCACAAGATCTTCAATACTTAATCACATTTTAAACTCATTAGTAAGCATAAGGAAATGAAAGAAATGTATTGACATGCATATTACATATGTCACATAATTGCTAGTCGGTTTGGTTTGTGCCCTTATATGATGTTCATATTAAGTATCTGCCTTTTAACCCAAACAAAGTTTATGTGTAGGAAAATGTTAAATATATTTAAGAAAAACTTATTTTTTTACATGTCAATTATTGATATGTTGAAAATTATTAAATTTAAAATTTAAAATTTGAATTTCAAAAGAAAACTAACAAAATGAGTTTTGTAAGTAAAATTGTAAGTAAAAGTATAAGTACATGTAGCACTACTCATAAAAAATGGATCAAGCAATTAAGTTATATTTATCCTTTCTAAATATTTTTTTGTAATTAAAAAAGGTTTGCATAGTATGTTTATTAATTCTCTAATTGTGTAAATGTTTGAAAAGGATAATTGCAGGGACCTATCAATAAAAAATGACTTTTAGAGAAGTGCTACAGTCACAAAAGTATTATATATAAATAATCTCATAAATTGACATGGTTTCATATGATCCATCAGATACGTTTTTACAATAAAAGTAACTTTATAATATGACAAACCACATCAAGCCACATCAGTTTGTAGGATTATTTTTGTGTAATCATTTTATGGTTAGAGTATTTCTCTAATGGAAATGCTTAGATTGTAATAATTTTCTTTGGAGTTTGCATCCAGAGATTTAGAACCCCTTATTGAGAAAATTTGGAACAAAGTGGCAGGGTGGAAACTGAAGCTTCTTTCCCAAGGTGGTAGACTCACGCTTCTTAAGCATGTTCTTTCTTGTATGGCAACTCATCTCTTGGCAGTTTTGAATGTTCCGTTGAAGGTTTTTCAAAAATCAATTCTCTCTTGTCAGCATTTTTTTAGGGTGAACTTAATGGGAAACCAATGATGAAATTGTGTGCTTGGGATAAAATGTGCATACCAGTCAAAGAAGGGGGTATTGGCCTGAGGAATTTTCATGAGGTACAAAGGTCTCTTCATATAAAGTTTGCATGAAGATTGTTATCAATAAACAATCGATGGACCCATTTCTTTCGGGCTAAGTATGTGAAGCAAGGTCACATTTTACATTCGAAAGTTCGTCGTATTGCATCTTGCTTTTGGAGATCAATCATGATTATCCTCCTTGATGTGGTTGATAACATAAAAGTGAAGGTGAGATAAGAGGGGTCTTCATTTTGGTTTGATCATTGGTTAGCAAGTGGGCCACCTTGTGTTGATGGGAATGCTGAGCCAGCTGACTTTAGAATACAAGATGTCTGGGTGGATGGATCCTGGGATGAAAACCACCTTGTTCAATTAGTTGGCACAGAAAAGGCTAGAGAGATTATGCTTGAAATTGTGGTAGGAAGAGAAAGAAAGGATATTATAATCTGGAAACCGGCAGGGGATGGTCTCTTTACGTCTGCCACTGCTTGGGATATTATCCGTATAAAAGGGACTAAACAAAGGGGTATGGATTGGATCTGGTATCATCTTTTATCGAAAAAGATGGCTATTTGCATATGGAAAGCTAGATTTAATGGTTTGGTTGTAGATTCTCAGGTGCAGTCTCTGGGAATTTCGTTAGCCTTTGGATATGATTGTTGTGCACAGGGTCAAGCTAAAACTTTAGATCATGTGCTGCATTGCAGGAGTGTTGCTTCTGAAGTCTAGAAATTAGTTGCTGTAGCATTGGGCATTCCGCAGTTTGTAAGTCTTTCATGGTGGGCGACGATGATGCAATGGTTTAGCCTGGCTAGAAAATCGAGTCACGGAGGTGTTTTACTTGGCCTTCTTCCTTCTATCATCACGTGGCGTCTCTGGATGCACCGCTATAAGGCCTGGATGGAGAACTACCAAGAATCTGTGGCGAGAGTTTGGTTAGCAATTAAGGTTTGGATTTGGAAGCTTTCCTCTCTTATGGTAAAACATTGGCATCTCTCTGCATGGATTGAGGGGGTTCTTCATGCATTTGATGTCCCTTGTGTTGATCATGCAAGGAATCAACCGAAGCTTATTGTCTGGAGGAAACCTGCAGATGGGTCGATCAAACTAAATGTAGATGGAAGTTGCCGGGGTAACTCGAGTACTTGTGGTGGAGGAGGCATCATTTGAGACCATCTGATTTCACATGTGAGTAAGCTTCATCGCTCTCTTTATGGTCTCAAACAAGCTCTGAAGGCTTGGTTTGATAAATTCCACACTACTTTATTACAATTTTCATTTAAACAGAACAAGTATGACACTTCATTGTTTCTTCGAAAATCAGATATGGGTATTGTTGTTCTTTTTGGTTTATGTTGATGATATTGTGATCACTGGTTCCGATTCTGCTTTCTTGGTCAGCTTAAGACTCATCTCTGAGAGTACTTTCATATGAAAGATCTTGGGTCTCTCACATATTTTCTTGGTCTTGAGGTGTATTGTAGTTCCTCTGGTATTTCACTCAATCAACGTAAGTATGCTAGTGACTTAGTAGCTACAGCTAGCCTACAGGAGTCTACTTCTGTCAATACTTCCACTGAATTAAATGTCAAGCTTTATAAAGAGGAGGGTGACTTACTTGCTAATCCTAGTTTATACTAGAAGTTGGTGGGTTGCCTTGTTTATCTCACCATTACTAGACTGGACATTTCTTTTGTTGTACAGCAAGTCAGCCAGTTTCTTCAGACTCCTCTTCATCTTCATTTGGTTGATGTCTATAGGATCATACGTTATGTTCAGGGCACTTCTGCCCGTGGTTTATTCTTCCCTGCCGAGAATTCTACTCGCCTTGCTGCTTAAAGCGATGTTGATTGGGCTGGTTGTGCGGATACACGACGCTCCATCACTGGTTGGTGTGTGTTCTTAGGTGATGCATTGATCTCTTAAAATAGTAAGAAATAAGACAGAGTTTCTAAGTCATCTACGGAATCTAAGTACTGGACAATGTCTCTTGCTTGTTCTGAAATTATTTGCCTTCAAGGTTTGCTTGCTGAGCTAGATTTTTCTTAGACCGATCCTATACCTCTACATGCCGATACTTTGAGTGCTATTCAGATCACGACCAATTCTATCTATCATGAGCGCACGAAGCATACTGAAGTCAATTGTCACTCTATACGTGAAGCATTTGAAGCTAGTGTTATCACTCTTCCACATGTTTCCACTGACCTACAAATTATTGATATCTTCACCAAAGCTCTTACTCACCATTGACATTGCTTCTTATGTAGCAAATTGATGCTTGAGTGGAGCTGTCAATGGATAGCAAAAGCTATCCATAATTATTCTTCTTTCCTTATTTTCACCTTCCTTAATTTACTTAGGCTTGTATAGTTAGCATATTTGACAGAATATGGTTTCCATATAGGGCTAGAATCATTAAGGAAATTACATTCTTTCCATGTATAGAATTCTTGTAAAATTTATATAGAGTCTACAGATTACTCAAGGCCAATCAATTTGGCCATTCACACAATACTTTGACAGGCTTATGCCTCAAAAACTATATAGGCTAGGTACTGGTTCAAATCTCTTCCTTTTCCTCTCCCTTTGGTCAATAGCTTGTCAAAAAATGAGAAAAAAGAAGTTCACTCTTTGTAAAAAAGATCCCATTCACATATAGAGAAATATGCACTCTTTTAATGCTATTCCCGATCAAAGATCCTTTCTCGGCTGTTTAAGCTGTTTTCAATACCATTATTGTTTAACTTTGGCTTGAAAATTGGATGAAGTTGAGTGGCATGCAAAGAGAAGCTAGAAGGAAAAAGATATGCTAATGCTAATTAGCTACAAACTCATTCCCACCATTTCTCATTATCAAACGCATTGCAGACTTATAGAATCAAATTTTTGTAAATTGTTTCGATTAGAAACAAAAGATATTTATTCATACAAAAGCAAAACTCAACCGCCTCTCACATAATGCTAAAACTAAATCGATTTAGCTCTAATGGGGAAACATAGATTCAGCTGCAACAGTAGTGTGGAGTGCCAAAGCAAGTCCCCATTTATGCATGCTTCTCCATGAGTTGCCTAAACAGTTCTTCTGGTGCTGGAATTATCAAAGAAACAAGGACCAATGAGTTATTAAATAATGAAGGATTAGTAACTCGGAAATACTAGAGTCCAAAGTGATTTGGATATTCTTACCAGGCAGACCAGTGAAGTTCTTGTATTGTTCAAAGCCTTGGCGGATCAACATCTCTGTTCCGTACACAATAGTTGCTCCAGTCTCTCTTGCTTCACGCAAGAGCCTGGTCTCCTTTGGCGTGTAAATGGCATCAAATACTAGGCAATAATGTTTCAGAGATTGCTGCAAAATTAACAAAACAAAATGAATTATTCGGTGCATGAGCGCAATGAAGCCTATCATGATGTAATCATTGTAATTACAATATGTTGTGGTGTTATCACCCTAGAATGGTCCATCCTAGGTACCAGAAAAAACCTTGAAAACCTTTACCGTTCTTTCTGTACACGTTGAAGTTTCATCTAGCTTTCCCATCATTTTTGCAGACAAGTTTCCTTATCTGAGCTTTATTTTTTTCCCAACATGTGAAGCAAGTAAATAGGGGCAAACCTTTGAAATGGGGGTCTCATCTATTTTAGGTTTCATTCCCACGGATGTAGTGTTTGCAAGAACCATCCCTTCTTCCGGATGGAAGTTGTCTACTTCAGCAAGAGTCATAGCCTGTCCACCAACTTTATCAGCCAGTTCTTTAGCTCTCTCTGTAAGAAAAAGACACCTCATCATCATTCATTTGTTCATAAACTTCAGGTTTTATGAGGGTTATAGTTTGTGGTAACACGTGGAGCATTTACTCTTGGAAGAATTTTCCAAATTCTAAGCTCATTGTTTCATGAGTTGCCTTTAAAAGAAGCATAGGTTCTAAAACAAAGAGCTCGATTTTTACCGTATGTACGATTGGCAACCACCACTCTTGCTCCCTTTTGTGCAGCACCATAGGCAAGTGATTTACCAGCACCACCGGCTCCCAAAACAACAAACAATTTACCAGCCAAGGGTGAGTCGGCTGCAGGATTTGTACCATTCAGACCTGCAAAATCAATAACTAACTCAATAACCTATGAAAAGATATAGAACTTGTCTAGACAGAGCTTGCATAACTTGTAAAAAGATGAAAACCTCTTAGTTGATCTTCAATGCCAGCAATAGCACCAATGTAGTCAGTGTTGAAAGCCATTAGTCCTCCATCTGATCTCCTGACAATGTTATTAATAGCTCCTATTTTCTGCGGAGAAATCAAATAGTGGAAACCAAAAGTTACTAAAAGAAAATGATTCAGATCAGATTATGCAACAACATTTTAGGGGAAGACACAATCACATACCTTGGCAATAGGGTCAATCTCGTTCATGCACTTGAGAGCGGCCTCCTTATGTGGGATTGTACAACTGCATTGTAGATTCAGTTTCGTTATTAAATAAAACAAAAAATGCTAAGAAATATATTAACTTGGTCTACCAAAATCTCTCAAGTAGATTGATCTTCTGCTAGTGCTCTTATTTAGTACAACGAAAAGTCATAGAAATCCAGGTCTAACAACTCAAAGCTCTTGGTTTGATGAAGCATGCATTTCCAAGAAGAGTGGTACCTGCATCCAGCCCAATCAGAGGAAGAATAGGTATCGAAAAACTTCTTGACATCGTCCACCAAAAAGTGCACATAAACTGCGTCAAGACCAACTGACTTGAATGCTGCATTGAAAAGAAGTGGACTCTTGCTGTGACCAACAGGCTTCCCAATGATGCCATACACTCTAGTATCTGGTCCAATAAGCCTGAAGTTGTACAAGTCCAACAAGTCTTTTGCAGTTGGTTGGCCTGGAGCTGAAATAGCACCTGCCTCAAGTGCACCATAAGTGAGGTATCCACCAAACTTGGGGCTAAGTAACCTTGAAATCAAACCCCTTTCTCCCATAACAATTCCAATTGTTGGCACCTACAATTTTTTGCATGGAGAAGTGTGAAAAAAATGTGGGGAACCAAAAAATGAAGACAGACAAAATTAGAAAATTTTAATGTCCATTATATTACATACTTGAGAATGCACCATTATCTGAAAAATGCGTGCACAATCTGTAATGTCCAATGCAGTTGTTGCAATCTTCACTATGTCAGCTCCAGTAGCTTGGATTCTTGCCACAAGATTGCCAATGGCCTCAGAAGATGGAGTGTTGTGAAAATTGTGAGAAGAAACGATGACTTTGAAGTTCTCAGGCTTCTTCCCATAAATGGAATTGTTGAAGTCATGAGCAACCTGCATAATATATATCGTTGAGCTTCAAAATGTAATTAGTTCTTGTCCCCTTTAGCATTTTCAGTATGTCATTGCACAGTTTGACAGTTTTGATACCTCAAGCTCAACATCAATGTAATCGGCTCCCAATTCCATTGCCAAACGAAGTGCATCCTGTCGCTTGGTTTCATCACCTTCATACTGACCGCCTTCCCAAATTGGTCTGAAATGAACATGAAATTAGTTTTGAAAAGTTAAAAGAGGGAGAGAGATAAGAACTCATTTTATATGAGGCGATCATTACCTGTAAGTAACAAGAGTTGGCAATGGAGACCGCTTAATGAGAACTTCAAGATCGGGGCGTGGATTGAAGTTTCTCAAACAGTCGAGCCGGATCTCAACGATGTCGGATCCGATTTCCTTGGCCTTTCGCATCTCGATCAGCATTTGATCGACCGTGGTTCCCATCAATGGAGTGCATAGCAACGTGGGACTGCTCCGAGCTCCACTCGTGCTTGTTTGCAAATCCGACACAGTAAACTACAGTTCACGTACGTAGGAACAAAAAATGGAAAGAATCAGAATGAGAGAGATTATAATAATTTGCACCTGGTTTTTATTCCGAAACTACCTAATGTCCAAGCATAATCAAACATGCAAAGTTTACCAAACATCAGAGAAACAGAAAATGTTTTCTTAGGAAAGAAAATCTTAAAAGAAAGGGTTAGAAAACTATGAAATGGGAAAATTTGAAGCCATTGTGAAGTGAAATAAAAGTTATTACATGTCACTGAATCCAGTTGATGAAAACAAAAATCTTTAACACGAAAATGAAAACAGAACAGCCAACAAATTAACTCATGTACTGGACGGCAGCTTGTGTCTAGCTTGTACTCTGCAAGTTCAAGACGCAAGTACTGGGAAACAAACCAAAACTTAAAACGTTTGACATCAAACAAAAAGTACTCGTGAAGGCCAGGGAAAGAAAACGTAAGCAAACGACATGCGCGCATGGGAATGTTGCAGCTGCGCGCAGGCTAGCTAGAACATATTTTTCGTTAAACATGCAGAACTAAGAGATAGAGAGAACCCCAAAAGAAAAAAAAAAAAAAAAAAACGTACCGGAAGGCTTCCCATGTTGAAGGCTGGATTCCAAACAGATCAAAGCTGGTTTGAGTTTTCTGTGTGTTGTGAAAGTAGTACTGTCTGGAAGCTGCTGCTCAAGCAGAAGTAGGTTCAAGAGTTGATTGTTTAAGGGATCAATCGATTATATTATAGTATCTGTAGGCTAGAGGCCAGGAACTAGATAAATCTAATACTGAGAGGACGGATGGATATCAACCATTGTTCTTGTTGGAAGGGAAGGTAAGTCTTCCTTGGCCCAGATCGACAAGAAGAAGCTGGCAGCCGGGAGCGATGAATTTGAAAGTTGGATCTAATAACCTCTCTATCTGCGTACTGTACTCAGCCTATTTAATTTTCTTACCCTCTTGGAATATTAGGTGATCCGACGAACAAAAATCAAACATTTGAGTAGATGATAACCTCACAAATGATATTTACAGCCGTAAACGCCGTACATTCTTTTTTTAAAACAATTTTTTTTTTTTTCAGAAAATAATATACGGCGAGTCGGCGAAGTTTATTAAATTCATGAATATATCTAAGATTATTTTAAATATATACATAAAGCATCTTTGAATTCTTACCAGAGTTTAATTAATATATCAAGCGGAAGAAATTAGATAGTCCACATGATATAAAATAAATTATACAGTATTTAGAGAAATAATATTTACAGTTATAATTGTGTAAGCATCATACAATTTAAAAAAAATAAATTAATTAATTTAAGATCCACATGAAAAAAATTAATTTTTTAATCATGAATCCAACTCTTTTTTAAAACGATTACACGGTCTTTACACACTATACGACTGTATGTAGTATTACTTCAATATTTATTATTCATTATATACGTGAGATCTTTTGAATTCGAGGGATTTTTTCATGAAAAAATTAAAAATTATTTTTAAATTACTGTATACATTTATTACGTGTGATGCATTTGATCACACGGTAATTAGGATCTAATGTAATTAGTCCTAAATTTCATAGGATGATCCGGAGGAATAAGTCCTACATTTTTATCAGGAAAATGATACTCTATCGATGAAGTGTACGGACAAAGTGTACCTATTAGTGTTTCTTTTTTTCTTTTTTAAGCATTTGTGTGTTAATTTTTTTTTTTTTTTTTTGTCTTTCTATATAAATACACACATATTTAAATATTAAATTAGATGAGTAAAATTCACAAATCACATATTAATTAAGTAGAAGTATATGATGTAAGGCTTTCTTGTAAAAATTTTCTATAAATAAATTAATATACATTCTCTCTGATCTCATCATGCAGTGTATTCTTTTTGAAAAAATATACTAAATATAAAATTTATATAAAAAATTATTTTTTTTTAATAATGATTCTCAAAATACGTGGTACTTAAACAACCCATGACATGAAAAAAACATAGAGAGCGAACATTCGTACATTCACATGCATGTAAAACGTTTTAGGAAAACTCAAAATTTTGTCGAAGATGTCATAAAGACAATAAAAATGATATTTATAATTTTAAAGTGTGAAATTTCAATCATCACTTTTTTTTAAGGGAATGTGCCAACTGAATCTAGCATTATTTAAGAATAAATACTTCAAAATTTTATTAAATAAAAGGTCACAAGATGGTAAAATGGACGTTTCAAAAATTATTTATAATATTTCTCAAAAAACATTATGTATAATAGATTAATCGAGCATCATTAAGAAATATTAAAAGAATATATAGATGCTTTTATACGAAGATATATTGTTTGAGTAAAATAAATAATGAATTAGTTTGAGTAAAATAATAGATATATTGCTGGCTCGAAGACTCATTCGTTTTTACAATAATTTTCAACTCATATCATCTAATTATTACGTACAATTTTTTCAAATTCATATACAAAATAAAATAAAAAATTCAACATTTTCAAATCTCTAAATAAAAAATATTAAAAATATATATTCTAACAATATTTTATTTAACTTTTAACTTTCATTTCAATTCATCTGATCTCATTTGTGAAAACAAACGAATTGTTTGAGTAAAATAAATAATGAATTAGTTAGTTTTGATTTGTAGATTATATACATAATTAAAAATGAGTAACGTTACATATAGTCATAGAGTGCATAAGCGTTATGCAGTTATTTTGAAAAAGAGTGGAGGTTATATAGTCATGTGGATCTCTTATTTATTCATTTTTTTCAAAATAACTACACATCACTTGCTTATTCACGACTGCAACTATCATTTCTTATTAAAAATAGCGTATCCATTTCTTCAAAGATTAAGATCCTCCCTAATAATAATATAATCGGTTTATTATAAGTAAATTAATGTTTAAATTATGAATTTTTTTGAGGCATACCATTTGACTATCACATTTTACTAAACTAAAAAAAAAAAAAGAAGTAATTAATTTTTTAAAAAAAATTGTCTTGATTGAAAAGTTATTCACACTCGCAATCCTATCTAACCATTTCTGTGGTCCGTCGATCTGCCCTTCGCATCTCCATGCATGGCCTGTGCTGAATATCTGGTATACGCCCAATAAAACAGGCAGCCACCTTCTTTCTTATTTTTTTTTTTTCCTCGTCAATATTGAGAGGTGGAGGAACCAGAGTAACAATTCTTTATAGACAGGCGTGACCATAAGAGTCACTCCCTGCTGTGAAATATCCAGGGAAGGCAGCCACTTTAATTACTACTGTTCCTTCCTCAATTTTGTGGGTCCTTTTGAATTGGCATTTTCCTTTTCATTAATGGCTTCACTATAGTATATTATGACATTTGCAGTGTAATACAGCAGAAAATCAAGTACAAAAAAATTGCTGAACAATTATGTGGTAAATTGTTACAATAAGAAATTGATAGTTTCAATATAAAAAATTTATTGATGATGTTCGCAGTTCTGATCTTTCTAATACTTTCTGACATAATAAGAAACGTATTATTGATTTGCCTTATGTTATATGTGTGGATAAACCATTTAAATCTATTGAAAGAAAAATATCACTTTTGTGACTGACTATTCAATTAAGAATTTAAAACCTAAAACAAAGCACTTAAAGTGCCTCATAATGTTCATGTTGAAATGATGAGGATTAAAAATTCCACAACCATGAAGGTAGGGGTGTAATGGGTTCAATTTTGTATATTTTTTAAAACTGAACTAGTATATACTGGTTTTAAAAAATTAAGAATCGATACCAAACCAATTTGCTACCGAAACTGAAACTTCCGATTTTTCCAGTTTTTCAGTATAATATTATATTTAACTATAGTTTATATAAGTTCCAAACGTTTTATACGAGTATATATGATCAAATGTGTAAAAATATATTTACAAAAAAATATATATTATAATTTATTATGCCAAAAATATATTTATCCTTGATATATATAAGTTTATATTAATAACTTCATATTAATGTTTATGTTTCAAATTCATATTAATGTTTATGTTTCAAATTAAAATTTTATGTTATATTAATTTTATATTATAAGATTAAAATTTATATGCTATATCAAATATTATATTAAAAATTATAAGATTAATTTTATATTATAAAATTAATAAACTTGAATAATACGATTAGAATTTTATATTATATTATTAGCTATTTAGCATATAATATAATATAAAAAATTTTACTGGTCCAATTTGGTTTAAATCGGCTTTCAAAATATAAAAACCGCTACCACACCTATTTAAGACTGATTTTAGCTCTTAAGAATTGGTACCACACTTGACTCCTTAAAATCGGACCGAATTCATCGGTTCAATTGGGTCCGGTCTGATTTAAAAGATTTTCCAATATTATTTTATACCCCTACATATAGGGAAGGCTGGTCTGGAAGACACCACCTTTCTTTTCTTTTACCCCCTAAACAAAGGAAAGCCACCAGTTTCTTTTTATAGATGGCCAACATGATTGGAACATGTCTCCAACCATTTTAGTTATATCTCTTTGAAGCGAAGAAATCAGGAACCACCCATGTTGTGAGTGGAAAAAGTTGAAAGTGACAATGAGATTGCATTTGATCCCAACAATTAACTGGATATAGGTCTTGTGATTCATCCTTGATCAAGGTGTGAATGTGCGAATGCTATGAATAATAGAAGGTTTGTCTGCCTTTATTCTAAAACATATTTTTGGTTATGCGCAAGGAAAGCTTTTGAGAGAGAGAGAGAGAGAGAGAGAGATGGAAAATTTTATTGATTACTTCTGGGTCTTAGCAATATATGTAATTCTTGAATATCCATGTCTTTTTTTTATAATGCAATTTCAATAAATGGGTAAATGGAAGCACAATGTACAATTAGAACATCTTCTTTGTGAAGAAATATATCAGAACTTTGCCAAGATGATCTCCCGCATGAACTCTTCAGGTGCTGCAATACAAAGGAAGCCAAAGGAGCCGCATCAATCAATTATGTTAGTCATAAACAATTACTCATAAAAAAAAAAAAAAAATTGTTAGTCATAAACACAGTCTAGTGTAGATAAAGTCAAGCAGTACCCTCTCTGCCTGTGAAGAGGTTGAACTGGCCAATGGCCTGACGGAGGAACATTTCAACTCCACTCACAATGATTGCTCCTAGAGCCTCAGCCTCTTTTAGTAGTCTGGTCTTTCTTGGTGTGTACACGGAATCAAAGACAAGCTGGTAATCCCCCAAGGTTGCCTTCAGAAAGCAAACAAACAGTTTAAATAATAAAAACCAAATTGGAATGTTGTTCTAGTAGGTATAGTGCATTAGACCTCAGCTACAGGAATCCGATCTGTATTTGGATGCATTCCCAAAGGTGTTGCATTTGCTAGTACTGCACCTTTCTCTGGCTGGAAGTTAACTATATCATTGTAGGGCCGAGCTTCACCAGATACAGCACAAGCAAGAGATTTTGCTCTGTCTTTTGTACAAAGGATAAGAATTAGGGCAGTGGGTTTGAAATAAGATATAAATCAGGTTATTAGTTCCCAATCATTATGCTGCAGCAGGGACAGAATATTGGTTTTCTCATTACAATTGAAGGAAGTCTAGCGTTGAACCTATGCTTCATAATTAATTTGTGCCTTCTTCATTTTTTTTCTTTGGGGATGGCGGAGGAGATGGGGAGAGGGGGGCAATCAGGCAAATGTACGTCTTAAACAACCTAACTAGAAGTGGCATGAATACCAAAAATCCTTGCCTTGATGTGCCACGCTGTGATTCTAACCTATTGAGTTACATAGGTGAGAGAAAATAATAGCTAACCAAATTAGTAGAGAAGAAAAAATAATTGTATAGCACTTGGATAGTAGATTATGGTTAATATACCAAAATCAATGTCAAAAATGATAACCCGAGCTCCTCTACTCTTGGCACCAAATGCCAATGCCCTTCCTGCACCTCCAGCACCGACTAGCACAAATGGTTTTCCAGTAAGAGGAGATGCTCCCCCATTAGTGCATCCCTGTTCTGTGATGTTTTAGATGCACAAATGTTAGTATGTCATTTTAGAGTTCAAAGACAACATTTTGAGGGTCCAAATACTCATTTTGGTATTCCTGTACCTATAAGAGCATCTTCAATTGCACATATTGAAGCCTCACAGTCTGTATTATAACCAACCAGCTTCCCATCAGTAGGCCTCCTTATAATAGTATTAACAGCACCTATGGCCTGATAAAGCGTGTGAAAATAATTATTCCATCCACCATGCATAGAACATACATTAGGAATGATGAAGACGCTTAACAGAGCTCTACAAAATTACAGTACCACAACATGATATAAAAGATAATAAATGGTAGATTTAAGCCGACCTTAGCAAGTGGATGTACTTCATCACAAAATCCAATTACAGCTTCTTTGTACGGGATCCCAACACTGCATTTGAATAAAGGAAATAAGAAGTTATGCTACGAGCACAAAAAAAAAAACAAACCAAAACAATAGCCAGCATATGTGTGTGTGTGTGTGTATTTCTGAGAATGAAATAATAACACTTCCACCTAAACAGGTCTATTTAACATGCACCAGGCACTAATGAGAACGAAGGTAAGCAGGTTTCAAGCATTACAACTATCCTTCAGCACATCTACAGTGTTCAGATTAAGGGAAGGCTGAGTTTGTAGGAGAAAAATAAATTCAGTTGTATATGAGTGACAGTCAGTTCTGACAATAGGGCATTGCTTTGGAAATAGTTCATAACAGCTTTTTACAGAGAGTTAGATGGCCAAATTCTTAAGGAATGAACCCAATGCTCCATATTGTAGTTTTCTAGCTGCTTTTGTCGGCCCTGTTAAATTGTGAAGATTGCTGATCAGTTATCAAAGTTTAAACTGCATAGACATTGGTCGCGGTTGAGGTTTATGCCTGCCTAAGAAAAGAACAAGGAACAAATTACAATGGCTTGATCCTGATGTAAAAATAAATCTGCTAAGACGATATATTTGGCCATAAACAAATATAGACAATTAAAAGTAGTGCATATCCTGAATATATATCATCCAAGGCTAACAAACTGAAATATCAAACTTTCTGTCAGCCAAAAATTCATGTTTTCATTTAACTTTAAATGTACCATACCCTCGTAAATGACATACCTGAATCCAGCAAAGTCAGGGCTTGAATAGACACTAAAGAAGTCCTCGAGATTATCAACAAACATTGGGACATATATTCCATTATAGTTTACGTGCCTGAAAGTAGGATTATGCAATAGAGGGCCTTTACTGTGGCTAACTGGTTTGGAGATGAGCCCAAAAACTTTGGTATCTGCATTAATATGGATCACTTTATAAGCCTGCCTAAGGCTGTCTAGAGTAGGCAGGCCTGGAACTGAATTTCCTTCCATAGATCCATAGACTAGAAGACCACCAAATTTTGGGCTCAATATCTGGCTCATAAGGCCTCTTTCACCGACTGAATATGCAATTAGTGGCACCTGCAGGAGTAGCAAAATGGTCTCATACACTTAATAGAAAATATGGATTTGCAAGAATCGGAATCGAGCAGTTTAAATACTTCAAATGATACATCAAATCCACCTGAGCAGAATAAAACCAAAAATGTGTTTTTCACTTTCTTTGTTAATTTCTTTTACACTTTTAAGAATTTGTTGGAGATCTGCATTCATATCTTTTCAGTTTAAATCATTAAATCACTTAGATAAAAATGAAAAGGTGATAAAAATGAGCTCATACCTGGCAATGTGAGAGTAGCTGAAAAATTCTTGATATTTCTGTAATATCAATTGCATTTGTGACAAGTTTGATGATATCTGCTCCAGTAGCTTGCATGCTTGCAACAAGATGGCTCAAATCTTCCAGAGAGGTCATACCATTTACATAGCATGAAACAATAACTTTGCTACCACAGTGATGATCCATTTTCAGTTCTCCCCTAAGATTAGAAGCCACCTAAGCAATCATACGACACAAGTCAGATGAGATTCCAAGGCTCCATGAAAATGGTGAAAAAAAATATGCTCAATGTTTTTCAAATCCCTATTCCTGCAACATGTAGAAATCAATATTAGGCAAGTGAGAGGTAAACTACAGAGGGAAAGGTAGCTCTAACACTATAGTTCCACAGTTCTCATTCCCCCACCTTCAAAGGTTTGCTTGCTTTAAGAGAGAGAACTACTAAGGACTGCTAGTGTTTCCAAGACACACAAGTCTCCAAATGAAAGAGACGATTCAATGACACATAAACCAATAAATACCAACTATGAAAAATGGCACGCTAGCATTGTCAATAGAACATATAAAAAATCACTGTATTTCGCACAAACTAGTTCTTTCGTTTAGCACCTAAGTGGGCTTCCTTCCAGTCGTTGAATACGGAATTGAGATCCGAAAGGAAGTAGGTGTTTCTGTGGTAAGAGTAGCAACTACATAACTAACAGAAGGTGTCCACTGGAATGCTGATCTAGCTGTCTTTTAATGGAAATGCTTTTTAATTAGCAACCATCAATTCAATGACACATAAACCAATAAATACCAACTATGAAAAATGGCATGCTAGCATTGTCAATAGAACATATAAAAAATCACTGTATTTCGCACAAACTAGTTCTTTCGTTTAGCACCTAAGTGGGCTTCCTTCCAGTCGTTGAATACTGAATTGAGACCCAAAAGGAAGTAGGTGTTTCTGTGGTAAGAGTAGCAACTACATAACTAACAGAAGGTGTCCACTGGCATGCTGATCTAGCTGTCTTTGAATGGAAATGCTTTTTAATTAGCAACCATCAAGCCTGTGTTCTTGTGCCGTTTTCAGCACTGTATCTGATTTGTATAATTAGAATATTCTCAAAGCTCAACCAAAGGTGAAGAGGCTTTCATTTCTTCTGTTCAATTTTTGTGTTTTTACAAAGTATTTGTAAATCCTTTAGAAACAGAGCTTTGTACATGCTTTTGAAGACTAGATGCCTAAATCACCCTACTTAGCTCAAATAGTATATGTAAACTGGAGAACAGTCTTTCATACAATTCAAGAGCTTTATGATATTACCACCAGAATTCATTGCATTTAAAAATGATAGCAACCTGTGACTTTAGGTCAGTGGCTTCCCATATTTCCTCAGAATACCTTTCACGCATATTTCAATGCATATGGTGGGCCAATTATCCAAACATCGCATGGCACTAACAGTGTCAAACATACCGGAAGAACACAAAACACAATCTTAAGGTCATAATCCGATTTGAGCAATCCTATTCTTAATTCAATGTTGAATTTCAATTTGAAAAGCTACCTTGAGCTCAAAATCAATGTAATCAGCTCCCAAATCTTTGGCTAAATGGAGTGTTTCCAACCGTGTGCGCTCATCACCTTCATACTGGCCACCTTCCCACCTTGGCCTGGAAAAAAAATTATATAATTAGTGACTTGATAGCTGTTGAAAATGACCATTTTCATAGTAAGAAAATGATATTAAAGGCCTTTCTCCAGTTTGATGAAAATAACCTTGGCGATTTGTGAGGAAGAGAAGAAACAAAGAGGATGCTCTACCATCAAGCATACCCCCACATATTCATGATAATCTTGCCATGTTAACCTTTTAATTTTCTCATCTATAATGTCATCTTTCCTTCTATTCTTTCAGTTTTTGTGATTTCACTTCATAGAAAATCTTGCTAAATCTTGGCGGACCATCTAACAAACGTGCTGTCCAAGCTTTAAAACTAAAGAGGAACATATAAACAAAAAACTTCACTGCATGGTCTTACCTTACAGTCACAGATAAAGGCCCCAATACAATTGAAGGAGCTTGCAGTTTCACTAGCATTTTTTTTTTTAGAAACATGAAAGAGATTGCAACTTACAGCCAAAAGGTCATAGAGCTTGCAATTAAGGGTGGGGAAAGGAAAAAACCTACCAAGTTTGAGTTTTGATGCGAGTAGTCTACTAAGGGTAGGCATGAGATGGCTGGTCTTATCATTGTTGAGATCAATCAACAATTCGCTGATTTTATTTCACTAAGATGCAAATATTACATAAGCAATAATTATTCATGTTATGAAAAGCAAAATGTGCAAGTGTAAAACAAGAAAGTTGTCTCCAGACAGCAGCAATAAGAGGTTCCCCATAAACACAATAGCATGTTTTTAATACAATCATATTAATTTTTAGGACATTGAAAATTCCAAGAATACAATTACACAAATATTAACTATGTCTAGCTAGAAACAAAAAAAATACATTCAATTAGGATTTGTGAAGAGTACCGATACACGATGAGCACTGGCAAGGGCTTTTTTCTGATGATGGTTTGAAGGTCTTGGCGAGGCTGGAAGTTCTTAATACAGTCCAACCTGACTTCAACTACATCCGCACCTTGTGCTTTTGCCTCGTACATATCACTCACCATTTGCTCAACGGATTGAGCCATTAGTGGAGCACAAATCAAAGTTGAATTATTCAAAATTCCAATACTTCCCATTTGGAGATAAATGATCAAAAGATTGGGTTATCAAATAGTGAACAAGACACAAAACGAAATGAACTAGTGCTGTTCGTAAAGAGTCAGCCTTAAATGTTAGTAGCCCAGGCAGCAGGGTAGTTAAAAGTCGATGGTTGAAGGAATGCAAGGTTGGTGAGTCTTACTTGGATTTTAGAACCACTCGCATGGAAAGAAAAATCAGAAACCCAACAACTCTGAAACATCATATATAAATCAAAGAGTGTCGGTCAAATAGCTTGAGCAACAAAATATATATTGAATATGAGCTGGTGTATTGAGAAAAACAACTGCAGATAAGGTTTGGTTGGCTTTTTGACGTATCCATTCAACAAGACACAAAACAATTCCTTAAAAGAATAATATTGGATAAAGCAACAACTAAGCTAAGAGAAGCAATTGAGTAAAAATAAAGCAAAATGGTTAATGCGAAGTGCAAACGAAAACAGGCACAAGTGAACAGTTGGTGGGTTGTATTTGAATTCTAACTCTTTTAAGATAAACCCTTCAAAATCTTAGCTGAAAAACAAACAAGAAGAAACGCGGACCCAGTTGGATGTTTGCACCAGTCGTAAGCCATTGCTCTAGCTTTTTAATGAATAGCCAACGAGGCTGTGATTGCGATGGCAATTGGGTTGGTGGGTTAGGTCAGGTATTCGTGTTGGAACTCCTCGCTTTCTCCCCCGCCCGATTTTTTTCGTCTTCTTTCAAACTGACCGCTGGTCAATTTTTTTTATTTAATAATTAAAAAATGATTTTAAATATATTAATATATTTTTTATATTTTTTTAAAAATATTTAAATTTATTAAAAAAAAAAAGAAAAAAATTTCACTAACATTCTCTTTAAACGGTACCATTCAGACGGTAGAGAAGCACCTTTGAAAAATCTGAACGCAGTCATGGCGCACGAGCGGACGTGGCGAACCACATGCAACGTGGAAGAAGATGAAACGCAGGCTATTGGGAGTTTTTCTTCTCATTTTTAGGGTGAAACTCTTGCTTCTTTTGGCAGTGAAGTTGTGGAAAAAGCGTCCACCCATCCTTTTCAAGGATTGGTATTCGTTTCGTCAAAATCAAATTTAAAATTTGATAAGAGGTATATATTTTTCATAAATTTAAAATTTTTTTATTTATAATTCCACATTAATTAGTCATTAGATTAGTCAAAAGAGTAATATAATATTATTTTTGTAATAGTAATATTTTTAATTTATTTTTTTCATATTTTGTAATTACACTAACCATACGTATATTAATAATTTAATACTTAAATTATTATTTTCCAACTAATTGTTTTCCTCAACCTAATTACCCAACAAACATATTTTGACAACCATTAATCTTCTACCCAACAATTATATATATAATTTATAAAACCAACAAACATATTTTGCCAACATTTCTTTTATCCAATAAATACATCTACAATTTGTTCATCTAAAAAATATATTATGCCAATATTTCTTCTACCTAGTATTCACATCCACAATTCTTGAAATTAACAAACACTTCTACAAACTCTTCTTCTTTACCCAAGCTTCACATCTAAAACCAACAAACATTTCCACAAACCCTTCTTCACTACTCAAACTTCACATCTACAATTTTAAAAACTAACAAACACATTCATTCCACTATGCCTAATACCCAATATTCATATCTATAATTATTGAAAACAACATGTAGATGTAGCCAACCATTCTTCTTTTGCCAAGATTTTTAGTTGTAGTTAATAATCTCAAATTATGATCATGAGGAGTATATGATAGAAAGAGAAAGGGAAGAGAGAAAATGGAGAGGATAATTTGAAAGGGAGAAAGGAAATTTTTTTCCAATTCATGGGCGAAAGAAACATCTGGGAGAAAAGGATGGGAGAGGAAGAAAGGGATGAAAGAGAGAGGAAGAAAGGAAAAGGAAAAGAAATGGTCTGGGAGAATGAAACGGAATCATGGGAGAAATGGGGGAGGCATTGGAGGAAGTGATTTTGTAATAAAATACTGGGAATAAACCATGAATAGTGTGTCTTCAAATATGAAGATGAAAGTAAATACACTGTAGCTCACAGTTAGAGTTCGAATCCAATGCCAGTGTTTTAACCCCAAACCTGTTCAAATTTTGAAGATGCATCCATTTTGAAGAGGCCGATGCCAGTGCTCTCATCATTTTGACTCGCTTTTCCTTTGGGTTTTGTGCTTATCGACTTTAGTAAAGCTCTTTCTAGGCCTCCATCCACTGCTTGTGGCTTCTTCGAGACCCCCATCCCTTTAATAATAAATAAATAAAAATCAAGCCTTTAAACTAAAATTCGAAGCAAACCCCAGAAATGAAATCTTTTACTTTGATCAAAACCACCCAAAATGAAGCAAGCACAGAGCAAATTAGAGTGAAGAAAACGATGGAGTTGTGATATGCAAATAAGAGCAAACAAAACCAAGAGAATGGTATGCTTGGAGAAATGGATTAGAACAAAGTGAAGAAAAAAATATGAATCTATGTTTGTGTCTGAGAAACATGGCAAATCAAGAAAACAAGTTATAGAGATGAGGGGAAACTGGCCCCTTTTCGATAGTGGAAATATTTTATCTTATTTCATTTTATCATTACAATTTTTTTTAAATTACCACACGAAATATAATAAATAATTCAAATTTTTTAAAATTTTAAAACAATACTAATATTAAAAAGTAATATTCTAATAATATTTTATTAAACTTTCATCTTTCATATCAACTCATCTTATCTTAGCTCAATATCTAAACGGCAGTTTAGTTTAGAGAATCATATTGGAAAAGTTAAGTTAAGCCACAATTTAAATATAAGAAATGTTTCATCTTATCTCATTATTATAACTTTTTTAAATTTTCATACAAAATATAATAAACAAATCAACTTTTTCAAATCTCAAAATAATAATAATAATATTAAAAAATAATATTTTAACAATATTTTATTCAACTTTCATCTCATTTCAACTTATTATCCAAATGGCACCTAAGAGTGGGAATAAGGAAAAATAGTATTTGAAAGACTATTTTTTGCAGGACTATAATAGAGCCGAGCCAAGCCGAGCTGAGCTTGACTCAAAAAATTTAAGCTCAAGATTTTTATTTAATCTTTGTTTAAGCTCGACACGGTAAGTTAAACTCTCAACTCGAGCTCGTTCAAAAAACGAACTCGAGCTTGGCTCAAGTTGTTTATTTATTTATTAATAAAATTTAAAAATTAATAAATTAGATAAATAAATAAATAATCTAATATTAAATTTGTACAACTAACAATTATAACTTATATTGAATTATAAGATTTTAAAAGTTTATAAATAATTAATATGTAGCTAGTTGATATTTATCCATAATAACAATGTATTATATAGCTACATAAATTATTAATACATACACATAATAAGATAATATATATCTATTTCATATATAGTTCTCATCTACTAGTATATAAAATTATTAAATCTTATCGAGTAATTATTATAAAAAAATATAAAATATAGCTATAAAGCATATTTAATATATAGGCACAAGTAATTAGGCTACATATTACATATTTAATTATAAAAATGTTATACTTATATTATTAGCTAATACATATATGTGTGTGTACATCGCGTATGCATGCGTGCGCATAGATGTGTGTATATATATATATTTATCAATATATGAACGAGCTTTAATTAAGTCGAGCTAACGAGTCGACTCAAACATAAATGAACGGGCTTTAACAAGCCTTAGTTGAGTTGAGTTTAGTCAAATATATGTCATTTACTAATCGAGCGGGTATTTACTTTCACAGTCGAGCTTTTTTTTCACAAGTCGAGCTCGATTCAAATTTAACCAGGCCAGAACTGAGTGGGCTATCAAACAAACTGATTCATTTATAGCTCTAATTCTTTGAAGATACGCATGGCATAGAGATTTTGTGGACAAAGTGAAGCACTAAAAAGAGTTTGTGATGGAGCAAAAGAAGGATTTGCTCGAATTGGGACCAATCATTCATTGAATTGGGCACTTGCAAGTACGGATGAATTCGGTCTAGTGCGATCAATCTGGAGGAAGTTTTTGGGCCCGGACCAAACCCCTTTGGTCCAGCATTTTCCCCCTAGACTAGACTGAACACCCATAGGGACCAGACTGGTAGCTATTGGTCAATTCGGCCCAATCTTGTTTCATTTTTTTTCAAATAAGTTAATAAAAAAATTATTTAAATTACTAAAATTAAAATTAAGTGAATTATTAATACAGATTATATAACTAACTCGTTAAAAACAGTACTTAACTATAATTATATCTATGATGTTGATAGTTACTACTTACTAACTTAGATTTTAGAATTCATAATTATTAATAATGTTCCATGTTAAAAATTAAAATTCTAACATTTTATATATGGTTAATAAATATCAAATAATTTTATTGTACATAGATTATTCACGTTTGCTTGCAACTTAGATATTTAAAAAAAAATACCTAATTACTTTAATTAAGTGTAAATAGCAGAATATGTATGAATGTATTATATATCTATATATATTATCATATGATTTATGATACATTATTAATTGATAACATATATTATTTAACATTTTATATGGTTAATGATAATAGATTAGATGAAAATTACATAATTAACTTATGTAACTAGTATATAAAATAATATGTCATATATATAACAAAAATATTTTAAAATATGTACAAATTAGGTCGGTTTTTCTGGTCCAAACCAAAAATTCTTCAACCCTACTTGCAAAATTTTCTCATTCACTGGAGTCATCATTTCACTATACTCAAATTGCAGAACTGTAAAATGTTATTCTCGTTTTCAAGTCTTTTCTCTGTTTTTTTTTTTTTTTTGTGTGTTTCCTCAGCTTTTATTTTTTATATATAATATGATGTGAAATCCTGTCATGTCAGCGGAGTATGCAGTGACTCTGCAAGCATGCATGTAACTAGCAGAAATGGGTGATTGCTATGATTGATATAGAAGGTGGTGTTTTGTGGATAGTGATTCTCATTTGGAAAGCAATTCTGTTATGGAAAAGCGCCAACGCTCAAGCAGCATATAATCAAGGGATGTGGCAGAGCTTATATAAGAAAAAAAATCGAAAAGAGAAATGCGATAAAAGCAGACCATTGGAAATCAACCAACATTAGAACACAGAAAAACTAGCCTTCCTCCAATGAAATGCCTCTGAAAAGCATTTCTCCATCAAGAAAAATAAACTCACTTATTAGAGATTTCATCTGGAAAAGAAGAAAACACTGGATTTCATTATTTATAAATTTCTCCCAAACCCATTTTGACAAATTCTCCCAAACCTATTTACACGATTTTTCCCAAACTTATTTATGTTGCTGCTTATTGATTTATCCGTTTCTATTGCACACTTCTCATTTGTCCATGCAACTTCATTTTGTATTCTAAATCTTTTTATTACAAGGTATTTTTTCCCTTCTCTGATGGACTAGAGAATTTGCTGATTCATCATAACTTTCTATGCTTTTGTAGATGGCAGTGGTCTAAGAACATTTGCCTTTATCATGCTTTTTATCTTCTTGTTTTCAATGATAAAATAGTGTGAAGTTGCAATGTATAAGGTTATAATTGATTGCAAAATGGAAATGGAGGTCTTAAGAGTTACGAAATGGAGAGGGAGAGGGCCTTGGAGTTATGAAAACGAAATGGAGAGAGACTTCATGAAACACAATGTTTTTTTCTTCAGAAAAACACAGATGAAACACTATTGTTTTATTAAATGACATGGCCCACTACGTTAGGGCTGAGCACCAACAGATCGGAGTCGGTATCTAGGTCCTCCGACTTTGTCGGAGGTCGAGTCCGACCTCTGACTCCGGCTTCGAAGGCTATATGTTCTGCTCCGGCTCCGACTCCAACTTGTCAGAGCGGAGTATGGACGGAGTCGGTGAGACCGTGGGAACTCAGTGGGCGACCAACCTTCCAGAAAATTCCACCAGCTGTGGCCGTAAACTGGACCATCCCCCAAATCCCCGCAAGGACACAGAGGTTGTTTTTGATGCAAATTCATCTGTCGATCGGACCGATCGACTTCCAAAGGAGAACGTCAGATAGGACAACCGCAATGTAGATGATGAGGAGATTGTCCAAGGAGAACTGACCGCATCTTCAAGTCCTATGTCCGATCCCCATCTCGAGTACCTGAAGATTTCCGAGAATATTGATGAGTTTCTCTCGTCTCTCCCCTCTAATACATATGACAACAATGAAAATGAAAACGTCGTCCCCATACAAATCCCTCATGAGTTGATCGAGACGTTCTTGGATCATCTCGTGGAAGCCAAGCTTTCAAAGCGTGAGGGGCCAGCCCAGTGGGGTGATTCGGAAGCATTCACCAGCGAGCCATGTCGTTTCTGGAGGAGGAATTTTGGTTTCTCCTAGAAGAATCTCCTAGTAAATTAGTAATGTAAATTAACTATATAAGGTATAGTTATATAAAATATGTAAATATATATGATTAATGTATAAAAAAATAAATAGTACAGTAACTATATATTATATAAGCCCTTAATATATATATAGTATATATAATCTATAATTATATATAATATAACTATATATTATATATTAACTTATAGTAAACTAGTAATGTAAAATATAAAATAAGCTATAGTAACTTATATAGTAACTTATAGTAACTTATATAGTAACTTATAGTAAATTAGTAATGTAAATTAACTATATAAGGTATAGTAACTTATATAGTAACTATATTAACTTATAGTAACTTATAGTAAATTAGTAATGTAAATTAACTTATAGTAACTATATTAACTTATATTATTCATTATAATATTTATACATTATTATTTATTAAATGTTAATATATTGAAAACATATATTTTTATAAACTATGCACAATATCGGAGTCGAAGTCGGAGTGAAAGTCGGAGTCGGATTCAGATAGGAAGTCGGAGTCAGAGGATTAATTGGAGTCGGAGTCAGATCCGAGCGGAGTCGGAGTCGGACACCTACACCTCCGACTCTGACTTTTCAGTGGAAAAAAAACTCCGACTCCGATTCTGACTTGTCGGAGTCGGAGCAGGAGCAGAGTCGGAGTCGAAGTCAGATTTTCAAATTTCTACTCAGCCCTACACCACGTCAACATTTGCACACCGTTGTGCTTTGGCTACTTGCATCCAGCGTTTTTCTTTAGAAAGGCCTCATAGAATGGTTTAATTCAGCCTGTAATAAGATTTTTTTTATTATTTAAAAGTGAGAACTAATATAATCATAGTTGCATATGCATAATATATAAAGATATAAATAAATATCTTTTAACTTTTAGAGTAATAATATTATATTGATTAAAATAGTTTGAATTTTGTCAGCTTGTATATGAATTATTAAAATCCTATAGACTTAAATGCTGACATATAATATATGTGTAATTTTATTTAAGATAAAGGTTAAAGTTTTAACTTTAAGCATTTTATCAAAAGTTACTGCATGAACGTCACCAGACAGAAAAGATGGAAAGAAATGTAATCAGGTGGAAAAAAGGAAGTGAAAACCAAGTGAAGTCAACTTGGTATGATACTACTGATGCAAATGCCAAAAAATTACTGGTCTTGGAGTTATCTTTGAAGATGCAGCAGGGGATGTAATGGTTTCACTTACCATCAACCACCAACATTGATGTTAGTGAAACCTACTACAACCCAAGCTATGGCACTGGGAAAAGCAATGGGCGTATGATCTGACATAGGATTTGCCAATGTTGTCTTTTAGGGAGATTGCCAGTCAATGGTAAAAGTTTCAAATACCCCTTAAGAAATCAGGGCAATCTCTCTCTATATGGGTAGTCTAATACAAAAAATATATAATAAAATAAAATATAGAGTCAAGATTCGAATTCAAGACCTCTATTCTAATATCATGTGTAATCGCTACTTGTCTGAAAAATTTAAGTCAATAAAAAAAAATTATTATTTATTTTAAGCGAAGAGTATGCTGAATGGTTGGAATGTCACTTATCGCGAAGCAAATATGGCAGCATATCAACTTGCCAAGGTAGCTTGCACCCAATCTAATTATAATATTTGGATGGAAGAATGCCCAAAGAGAAATATTGTAATGGCTGAAATTCTTTGGCATTCAATAAGAACATGATTGATTTTGTTTAAAAAAGAAAAAGGGAAGGTGCTTAATTTTTACTTTTTTGTTAAGGCTTGAAATGATAGAGTTAGTTTATTTACAGTATTGCGTTTTTTTTTTAACTTTTTTGGGTAAAGACAATTTGTTCATTTCATTTCTTAAAAAAGACAAAATGTACACATTGTCGGTGGATATTTAATTTAAAGTTTAATAAAATATATTAAAAAAATTGTAGTTTAGAAATAGTCAAAGGAAATTAAGTATAAATCTTTCTCCAAATATTAAATATTAGTTTTAAAATATATAAGTATCGTGTATTTTATTTTTAAAAAAATAGAAAAAATTTAGTACACATTAAAATCAAATCTTTTTATTAAAAAAAATTATTCATCATCTTAATTCTTATTATCTCATGATGTGATATTAAATGATAGGTTCATAAATAAAATATAATAAATAATTTTCAAATGTCACAATTATAAAATAATGAATAACATTACTCTTTTTATTATATAATAAATAATTTTCAATCATCGAATGTCATATTTATAACATTATGGATAATATTACTCTTTTTATTATAGATATCAAGACTTGTATACACTACGATTGAATAGACATAAATAAAAAGTAATTTGGACGAATGATGGGACTAGAGACTAGAAAATAAACAACTTTTTTTGAAGAGACGTATTTTGCTTTGGTTGCGGTTGTTGAGGGATGGTCACGATTCCAGATTTGTCAAATATTTGGTGTGATGTTGATAGATATATCACGTATTTCTTCTCTTATTGCAGTTTTTTTTTTTTTTTATTAGAATTTCAAGGGAATTTTCTTTAGTTCAATTTTTAAGGAAATTGAGAGTTTTATTTATTTATTTATTTTTCTTAAAGAGCATGCTCTTTCCATTGGAAAATTGTTCTCAATTCCTTGGGATTGGTAATTACTAATATATATTTTAATAAAATATTATAAAATAATGTTAGATATGTAAATTTTGAAAAAAAGGTTAAGACTTTTTTAAAAGATGGGCACAAAACTTGAGTTTTGCCATAGACTATATATACCATGCATTTCTCATTTTTTTTAAAATTGAAATCACAGACACGTCCAGCTCAGAGGGCTGACCCCTTGCCAGCCACTCTCTCACAATCTGACCACACAATGGCTTGTGACGCGCAGCCTTTTGTCTTGTCCAAACTCGTGAACTTTCTTTCCAACAAGTAGTTGTGCTTTATGCGTCCCATGTCTTCGTAGGTAACCATGTGATAAAAATAAGAGTAGGTATTAAATGAGATTTATTTGAAAATAATTTTTTTTTTTTTATTTTAACAAAATTCTAATTATATTATTAATTAGTTTTTTTAAAATATAAATTATGCAATTTAGGTATTTTATTGAGACGATATAAATCATATCAGAGTCTATTCTAATTAGAAATGTGAGACTTGAGCTATGCTACCTACAACGGATAGGCCTGATGATGACGTATGAATTTAAAGAGAGTAGATTATGATACCTCATATGATAAGGATAATGATAGGTAGTGTATGAGATCTTATATTATTTGAAAATGAGAAGTTTTTACTTTTTATAATATTTCAATAAATCTTCAATTATATCATTGACTAATTATTTTATAGTATAAACTATATGGTTTGAACTTTTCAT